>NC_064626.1:707381081-708706081 GCF_023864275.1 Schistocerca cancellata
ATCGCAGACGCTCTATCCATCTGAGCCACCGAGGACAGAGAGAATAGCGCGACTGCAGGGATTTATCTCTGGCACGCCTCCCGCGAAACCCACATCCTCAACGTATTGTCCCGCACTACATTCGTAGTGCCCCCGCCCATTATACTCATTACTCGCGGCGCGTTGCCGATTCCCGTAAGAGCTCGGGCACTGTTTGTGCATTCGCACAGAAGAAGAAGATGGTCAAGTGGCTGGTAAGCCTTAACTATATATATACAAAGATGGTATCCGTTCTTTCGGACATGTATAGCATATATAAAGGATAATCCATATTTCTAGATTTCCGGGAAGTGCTTGACGCGGTACCCATTGCAAGCTGCTAAAGAAGGTGCGAACATATGGAGCAAGTTCAAAGGTATGTGAGTGGCTCGAAGACTTCTTAAGTTATAGAACCCAGTATGTTGCCCTGTTCATCAGAGCAAGGCTATAGCAGGAGTGCCCCAGGGAATACGATAGGACCTCTATTGTTCTCTATATACATAAATCATTTGGCGGACAGGGTGGGCAGAAATCTGCGGTTTTTTTTTTTTTTACGGATATTGTGTACGGTGAGATACCGAAACTGTGTGAATGTAGCAGGATACAGGATGACTTAGGCAAAATTTCAGGTTGGTGTGATGAATGATAGAAAAATGTCAGTTAATGTAGAAAAATGTAAATTAATGCGTATGAGCAGGAGAAACGAACATGTAATGTTCGGATACAGCATTGGTATTAAGAGCCCGTAGCATTAGGCAGTATCACGGAGATGCTTCGGGACCTCAAATGGGAATCCCTGAAGGGAAGGCGACGATCTTTTCGAGAAACAATACTGAGAAAAATTAGAGAACCTGGATTTGAAGCTGACTACAGAACGATTCTATCGTCTCCAACATACAATGCGAGTAAGGATTACGAAGAAAACATACGAGACGTTAGGGCTCTTACGGAGGTATATGGACAGTCGTTTTTTCCCTGTTCTGTTTGCAAGTGAACAGGGAAGGAAGCGACTGGTGGTGGTACAGGATGCCTTCCGCCACGCGTCGTAAGGTGGACTGCGTAGTATCGATGTAGATGTAGCTACAGATGCAGATGTAGATGTGAGCGATTAGCGTCAGGCGGAATTCTCCTTCCAGTAATGCTTCTTCTCGCAAGGTGTTCGACTACTTTGTTATGTGCAGTTCCATGATTTCCCCTTATCCATAGCAAGTGGACATCTATGTCGTTATTCTTACTTCTGTTATTGCATCCAAAATCCAAAATATATCTGTTAGTGCGCTTGTCGAATTTTGCACTTTTTAATTTCTGCATAACGCTTTGTAAGTCCGAGAGTAGCAATGTGAGCTTAAATATCTGTATGCCATAATAAATACCCTACGTAACAGCCAACAATTCCGAAGTATCATCAGAAGTTTCAGGTGGAAGTGCAACCATTTTAAATCCTAAATAACCACCTTCTGCAGCGTGAACCGCTACGAGATGTGCAGGAAGAGAGTCGTTGAGGTTCTAGAAGGTAGCGACAGGCGTGTGGAGACCTGCCGACTTCAGTTCTGTGGCCAGCTACATGCACGGCCCGAGCAGCCCGATCGATGTGGTCCCACAGATTCGCGTTTGGGTTTTAATTCGGGGAGTCTGATTGTGAGGGGAGTAGGGCAAACCCATCCTGGTGCTCTTTCGAACTACGCACAGAGGATGCAAGCTGCGTTACATGTTGCATTGTCTACTTGTAGATGCCACTGTGCCGAGGAAAAACAAACTGCACTTAGGGATGCACAGATGCAAGGGTAGATGCATACACGGGTTGATCCAGCCTGGCTTTTAGAATGACCAGTTCTCACAGCGAGTACCACAATAATATTCCCCAGACCATAACGCTCGTTCTCCCTGCCAGGACCGCTTTGCTTCCAGACGTTTCATGCCGTGCACATCAACGATCATTTGACCCACGGAGCATAAAACGCGATTCATCTGAAAAGGCTGTCTGTCTCCATTTGGTGGACGTCCATTTGCAGTATTGGCGTGCAGATTACAGTCTCCTTTACCGATAAACAGCAGTTAGCATCGGTGCGTGAACCAGAAGCCCACACGGAGCAACGTTCACTGAACGGTAGTTCAGGAGACGCTGTTGGCAATCCCTTGGTACATCCTGATAGTTTGTCAACAGTAGTACGTCAGTTCGTCTGTACACCTCCATGGCCCGTGGTGCACCACAGCTGCCTCTGTGGTGGTTTTGGACAGTCCCATTTTGCGATCCATGGTATACATTAACCAAGGTGCCAGGCAAACGGTTTACAAACTTAGGCGTTTCGGAAATGCTCCTACCCTTGCCCCAAAAGCCAATTGATCATGCCCTTTTAGACTTCAAGATAAATCACTCCGGTTCCGACAACGACTGCACACTGTTTACCACGTCTGACCTCACATACCCTCCAATGCTAGTGCTGCCACCTGCCGACTGCACGTTGACGGCGAACATAGGCGGTGGTTACATTAATGTGGTAGGGCTATTAATGTGACGGGTACATAAATCGACAATCGAAAACGAAGTCTATTACTCTAAGTCCAGTAAAAGTTAAAGTTTGTAACTCAAGCTCACAGAATGGAATCAGCAACATTCCTTGTGCGATCCCAAAATTTGCACCAAGATCAGAGTTAAACATGCTTGTTTCTTTAATTTCGCATTTATCGTTATCTTCTTGAAGGTTTTCCCACTTGAATGCCCATTTAGGGAAATACATAGCATAACGTCCATTTCCATTCACTGTTTAGGTGCTTCCGTAACTAATATGTAGTGTCGTATTGTGGTTGATCTGTATATTTCATGTATGACTTAACATTCAAAGGTGAATCTACTCCTGCTAAATTCAGATATAATACGAGTATGATGTAATCCATTGCATGACTTGTTTCGTTACCTTTTAAAAGTAAATTCGCATGATTACATAGAGAGATTCACTCCGTTTTCCTGTCACGAAGACTTTAATTTTTGCATCTCAGTGATATGTACAACCACAACTACAGCCACCCCACCTCACCTCACAATGTGATGAAAAAAATGTTTCAAATGGCTCTGAGCACTATGGGACTTAACATCTGAGGTCATCAGTCGCCTAGAACTTATAACTACTTAAACCTAACTAACCTAAGGACATCACACACATCCATGCCCGAGGCAGGATTCGAACCTGTGACCGTAGCGGTCACGCGGATCCAGACTGGAGCGCCTAGAACCGCTCGGCCACCCCGGCCGGCTATGTGATGACCGCATATAATTATGAGGCGCTACGCTAGAGACTGCCTGGTGCATGGCACCCTCTATAGGTATAGCAGTGTCCTGTGTCTGACCCAGTACACTGCACAGAGGAATAGATTTCAAGAAGGGACAAAATAATTCGCAGGGAACCATAGAGTTAATGCTCATTTCAATCATTAAATTCTGAGATTAATCGTATATGAAGCTACTGAGTAGTCACTTTACGAACTGAGGAGGTCCTGAACTACACTCCTGGAAATTGAAATAAGAACACCGTGAATTCATTGTTCCAGGAAAGGGAAACTTTATTGACACATTCCTGGGGTCAGATACATCACATGATCACACTGACAGAACCACAGGCACATAGACACAGGCAACAGAGCATGCACAATGTCGGCACTAGTACAGTGTATATCCACCTTTCGCAGCAATGCAGGCTGCTATTTTCCCATGGAGACGATCGTAGAGATGCTGGATGTAGTCCTGTGGAACGGCTTGCCATGCCATTTCCACCTGGCGCCTCAGTTGGACCAGCGTTCTTGCTGGACGTGCAGACCGCGTGAGACGACGCTTCATCCAGTACCAAACATGCTCAATAGGGGACAGATCCGGAGATCTTGCTGGCCAGGGTAGTTGACTTACACCTTCTAGAGCACGTTGGGTGGCACAGGATACATGCGGACGTGCATTGTCCTGTTGGAACAGCAAGTTCCCTTGCCGGTCTAGGAATGGTAGAACGATGGGTTCGATGACGGTTTGGATGTACCGTGCACTATTCAGTGTCCCCTCGACGATCACCAGTGGTGTACGGCCAGTGTAGGAGATCGCTCTCCACACCATGATGCCGGGTGTTGGCCCTGTGTGCCTCGGTCGTATGCAGTCCTGATTGTGGCGCTCACCTGCACGGCGCCAAACACGCATACGACCATCATTGGCACCAAGGCAGAAGCGACTCTCATCGCTGAAGACGACACGTCTCCATTCGTCCCTCCATTCACGCCTGTCGCGACACCACTGGAGGCGGGCTGCACGATGTTGGGGCGTGAGCGGAAGACGGCCTAACGGTGTGCGGGACCGTATCCCAGCTTCATGGAGACGGTTGCGAATGGTCCTCGCCGATACCCCAGGAGCAACAGTGTCCCTAATTTGCTGGGAAGTGGCGGTGCGGTCCCCTACGGCACTGCGTAGGATCCTACGGTCTTGGCGTGCATCCGTGCGTCGCTGCGGTCCGGTCCCAGGTTGACGGGCACGTGCACCTTCCGCCGACCACTGGCGACAACATCGATGTACTGTGGAGACCTCACGCCCCACGTGTTGAGCAATTCGGCGGTACGTCCACCCGGCCTCCCGCATGCCCACTATACGCCCTCGCTCAAAGTCCGTCAACTGCACATACGGTTCACGTTCACGCTGTCGCGGCATGCTACCAGTGTTAAAGACTGCGATGGAGCTCCGTATGCCACGGCAAACTGGCTGACACTGACGGCGGCGGTGCACAAATGCTGCGCAGCTAGCGCCATTCGACGGCCAACACCGCGGTTCCTGGTGTGTCCGCTGTGCCGTGCGTGTGATCATTGCTTGTACAGCCCTCTCGCAGTGTCCGGAGCAAGTATGGTGGGTCTGACACACCGGTGTCAATGTGTTCTTTTTTCCATTTCCAGGAGTGTAGAACGGCCCGCTGACATATTACTCAAGTTGTTGTCTTGTAGGTAATGCTGTTAGCGCCTCCAGTTTCCTCAGTAACTGAATTCATTCGCGTAGTCGTCCTGGACATTCTTCACGTACAGATTATCCTCTTATTATCGCTTATTAATGAATGCCCAGCACTCAGTAATACGTCCACTCTCTTTCAAGGCGGGTTTGGAAACTCCCTCTACGTAGTCAGCCAGCAATTTCATAGTACAACAGTGCTTGACTTCGAACAAAAACGTTGTCACAATTATTTACAGTTTGCTTCCATACTGAGCCATGCCGCCTCTATATCCTTATATAATTGTGAAAGTGTCACCGTGCAGGAGTTTGTGCACAAACTGACTTCTCGATTACGTTCCATAAACGTTCGATGAGGTTCACATCGGGCGATCTGGGTGATAAAATCACTAGCTCGAATAGACCAGAACGTTCTTCAAACACATCGCGAACGTTTGTACCCAGATGACATGGAACTTAGTCATCCATAAGCATTTCGTCGTTGTTTGGGAACATGAAGTCCACGAATGGTTGCAAATGGTCTCCAAGTAGCCGAATACAATCATTTCGAGTCAATGATCGGTTCAGTTGGTCCAGGGAAGTCAGTCCATTCCATGTAAACACAGCCCACACCATTATGGAGACACCACCAGCCGGCCGGTGTGGCCGAGCGGTTCTAGGCGCTTCAGTTCGGAACCGCGCTGCTGCTACGGTTGCAGGTTCCAATCCTGCCTCGGGCAAGGATGCGTGTGGTGTCGTTAGGTTGGTTAAATTTAAGTAGTTCTAAATGTAGGGATCTACGACCTCAGACGTTATGTCCCATAGTGCTTAGAGCCATTTGAACCATTTTTTAAGACACCACCAGCTTCCACAAGCATTGTTGACAAACTGCGTCCACGCTCGCATGGGGGTGTGCGTTACCACTCGACCCCTATCACCAGCTTTTACCAACTGAAATCGGAACTCATCTGATCAGGCACGGTTTTCCAGTCCAGTCCAACAGATATGGTCACGAGCCTAGCAAAGGGTCTGCAAGCGAGTTCGTACTTTAGCTAACGCTCTGGCGTTGGTCGTCCACTGCCATAGCCCATTAACGCCAAATTTCGCCGCACTGCACTAACGAGAACGTTCGTTGTACCTCCCACATTGATTTATGAGGTTATTTCAAGCAGCGTTGCTTGTCTGTTAACACTGACAACTCTACGCAAACGCTGTTGCTCTCGATCGTTAACTGAAGGCCGTCGGCCACTGCGTTGTCCGTGGTGAGAGGTAATGCCTGAAATCTGATATTTTCTGCACAGTCTTGGCACTGTGGATCTCGCGGAATAGCCCGCATCTCGTGGTCGTGCGGTAGCGTTCTCGCTTCCCACGCCCGGGTTCCCGGGTTCGATTCCCGGCGGGGTCAGGGATTTTCTCTACCTCGTGATGGCTGGGTGTTGTGTGCTGTCCTTAGGTTAGTTAGGTTTAAGTAGTTCTAAGTTCTAGGGGACTTATGACCACAGCAGTTGAGTCCCATAGTGGTCAGAGCCATTTGAACCATTTGCCATCTCGCGGAATATGGAATTCCCGAACGATTTCCGAAATGGAATGTCCCATGCGTCTAGCTCCAACTAGCATTCCGCCTTACAAGTCTGTCAAATCCCGTCGTGCGGCCATAATCACGTCGGAAACCTTTTCACATGAATCACTTGAATACAAATGACTGCTACGTCGAAGCATTGCCCCTTGATGATTTGTGTACGCGATACTACCGGCATCTGTATACGTGTATACGTGCATGTCGCTAACCCATGCCTTTCGTAACATCAGGATATATATGTACTGCTATTCCACACGCACGGCTCGAAATTACGAATAAAAAACACAGTTATTCATGTGTGAAGCCGTAGTATTACAAGAGTGAAATACAAATATGGGTCCAATCATTGCTGGACAATTACAAGATGATCGAAGAACTAAAAGTCTGAAGTCGACAAGGATATGGAGAACTAATTCAATGACCGTCGTACACCCGCGTCCTCATTAGATGGTGACTGTCACGTATACTGAATGGCATTCTAGAAGCCACTTCTTCTCCAGAAAGGAGAAAGCTATTCAGGTCTGTTCTAGTTTAACCATCGATTGGCCACTTGCTTCCTAGATTCTCCGAACTTTGGAACTCCGCTCGTCACGAGAACTGGAGCGCAGTTAACGGCTGCCTTCCATCGAGCCAGGAAGGGGATTAACGCCAAAACGAAACAAACATCCGTCGCTGGGGATGTAAACAACGACCCCTCACTCCCCTCCCCTTAACAGACTACTCCGAAGATAGATTAATTGGTATACAAGCATGCGACCAGACAGATGGAGATAAAAAAGTGAAATATGAACCGGGACTAGACGTACGTGCAGTGTACGCCAAATATACTCACTGGAGTAAGCACAGGTGTCGTTTTAGCTACGAAGGTCATATGCAGATAGAGAATTAATCATCTTCTGCCGTTCGCGAGAAAATGACAAGAACTGTAACTTGAATTTGGAACAGAGCCAGTGTAGTACAAAAGAGTGCACACAACGTAACAGGCGCTTTTGTTAGATAATTTGGGGCGTGAAATCTTACAGCGCCGTTACAACTGAAAAACCGTAATGAGCGTCTTCGGAAAGTTCTTTTAAACGGCTTACCTGCCGAAAAGGAAATAAAGTGTGAGAGTGAGTACTTACGGAAGTATTACTGCAAGGATTAGATATAGCTCATAACATTTAGAAAAAGTAGCGACACTAGGGAATAAGGAGATAAAAGGTTATAAAAGGAAAGGATATTTGGTGAAAGTTAATAGTGCGAATTATTCACAGAATGCCTGCCGAGAAAGACGATATACGATCTTTAGAACAACGCCATAATAATTTTACTCCATAAGAGACGGTGCAGAAGGTATAGAAGCAGAACCCGCTAGTCTTCATCTATGGCAAATAAAACCCAAATGCTCACTACCAGTCCATAACCAATATCAGACCTTAAACCATAACAACGCTAAGAAATACTATCAACAAATTTATAAGAACGTGTGTACAGATAATGAAAGAAGTCATATAATCGCAACCAATATTCGCTCTGGTTGGAGAGCCTGATATCTGTGAACATAGGAAAGTATACCACTTACTGGCAACATGGGACTATTACAGGCCCATATATTAGATTGTGCGCCTAACTCACAAACATTTACACCATATTTTTGTGTATTGTTTGAAAATGAGGAGAAAACCCATCATTACGCAAAAAAATAAGTTTTTGTTTCATATAAAATATTTCACGTATGAAATTTGAGTTTGTATCATAATTTCAGTGCGGATATAGATTTGAGGACGAAAAACTCATTGAAACGTCGGCCATGAAAACCACAAAACAAAGGCATACACACTGTCCAGTAACATTTGTAAGGTGGCAGATTTTGCACCTTACATTATGCTAAATCAGTACTAATACACCGAATAATAATTGATAATTGGCCCACCGGTAGGAGAGAATGGACACAGAAGAGGAAGTTGTATGTGTCATGTCAGACTAACTAGATGGGCTCAGAGGCTGGAACACGGCCGGAACCCCTAAGGAGGGTGTTTATGTCATGTCAAACTGACGGGATGGCCGCGGCCGGACCCATTAGTCGCCTGGCACCTCAGACCACCAAAGACGTTGGGAGAGGCTGGGCCATCACAACAAGAAGTGAGAAGGAGCTATATGCGAAAGAGAGAAAGACGATTTCGCGCCACAGTGGAAAATTTGCGGAAGGCTGTGACGGGACTGGCGCAGAGGGCGTGTTTAAAGTTTGGCGGCAACAGTAACCGCGGGAGAATTCTATGTCGTGGTTGGGTACAAACGCGCACGGATACATGGTAGTCTGTGTCGTGATTGGCTACCAACGTGCACGGATCCATGCTGCGAAGAACGGCCAGGTTTGCAAAAACTCTGAAGGAGGACACTGGGGTCGGCTGTGGAGGACAGCAGTCGCGGTGTCTGGCTGTCCTGCTTGGAGAGCGTGGAGAGAAGAAGGTTGGGGAAGTTACCGGCATTGAGTCCAGTGGTTACTCTCCAAGTCTGAATAGTTTAGAGCATACGGCTCCACACACGTAGCATTATCTGTTCCTCTGAGGAGAGAAACAACAGATTTGTACTAACTTGTGGTGTTCGTATGCAACTGAAGTGTACGTTTGCTACCGCGCACTTGAGTCGACCAACTACTCTTGGCATATGTGCAAGTGAAACGTTCCCTTACAAAAATTAATGAATTACTGTGCTGATAAACCTCTTACATTACCTGCTGAGCAAAACAGAACGTACTCAGACATTACTCTCGTTACTTATTCTGATCAACACTAAACTGACATACAATATTTTTAGCGCAACGCAATCTGACTTTCAAAAATCCCTACAAAAGAATGGCCGTGACTAACATTAACCTATACGTTTCACAAATCACTTACCTTACAAAAATCTTCGTTACTCAAACTACTGCAATACAGCGAGCGCCAATACTGCCAGCTAAATAAAAGGTTCAAACTACTGAAGCCACTAACTACTGATAGGCACAGTTAGCAAATGAAAGATTTTGATAGAGAGCAAACAATGTATTTACCTTAATAGTGTTCAAAAGTCATAATACATATAGCAGTTCATGACATCCATTCTTACAAATGTACTGTTTCTGATGGACACACGTCCAGATCATCCGCTCTCAAAAATCCGCCATCTCACTTCCCCACATCCACCACTGCTGGCGGCTCACCTCCAACTGCGCAACGCTACGCGCTGTTCACATCCAGCTGCCCAACACTACAATGGCAGACAACAATGCAAACTAACCACAGACTGCACACAGCACAGCCAGAGATTTTCATAGAGAGCGCTACGTGGCGTTACCAATAAGAAAACATAAACAGCCTACTTACACAAGTAGCTTGAGTATTGACTAGTGACGGACTCCGCAATTGAACACTTACGTACAGAAGTTTACGGGCGCAAACCACGTCCACGCTGGAGATTAAAGCCAAGCTCGCTCACGGGAAAGACGGCATCACGACGTTGGCTGGGCCGACCGTCGTAATCATCACGCAGAATTACGGTGATATTAGCAATCATCAGCCAAAGTAGGGCACTGTAATTCTAAATGAGTTCGTATTCCGCTAGCTCTTTGACTGGCGCTCTCTGAGTCTGTGTCCGTTCAGGCAGAACTGCAATAGAGTCACTTGCGGGTTCAGTGTTGACTTAAGTAGCTGGGAAAAGAGGATACATTGTGCCAATGATGGACTAGTAAGGTTAGCGAGTGTATTGTATTGTCATGTTATGCTATAAATATTGCTCATCCTGTTCTGAATTAATCTTAATTTGGTATCATATGCTAATCACCGCATTATTGATTTCGTAGCTAGCAATCATCATATTTTTGTTTAATAATTAGAGTGTAATGGTAATTTCGATGCAAATGATACTGGGGGAATAACCGCGCATTTAAACAGAGCCAACTTAAGTCAGATAGCAACTCATGGTCGACTAAGACTACCAATAGATATTTTTCAATATATAGATAATTTTACAATAAACCCCCGTACGTTGCACATTAATGTGACCACCGAATTTGTTCGACGTCAACGAGCAATAATAACTCACAGACGACAGATGGCAGCACTATCAGTGGAGTGTATATAAAGCGTGTCGGGGGGACGGAAAAACTGTGACAGTCGTTGTCGTAGTGCGAAAACAGGGTTTTTATCTGACATTCGAAACAACATGATCATTGGCTTTTGGATCAGGGGTGGAAGCATTTCCTAAACCAGCTAAGTTCGTAGACTGTTGGCGTGCCGCTGTGGTGAAATTATACCGTGCATGGCAAAATGGCACTATACAAAACCGGCGCCGAGGCAATTTAGGTGCACCACGCGCAATACAGGTCAGGGCAATAAATGTCAGGGGTAAATGACGCCTTTGGAGATGAGCACAAGCGAACACACTTTTAACTGAAACTTCCTGGCAGATTAAAACTGTGTGTCGGACCGAGACTCGAACTCCGGACCTGTGGAACTCGAAATCGGGACCTTTGCTTGGGTAGCTCAGTTGGTAGAGCACTTGCCCGAGAAAGGCAAAGGTCCCGAGTTCCAGTCTCAGTTTTAATCTGCCAGGAAGTTTCATATCAGCGCACACTCCGCTGCAGAGTGAAAATCTCATACTGGAAACATCCCCCAGGCTCTGGCTAAGCCATATCCCCGCAGCATCCTTTCTTCCTTGCTAGTTCTGCAAGGTATGCAGGAGAGCTTCTGTGAAGTTTGGAAGGTAGGAGACGAGGTACTGGCGGAATTGGAACTGTGGGCCAGGAAGTCTCATATCAGCGCACACTCCGCTGCAGAGTGAAAAATCTCATTATAGACTTTCAACTGTTGAGCAGCTGAGCGCCCAGACGAATCAAGGTGCTACCAACAAAGTCTCCTCAATGACCGTTGTTGCGTATAAGCCTCAGCAGCAGCAGCAGCCGGCGCTTGGTTCAAAGACCTAAGTTGACTGCTGTTCATCGGCGACAAAGATCGGCATTTGCACGCCAGTGTCGGAATTGGACATCTACTTACTTACGAGACGTGGCCTTTCAGGTGAATCACCTTTTATACCCCATCGGACAGATGGCCGTTGGCGTGGATGGCGCGAAAAGTCTGAAAGCAAAAAAGGTGAGAGGATTATGGTCTGGGGAATGTTTCGTGGCATTCCGTTGGTGATCTCGTCATTCAGCAAGGCACAAGCATGCATTTATTCTTGGGGACCACATCCATCCGTACATGCAATTTGTTTTTCCTCAAAAAAATGGCTCTGAGCACTATGGGACTTAACATCGGAGGTCATCAGTCCCCTAGAACTACTTAAACCTAACTAACCTAAGGACATCACACACATCCATGTCCGAGGCAGGATTCGAGCCTGCGACCATAGCAGTCTAGCAGTTCCGGACTGAAGCGCCTAGAACCGCTCGGCCACCACGGCCGGCCGTTTTTCCTCAGCACGATGGTATCTACCAGCAGTACAAAGTAATGTATCACACAGCTCGTCCATGGTTTGAAGATCACTGGGATGAGTTTTCTGTACTTAACTGGCCACCAGGCTCCCGGATTTATAATCAATCGAAAATCTGAGAGGTCACCTCGTTCGGGATGTCCGCATCATGGATCCTCAACCGAAAAACCTAGGGCAGCTGCCCTGGCATTGTAGTTAGCATGGCTCAACATACTTGTCCATACCTTCCAAAACCTCACTGGCTTTCTTCCTGCACGTCTCTCAGAGGTCCGCGCTGCAGAATGGTGGTTATCCAAGTTTTTGATAGGTGGTCACATTGGTAGGGCTGGACAGTGTATATTAGAAAGAGCGCCAACCTCATATTCAGTCCATCACCTCGCAGTCAGGCTGGGCAACTGATGGGCGAAAAGGAAACGAAGAGTGCATAGGGTGTAAAAAAAATACTTTCCTACACTTTTAGAGTGTTTGGTGGAGATAAAAAGAAATACTTTTTTATGTGACCAAAAGTGCACCGCTTCCCAACTAGGGGTACTTGAAGGTTATAAGGTAGATGATATCCGGAGGCAATGTTGAAACTGCCGCGTGATGAATATTGTATCATAGATGTTGCTGACCTCCAATTGATTTCCTTTCGTGTGTATATGTGCGGGGGGGGGGGGGGGGGAGGAAGCATTTGCTGCACGAGGCACCGATAGACGCTCCAGAACTGGTTGCCCATTCGCCTGAAGCTGCATCCACTATTCGTGAACACCTGGTTGTGTTTAGCCTGTTAGACGTTCATTAGCTCACGCAGCCCAGGTGTGCATTAAACTGACGACATTTTCAACAACATCTATAAAACAATATTCATTACACGGCAGTTTGAACACCATTTCTGAACATCACTAATCGCCAAAACTTTCTTGAGGAATCAGCCAGTAAACGGTGCACTTGTGAAATTTTTGTCACATAAAACTATTTCTTTTCATCTCCTCTAAACACTCTAAAATTTTGTATACTTAGTTTTTTTACGCTCCCTATATATAAAATGGAGATGTGGGTCGTCTTCTTTGTCTTAACCCACCAATCACATTAAGCAACTGTAGGTTGTTCAACCGTGTGCCTGCTAATATGTGGTTTACCAGAACTAGAAACTGATCACAAAGTTGTCGTAATTAAGACATTAACAGACATTGCTCCCGAACGGACTTGTCTATTTGCACTTTTAGTACTGCGAACGGACCATGCCATTACATTAGAGCAGTGGTGGTCAAAGATTTCGGCTCGCAGGCCACGCTCAGGAGAGAGTGCCAGTCTCGCTTCGCAATTCCCCTACCGCCACGCCGCTCTGTCTGTGCCCGAGCAAAAGGAAGACGGGTAAAACAGCGAAAGCGCCACATTTAAATGGCAGTACAGTCTTACTGCGAACGACTTGACCTAATATTTCACATTTTTCAATAACACATATCACAAACAAAACAAGTCTTCACTATAAATTAATTACTTTTGACGCGCAGAAGACACAATATAATTTTTATCTGGTGCAAACTATTGGCATAAGGACAGACAGATGATTTTAAAGAGTTTCACACTCAAGTTGACATGTAATCTGACTTATTTAGTTTCATAATCGAGAAACGTCTATCACACAAATACGTCGATCGAAATATTGTAGGACTTTTCAGTTATGGAGACTTGGAAAATCTGCCTGAGAAAAGCAATGTAGACGTCCTGGATGGTTTTAACGTCAAAAGATCTGTAATTAAAACCAGAATTACCTTGCAGGTCAATCAGTTTCATCTGCACATGTACTGGGGTGCTTTCAACTGAAATGGCAAACGGTCTCGAAAACAGCTCGAAAATAGATGTAAGACTGACAGTGTCGTCAAAACCTTCATAAATCTATCGTTGTAATACTTGCAAGGCCACAATGAATTCTTCAAACCTCGCTCTTTCTGTACCGCCAATAAGCTTAGGAAGCTGTAATGTTTTTGTCAGATTGGGTATCTTCTGCAAAGCGATTTTCTTTTAAATGCGTCCCCATCGAATCAGAAAGAAGTTATGTCGCAATGTCTTACTGTGGGCAGTGGGCAGTCAAGTTCAGTTAAAATGCAAAGTCTGCAATTTATTCCGGATGTTCTAATTTTCGTTCCTGCACTCCTTTTTCCTTCATAAATTCAATAATAGCGTGATTTAAATCGAAAAATCGTTCTGGGCATGCCCCTTTACTTAACTAACGTACTTTGCAGTAATACATGAAGTTCCTAGAATGAACTATTCACTCTGCAGCGGAGTGTGCTCTGATATGAATCTTCCTGGCAGATTAAAACTGCGTGCCGGACAGGGACTCGAACTCGGAACCTATCCCTTTCGCAGGCAAGTTAGTAGAGGACTTGCCAACGAAAGTCAAAGGTCTCTTCATTCATTTCCACTGAAAATCGTTACAACTGAAAATGGAATAATGGGTGCAACTTCAGAAATTTTACCAAATTCTGCAAGTGCACCACGCCTGCAAATTTAACACAAAGTGGTTCTTGATGTACAGAACAATGAATCTCTTCTGTCGATCGATTTAATTTTTTGCTCTTTCATTATCATCGAAAAGTTCAAATTCTTTCTGCGTTGTTCTACACTCCTGGAAATGGAAAAAAGAACACATTGACACCGGTGTGTCAGACCCACCATACTTGCTCCGGACACTGCGAGAGGGCTGTACAAGCAATGATCACACGCACGGCACACCAGGAACCGCGGTGTTCGCCGTCGAATGGCACTAGCTGCGCAGCATTTGTGCACCGCCGCCGTCAGTGTCAGCCAGTTTGCCGTGGCATACGGAGCTCCATCGCAGTCTTTAACACTGGTAGCATGCCGCGACAGCGTGGACGTGAACCGTACGTGCAGTTGACGGACTTTGAGCGAGGGCGTATAGTGGGCATGAGGGAGGCCGGGTGGACGTACCGCCGAATTGCTCAATACGTGGGGCGTGAGGTCTCCACAGTACATCGATGTTGTCGCCAGTGGTCGGGGGAAGGTGCACGTGTCCGTCGACCTGGGACCGGACCGCAGCGACGCACGGATGCACGCCAAGACCGTAGGATCCTACGCAGTGCCGTAGGGGACCGCACCGCCACTTCCCAGCAAATTAGGGACACTGTTGCTCCTGGGGTATCGGCGAGGACCATTCGCAACCGTCTCCATGAAGCTGGGCTACGGTCCCGCACACCGTTAGGCCGTCTTCCGCTCACGCCCCAACATCGTGCAGCCCGCCTCCAGTGGTGTCGCGACAGGCGTGAATGGAGGGACGAATGGAGACGTGTCGTCTTCAGCGATGAGAGTCGCTTCTGCCTTGGTGCCAATGATGGTCGTATGCGTGTTTGGCGCCGTGCAGGTGAGCGCCACAATCAGGACTGCATACGACCGAGGCACACAGGGCCAACACCCGGCATCATGGTGTGGGGAGCGATCTCCTACACTGGCCGTACACCACTGGTGATCGTCGAGGGGACACTGAATAGTGCACGGTACATCCAAACCGTCATCGAACCCATCGTTCTACCATTCCTAGACCGGCAAGGGAACTTGCTGTTCCAACAGGACAATGCACGTCCGCATGTATCCCGTGCCACCCAACGTGCTCTAGAAGGTGTAAGTCAACTACCCTGGCCAGCAAGATCTCCGGATCTGTCCCCCATTGAGCATGTTTGGGACTGGATGAAGTGTCGTCTCACGCGGTCTGCACGTCCAGCACGAACGCTGGTCCAGCTGAGGCGCCAGGTGGAAATGGCATGGCAAGCCGTTCCACAGGACTACATCCAGCATCTCTACGATCGTCTCCATGGGAGAATAGAAGCCTGCATCGCTGCGAAAGGTGGATATACACTGTACTAGTGCCGACATTGTGCATGCTCTGTTGCCTGTGTCTATGTGCCTGTGGTTCTGTCAGTGTGATCATTTGATGTATCTGACCCCAGGAATGTGTCAATAAAGTTTCCCCTTCCTGGGACAATGAATTCACGGTGTTCTTATTTCAATTTCCAGGAGTGTAAATGCCGTTTTGTAATAAATAAGCAGTATCTGTCGCTTACTCAAATTGAGGATTCTCATCTTCTGTCATTTCCATTCGTTTTAAAGGATAGTAGCGACAGATCGCTATACTGCCTCATTTTGTGAAGACAGCCAATGGACCTGTGAATAACCTTCATACAATGAACAAATAGCGAAGGGTAAATAGTGCTAACAACACGATTCCATCGAACTCAGGAGAGTTGTGCCGAACTCAAAATGCCACACCACAATGCTAAATCAAATGCCTCACTGTTCTGGGTACTTCCGAGAAGTACCGAGCAAAGTCGAGTGACAGGCCGGTCCTTGGCCCGCACGCGGCACGCACATGCTGCGTGCGTGCGGCCCTGCACTAGAGCTTCGCACGGCAGCTAGCCGCTGGCTAGCTGCTTACTTTGTTGGTCTGTCTCCAGATTACTTAAAACTGTCGACACTAACGGAAAGGTTTGAAGTAAACGCGAGTATCACGCTGGTTTTCGTCTACGTGCTTCACTTCATCGAAGCAAGGGGTTCCAAACCTGTCTCATTGTATAGTGTAACTCTCTGCTGTCCATTCAAAGTTAGCGACCATAGATGACTGAGTGTTAAGTTGATCACTGACAGTTGAAGTGGGCTGGATGCTGCAGCTTTGCTGGCCTACCTAAACCAATAACATAACTCAATTTTGTAAACAACACTATTAGAGAGGGGCGATCCGTTCCTGAACTAATTCAAAGAGCCACATCTTTCTAGGGAGTGAGTGATTGGTGATCTGGAAAAATGAGCTTTAGCTCCTCTGATCCGAAATGTCTCTTTGGTGACACTGTACCACACAAGCGGCCTGTAGTGAAATTGTATGCATATGGAATATCATCTCAGTTACGTGACTGCCGGCCGGTGTGGCCGTGCAGTTAAAGGCGCTTCAGTCTGGAACCGCGTGACCGCTATGGTCGCAGGTTCGAATCCTGCCTCGCGCATGGATGTGTGTGATGTCCTTAGGTTAGTTAGGTTTAATTAGTTCTAAGTTCTAGGCGACTGATGACCTCTGAAGTTAAGTCGCATAGTGCTCAGAGCCATTTGAACCATGTTACGTGACTGGATTCGTGATTTCCTGTCAGAGGGGTCACAGTTCGTAGTAGTTGATGGAAAGTCGTCGAGTAAATCAGAAGTGATTTCTGGTGTTCCCCGAGGTAGACTTATAGCCCCTTTGCTGTTCGTTATCTATATAAACGATTTAGGACACAATCTGAGCAGCCGTCTTACGTTGTGTGTATATGATGTTATCGTATATCCACTAGTAAAGTCATCAGAAGATAAAAAAAAATTGATTCAAATGGCTCTGAGCACTACGGGACTTATTGCTGTGGTCATCAGAAGATCAAAACAAATTGCAAAACGATTTAGAAAAGATATCTGTATGGTGCAAAAATTGGCAGGTGACCCTAAATAACGAAAAGTGTGATGTCACCCACGTAAGTTAGATTACACGACAAATCAGTCAAATCTAAAGGCCGTAAATCTAGCTAAATACCTACGAATTACAACTACGAACAACTTAAGTTGGAAGAAATATATAGAAAATGCTGTGGGGAAGACTAACCAAAAACTCCCTTTAACTGGTAGGACATTTATAAAATGTAACAGATCTACTAAAGAAACTGCCTACACTACGTTTGTCCGTCCACTTTTAGAATACTACAGCGGGGTGCGAGATCCTTACCAAACAGGATTGACGGGTTCATCGGGAAAGTTCAAAGAAGAGCAGCACGTTTTGTATTATCGCGTAATAGGGGAGAGACTCTCACTGAAATGATACTGGATTTGGGGTGGACATTGTTAAAACAATGGCGTTTTTCGTTGGGGTGGAATCTTCTCACGAAATTTCAATCACCAACCTTCTCCTCCGAGTGCAAAAATATTTTGTTGACGACGACCTACATAGAGTGAAACGATCATCATAATAAAATAAGGGAAATCAGAGCTCGAACGGAAAGATATAGGTGTTCGGTTCTTCCTCAAGCTGTTCGAGATTGGAAAAAGTAGAGAATTATTGTGAAAGTATTCGATGAACGTAGATGTAGGTGATATTAGTGATCAGAACAAAGATTCTGCAGCAGGCCGCTGCAACGGTACCCCAAACAACATAATGAAGGAAACATTTCCCAACCTGTAAAAAAATAGCTATAGACCAAGTGCATGTATGGATTTATATACACAACTGGCCATTAAAATTGCTACACCATGAAGATGACGTGATACAGACGCGAAATGTAACCGACACGAAGAAGATGCTGTGATATGCAAGTAATTAGCTTTTCAGACCATTCACACAAGGTTGGCGCCGGTGCAACACCTGCAACGTGCAGACATGAGGAAAGTTTCCAACCGATTTCTCATACACAAACAGTAGTTGACCAGCGTTGCCTGGTGAAACGTTGTTGTGATGCCTCGTGTAAGGAGGAGAAATGTGTACCATCACGATTCCGACTTTGATAAAGGTCGGATTTTAGCCTATCGCGATTGCGGTTAATCGTATCGCGACATTGCTGCTCGCGTTGGTCGAGATCCAATGACTGTTAGCAGAATATGGAATCGGTGGGTTCAGGAGCGTAATACAGAATGCCGAGCTGGATCCCAACGGCCTCGTATCACTAGCAGTCGAGATGTCAGGCATCTTATCCGCATGGCTGTAACGGATCGTGCAGCCACGTTTCGATCCCTGAGTCAACAGATGGGGCCGTTTGCAAGACAACAACCATCTGCACGAACAGTTCGACGACGTTTGCAGCAGCATGGACTATCAGCTCGGAGACCATGGTTGCGGTTACCCTTGACGTTGCATGACAGACAGGAGCGCCTGCGATGGTGTACTCAACGACAAACCTGGGTGCACGAATGGCAAAACGTCATTTTTTCGGATGAATCCAGGTTCGGTTTACAGCATCATGATGGTCGCATCCGTGTTTGGTGACATCGCGGTGAACGCTCATTGGAAGCGCGTATTCCTCATCGCCATACTGGCGTATGACCCAGCCCGATGGTATGGGGTACCATTGGTTGCACGTCTCGGTCACCTGTTGTTCGCATTGGCGGCACTGTGAACAGTGGACGTTACATTTCAGATGAGTTACGACCCGTGGCTCTACCCTTCATTCGATCCCTGCGAAACCCTACATTTCAGCAGGATAATGCACAACCGCATGTTGCAGGTCCTGTACGGGCCTTTCTAGATAGAGAAAATGTTCGACTGCTGCCCTGGCCAGCACATTCTCCAGATCTCTTACCAATTGAAAACGTCTGGTCAATGGTGGCCGAGCAACTGGCACGTCACAATACGACAGTCACTACTCTTCATGAACTGTGGTATCGTGTTGAAGCTGCATGGGCAGCTGTACCTGTACACGCCATCCAAGCTCTCTTTGATTCAATGCCCAGGCGTGTCAAGGCCATTATTACGGCCACAGGTGGTTGTTCTGGGTACTGATTTCTCAGGATCTATGCACGCAAATTGCGTGAAAATGTAATCACATGTCAGTTCTAGTATAATATATTTGTCCAATGAATACCGGTTTATCATCTGCATTTCTTCTTGGTGTAGCAGTTTTAATGGTCAGTAGTGTCCAGCTTTTCTCAGTCATGAAAAGAATAGAAATTGAAGAAAGTTAAGCTCTACAGAACTCTACATTAACGCAGAAAACTCTTTGCTCCTTATACTGGATGTAAACAGTAACTGTTTACAAGTTATCACAGTGGTGCAGAGGAAGTCAAGAAGAAACAGTCTGATAGCCGGCCGCAGTGGCCGAGCGGTTCTAGGCGGTTCAGTCCGGAACCGCGCGACTGCTACGGCCGCAGGTTCGAATCCTGCCTCGGGCATGGATGTGTGTGATGTCCTTAGGTTAGTTAGGTTTAAGTAGTTCTAAGTTCTAGGGGACTGATGACCTCAGCAGTTAAGTCCCATAGCCCTCAGAGCCATTTGAACCATTTGGAGGAGGGGGTGGGGGAACGATGTGGCGCCCATTACGCGCCTGACGTTGGAGCTCCCAACTACCAGTAAGCCCACCCTCTGCGACCGCCCGGATCTTGCAGACTGAGGGCAACCTCTGGAACAGGACAAGCAGCCATGTCCGGCCAAAGATCAGTATCAGCCTGAGACAGAGCCTGAAGCCAGTTCGTCAGACAAACTGGAGAGGCCTTCCGTTCAGCCCTCCGGAATGTCTTTCGCCCCTTGCCACACCTCGAGACGACCTCCCACTCTACCACAGGTGAGGGATCAGCCTCAATGTGGGCAGTATCCAGGGCAGCCACAGTCGTAGTCCGATCGGGGGATACGTGGGACGAGCTGGCCGTCCCCGACAAACTCCCATCCAGACCCCCACAGTGATGCCCATTGGCAACAGGCTCAAGCTGTGTGACTGAAGCCAACACTGCCTGAAGCTGGGAGCGAAGGGATGCCAACTGAGCCTGCATCCGAACACAGCAGTTGCAGTCCCTATCCATGCTAAAAACTGTTGTGTGAAGAACGTCTGAACTAATCTACAGAGAGCACAAACAATTCGACACAAAATTTAAACGGTTATTAAAATACAAGATTGCCTAGTAAATGCAATAATGCTGCTACTTGCGCACTGCTGACACACTGCTCTGCGGCAGAAGGAGACTACGCGATTTTGCACTATTCAGGTACTAAAACGCGATGCTACAACTCTCAAATACTATAATACGCCAGAAATTTATGAATTAAACAATGAAAATAGCAAAAACATGCAAATTAATTGATCAATTTAATTAAGTAGTCAATCAAATTGATTAGAGTGAGAGGGAAGCCTATTCCAGTAACTCAGACCTGAAAGTGTACCTGTAGCAGTGAGGGGGGAGGGGGTTGGGGTTGGAGGATGGGCCGAGCGGTTCTAGGCGCTCAGTCTGGAACCGCCCAACCGCTACGGTCGCAGGTTCGAATCCTGCCTCGGGCATGGATGTGTGTGATGTCCTTAGGTTAGTTAGGTTTAAGTAGTTCTAAGTTCTAGGGGACTGATGACCTCAGCAGTTAAGTCCCATAGCCCTCAGAGCCATTTGAACCATTTGGAGGAGGGGGTGGGGGAACGATGTGGCTAACATCTCAACCACCAGTAAATCCCCCACTCCTCCCACACAAAATGGCAGGAAGTTCAAGTTCTATCAGGACAAATCAACATACCACAGCTAACTACATTAACCTAAGAAAATGGCAGGAAAGAAAGGTCACTTGGGCTACCTCCACTAACCTGTCACCCTATTGCCATCTCTTCCTAGGGATTGGTGGGAAGTTTGAATTTTGGAGAGAAGATAAGTCAGTTGGGCTATCTCTACTAACCTAATAAAATGGCGGGAATGAAAGGGCAATTCCACTAACCTAAGTCACCTGACTGCCACCTCATCCTAGGGATTGATGGGAAGAGGACACTACCTGTGCAGGAAATAAGTCTTTATTATTTTGCCTGCACTATTTATTTAAATAGTTTGATGCAGTACAGCTATCCAGTGTGTTCTCCACGAGGTCTGGACTCCAACTGACCTAGTACACAGTACCAGAGGCCGCTGTCGTCCATTCTGTGACGTAATCCAAGATGGCGATCATGACGTCAGCTTATGACGCAAGTTGTGTTATCCAAGATGGCGGGAAACAGTGTGTTCAACACGAGGTCTGGACCTAGTACACAATACCTCCACCAGAAGGCACTGTCGTCGTCTGTTCTGTGACTTAATCCAAGATGGCGGGGGAAAATAGCAGCAGACAGTGTGTTCACCATGAGGTCAGAACCTAGTACACAGTGCTGCCGTCAGAGAGCGCTGTCGCCCATTCCGTGGCGTAACCCAAGACGGTGGGGGAAAATGGCTGGAAAAGGACTCTCCTGTGCTGGACGTCAGTCTTTATTTTGCAGGCTGTGTCTCCACCACAAGATCTAGAGTCCAACTAACCTAGTTCACTATAGTGCCACCAGAGGGCGCTGTCATCTCTCCTGCATCGTAATCCAAGATGGTGGTCTGGGGCGAAAATGACTCAGCCTGCACTGGGCTGCTGAAGAGAGTAAGGAAGGAGTGTATTTTATTTTGGAACAATTTATTTAGGGATGGATTTTGAAAGATAGTGTATTTATCACATCGATACAGAACACATGCTCTGTCATGCTTAGCGTCACGCCACACAGCCCACAGACCTGTAAATTACTCCTAAAAAACCCTCTGCAGACACACAAACAACTCCTAAATTACCCAAATAATCCACACACAGATGCCCTCAAGCATGAAGTGGCGACTTCCCTTTCTTATAGGCAAGAAAAGGGGTTCACTATACTTTCAATTGCCTAGTTTCAACTACTTTTCAAGATCATCCAACCCCTTGCTTCGAGCATCCGAAATACAGGCACATAGATCGATGAATGTAGGAAATGTCTTTGGATTTTTGGTAGGTTAGCGAAGAAGACAGGTAATTGTTCTCGTACAAAATATTTATTAACTCTTGCATATACATTTACACACAGAAAACAACTCTTTCCTTATTGTTGTTAGGTGTAGTTTTAATAATGTCCAATTTATCTTTTAACTTATAACTTAAATCCACATCGGAATCATCTGTTTCTTTCTCCAACCAGTAATTTGGCAAATACAGAGAATTCTAAAACATATCTAATTTTTTTCCTGTAAAGTACTTGTTTCATGGCTTTAACTATTAGTTCTAATCCCTCCTGCAGTTCTTCTAGGCGAGAGCATTCGGGGATTTTAATTTTTCCTTGTTATTGTTAAAGCGTTCCACGTCTTCCTGTGTGTGTCGGTAACTCTTCTGCTCCACAGTCTGGCCGAATTTCTGAATAGAACTTTAAGTTTACAACCTTTGCAAACGAGTTGTCATTAAATGTAGTTATTCCATCAGTTTTAAACTCAGCAAATGGCTCTTCTGTTGCTAGGTGGACAACATCCAGTTCGCCACACTTAGATAGAATATAAGCATCCTTTTTAAGCCGATCCAAATGAGAATAGAGCTTAATAAACACATTTTTCGTGTATCCCTTAATACAGTAAACGTTCTCGATTCCACTGATTTCGGCCAGTACACCAACACGTGACCAGTTTCCAAGGCTGTTTACTGTAAACGCCAATATTTTGTATTCCCATTCGTAGTCAGATCTTCCCATACAGAATGTTTAAATCCGTATGTAAACCTGGTCTGCACATCGGCAATAGCTTCTCCTTTTTCCAATTACAGCTTATTATCTTCCTTTATAGCAGCTGTCTTCTCCATATACTCCAGTTTTCTTTTCTTTACTTCGAGGTCCTCCATTTCCAGTTTTCGTTTCCGTACACTTAATACATTAACTGCACTTACAGGAGTAATTTCTTTAATGGGGAATGGTTTAAGTCTGTTTGATACATTGGTCCTTTTTCTTAAGACTTTCGGTATAAGATTATTTGTAGGAACTAGTCCCAGTTCGGCGACATCTATATCTGACGGGGAACAGGGTTCTAGACTGAGAACAGGGAGAACAGGGTTCTAGACTCAGAAAAATAAGTTTCTCCTGCTTTAACATAACACTTATGCGTAATACTTATATTGTCTTTGTTGGAGTTAAGATCCTCCACGTAGTTTACAGGTAGATAATTAAAACTGCATGCACACGGAGCATAACTTATAAGCTTTTCTCGGTCCTGAGAGTCCGGCAGACTTACTTGCACACCAGTCAATTTTCGAGTATTCTTATTACCCCAGTAGACAAATTGCAGAACGTTGTTAAACATACACAGCAACTGTTATGTGAATTATTAGTTAGCTGATATCACATAGATGCAATTGGCACAGAGTAAAGTGGAGCACATTGTAAATAATGCTTGTTGGTGTCTAATACACTTAAACAGCTTTGCACTGGGTCGAACACGCGATCCATTCTGTAGTTGTATGTTGTAGCCTCCAGCCTGGTAATGCCATGCTCCTTAGCCAAAAAAGACGTAAAAGTTTCCCGTTGTCACGTATCTGGACACTTTATAAAATCTATAAGATGGTTACCTATAACTTTGTTTACTCCTTTACTTGTGATTTGACATATTCATTTCTTACATACCTTTACTCTACAATTGGAGCTCATCCACGTTAAACAGTGTATTCCAACTGTTTTATCGTTGTCTACTATCACATTGCTGCTTACCTGATACTCTCCTTCCACGCAGACGTCGTGGGTTGATATTAGGTAGTCGCACATGTCCTTTTTATTAAAAATTCCGGCAAAGTCTTGCGTTATGTCTAAATCCAAAAGGTAATAATCGTCTACAAGTATATGCTGCAATATTCCGGGCAGCTCTTCCATTAGATCATCCAGTTTAACGTCCACTAATTCCACTTTATACGGTATAGCCACAGGATATTTATATTTCTTCGAAATCATTTCCAGTGCTTCCGTGCCGATTTTGTCCAATATTCCTCTTGCTGTCACACTGTCGCTTCCATATAGGAGAAATGGTAGCTTTGCCTTGACACCATGTCTTGAGGTGACGAACTTGGAGAATTTACTACGTAGATAATAGTTAAATGAGCCACACATCTCCTTCTCTAACATGACAGATCATCCCTTCTCTAATTGCTCCTGACAGTCCCCTTGGTCACAGATTTTAACTATCATAATGTTATCGCAAAAGGGTTCTGTAATAAGAGTAAGTATATTTAAATTCTTCTTGCTAAGGAGCGTACCATTGTCGGTGTAATTTATGTTGCCAATGTCAGAAACAAGATTGTCCAGGTTCTCCAGTAGTAACCATAAACCGAAGCGTTCGTCAGTTGGTCTCGTCCTCCTCCCTAATAGTTGAGGCATGTTAAGCACTTTGGAGGAATCCATGTTGACACTTTCAACTAGCCACAGAAGACTAATCGGTTGCAGCTGTCATGCATCCTTTTATACTCTAAATATCCACGATGTCGGCACTTCCGGTCACATGATCTTCCAACCATAGATTCTAAATTTGATTGTATGACAGTCCAAGCGTAAACTCCTGGCTGAATTGCGCTATTTTGTGCGCAAGGTGTCCGTTGGAGGGAAGGCGACTGCCCCCCGCGAGTACATGGTCCCCCTGTCGGAGGTACGAGTCCTCCCTCGGGCATGAGTGCGTGTGTGTGTGTGTGTGTGTGTGTGTGTGTGTGTGTGTGTGTGTGTGTGTGTTGTCCTTAGCGTAAGTTAGTTTGCATTAGATTAAGCAGTGTGTAAGCCTAGGGAACGAAGATCTCACTAGTTTGGTCCCATAGAAACTTACAACAAATTTCCACTCACATCCTGTAACGACAAATATATTTTGACGCCATTGCACTGTTAGTACACGTAGATTATTTCGTAGTTTGGTTTTTAACCGACAGATCGCTAAATTCAAATCATTCAGTACTACGGTGGTTGCTGTTGTGGTCTTCAGATTGATTTCTCTTATTCCCAATTCTATTCAGTACCTCCTCATTAGTAACGTGATCTACCCATCTAATTTTCAGCATTCTTCTGTAGCACCACATTTCGAAAGCTTCTATTCTCTTCTTGTCTAAAGTGTTTATCGTCCATGTTTCACTTCCATACAAACACTTTTATAAAAGACTTCCTGACGCCTTAACCTATACTCGAAGTTAACAAATTGCTCTATTTCAGGAAAGCTTTTTGTGCCATTGCCAGTCTACATTTTATCTCCTAACTACTTCGACCATCATCACTTATTTTGCTCCCCAAATTGCGAAACTCATTTACTACCTTAATTGTCTCATTTACTAATCTAATACTCTCAGCATCACCTGATTTAATTCCATCACACTCCATTACCTTCGTTTTGCTTTTGTTGATGTTCATCTTATATCCTCCTTTCAGGACACTGTCCATTCCGTCCTTTGCTGTCTCTGACAGAATTACAATGTCGTCGGCAAACCTCAAACTTGTTATTTTTTCTCCATAGATTTTAGTTCCTACCTCAAATTTTTCTTCTGTTTCCCTTACTGCTTGCTCAGTATACAGATTCAATAACATCGGGGATAGGCTACACTCCTGTCTGACTCCCTTCCCAACCACTGCTACCCTTTCATGCCCTCTACTCTTATAACTGCATCTGGTTTCTGTACAAATTGTAAATATCCTTTCGCTCCCTGTATTTTACCCCTGCCACCTTCAGAATTTGAAAGAGGATTCCAGTTAACATAGTCAAATGCTTTCTCTAAATCTACGAAACCTAAAAACGTTGGTTTGCCTTTCCTCAATCTATCTTTTAAGATAGGTCGTGGGGGCAGTATTGCCTTGTGTGTTCCAACATTTCTACGGAATCCATACTGATCTTCCCCGAGGTCAGCTTCTGCTAGTTTTTCAATTCTTTTGTAAAGAATTCGAGTCAATATTTTGCAACAGTGCTTTATTAAACTGATAGTTTGGTAATTTTCACACCAGTCGACACCTACTTTCTTTGAGATTGGAATTATTATTGTAACACCCCACCTGTCACTTACCTGGTTTTGGTGTGTGTTCACCCCAGGTAATTGACTAACAGATCAACAGAGAGTGCAACGCTGCCGCAATGTCGGATAACGCAAAGAAAGTTATAAGGCCCTGTGACTCCTGATTGAATTGATTCACAATTGATCCCTTTTAATTAAAAGGGGTGCACATTGATGTTATATTCAGCTATTGAACACCAGATGCAAATGTTGAACATAAAATTAATTAAGAAAGTGACTTGGGATTTCAACTACTTGACTAAAAACAGATGCAGTCGATTAGCACAGACTTATTTTTAACTCACGGTCTTCAATCATCACATTACATGACTCCTAGCAGGCAGTGGAAATAAATTGCGTTTGCGTAGAGTAAAGTGCGATAATTCAAAAGTAATTCCTATCGACTGACCCAGGCGTAATGCAAAGTGCGAGAAGAATTCTACACTACACGGCCCATGAAACCCTCGTGGAAACTTTGACGACGTGATCCAACAAATTAATCAGTGGCCAGACAGGGTGCAATATCACCGAATACAGTGCGGCAGAGCGGCGTTGTTGTGCAGACATCGGCCGACCTCGTGGTGCTGCAAGGCTGTGCTCGTCTACTCACTCCTAGCTATCTTGCTCAGTACATAGCTGAACCAAAACTTCCTATCTCCAAGCTCAATCGTCCCATTTGCTAGGTCCCAAACTGCAGAGATACTCACTCTTTCCCAGGCAAACTGAGTAAAGAACGCCACGTCTGCACTCTAGGCAAGTTGGGAATGGTAGATCTCTACAGAGACTTCTCACAGTCCGCTCTTCGCCTCGGTTTCCCCTCCAGCAAAATCTGTTACACCAATTGCAGCGCAAGTCGCGTTAATTATGCGTCGCTTTCCAGCGCCGACCAATGCCTGCTCTGGGAGGTGAACAAATTCCCACAAAATTTCCCTTCCTCTCAACTTCTGTTATTTAGCTCCTCCCAGGCCACCCATCGAGGTTAGCGTCTGCACAATACCAAGTTTTCTGGAATTCTGACTCCCACCCAGGAGAGTATTTCAAATTCCTTGGTCCTACATTCCCATCGGAGGCCGGCGTATTGCATTCTGTCGCTCTTCACCTGATTTGCTTCAGACTCTGCGGACCGTGAATTCAGTGTGAAGTTGCTATAGTCATGAACACGCATATTTTGACCTCCGTTGACTGCTCCACCGTAGCTTTGCGCGGCTTTCTCACATTTTTCACAGAAAACAGGACGACGGACATTTATCAACAGGCGTACAAGTTCTCCATCTGTTTCCCGGTACACCAGCATGGAGTCGGGGTCAACCACCCACTCACTGTCACTCATCTTAAGGCGGCTGGAGGCCACACCCCATTACCGCTTTCTCAGAGCTTGAGGCGCCCTAAGGTGCCTATTGTCGCTTCCCTTAGCCGCTCCCCAGGCGGCCACGGTCAGTTCTGAGTACCTCCCTGGGGTAAACTAGCCTCCAGTAAATCGATGCGTTTCTACAAAGTTTTCATGTCGTGTGAATTACTTTAAAACCATCACCCGACATTAATTATTCCAATACCTCCATACTATACCCTCTACAAGATGCATTGTGCCTTGTCAGTCATTTTTGTTCAGCCCTACTGTTCGCTCGACTTGAGTTAGGTGATCTTTAATGACTTCATGTAAGGGGCATAGTTCTTGCCATCTTACATTATATTCTCCTTGATGTCTGAGGGTATTTCACCTGTCTCATAGATCTTGCTCACCAGATGGTAGAGTTTTGTCATGCTTCCCAAGGCTATCAGCAGTTCTAATGGAATGTTGTCTACTCCCTGGGCCTTGTTTCAACTTAAGACTTTCAGGTTTTTGTCAAATTCTTCACGTAGTATCGTGTTCTCCATTTCATCTTCATCTACGTCCTCTTCCATTTCCATAATTTTGCCCTCAAGTAAATCGCCCTTGTATAGACCCTCTATACACTCCTTCCATCTTTCTGCTTTCTCTTCTTTGCTTAGGACGGGATTTGCATCTGAGCTCTTGATATTCATACAGGTTGTTCTCTTTTCTCCAAAGGTCTCTTTAATTTTCCTGTAGGCAGTACCCATCTTACCCCTAGTGATACATGCTTTTATTTCCTTACATTTGTCCTCTAGCCGTCCCTGCTTAGCCATTTTGCATTTCCTGTCGATCTCATTTTTGAAACGTTTGTATTCCTTATTGCCTGTTTCATTTACTGCATTTTTATATTTTCTCCTTACGTCAGTTAAATTCAGTATCTCTTCTGTTACCCAAGGATTTCTATTAGCCCTCGTCTTTTTACCTACTTGATCCTCTGCTGTCTTCACTATTTCATCTCTCAAAGCTACTCATTGTTCTTCTACTGTATTTCTTTCCCCCATTTGTGACATTTGTTCCCTTATGCTCTCCCTGAAACTCTGTATAACCTTTGGTTTAGTCAGTTTATCCAGGTCCCACCTCCTTAAATTCCCACCTTCTTGCAGTTTCTTCAGTTTTAATCAACAGTTCATAACCAGTAGATTGTGGTCAGAGTCCACATCTGCCCCTGGAAATGTCGTACATCTTAAAACGTGCTTCCTAAATCTCTGTCTTACTATTACATAATCTATCTGAAACCTTCCAGTGTCTCCAGACCTCTTCCATGTATACAACCTTCTTTCATGATTCTTAAACCATATGTTAGCTATGATTAAGTTATATTCTGTTCAAAATTCTATCAGGCGACTTCCTCTTTCATTCCTTACCCCCAGTCCATATCCACCTACTACTTTTCCTTCTCTTCCTTTCCCTACATTCGCATTCCAGTCCCCCATGACTTCTAAATTTTCGTCACCCTTCACTATCTGAATAATTTCTTTTATCGCATCATATATTTCTTGAATCTCTTCATCATCTGCGGAGCTAATTGGTATATAATCTTGTACTATTGTGTTAGGTGTTCTTTTTTATGCATTATTAAAGCTACTCCTGCGTTACCGTTATTTTATTTTGTATTTATAACCCTGTATTCACCTGACCAGAAGTCTTGTTCATCCTGCCAGCGAACTTCACTAATTCCCAGTATATCTAACTTCAACCTATCCGTTTCCCTTTTTAAATTATCTAACCTACTCGCCCGATTAAGAGACCTGACATTCCACGCTCCGATCAATAGGACGCCAGTTTTGTTTCTCCTAATGACGACGTCCTCCTGAGTTGTCCCCGCCCGCAGATATGGATTGGGGAGAACGACATCATCATACAACCATGGAGTAAAGCAGTGCTATGGTATACGAATAAAAATAATCCAAATCACTTGCTCAAAGATTCTAATAGGTAAAACAATGATAGAAATAAATAAATGAAGACAAATGAAACGTTACTACGACGGTCAACATGATGTTACAAGGAAGTAGAATTAAAAAAAAAAAACATTACATTTATTGTCATTAACTGCATACAAATAATGATCAAAGTCATTACTATAACGAACTGCAAATGAAAATTTCAAACCAGTGGTCGAGTTTCGAACCCACAGCCTTCTGCACACTGTGAATGTCCGTTCACCACTACACCACTCCTTCACGCTGTACAGCACTATTATTTTTAAGGCGCTATGGTTTCATGCGGAGATCCGAAATTTGTTTTCGTCCACAACTCGCAAACGTAGGACCACCGTCCAGTGAATATACAGGGTGAGTCACCTAACATCACCGTTCCCTTTGGATCCCAACGTAATTCGGTGCTTTCCGATACACACGATCGAACAGCGGAGGAGTGGTACTCAAGCGTCAACTTTAGGTTACAATATCTCCGGATGTAATTAACGTTTTACAATGCAACAAACGGCACTGATTACATATTTGTTTATATGTTCAGATGTGCTAACAAAACTAAAGGGGTTCCATTTAAAAAAACGTAGGTTTGTGTTAAAAAACATACTTCCGTGCATTTTTTTATGGTTTGTATTAACCAATTACACTAGCCCCTCTCCTCACGTTCGGTCTGTGGAATCGATTCGTCAGTATTTGATGTGGTTTACGAAATATATCCAGCGGTAATGTTAGGTGACTCACCCTATATATATATATATATATATATATATATATATATATATATATATATATATATATTCTATTTCAGGTAACCAAAGCTAGAAGACGTTTGGCAACACCTTCTCTGCCTGGCTGCCTGAATTTGCACACGCGACGACGTGACTAGCTATCTTCAGTGTAAATTAACTCGGAAACGGCGCAATGTATCGAATTTTTTCTTAACAATTATTTTTCAACACAGCCTCCCCTGCAACACTCTTACAAGCTTTTCAGCCGGTTTCTGACAATCCTGTGCATCTATGATACGCCCGACAGTAGGGACATTTCCATTGGTACTAACTACAATCGAAAAGTTTACGAGGGTTTAGAAGTCTAGGGTTAATATCAGTTCATTTTCACTCCTTGAGAATGCATCATAAGCCATCTCAGACATGCTCATATTCTGCTGGGCTATCAAATAGGTTCCTTGACCATACATTTGTGTGTCCTTTCCCTCTCTATGAATGTCGTGGGTAAGGATCACGGCTCTTAAGAAGATACACTCTCGCATGTTGTCTAAAAAATTGGAAATATTGTCTCTCTAATAAATAAGGAAAATTATCAGACATCTGACTAAATGCCTAAAAGGCTGCTACTGTCCCTATCATAGTGCTAACACGATGCTCTTAATTTCTTGCTCGCTGAACGCTGGTGGACAAACAAACAGTCAAACTTTGTGGTTCGATAGCTCCCAAATTGTCTTCGGCTGTATTATAGTTTTTGAGAACTTGTTCTAAAAGCAGCATGATCGGGAAACTGGGCGAACTATAACATATTTATTTAAGTCCAGCTTATGTCCTTTGATGGATGAGCGAAACGAATATTGTTTAATGTCATTTCACTTCTGGAGGATTGTCACGAAAGAGATTCTGGAGTAACGTCATCGCCCATACGCGCAAGCGATAGGCGGACAGTCGTCGAGAATTCCCACCATAGTTGTACCACCAGCTGGAGCCCCATCTATTATGTCGGACTAATTGTTTGGAGGCGTGGTGTGGCCGCCAGACCGCACCATTCGCTGTGGGTTTGTTTACTGTCACCGCGGCCTCCCCCTTGGAAACAGATTACGCTTGCGGTCCAGCTGTGTTTGCCCGGTCACTGTCAATACCCCAGCTTAATGCGGGCTAACGCAGCAGCCGTAGTCTGCCTTGGCTTTCATTGCCCATAAAGATACTATCGTGGCAAGAAACAGTCGTGTACGATTTTTTACTGTCTAAATAATTAAACGTTAACAGAATTTTCCGTCGGTGCTTGGTACCGCGTGATAACAGTATTATTAAACACAATTTTGTAGAGCGCTAGCAAGTGTTTCCTACGTAATATTATTCAATAATTTAATTTCTAAGACAAGCTTCGGTATAGGGAAGAATTTCCTGGAGGTGTTCGTCTGGAGAGTAACCTTTTAAGGATATGAAAACTGGGCGATAAACAGTACAGATTAAAAGAGAACAGAAACTTTTGACAAGTGCTACTACATAAGGACGACGGACATTGGGTGGGTGAGTAGAGGGGCGATCAAAAACTTTCCGCATGAGCGCAACTTCCATGCGTGTACATAAGCGCCGGCATGTAGGCAAAGGATTAGTGTGACATTCGTGTCTTTCCGATATGCCTGTGGTAAATGCGGAAACGTGAACTACTGCGATGTTATTACCAACTGCGTCCAAACAGGACCAACGCGCCGTTATTCTTTTCTTGGCTACTGAAGGACAAACATCAGTAGACATCTATGGGACAATGAAGATTGCGTGTGGGGCAGCATGTCTGTCGAAAACCATTGCTGCTACTTCATGGTAACGCACATCCCCATACCGCACATGTAACTCAGAAGTTACGCCCACTGAAGTGGGAGATGCTAGAGTCCTGATCTCTCCCTATGCGATTAGTAAGCCTTTGGTTCCGTAAAACAGGCCTTGAAGGGACGACGATTCCTTTGAGACGAGAATGTGCAGCAGGCAGTTAGGACTTCTTCACACAGCGGGACACGGTGTTTTGCCTAATCTCCAGCCTGGTGCATAGGTAAGATGATTGCCTCAACGCTCACGACGATTTTCCTTGATTGGCATACCGGTTCTGAAGCACCTTCAGACGGAAACTTTTTGATTGCCCCTTATAATAAGAAAGCATTGAGTCTATTACGAAACAAAAAATCTCCATGGTTCAACCCGACTAAAAGAAAGGTTATGTTCATATGACACAAAGATATCAGACCTAAAGGAAAAGTTAATTTGTTAATGTAAGGAACTGTGGGGCGCAATAATTGCAGAGGGTGGCCAAGGCTTGGATAAACTTAGGTGACAACTCACGGGATACCTCCTAATATAGTGTCGGAGCTCCTTTTCCCCGTGCAGCAATTCATTGTGCCATGACTTCCACAAATCGTTGAAAGTCCGCTGCAGAAATATTTTCTTATTTTTCTTTAATTTCTTCTCGCTGTTCACCTTCCAAGCGTCCATAATCTTATGCATGGAAATCTATGGTAATATTGTTGTAAACTGAATTTTTTCGTGATGTTCAAAGTTTTGAAGTACGTTAATAGAGCAATAAGATTATCAAGACAGTAAACATGTAGACTAGGCATCCTGCACTGTTATGTACATGTTGATGTGCCTGACCGCTTTGAACTTCCTAACCCCACCATCAGGCCACTTTCCATCCCTTTAAGAACAGCTACTCTCCATTTTAGGGGGACACCCCAACCAAAAATTTCATTTTCTATTTTTTAAAGGCTATTTCACATCTTTGGAGTGTTTACTCGTAGATCCCAAAGCTGTTTGGTTGCATTCGAATTACAAGTACGTCTAAGAAATGTCTGAAATACTGACTGCATACGGGACTGTAGCACACAGAAAGATGCCAAAGATAATTTCCATCACCATCAAACAGAACCATCTTTACTCCGATCTTGGCATAAACTCAAATGGGAAAAACAAATGGCAAGATTTTCAGGAAAACAAGCGAAACAGTTGGCAGTCGTTGGAAATCAATTACTTTACCTGTTGACGGTGTAAATAAAAATTTAGGCAGTACCCTGAAGTCAGGTTCAGTACAGTCAACAAGTTCCAAGGAAACCGATAGTGGTTTACAATCAGATAGACCTTCCACTGCACCTCCTCAAGAAGACTGTGTAGATTTTTATTCAGAAATTTCAAGAAAAGGGCTACCCTGATCTTGAAATTACGAGAAGAAGCCTCATATAAGCAGCAATGGAAAACGTTATGGTGCCGGGGAATTTTAATGGCTATGTGTCCTGGAAAAATATTCATTTTTTTGATAAAATGTTAAAACCCGTTTTACCATAGGTTGTCTTTCTCAGTACCAACCCTACATAAATATTAACCAACCTAAAAGAAATTTTTCCAGGAATGTCTTTACGTACCTCTATGCATTAATAGTATCAAAATGTAATTATTTATTCTACCATCACATTTATAAATCGATGTTGTTGTTGTGGTCTTCAGCCCAGAGACTGGTTTGATGCAAAAAATGGTTCAAATGGTTCTAAGCAGTATGGGACATAACATCGGAGGTCATCAGTCCCCTAGACTTAGAACTACTTAAACTTAACTAACCTAAGGCCATCACACGCATCCATGCCTGAGGGAGGATTCGAACCTACGACCGTAGGAGCAGCGCGATTCCGGACTGAAGCGCCTAGAACCGGTCGGCCACAACGTCTGGCTGGTTTGATGCAGCTCTCAGTAAAGCTGCATGCCCTCGGGAAAAATTATGCTGTAGTTTCCCCTTGCTTTCAGCCGTTCCCAGTACCAGCACAGCAAGGTTCAAAAATGGTTCAAATGGCTCTGAGCACTGTGGGACTTGACTTCTGAGGTCATCAATCCCCTAGAACTTAGAACAACTTAAACCTAACTAACCTAAAGACATCACACACATCCATGCCCGAGCCAGGATTCGAACCTGCGACCATAGTGGTAGCGCGGTTCCAGACTGTAGCAGCACAGCAAGGCAGTTTTGGTTAATGTTACAAGGCCAAATCAGTCAGTCATCTAGACTGTTGCCCCTGCAACTACTGAAAAGGCTCTTCAGGAACCATACGTATGTCTGGCCTCTCGACAGATACCCCTCCATTGTGGTTGCACCTACGGTACGGCTATCTGTATCGCTGAGCCTCCCAACCAACGGTAAGGTCCATGGTTCATGGAGACGGGGGTCTATATCGATAATTAAAGAAAACTTAGTCTAACGGTTGTTTGCATTCAGTTTATCAGAAATGTCCACAATTTGTTTTCACAATTTATTTCAAATTTCAGCCTTAAATTTGAAATAAACAGTGAAAACAAATTGTGGGACATTTCTGATAAACTGAACGCAGACAACCGTTGGACTAAGTTTTGTGACTGTACCTACAAAATCCGGCATATGAAATTTGTGGTGTGAGTACCAAAAATTGGGTAGAAGAAAAGTAAAATTTTTGGGTAGAGTCTCCTCTTAAGTACCGCGACGTATAAACGGTACGTTCGTATGTAAGGTTACGCCGAACCTAATTATGATCTTTCCTCTGACGGCAGCACATTGTTTGCACTTCTCCCGGGCTACCAGCCGACTGTCCCACTTTACCGCCAGTGCGCACAATTCAGGCGGCGAGCGGGTGTGAGCGCACTTACTAGCCTAGTCGCATTCATATGTTACTAGAAATTAGATTTAGCGTATGTTTAAAGGTTGTAAAACTGCTATCAGTCACATTTTTACGATAATTTGTTTCGTCTTTACCTGTTTCATGCTGGTTTGCTCATTTTCTAACGGAGGAAGAAAGTATGAGTTTCATTGCTTGTCATCTGCCTGCGTTTCCGCTGCAAAGATTTGGTATTCCGTGTCTATCCATACACATTTTGATTCTAAGAACCTCCCAGAGCGAATGTTGCGATTATTCCACTGAAAAGGCTTGGTCTTTGAGACAGTCTTGTCAGTCTTCATTAGGGAATATTTTACAATTTTCACAAGACATTTAGCCCACTTTGTGTCGTTTCCAGGGAGCACCACGAGAAGGTAGCCCCTTTTCGTCCCCGTTAAATTTGTCTCCAATATTTAGAATGTTCATAAGCTTGCCAATCATTACATTAAATACTTTTCAATATGTACAAGTTTTTCAATGATTCTGGCGTTACAGTCGTCATTGTAACTTCCGTGCGTAGGCCACACAAGTCACAAATGACTTTAAGGTCCCGTCAGTTCGAGTTTTTTTTAAAACCTTTTGAATCTTTTTGTCAGTCTTCATTGCTGACTTTTTCCTTCTTCTCCCATCATAGTTTAAAATTAATCAGTCTGATGTCCGTGGTACTCTGCATCTTCTCTTCACTAATGAGTATACATTCGGATGAACTTTTGATATTAACATCTTTATTCTTTAGATACATCGTTCTGAGACATTATTAGTGCGATGGTGCCTTCCAATGCAATTCCATATCTCTCTTGGCATAAGTTCGCTCTCGAGCCAGTGGTCCTCTAAATAGTACTAAATGTCCTGAAGCTTTTTGTTTCCAGGCGTGTCCTTCCGAATACACAGCAAAGCCGTCATGCAACATTTCGAGGGAAAGATGTGCTGCCGGCCGGAGTGGCCGTGCGGTTCTAGGCGCTGCAGTCTGGAGCCGAGCGAACGCTACGGTCGCAGGTTCGAATCCTGCCTCGGGCATGGATGTGTGTGATGTCCTTAGATTAGTTACGTTTAATTAGTTCTACGTTATAGGCGACTGATGACCTCAGAAGTTAAGTCGTATAGTGCTCAGAGCCATTTTTGAAGATGTGCTAAAGCGAACACATTTTTATGTGACAGCGTATTTCCTCGTTTTCCTTACAGGCAGGAGCGAGGTCGCAATATTGAAGTTGTTTCCACAAACATTGATTAAAATAATAATTGCAGCCAGTAACCTCAGTTCCAGGAAGCAAAATTAGATGCTTGGACAATGGCAGTTTCGAAGTCCATCATCAGAGATGAAGGGTTCCACTCAGGCACCTTAGTTTTAATAGCTTTAAAAAAACGTTCATATGTTTCTCACTTTTTATTTTGCAGCAAAGTGGCAGCAAATTGGAATGGCATTTCTTTCCTTCCAAGACCTATTAAGGTCGGCGTGGAGTATGAAGTATTGTCCAAACTGCTTACTCGAACTCTTCAGCGTTCCATCCACAAGCAATGATTAGCAGTTTGATAAACACGCTTTTCCTTTTTCGCTGGCAAACACCAGTATTATGCCATTCGGTGGCCTGTTACCATCTGCAGGTAAAAAATTGCTACCATCATTCACCAGTAAAAATTGCTTCTCAAATACGTGGGCTCTTGTGTGTTCCCATATACACTGAAGCATCAAAGGAACTGGTATAGACATGCGTATTCAAATTCAGAGATACGTAAATAGGCAGAATACGGCGCTACCATCGGCAATGCCTACATAAGACAGCAAGTGTCTGGCGCAGTTGTCAGCTCGGTTACTGCTGCTATAATGACAGGTTATCAACATTTAAGTGATTCTGAACCTGGAGTTATAGTCGGCGCACGACCGATGGGACACAGCATCTCCGAGGTAGAGATGAAGTGGGGATTTTTCGATACGACCATTTCACGAGTGTACCGTGAATATCACGAATCCGGTAAAACATCAAATCTCCGACATCCGGTATAAGATCCTGTATAAGATCCTACAAGAACGGGACCACCGTCGACTGAAGAGAATCGTTCAACGTGACAGAAGTGCAACCGTTCCGCAAATTGCTGCAGATTTCAATGCTGGGCCATTAACAAGTGTCAGCTTGCGAACCATTCAACGAAACATCATCGTTACGGGCTTTCGGACCCGAAGGTCCACTCGTGTACCCTGGATGACTGCACGACACAAACCTTTAGGCCCGACAACACCGACTTTAGACTGTTAATCATTAGAAACATGTTGCCCGGTCGGACGAGCGTCGCTTCAAATTGTATTGAGCGGATGGGCATGTACGGATATGGAGAAGACGTCATGAATCCATGGACCCTGCATGTCAACAGGGGACTGTTAAAGCTGGTGGAGGCTCTGTAACGGTGTGGGGCGTTGCAGTTGGAGTGATATGGGCCCCCTGATGCGTCTAGATACGACTCCGACAGGTGACACGTACATAAACATCCTGTCTGATCACCTGCATCCATTCATGTCCATTGCGCATTCTGACGGGCAATTCCAGCAGGACAATGCGACACCCCATACGTCCAAAACTACTACCGAGTGGCTCCACGAACACTCTTCTGAGTTCCGCTGGCCACCAAACTCCCCACACATGAACATAATTGAGTATATCTGGGATGCCATGCAACGTGCTGTTCAGAAGAGATCTCCATGCTTTCGTATTCTTACGGGTTTATGGACAGCCGTGCAGAATTCATGTTGACAGTTCCCTCCAGCACTACTTCAGGCATTAGTGGAGTAAATGCCACGTCGTGTTGTGACACTTCTGCGTGCCCGCGGGGGCCCTACACGATATTAGACAAGTGTACCAGTATCTTTGGCTCTTCCGTGTATTTTCGCCTGATCCGCTGTAACCATTATTTTGCACTTTTGCGTGATGGAAGTGATGTTACTAAGTCGTAGCCTCGATTGAAGAGCCGGCCTATTTCCTCAACGTAAACAGATGAAACTGCAGCGTCCGTTGTTTTTGCCCGCTTCTTTGTGCTGACAAAATGTTCTCACACTTCATTTGCTGCTTCCTCTGGAATCCAAACACGGCTACCTTCCCCTTAGACTGTGTTCTTTTGTAGATAGTCTTTCTTTGCATTTATTCTTTTTAAACTTTACACAACGCCAGTCAGCCACTTCTTGTTACGAACTAATGCGCGGAACTTCGTGCAGCAAATGGGCTTTGGCCTTCTCCAGAATACATCGCAGGTAGCGGCGGACAGGTCAGTGTATTCTACTTCCGGAATAGCCTGTCCACTACCTACAGTGTTCCCAGCTCCGAGCAAATGTCAACACATTCCCTCTCCGTTCAAGTGTCACTCCGTGCAAGTGTCACAAAATCAAAACTTCGCGGGTACAAGTCGTGCGCGTACCAAAACAGCTAACGGCTCGAGGCGCCAGCCTGTCGCCTGGCCTCCTCCAGTTCGCCGCAGTACCGTTTGAAAGAATTTCCGTCCCCGACTTCACGGCGCCTGTCAGCCTGCACCGGTCATTGTGGAGCAGCTCTCGTCATTCATACAACGCCTGCGCCCTTCGTAAATCTCGGCGCCTCGGCCCTCAGCCGGCTCGGTGACCGCATTCGTACACTGTTCCTTGTTTCGGCGACCTCCCAAGGCGAGCGACCCCCCAAGAACCAGCTACTGCCGCGCTGAGACGCTCCGCTTGCCCTCTTGTCCACCCCGGTCGCAGCGTGCGGCCTCGGACCCACGACTCCACTCAGCTTACGCGATCATTCTATGTAAACGCCGATCACCCAACAAATAAGTGAACTATAAGTATTCAAATGGTTCAAATGGCTCGGAGCACTATGGGACTTAACTTCTGAGGTCATCAGTCCCCTAGAACTTAGAACTATCTAAACCTAACTAACCTAAGGACATCACACGCAACCATGCCCGAAGCAAGATTCGAACCTGCGACCGTAGCGGGCTCGCGGTTCTAGACTGTAGCGCCTAGAACCGCTCGGCCACCCCGGCCGGCGAACTATTAGTGTACAGGAGTACTTTACGATGTCAGTCATATTCTTTACCTTTAATAAACGGTTTCAGGCCTATCAACAGATGTCTAATCACTAGAGACCGGATTATACGCATCATAAAAACCTTAAAATATGCATGCAAATATGAATGAAAAATGCTTAACAATGCATGAAACGTGTCGAAATATGCAAGATCAAATAATAAAAACATGGTTGTTGGGGTTGCATTATATCTCAAATTCAAACCTGCGCATATCAATTACGAGGAAGGGCGCCGGCCACACAAAAAATCGGTACATTTAGAACGCTGATATTTTCTGAATACTTCCTGGTAGACATTAGGAAGGGGGCCTTTCTGAGACTATTTTCTAAAAACTTGCAAAATGGGGACGCATACCGTGTTTCAAGAATTGTTCCTTCTTTGCTGTTGTTTTCGGTAACAAGCGGATGTGATGCGAGTGAGTCGCAGCGAAACAATCGATATGTACAGGACCAACTTCGAGATGTATCGCACGCAGAGGGACACTCTCAAAAACTCCGTAATGTTTTATTTAAAATACAACATACAATCATGATTTTTTTTGAACAGCATTAACTTTTAATTAATACTATTGGACCAAAAGGGAGAAAAGGACGTTCTACACCAACTGAGGGAATAGGTCAATATTTGAAATTGGTGCTATGTTAGCACTTACTGTTTTTGGTAAAAGTTCATCCATCATATTAATAAAACTATCAATTTGCCACAAGGGTTCAAAGTCTGGGTTATTGTTTAAAATGTTTTCAAATATTTCTTTAAGTTTTAATGGGAATATCTCCAGCAATGAAGAATTCACTAGAATAATCTTATTCATTACATGAATAGATTCATTCAACGCCAAACCTTAAGTTTCAAGCTTTTCAATACTTGCAGCTATATGGGAAAAATGTGCTAATCACAGCAATGTCGTTTTTAGTACCGGAATCATTAAAAGCTTCTTTGTACTGGCAAAATGCCAAAGCAAATGTACTATCGAAGTCGTTTGCTACCCCTCTAATGGCCTTTAAATAGTCATTGTGAAACAACACAGCTTCGACCCACGTACCCCAGCGAGCTCCATTGGTTCGGAAGGTAAAGGCACAATGGGTAGCTTTTTCTTTGTAGGCCTTCATACGAGCAGGAGCCTTTATAACCTCTTTTATTTGTGTGTGAAATCAGTTTATTTACATTCACATAAGCAAAGCACGTCACATGAATCAAATTTGGACAAAATAATTGGAGGGCTTTTCCTGCTGTGATCATATAGGGAGCAGCATCTGAAATAAACACCGTCTGCAGAAGATTCTGGAAACATTTTTCTAATACCCTCATTCACAAATCTGGCGATGGTAGAATGATTTACTTTTTCAAGTTATTTGCAGGCCGCTAAATAGGAAGAAGAAGCCTCTTCTTTTAAAGCACCAACAATTAAATTTGTTATGTAACGGCCACAAAAGTCTGTAGTTTCGTCAACTGAAATCCAGATAATGCTGTCCTTGAGTTCACTGCGTATTTCTTCCAGAACATTTACCTAAATTGTCAGTATGTACGACATTTTTACGCAATGTTGATCCATATGGTACATTTTGATTTAAGCAATAGTTGCGCAGGAAGCCTTTGAGGATAGGGTTCGTAAGTTTGTGAAGAGGAATATTGCTTACGATGAATACTTCACATAGATCCATGTTAAACCGACTTTTTTGGTTACCTTGAGAAAAATCCCTGCAACTGGAACTTGCTGTTGTCAGACATTGTTGTCGTGGTCCTTTCATCTGCATTCCTGCGATATGAAGACTTGTATTGACGTGCTGGTCGATCTGAAACTTTTTTTTTTTTTTACACGAAACGTTTTTCTCGGAAACTCGACAAGATAGAACCATTTCGTCATATGTAAATGCTCCAAGATGGTCAGCTATACACGAAACGGTGTTTCTTTTTCGGGCTGCATGGTACACAATACGTTACACACTACATGTCGTAAACACGTTCAACTGTGTACAAGTAAATAGAAAGCTAAACTGAAACAATGAACATGCGACTAAATGCTTCCGTAGTTTAATTTAATTGTTGTCGACGTGTACGGTATGACAGCGGAGGCGATTAGCCGGGGGCGCGGGCGCTGGAGCATTGACTGACTGCCTGTTCCTCTTTTGTGATGATTTCGCAGGGCAGTGGCCTCTCGGTTACCGATTGCATGCAGCTCTAAATCGGGTCAATCTGTGAGACATGAATGCTAGATCGAGCTAGAGACCGCCCGTCTAAATTTATTGTAAACATAGAGCCAAAATGTACATCGTCACTAGTTTTCAGTTAAAATGTGCAATAACCGGTGAAAAGGAGCCAAAAATGCAAATGCAACGTGCAAATACATATAATCCGGTCTCTACTAATCATTATCTAATCGCATGAGTAGGAGTGGGACTGAACCTTTGTAATGTGCCAAAATACTGCTACGTTACAAAAAAATGGCTCTGAGCACTATAGGACTTAAACTTCTGAGGTCATCAGTTTCCTAGAACTTAGAACTACTTAAACCTAACTAACCTAAGGACATCACAAACATCCATGCCCGAGGCAGGATTCCAACCTGCGACCGTAGCGATCGCGCGGTTCCAGACTGTAGCGCCTAGAACCGCTCGGCCACCCCGGCCGGCTGCCACGTTACAAGCAATAGTAAAAAGACATGAACGCGTGGTCTCACTGCCGTATGTCGGAATAAAATATTCACGAGCTTACAACTCTGTCCGTTGTTTACACATCGATGGGTTTTCAAGTTGTAACTGACTGCTGTGAGGTTCATCCCTTCATCTTCGTATGGCCGTTGTACTAGCTGTGACATAGAGGTGCTCACTCCAACGCCTTATAAGCTAATGATTCCGCTTCGCGTCTGCCACGCCCGCCTTTACCTCGTGACGGTCAAGTTCCATGCTTTTCTCATCACAAACAGCTGTCTTTATTGAAGGTCCTTCCAAATATTCTGTTCTCCGTAGCTTCTTTTATTACGCTGTCCAGGAAACCGTTGCGATGTAATTAGGGGCAATATTTGTAGGGGAAAAAAGAAATCTTTGTTTTGATCCTGGACGAGACCAACCATACGCGACGTAATTAAGGAAACACTTCGGGAGGAAAATAAATGTTTGTTTTTAAAATGTTCTGTTCTTCTAGTTGCTTGCTTAAAGAAAAAATTAAGTAGCTAATGGTGAACATAATCACTATTGCTTCCACCAAAGTTCGACTTGTGACCAAGAAAAACACTGTTCATAGGGCTTCCCAGTGCGAGGTTGGCTTTCAAAATATTGGCTTCGTCACTGTACACGGGCCAACCAGCACATCCGTCGTAGTTAACCATATGTTCAAATGTGTGTGAAATCTTATGGGACTTAACTGCTAAGGTCATCAGTCCCTAAGCTTACACGCTAATTAACCTAAATTATCCCAAGGACAAACACACACACCCATGCCCGAGGGAGGACTCGAACCACCGCCGGGACCAACCGCACAGACCATAATTGCAGCGCCCCTGACCGCTCGGCTAATCCCGCGAGGCTGTAGTTAACCCTAGATGAAAGCAGGCACAAGTTGATTAAAACTGCATGCAGTAATTCACAGTTCTTTCACATTATTCGCCCCAGTTTGTTATTAAAATAATGTTTGTCAGTGCGAAAACTTCAGTAGATCGATCAGCATCGCGTGTTCATTTAACCTTCAGAAAAGCCAATAAAATTGTTCATAGTGCTTCAGCACACTTCTAAGTTGAAGTTCTGTAATCGCAAACTAACGATATTTTTAATTCCAGATCACCATCAAGGTTAACTGCAGAACAGTTCATAGATATTTAAAAAAAGTCGCCTAACCTGATATTATTCAGAGTCCAAACGCTGAACAACGTTATCAAACTCTTTTGCGATCGAGACTCGCGAAATATTTGCAATCCCGACCAATCGTTCATGCACCATGAATTTCTTCTAAGTACAAACAAGGTAAAATTATTTCAGAGCTCCTCGCCTCGCGATCGTCACAGCGAAACTTTAACAAGTCGCTATCGAATACTTAGAAAATATTTCGATTAACCACGAGAGGCGACTTCTGTCCGCACATACAACCTATCTGCACGCGAGCTCCGCTCCAACTGAGCGCAGAAATCTGTATTGCGCGAAAATGGCCGCCGATGCTTAATAAGGTTCATTCGATGATGACGATGATGATTATTATTATTATTATTATTATTATTATTATTATTATTTGAGGTGAGGGGCGCTGAACATCATGGTCATCAGCTCCCTGACGAAAAGTCAGCATGCGCATCTCATGGGTGGGGAGACGAAGGCTGTCCCCACATGAGGAACAGTTTACAATGTACTAAAGTCTGTAGCCGTTCCCCTCCAATTTAGGGGTGAGGCCTGACAGTCCACAAAATTTCACTAGTCTTGTTACACTGGAATCAGTACCTGCGATGATGGTGGGCAGATCTCCATCGATACTGAGGACTGCCCTAATATCAGTATGTAGGACACACGTTGCCAAAATATGCTGAACTGAAAGTGGCACACCACGACCTTCACAGAGTGGTGGATCCTCCAGCCGGAGGAGGAAGCCATGTGTTAAAGGACTATGTCCGAAGCGCGGCCTGGTAAGCAGAACCTCCTACCACCAGTGAGACTGACATGAAGTCCGCTATGCCTGTACGGTCGATTCGAGCACCACCAGTTTATTTCTGTCAACTGCAACCATTCAGTCTTCTACTGACGCATGATGCGTCAGTCAGAAAACGACACGATGGCGTGCAACGGGACGGGACACTGATGGACAACACCATCCCGACGTTCTTCCTTGGCTGCTTTGTCGGCAATGTCGTTTCCCTGTATCCCAACGTGACCAAGTACCCAGCAAAAGGTCACCTCCTTGGCACGGTGATGGAGCCGCTGTAAGGAATCATGAATGAGCTGAATCAGCTGGTCTGCTGGACACATGTGGTGATGCGCTTGTAGTGCACTAAGCGGGTCGGTACAGACAAGAAATCTTGTACGGTCATGTCTGTGAATCCTCTCCAGTACCATCAAAATGCCATATAATTCCGCATCACAATTTGTAAGCTGTTCCGGAAGATGCACTTTGAAAATCCTACCAGGAAAAACAGTTTTTGTAAAGTGAGGAAACAGTTTTCATAAAGTGGGAAAAACACTGGCATGGATATTACATTTTTCATGGAAACCATGTTGATTATTGTGTAGGTTAATCTAACACTTCATCGTAGCGTCAGTTGCTGACTCGTTATCCTAGTAGATTGATATCTAAGAGATCGTGGGTCGTATCACAACCGGTCCGACTTTTTTCTTTTGCAACACTTCGATTTCGCGTCTTTAAATTCAGACTGGCACATTTGCTGGACGCGTAATGCAGTGCTATCCTAGTGATTTGTAGCTAATGTAAAAGAGGGATGCCTACAGCTGACAAACTGCTATAACCAACGAAAAGCTTCAATGGTACCAGAAATGTTAACTTCCACCCCAGTCACGAAAATAGCCATCACTTTATGGAATGCTTGTTATTCCGTCTTGGCAAACGATCCTCTCCTGCAAAGTATCTAAGGCGTACAAAGTATTTTTCTTGAGAATGCAAGGAGTAAAATTACCACGTAGACTTCACAAGCGAAAATTGTTCAGAAGCTCCAGGAACACATCGGTTTGTTACATGTCACTGCAAATCATGTTTAACAACACTAATAAAAGTGGTCCACTCCAGAAGTGTTACACAACATAATTACCGGGATTCAGAATGGAGTTCTCCGCCTCGATAATGAGTAGTAAGCTATCAATACTCATAAAAAATTGAGAATACACAGAAATTAAAAACAGTATCAGTTGCAACCCTTAATCTCAGGAAACAAACATATAGCTGACTGGACGGTAAAAGTTCGAAGTCAATCACAAGATACGCAGCATTCCACCCATGCACGTTAGTTTTAACAGCTTTAAACAGACGATCATATCAAGCGAAACAACAAGTTTAGTGTCACTAGCCGCTGTTTATTGTATCCACAACATGTTTCAAAGGTTTAAATCTCAATCGTCAGGCGGATTTATATGTGCTAACATGACATGTGTGTGTCGTGTTACGACTCTGGGGCAACCTGTGGCACTGTCTGCTGTGGTCACAGGTTTCTTTCTGTGTCGTAATACATCGCATATAAACTGTCACTATTTGCCTATAAAGTGTCACAGTTTCTATGTGATGTATTATGACAGAGAACGTTGCCACTGGAGATAGTGTCGCAGGATGATCCTAAGTCGCACTAGAACATGTACATATCGCATTACCACATATAAATCCAACTGATGATGGAGGTTTAAACCTTTGGAACACATTTTGGCTATAAATAAAAACTAACTGATAACAACAAAATTGTTTCATTCGATATCAATAACAGCCTAAAGTGTTCGCATTTGAGCCATCATACGTTTCTCGCTTTTTGTGTCGTGGCAAAGCGTAAACAACTGGAATAGTGTTTCCTCCCAAAAGTTTGTAAGATCAGCGAGGAGTCACTCGCGTGGAAAACTTTTCCCAAGCGCATACGATGAATCTGAGATGAATATTAATTTGAAGGCTACTCAGGCGTTATTTAATATCAGAGAACTGCTCTGCAACATTTCTCAATAAAATGGTTCTAAGGTTAGAAGTTCTTCCATTTCCATATCGCGTTATCCTTCTCAGAGTCTTCGGATACGACGTCTTTCCAAAGGTATTTATCTGGAGTATAGTCCTTTACGGAGACGAAACGTGGGCAATAAACATTTCAGACAAGAAAAGAATAGAATGTGGTGCTAGGGAATGATGTTGAAGATTAGATGGGTTGGTCGAATAACTAAAGATGAAATACTGGAATGAACCGAAGAAAAAAGAAATTTAGGGCAGAACCTGACAAAAGAAAAGCATTGTTTGGTAGGACACATCGTGAGGCATCAAGGTGTAGCACCTTGGCATGAATACAGTAGGCAGGTTCAAGCTGATGTAGGTTACAGCAGTCTGGAACACGAATAAATACAGATCTGCAACAAGAAAAAGGTGCCTCAGTTTATAATGTTTATGTACTTGCTTCGCACAATGGCCGCGCTAACACACTTGTTTCTGAAGTTCTTGAACCAAAATCTGCACAACCACAATATCGCCCGCATAAATCATTTTATTTGAAAACAGTGCCAGTAAAAATTCGGACCGCGCATGTGGAAACACAGCCATCATCTGAAAGCCGTTTTCAACGCTTGTGGGAGCGAGGCTTGAGCTGATAACCGATTCGCCGCCCCAAGCAGTCCGGCGCACTCAAGGACAGGTCCAGGGGCTGGGCTACCTGCGAGACAAAGACGGGGAGGTGAGTTCCCGGAAGGCAGCGGGCACGGGCACGTCAACACAAGCGGGTGCTTCAAACACGAGGACAGCTCCACTTGTAGATTTACATTCTTAAAGTTACGGCATGGAAATTAAAAGACAGCTCTAGCATCAGCTGTAAATGGAACAAAAGTTATCACTTAGACCATTCTCAACAAAAATGTTTCGAAGTTAGGTGGTGTCCATAAATGTTGTTCATGGCAAAACTGGATACTGGAATGAATAGAAGACTAAACGATACGGCCCATATGCATTTTTTCAATAGCGTTTTTTTCTTCATCAGTGTAAATTTCGAAGTACCGTTTCATAATCAGTGCTTCAGTTGTTTCTCGAAGCACCTTCATCGCGGCGTCTACACGCAAGAAACATGTATCTGTGCATACAGTCGATTTCTACTGTGCGACACCACAATGACGATGCTGCCACATATATACGTTAAATGTATTTGCAGTTGAGAATAATGACAATCATCATCTGTAGAACTGAATGACGACGATGAAAATTCGTGCCCGACTGGGTCTCGAACTCGGATTTCCCGCTTATCGCGAACGGTCGCCTTACCATTTGGCTATTCGTGCACGACTCACGGCCACACTCAAACTTCCATATGTCGTCAACGATGCGTCTACGATCTGTACACGTACCTCCATTATGTATATTGCCGTACAGGGGAGATATTTTACTTGAGCGTTGCTTGCTCGGTGTCGGCGGATAAATTTGATATTGCACTGCCTGTGTTATTCCGAATTACGATGCAATATTTGGGTCTGGCCGTGAGTTGTGCGCCGGCCGGATTGGCCGAGCGGTTAAAGGCACTAGAGTCTGGAACCGCACGACCGCTACGGTCGCAGGTTCGAATCCTGCCTCGGGCATGGATGTGTGTGATGTCCTTAGGTTAGTTAGGTTTAAGTAGTTCTAAGTTCTAGGGGACTTATGACCACAGCAGTTGAGTCCCATAGTGCTCAGAGCCATTTTTCGTGAGTTGTGCACGGATAGCCGAAATCCCACGCCCGGGTTCCCGGGTTCGATTCCCGGCGGGGTCAGGGATTTTCTCTGCTTCGTGATGGCTGGGTGTTGTGTGCTGTCTTTAGGTTAGTTAGGTTTAAGTAGTTCTAAGTTCTAGGGGACTTATGACCACAGCAGTTGAATCCCATAGTGCTCAGAACCATTTTTCGTGAGTTGCGCACGGATAGCCGAAACAAAGTGAGTGAATGCGTCAACGATGAAGTTGAACGGGTGTCATGGGACGTCCGCCCCGAACAAACGTAACGAACAATAATGAACAAAATGAGATTTTAAAAAATATTAAGGTGGCCGATCGCGATGAGCTGAACATCCGGGTTCGTATCCCGGTCCAGTACAAATATTCATTGTCGTCATCCATTCGACAGCTGTCGGTTGACTTTATTCGCAACTGCGAATACATTTAATGTATTTCATAATGGTTGCAGTCGCCGCAGTGTCTGTTCCTTTGGACATGCATGCATGTCCAGAGGAATATCGTATCGTAATCAGAATACACACGCACTGCAATATCGTATCGTACTTCCACATGTTTCATTGTTACGTGGATGTGATGATGTCCTAAACTATTTCCTTCTAGTCTAATTAAATAAAACATACGAATGTCAGTAATTATTACTATTAATAATATGAGGGCAGATCTACGTCTGCATGATTACTCTGCAGTTCACAATCAAGTGCCTGGCACAGGATTCATTACTGTGCTTGGTGGCTGGCGAAGAACCACGCTCCGTGCAATGTGTGTACACTACCGCAGCTAACGGTTAGCCCCAAAATGCGTCATTCGTTAGTAGCAGAAAACAATTAATTAAATTCCGAAGATGCAGGTCCTAACGTAGTGGTCGTCAAACTGTAGCCCGCGGACCGCTTGCCACCCGCTCGCCCACGGTTGTTAGCCATATTTTATAATAATGTAATATGCATCTAGCAACTACCAGCCGAATCCAGAAGCAACGTTAAGAGTTTCTTAAGAATGTAGTTCTCCTCATCAGAAACAAACAAAAATACTTACGCAGACAGTAATACTTTAAGATGTTCTTCGGTTTAATTGGCGTTGGTGAATTCTGTTGCAAGCTAAGTAAAGCTCGTCGTATACCTCAGGGGCAGAGCGTAAACGGGGCGGTCACTGCGGACTCAGAGGGGCAGTGTTCTATTGTTTGCGTTCCAGTACAGACGACTCATCCGCGACTCCTACTCATCAGCCGCTATGAGATAAATTTTACACAGAAAGAACATGTATTCGTGAATGCGCGTTAAAGTGAAACTTCTTAATAAAATGATTACTTAAACTGCGAGTGAAATAGAATGTACTCAATTTACTATTCTTTATCATACCAACACTGACCCACAATATTCTAGCGCAACGCAATCTGACTGTTCAAAAATGATAACTTCTCTTCAAATAATTAATACAAAAGAATGGCCTGAATTAGTAGAAATCCTAATAATAGCCTATACATTTCATAAGTCACTTACCTCACAAAAATCTTCATTACACTAACTACTGAAATGCCACAAACACCGATACTGCTAGCTAAATAAAAGGTTCTAACTACTAAAGGCTGTAACTACTAATAGGCATGTGGTTAGCAAAGGCAAGATTTTGTTGCAGAGCAAATAATGTATTTACCTTAAGAATGCGACAACCAGTTCAAAAATTATATAATCGTTCATGACATACAGTTCCAAAAACTATACCATGACGGACACACGTCCAGATCGTCCGCTCGCGCTAATACTGCAAACCTCCAACAGTGCTAATTATTGACCTCTTACCTCCATCACTGCCGGCTACTCATTCCCTACTGCCATCACTATTGGCTGCTAACTTCCAACTGCTAGTGCAACCAGCCACAGAGTCTCTTACAGAGTGCGCACAGCGCTGTCGGAGTTATTAATGCAGAGCGCTACACAGCGCTGCCAACATACAAACAAATAAACAGCCTGCTTATAACAGAGGTGGTCATCTTCAAATGTGGCACCTACTTGTAGCATAGAATAAGAAATTAAACAGGCTGTTATAGTACAATACAGCAAATAGAAGAAAAGCAAGACATCTAGTACACATTTCTGATCGAGTCCCATATTATATAATGCATTGAAAAGTAAGGGCAATGACTGCCATTATCAAAAATGGTTCAAATGGCTCTGAGCACTATGAGACTCAACTTCGGAGGTCATCAGTCCCCTAGACCTGAGAACTACTTAAACCTAACTAACCTAGGGACATCACACACATCCATGCCCGAGGCAGGATTCGAACCTGCGACCGTAGCGGTCTCGCGGCTCCAGACTGTAGCGCCTATAACCGCACGGCCACTCCGGCCGGCCTGCCATTATCAATTAATCATCCAGACACAGACAACACAATAACACTGAGTCAGGCAGATACAGTGTGCAGGAAGTATTGGGGTCACTGAAGGTGGCAGCAATCTGAAACAGAGAACAGTGCCGACATTTAACGATCAGCACCTGGGGACAAGCGGCCTACTTGACGCCCCCTTGCTATGGTTATGCACTCGGGGGGGGGGGGGGGGGGGGTCATAATATATTAATTTATGTAGACCACCAATTAATAACAAGATCACACTAACTTATGTAGGCTACCCACTAGTATCCAGACCGGTACATATGTGACCCGAACAGCCGCCCCGTAATGTCCATACTGCCTCTCGAGCAAAAATGTTTACCGACCACTGCCATAACGCATTTACAATTAGCCGCCAATAATATCATACCACACGAGTTGTTACAGCTAGCAGAAAAGTGAGCAATAGATGGGTCAATCAATGTCAGAAAACAAGTATCACATCTACGAGAGTAATCCCAAAAGCAAGGTCCTCTATTTTTTTATAAGTACAGAACTCTGTTTGTGTGGCAGTTGGCCACACTGTTATGAAGAGTGCTTCACGCGCTGTGTATAAACATGCGCACGCCGCGCTGAGGCGCTCAGTCTTGGCTTGGCAGCCGTTGACTGGATCTCCCGTTGGATGTTACCGCCAAGTGCGAATTGCGCGCAGTTGTTCGATTTTTGAACGCAAAGGGCACTGAGCTGATTGAAATCCATCGCCAATTGACGGAAGTGTATGGTGAGTCGTGCATGGATGCCGAAAATGTTCGTAAGTGGTGTAGAGAGTTTGCAGCTGGTCGGACCGAAATTCACGACGAGCAAAGGAGCAAGAGACCGTCACTTTCTGAGGAGACAGTGTTGAAGGTTGAGCAAAGCATGCGTGAAGATCGCCCGATCACCCTGGATGATCTCTGCACGTTGGTTCCTCAGGTTTCCCGAAGCACCGCTCACAGAATTTTAACGGAAACATTGGACTACCGTAAGGTGTGCGCAAGATGGGTGCCACACATGCTGACTGAGGACCACATGCGACAATAAGTTGATGCTTCCCGCGCATTTCTTCACCGCCTTGCAGCCGAACAGGACAACTTTCTGGACTCAGTTGCCCCGGGTGACGAAACCTGGGCATACCACTTTACACCTGAGACCAAGCAACAATCACGCCAGTGGCCGCCACTGTGTCTGAATATCCGCGGCTTTGGCGAAGAAGGATGCCGCATCCTTCTTCGCCAAAGCCGCGGAAATTCAGACACAGTTTGCCGGTAAAGTCATGACAACCGTTTTTTGGGTTCGGAAAGGGGTATTGTTGGTCGCCTTTTGCCCATTGTGACCACAATTAACGCTAACAGGTACTGTGAGACTCTGAAAAAACTCAAACGGGCAATTTAGGACCGGAGAAGAGGAATGTCGAGCGAGGGCGTACACATTCTCCATGACAACGCTCGCCCACACATCGCGCGGCAAACTGTTGTTCTCCTGTAACAGTTTCAGTGGCATATAATGACCCATCCACCCTATAGTCCTGACTTGGCGCCCAATGGCTATTACCTGTTCCCTAAGCTAAAACAACATTTGGCCGGAAAGCGATTCAGCTCCGACGATGAGGTGAAAGAAGAGGTTCATAACTTTCTCAACAGCATGGCGGCGAGCTGGTATGACATGGGCATACAAAAAGTGCCACAGCGTCTACAAAATTGCATCGACAGAAATGGTAATTATGTCGCACAATAGCTAAATGTTCAAGCTGTAAACTGATGTAAACCATTAGGAGACCTTACTTTTGGGATTACCCTGGTAACTGCCTTTTTTATTATAGCAATCTTCAATCAAAATCAAATATTGGTACATCAATATCAATTGTGCAGATACCTCATGTAAGTTTGAACAAAATGGCTGATTGCCTCTATAGTCGTGTATTATGTCACTCTCTATCGAAAGACAAGGTCAGAGTGAGACTTTAACACTTTCCTGTTTTGGTAAGGAATCATTGAACAGTTCAAGTGTAGCAGCAATAGCAATACGCGCACAGCACTCTTACTGCAATCATTCACATAATAGCTTGTGTGACTTACACATGGCGTAATAGTTTTTTGAAAACGTTACACTACGATGAAACGTGATAAAATAAACAACAAAAACTGTAGAGTCGCGAAGAGGGCCTCGTGATGTGGTCGGCTAACACATTACATTTCCGCAAAATCGAGAAATTGCACTGTTTATGGCGTTAAGACGGAAAAAGATCAAATAGGATTTCTTTAGTCTTCCGTCTGTGGAACCGCGACATGCAGCTACAACTTGGATATAGTACGTAATACGATTCCCATCGATAGAATGAATAGTAGTATTTATATAGCTAAAAGGGTTAAATCCCTTTTTAGCAACGCCAGAAGCTTTACTCTGACTAATTGTGATTTACAGCTTGCAAAATCTTCCACCAAAGTGAGGGAAACGTGTCTAGCGCCGGGCTGGATGCTGCAATTCTCCAGTACAGTAGAAGCTCTTCCTGTCACTTCGTGAAACCTGCCTCACGCTTTCTCACACTTGTCGATGTCATGGAGCGGTCTATGGTCTTCGTGTGAGGTACAGGTTGTTAGTTTCATGTTATTTTGTCATGGAAACCACCAGAAAAGGACCACTAGAACAGTTACACAAGAGGGCGCAGAAAAATTTCCCCTACCAATCACAATAAAAGATTATTTATTCGTCATACGCCTGGTTTCAGGTTTGTGCCCATCCTCAGTTGTTTATACATTCATGTACATGTTTATATTGCTGGACATCACTGTATAAATACAAAAAAGTTTTGCTAGTGACTAAACAGATACAAGTGGAACAATTGTAAGTGAAAAGGCAGCATTTGTCGAAAATATATCTGCAGTTACATAAAAATGAAGCACCATATTTATAATTACGCTGTGATAACAGTCACCAGGGAAGGCTTGGGCCCAGGAGAGGCAGGAGCAACACCGAGAACGAATGCGGGAGCACTGGGCAAACATCAGAGCACGTAAAGGAAGACAGTTGAAATAACGTGGTCCAAAGATGACCTATACGAAATGAATGAACTAACGATTTCATAGCGGACAGAAGACGTATGTGTACGAATCATATATCAAAAAGATGCCCATATACACTGTATTGTCTACGGTCGTATCTAAGAAAAAAGGGACCAACAGTCCGTGGAAACTGACACTGTGTACTACACTGCAACATTTTCATCAGGCAGTGGTGTTTCGTGGATGATATGAGGTGTTTACACCAGCCCAGTATCTGTTTTTTGTGTGTTTATGTAACTTGAGAGATGGAACCATGCTCATCTGTAAACCAAATTATGGAAACGATGTCTGGAAGTTGAATAAGAAACCCTTGAAAGTGTCGACAGTAACGCATCCTTTTCTGATAATCTATTTCTTGCAATATCTATACTCGATGTTAACAAATTCCTCTTCTTGAGAAACGCTTTCCTTGCCATTGCCAGTCTACATTTTATATCCTCTCTACTTCGACCATGTGCACTATGTATGCACTACCGATTTCTTCGCAGATCTCTCACATGTGCCGTATGAAATGTCCGTCTCCTGGCTCAATCGACGCAACAATTTCCTTGGAGAGTTCACCAAGCGTCTTCGAACTTCAGCAATAACCTCTGCAGGCTGTGATGGTGTATGTTTACCTTCTTCACTGTTTAGTACACCATCTGACTCCAGCTTCCTGACAATCGATAAAATTGTTGCCTGTGTCGGAACTTTGCGCACATTGAACTCTCTCCAGAATGCCCGTTGTGTTGTAACCAATCAGTCCTGTCTTTTATTATGTTTTCACAACGAAAACCTGCTCTCGAAGTGATTACTGCATGTTTCTGCCAGATAAAGACTGCGAACGAATCACTAATTTGCTCGTCGTTGTCAAGTGTCCCGAATTAAACACTCACAGACTTTACAAACCGCGACCGACGAGGTTACGAACGAACTAACAACAGCCGAGCAAGCGCAGCATTATATTGCATAAAGGAACTCTTGTCCAAAACAACAATCAACTTGCCAACAACGAGTGGTAGCCTGAGCCACTGAGATCAGTTAAACAACTTTCAAGTTTCTACGAGCTTCCAGAGGGAAATTATGACCCATTGGAGTAGTTAAGGTTTACATGGATCGCCCTGTAGTAGACAACACTATATTCAGCGCGTATACGTATTCGTAAAAGCTAAAAGCTCCTTCTACTGCCCCTGTCGGATCATAGAAAACTATATTATCAGTTTCAAACAGCGGAAACTCCAGTGTGGCACATCAACATAGTACAAGATAAATTGCTACTTACCGCAAAGACGAAGACGGGCGCAATTCAGAGACACTTACACGTAAGCTTTCGGTCAGAGCCTTCGTCAGAAAGAGAAACACACACACCATTCATTCACACAAGCAAGCATTTTTGTCCGAGCTGCCGGAGTTGGCGGTCATGTGTGCATGCGGTGTGCTTGCTTGTGTGAATGAGTGGTGTGTGTTTCTTTTTCCGAAGAGGGCTGTGACCGAAAGCTTATGCGTGAGTGGCTCTGAATTACGGCTGTCTGCAACTTAATATACGAGTGTTATCAGTTTCAAATACTGGGAAGTATAGGACTCCGCAAGGATGGAGAGGGGGAAGGAGAAGGGGCGGGGACAAGAGGTGGCATTTGTCCCCTCCTGGAGTGTGGATAAACAGCTTTTCTTCATTACAGAATTCTGTCAAATTTCTGTCAGCGATTTAACTAAACTTCAGGTTAAACACTGCTGAACCCGGAGTGTAGAACCCTGTGGCTTTATCATTAGGCGGAAACCAGTGAAAAAATAATCAAAATAGTAACTGACTTTAGAGTGATTGTTGACCACGGATATGTTATTCATTATAACTGATGAACAAAATCTTGCACCTGTTTCATGATCCCTTTTCCAGTGTACAGCTCTGTATCAACGCAGTATCCTGTTTCGGGACAGAACATTATCCGCTGCTTGTATCCAAATCCTAAGGGTTTACTCCTAATAAATTACTTGAAATTGATGACCATAATATCTGACCATATGCTCGTCGGTGCTCATATTTTTGGAGAAAACACCAAACTTCATATAGTTTCGATCCATTTCATCAATGAGCGTGCATATCTTGAAATCTGCGACTACCAAATTATTATTTGTCAGATTAGCATTGACAATGAAATGCAGAGTTTTCTTCATTTTTAGACACCCGTTTCTGGAGCTTCTCACCAGTACATTTGCTCCTGAGGCAAAGAATGGTAGCCTGTAAGGCATAAAAGACCTGCAAAATTTTCGAAGACAGTCTACCGAAAAAGTAAATCCAAATCTGTTACTTTGTGCAGTATATCTGACACTTTCTTTCAGAATAGAATTTATTATTTCTTCATCGAACAGCGTTTCAAAAACTCCGATCGCTGATTTTCCTTTGAGAGAAGTTACTTGTTCCATAGCTCCCTTGATATCGCCATTATGCCCAAAATTCTCCTCGTAATCAGGCTGAACTTTTTCCTGATCAGCAACTAATTTTTTTATTGTTTTTGAAGTCAGTATTCTTTGACCGTTTTGGCCCTGAAGTACTAGGGTCATTTTCGGCCATAGGTTCTATACCGATATCGGCAACTGCAGTTGCACTTGAAACAATCTCCAACTTACCGGAAACATCATTATGACGAGTGTCCTACAATACGTCATCGTCGAATTCTTCAGGGTCAGAAACAACATACACTTGGCAGGAGAAAATTTAGCAATATTTATCTTATCTTCGTCATCATCATCTCCATTATCATTATCTTGGGTGAGAAAATTGGTTTGATTTAACACATCTTGTAGCTCGGTTACTGTATAGAATTTTCGGGTTCCCATATCTACAAAAAGAAAATGCAATAATTTCAGTCTGAAAATACTTTGTATCAGCCACGCTTCCAAAAGAAATTCGCTTTAAAATATGTACTAAAACAATATTTACTGGTAATAAATGACAGAATGAACATTTGTGAGCTACTATAATCTACAAATTTACTATATGATCGCATCATTTGGCAAAATAATAACAGCAATGCGAAAATGAACACAATTTAAAATCTATGATATTTGTATGCTCAACTTACCATCTGAATTTTAGTTTATTCACCTGCACACAAGAAGTTGAATGCAATATTTTGATTCTGCTCTGTCACTCATGTCAGATGAAATGTTGTCGATGATCCTGGGCCATTCAGCATTACCACGAAGACAAAGCCACCAACTGACGGACAAAAAGTGTCTGGTCCCCAAACAGTGATCGTGGTATTAATGGGTTAATCTTGGAAGTTAAATACGTCAGTCGAAAGAAATATAATACCGTTTTCTGTACTAGAATAGAGGAAAAAGGTTTGAAAGGTCGAAAAGATGTCCTCTCCAGGTACTGCGACATTCTCAAACTTCAAAAAGCAGTCGTAGAGCTACGAGTTATTCAATCCAGTTGGCCTGACTGAACAATAATAGGACAAACTGAAGAGAGCAGGACTCCTCGGTTCAGCCCTGGACTGTTAAAACTAGATTCTATCGGGCAATTTGAGGTTGGTTTTGGAAGATTTCCCACATTCCTCCAGTCGAATGCTGGCCCTGAGCAATACGTTTTTCAAGAAATTAAAAAAAAATAGCTTTCGAAACACATTTTATTCACCTTTAGATATGCCAGCCAATATTAAAAATAATAAGCATGGAAGTAATGCAATATATGTATTAACACGTTCATATGCAAAGTTTCGTAAGCAAACAAAGTTTTACAGAAGTCATCAAAGTTCACTAAGTGTTTCTAAAAGTTTATTACTGGTTTCTTCTCCTCGTGGAATATCGACACACAGCCGTTATTGATTGATTTTGGTGATATCCAACATTATTTTCTCAGTCGGTCTGTATGTTTATATTCCAGATTTTTAATTTCATTGACAGCCTAACATAACTGTAATACAATATTTTTGTAAATCGTTTCTATCTTCATTTCACAACTCATCGGTTACCACAGATGAAATTATGTAATGATAAATTTAATATCGTTGAATAAAAATGGTAGCATCCATATTCGTTTTAATAGAATCACAAGATTGCAAATACAATTGAAGTATGGATATGCTTTAGGTATCAGATTAATCTTCCTTGAAAGAACCGGGTGAATAATTATCAATCCATTCAGATGCAACTAGTTTTATATACCTCGTGCCAGAATTAGTGCCTGCGGAACGACGTAATCTCTAACACACTGACTCTGCTATATAAAAAATGGCAATTTTTTAAATTTTGCCGCTTCTTGCACAAATTTCTGCTTCGCTCATGCTGGGAAGTATACAAGATCATAATCACAGGGCGACGGCAACAGAGAAACAAAATGACTGCAACAGCGTCAGTGTACTACCACACAGCACTGAGAGCTAACGTTGGCTCCAACTGGAAACAAGTTAACATCAGTCCTAAGTCGCACACCGTCTTCCTGTTTATGTAGAAACAAATACTCTCGCCAGTCGAGCTGAGAGTCTTCTAAAGTGAGCAATTCAATATTAGATAAGCTCTTAGTATCAGTGCTACACTAGTTACACCATGCAAACGTGTTTAGTTTAATTATGTTTATCAGATAGATGACTGCTTCCACTATCTTACAGTGAATGTACAACAGGGTCATAAGCAGCAACAAAAAACCAATGTCATATTATGGCCCCCGTTGTCCCATGCAACTTTAGTTCCACAAACGTTTCAGCTCTTGGCTGGGCAAATTCGTCGAAGTCGGTTTCAAATGACGTCTCCCATCCTAACAACCATCGTCTAGCAGCTTTCAGAGTTATTCTTGGAGGCAATAGTAAGTGAATCACCCTGTATACCTCATACACGGAGCGGTCCATTGATAGTGACTGGGTCAAATATCTCACGAAATAAGCATCAAACAACAAAACTGCAAAGAACGAAACTCGTCCAGCTTTAAGGGGGAAACCAGTTGGCGCTATGGTTGGCCCGCTATATGGCGCTGCCATAGGTTAAACGGATGTCAACTGCGTTTTTTTAAACAGGAACCCCAATTTTTTATTACATATTCGGGTAGTACGCGAAGAAATATGAATGTTTTAGTTGGACCACTTTTTTCGCTTCGTGATAGATAGTAATAGTCACAAACATATGGCTCACAATTTTAGACGAACAGTTGGTAACAGGCAGGTTTTCTAAATTAAAATACAGAACGTAGGCACGTTCGAACATTGTACGTTCGAACATTTTATTTCGGTTGTTCCAATGTGATACATGTGACTTTGTGAACTTATCATTTCTGAGAACGCGTGCTGTTATAGCGTGATTACCTGTAAATACCACATTAATACAATAAATGCTCAAAATGATGTCCGTCAACCTCAGTGCATTTGGCAATACGTGTAACGACAGTCCTCTCAACAGGGAGTAGTTCACCTTCCGTAATGTTCGCACATGCATTGACAATGCGCTAACGCATGTTGTCAGACGTTTTCGGTGGATCACGAAACCAAATATCCTTGACGGACATCATTTTGAGCATTTATTGCATTAATGTGGTGTCACGCATGCGTTCTCAGAAGTGATAAGTTCACAAAGGTACATGTATCGCATTGGAACAACAGAAATAAAATGTTCGAACGTACCTACGTTCTGTATTTTAATTTAAAAAACCTACCTGTTACCAACTGTTCGTCTAAAATTGTGAGCCATATGTTTGTGACTATTACAGCGCCATCTGTCACAAAGCGAAAATAGTGGTCCAACTAAAACATTCATATTTCTTTACGTACTGCACGAATATGTAATAAAAAATAGGGGTTCCTATTTTTAAAAATGCAGTTGATATGCGTTTGACCTATGGCAGCGCCATCTAGCGGGCAAACCATAGCGCCATCTGGTTTCCCCCTTCAAGCTAGACGAGTTTCGTTCTTTGTAGTTTTTTCGTTTGATGCTTATTTCGTGAGATATTTGGCCCGGTCACTAGCAATGGACCACCCTGTATAAACTTGCATAGTTAAATAATGAATCTGTTATTTGGTAGATGATGCCTAATGTGAACAGGCGGAACACGGTTAAAAACAAAATGAACATTATCTTAAAAGAACCGATTAAAGTGGTTCCTAACGACATGATAAAATAACAGCAGTGTCATCTAGTTCGCACCTTTAGCCGAGTGGTCAGCGCCTCTGACTGCTATTCAGCGGGTCCGGGTCGGAGATTTTCTCCGCGCGAGACTGGGTATTGCGTTGTTCACATTATCATCGACACGCAAATCGCCCAATGTGGTGTTAACTAAAAAGACTTGCAACTTGCCGACCGACCTTCCTCTGGTTGGGACTTCTGGCTATCAATGTCATACGATCATTTCAGTTCATTTCATTTCAGTCGAAACTGATCAAAAATGGCTGCGAATATTAACCATATTAATTCAGTTGAGCACGTATGGATTACGTGAACTGTTAGACTCACATAGATTTTTAGATTTCAAATGCCTCTTGTACACCGGACTTTGCGCTTAGACAACAGAATCTGTTTCATAATCTCAATATAAGGTATAAAATCGTTTCCGATTTGTTTTAAGGCACGAATATCCCAAGTATCATATATCAGATTTAGGGTAGCATGTATGCGAAGAAGTTTACTGCTTCTGTTGGATTCCATAAGGAGCGAAGACAATTCAACAGTAAGAGAAACCATAGGCTGTCTTGGAAGAGGTTTCTAAAGCACTGAACTGGGATGAATTAGGATTACGCATCATTGGAGCTTACCTAAACCGATCTGAATGTGCAAAAGATACTGTTTTCCTTTCGTCCACCGCAGAAGAACTGCAACGAATACTAGAAGAAAGCAATAGTACAAACAAGAGAGTGGGCTTAAGTCTTACCGAAAAGAAGAAAGGGAAGTTTGACAATATGTTTCCGAGCCTACCGAGGAACTCCTTCACTTAGAACAACTAAAACCACGAACAAAATAATGGAAGGATAAACAGGTAGATTCCATTTGGAAAACCGAAAGTGTTATTCAGAAGTAAAATCCGAAGGAAGCTGAAATGGGAAAGCTTTATGCACTGTTAGTATTGATTACGCTGTTTAGTGTATAAGCAACGCAAAAATTGCATTCGGCAGCTGTTACCTAAGGAAGTGATGCAATGGCTGCCATTGCTTCCAGTGAACCTTCTCTTAGAGTAATCCCTTACATCCAGCATCATGTGGATATTGTGTATCCGTCACATTTCAAGGATAGTTCTGCGAAGAATGTCATTGCAACCATAAAGAGTCTCTACACAACTGAGCTTATTTAAAGTGGTATCGAAAAAAACTTAAAAACTTAAATGCTGCCAAAAGAATTCTTTTTAACTTCAGCATCACACCGCATAAAAATATTTCGACTGCTACTGCACATACACCTTTTTCACTGTACGTACCCTTTTTTACTGTTTCTTGAGCAGTTTATCAGATATTAAGAGCTTTGTTTTACGTGTACAAGGAAGGAAAGTTTTTAACACATTTTTCACAGCCGTCTATGGAGCGACAGGTGCAGCGCAAAAAGTACACAGGCAAAGCTAGTCCACTTTCCTCCGCTTCCTCTAAGGTTAGATGTTTGTTATTGACAGTAGTATTCACCACAATTTAATGTTACTTAGATCATACAGATTTAATTCCACTTGGTAATGTTCACTCTTGTAAGAGCTTGTTCGTGCACGTTTGACTTTCTCTCAGCTGGACAAATTCGTCGACGTCGGTTTGAAATGACGTCTCCCATCTTAACAACCATCGTCTAACAGACAGTAAATGAGATAGGAAATGCACTGAGATTAATACTCCTTTAGGATGAGCAAAATTTTCAGAAGTGTGGAAATTTATTGAAAAAGTTCAGTCAAACGAGAAGAATAACACTAGTATACAATTAACAAAAAAATGGTTCAAATGGCTCTGAGCACTATGGAACTTAGACCGAGCGAGGTGGCGCAGTGGTTAGACACTGGACTCGCATTCGGGGGGAGGACGGTTCAATCCCGCGTCCGGCCATCCTGATTTTGGTTTTCCGTGATTTCCCTAAATCGCTCCAGGCAAATGCAGGGATGGTTCCTTCCAAAGGGCACGGCCGACTTCCTTCCCCGTCCTTCACTAATCCGATGACCTCGCTGTCTGGTCTCCTTCCCCGAAACAACCAACCAAAAACTATGGAACTTAACATCTAAGGTCATCAGTCCCCTAGAACTAAGAACTACTTAAACCTAACTAACCTAAGGACATCACACACATCCATGCCCGAGGCAGGATTCGAACCTGCGACCGTAAGGGGCGCGCGATTCCAGACTGTAGCGCCTAGAACCGCTCGGCCACTCCGGCCGGCTACAATTAACACCAACAGAACAATGGGTAGACTACTACGAGCAACCACTGATGGAAAAGAGGGATGAATATAAAACTATTTCACAAATAAAATATTGACCGAAGGCAAAGAGATAAACATTGACATCTCCACATTTGAGACATTTGTACATAAAAAGCGCCCGAGAAGGACTCCTAGTAGAACCCATCATGTGTGAAAGAAGGAAACTATTCGAAGCCTTGACCTGGTGTATAAGTAAATTCTTAACCGGCGTTCATGTACTAAATCTGTGGAAGTGAGTCCGGGTATCAGCAATTTGCCAAAAACGAAATAACTGGATTGTGCGAACTGGCGTTCAAAACAGCTTCGAATCGTCTCGTAATAGATACGCACGGGTCCTGTGTTGTTTTCAAAGGAATCTTATACCATTCTTCCTGCTAAATAGTGGCAAGCTCAGGTATCGATGATGGCGGTGAATGGCGATCAGGAACGTTCCTCTCCGCAAAGCCTCAATAACATTGAGATCTGATGACTGCGATGACAGGGGAAATGCGACAATTCATCCTCGTGCCCACAAAACCAGTCCTGGACAGTGTGGGCTGTTGTAACATCCCCTTAGTAAATTTTATGAATTACTGTGCTAATAAACCTCTTACGTCATTTGATTTTCCAACAGCTGAGCAGAACTGAACGGACTCAGACATTTCTCTCTTTACTTATTCTGATCAACACTAAACCGACACACAATATTTTTAGCGCAACGCAATCTGACTTCCAATAATCCCTACAAAAGAATGGCCCTGACTAACAATAACCTATACCTTTCATGAATCACTTACCTCACAAAAATCTTCGTTACTCGAACTACTGCAATACAGCGAGCGCCAATACTGTCAGTTAAATAAAAGATTCTAACTACTGAAGGCACTAACTACTGATAGGCATAGTTAGCAAATGAAAGATTTTGATAGAGAACAAACAATGTATTTACCTTAATAATATTCAAAAGTCATCATATATATATCAGTTCATGATATACAGTATTACAAATTTACTCTTTCTGATGGAAACACGTCCAGATCGTCCGCTCTCAAAATTCTGTCATCTCTGTCCCCACATCCACCACTGCTGGCGACTCACCTCCAACTGCACAACACTACAATATCGAATATTCCAACAATGCCAACCAGCCACAGACGGCACACAGCACAGCCAGTGATTTTCATACAGAGCGCGACGTGACGTTACCTACGTAAAAACCTAAACAGCTTACTTACACTGTGTGGACAGGAGACATGTCTTGGAACGCAGCGTCACCACTGGGGAAAAAACATTCTAATATGGGATGGACCTCATCGGCCAAAACGGTCACACAATCCTTGGCAGAATATCAAAGGGGTCCATGGAATACCACGATATGGCTACCCAAATCATCAACGAACTCCCGCTATAGTTCATTCTTTGGACGTAAACTCGGCTAGAAGCTGGAAATAGCGAGAAACAAGACTCATCAGACCAAATGACTTCCTTCCACTGCTCAATGGGCCAAGTTTTAAGGCTTCAGCACCACAATATCCTGCTATGGGCACTTGCATCACTGATGGCGGGTTTGGATTAGCAAATCGTTCAAATGGCTCCAAGCACAGTCTCCTAGACTTAGAACTACTTAAACTTAACTAACCTAAGGACATCATACACATCCATGCCCGAGTCAGGATTCGAACCTGCGACCGTAGTAGCAGCGCGGTTCCGGACTGAAGCGCCTAGAACCGCTCGGTCACAACGACCGGCTTGGAGTAGCAGCTCGCCCTGTAGTTCCCTGCATATGCAGCTCCTTAGTTGTTTTGGTGCTGACAGGCTTCGCGTGTGCGACATTCAGTTCTGCATTGACTTCTGCAGCCGTAGTCCTTTTACTTTTCGACACAATCTTCGTCAATAGCCGTCCTTCACATACAGCCAACATACACTTTCATCCGGGTTGTGACTTTGTGGATAACGTTTTTCCGCTTTCCCTGTATGCGCACTAACTCTGTGATACGGTGCCTCTAGAAACACCAAACACTTGGGCTGGCTTGGTTGCGGAAGTACCCACCATGCGAGCACCAACAAACTGTCCACGTTCGAATTCAGTTGGCTCCAACGTAATGCACTCACAACAGAACACTGTTATGACCACGAGTGACATTTACAACGTATTGAGGACCTTGCCGTTCGTGGTCAGATACAATAGCTCAACCTGCGTGCCTCGCTAGCATCTGAATTTATTTTCAAGCATATATTTCTTAAGGTGTTTCCATATTTTTGTCCAACCCGTGTAATGTAAATACCCGGGCAGCGCCGAGCCTCTCGGCTGGTGATAATATAACCGCACGCAGCCGACTGGAATGTTGTGGACGGCTGTTCATAAATCATGACAGAGCAGTTAAACTTGTCATCGTTATGCAGGAACTAGCCGAAAGAATGTGTTACTTGTTAAAAGGAAGAACGAGTGTCGGAATCTGGGTGAGTACATTATCAGTTTCGACTTGAACCGAATTGGATAGCTGTGAAACGGTGCAGCTCCTTGGCTACTTAAGATGCAGCGGCACGCTTCTCCCCGAGTAACCACGAAGTCAGGACCATTGGGCAGAGTTAGCTTATTGGAAGAGCTGTGTTTAGCACAGGTCTGAGATCTCAATATTCCTTTTCAGCACTCTCATGGACTTTAATAATCGTCTCGACTCACAATACTGATTAATTCCCATGAGATTTATGATACTCCTCTTACTTAAAATATTGCTTGAAAAATAATAACAGCTTCTACATAAAGGTGGAAGAGCGTCTCTGTGCGATTGAGGACACCGACCCACAGGCAACAGAGGTAAAGGTCTAAACAGCATTAGGGAGCCGTTGTATTCTTAGATAAGAGGTAAGTAGCAGATGCTCCCTTCCTCATTGTTCACCAGCCAGTTCTGTTTTGCCTCCATGATGCAGCTATTGACCATCTAACCGGTGTTAAGGTAAAACGGACATTCAAAGGAACATATTAAGCTTTGTCAAATTTGGATTTTTTACTATCAGGATAGGATTTTTGATAGCATCTTATTGACAGTTATTCCGGATACAACTGAAGAAAATAAACTAAAAATAGAGCGAATTAATTACTAAAACATGGATGACAAACTGGATGCATGAACTGAAATATTGATTATCCTCAGTAAGATCAGTACATCATATGTCAGTTCTGTAGAAAACTAACTGCACAAAAGTCTTTAGATACTATATCTACACTTTCCAAATATATAAAAAGCAGTTTATAAATAGAAAGCAAGAGATGATACAAATGCTTGCAGTCAGACTTCCGTACTGGGAAGTTGTCTAAGAATATCACGTGTGAAATAGAAGCAACCCGTCTCAGTATGTTGTGGGTTGGCAGGAGAGCCAACACCGGGTGACTAGAGCAAGCCGAAGGCATGCGTTTTAGCTCACGCAGGCTGGCGTGAGGTCTGCAACAGGACAAGGAAATTAGACTTTAGAAAAACGGCCGTAGCTGGTGGAATACTTAACTTTAATCCATTAATGATGAGCGTCGCTCTTGCCCGTACACGACTCAGTATCAATAGTAACTGGTAATGGCGCCCTGCTAGGTCGTAGCAAATGACGTAGCTGAAGGCTATGCTAATTATCGTCTCGGCAAATGAGAGTGTATTTTGTCAGTGAACCATCGCTAGCAAAGTCGGTCGTACAACTGGGGTGAGTGCTAGGAAGTCTCTCTAGACCTGCCGTGTGGCGGCGCTCGGTCTGCAATCACTGATAGTGGCGACACGCGGGTCCGACGTATACTAACGGACCGCGGCCGATTTAAAGGATACCGCCTAGCAAGTGTGGTGTCTGGCGGTGATACCACACAGTACATACAGCATGTTGCGCCCTTTGATGTCAGGCAGGGAGCACCAATAGAAATTGTTTTGCTTGCGAAATGCTTGCAGTATTAGATGAGAAAATGAGGACAACAGGTATCTATTTTTGACTAAGAACGGCGTTTAATTGTGTACACCGCGCTAGGCTCCTGCTTAAACCAGTACATTTTGGAACTGCTGAAAATAGTTTTCTAACAGTTTGCTTCACGTTAAGAAAACAGCAAACAGAAAGTTGTTACCTATTGTTAACAAACAGTGAATAAATAGGAATCAGGAATATTTCTCAGTACGTCAATAATCCACCAGTCCACATGATGGATCATTAAGTCGTTCTTTACTGCCGGCCGCGGTGGTCTAGCGGTTCTGGCGCTGCAGTCCGGAACCGCGAGACTGCTACGGTCGCAGGTTCGAATCCTGCCTCGGGCATGGGTGTGTGTGATGTCCTTAGGTTAGTTAGGTTTAAGTAGTTCTAAGTTCTAGGGGACTTATGACCTAAGATGTTGAGTCCCATAGTGCTCAGAGCCATTTGAACCATTTGAATCGTTCTTTATTTCTAGTTGTGCGTAGCACATATGTTTTTATGACAGATGTGTAATGAAATGCAGTTGTTTAGCAGACAGCGGCTAACATTAACATGTTTCTAAGAAAGGAGGGCAAAAAAAAAAAGAGGGGATACAGTTTCGGGCGTAGAAGTTTTCTGTCAGCCACAATTTGCTATGACAAGACATTGAAGCTGAATATTTTAAATTCCTAGAAGGGAAGAAAGATAAAAAGACTTCTTCGAAGTTTCCTGTTTAGGGTGTTATGCAGAAAATGAGTGCTGCTATCTTCACCATGATACTCCTCCCCGTCTCTGGCTGAAATGCGAAGCCCTGTCTAATTTTGTTATTTTCATTCTATGAGTGCAAATTCTCTCGTGATAATGAGACACTAAGTCCTTTCTCCAGGGACTTTTCTGTCTACCAGAACGACTTGCGTTATCTGTTCTAGAGCTACCGCGCACACTTAGGTCACTGTTCAGGACGCCTTCGTACAGTTATTTGTTAGTAACACGAGAGATCTCCACTTGAGCGACGTTGCTTACCACCTGTCCAGAAAGGTGTGCGATGCTCTAGAGGCACCACTTTCTACTGAATTTCATCGTAAATTATAAACCTCAGGCTTTCGAATCCAAGTTGAAAAGCTTCTTAGCGGTTTATTCGTCTTGTTCTGTACAGGAGTCGTTTATAGACGCATATGCTGTGACGAATTTTAAATTTCTCGGGATACATTTTTGTATTCTAATAGCACTCTTACACTGTACTGGGTAACCCACGCAGTGTACATGTCCCTAATCTCTATAAATAAAAGACAGTGTCCTGACTGACTGACTGACTGACTGACCTATCATCCCCCAATCCAAACCGATAAGGACAGAAACTTGAACTTTGGAGAAGGTGTGGAGTTTGTACTGTAGGCATCATATTAAGAAGGTATTTTTCGAAATTCTAACTCTAAGGGGGTGAAATAGGGGATGAAGTTTTCTTTAAATGCCGCTATTAAGGCATTTTTGAAGCTAGACCTACGAAAATTGGTATTTCGTTTCTCGGTCAGAAATATAACAATTAGTGTTTCAGCGCTTTTGGAAATTTAAACCAATGAGGCTGAAATTGAGAGTGAAAGCTGTTTTTGAAAATATTTATTAAACAACTATTCAAGTATTTATGCAGCTACATCTATGAACATTGGTATTTGACTTGTCGAATCCAAAAAAAAAAAATACTTGTTTCATTGTTTTTAGGAACTGAGCCCTCAAGGGGGAGAAGTAGGGTATGAGATGTTTCATGAAAATATTTTATTATGAAAGTATTTTTAAAGCTAAATCTATGAAAATTCAAATTTAGTTTCTTAGTTGGAAATACACTCCTGGAAATGGAAAAAAGAACACATTGACACCGGTGTGTCAGACACACCATACTTGCTCCGGACACTGCGAGAGGGCTGTACAAGCAATGATCACACGCACGGCACAGCGGACACACCAGGAGCCACGGTGTTGGCCGTCGAATGGCGCTAGCTGCGCAGCATTTGTGCACCGCTGCCGTCAGTGTCAGCCAGTTTGCCGTGGCATACGGAGCTCCATCGCAGTCTTTAACACTGGTAGCATGCCGCGACAGCGTGGACGTGAACCGTATGTGCAGTTGACGGACTTCGAGCGAGGGCGTATAGTGGGCATGCGGGAGGCCGGGTGGACGTACCGCCGAATTGCTCAACACGTGGGGCGTGAGGTCTCCACAGTACATCGATGTTGTCGCCAGTGGTCGGCGGAAGGTGCACGTGCCCGTCGACCTGGGACCGGACCGCAGCGACGCACGGATGCACGCCAAGACCGTAGGATCCTACGCAGTGCCGTAGGGGACCGCACCGCCACTTCCCAGCAAATTAGGGACACTGTTGCTCCTGGGGTATCGGCGAGGACCATTCGCAACCGTCTCCATGAAGCTGGGCTACGGTCCCGCACACCGTTAGGCCGTCTTCCGCTCACGCCCCAACATCGTGCAGCCCGCCTTCAGTGGTGTCGCGACAGGCGTGAATGGAGGGACGAATGGAGACGTGTCGTCTTCAGCGATGAGAGTCGCTTCTGCCTTGGTGCCAATGATGGTCGTATGCGTGTTTGGCGCCGTGCAGGTGAGCGCCACAATCAGGACTGCATACGACCGAGGCACACAGGGCCAACACCCGGCATCATGGTGTGGGGAGCGATCTCCTACACTGGCCGTACACCACTGGTGATCGTCGAGGGGACACTGAATAGTGCACGGTACATCCAAACCGTCATCGAACCCATCGTTCTACCATTCCTAGACCGGCAAGGGAACTTGCTGTTCCAACAGGACAATGCACGTCCGCATGTATCCCGTGCCACCCAACGTGCTCTAGAACGTGTAAGTCAACTACCCTGGCCAGCAAGATCTCCGGATCTGTCCCCCATTGAGCATGTTTGGGACTGGATGAAGCGTCGTCTCACGCGGTCTGCACGTCCAGCACGAACGCTGGTCCAACTGAGGCGCCAGGTGGAAATGGCATGGCAAGCCGTTCCACAGAACTACATCCAGCATCTCTACGATCGTCTCCATGGGAGAATAGCAGCCTGCATTGCTGCGAAAGGTGGATATACACTGTACTAGTGCCGACATTGTGCATGCTCTGTTGCCTGTGTCTATGTGCCTGTGGTTCTGTCAGTGTGATCATGTGATGTATCTGACCCCAGGAATGTGTCAATAAAGTTTCCCCTTCCTGGGACAATGAATTCACGGTGTTCTTATTTCAATTTCCAGGAGTGTAAAAAACAAATGTTTCACTGTTTTTGGAAATTCAACCCCTAAGGGAGTGAAATAATAAGGGATGAAAATTTTTAAGAAAATATTTCGTCACATTAAAAAAAATTACAGCTAAATTTATGAAAACTGGTGTTTCACTTCTCGGTTAGAAATAAAGAAGTATTCGTTAGGGGATGAAAGTTGCTACGTAAATATCTCCACAAGAACGCAAAACGCATGATTAATAGCAACTTTGGACTCTAGCTACCAGAATCGCTTTTGGTCAGAAGTACATTCAGTAAAGATCATGCTCAAATGGCCTTAATTAGCGTGAAAAATCTTGGAAGGTGTTGCAATTTGTCAAAACAAAAACATTCGATTAAATAAAAAATAAAAAAATCTCTTCAGGCCATACAGTCCGCGAGAGCGAAACAGGGGCCGCTAAGCCAGTATTTCACAAACGGTTCAAGGTATCAAAACGATGTTTTAGTCTAATAACTGCAAAATACTGAGTGTTTTGATGAATGGCCAATATTTCCAACTTCTTAGCTATAAAAGCAGCAGTTGTTTTGTCTTTAAATGAAGGTACGTATTTTTGGTATAATACTCAATACCTCGTCATAAATTGAACTACAGTGCTGTAGCATACATCGTTGTTCGGAATGAAACATTTTAAAAAGACAGTTCCAAACCTGCTGACAGATTCTTGGAACACTTACAGACAACGTCTGGGTGGACAACAAAGGAAATAAACACAAGAGTAAAAAGGGCCAGGATTGTTTTTGGTAAACTAAGTAGTTTTCAAAACGGAGCATCTGATGTGTCGAACATGGAAATATATAACGAGATTTGACGTAACAACGTAGGCTCCCGCAGCCGAAGTTATAGTGATTAAAATTCTTCTGGCCGGCCGCGGCGGCCGTGCGGTTCTAGGCACGCCAATCCGGAGCCGCGCTGCTGCTACGGTCGCAGGTTCGAATCCTGCCTCGGACATGGGTGTGTGTGATATCCTTAGGTTAGTTAGGTTTAAGTCGTTCTAAGTTCTAGGGGACTGATGACCACAGCAGTTAAGTCACATAGTGCTCAGAGCCATTTGAACCAAAATTCTTCTGGGTATTGTACTGCGTCATTGTATAAAATGCTGTAATTATAAACTTAAAATAAAGTTTCACCGTATTACAACGGCCTTCCTCAGCGCAACACTGTTTTTGGTGGCGAAACGGTAAATCTATATATTGCAAACGATCAGTGTCAATACATCATATTTTTGAAACTTTATTCGCCCTAGAATGTAAGAGGCTACTCGTGGCGGAAGGGGGATGGTCGGAAACAAGCTGTTGATGACGTAGCCGGATTGTCAGAGAACGTCGACAAACGTGTATCCCATCCTTCTGCGCCCATGTGAAAGAGTGAGAACGTTGTCCGAAATGTTCGTGAATCGTGCAACAGAGGGGGCACTTTGGTACCATCACGGTATTGGCCTAGTGAGATACGGGAAAACGCCTAAAAACCACATCCAGGCTAGTTTATACAACGATCCTCGTCGTTAATCCGCCGGGGGGGATTCGAGCTGGGACCGACGAGCCTTCCGGAATCCATAAGGGGCCGCTTAACTTGCGCTTATCTGGGAGGGTGTACAACTCGCGAGAACGTGCTTATAAAACTCTAGAACCGTCTTTTAGGACAGCAACTACTAATATTCCTCAGGCCCCTACATGTCTATTCTGTAGAATTCGTGCTCGTACATTTAGGCAAGTAACAGGTCGCATAGAGGCATAGAAGCATTCCCGGAAAGCACCATCAATGAACATAACGAGAAGAAAGCTTAAAATGTGGTACAATCAAAAGCACCCTCTGTCGAGCATTTCAGTAATTGTCAGAGTACAGAAGTAGTTATAAATGTAGCCGTACAACGTGAGATAAGAAGATTGAGCTGCCCCAATAATTTAGAGTTCAGGAACAGAGCATTGCGCATGCCCAAGTTGAGCAATGCCAGTGTTCACAGCTCTAGGGGCCTATGGAGCTTCAGCTTGGTGTTTACATGGTCTAATAGAAGCAATATAATTATCAGGATACAGTATATGTCGAGATTCATTGCAGTTTAGCTCATAGTATCATTTCTTTTGAAAATCATTATCACAACACGTAGAAACGATTGAAATACAGGAACTCCATGTAGGTAGAATTACTACAGCGACGAGAGTCTCATGTCTGAACACTGAGATATGAAGATACTCCAAAACTGAAGTAGACTTCACTTATTATGTAAAAGGTCTCGAAACTGTGAAAGGAGTCTACTGGGATAAACGTATATGTGACACGTGAAAATTGTAGTGTTACTAATGTAAACTAAAATAAAATTATTATACTGTAAACGACGTACAGGATGATTCAAAATGAACTTACCGGGTTTAAGGCGTTGCAGCATTTATTGTGTTCAACTTACAATTGTAAATAACACACCAAATGAAAGAGCAACTCAAACAGTTTTGTTTCTATACCTGTGCACAATGGGAAGAGTATGGAATGACAAAGAGACTGAAAAACGTTTTGAACGCGTGCGAGTCTTTCACGCTTAAGCCCCAAGAAATATTCCCGACGAAAGTTTATGAGCCTTTCTTTTCCGGTTGATCAACTGTGACTGATGTTTCTTATCTTGATGTGCTGCAGCTATGGCCCTTGTCTCAATGGGAACAAGCTGAACAAGACATCTTTGGGAGCAAGATGGTGCGCCGCCTCGCAGGCACAACTCAGTGCGCGACTGGTTAAAAGACGTTGTATCGTACCGGTGGATTGGGCGCAAGGGGCCAGTTGATACAGCATTTTAAGCGTGACCTACACCTTCACACAAGATCTGACGCGATCGTGTGTATATGCATCCGATACCAGATGATCTGTCCGACTTTAGAAACAGTTTTATTGCAACAGTTACTCCTGACGCATTGATCAAGGTTTCGGAACAACTCGTCGTCGACCCGATGTGCGATCGGCGTTCACACAATAATTGTAAGAAAAACTATTTGTTTCTCTTTCATTTGGTGTATTATTTATAACTGAAAGGTGAATGTAATATGTGCTACAAAGCCTTAAAACCCGTATATTCATTTTGAAACGCCCTGTATGTCTCTGATGGGCTCTATAAAGCGGATCGCTGACTTTGCACGACCGCAGAGTCAAAGATACTGCTTCTGGTCTGAGATTGTAGTGTTGGAATAAGAGAGCGTGTGTAGCAGTGTGTGAGTGGAAGAGGATGCAGTAGGCAGTTTTGTGTGTGTGTGTGTGTGTGTGTGTGTGTGTGTGTAAAGTCACGAAGTGTTAGATGATAATGTAGGAATTTTCTCATGCCAATATTGTGTACTACACCGCGCGTTAAGCAGGTAGTTAAAAATGACGAGTGCTTTTATAATGGAATGTAAACTTAAATGTTAAAATGCAAATTTAATTGCGACAAAAAAGGATTACTGGATTGATATTACAACGAAGCTATACGAGTACACGTATTATTGGAAATATTAATGTGGAACCAGAAGGCTTATCGCAATTAAGGTAAAGAAATTAATTGTTATTACTTTCCTTTTGCCAGCGCAGTAGTGTAAATGAGTTGGCTGGTGATAAAATAAGAAAGAAAAATGATGCGAAGACATTGGACACCACATGAAAATCGTATCAAGGATATACACTCTCTCAGTGACTCTTCCGCACATACTCTCATGTATTCGGAGTCATCTTTATAGTAGTTCCTCTGTTATAGATTCCCTTACTTTGTAATAATTTTATCTTCTACTTGAGTAACATAGAATACTTTGCCTCACAAGTTTTCTGGTTTCTTTTCCGTCACTACTGAAGTCTCGCAACTGAAGCTTATTAGTTTGACTCACGTAGACAGGTTTGATAAAAAAAAAAGTCGGGAACTCGTTTATTTTAAAATTGTATAACCGAATGAAACAAAAAATGGATGAGTGGTTAGGCTGACGGTTTACGAACGTAAAGGACGAGCGTTCGAATCTAAGTTGAATCAACTGCTTTTTTATTTAGACATGTACATTTAAGATATTAAACATTAGTTCGCTACAAATTGTTCAGTTGTAGGCTCTTCTAGGTTCCACATTATTTCAAAAGATACTATTTTGTAGCAGTCTAATCTTTAAACGAACAGACAAATGGTCATAGTAAAAATATTGAAAATGGATTTGAATTACTTCGACCGCCACCTGGTGCCTCTATAGTTTTCACCTAAGAGAAACGTATCAGCCGATTGGCATACGTCATAGGTCCGCTTCAAAATGGCTGATGTCAATGTTCGCGAGCGAATAACTGCTCTCTTTGAAAACGGTGTTAGGGCATCTGAGGCCGGTCGTCGTTATGGTATTGATGCTTCCACAGCAAGAAGATGGGTTAGACGATTTAGGAATAATGGTGAGGTAGCGAGACGTCCAATACTTGGAAGACCACGAGTCTCTAAACAGAGACCAGTTGAAGAATTGGTCAGGCTGGCCCAGAATGCTCCTTTGTCACTCATCCGGTAATAGGGTTGACACTTTCTTCACAATAAAAGGAAGATTTTTCATGGACATAGTTTTTAATGGCTAGTGCATTCATATTTTTATTAAATGCCATTTTCAATCAAAAATAGCTCACATTTACATCTTAAGCCCTATTACTTCATATCACTATGGTATTTTGAAACTGATTTAGCTTTATGTAGGAATGTACTGTCATTCTTAAGCTGGTTAAAAAAATCTTTGCAGGACATGTCAACATTTATTACTATTTGAAGCTCTAACTTTGTAAGTTCTGGTGAACACCTGTTCCTAGCATCAGTCCACTTGTTCTTCATCATCGAAAACACTCGTTCCACAAATGCTTAGTATAAAACACCGGAGCCGAGAGATATGTGTCACTTTTTGTTGAGGCACTAGTGTGAAGAATTTTACCCACTTAGACGCAACATCACCATCCTTAGTGATACAGTTAGTAAAGTTATCTTTCACTTCACAAAATTCTTCATATGCCTGATCCAGGTTGATCCTATCTTATAGTTAAGTGTTTCCACTGCAAGTTCAAAATCACAATATTGTAATTCCCCATTCAAAGAAAGAGGCTCCAACCTTGCATACTTATTACTAGCTGAGAAGTTATAATGGTTTTCAAGATATTTCAACAATGTGTCATAGAAAGAATCAAATTCACATGAAATCATATTAAGAGATGTTGATGAAATCTCTACCATTAATTTCTTGGTTTCACTCCCATAGAATTTATCCTTCTTTCTTTGTGTAATCTTCTTATACATCATGGACAGACTGTTATGTGATTCAATTATGCTTAGCTCCCTTTTCTTCAGGTATTTGGATACTGTTTGCATTTGACCTCCTATATTTGACACAAAATGCAAGTAAATTTCAGGAATAATTCCTTTCACTGAATCTTCAGCTAAAAATACTGATGCAAGTTGCTTTGGACAGGTATCAATGCTCCTGAAATTGCTCTTTATAGCTGGCTAGCACTCAGTCTGTTAATGGCAGGAGTTAAGGACAGCCTTCTTGTGGGCACATGCCTTAATATCTCAGATCACTCAAAATCCATAAATTCAAAAAATGATTTCAGTTCCTCACGCCTTTCAGCTGATACTGAAAAATGATTATAGATCTTCAAAACACGATTCACTACATCCATTTCCAGCTCTTCCGTAGCATGCTTCATCGCATTATGAACCACGTGGTTTGAACAACTGGCTTTCTGCAGGTTGGAATTTATGGAAAGCAGTAATAGATAAACAGATTGTTTCCTGCAAAATTTACATTAGCATTGTCAGCGCTATATGCAGTTAAATTATTAATATTTAGTGAATGGCTCTCCAGACTATCAACAATTAACTTTGCCACTGCATTTGGAGTTTCATCAGGCAATAAATGTTAACAGTTTGTTCTGTACACCTACTAAAGGTTCAAAGTATCTTATCCAAATTGAGAACAACTTTCTGTTGCCTTTATTCGAAGCGTCTGTTGCTACTGAGAAAAACTATTTTCAGGAGATTTTAGAATAGTAACAACATCACTGACACTTTTAGGTGCTAATACGTTTTTCACCAACATTTCTACCTTCGTCTTGCCACAGGAAAGCTTTACAGCGGTTTCTGAATCTGTGAATATACATGACGTCAATTTATTGCTACAATCCAAACTTGAATAACTTAGGTTGTGTTTGACTGTGTGATACAAAAGTTCTAACTCACAAGCTATGACAACGTTGGCTTCAGATTTCTTAGAGTTCACAAAATATTTGGAAACTTTCGTGGTTTGACTACTTGCTTTCTCCTTTAACTGATGTCCTTTGTACTGAGCGTATTGCTTCAGATCAAACTGTCCACCATGAGAAAGACTGAATTCTTTCCTGCACAAAGTACAAAAAGCATGTTTATCAGAAGTTAAACCATGCCTAACCCACGTGAAAGTATCTTCCCATTTCTTAAAGTACACTTGACCGTACTGCTGTTGCTTGCCGCGTTTCTTCTTCGCTGGTGAACTCATTACAGTTCTTGAACAAAAGTAAATTAAGAAAACTAGACTTTCCACCGCATGGATTCAAGAAATTATCACTGCGACGAAGTTTATTAGTTTACAAACATCTGTAGTTCTACACATCAGAATCGGAAATAAGTATATCGACAACATTATCGATTACCCGATCAGGTGATCGTCAGAAGTACCAATTTAAACGTAGACCAGCCGAAAATCTACACTCCTGGAAATGGATAAAAGAACACATTGACACCGGTGTGTCAGACCCACCATACTTGCTCCGGACACTGCGAGAGGGCTGTACAAGCAATGATCACACGCACGGCACAGCGGACACACCAGGAACCGCGGTGTTGGCCGTCGAATGGCGCTAGCTGCGCAGCATTTGTGCACCGCCGCCGTCAGTGTCAGCCAGTTTGCCGTGGCATACGGAGCTCCATCGCAGTCTTTAACACTGGTAGCATGCCGCGACAGCGTGGACGTGAACCGTGTGTGCAGTTGACGGACTTTGAGCGAGGGCGTATAGTGGGCATGCGGGAGGCCGGGTGGACGTACCGCCGAATTGCTCAACACGTGGGGCGTGAGGTCTCCACAGTACATCGATGTTGTCGCCAGTGGTCGGCGGAAGGCGCACGTGCCCGTCGACCTGGGACCGGTCCGCAGCGACGCACGGATGCACGCCAAGACCGTAGGATCCTACGCAGTGCCGTAGGGGACCGCACCGCCACTTCCCAGCAAATTAGGGACACTGTTGCTCCTGGGGTATCGGCGAGGACCATTCGCAACCGTCGTCTGGATGAAGCGTCGTCTCACGCGGTCTGCACGTCCAGCACGAACGCTGGTCCAACTGAGGCGCCAGGTGGAAATGGCATGGCAAGCCGTTCCACAGGACTACATCCAGCATCTCTACGATCGTCTCCATGGGAGAATAGCAGCCTGCATTGCTGCGAAAGGTGGATATACACTGTACTAGTGCCGACATTGTGCATGCTCTGTTGCCTGTGTCTATGTGCCTGTGGTTCTGTCAGTGTGATCATGTGATGTATCTGACCCCAGGAATGTGTCAATAAAGTTTCCCCTTCCTGGGACAATGAATTCACGGTGTTCTTATTTCAATTTCCAGGAGTGTATATCTGAACGGTAATAATAACAAATATAACCAAATTAATGTGAATTTTTGTTGTTGTTGTTGTGGTCTTCAGTCCTGAGACTGGTTTGATGCAGCTCTCCATGCTACTCTATCCTGTACAACCTTATTCATCTCCCAGTACCTGCTGCAACCTACATCCTTCTGAATATGCTTAGTGTATTCATCTCTTGGTCTCCCTCTACGATTTCTACCCTCCACTCTGCCCTCCAATACTAAATTGGGGATCCCTTGATGCCTCAGAACATGTCCTACCAACCGATCCCTTCTTCTGGTCAAGTTGTGCCACAAACTTCTCTTCTCCCCAATCCTATTCAATACTTCCTCATTAGATATGTGATCTACCCATCTAATATTCAGCATTTTTCTGTAGCACCACATTTCGAAAGCTTCTATTCTCTTCTTGTCCAAACTATTTATCGTCCATGTTTCACTTCCATACATGGATGGCTACACTCCATACAAATACTTTCAGAAATGACTTCCTGACACTTAAATTTATACTCGATGTTAACAAATTTCTCTTCTTCAGAAAGGCTTTCCTTGCCATTGCCAGTCTACATTTTATATTCTCTCTACTTCGACCATCATCAGTTATTTTGCTCCCCAAATAGCAAAACTCCTTTACTACTTTAAGTCTCTCATTTCCTAATCTAATTCCCTCAGCATCACTCGATTTAATTCGACTACATTCCATTACCCTCGTTTTGCTTTTGTTGATGTTCATCTTATATCCTCCTTTCAAGACACTGTCCATTCCGTTCGACTGCTCTTCCAAGTCCTTTGCTGTCTTTGACAGAATTACAATGTCATCGGCGAACCTCAAAGTTTTTATTTCTTCTCCATGGATTTTAATACCTACTCCGAATTTTTATTTTGTTTCCTTTACTGCTTGCTCAATATACAGATTGAATAACATCGGGGAGAGATTACAACGCTGTCTCACTCCCTTCCCAACCACTGCTTCCCTTTCACGTCCCTCGACTCTTATAACTGCCATCTGGTTTCTGTACAAATTGTAAATAGCCTTTCGCTCCCTGATTTTACCCCTGCCACCTTCAGAATTTGAAAGAGAGTATTCCAGTCAACATTCTCAAAAGCTTTCTCTAAGTCTACAAATGCTAGAAACGTAGGTTTGCCCTTCCTTAATCTAGCTTCTAAGATAAGTCGTAGGGTCAGTATTGCCTCACGTGTTCCAACATTTCTACGGAATACAAACTGATCCTCCCCGAGGTCGGCTTCTACTAGTTTTACCATTCGTCTGTAAAGAATTCGCGTTAGTATTTTGCAGCTGTGTCTTATTAAACTTATAGTTCGGTAATTTTCACATCTGTCAACACCTGCTTTCTTTGGAATTGGAATTATTATATTATTCTTGAAGTCTGAGGGTATTTCGCCTGTTTCATACACCTTGCTCACCAGATGGTAGAGTTTTGTCCGGACTGGCTCTCCCAAGGCCGTCAGTAGTTCCAATGGAATGTTGTCTACTCCGGGGGCCTTGTTTCGACTCAGGTCTTTCAGTGCTCTGTCAAACTCTTCACGCAGTATCGTATCTCCCAGTTCATCTTCATCTACATCCTCTTCCTTTTCCATAGTATTGTCCTCAAGTACATCACCTTTGTATAGACCCTCTATATACTGCTTCCACCTTTCTGCTTTCCCTTCCTTGCTTAGAACTGGGTTTCCATCTGAGCTCTTGATATTCATACAAGTGGTTCTCTTATCTCGAAAGGTCTGTTTAATTTTCCTGTAGGCAGTATCTATCTTAACCCTAGTGAGATAAGCCTCTACATCCTTACATTTGTCCTCTAGCCATCCCTGCTTAGCCATTTTGCACTTCCTGTCGATCACATTTTTGAGACGTTTGTATTCCTTTTTGCCTGCTTCATTTACTGCATTTTTATATTTTCTCCTTTCATCAATTAAATTCAATATCTCTTGTGTTACCCAAGGATTTCTACTAGCCCTCGTCTTTTTACCTACTTGATCTTCTGCTGCCTTCACTACTTCATCCCTCAAAGGTACCCATTCTTCTTCTACTGTATTTCTTTCCCCCATTCCTGTCAATTGTTCCCTTATGCTCTCCCTGAAACTCTGTACAACCCCTGGTTCTTTCAGTTTATCCAGGTCCCATCTCCTTAAATTCCCACCTTTTTGCAGTTTCTTCAGTTTTAATCTACAGGTCATAACCAATATATTGTGGTCAGAGTCCACATCTGCCCCTGGAAACGTCTTACAATTTAAAACCTGGTTCCTAAATCTCTGTCTTACCATTATATAATCTATCTGAAACCTGTCAGTATCTCCAGGCCTCTTCCATGTATACAGCCGTCTTTTATGATTCTTGAACCAAGTGTTAGCTATGATTAAGTTGTGCTCTGTGCAAAAGTCTACCAGGCGGCTTCCTCTTTCATTTCTTAGCCCCAGTCCATATTCACCTACTACGTTTCCTTCTCTCCCTTTTCCTACTACCGAATTCCAGTCACCCATGACTATTAAATTTTCGTCACCCTTCCCAATCTGAATAATTTCTTTTATTTCATCATACATTTTTTCAGTTTCTTCGTCATCTGCAGAGCTAGTTGGCATATAAACTTGTACTACTGTAGTAGGTTTGGGCCTCGTATCTATCTTGGCTACAATAATGTGTTCACTATGCTGTTTGTAGTAGCTTACCCGCATTCCTATTTTCCTATTCATTATTAAACCTACTCCTGCATTACCCCTGTTTGATTTTGTGTTTATAACCCTGTAGTCACCTGACCAGAAGTCTTGTTCCTCCTGCCACCGAACCTCACTAATTCTCACTATATCTAACTTTAACCTCTCCATTTCCCTTTTTAAATTTTCTAACCTACCTGCCCGATAAGACATTCCACGCTCCGATCCGTAGAACGCCAGTTTTCTTTCTCCTGATAACGACGTCCTCTTGAGTAGTCCCCACTCGGAGATTCGAATGGGGGACTATTTTACCTTCGGAATATTTTCCCAAGAGGACGCCATCATCATTTAATCATACAGTAAAGCTGCATGCCCTCGGGAAAAATTACGGCCGTAGTTTCCCCTTGCTTTCAGCCGTTCGCAGTACCAGCACAGCAAGGCCGTTTTGGTTATTGTTACAAGGCCAGATCAGTCAATCATCCAGACTGTTGCCCTTGCAACTACTGAAAAGGCTGCTACCCCTCTTCAGGAACCACATGTTTGTCTGGCCTCACAACAGATACCCCTCCGTTGTGGTTGCACCTACAGTACGGCTATCTGTATCGCTGAGGCACGCAAGCCTCCCCACCAACGGCAAGGTCCATGGTTCATGGGGGGGAGGAATTTTTGTTACATGTATATTAAGGGGAAGGATTGTGTTGGGTTCTACGATAGTTTAGCGCCAAATATTTAAAAAAACGGAAGAAAGTGCTGTACGGGGAAATAAAAAACGTAAGGCGAAATTAACAGTAAAATAACGTAAGAATACGGGAAAAACGTACAACTTGGCAACCCTATCCGGTAATGAAGGAAAGCTTCACATTCCCCGGGCTCGTCAAGAACTGCTCTCGGAAGATTAAAGGACCATGGAATTATGTCCCGTCGTGCTTTTATTAAAAAACCGCTGTCTGTCGAACAAGCCGTGGACTGACTAACAATTGTGAGTTCCTGGGATAATGTCAATTAGAGGAAAATCTTATTCTTCAATAAGTGCACAACTGGGCCCACGAGAAGATGTCCTGCTTTTGTTTACCGCACAGATGGCCAACGGTACGACGCGCGCTTCATGGCCACACGCTCCAGAAGCGGACGCATAAGTGTGAAATGGAGCTGCATGTCTTACATGGGTGCGGGAACTTTAGAACCTATCCAAGGTAAGTTCATTTCAGCATACTATGAACATTTCATTGAAAATGTAATCATTCCTGGAGCTCAACTTTGGTATCCCGAAGGACGTTGCACTTACCAACATGATACTCATCCATCACACACTAAGAATAGGATTCAGAGCTGGTTTTAGATGAGGGACAATATTATTCAGTGCCTACCGTGGCCTCCAAAGTCACCTGATCTCAATCCCATAGAGAATGTACGGGGCCATCTTAGGTGGACTCTGTCCGCATCTCGTGGTCGTGCGGTAGCGTTCTCGCTTCCCACGCCCGGGTTCCCGGGTTAGATTCCCGGCGGGGTCAGGGATTTTCCCTGCCTCGTGATGAATGGGTGTTGTGTGCTGTCCTTAGGTTAGTTAGGTTTAAGTAGTTCTACGTTCTAGGGGACTGATGACCTCAGATGTGAAGTCCCATAGTGCTCAGAGCCCTTTGAATCATTTAGGTGGACTCTGCGGGATTATTGGACAGATCCTCCTTCGGGAACTGTGAACGCGCTATGGGATTTGGTTCATTCTTCACGGGAGAGAAATGCCATGGATGAAGACTTTTTCCATAGACTTGTAAATTCTGTGCCTCGAAGGATCCAAGCTGTTCGTGATACCAATGGCATGTGGACAAAATACTAAAGCTATATGTAGCCTACTCTTCATTTTTATTTTATTTCGTTTCCTGTAAAAGGCCTACATAGTTATTAGGCCAACAATACTAATTTCGAAATACAAATCCACTTGCTACTATATTATTTGTATTTTTGTGGGAGATCAGATGCATGTTATTTTTATTTAAAAATGGTTCAAATGGCTCTGAGCACTATGAGACTTAACTTCTAAGATCATCAGTCCCCTAGAACGTAGAACTACTTAAACCTAACTAACCTAAGGACATCACACACATCCATGCCCGAGGCCGGATTCAGACTGTAGCGCCTAGAACCGCTCGGCCACTCCAGCCGGCTATTTTTATTTGTATGGAAGGTTACATACGTATTGCCTCCCAAGGAAAATTGTTTTTAGACATCAGATTCACAAACCACCGAAGAGAATATTGAAGAAAAATAAAAAAAAGAGAATACAATTTAATAACACAAAGTAAATAAAGCACGAAACATTTGCGACGCGATAAGAAAGAGGCTGGGTGAGATTCGACCCGTTACACACTACAGCTCACAATACAGCAGGTTTACACGATACCAGGGAGCTAATGATCTCTTCTTTTTAGCGTAATGGTCGAATAGGCCTACCGTAGTTGAAGGACAAATATTAAACTGGAAACGACAGATATTGGAAGGCACATCCACTCGCTCGTGTAAAACGAACGTAAGTACTTAGAAAAATGTGCCAAGCAGCTGATGCGTTTTTCTTAGCTGAAAACTACAGAGACACCACGTGGCGGTTGAAGTAATTACTAATAAATATATCCCTTTTCAATATTTTAACTGTGATCATTTGTCTTTTTCTTTAAAGGTTATACTATTATAAAATTGAACTATTTGAAACAATATAGAACCTAGAAAAGCCTACAACTGCAGAATTTGTAGTGAATTAAGGTTTAAAATATTAGCTGCACAGGTCTCAATTAAAAAATGGCAATTGACTCCAATTAGATTCGAACGCTCGTAAACCGCCAGCCTAACCACTGAGCCACTGAAACAGATGTGAAGTGCTCATCGTTGTAGTAATTCTGTCGACGAGGAGTTGTTATATTTCAACTGTTTCTACGTGCTCGAATAATGATTTTCAAAAGAAATGATACGATGAGTTCGAACATATACTGAACACAAACTATTATATTGCTTCTGTTTGACGATGTAAACACGAAGCTGAAGTTCCACAGACCGCTAGAGTTGGGACCACTGGTACTTCTCAACTTCGGCATGCGTGTTTTTCTGTTCTGGGACACACTAAATTATCCGGGTCAGGCAATCTTTTTGCCCGTCATTGTACATTGGGGATTCACGGTATAAAGCTAAGACAGCCAACCACTCAAATAAAGAACGTACGGAAGGAGTCTTTATAGTTGTTTGCTGTATCACGAGTTTTCCCTACTCTCTTACCATACAGCACTTAATTAGCAACTCTTTCTGGACTCACCCTTGCCGGCCGGTGTGGCCGTGCGGTTCTAAGCGCTTCAGTTTGGAACCGCGTGACCGCTACGGTCGCAGGTTCGAATCCTGCCTCGGGCATGGATGTGTGTGATGTCCTTAGGTTAGTTAGGTTTAAGTAGTTCTAAGTTCTAGGGGACTGATGACCACAGATGTTAAGTCCCATAGTACTCAGAGCCATTTGAACCATTTTTGGACTCACCCTTGTTAATAAATAAGTTCAAACTTGAAAAGGCAATTTTAGTTTAATAACCCGACGAAGTCGTTAAAGATGGAGATCTAGTTAGACGTGGACAAGGGTGGATAAGGATGTGTGCTGTAGCCTCGATTAGGGTTCCATTTGCCTCAGGTGGTTCTGGAAAGAAATGTAAGATGAAATCGGGCTGGCGTAAGATGTATTCTCGATCAAGCAAAATGTGCGTTCATTGTTTCAGTATACGTCTTGCTACTGTCGCATCTACTTTACATTAATATACAAAGCACGTTCAGAAAGTAAGTGTATTGTGACCATAACGGGTCTTGTTTTTTGAGGATTGGCAGCACTGACTGGTAGAGGAGGTTCAGCTGACCAGAGAGAGCATCGTAGGAACACGATAGTACACTACTGGCCACTAAAATTGCTACACCAAGAATAAATGCAGATGATAAACGGGTATTCATTATACAAATGTATTATACTAGAACTGACATGTGATTACATTTTCACGCAATCTGGGTGCATAGATCCTGAGAAATCAGGAATAACCACCTCTGGCCGTAATAACAGCCTTGGTACGCCTGGGCATTGAGTCAAAAAGAGCTTGGATGGCGTGTACAGGTACAGCTGCCCATGCAGCTTCAAACACGATACCACAGTTCATCAAGAGTAGTGACTGGCGTATTGTGACGAGCCAGTTGCTCGGCCACCATTGACCAGACGTTTTCAATTGGTGAGAGATCTGGAGAATGTGCTGGCCAGGGCAGCAGTCGAACATTTTCTGTATCCAGAAAGGCCCGCACAGGACCTGCAACATGCGGTCGTGCATTATCCTGCTGAAATGTAGGGTTCCGCAGGGACCGAATGATGGGTAGAGCCACGGGTCGTAACACATCTGAAATGTAACGTCCACTGTTCATAGTGCCGTCAATGCGAACAAGAGGTGACCGAGACGTGTAACCAGTGGCACACCGTACCATCACGCCGGGTGTATACGCCAGTATGGCGATGACGAATACACGCTTCCAATGTGAGTTCACCGCGATGTCGCCAAACGCGGATGCGACCATCATGATGCTGTAACCAGAACCTGGATTCATCCGAAAAAATGACGTTTTGCCATTAGTGCACCCAGGTTCGTCGTTGAGTACACCATCGCAGGCTCTCCTGTCTGTGATGCAGCGTCAAGGGTAACCGAAGCCATGGTCTCCGAGCTGATAGTCCATGCTGCTGCAAACGACGTCGAACTCTTCGTGCAGATGATTGTTGTCTTGCAAACGACCCCATCTGTTGACTCAGGGATCGAGACGTGGCTGACAAAAGGAGTGTGCTTCTTGCACGACTATTCCCGTCCTCACTCAGCCTTAGCTACCAAGGCGCTCCTGGAATCATCCGGTTGGAATGTTTTGAACTACCCTGGTATTCCTCAGTCTTAGCTCCTTCAGATTATTATCTTTTCACCGGTTCTGAAGTGTAGGACGGAGTTAGCGGAAGAGTTCTTCGAGGATGACATAAAGAAGCTTGTGCCATGGCTCACCACATGCACTGAACAGGACGATGATCAAGTGGAAGAATAGTCAACAAGTGTATCAACAACATCCTGTAATTTTTAAATACACTTTTTTTCTAAAAAAAATATAAAAATCTACTACACTTACTTCCTGACCATGCCTCGTAGTTCGTTGTTCCTTAAGATATTATTTTATCGTATGCGAATAATAAATATGCTTTTTTATCCCAAATGAAGTGTTCTAAAATATGTTTCTTCTATTTCTGTGGTATCAACACACAGCGAGAAAATAGTAAACATGTTTACGGTCTTTCGGAGGTATTTCGTACAATTACGCACTGCCAGTTATGAACAGAGTACCAGATTACTGAATCTCCGATCAGGATACTATTTAATCGATGAAATGATTATCAGGCAGAGCTATTACAATATATTTACTTTTGTGCGTTAACATACAGCTATAACTGGCGGTGGAAATATATTTGCAGAGAAAAGCACATAATGATAAACATTACTGGCCATTAAAATTGCGACACCAACAAGAAATTCAGATGTTAAACGGGTATTCATTGGACAAATATATTATGCTAGAACTGACATGTGATTACATTTTCACGCAGGACAGCAGGCGAACATTTTCTGTATTGAGGACCTGCAACATGTGGTCGTGCATTATCCTGCGCAAATGTAGGGTTTCGCAGGGATCGAATGAAGTTTATAGCCACGGGTCGTAACACATCTGAAATGTAACGTCCACTGTTCAAAGCGCCGTCAATGCGAACAAGAGGTGATCGAGACGTAACCAATGGCACCCCATACAATCACGCCGGGTAATACGCCAGTATGGCGATGGCGAATACACGTTTCCAATGTGCGTTCACCGCGATGTCGCCGAACACGGATGCGACCATCATGATGCTGTAAACAGAACCTGGATTCATCCGAAAAAAATTACATTTTGCCATTCGTGCACCCAGGTTCGTCGTTGAGTACACCATCGCAGGCGCTCCTGTCTGTGATGCAGCGTCAAGGGTAACCGCAGCCATGGTCTCCGAGCTGATAGTCCATGCTGATGGAAACGTCGTCGAACTGTTCGTGCAGATGGTTGTTGTCTTGCAAACGTCCCCATTTGTTGACTCAGGGATCGAGACGTGACTGCACGATCCGTTATAACCAAGCGGATAAGATGCCTGCCATCTCGACTGTTAGTGATGACAGACAGTTGGGATCCAGTACAGCGTTCGGCATTACCCTCCTGAACCCACCGATTCCATATTCTGCAAACAGTCATTGGATCACGACTAACGCGAGCGGCAATGAAGCGATACGATAAACCGCAATCGCGATAGGCTACAATCGGACCTTTATCAAAGTCGGAATCGTGATGGTACGCATTTCTAATCCTTACACGACGCACCATAACAACGTTTCACCAGGCAACGCCAGTCAACTGCTGTTTGTGTACGAGAAATCGGTTGGAAACTTTCCTCATGTCAGCACGTTGTAGGTGTCGCCACCGGCGCCAACCTTGTTTGAATGCTCTGAAAAGCTAATCATTTGCATATCACAGCATCTTCTTCATGTCGGTTAAATTTCGCGTCTGTAGCACGTCATCTTCGTGATGTAGCAATTCTAATGGCCAGTAGTGTATATTGTAATTTAGGCCAATAGGCATAATTTGTTATTGTAGTGGTTTTGAATACCTTTACTGGTCAGGGCTAAATGACTATTGAAAATGTAATTGTTTTTCGATAGCTCAACATGAATTTCCCAAGGGATCGAAGTTTATCATGCATTTACCAGTAGAATAAGGTGTGGAGAAACTATTTTGCAGTATGCAACTTCCGACCGATTTTGACGAAACAGATTGTGACTGTGAACCATCAAAATTTGGAGAAACATAAAAGAAAATTAAATACGCGTGGTCATGAAGTAGTGAGACATAGGTTCTATACTAAATAATTAGTCCATACACAAGTTTCATTTAACTTTGAATTTATGACAGTCGATATATAACGAACTTACATCTTTTCACATTTCCAGATACACGTCGCACAATATAGTTTCTCATATGAATCTACTGCTATGCAGTATGGTACTTTCACATTACACTAAAATAATATTTTTTAAACAATAATAATGCGGTTGCAAGACATGCATGTCCGACACAAATTACGAGAGACAGAAGAATGAGTAACTGTTCATCGAGAATATCTCGTACATCAAAAGAATGTGTAAAAATGTTCGTCTTTTGTCCGCCCTTCCCGCAGTGGCTTTCAAAGTCAATAGTTCACTGTATCTCTGACGGCGCTTCCACAATAAACACGTCACGTCACAGGACGTTATTTGCTAACTGTAGGTGTTGCCGAGCGACTGCTCGGTTAGTGAATGATTTAAAATGGTAGGGCAATCACATAATGCTACAGAGCCCAACACATAGTTATAGGCAGAGTAGTCAAAAAAGTCAGAGCGTGCCTGAGAAAAGTGTAATGAGCCAGTAGTTGCGTTGTACCATACGTATTTTTTGGCAATATAGACCTTTTGCTTTCTAAGAGTGTTCGCTGATGACTCTATCCTTTGTATGAAGGAGATTTCTGGTGTGAATTACTGTGAAATTCAGAATGATTTGCAGAAGCTTAGTGCATGATGCGGTACTGATGACTCTCTTTAAATTTAGTAAAACCAATAAGAAACGCGATTGCAAGTTAAGCCCCTTGCATGTTTGAGTGGAGCATCAGTGATAAATGACTAATCTGTGACGTCCGTAAAAGACTTCGGCAGGCGCCTTTGTGGTGTTAGGTAGCGAAAGGGAAGAAGATCAGGGTTTAACGTCCAGTCGACATCGAGGATATTAGAGACGCAACACAAGCTCGGAATGTTTCAGAGATGGAGAAGGAAATCGGAGCCCGCATCTCGGGGTCGTGCGGTAGCGTTCTCGCTTCCCACGCCCGGGTTCCCGGGTTCGATTCCCGGCGGGGTCAGGGATTTTCTCTGCCTCGTGATGGCTGGGTGTTGTGTGCTGTCCTTAGGTTAGTTAGGTTTAAGTAGTTCTAAGTTCTAGGGGACTAATGACCACAGCAGTTGAGTCCCATAGTGCTCAGAGCCATTTGAACCAAGGAAATCGGAAATGCCACTTCAAAATAACCATCCCGGCATCTGCCTGAAGCGATTTAGGAAAATCATAGAAGACCTAAATCTGTACGGTCCGAAGCTCATGCGAAACCGTCGTCTTCCCGAATGCGAGTCTTGTGTGCTAATCATTGCGTCACGTTGCTCGGTTTAGGCTGTAGAGCGACCAAGAAAATCGTGTAGTGGGATGAGGCAAACGCCAAACTGCGAGTCGTTGGGAGGACGATGGGGCGGTGAAGTTTTAAGGTAAAGTTGTTCGATGTCGGTCCGAAGGTTCATCCTAGAAACCCCCTGGGGCTCATTTAGGTTGGAGTGGCTGATGAAATTGAAAAAGTTCAAAAAAGAGCTGCACGTTTTGTGACGGGTTTATTTCGACTACAGGAGACCGCTGTGGAGATCGGCACTAAATTCCAATGGGATGCTACGCAAGAGAAGCATCGGCCAGCAGTCAATGAGCTGCCCATAAAACTGAGAAGTTTTCTTCTTAGAAGCTCGAAGAACATTCCATTTTCTCTTAGTTACGTCTCGCGCCGAGGAGACAGAGATAAAATTACAGATATTTTCAATACGTGCAACAAGCCGCCTGCAGTGATGGCATTGATTTTGTTGGGAAGGGAGGAAATTAATACTGGTATGGTACTGTGAAATGGTTTGGCAGTATTTTCAGCAACATAACAAAAATTGTTTTAATTAATTTTATTAAGTAGGTACATACGTAAATTGTTTTATTAGTGCAGAATAACAAAAATATACCCACAAACCGCCACAATGACACATACAGCTACACAAAAATAAAACGCAATAAATTTCCTATACATTGTCTTCCGTGAACCACAAAGTTTAAGAATATAACTTATAATACTGCAATAATCTGTATTTTACCATGTACTGTGTTTAAGATTAAATCATAATTTACAATGTAAAACATGTTTGTTGCACAACGCAAGTTACTAGTGCTCAGTTAGACAGTTCTCATCCAATGTCACGACCTCACAAAGTACGGTTTCATAACCTTATAACCCGTAATACTATAAGATTGTGTGTTGTAATTACTGTGTACAATATTTTCCATTGCCCAAAGTTTAATTTACAATGTTAAAAAAGACGTGTTTGTAGCTCAATGTAAACGAACAGTGCTCAATTTAACAGTTTGTCAATGTTAAGAACTCACAAACTATAGCGCTATAACCATTTAACATACAATAATGTGTATTTTAATTCATTATTCCTCTTAATATTGTCCATTGTGTAAAATTTAATTTCAACGTTATGAAACTAGTTTGATGCACAACACTCTATGCAAGTGGATTGCATCTTCGCTAATAATCTATGGTTGCCTAAGAAGTACAGTCTCTCTCAGACGCTCGTCAGTTGTTTCCTGAAGATGGCCCAATAAGCCGAAAACTAGTTCGAAATAAACACAAATCAACAGAACAAAAAGAATATACTTGTTATTCAGCCTTAAATATGGAATTGTTCTGCCAAGAAGTAATGGAAGAATCCATAAATAACATTACAAAAATTGTTGTAATTAATTTTATGAAGTAGCTACGTATGTGAGATACGTTTTAAAAACGTATTTCACTTCTCTTACTATTGGCACTGGTTGTAGACAACCTTAAGGCGTACTTGGGACGGTAACTTTACAGTACGTAACGTAACTCTGCAGTACTGGAAAGGTAACTTCGCAATGCAAGGCTTCACTCCCCCAACTGCATTAGCCTTCATCTTCAGAAGTGGAATATTCACAATAGCTGTCACACATGTACACAACTTCCTTTGTCCGTTATTTTTGGCAGCTGTCGTGGTTGCGCATAATAAGCAAAGACAGCATTGTGTCTATGATCCCGTTTTTCCTTTCACCTCATATGAGTAAGCCTTCAAGCAGACACCACAAATCCATCGGTCAAATTTCCTGTTGCCTAGACGTTGTTGTGTGGAAAAACTGGCTACAACATTTGGGCCATTGTTTATAGTTGTGGAGATGCTGATGGACAGGAATCTAGGTTTCTTTCAACTACGATGAGACATTTGCCCAATGAGTCCTCCTTGCCGCGGTTCTGCTGCGATGTTGAAACCTTAGGTGCATCAGGAATCTTCGACAGATCTTTCGCATTTTCTGGAACCCTTGAACTCGAACCATAACGGTTTTTGAATTTTTACTACCACCACTCAGTAATCTTGTTCTGCGGAATTAAAAATTTGATCTCTTCCTTGGGTGACAAGTATGTCGTACACAAGTTTTCTGTCTTGCATCACGGTTAATCTAAAACCCAAAACCTGTATCTCAATAATTTAGTTGACAGCACGGTATTTAAGCTGGTATTGCAAATTGTGCGAACTGGGTGTCCAGTTTTTACATTTGTGGATTCAGTGTCCAACAAATACTTTTTGATAGTGTTTTAGGGTACATCATGTAGTTTTGATGGTTTATATATAGTAATAATTTCTTATTTCATTTGCCTAGCTGCAGCCAAGAAATCCGAAGTTTCCTAACTTTTGTACATTTTTTCACTGTTCACTTTGTTTAGGTTTTAATTCCACACGCTTTCCTTGAGTATCAGTAACTTTCTCCTTAGAGGCCATGTTTAACCAGATCCAGAAAAGTTCGAAGTATAATGTTTTAGCAAGAAAGCTTAAAAAATGTTTTAATCAGCTCTTTATTTTAAAAAAATCATACTTCTTTCATCAGGGAGCGTGATTTAGCAACAGTAAGGTAGGTAATTTGGCAATAGTCTGAAATTCATGTTTGTTTGCAGTTATGTGTGTGGAATACTTGCCTCAGTAATTTCTGCAATAAACGTCTTGCAGAAATGAGTAGAACTGATGTAAGGACAGCCTCAACAGTCGTCCAACTGAGTGGCCCAAAATGCAGTCCTACTATCCTTAACACCAAGTGTTGTCTACCTAATGTCCCTGTCTGCATGTATTTCAGAAAACAAGTAAACTAAATTATGTACGTAACATTATAGGTCTCAGCACCAATTTTCTAAAAATAAAATGCACGAGGGTTTCCCAAGAATTAATGCACTGCATTTTTTACCTCAGCCGAAAACAATACTTCGAATGCGAAACGTTACGTATGTATTATTTGAAGCCCCCTGAGTGAGTGCGCCAAGTTTCCGTCACTTCCGATAGATAGCGTAGCTGCAAGACTGTTTCAAAATGGCATCTGTAGGTGATTTACGTCTCAAAGACCTTGTAAAAAATAACTAGACTCACTGATGGCGCTGCAGTCGCGGGATAATTTGAACCTTCGGCTGGACGCCATTATAGTGGTGGTAGTCTGATGTGTTGTGTAGTACTGTTGTTTATGAAGACCCTGATTCAACGTTGTATATTTGTTGGGGCGTACATACAGTATTTGTTACTCGTAATTCTACTGTCTGTACGTTCCAGTCAAAAGAAGTACAATGGTGAAGAGTTGTGCAGCGATTTAAGTTGTTTTGTATGTCAGTGCACTTGCTTAGTAAATGTTTTTGTAACACGGTATTAGCATAATGTCTGTGCATATATTTGCAGGTTTCCTTTCTCAAAACCACAGCTGTTACAAAAATGGTTACACGCTGTCAGGAGGCAAGATTTCCGACCGACAGAATACCATTTTATATGTTCCGATCATTTTGAAGAAAGTTGTTTCCTTGAAAATTATGTAAATCGCAGAAAGCTGAAAGATGATGCTGTTCCATCCATCTTTCGTTTTCCAGACCATATACAGCAGAAGATAAATTTTTCTTTGTGAACCACATTTTATTTTAACTATAAAATTTGAGTTGCAAGCAACACGAAATTTGAGTTAGCAGGCTTTTTATCGTTATAAAATGCAACTGAATGTGCGTAATTGTAATCTGATTTCACAACTTCTCTCGATGGAACAATTGTTGAGGTTTATTTATTATATGAGAAAACCACTCATATAAACTGAAGTGTACATCTTCGAAAGTAAATATTGTGACTAATGCGATACTGGTTGCCTGCCTGAAGTCTTGTTTGTTGTAGCTGGCTGATCGGTAGTGTTTTCATGGTCTAGGTTAGGTTGAACCTTGATAATTTGGTCGTGAGTTGCCAAAGCAGTACGCCATATATAACGCACTTTTCAACATAAAATCTAAAGCAAGGTAGAGTCAGAAAATATCTATTAACATAGTGGGCAAATCTTCGAGTATTTTGATGCATTTTGCGTACATCAGTCGTAAATGAACTACGAAAAATGCTAGGGGTCCAGTGCATAACTTTTAGCTACGGCAGATTCGATGGACTACGTAACATAAATTCATAAACAGTGACTAGTTGCTGTTTGTTCATAAATTAAAAACTATATTGTAGTAACGTATTTAAATGAGGCATTATGTTTGTGACCTAACTCTAGGGAAGGCATTTTACAACCAAAAGCGATGTATAAACATTCGAAATCCGCGCGTCAGTTTAGCACTCTAATGGCCGCCGGCCAGCTATTGAATTTGTCCGCTCTTCACAGTCGACCACTCGTGCGGTTGTGGGGGCCTGTGTACGTCTGCTGTCGACAGAAGTACAGTTAGTTGCTGTGCACGGAGGGTGAGGTCATCGGAAGGCGGTTCGGCGGAGCTCCACGATTTGCAGCGGTCAGGGAGACCATCCACGGCTGTCACACCTGACATGTTGTCATTCGCGAGGACAGACGCATTACGACTTGGCAGTTGGCTCTGCATCTATCAATCAGCAGAGTGTGGATGCCATTATCCGCACTCTAGGATATTCTAAAGTGTGTGCAAGATGGGTCCCGCGGTGTCTAACGGTGGATCACATATCGCACAGAAAAAACATTTGTCTCGATTTATGGCAGCTGATCGGAGGAGGGGACTTCTTGTCCTAGATTGTGACAGGTGATGAAACCTCAGTTCACCATTTTGAGCCCGAAACAAAACGACAGTCGATGGAATGGCGCCATTCCCACTCCCCACATAAAAAAAATCCAAAGCAATCACCGTGTTCTAGGACTGTGAAGGTGTGATTATCATTTATGTGATGCCAAGAGGTGGTACCATTAATTTGAAAGCATACAGTATGTCAACACGTTAACAAAACTCTGAGGACTGCTGCACACATCGCAAAACAGGGTTGGGCAGTGTTATCCCACCCACCCTACAGCCCTGACCTAGCTCCATCGGACTTCCATTTGTTTGGGCCATTAAAGGGTGTTATTCGTGGAACTCCTGTTGAAGACTCATCGGTGACACACAGTGAAGCACTGGCTCCGCCACCAGGACAAGGATTAGTGCCGACAGGGCATACACGCCTTCGTTTCACTCTGGGGAAAGGCCACAGAACGGGATGGAGGTTACGTGGAAAAATAACGTGTCTAGATAAAACACTATTCTTTCGTGTGTGTAACTCTCATTGTGTTCAGTAATATAGTGCATTACTTTCTGTACAACACTCTTATATTACTAGGTTCTTGCAACTCTAAAATGAATCAGAAACTATGCAGCAACAAACCACCCCGCTTCGACCATGAGACGCTTCAGGCAACAGCAACTTGCTTTGTCATCCCATTCCACTAAGTGTGCGAGAGAGAAAGAGAGAGCACCTGTAACGCAACTCGAGAGGACATTGTCAAGCCCCCTTGTACCAAAAAAGGAAACACTATATTGGATGACTTAATTGCAGCAAGATTATAACAAAATACTGCAGAATTACCTATACTGCGAAATCACGTTACTTTACCCGACAAGGCACTCTTCACCATACACCTTCGGTGTTCTGTGGCACACGATTACAGATGTAGACTTAAGTAACTGTTACAGCTTGAAATGCAACACAGGGAAATCGTCTGCGCAGTATAGGATAGTTAACAGTATTTTGATTGAAGTTTCTAGATTTTCAAGTTTCGTCAATTGGGGAACATGTTATACAGTTATGCCGCAGCAAAAGATTGAAAGGCATTAGTGTTCATCAAATTACGATCTTGAAATACCATAGCAGGCTCACACTAATGTTTAACAGTCGTCTCTTGGACATTACCGACGTTTTAGCTATGCAAAATTTCCCTATAGACCGTCTGTGGTCGTTTTAAAACGCCTATTCCGCCGCGCTCTAGTATGCACAGTGCTCAAATACAGGGTTATTACAAATGATTGAAGCGATTTCACAGCTCTACAATAACTTTATTATTTGAGATATTTTCACAATACTTTGCACACACATACAAAAACTCAAAAAGTTTTTTTAGGCATTCACAAATGTTCGATATGTGCCCCTTTAGTGATTCGGCAGACATCAAGCCGATAATCAAGTTCCTCCCACACTCGGCGCAGCATGTCCCCATCAATGGGTTCGAAAGCATCGTTGATGCGAGCTCGCAGTTCTGGCACGTTTCTTGGTAGAGGAGGTTCAAACACTGAATCTTTCACATAACCTCACAGAAAGAAATCGCATGGGGTTAAGTCGGGAGAGCGTGGAGGCCATGACATTAGGGTTGCCATACGCCACGGATTTCACGGACAGTCCGCGATTTTAGGGTAAATGAAAACGTCCGGGCCGAAAAGGCAAATGTCCGCGATATTTGGTGGATTTGAAATCAACTTCCGGTAATTTCAAAAATTGCTGTCAAAGAAGCATCAATATGTTATCTCTTTGCCTTCACATTATATAAAATGCAAACAGAACAGAACAGCTTTCGAGATATGGAAACAATGGGCAGTCAGCCTCAGGCGTACGGTACATCCTCTTCGATTTGCGAGATTGCGAGTTGTCGATACAGTGGCGGTCAGTCATATCTGGCAATAAAGAGTATTATCCTCTTCGATTAGCTTGTTGAATGTTCGCATGGTTTGTTGTGCTTGCGATTTCGTTGTGTTATATTGTATTAAATAGTGACATTCAAGTGGATGCATGAAAACACAAGCTGTAAATTGAATGAGTCCCTTCTCTTTGTCCAAGTACTGAAATTAAAGTGTGTTTTGGGGGAGGTAAAAGATGAAAGTTTTGAGAATATGATGTCACATAAGAAATGGGTGTTCTTCATTCATAATTGTATTTCTAGTGAGCAGTATTCAGAGTCACTGAAAATTGTGGAATTTTATTTCTTCATTCCCAATCATAACGCCAATGTAGAGAGAGTCTTTTCCCTCATGAATTCTCAGTGGACAGAAGAAAGGAATAGGTTAACAGTAGAATCAGTTAATGCAATGATGCAAATACAGTACAATATGAAAAATGTAAGTTGCAGTGAATTTCATAAACTGATTGAGAACCAGATTAAGTTCCTTTAATCTATTCAAGGTTCTGAGAAATACGATTGGTATAAGAAAAGTTCAAATGATGACAATAGAACTTCGTGTACTGAATAATGTAATGCATATTCTTATTTTTTGTAATAAATGCTTTCTTAATGAAGCAGTCCTTCCTAAACTATGGATCATTAATTAAATGCACATTTCCCTTAGCTTATGGGCTTGAGGGCTCATTATTCCTTTTATTTCCTTCGATCGGCTGCGGTGACCCGTAAGTTTTGTCCTGGTTTTGGATTCCGAGATTATGGCAACCCTACATGACATGAATTGCTGATCATGATCTCCACCACGACCGATCCATCGGTTTTCCAATCTCCTGTTTAAGAAATGCCGAACATCATGATGGAAGTGCGGTGGAGCACCATCCTGTCGAAAGATGAAGTCGGCGCTGTCGGTCTCCAGTTGTGGCATAAGCCAATTTTCCAGCATGTCCAGATACATGTGTCCTGTAACGTTTTTTTCGCAGAAGAAAAAGGGGCCGTAAACTTTAAACCGTGAGATTGCACAAAACATGTTAACTTTTGGTGAATTGCGAATTTGCTGCACGAATGCGTGAGGATTCTCTACCGCCCAGATTCGTACATTGTGTCTGTTCACTTCACCATTAAGAAAAAATGTTGCTTCATCACTGAAAACAAGTTTCGCACTGAACGCATCCTCTTCCATGAGCTGTTGTAACCGCGCCGAAAATTCAAAGCGTTTGACTTTGTCATCGGGTGTCAGGGCTTGTAGCAATTGTAAACGGTAAAGCTTATGCTTTAGCCTGTTCCGTAAGATTTTCCAAACCGTCAGCTGTGGTACGTTTAGCTCCCTGCTTGCTTTATTCGTCGACTTCCGCGGGCTACGCGTGAAACTTGCCCGCACGCGTTCAACCGTTTCTTCGCTCACTGCAGGCCGACCCATTGATTTCCCCTTACAGAGGCATCCAGAAGCTTTAAACTGCGCATACCATCGCCGAATGGAGTTAGCGGTTGGTGGATCTTTGTTGAACTTCGTCCTGAAGTGTCGTTGCACTGTTATGACTGACTGATGTGAGTGCATTTCAAGCACGACATACGCTTTCTCGGCTCTTGTCGCCATTTTGTCTCACTGCGCTCTCAAGCGCTCTGGCGGTAGAAACCTGAAGTGCGGCTTCAGCCGAACAAAACTTTATGAGTTTTTCTACGTATCTGTAGTGTGTCGTGACCATATGTCAATGAATGGAGCTACAGTGAATTTATGAAATCGCTTCAATCATTTGTAATAGCCCTGTATTATCAGCATTGTTTATGTGAAACCTATCAATGTTCGATTTATATTTTATCTAGTCATGAAGCTGCTTTAGTACCGAAGTAAACTGTTGTGAAAGAGAGGGCGGAGGAAGGAAACAGTAACCCACTTAATCTCATTAAGAAGTAAAGTGTGACAGTCGGAAAGAAGTCGTGTTACGTTTCTATTTGGTTTTGGATGACACTTAAAAATATTCCATTCACTTGGCAACGTAGAGTGCCCTGTGAAATAAAATATTCTACGTGGGTGGAGTAACTCAGTAATGAATAATACTTTGTTTGAGATCTACTCGTTGTCTTGGAGATCTTACCTGAAACTGGATTCACATTTTAGGTTTATACAGCGCGTAATACGAAATTAGCTCAGGATACGCCAACAAAATTTTTATAACATTTTATTTCTGAATACGACACAGACCTCACGGCTTAAAAGTCAAACTATACACATTTCATAAAAATTGGAACACTGTTGACAGCGTTGATTTTTCGAGTTACAATGAAAAATCATAACATCCTGTTGATTTAACATGCAGTTAGAAATGTTACAGCTGATATCATTCGATCAATACACACAGTTCAGTCCGAAAAAGAGGTTATCACAGGAATTTACATCAAACATGCAACACAGACAATGTTTTTTATAGTTTTGTTAATTATTATACAATAAATAAATTAGATGCAGGATTCCTACCGTTTTAGGCGCTTGACTGAAGAGATCTTTCTATCAGTATTACCTGACATTCTGACATTTAAACATAAAGTAGGTTTTTAGCCGTTTGTTTATAGTTTTTGAATTGAGTATCGTTACGTATGTGTGACATACAAACGAATGGCAGTTGTAGACGAGATAAGTTAAACTTTTCTGAAGCATGTTGGCTGTTCATTGAAAATGAGCAATTGATAAAAACACCATTTTATAAACGTGCCAGTTTCATGTGTTCAGAACAATCAACAGAGTTCTATTGACTTGGTACATTGCTGTTTCAAAATCATATACATTACATGACATTCACGAGGTAGGGATTACTGTTACTGACATGTTATACTGTTATCTGAAATCTGGGTGATTACATGTCCTAACTGAACTAAGAGTTCTGGTATCGAACCATTCTGTTTGCTATCGAACCATTCAATTTCAGTCTCGAAAGCATAGCTTAATTCTTCTCCATCAGCTTCAACAAAAGAGATGTATTTATCGTAAACCATGTGCGGCCAAGTTAAGAGTGTGTCAACGATTTTTTTTTTTTTTCAAATTGACATGCAGAGTTTCGTAAAAAGAATTATAATGTTTAAAGCGGTTCTGTCTGGCTATTGTATACTAGGAAAATGTTTATTTTCGTATAAACGTTGGAAAAACATAAGTTTCTGTATCTTCAGTAATAAATAATTTCCAGCTCGACATAAATTTAAAGGAAATTTTGTTTCCATTCACGATTTGACCACGGGAACATCTTCGCGCGTATTGTTCACATTGTGAACTTTTATGGAGTAAACAAACTCGTTTATAAGATTCAAGGGAAAAGGTACAGTAGTATGAGACGGCTTTAAAGTTGTCACGCAACAAGCTGTCGTCTAGCACGGACCGCTGGAAAATAGTACTTACAGTGCATTCGGACTTCCATCATGAAATGTTCTGTTTTATGGAATTTTCCTTAATAGGTTAAAGTGAACGTCGAGATGATTTCTTTGACAGGGATAGGACAATATCCTCGCTCGAGCTTTCCCGGTCTCTCTCTAATGATCTCGTTGTCAACGGGACGTTAAGGGCTGATTTTCCTTCTTTCGTATGTAGCAGTTACTTGACACAAGCAAAAGCGGCATTTAACCTTGTATAGTTTAATCCATACAGCATTTTCGTCCTGAGCTAACCGCGGTCAAATTTAGATGTCCCGTCTGTGGTGTCGACGTACACATCGACTGAAATGAAAAGTTGCTACACATCTAAAAATCACACCAATGTCTTTTTTTTTTGGTCACCGTATCACAATATTTGCAACCTCGACGTGATCAGTCTCTTTGGTTCCAAAATGAGATTAAATTTTCTACGTTTCCAGCCACAATTCATCTCACGTAACATCATTGACAGTTAATTCTGGTGTACAAACTGTGCTTCCAGTGCACTGTAAACGTGTGACTCAAACAAATGATATAAATTCGGAAGACCGTATGTTGTTGTTGTTGTGGTCATCAGTCCTGAGACTGGTTTGATGCAGCTCTCCATGCTACTCTATCCTGTGCAAGCTTCTTCATCTCCCAGTACCTGCTGCAACATACATCCTTCTGAATCTGCTTAGTGTATTCATCTCTTGGTCTCCCCCTACGATTTTTACCCTCCACGCTGCCCTCCAATACTAAATTGGTGATCTCTTGATGTCTCAGAACATGTCCTACCAACCGATCCCTTCTTCTGGTCAAGTTGTGCCACAAACTTCTCTTCTCCCCAATCCTATTCAATACTTCCTCATTAGTTATGTGATCTACCCATCTAATCTTCAGCATTCTTCTGTAGCACCACATTTCGAAAGCTTCTATTCTCTTCTTGTCCAAACTATTTACCGTCCATGTTTCACTTCCATACATGGCTACACTCCATACAAATACTTTCAGAAACGACTTCCTGACACTTAAATCTATACTCGATGTTAAGAAATTTCTCTTCTTCAGAAACGCTTTCCTTGCCATTGCCAGTCTACATTTTATATCCTCTCTACTTCGACCATCATCAGTTATTTTGCTCCCCATATAGCAAAACTCCTTTACTAGTTTAAGTGTCTCATTTCCTAATCTAATACCCTCAACATCACCCGACTTAATTCGACTACATTCCATTATCCTCGTTTTGTTTTTGTTGATGTTCATCTTATATCCTCCCTTCAAGACACCATCCATTCCGTTCAACTGCTCTTCCAAGTCCATTGCTGTCTCTGACAGAATTACAATGTCATCGGCGAACCTCAAAGTTTTTATTTCTTCTCCATGGATTTTAATACCTACTCCGAATTTTTCTTTTGTTTCCTTTACTGCTTGCTCAATATACAGATTGAATAACATCGGGGAGAGGCTACAATCCTGTCTTACTCCCTTCCCAACCACTGCTTCCCTTTCATGTCCCTCGACTCTTATAACTGCCATCTGGTTTCTGTACAAATTGTAAATAGCCTTTCGCTCCCTGTATTTTACCCCTGCCACCTTTAGAATTTGAAAGAGAGTATTCCAGTCAACATTGTCAAAAGCTTTCTCTAAGTCTACAAATGCTAGAAATGTAGGTTTGCCTTTCCTTAATCTTTCTTCTAAGATCAGTCTTAAGGTCAGTATTGCCTCACGTGTTCCAGTATTTCTACGGAATCCAAACTGATCTTCCCCGAGGTCGGGGAAGACCGTAAGACCGTAAGACCGTAAGAGCGCAATTATTAGCAATGTCAACAAAAAATTGCGTAACATCTGTTGATAATAAACCTCGATCTCCAAAAATTTTGAATGAGAAAGTCAGGTTGATAGCAGGCAAGGCGAATGCTCTACTTCGTTTTATTGGGAGAATTTCGTGAAAATAGAACTCACCCATAAAGGAGACGGCGCACAGAACTCTAGTACAATGCATGATTGAGTACTGTTCGAGTGTTTGGGATCCCCCACCAGGCCGGATTAAAGGAAGACATCGAAACAATTCAGAGACGTGCTGCTGGATTCATTACCAAAAGATTCGATCAGCACTCAAGTATCATGGAGACGCTTCGTGAACTCAAATGGGAATCCCTCGAGGGGAGACGATACTGTTCCCGCAAAGTACTATTGCGGAAATCTAGAGACCCGGCATTTGAGGCCGACTGCAGAACAATTCTATAGACGCCAACGTACATTCCACGTAAGGACTATTAAGATACTATGGGAGACATTAGCGCTCGTACGAAGGCCTTTAGATAGTTTTTCCCTCGCTCTAGGGACAGGAAAGGAAATAACTAGTAGTGGAACGTGGTACTGTCCGCCACGCACTTTAGATAGATTTCCGGAGTCTGTATGTAGAGTTTGATGATTTTACAACACCAAATGTGTCAAATGTGTTCATTCTTTTCCGGAAACTCTACATTTTTTCCAACCCAGGCTGCCCTAGCCCTACGCGATTCAGATGTATTTAAGGAAGAATGTTGGAAGTGATAATGATATATCTTTACTCTTAAGCAGCAGAGGTTCAAACTTATTATATATGTTGAAGTTGTTGCTCTGAAAAAAGTTACTAACTGTAAGTGAAACCAACTAAGTGCAGTATCTAATTATAAAATTCAGTCCATTCTGCAGTATTCTTCACTCGTTACAAAAACAAGTTTCGCTCGCTTTTAGTCGTTTGTTAAGACTGATGCAGTTTCGCGCTCAGTAATGTGTAAGGGCTCTCAGATTAAAAAAAGGGATATAAACTCTGTTGCTATTTACTTATATGGATATGGTGTCTGTTTTTTCGGACATCAACGCCCGTCAGCAGCTGAAGGTATTAATATATAATTCTAATTTCGTTCTGTTACTATTGGTTATCCGTCTTAAACTGACTGCACTTTAATTAAAAAGAACTACACTAGACTCGTTTCGTTTTAATTTATAAAGCATCTTACGTGGTTAATCTGTAAACTGAATACATACATTTGTACATTTTTGATTGTTTTATGTTGAAAACAGCGTGTTGTTTATAAGGTTGGTGTGCAAGTTACTTGCGATGGTTTTTTACACATTTTGCTCCTTGCCTCCTTGCTAGCCAGCGGCTGGTGAATCGAATTCCTTTGACGTCAACCATAATCGTAAATATTCTAGCTCAGGAAATACTGCAGAATGCCAAAAACTGCCAAGTGCAAATGTGAAATGAAACCTTACGACACCAACCGCTGGTTGGAAGGAAGGAGCACAATATCTAAAGAAAAGTCGATAATCACGGAAGATGCTTTATAAATTAAAGCGAAACGCGTGTGGTGTAATTCTTTTCAATTAGATTGCAGTCAGCTCAAGACGGAGAACCTATAGAAACAGATGTTAACAGCTGCTGCGGAAGATGGCCACGCAAACAAACGTAAATTACAAGTAAGATTCGTGATTCTTCATTTGAGTGCAGACACCAAAAAAACAAAAACAGCGCCACGACAGAGCGAAAAGGCGTATGTGACGGTATGCTCCTCAAGACCGATCAATTTCACTTGTAACAATTTCCTTGATATGCAAATCGTTGACGATCAAGTGTTATGAGAACGCAAACTAAGATACTTTCCGAGTCTGCGCACACACGCTCTGTTAGATCAGATGCTACAGATTTCTGGAGAAGAACAAAACGAGCTAAAAAAAAAAAAATCTGGTGCAGCTCTGCTGTATAATTTTAAACTCGAATGCGATTCGGACTTGGCAGGCTGATGAGAAAATACACCCTGCTTTATTTTTACTTATTCTCTACTTGTTCATTTTACTGCCGTGCAAAACAACAACATACACGCAGAAGAAATTAGATACTGTATTCGCCACATCTTGTAGCACGTGTAATACGTAAAATCAAATCTCCCAAACGATCCAGACATCTCTTGAACAAAGCTGTCATAATTTGCTCAGTCTTACAACTGCTGAAGATAAAGGTTACCAATACCGGTACACTGTAAGTAGAAACTGATATTAAAATATTCTAGAACACACACACACACACACACACACACACACACACACACACACACGCCGGCCGCGGTGGCCGTGCGGTTCTGGCGCTGCAGTTCGGAACCGCGGGACTTGAATCCTGCCTCGGGCATGGATGTGTGTGACGTCCTTAGGTTAGTTAGGTTTAAGTAGTTCTAAGTTCTAGGGGACTTATGACCTAAGCTGTTGAGTTCCATAGTGCTCAGAGCCATTTGACCCATTTTTTTGACACACACACACACACACACACACACACACACACACACACACACTACTCAGTCGAAAGCGATACTCGAAGTAAGCGACGTTGCCACTAGACCCCGTACAAAGAAATGTACTGCAGTTGTGGCAATGTGTTTTTCTCAACACGACATTGGATTACGAGTTTTCCGGAGGAGAACCTGCATTTCTGGTTACCACACGTGGTGTATTAGACAACAAGACACGTCTAAACATAGAAGATGATGGATGCTGCGAATAGTGTTGCAAATGCTTGTCAGTTTCCTGATTAATACACATACCAATATGTCATCTCATTTAATTTAATAAGTTAGTCATAATTTACCGTTATCATTTACAGGAACGAAAGCACAATTGAGACGACAAGTGTTTAGCTTGTGTGACGGAAGGAACAATTATGATTGTATGGGTCATCTAATGAAGTGTTGTAATGTGATGAAATTTTTCAGAGACCGCTACCAGTCACAAAATTTTGTTGTTTTATTTAAATTATTTAATGAAGCAACATGTTTCGAATTACAAAGCTAATCTTCAGGCTACAATGACAACACAAAAAGTGTTTAATATATGCACGCATTGACATTAAATTTGTTCGCTACAGTCTTGGCATGTCTTGTGGTCATGCTGCAGAGAGAGAGAGAGAGAGAGAGAGAGAGAGAGAGAGAGAGAGAGAGAAGGATAACCTAATATGAGGCAATATTCACGACGTTTGTTAGTTGTCGTTCGCATAATTTTTCAAATTGTTATCACTCACTTTGTTCATATGAAATGCCTGTCTTCTTGTGATGTGTTCAGTTAACACCATTGTTCATAAAATTGCAACGGGCACTCAAAACACGTAATTACAATAAAATTCTACTGTGCAGTAGAAACAAAATCGTTGTCAAAATAAAGTTGTTTCGTATGACGTACCGATTAGTCGCTCTTGGTGTTGTATGTCACTTGCTTTGTTTTCTGCACATCTTGTAGCACATTAGAGTTGATTGTGATGGCGTATTTTAAGTGTTCATTGCAAGTTTTGAACAATGGCTAACAGGTTCTAAGGAGCCATACCAATGGAAGTAACTGAACCAACCACAAGAAGGAGGCATTCCATACGAACAACATCATTTTTTTTAATTAATTGAACAGTAAACCAACGATCGAACTGAGTATTTCTGCATAATAGGCCGATTTTTTTTTTATTCTGCAGCATGAACTCTGCACATGCAAAGATCGTAGAAACTTTAAAATCTCTGTGTGCATTTTGTTAGACGGCTTTTGTATTGACATTGTAGCCTGAAGATGAAGTTTGTACCTCGAAACGTGACGCTTTATTAAATAATTTGAGCATACCAACATTTTTTTAAATTGGTAGCGGTCTCCGAAAGACTTTATAATTTTTTTAAACAGTCACTGTACATTAACAGTCAAAATTGCTTTACAAAGTATTGTAAGTTTGTTCATATTTGGTAGCCCCCTGATTGAGATACTTTTGCAGTCAATATCGTAAGGTACATAACCATAAATAAACAAATAATCATTAATCACGTACAGATCGAGCGGAACTTTTTGTCGAATCGCAAAGTGCCGGACAATGTAGACAATAGAAACGTCCAGACACGTGAAGTTGTTATACTCCACACCAAGGAATTCATGTACATAGAGATCAATCATCGAAATTTAATAGACGACGTAGTTAAGTGTACTACATCATAGTCAGTAAAAATAGACGATGTGATATTGTTGTAAATGTAGGTGAGTGTGCGGACTTAGCCCTTATTTTTTGATAACGGAGTGGGCGTGACTGCATTAGTGACATAAAGTAGTGGCTCTCTTCACATTCTAAGCCCACTAAGTAGCTAGTAACATTTGAGAATAATTATGCACTGTTAGGTTCACATACTCCTCAGAGCGCAGAGAAGCTTTTATTAAAACTGGGACGAAAAGGTAAATAACAGTTCAAGAAAAGCAACGTTAACTGTTTTCAGTATCTAGCGGATTTTATCTTCAAATAACACTGGTAATTAAGAACTGTATCTTCCCACTTGTCGTATCGTTCTAATAAAATTCTAGATAATCCAGACCATAAATAGTCATGTTTTCATGTTCGCCGCTCCCACTGCGTTTGAAATCTCCGCGCCACCGCTACGCTTGAACGGCATAGGCTGCAGCGCGGCCAATGGCGTTGCACCTTGCTGCCCAGTAGGCTTCCCAGGGTTCCAATATGGCAACTCTGATAGTAGTAGCGTAACTTGCGGAGAAGATGTTTTGAAATAGTCGTACATTTGTGTCACTTGTAGAGCGCGAAGATATAGGTGTGTTACGTATAAAGCGGTTATGTTATTACGAGCATTAGTAGGTGTTATTATCCACCCATATCATAGCAATGGCGTGTGTTGTTAGGTTTATGTGTGTGTTATATGTATAACCTTAACTGGTTTTATGTTGGGTTGTATATATTGCTGAGTTTTTAATAATTTAAGCTTATATTAATATAAAATGTGCCGGTAAACATCGTATCTCTGCCCAACTTTCGTAAATGCCTTTTTAATATTTTATATTATTTTCGTAACCTTAAATGTCACGTTGCATATGATTTGTTTATGTCATGTATTATTGTTTGTAACGAAAGTCATTTCAGGATTTCGGTACGTTTGTTGTTATGTATGTATGAGTGAATGGTTATGTTGCTTCTGAGTGAATGGTTATACCATTAGGCTAGCGATGACAGAGCAGGTACTAAAAATAATAAGCAAGCCGAACGTCAGGTGTAATGTCAGCTGTTCATCTAAGACACAATTAAGCTGGAGTTACTGTGCATTACGAGAAATCGAGGAATACGCTGCAGTGGTCCCTGCAATTCATCTGCCTGCAGAAATATGCTGCTCCAAAATATTTTCTGGTGAGTAATATTTTTTATTTTTTTAAAATAAATCTTGGCAAATGTATGAACGTGTTGCAAACATGCAAATTGTCATTTCGCTGTTTCATTGAGCTTAGCTATTCCATTGGATAATCGTTCCTAATTGCGTGACACGTCGAGTGCAAATTGCTCTAATAGCAGACGAACGAAGTTAACATCCTTTGAAATGACTTCTTGAGTCAGTAACGTGCGTGTTTTTCACTCTACAAAAGTACAATTTCGTTTCGTAAATAATATTTTGTCTCTGGAAATGCAGTCCTACCAGTGTTTTTGTGCAGGGCTAACAAATTCTGGAAATTAGCTTATTGCACTGTTCTACATTCGCGTTACTGTGCAGCTGTTGTATATTGACTACTAATGCATACTAAAAAAAAGTTGTGCTAGGCACTTGACGTTGTAAATTTATGGTTTATACAAAATTTGCCATATTGTTCCGTATTGCATTGCTCGTAAAACTGATACGTAATCACTTTTTTTTATTGTTAGAAACGTGTTATTACTCGCTGTCGCGAGTGATCGGCGTGTGTTCATGTCTATGTATGTACAGAAGATATTGCAGCAACATACTACAGCGAGCGATTATATTCTAAATTGAGTAATGTTATGCAAGTGCTCAAGTTTTAATGTATTCGTGACTGTCAGTGAGAAAGTAAGGGAGAAGTGATCTAATTAAATTTTCACGAAAGATGACAGAGGAAATCTTTCCATGTCTTCTACCATATATTTTTGCGGGGAAACAACATCAAAAATGCAGCAACAGAAGCCAGTGCACAAACATCGCTTTCTTTGCAACATGAGAATTATATTAATAATATTTATCTCATCCTGTTTGTTCCTGTGCCTTTCGAACAGCTGATACCGGTTGTGTAGTACCAAATATTATCGTGTTCGAAATACACCACATGCATGTGCAACTGTAATATTTCTGCATAATTCACAGCGATGTCGCTGCTGCGTGGTAGGCTTTACTAGTGATGAACTGTTTGTAGGTGATTAATAATTACTTTGCTATCTAGGCTATAGCAAATTCAATTTATTTGACTGCGGTTATAAATTCGATGTGTGCAGTTTTTTTCGTTGTAAACTCGAGCAGACGTTTGCCACTGTAGTTCGTTTGTTACCCGTAAAGGTTGCAGCTTATGACTTAATTACTATTCGGTAAAGTGTGCAAACATGATTCGTTTTGAACTGACAGAATTGGGCTACCTAGCCACTCAGGATTCAGTTGTCGGTAAGAAGTTTTAAGCCGCAGGTACATGTTTTGATTCTTGATTTGGTAATGTTACCATTAGAAGTCGAATGCGTTTGAACACCATCTGCTATTAATTTTAAGCTTTGCACAGTTATTAACTGATGAAATATGACTAGCACTTACTGTTTTGCCACAAACATGAAGGATGGTGCTTGTTTTTCGTTGAACTCATCCATAGCTGGAAGTGATATTTTTGTGCAGTTAAAGCACACATTATAGCTTAGAACCACAGTTTCCGTCCAAGAGTTTGTGTAGGCACTTTATGATGTATGTGAAAGTTTAGACCTAAGACCGGAAATTTCATATCGTGACAGAGGGTGGTTATTGTTAAAGGAATTTTAGCGATACGGCGTGATTAGGTACTCGAGATTGTAGTGTAAGCACATTATTTTGATTCTGTGTTACTAGTTATTCTGTTGAAATTAACAACAGTAACAACAGTATGTTTCCTACTGAATTTCATGGCGCGCGACAATATTGTGAATTGTTAGCAACACAGCTGCAAAACTGCGTTTTCCTTCAGTTTGGCAATTTAGCAAAGGGGTTTTACAAACCAACCGCAACTGCACTAAAGTAATGAGCTTCCATAATCGTCTCTAAAATAAATACTCGTGTAATCGAACCTTTCTTTTTCAGAGTTATTTTCATTTTATTACGCCCATAATGCGCCGAATACAGAAGATTTTTGTATTCGAGATTGCACATCAGTGTCAACTAATATTCTTCATGTGACTGAGAACACATCCCTCACGGATTTAGTTTGCGTGTATTTCTATGTGTTTCTGTTTAATCTCTTACTGGTAAAATTACATCTAATCAAACACAGATTGCGTAGATGTTGCTTAAGCAGTATGTTTCTCAAACGATTTTCGCAGATCTTTGTGCGTGTAGGGTCGTAAACAAGTTTTGTTTTTTACTTCATACTCAGAGAATGGGGAGCGGCGGGCGAGAAAACTCTCTGTTGCTGGTTTAGTGAATGGATGATGGTCGGTGAAGATGTGAGGGTGTGGAGAATACGTGTTTGCTTAGTTTGGTGCTCAAGGCAGTGGCGAAGATGATTTCTGAGACGTGCTGCTTAACAGAAAGGAAAGAAACAGTTTGCAGTACAGCACGTGCCAGTCATTTTTATCATAAATATCCATATCTGCAACATGTTGCTGTAATGCGCAAACTGCTCGGCTGTGTGTAGTATCCCCCAGCTGTAGTGAGAAGCAAGCGCATGCGCCTTTGTTCTTGGGACACGGTCTATCCTGTCTCGAATTTGTTAGCAGCTGCACCAGTGTACCTGGATGGCTGCAAAACTATGCTAGCGTACCAGCAACGACGAGAAACTCCATTTTTTTACGATAAACTAGTCGCTTTTTCGCCTTACTAGCGTATTATATGGTACATATATCGCCTCTTTGAAAATTACTGCTCGTTGCTAGAATGGACCACTGTCGGAAGTAGATGTGTATCAGATTTTGATACAAAATGGAGATTATGACTGTGTCTTAACGATAAGTAATTCCCCATGTTATATTCAGGCACATCTCTAGATCACATGAATATGACGCAACTGGTTGTGGAACTTGGCGACAGGTGTGTCTAATAGTTAACATGTGAACTGAAGAGGTAGACGTCTAATAAAATACTTTTTTTCACTGAGAGTTATGTTTCTAGAGGTCAACTCTTGCGACCCAGCATAAGCAGCAAGTCAGTAACCAAATCGGCAGCATGACTTCCAAATATATTGATTGTGACGTTCCTAATGTCATATATAAAACAGATTTGTGTGTGTGTGTTTTTTTCGTTATCCGAAACAGTGGTATCGTTTGGTAATAAAAACACACACTAAGCGATTTTCAGCTCAGTTACAGAACCAAAGATACCTTGTGATGTAGAATGCAGTTGTGGACGAGGAGCAACTATATGACATAGCTGTGATGATAACGGTTTTTGGTGAGAAAGGCGTCTGATTATAGTCTCCGAGTATAACTCTGCATATTTAATGGAAAGTTGTTGCATCATATGCTGTTGCGACTTAGGTTTCCCTAAATAAGATAACGGTAGGAGTGGTCACTGACTCACCCTGCCGACAATCCTAAGTGTTAGGTTAGAAGAGGCGTGTCGTAGAGCACAAGGGATTGTTAGAATGTGGGAAGGTAGAAAATAGTTTTTTGTTCCTGTAGAAGTAATTACTCAGATTCTGCCAATTCTAAATTGACAAATTCCAAAATATGCTGCTTATTTCGTTTAAATATTCTAGCAGGATTGCAATACGGTAGAAAAATGTTAGAAGGTACCGTATAAAGCTACACACAAAACAGAGAAACCTTCACTTCGTGATGTTGTTGAAATACCACCGGACTAATCCATGTAAATGAGACAAGTTCGGCAGATGTCGGCAGTATTAAGCGTAATTAAATAAAGGAATAATGTACTTTTAGCTCGGCCGCATAATCCCCGGAACAGCTTTCTGTCGCGTTACTAAAATCACTCCTAACAGTGTCTGCAAAACAGCAGCATGCCTCCAGCGAATACGAGTTAACAAATTTAATAAGCTGTTATCATCTGTACAGAGCACTTAGTTTACACATCAGCACATCGTATCCCTATAAAATAAACAATAAACAAATATTCCCTGTTCTATCCCTTACGACCAAAAATTTAGGCTGCAACATCACTTGCAGAAATACTGTTTAAGGATTAAATGTTAATAAGTTTTGAACTAGCAAATCGGCGTTCCAAACCTTTTTTTACGGAATAATAGTTGTAACACCTGAAACTCTCGTACTTAGAAAGTGATTGTAAGTGTTTGCAATTCGTCTATCAACATTGTTTGTAAACTATATGTCAGGATACAACTTTCTCCATTGAGAAATAAATAAGATTTTTTTATGTAATGTAACTCGTGTTTTCAGATGATCTGTGTACTAAGGAGGTGTAGTTTATTCATAACAAAATTCATAGATTGAATCAGACGCTCTGCACAACAAAAAATTATAGTTTAACATTTGTATTGAGTTGTGTGAGGTGACAATTGTTTCGTAGTTATCGTTTGGACTGCGTTCCCCATTAGCAGCTGCGCGAAAAGGATCAGTGCGTTGTTCTGAGACATGTAAAAGCACTGTGCTTTGACACACACAAAAATAGCGCCTTTTTGTGACTTACGTCTTGGATTTTAATAGCAGTGTGAAGCTTGCCATATAGCCACGTGCTAGCGAACATTTTGCTAGATGACAGTTTCTGTAAAAAGCTGCCCGCATAGGAAACACAGTTGAGGTATCTGTAGGGTTATGATATTTTTTAATGGGAGTGGTTGCAGGTCCGTAATTTTGTGTGTGTGTGTGTGTGTGTGTGTGTGTGTGTGTGTGTGTGCGCGCGCGTGCGGGCGAGCGATCGTAACTCGGCTATTGATTATATTGCGTGTATGGACTATAGTAACCATCAGCATCTCCCAAATGGCAGCACTTGAAGCTTGATGGAATCGTTGATAGTAGTTTACAAAATTAGTCCTCATGATACCTAGATTGATATTATTGAAATCAAGTACGTTGTTTTGCTTTTTTGTCTGGTGGAGCTACGTTGACATGATCAGTTTTTGGATATGCATAGCTCGAATTAGGGGAGCACCATAGTACTGAACTACGAAATAATGTACGTCCCGCACGATCAGAAAGACTTATTTAAAAATATAGTGGTCTCACGCCTTTGTCCAGTTTGGATTTACGAATGTTCCAGGTGTAAATATAACACAACATGCGAAAAGCTGTATTCCATTACAGTTCTTCGTACCTCAGTGTATCTGCTTAGAAATATTACGTGTCTGACAGTGTAAGAGTGACAGAAAAATATGCTAGTTGCAACAACAAAAAATTACATTTTTCTGTTGCAACGAACATTTTTTTCTCTTAAGTTGCGCTTAAGTTGGCTGTCTAGAACCACCCTAGCCGAACTGTTGTCTGATGGATCTGTAACCCATGTCGGTCTCAAAGGATCGCATCTGTTTGTATCCATACAGTCTAACAAGTGAGGTTAAGAAAATGCTGAGTAATTGATGTTAATTGTTGAAATATTGAATGGATGATTTACTGAACGATAGATTATGGTTGTCGTCATTAAGGGAAACTTTGATGTGGGGTCAGAGGGACTGATTTCAAAGTTTCGAATGGGGGTATACTGACGTTTTGTGACGTGGCCTGAATGATCTGAGAGATTTTGTCAATGTTTAGGTTTGTGTACAACTCTGGTACCTTGTAGCATCTGTGGGAGTTCTGATGAAACTGTTTTGAATTCTCTGAACCTTGGTGATCTTAGTGTCGGAGGCCATCGGCCAAATATCGGAACCTTATGTAATCGTCGGTAGGAGTGTCATTTTGAAGATCCGTGTTTTTGTTGTGATAATTAGTCTGTTGCCCTTTATTAGGAGATTGTCTAACATTCGTGGCGGATACCTTTTGCAAATGTGAGTGACATGATCTTTTAAATGTCAGCCTCTTGCCAAGTTGGACGCCGAAGTATTTTTTGTTTTATTTTATCTTATTTCCAGAGAAAGATTGTGTCGTTCATTCTGATACACAGATCTCACGATATTCTTTTGAAAGTACATAAAATTTCTTGGGTCTTGTCAAGATTAACTGTTGCCTTCCTGTTGTTCACACACCGTTGCTCAAGTTTTGTGTGTTGCACAACTTGTTTACTATGAAATTAAGATCAGAACTACTTTTGAAGAGCTCAGTGTCAACAGCAAATAATGAAAGGTAACTTTCGGATTTTTTGGGGTATTATTTGCAAATATAGATTACAGGATTGGGCCCAAAGCCGTGTTTTGCGGGACTCCAGTTCTGTGGCTATCATATTGCTATCACCTCCTGGGACGTACACGTAGAAGACACTGGTGTACAGCCTCTAAAAAAATGGTTCAAATGGCTCTGAGCACTATGGAACTTAACATCTATGGTCATCAGTCCCCTAGAACTTAGAACTACTTAAACCTAACTAACCTAAGGACAGCACACAACACCCAGTCATCACGAGGCAGAGAAAATCCCTGACCCCGCCGGGAATCGAACCCGGGAACCCGGGCGTGGGAAGCGCGAACGCTACCGCACGACCACGAGCTGCGGACTGTACAGCGCTCTGGATGAGGTATCGAATATATTGCTTACCCCTACTTATACCTCCCGAGGAGATCACGAATGTAAAATTAGAGAGATTAGAGCGCGCACGGAGGCTTTCAGACAGTCGTTCTTCCCGCGAACCATACGCGACTGGAACAGGAAGGGGAGGTAATGACAGTGGCACCTAAAGTGCCCTCCGCCACACACCGTTGGGTGGCTTGCGGAGTATAAATGTAGATGTAGATGTAAACTGTTCTGAGCAAGTTAGACATTTCATTTTACAGGGTTAAAATCGTCGTCACAGTAGGAATGTTGTTGCAGTACGTTGGGTTTTTTGTGTCGTTTTGTGGAGTCATAAACTTAGGAAACAACAGTGCTGTGTTACACACGTGGTGCTTCAGGGCGAAAGGAAGACCGGTTCAGGGGTCATAGTATTGGGTCGTCCTGAAGAGAAACATGTGCGGATATTTACTATTCTCAGTAATATGTGAGGCAGAGTAGTTTGAAACTGTCAAGAATATGAGTGGTGCCGGAGATAGTAAATTACTAAAACGTTACTTTGTGAGTTTTTCTTCTACCTTGCTTTTTCAAATCGTTTTCATTAGTGTCACTGCCAACTGCAATTCAATGCATTTTGCTTCTCATGAAGTGAGGTGTTATCCCTTTAACCTGCACAAGAACATTTAAAACAGAAGCAAAGCAGATCATATGATTTGCCTGTAGACTAGTATCTTCAGACAGAGCTCCCTTATGGATAGAAATGCGCCTCCGTAGCTGAGTGGTCGGCGCAGCTGACTGCCATGCGCTGGACGCGGATTCGATCCTCGGTACTGCCAGAGATTTTTCCGTGGTGAGAGGACTGGGCCAGGCTGCACTCAGCCTCGTGAGGGCATCCGAAGAGCTGCTCAACCAATTAGTAGCGGTTCCAGGGTCTAGAAACCCGACAGCGACCGGGAGAGCGTTTGTTGGTCCCAAACCTCTCCATACAGTGAAGCCATAAGGAGAGGGGATGGTACGGCGGTCTGTCGGGCGGGACCAATTTCCCATCTAGTGCCAGAGCGCGAAACTTCACATTTTGGCATTATAGATAGAGTGCTCTTGACGGTCATAAAACAACTCACTATGTCTGACGTAGAGTTCAGGATTGTTTCCATTGTTAACGAGCTCTACATTGTCGCCACATACGTTCCGCGCCGGCCAGAGTGGCCGAGCGGTTAAAGGCGCTACAGTCTGGAACCGCACGACCGCTACGGTCGCAGGTTCGAATCCTGCCTCGGGCATGGATGTGTGTGATGTCCGTAGGTTAGTTAGGTTTAAGTAGTTCTAAGTTCTAGGGGACTTATGACCACAGCAGTTGAGTCCCATAGTGCTCAGAGCCATTTGAGCCATTAAGTTCCGCGCCTCCTCTTCCAATAATGAAGTAACAGGTTCTACAGCAGTTTCGGATATCGTGTTCCCTGCAATAACTAGTTCTGTGAATTGGTTATCACGCGTTAATCGGAAATTGATGCTCCGGTAGTGTGAGAATAGCAATATTTGCCAACTTCATCTGAAATTAGATTCAAATAGCTGTATGCCTATAACCATTAAGCATACGCTTTTGTGATAATTCCATTTCGAAGTGGTCCACACTGTCAACATGAAATATGTTTGTTCTGTCATGAAGCAAGGCGTGTACAATATTACGGTTGTCGGAAAAGCATTTATCGGTTATATGATGATGGCTTTAATGACGGGATTAACGTTGCTTAATGTTTGTGAGGACTCGCTGTCCGCTCTGTATAGTGTTCTACTTGTGCAAAATTGATACATGAAAATACACCATATCACGAAAGTCTTTCGAATATTTTTTTAACTGCCGTTTACTATGGTGGCTGGCTCATAGCGCATGCTACTGATGTTATCTGTTCATGAATACATTGTCTCGACCTGGTGTGCTAGAAAAGCTTCTGGGTTTATAACCCAGCAAATGTGTAGAGCGTCTGTAAATTGTTGGGAAGAATGCTCTCATCCAGTGAAGTACCTCAAGTCCACATAGGTCCATCGCTTTTCGCAATGTATATAAATACTGTAGCAGACAACGCTGGAAGTTCTGTGAGGCTTTCCGCGTTGATGCTGCTGTGTGCAGAGAAGTCGCACCGCTAGGAAGGTGTACGGAAGTACAGGAAGACCTGCAGAGGGTCGCCGCTTGGTGCAGGGAATGACAGTTGTTGCGACCCTCAACATAAAGAAAATCAAACGTATTGCGTACAAGTAGACAGAAAACTGGATGGATTATTATTTGATTACACGTTTGCAAACAATTAATGGAAGCAGTTCCTTCCATAAGATATCTAGGAGTTCGAGTACGTCGCGATTTAATGGAAGAATCGCGAAAAAACCGATATTTTATTGTGTAATTTATTTGATTCTTTAAGAGTAGCATCGCAAAGTTTCATAATACAATTCTGGCTAGAAATAGGTTTTAAAAATGTTTGTTTGGGCGTCTGCGCCTGCCACACCTCCTGTTACTATGCTGTGATCCATGCGTTCTCTACGCTAGAAATTTTTTGTGCGTTAATGTTTCGTTAACTCAATTGAAACGAGGTGCACATCAGTCTAGAAGGCAGTGAAAAAGATTCTCTTTGCTTGTTCCCTTATTCACAACTTTTTTATTCTATTTTTTTAATAGTACATGCTACAAATTTATTTCAATTTTTAGTTTTGCATATATTAACCTGTTTTGTTCGAAAGGGCCGTAACAGTGGAAGCATATTCAAAAAAGTTAGGAAATACCGAATTTCACCTATAAAAGGTACAGGAAATTAAATAGCAGTGTTACAGATATTGCTCTTAACTGTGAATCCTCAACATTCCCTTTGTGTAATACCGTGGTGCAAGTATCTTCAGGCAGTAGTCAGTGGAAAGCCATACACCCACAAACATTGTTTGCCATTTGCTGTTTTAGACGTTGTAAAATCAACTTTCATGTACCTAGCCTGTCGTGAACTGCTGAAGAAAATGTGTACATGGAAAACACAATACAAATGAGAGCTACAATCGCATTATGTGGATGCCTTGTCCAAAAAGAATATTTGTGTCCTCAACTGTTGTGAAGACAGCGGCATGTGATGCCTGTCTGGTGTTCAATAGTGGAAGTGTATGTAGGATTAAGTGCCTGCAGAGACTAGGCTTCCATGAAAGTGCATTTACACTGAAAATACTCAGAAGCATTGATTGAAGCGTAAGTGGACAAAGCTGAGGCAGCAGAAGAAAAAAAGCAAAAGTTGGCCAGGCAAAGGAGGCAGGGGAAGAGATTACTCCAGGAAGACGAGGAAGAGAATAAAGAGCACGGATGTGGTCAGCATGAGTCACTAGAGGTACAGTAATATCGTCAAAAACTGAAATAAAAACTTTAAATGCGAATTGCTGTAAACTGATTTTTTGAGCTGTATCATACTTTTTCTCAGTAACTATATAAGCTAAAATCCGGAAACTTGGTGCAGTTCATAAGAATTACTTACTGAGTAATCCTGTGCAGCTCTTTTCAGTCATCTTTTCTCGGAGAAAAGTTCTCCTTTGAAACTTGAGAAAAATAGACCAGTTCCGGGTAACACAACCAAAAAATTAATTTCGATGCAACTGTGACCTTAAACAAAAATCTGTCCCATACGTTTAACTACTCACTTATGCAGGTGTAAACTGTGAAATTCCAGTTTTATTGCTTGATTAATTTACGAGAAAAGGTACATTAAAGGAATAGTGGTAGTTAAAAATTCAAATCCTTGTGAAATGTATGCCGATGCGCGTTTTCAAAAAAAAATTGCACAAAAAGTCGAGCATTATGTTCTACATGATCGTCTCAAGTTTTACTAGTTTAGCTGTAATATTTTTGGAGATATATGTGTTTGAGTACAAGAAGGCATTGTGCCCTACGTCTGTAAAGTGAAACAGCCACATAAAATATATCGCAGAAACGCAGATGCCAGACAGAGATTGAGTGGAAGAATCCTCAGGAAATGCAGTCCGTCACCAAACGAGTAGCTTACAAAAACCACTATTCGAGCACTACTTGAATACTGCTCGTCAATTTGGTATCCGTGCCAGATAGGAATTGATATAGACAGTAGAGAATATCCAGTGAAGAGCAGCACCCTTCGTTACAGGTTCATAGTAAGCATTTAAGCGTCACGGAAATGATCAACCATCTCCATTGGCAGACGTTGCAAGAGAGGCGTTCTGCATGACAGTGTGCTTTACTGTTAAAGTTCCGAGAGCGTGCTTTCCTTGAAGGGTAAACAAATGTAGTGCTCCCTCCTACGTGTTTCGCGAACTGACCATGAAGATCAAATTAGAGAGATTCGATCCCAAGCGGAGGCTTACCGGCAGTAGTTCTTCCCGCGAACCATCGGCAACTGGCACAGGGAAGGAAGTGACTGTGGTACACGAAGTATCCTCCGCCACGCACCGCAAGAAATCATTGGTGAAAAGCGGATGGTTCTCGACGACTTGAAACAGGAGATGCAGCCTTCTCGTACAGATGTACCTCGTCTTTTAAGTTGAATTTCTGAACTTGGGTGCGGTAGTATTGGCCTCTTGCGCAGACCAGCTTAATCCGTTACCTCGCCTCGGCCCGCCTGCGTTATCTCTACAGAGATACCGTGTCGATTGCGTAGCTTGTAACGGCGCGCAGTCGCCTAGAAACGTTTTAAACTCTTCTAAAAAGTGATCACACTAACAGTGGATACGAAGACAATGCTTTTGGCGATAATAGCATTCATTTCGGGTGGACTGATCACTGCTCTTGCTTACTATCGATCCTAAACATTATGACCACTGCCCACTGCGTATTGAATGTCGCGTGCACCACGCGACATTCAATACGCAGGGCTCGTAACGCTGTAAAGCGGAACAGAAGTGACTGGAGAATCTTTCTAGCGAGAGTACTGGCCGAAAATGGGGAAATCGACTGACATACGCAAAACTAACAAAGGGAAGATTACGTCCCGGCGCCTGGGACCGAGCATCTTGGCGACGCTGGTGAGCTATTGGCGTGCTACGGTCGTAAGCGAAGTGAGTGAGGACAGTGAAACTACGAGTAGGCGGAAATGTTTTAGATGTACACGCCTAATTGAAAAAGCAGGTCGGAGATTTGGCCGCTCTGTAAAGGAGGGTACGCCGCGGTCTATGGCAGGGCCAATGGGATTACAGTGCTGGTTCAGGCACAAGTGTCCCAGAGCACAGCGCACTGTGTTTAACGTGGCACGCTGCAGCAGACAACCCCCACGTGTTTCCACGTTGACCTGACGACAGCATAATCACGATTGCAGTGGGCACGGGTCTACGGAGACTGGACCGTAGATCATTAGAAACGTGTCGCCTGTACTGATGAACTACGTTTCTTGTTACACCATGTCGTTAGCGGTGTCTGGCGAGCGGCTGCTCGAAACGTGCATCGCGTCTCGGACGCAGGGAGGATGGGCTGTGTGTTATGCTATAGGAGACATTTACCTTGACCTCCACGGTACTTGTGATAGTAATTGAAGGTAAAATGACAGCTGTTGACTATGTGAACATACATTCCTGGAAATGGAAAAAAGAACACATTGACACCGGTGTGTCAGACCCACCATACTTGCTCCGGACACTGCGAGAGGGCTGTACAAGCAATGATCACACGCACGGCACAGCGGACACACCAGGAACCGCGGTGTTGGCCGTCGAATGGCGCTAGCTGCGCAGCATTTGTGCACCGCCGCCGTCAGTGTCAGCCAGTTTGCCGTGGCATACGGAGCTCCATCGCAGTCTTTAACACTGGTAGCATGCCGCGACAGCGTGGACGTGAACCGTATGTGCAGTTGACGGACTTTGAGCGAGGGCGTATAGTGGGCATGCGGGAGGCCGGGTGGGCGTACCGCCGAATTGCTCAACACGTGGGGCGTGAGGTCTCCACAGTACATCGATGTTGTCGCCAGTGGTCGGCGGAAGGTGCACGTGCCCGTCGACCTGGGACCGGACCGCAGCGACGCACGGATGCACGCCAAGACCGTAGGATCCTACGCAGTGCCGTAGGGGACCGCACCGCCACTTCCCAGCAAATTAGGGACACTGTTGCTCCTGGGTATCGGCGAGGACCATTCGCAACCGTCTCCATGAAGCTGGGCTACGGTCCCGCACACCGTTAGGCCGTCTTCCGCTTACGCCCCAACATCGTGCAGCCCGCCTCCAGTGGTGTCGCGACAGGCGTGAATGGAGGGACGAATGGAGACGTGTCGTCTTCAGCGATGAGAGTCGCTTCTGCCTTGGTGCCAATGATGGTCGTATGCGTGTTTGGCGCCGTGCAGGTGAGCGCCACAATCAGGACTGCATACGACCGAGGCACACAGGGCCAACACCCGGCATCATGGTGTGGGGAGCGATCTCCTACACTGGCCGTACACCACTGGTGATCGTCGAGGGGACACTGAATAGTGCACGGTACATCCAAACCGTCATCGAACCCATCGTTCTACCATTCCTAGACCGGCAAGGGAACTTGCTGTTCCAACAGGACAATGCACGTCCGCATGTATCCCGTGCCACCCAACGTGCTCTAGAAGTTGTAAGTCAACTACCCTGGCCAGCAAGATCTCCGGATCTGTCCCCCATTGAGCATGTTTTGGACTGGATGAAGCGTCGTCTCACGCGGTCTGCACGTCCAGCACGAACGCTGGTCCAACTGAGGCGCCAGGTGGAAATGGCATGTCCCAGGAAGGGGAAACTTTATTGACACATTCCTGGGGTCAGATACATCACATGATCACACTGACAGAACCACAGGCACATAGACACAGGCAACAGAGCATGCACAATGTCGGCAGTGGATTGCCAGAAATCGATGTCAGTGATGTCTTCTGCTGTTTTTCCCCCCTTTTTGTGGTTCACTTGTATGGTATCACAGCCTGTATAGGATGCAGATAGTTTTGCATCAGTTGTGTGTTGCGAATGTAGCGTGAAGGGCTTTTATATGACAGTTTCGCAACACACAACTGATGCAAAACTGTCTGCATCCTATACAGGCTGTGGTACCATACATAGTGAACCACAAGGAGGGGAAAAAAAACAGCAGAAGACATCACTGACACAGATTTCTGGCCATCCACTGTCCCCCTCCCCCCTCCCAAATGCCACACCAGCCACTACAGTAACAAACAATGGACAAAGAGTTCTAGGTTAATCTAATTTAAGATGGTTTATTTTTAAGTAACATTTCTCTGTATGTATGTATGTATGTATGTATAAACGCCTGAAGACGAACAGAACCTGTTCGAAATGTGTCATATTATGTTAATTTAACAAAAATAAAAGAGTGACTGGTTGCAGAAATTGCAAATAAATGTTTTTGTTATTTCATATTGGGGAGGTAAATGAATGGAAGTCGATTTCTTGTCCTAATCACAGTCTAAATCATGAATTTGTAAATAGGCAGGATCACTCCTAGCATTAATTTTTGTAGGAAGAAAAGTTTTGCAGACTTAGTCTTCAAAAAGTAGATTAATCAGGTTCCTATAAAAGGAGTAAGGTGCCTCGCTAAGTATTTTCTATAGATCCCTTGTTAAGTTTATTTTCTGTCAGTTCCACCACCATCACACATATATACGGAATATACCGGGAGGAATGGTCCGTACTCACGGATATGACAGCAACGATCATTTGATGCAGAATACTTCGCATGAACATGTGCTCAATTCCGAATACACATTGTTGTTTATTTTCTATATTATTCAATACAGTGTCAGTTTTACACATGTACAGTAATTAGTAAACATTAGACAACGTGTTTCACAAAGTACCAGTTGAAGAATACGTATTTTAACACATTCACTTCTAAACATTAATGTACACGTCACATTACGGCTGTTGTACTGTTCACAATACATGTTCGAACATTCCACCGCTAAAACTTAGGCGACTTTGTGAACGTTTGGGTGAACATGTTGCTTTGCGTCTTTGCGTGCCTCCGTACTTCCCTAATGAGGGAAGCAGCGTCCATGATACGTCCAGGCAATTAATCTCGCGTATTCACCTTTCATTTGTACAACTCAGACTTCATTCAACCCTATAAATAAAAATCTGATAGCTATTTTAATGGCAGAAAGACATCCCGAGCAAATGGTATGCAAGCAACGATGAAAGTTCGGCTAGAAAACATCGTCAAAGAGCTTGGGTGGATAAGACACACAGGTGCGCGCCACTAGCTCAAAAACAGTGTACGTTAAATGTGTTTTATCTCGGAAACAATTCGGAATGGGCCGTACGTTCATATGAAGTTTTTCGCTTCAAATGAGTGTTCCTGTGATATCCCTGAGTATTGATCATTTCTCCTGGGACACCGAGCGAGTTGGCTGGTTGGTAAGACGCCCGGACTCGCATTCGTAAGTTGTAGTTAATATCACCGACCAGCCAGCCGTACTTAGCTTTTCTTTGGCTTCCCAAAGTCGCTTTAGACAAATGCCTGGATGGTTCCTTTAAAAATTACAACGCCGACTTTCTTGCTCGTTATCCTTCAGTCACAAATTGTGCCCAGCCCCTGATGACATTGTCGTCGACGGAACGTCAGAGCCCAGCCTTGCTTCCTTTCTTCGCACAGGTTGACATACAGACGTTTGATTCTGTGATACATATAATTACAAAGTTTTAACTATTCATCTTCTGAAACTGTCATAAATTATGCTCATTAGAAGTGCCCAGTTGTGACGAAATCTGAAGTCTCCATTCCGAACAAGAAAAATAACCACACTCGCCGACAGCTTTGGGTTCTTCTCCTAACGGTGTTTCGATTCTCAGCCCCACTCCGGTTCAGATGCCTGCTACTTGCAAATACAAAACTGAGAAACGCATAGAACGATGTTAAGTAGCTCCCCTACAGCTCCTGTAATTCAAAATCATAAAAGTTCTTAGGGTGTGCAGCATGCATGGCAGCAATCAAGGGCAAGAAGGTACTTAATACAAGAAACAGAGGGAAGCGTACCACAGTTTCGAAAGCGGATATGCTACAGGAAAGGACTGTCGCCAAGAAAAATAAGACTTAGCAGTGATTTGCTGGCCGCAGGTTTAGCGTAAGGATGTTGGAGTGCGATAATGTTGGAAGTGTACTTTGCAGTAAAGTTGCAGGGATTCCAGTGAAAAAAATGAATTTTTTCTGGAGCAGCAAAGCTCGAATCCCTGATTATCAGGATAAAATTTCGTCGTTAGAGATGCAAGTGAAGCCTAGTATGGATGTCGGGGCCAAAATCGATTTTTTCCATTCTTCTTCATCTGGAGCAGTGCTTCGTTTCTGACGACCTTAATATCGACGTTATGTTGTATTATAACATTGCTTTTCTTACTTTAAAAATATTACGGTTCGTTATGGAGATACCGCTACAGAAAATACAGTTGGTTACTAAATACTGAAAACCAGTTGCGATGAGCATAGTCGTGAGCGAAGGAAGGTCATACCTAACACTAAAGTCCACTCGCAGGTTTTTCGTAATGGTTACGCAAGGTAAGTGTGAAGTAGACCTGGTGAAGTTGGAACTGTGCTAGTTTAATTATAGCGTCGCTTTCATTTCCGGCGGCGAAGCTGTTGCGCTTCACACACGCTGCTCGTGGAAAAGGAGTGCGACGGGACTACAGCGTTCATCTCATACGGCCATCGAGGCCGGAGTCGTAATCCCATCGCTCATGAGATGAGATACGGTATCGAAGAGGGAGGTGGGGGAGCCACCAAGACCATATGTCTTCTTAAGTGGCTGCAGATATCGGAAAATGGAAGTTGTCATTAGGGGCTATGGCCCAGTTCTCTAGGGCGCGATTTCTAGGCGCTCCAGTCTGGAACCGCGCGACCGCTACGGTCGCAGGTTCGACTCCTGCCTCGGGCATGGATGTGTGTGATGTCCTTCGGTTAGTTAGGTTTAAGTAGTTCTAAGTACTAGGGGACTGATGACCTAAGATGTTTAGTCCCATAGTGCTCAGAGCCATCTAGGGCGCGAGGAATTCTAATTTTTTTTTCACCTCGCAAGTTACTGTCATTATTGAGACACTAATTATCACTGATAGTCTTCCTACCTGAATAGCAACGCATAAAATCGATAACTGACATTATCGAAAAAAGATCAATCAATAAGTGCTGAGGAGTATACATAGCAGAATTAATGTGTAGTATTGAAAATAACTTAAGGTGACAATTTGGCCGACTTAGGCGGTATTTAATTTTTGTACGTTGGATAAGATGACGTGAAATTCTACATAGTGGGTTTTAATTGTAAGTGATAACGCCAGTAGAATTTCAGCACTTATCTCTGACGAATTTGGCAGGGCTATACCAGCATCCAGTTTATCAAATTTCGAGCGCCATGTAGACGAACTCGACTGTAGCTACAGCGTTGGGAGAATGGCACCTAAGTATAGAAGTAGGCCACTCCTGAACCCATGTGTTTTTTTCTGATTTAACGATACAATTTTTTTTAGGGAAGACACTGTAGGTTATTTTTTTTTAAGAATCCGCTGTCTTGTCCATTTTAATGATACAGCTACTGTTTCCTTTCTTCGGGAAGATATGATTTATTGTAGCTTTTATTAAGTTTCTTACCTTACGTAAGAAAAGTCTCCGCGCATCGTGTGCGACAAAAAAAAAAAAAAAAAATTCCGTGACGATTGACTGAAAACTGTGAAGTAACCGTCCAGCTTTCTTTCATGGATACACTATTTGACGAAAACTATCCGGACACCTGGCTGAAAATGACTTAAAGGTTCGTGGCGCCCTCCATCGGTAATGCTGGAATTCAATATGGTGTTGGCACACCCTTAGCCTTGATAACGGCTTCCACTCTCGCAGGCATACGTTCGATCAGATGCTGGTAGGTTTCTTGGGGAATGGCAGCCCATTCTTCATGGAGTGCTGCACCGAAGAGAGGTATCCATGTCGGTCGGTGAGGCCTGGCACGAAGTCGGCTTTCCAAAACATCCCAAAGTTGTTCTATAGGATTCAGGTCAGGACTGAGCAGGCCAGTCCATTACGGGGATATTATTGTCGTGTAACCATTCCGCCACAGGCCGTGCATTATGATCAGGTGCTCGATCGTGTTGAAAAGATGCAATCGCCATCCCCGAATTGCTCTTCAATTGTGGGAAGCCAGAAGATGTCTAAAACATCAGTCGGCCGTTGTGGCCGAGCGGTTCTAGGCGCTTCAGTGCGGAACCGCGCTGCTGCTATGGTCGCAGGTTCGAATCCTGCCTCAGCCATGGATGTGCGTGATGTCCTTAGGTTAGTTAGGTTTAAGTAGTTCTAAGTCTAGGGGACTGATGACATCTGTTAAGTCCCACAGTGCTCAGAGCCATTTGAACCTAAAACATTAATGTAGGCCTGTGCTGTGATAATGCCACGCAAAACAAGGGGTGCAAGCCGCCTCCATGAAAAACACGACCGCACCACAACACCATCGCCTCCGAATTTTACTTTCGACACTACACACACTGGCAGATGACGTTCACCGGGCATTCGCCATAACCACAGCTTGCCATCGGATCGCCACATTGTGTACCGTGATTCGTCACTCTACACAACGTTTTCCACCGTTCAGTCGTCCGGTGTTTACGTTCCTTACACCAAGCGAGGCGTGGTTTGGCTTTTACCGACGTGATGTGTGGCTTATGAGCAGCCGCTCGACCATCAAATCCAAGTTTTCTGACTTCCCGCCTGTCATAGTACTTGCAGTGGATCCTGATGCAGTTTGGAATTCCTGTGTGATGGTCTGGATAGATGTCTGCCTAGTACACATTGCCACCCTCTTCAACTGTCGGCGGTCTCTGTCAGTCAACAGACGAGATCGGCCTCTACGCTTTTGTGCTGTACTTGTCCCTTCACGTTTCCACTTCACTATAACATCAGAAATAGTGGACCTAGGGATCTTTAGGAGTGTGGAAATCTCGCTTACAGACGTATGACACAGGTGACACCCAATCATCTGACCGCGTTAGAAGTCCGTGAGTCCACGAAGTGTCCCTTTCTGCTCTGTCACGATGTCTGATGAGTACTGAGGTCGCTGATATGGAGTACCTGGCAGCACAATGCACCTAAAATGAAAAACATATGTTTTGGCGGTGTCCGGATACTTTTGATCACATAGTGTGTATCAAGCAGTCAACTTTTATTGGCATCGCACTCTGGTTTAGTTGTTATCCTAGACCGTCAAATGCGGTAAGCGGTGTACGATGTGGATCGTTGGATGTCATCATAGACCTCTCTTATTTAACTTAACAATATACAAGTAGTCTTCTGCCGTCAGTGCGGTATCACGCAGAGACACTAATAAAGTCTAATTTATTTTACCATTTCTAATAATTTGCTATACGCTCACTATGTATACTAGCCAAATATTAGTTACGCCGACTGGTCGCAGTCATCTTTATCAATCGGTTCATTTGAATCCTATGATAAATATGCCCACAACTTCCATATACCCTAGTAGTCCTCTTTGTTTGTTTGAACGCGAAGTAATTAAATTAAATTTCGTTGCAATTGTGTATGCTTTGATCTCCTGCATAATCGACTAAGGAACATCGTGATTATAAATTGAACTACGGAGGAATGGTTTGCAACAACCAGTTACTGTTTAAATTTTGTGCTATTGTGTTTTAGCAGTTTTGGACGTTTTCACATGCTTTTGCGAAGGATGCACATTTAAATGAACACTGTAGAAAGCTGTTTGCTATCAGTACTCGTGTCTTCTGTCTGGTTACCGAAATTTTAACAAAATGCGTTGAATACACACGTCGTATGTTTCTGCGATCATATTGAAATGTAACACCTATGTTCGATACAGATTTCAAGTTTGTTTAAGCACCCGTATTGGGTTTCGGCTTTGTTCATGATCAGAATCTGTGATGACAAAAAGAAGTTCAGTTAGAAGCGTGCATCTAAGGGACCTTTATGCATGTTTGTTGCTTTGCGTTGTCAATAGTACAGAGAGATGATACCCCTGAAAGGGCATACGTATGCTCTGTGCCAGTTGTGCAGCATATTCGTATAAGCGCCATCCATATTCCAATCGTTAAGGAGAAGCGATTGCAAAAATTATCTGAAAAAAAAATCTGAGCGTATAGGAAATCAAATTTTAAGCAGTTCCTTTTTCATAAAACTGTATCCACAATGGCAAACATGGCAAAAAGCTTGTTTTTGTTAATAAAAAACTTATTACCTGCGGTCGAAAAATGTGAAAGCGGTAGGGCTTAAAAAGATTCCAGTACTTCTTTATGTTAGCAATTGCTTTCTTATGTTTCGAGACATATCGAAGAAACAGTTAAAAATCCGGTTCGCTACAACTCGTTAACATTCACGTTCCCGTACTTGGTATGTACGGTATGTACTTTATGTATAGCCCGCGGTAAGTCAAAAAAAGTACTTGTTTGACAAATTAAAAAAATTAATTTTTCGAGAAATCGATTTTTTGAAAAAAGCCTCTCCCAGTAATAGGTGAAATCCTCTCAGATGGTTCGACAGTAACGGTTTTTCGTCTATTTCGTGTCAAGCAGCTCTGCCGCCATGCCATTATATAATTTTACAATTTTTTAATTGTACGGTCAAAAAGTTAACATCGAAAACGTTGAGGTGTTTTTAAAACTATTTGAATTTTTATTTTATAAGAATAGCCTTTAAAGAAGGAAATTGCAGATATTTTTCACAATTTCAAAAGAAATCCTTTTCTACGACCCTTTTCCAGCAGTGCATCTTTATATAAACAAAAAGATTTAGTGGTCGCAGTTAACATTTGCCAGCGATCTTCGTGACGGAGGTTACAGTTGAATACTTATATTTTCTAAAAAATGTACTAGGGTATGTTTAGTTGATTTCTAGTGTTAGCAGCTGAGTAATAAAAGTGATACGTGCCAGTGCGGAGTGCGCCACCTGGAGCGGGGGGAAAACGGCGCTCGCGCGCACCCGAAACTGATCCTAAGCGGCTCGTGCTTACAGAAGCTTTGATATCTTGGCATCTGGACCACTTACAGAATTTATTTTGTACTTAAACTTCAGCTGGCCGGCCAGGTCGTAGCTCGTCAGATATGGAGGTTCGACTCTGTTTGAACTGTTCTAACACACTTACAAAACTTTCCGCGGTCCATACAACTTTCACCATACTGTAAGATAATCCGAGAAAATATTTTAGACTGTTTTTCGCTTTCAGAAAATAAAAAGCGTGTCACTGAACATTGTTCAACTAATGTGGATACTTTCGGTAGACACGCCGTCGTTAACTGCAATATTGAGGTTATAAGCAAAACAATTTAGATCAGTCAGCTGTCGTCAGCTCATCCTAGTGTTATCAACCTAAAGTCATGGAAGTACGAAGCCCTTCCTACAAACCGTTTCATTTCTATATTAACTTATCTCTCTAATTACTGAAGGCCTGCCGGTGTGGCCCTGCGGTTCTAGCCACTTCAGTCTGGATCCGCGTGACCGCTACGGTCGCAGGTTCGAATCCTGCCTCGGGCATGGATGTGTGTGATGTCCATAGGTTAGTTAGGTTTTAGTAGCTCTAAGTTCTAGGGGACTGATGACCACAGATGTTAACTCCCATAGTGCTCAGAGCCATTTGAACCATTTAATTACTGAATGGCCCACATACCAGGTGTTTGCTTAAGGGGCCATCATTATGCGTCTTATTAATCTCTGAGAAGAAAGATAAGTAAAATAACGTCCACCAGTTTCACTTTCCTATAATGTTTTTCCCCCGTTCTTGCTCAACAGAAGATGATGGAACGTGAACACTTAGCTTACAAACAGCAAGTAAACCAATGTATCATTTCACTATACTTTTTTATTGGCTCCACCTTGCACGAGAACCATTCATTCTGTACGAGAAGTCCTCTTGACTTCCGCAATCCTTGTTCATACGCATTTCTTGCGTCTTCATTCTTTTTTTTATTTTGAGTAAGGAGTAAGAAGAATTGGTCTACCTGTTTTAGTCTCTCGTCCAATTCTAACATTTTACCTTCTAGCATGTCCACCGGCTGCACACGCCGTTAGCTTACTTTTCCTTTGGTTTTTGCGCATCTCATTCATACACCACATGTAGACCACGCATCGGGACCCGCACCGTCAGACGCCCCGCAACAGCATTGCTCAGTCTTAACGAATTAACCATTAGCAGTTTGAATCGAAAACAGTAATACTGTTTACGATTATGCCTGTATGATTCTGTGTTTTCTAATCACTGAAAATTTTAACAAACAACATAAAATAGTATGCTTCTCCAAGCGTTTGAAGAATAAATTCTTTTTGAGTGTTAAAAATTGGTTCAAGAATTTTATTTACATGTTATGTTCCACTGTGGTCTGCTGTGCGTTATTATGAACTTGGACGACAACATTATTGCCGAGCGAGATCTTATCAGCATACAGTGGAAAGACTGTGTAATTAGCTGTGCGGTACAAGGAAACGAGTTCCTGCTCTACACAGGATGTTCTCAAAGGATGTGTAGATTCTGTGACAAAGAAGTGATTATGTAATTGCAAATTCAAGCCGAATTCACTTCAGAGAAAAAGTTGCTTAATGTATCCTTACAGTCAATGTACAGTATATTCTGTGTAATCAGCAAACTGAGCTTGTACACAGGAGTACCACTGTTAGCACATCAGTTTCCGGCCATCACGATATAGGTTTTCCGTGATTTCCCTAAATTGATCCAGGCAAATGCCGGGATGGTTCCTTTGAAAGCACTGTGCCGATTTGCTTCCCATCCTTGAACCATTCCACAGCTTGTGTTCTGTCACTAATGTCCTCTATGTCTACGGGGTGTTAAACCCTAATCGTCCTTCGGTGTTAGCAGAAGACTGAAGACACCACTTTCCGAACTTAAGAGATGTAGTGTGTACTGTGACTTGTAAGCTGCGACCAGTGAAATTCGCGCCCAGACAAGATCGAGTAAAGGTCGTGTAAACCCTGCGTCCGAACTCCACAGCTTCCCCGGCAGGTAGAAGGACCAAGGGCTCGTACGTGATGTACTGTCGAAGAGGACTGGAGATTATCGAACAATAATTGTAGTAAACAGTATGGAATTGTGGGTCCGGTTGGATGCAAAACAAAAGTGTTTAGCATCAAGGCGGACCCACAATCTCATAATGTTTTTTATGCGAATAGACCAGTGGATGATTTCAGGGTAAAATGATTAAAGAAATTTGTCAAAATTTTTACAAATGGAAGTGATAACAATTTTGTTATTTCCTGTCATACTTTTTTTCATAGGACCTCGTCTATGAAACTACAACTGAAAACTAAATTCAAATAAGAATTTTAAAGCCGTTTCACCGCTACTTGACAAAGCATTCTTCAATATGTAGTGTATATAATGTGCGTTCTCAAAGGCCAGTCTCATGCACACATGTAGTGACAAACGCTGAACATAACTTCCCATTTCTAGCGCTAGATGCGCTTACCCTCTATATATGAATTCGAAACATGAAAACAGTTCCAAGTCTGCATACCATTGTCGTTATCAGCACATGGAAGGTAAATGAGCGTTATAAAATTGTATATTAAGTAAGATGGTCTATAAGTAGACTGAATGTGAGTTAAAAAATAAGAAAAAGAATTTAAACGTTCCAGCAACTAGAACCAATATAACATAGGTATTGACAAAATCAGATTTGAATATCCGGACAACCCTATGAATGCGGAATCGACCACCAGATGTCACGAGAAGCGTGTAACCTCCCCCTCACTTATCGACCTTAATGACAGTGAAAAATGAAACCGCGTGTACCTAATGGGAATTTTGGAAAAGCAATCGTCACCGAAGTTAACCTGTCGGTAAAGAGGGAGGAAAGGGTTACATCTAAATGAAAGGAAAAGTGCTAATGAAACTGGTGGAAATTAATTTTGAAAAGGGGTAAAGTTAATAAAGAAAGTAAATGTGCAGCCGTTACGTTAACAATTAACTAGCGGTAATTAGGTATTTGAGATTTGGGGAAATCACGGTCGCCAGTCCTAAGGACAATTACTATAGTAACTGAAAAAGAAAGGTTATTACACATATAATTAGCACTAGAAGCGTGGCAACTGAAGGTTGACACGTGTAGTGTGAAAACTGTAAGTTTGTCAGAAGTAATAAATTTCGCTACGCCCTGACTTAATTTAGCAAAAGAATTAATAAAAACCGGAAAATCGAAAGTTAATTTAGTGGCTGAAGTTAATAGTGAGCTTTCTTTCTGAAGCACATCGAAATTCAGTAAAATACGGTTAGTCTTGGACTACCTCAACAATCATTTCAAAAGCTACTTGAATCTACGCAATTTAGAAATAAGAGATTTAACTTTGAACTTGAATTAAATGATTCTGAACAATTAACAATAGTAAAATTTAGTACGTACCAAGCTGAGCTGCAGTCACAGGTAAGCTAAAATATGGTAACAAAACTCGCACTCTTAATTTGTGCTTGTGTAATCTAAATATTGTAGCCAGCTATGAATGCCTTAACTGAACTTTGAAATTAAAGCAGTGAAAACGAATTAGCTATATTACTTTAATGCTGGCGTTTGAATTTCAACGACACTCGGGTTCATTTCGGAAAAGGAAGTGACTCTGCTTGGTAATGCAATTGGGACAATGAGCAACAAACGTTGATGCTAAGTTGCTGTAATTTAGTTACGAAAATGGTACAGTTTCAAAAGCTGAGGTCCGCCATACAGTTCTAAAACTTTACGTGCTTCCAGTCTTCCTTGTTGGTTGATTGAAGGTTTGAAGCCGTCGATCGAGGAGGTGGCGACAGTCACTCATTGTCGGCCGTCGCTGTTGCAGAAGCTGGATGTTGGCGCGCCTTCTTCTCGACACGGTCACCAGGCGAAACGGGCTCTTGATGTGCGCCAGCTAATGCTTCCCGTCCGCGACACCATGTCAGAAACTATCATCGCGAGTCGAGCGCAATTACATGCTACCAAACCCCGAAAGCGCGGCAACTCGCGGGAGCTTCACACAACGCACCTGCTCCACTCGCTACCCCAGCCAGACTCTCTCTTTGCCCGCGCTCCACGCGACCGAGTTAACACTACCAAAGATCCTACACACTTTGATTCTTCACACGACCTATAGATGTAATCGTTCGATAGCAGTTTTCCCTACGCAAGACCCAGCGTAAAAATACAAATAATATTTACGAAACAAACCAATTATACATCGACATAAATGCATAAATATATATATACAAACAGTAAAACAATTACAATATATAAAGAGACAGAAACGTCATATCTTGAGGTAACAAAGCAAGAGAAAAAAATAATAGTACAATAGATGGAAATAGGAGGATATGCATTTCCGGCGTTACAAGCGGAGCCGCCAATATAAAAGGAAACGGGTAATACTATGTTGACAATAAAGAAGGAGTAACGGAAGAATCGGCCGATCAAGAGAGCTTAGTGGCATCCATCGCCGACTAGTTATTTGGTGTCACCAAGTAACAGATCCATCAAAAATTTCAACATTTCTAAAGCGGGCCACGTCGGCTGTTAATTATGTGATTGTGTAGTGGAAACGCGAATGAACAAACATGGCTAACCACGACCAGGCAGACCTCATCTAAAGACGGACAGGGATAGTCGAGCATTGTGAAGGTTGATTGTAATAAAAATCACATGAAACCAACGGAAAAGTCACTCCTGAGTCCGAAGTGCTACCAGTAGTCCAGCTAGCACACCGAGTGGGTGACGACTGTGCGCCGAGATTTAAAAAGCTTTGTGCACAGTGTCGAGCAGCTGAGCATAAGCAACACATTTCAGTAGTCATTGTTAAGCGACATGACTTTGTGTAAAGATCGACACTAGTGCAAAGTGGATGACTGCAGACGAGTAATTTAGAGTAATTAATCCGACGGAATGTTCTGGGTTTTCGCGGATGCCTCGAGGATGTTGCCTGCCGTCGTGTGTATTGTCAGCAGTCAAGGACGGTGGTGGTGGTGGTGGTGGTGGTGGTGGTAGTATGGTATGCGGGTGTTTTTCGTGGACAGGGCGTTGGCTCTTTAATGTGCTAAAGAAAACTCTAGTGCGCAAGGATATGAACACAACTTACATCATTCTTTACTGCGTACAGTAGAGGAAAGGTTCGGAGACGATGATTGATTGTAAGAGCATGGCAGTATATTACGTCATGAAGCAGCATGTGTGAGGCAGTGGCTTGCGGACAATTACTTTCCTGAAATGGACTGGTCTGCGCAGAGTCCCAACCTTAACCGATTCGAACACCTTTGGGATGAGTTAGAACGTAGAGACTTCGCTGCAGATCCCAGACCACGAAATCACTACCTTATCTGGTTTTGGCTCTTTAGGAAGAATGGGCTGCCATTCCTCCATAGACATTCTGATTTCTCATTGAAAGTTCTCTGGCAGAATTCAAGTCGTCTGAAAGGCGAAAGGGGGAACACCCCCCCCCCCCCCCCCCCCCCGCCGCCCCGCCCTCATTATTAATGTCCATTAATAGGTGTCCGGAGACTTCTGATCAGATATTGTAGTAGGATATGGTATATCGTAGAACGTTGTGTCGACCTTTGGTTGAGCTTTGTTTGGCAGAAGGATGCTTACGTTGCTGGTCATTTGCATTGCGGCACCGACTTGGTTCGGACAGGACGGCATAGCACCTCACTGTGGGCGTATGGAGATTTTCCCGTGGACGAGAACTCACGGGGTGCAGGTAGCCGTCAGTTGCGGAACAGCTAGTTTTTAGGAATGCTGGGCGAAAATTTCACAGATGTTTGTTTGGGCGCAGTTTCCACGTAACAAGTGGCGGCGAGCGTAAGTAAACGAAAACTTATGGGGCCGTCACACGCTGAATATTTATTGCGCAGTAACATTGACCGTCTGAGAGCGCTATTGACGGTTTGCACAATACATTGGGGACAGCAGAGCTTTAAAAATATTCACGCTCGCTCAATATATTGCGTAATATATTGTACCGTGCGAGGCTGATGTTCTTTAATACGCGGCAGTTCCTGCCAAGACATCAGGATTTGCAGACATGCAAATGACTGACACAGCGACATGAGACGGACATGATTACATATTTAATAAGTTGCTGTAGAAATATTTGACTAAAGTGTTTAAGTGCAGGGAAATAACACTATTACTACTTATTGGTTCGTTTCAGACGCTTGAATTGTTCGTGGCAGAAACGCATAACAGCACCTACCGGTACTCTGCAATAACGTGTATTACTCTTTACTGGTTTATAAATTGCTTCCAGCATTGTGGAAAATAAAATCAGACTAGTATATCAACAGTTCCTTTTCTGTGTAAAAAAAAAAGTAGCGAAGTTTACCAATTAGTTGAAAGAGTCCTGGTGCATGCAAAGTGCCGATAGTCCTCAGGCTGTGCCTCCAAGTTCTCTTACACTGCCCAGTCACATTAATTTGACCACGTGCCAAAAGCCTGAACAGCCATCTCTTGCAGCGCGGATTGCCGCGGGAAATGGAGGGAGAGAGTCAATGAGGTTCTGGAAGGTACTGACAGGGATGTGGACCCATACCGGCTCCAGTGTCGTGACCAGCCGCGCTAGGTTTTTCCGGTTAGGGTCTGTGGCGCGAACGAGCCGGTAGAGGTGCACCACAGATTCTAGATACGGTTTAAATCCGGGGAGCACGGTAAACTCATTCTGGTACTGTTGCAACCACACATACACTGCGAGCTGTGTGACACGTTGCATTGTCGTGCCGGGGAGAAACAAACTGCATGTAGGGGTGGACATGTTCCCCAAGGATAGGTGCATACTGAGTTGATCCATTGTGCCTTCCATAATGACGAGATCACCCATGGAATGTTGCGAAAACATACCCCAAACCACAACGGCCCCTCCTTCGTCCCGGACCTCTGTGCTTTCAGACGTTTTACGTCGTTGACGCCAATGGCCATCTATCCCATGGAGCACAAAGTGATTTATCAAAAGGCCACCTGTAGCCACTCATTTGGCTTCCAGTTGCGCCTACTGCGGAGTCCCATGTGGAACAGCGTTCGCAGAACGGTCGCTCAGCCTCTTGGTTGATCTGGTCGTCAGTTGCTCAACTGTTGTAAGTTTATTCGCCGTTACGTATCTCTGCATCCGTCATGTCGTTCACCACTGTCATCTATGACCCGCGGTTCACCGCAGTTGCCTTGGCGCTTGTTTTACATTTTTCATCAGGTCGTTCATTTACATCTTTTAATGTAGATTACAAAACATATTCCATATTACGAACAGCAACTGTTGTTTTCAGCAATTGCAATTGAAGTAATAATAAATTAAAAATACATTAGACATTGAAAGAAAACACAAAAAATAATTCAAATTTTAAGATGATACGATGACAGATGATAGGGAAGACTTGGATAGTGAGTGAGAGAGCGAAATATTACTCTGTCTGAGCCAGCCTGGTCTGAAAGCCTCGGAACTACTTCGAGCCTTGCAGCCCCGGTTAGCTACAGTTTAATTTACGGGTTAATATTTCTAAACACTATTTACTAAAACACTATAATTGTTACGTTCATTGTGGAAAGCGTAGTGGTGTTTGAGGGTAAAGTATGTTATTTATTAGGGTTATTAATTAACCTTCAGCTGCTATATTATGTGCCTTGAATTTTACATGTTATATTGCTTATGTACTAAGTGTTCAGTTACAACTGTTACATCCCAACAGCGGTATAATGATCGCGGTTTGGCTACGCCTTCTGTTTATACTTAAATGGCTCTGAGCACTATGGGACTTAACATCTATGGTCATCAGTCCCCTAGAACTTAGAACTACTTAAACCTAACTAACCTAAGGACAGCACACAACACCCAGCCATCACGAGGCAGAGAAAATCCCTGACCCCGCCGGGAATCGAACCCGGGAACCCGGGCGTGGGAAGCGAGAACGCTACCGCACGACCACGAGATGCGGGCGTTTATACGTAAGCTAGAACAACTTTACAGGGTTGACTGCTTTACACTGTTTATTTGGTTCAGTTCAACTATTTTAGATGTTGTGTAAGGTTGTCGTGGTATGTGTTGATGAAAGTGTGTGCTGTTTGAGTGTGTGTGTGTTTCGGTACTGCCGTCTGAGTTGGTGCATGAATTGGAACTGCTGTATTGCGTGCTCCGTGTGTGTTGCAGTGTTCTGTTATACGTCCGTGTCTGTCTGTATTCGTCACGTAATGTCCTTGGGACATCAGCAGCGATTTTATTTACTATTTCGCACTCGTCTTTGTCTCTTATTGCGCGTATCATGTCATTGTTGCAGTGAGTTGGGATCTGGTGTACTGCTCTGCGTCGGTGACAGTGAAAAAGTTTATGTTCTCGGAATCCATGTTCCCCACATGTGCAAGCGGCACTTTGGATGCGGCCTACGAGGTGTAAGTGCGCATGGTAAGGGCTGCGACCTGTCAAAAAGTAAACCATACCCCGGCTGGGATTGATACGGCTCAGTCTCAGACGTGCCCTGATGTCCGAGAAGAACTGATACACCCTACGGCCCTTATCGCTTTATTCGCATTCCACCCGCCGTTTAACGAGTTGGCGCTTCTCTGTAATGTCCCGTCCGGTAATCTCTATTACCTTCTCCTGTCTCCCCCTCCTCAGCCAGTACATTGCAGCCCGAAACCGAATGGTTGTGTCGATAGGGAAGGTTCCAAGCACCATGCAGAGTGATTTCACTGGCGTGATGTTGAAAGCTCCAGACAGTCTTACCAGGGCACTTTTGTGTCCTCGCCGCACGATGTGCCGATTCGTCACCTGACGTACTCGGTGGGCCCACACTGGCTGCAAAACAGACCACAGACTAAAAGAGCGCACAGTGGTAAGTTCTCTGTGTGTAATGATACCTGTAAGTGTGTTATGTTGAGTCTGATCAACTTGTGCATGATCTTGGCAGCCCTGTCAGTCGTTGTTCTGATCTGTTCGTCAAAGGATAGTCGTTCGTCGAGTTGTGCACCAAGATATCGTTTTTTCCGTTGTCCGCGTATGCTAATGTCGTGTAGTTTTATGGTTGCAATACTTCTTAGTATTCATTTGAGTAGTATATAAACTCTTTTTGTGTAGAGCCATCAGAAGTTTATTATGTTTGCACTACTTGCTGATGCTTGTGAGTAGCTGTGTTGACCAGCCGCGCGGGATTGGCCGAGTGGTCTTAGGCACTGCAGTCATGGACTGTGCGGCTGGTCCCGGCAGAGCTTCGAGTCCTCCCTCGGGCATGGGTGTGTGTGTTTGTCCTTAGGATAATTTAGGTTAAGTAATGTGTAAGCTTAGGGACTGATGACCTTAGCAGTTAAGTCCCATAAGATTTTACACACATTTGAACAACTGTGTTGACCAGTGTTCGATTTGCACTCTTGAGCCCGCGGAGACCACCACCAGAAAGCTCATCTGCGTATGCTGTCCCCTGTTCGCACGATTATCCTCATCCAATTGATGTAGGAGGGGTTCAAAGGCGATATCCCAATAGAGGGGCCACAGATTGATCCTTGCGGGCAACCGTTGGTGATTACTTTAATCACTTTCTGATTTCCCGCGCGCCATTCAACCACCCTGTTTTTACAGTAGTCAGAGAGGCTATCGTAGAGGGTCTTAGGTATCTGCATCTCTCTGCCTCTTTCAAACATTGGGGGCCACCAGAGATCATCAAAGGCTCCCGAAATGCCTGTAAGAACAGTAACTGCGTATTTGTTTTCTATGTTTTGGAAAGCGCTCTTTTCTCATGCACGGTATACTTTAAGCACGGCGGCACGGGAACAGATTACAGACTTCAATGAGATTTTCACTCAGCAGCGGAGTGTGCGCTGATATGAAACTGTGTGCCGGACCGAGACTCGAACTCGGGACCTTTGCCTTTCGCGGTCCGGCACATAGTTTTGATCTGCCAGGAAGTTTCATATCAGTGCACACTCCGCTGCAGAGTGAAAATCTCATTCTGGAAGCATCCCCCAGGCTTTGGCTAAGCCATGTCTCCGCAATATCCTTTCTTCCAGAAGTGCTAGTCGTGTAAGGTTCGCAGGAGAGCTTCTGTGAAGTTTGGAAAGTAGGAGACGAGGTACTGGCGGAAGTAAAACTGTGAGGACAGGGCGTGAGTCGTGCTTGAGTAGCTCAGTTGGTAGATCATTGCCCGCGAAAGGCAAAGGTCCCGAATTCGAGTTTCGGTCCCGCACACAGTTCTGATCTGCCAGGGAGTTTCAGTTTACAGACTTGGCCGTCGCGTAAATACATCCACCCGTGGTCCGGAAGCCAATGATCACCCCCTTCTCTGCGTCAGACAAATCGCTCCGTTTCCACATTACGTCGACTGCATTGTTTTACACGTCGCTCCTGCGCGCTTTATATACCCTCCACTGCTAGTACTGCCACCTGCGGTCTGAACAGTTGTTGCACGTTGACATCGAACATGGGCGGTTTTCACATTGATATTATCGAACTGTGTAGCGTGTTAATATGGCCATACGTAGAAAATGCCTCCAAGGTACTTCTTCGCCCATCGCCGTTTTCTCTTTTTTTCTTTATGGAGCACGTAGCTATTGCAATCGCAGTACAAGCGAATTCTTAACCATCGAGCGCCGACATGTTCGCTTCGAAGGCAGAGTTCTAACGAGCGCTTGCCGGACGTAGGTATTCCACAGTATTGCTGTGCCGTTATTTATCTTGCACCTTCGTGCAGTATATTGACGCAGTTTTTCTGCCCAGTAAATTTGAGGTTTTGATGGCCTTTAGACCGCCTGAAGGAGAATAGCGTTGCGGAGGACAAATCCTGTCTTCCTCTTGCAGAGATGGCAGCGATTCGTGCTTCTGCGCATGCAGACCTTGGTCGTAGCGATCGCCGATCCCGTCTGGCGCTGTGATAATCGTACTCTTAACACCGTGGTGGACTAATTTCGAAATAAGAAAACAACGAGCTACGTACAAAACAAGGCAAAGGAAGTAAACAAAGCATTTGACAACGGCTACATAGCAGGTGCTTGGTAAGCAGTGTCGTAAGTCTGGTAGTTTAGGCTCGACCCCTGCCAGTATCTTACACAACCGTAGCTCCAAACATCACTTCCCCCGCTTCCATCCCGCAATCTTAAATTGCCACGTTGAAGTGTCTGCAGAATGTCTCGCTGTCGGGTTTTATGAAAACATTGAGGTCTGAGACAGCGAGGAAGATATGTGAGTGAATGCTCTGCCTGTAGGTAGGTTGAGAATTCATATACAGACGTGTTGAGGAAGCTGGTGCTGTCTTTGAGCCACGCCTCTAGTGTTCTCTTACTGGCAGAAACGTGGCGGATGGACATGTGGTGAGGCGGACGTGGTCCCACATCGCATTTCCACGCGGTTGGGCCGCGGCTGCGGTGTTGTCAGTGTTCGTGGACTGTGGTGGGACAGAGCCGAGGCGGAGGGAGCCCCAGGGTCGCGAAGGCGGCCAGTGTCGCACCGAGTGCGTCACCAGCGGCCTTGTGGGTGGCGCAGCCGCGCGTATTGTCGGCGGTAATTACTGTCGCCGCGGCGACCGGCCCGGCCCGTGTTGTCGACCTCGTTCCCTGTGCTCCCCGCGACGTATTTCACTGGCATAAAAAGACCACGTAATTGTAATTCAATATAAAACTACTTTGATTACTTATTTTTCTTTACGTAGTTGGAACTTGGCTGCTGCAAGCCTGAGATGTAATAGGTTGCATACCGAATGAAGCTGTTGAAATCTCAGCTTATGATCAAACTGGGTGAGCCTCACGACTTTATGCACTAATGTAGCTGCTTTAGTTGCAACACGGTCCACAGTGATGATAAAGTTCATGAAAGAAGTTAGTTTCCTGCATTCGCCGTTTTTGTAACTGTAGGTACTATCGATCGAAGTAAAAAAAAAAAATGTGATTTACAGTATTCATGACTACTTTCTTCCTGAAGCCGGTAGGGAGGAGAGGGGGCTTCATGATTTTTCCGTCCCTTTGTGTTTGCTAGGTTTCATTACATTTGGTTCGTATTTGGTAGCACGCGTCGATAAACTAATATCAGAACAGGCTGTGGGCAGGTAGCCATGCTGCTGGCACCGAGAAATACTCCTCGCGACTAAAATTATTGGCGCGTTTCGTAAGCCGAACTGAGTCCCACATTTTTCTACAAGCTCGCGAGCCAAGCGAGGATGAGTGTGTTCTTAATATTCCCACCTGAACAGCTCAGCAGTACGATACGACTACGATACCCATACGGCGTCCTTTAATGAGCTTTTGAACTAGTAGTCTGCCTTTGCCGAGCATATTTTATTATTTACTGTACCAGGGACATTTCATAAATAGTTCACACTGATTTTTTCTTACACTTTTTTAAAATCTTTTTACACACTCTCACTATAGTCTCCCTGATTCTCTGTGACTGAATCCCAGCGTCTCGGAAGCTCTATTATTCCATCCAGGACAGCACTTCTGTTCATCTGCCGTATGTCTCCGGTAACGATGGTAAAAGAACTTGCAGAGAAAGATAACGACGTCCACGCCTAGCGTTTTTTTCAAATTCGGGAACAAATCTAATTCTGGTGGACCCATGTCCGGAGTGTAGGGAGGATGCGGTAACACTTCCCATCCGTATTCGCGCAGTTTTTGGGCTACAACATTGCCGATATGCGGGGTAGCATTGTCGTGGAAAATGAGTGGCCCAACCTCGAGCAATTGATGTCGGGTTTTATGCGTTTTTCTGCGCAGGTACTGCATGGAGTTACGGTAACATACTGCAGCAGCTTTTGTTGTACATGCGAGTGTCTGTCAAGATGATCACTTGATCATACGCGAAAGCCATCATTTGCTTGAGCTTTGATTAAACCTGTCTAAATTTTTTTTGGACGTGGAGAATCCGAGGCTCTCCACTCATTGGACTGTGATGTCATGTCCGGTCCAAAGCCTCTAAACCACGTTTCATGAATAGCGACAATTCGACACAAGAAAGAGTTCTTGTGACCTTCACCGTCGAATCCTTGTTTCAGCAAGGTTGCAGTGTACAAGCGTTTCTGCTTCTCTTCAGCAGTCAAGTAATGTGGGATCTATTTCGCAGAAAATTTTCGTTTCTTCAAATCATTCGTTAGAATACGGAATACTGATGCTGAAGGAATTCCCGTGACTTCAGAGAGTTAGACATTGCGATCTTCTTCAAGAGCATCTGCCACTTGTTTCACACTTCGTTCATCTGTTGACGTTTTTGGTCTTCCAGGTCTTGCATTTTCGTCTGTGCTCATCCGACCACTCCGAAAACCATAAACCCAATGTGATACTGTACTGCGGTCCAACGTAGACTCAACACAAAACTCACTTAACGCACTGTAGATTTCTGTCGGGTTTTTGCCGCGTAAAGTTTCTTTATGTACGACCTGTGTGGTCTTCAACAGTCATAATACCCGAGACCCCTGCAGAGTCCATTTCTACCTCTCGCCAATTCTATGTTAGAGTTCACTGCGAAAAAGCAAAAACAGGTGCTTCTTCCTCGAACTCCTCACTACGTGTGATGTAATTTTAATTGCTGTTGCATCAAACAATCCACAGTAATACGAACCTGTGCTTTATTTATCACATGTCCTTCGTATATAATGCACTCCATCAACACAAGCGTAGCACACCATTAATCTGAATATGCTCTTTAGACTATAGCAACTGGTCAACGAAGGCTTTAATTCTCCTTTTTGTTCGTGCTCCTCCACTGCTGACTGCTGTAACAAAATAGGATTGTTGGCTTTCATACTTGTTGCTGGACGGAGATACTGATTGGGCGTAGATCTTGTTGTTAGAGATGAAGTATAATTATACTAGTGTGTACTGAACGGCGGCCTCTTCTTTTAGATGCATCGCCGTATCTTTTACCTCCCCGTAATATAAATAATTTTAAAGGAAGTAGTCTCTATGACGTTTGTCACTAATAACGCTTAACAGTGCCAAAAACTCAGCCGATCGAAATGAATGGAATCGATCAGATACATCATTGCAGATTGTTCTATTAATTTTTTGAAGGGCTACTAATATTATATTCTTTTCTAGCCTCGTTGTATTTCAAATTGCATTTCTCTGTTCTGTTCGCTATGAAGACAAATGTACAGATTCTCAAGACCAAAATGTGTATCTTAGTTTGAATTCTTTGTCTCTACTAATAAGTCTTCCTGGTAATTAACAAGTTTAATGTTTGACCTATAATCTATAATTATGTGAATAATGCAAATAGTTTCCTACCCCCTCCCCTCTCTGCATGCCACTGTGATTAACCTCTACATTTGTAAAATTCATGATTGCACTTAAACGGGGATATTTTACAAATCTCCACCACAGAAATGCATACCGCCTCGTAAAATTTCATTTCACGAGGTAAAGCGCAGCATATTCCATGATCCTAATGGGAACTACCTATCGTTTACAAATAATTTCTGTCTCATTACAGGCAATGAAGCCCATCCACAGCATAAAACTGCAAAATAAATCTAAAAGTAGAACACGAGATAAAAAGACAATAGGTTAAGCTAATTATTATTTCGCACTTCACCTCATTTTTGTGAAAACTGCATAAACCCAAAGAAATCAGTCTCGTGGGAGAGGATACCAACAGTTAAACAAGGAATTCGAACCACGTATCGCTTCTGATGAATCTTCGGTTCGTAGAGAGGTGAAGAGTTGGTCAAACGCTAACTGAAAAATTGCGTGGTCCGACGGGTATTCTATAGTCCGAGCTTTCGGTTCCCAGACACGCGGTTCACCGTTAGACTATCAGCCCCGACTCCTCAGGACAACAAACACAGTAGCCGCTCACGAGGGGCGACTTCAGTTTCTGACACAATAACTCTTCTAGAACTTCATCTGCCTTTTCCAGTGAGATCATGGGAAAGTGTTGTAGAATAAATTTAAAATCGCGACCTTCAGAAAAGATGAAGAAACACGTATCGTATTTGAAGGACAAATAAGATAATAAAAAGGAGTTTTTTATGGACATGCTCTCTGGAAAGGAGAATCGCCAAATTAACTAGTAACACAGTACAGGTTCTTCTGAAGCGAAGTGGTGTTGCTGGAAACGAAGCATGGATTGACGAATGATACACAGTAAGAACCCAATGAAAGAACGTAACAAAGCAGTTACAACCGTACCCCGCGAAAATGTGACGTAAACAGGTATCACCGTTCCTCGGCCATGCAGTCATATGGAGACTAGACGCATCAGTCGGTAAGATAACCGTGACCTAATGTCTACCGACGTCACATGCATAAAAAGTCGAAAAGAGAAGGCGCACATGCTTTTGTGGGATGTGTTGGCCGCGTTCTATTTTTCGTGGAGGGCGTGGCTGTCGCCTATTTTTACGCACCGGCGGTGGGCCACGCCATACGGGCACACTTGTGCGGCGGCAATAGAGCACGCTGTAAAGCGACAAAGGACCGAGACGGCCCGCGGCGATAAAGCGGGCGCCGGACCGCCTCCAGCCAGTCCGCCCCTCCTAAATAACTCACCCACGGCCGCGCCGCGCCGCTCCCTGCGTACCAACTACCTGCCGATGCGCGCGGGTCACGGGGTCAGTCCAACCGCTCCCCTCGTGAAATCTGCTGTATCCATCATTTGCCGGATGCCAACCTGCGAGTACACAGTCATGTACATTTTTGAACTCTCAGAGAATTTTGTCGAGGAATAATGTTCAACACATTGGTTCAGTTACAGTTGGTTCACGTGGTCCTGAGCGAGTGATCAGAGGGCGGGTAGGGGGGAGGGGGAGGTGTAAGCATTGATATTTGCGGGTAGAGAAACGATTTGGGTATAAGTTTGTAGGAAGGGGGCGGGGGGGGGGGGGGAGACCTTGGATTATGAAGTATTTTTAATATTTGGGAAGACGAATGGCAACTTGGAAGTACCCACAAAAAAGTTCCAGTTCCAACCCTGCGAAAAACCTACCTAATACCTCCCCTTAAATTATTTTGTCGAAAGAAAAACATCTGACAACACAATTTATTTCCTTTCCTTGCGAGCTAAGAGTGGACATAGCCAGACCCCCCCCCCACCCCCCCGCCTGTCCCTTTCTCCCAGCTATGGACGCCCTTGTCATGCAGTTGTGGCATTACATGAGCCGTGTTGTTTGAGTAAGTACCGCTTTGAAATAAAAATAGAACAAGTGGACTTTTCTCGGCAGTTTTATTTTTACATGAAAGCCTGTACTTCTATCTACTTTCTACACAGTTCCCACCAATATTCGACTTGTTTACATTTGTTTTTGAGTATTTGAAATGTCTGCTTTGGTGGATAATCCCGCCGACTGTAAAAAACGTGCTGTGATTGGTTTTCTTAGTACTAAAGGCTTGAAGTGGCTGAAATCCATCGTAAGATCAGTGAAGCGTATGGATATGCGATACGTGCATCAGTATTGGTGGGAATTATGTAGAAAAGTAGATGAAACTACAGGCTTTCATGTAAAAATAAAATAAGTACGAAAGTCTACTAGTTTTATTTTTATTTCAAAATTGTAAAAGGCATTACAGTTTTGAAAATGAATATATGATCCTTTCCAAACATAGGACATCATCGTCAAATATTACGACATATCATAGCATCTATGATACTCATATGTTTGTAAGCTCTTTGTATTTATCAGAACATGGGGTGCGTGGTTGAAATGATCTCAGCGACAAATCTCAAGTATACAGTGAGAACTATTTACGTGTGCAACAACGAGGATGCAGTGGGAATGCATTTACATCGGTTGGACGAACGTTATGAAAACAAACAGTCGAAACCGACGTTTCACGTAAGTCACGTGCAACGAAAATCTGTAACGCAACCATCTGTGTGTGGCGTGTTTATAATTATGTTTTATTTATATTTTAGGACAATTAATCTATAAAAACACACTAAATGTCATAAAGAAAGCGTGTAAACCGTCTGATGATGAATCACAAAGATTCGAAACCGGTAACGGTTTCCTTGGAATAAAAGAACTCAAAGTAAATTTGTGGCTGGTTGCTGTCCTAACACCATCAACATTTGTCTTCAAACAACAGTCACGGCCTCCATCATATCATCGTATGACAAAATTGCATAAAACTGTACTTGCTGAAAATACACGCCTCCTAGGTACGGTGCACACGAACGTTGTATTGTTATATCGCCAATTTTGGCAGTGGCCAGGCACTTCACACTCGTGGCCCGAAGTCACCCGACTGCAGCCTCTCCAGAACTAGTAGGGTGTCCTTGTTCAGGAAGTTATGGAGAAACTGTCTAGTCCCACCCAGCAGGCTTCTCCATGTTCGGTTCCTAACAGGGATGGAGACCCAGGACCGTAATAATCTAGGCGCGAATCCAAGGGATGGGTCGGGGGAGGAGGGTGAATCCACACCCCCTCCCCACCCCCCAAAAAAACGTAATAAAAGCGTCTACATATTCACCCATTTCAATTTCGACATTACTCAATTCAGATTTCATCCTTTGGCGACCCTGATAGCCGCGCGTTTTTTCTCCCTGCTTCCGGGATTCGGACAGGCGCGCCGTCCCCGGATCGAATCCGCAATAAGGTTTGACGAGGGCCGGTGTGTCGGCGGTTTCCCACATTCGAATAGGTTAATATACCAGGATGGTACTCACGTCCTATCTCAGTTACATGCTTCAGAATTTTTTTTATAAAACGTTCACTCACTTTCACATGGGTAAAATAGCCCGCAGACCATTGGATACACAGATTGCGTCCCGAGGATTAAAGTTGTGGCGAAAGAGAGGGCATCCGGTCACCCTGTAACATTAGGAGTGCTAAATCTGATGACTATTCCGACACTAAGTAGGTGCAGGATAAAGGGAAGGAGAAGCAGTAGTCATTGTCAATTATATGGCGATCCCAATGTACAACTACTAAGAAGAAACACTGTGTAAATACTGAAAAGAAGTTTCATGCCAAGTGCTACTGAACGTGTACCATATTGTAATCCAGTCGTTCCTTGACAGCCCTGACAAGCGTCCGCAGGGGAAGGGCAAGCGGCAGCACTTGCCCCTTCTCGAATCGAAGGATACACAGCTTTCGCGTGTTTCTAGCTGTCATTGCCTGCAATTCTACTAAATCGCAAAGTTATCAGTGCTGAGTAGGCCGATCCAAAATGATTCTTCGATCCTAATTTTTTCTGTTCGAAATGTGTAAATTTTGGTGAAAATCTAACAGTATAGGTACACGAATGTTTTTTCATAGTGAATAACTCGTTAAATAATATGGATTTAATCAGAAGGAAGATGTAATTTTAGATGTCTGAATCAGAATGTTCATATTAATAGAATAAAAAGTAAGTAGTTGGCTTGTACTACTCTAATACGTTTCCCATTTCGGTATCAAAGTAATGTACCTAAGAAACATTGAATGGATACTTACAAACCATTTGAGGTATTATAACTTTGGTGGCAATTCTTATCAGATTTAGCTTTTGGGACATTATACGGACACTACATTGTCAAGTTCACTGCATAGCTTGTATCAAAAATGGCAATTTTAGAATCTTGTCCACTCTTGCATAAGTTTCTGCCCATGGCAGTCCTCACCACCCAGCAAAAGCCACAGAATTCTTTTTTACGGACCTTTCTTCCTGCTGATTTAGGAGACTGACAGTTATGATGAAGGAGAAAGTCACAATGCATGATGATTGGTGTTTCATTAAGCCGTGTGTTTCACTAGCAGTACAGTTTGTCTGACAACGACGAATCAAACTACGCACGACGACAGGTGTTGGTCCTTGACAGGTTACACGTTCACAAGAGTCATCGTGGACTTACCAGTCGGTTGTGTTGAGGAAACTGTCGCTGATCAATTAATGCTATCGTGATTGACACCTAACGCATCTTTGACATCTGTTGGCTTGTTCTGTTTACATAATATTTTCTTCCCCAAATTCTAGTACTGTATTTTTGAAGGCTGTTGGACTGTGTCCGACCATCGGCTAGCTCGTGGTCTTTTCTTTTGGGGCTCAGTGCTCTAATTTTTTATTGTAATTTCCCTATGTCTGAAAGAGGTTGTAGACGGTCGACGGTGCTGTCGTTTATGTTGACTGCACATTGCTCGTGAATACTGCGAAGAATTAGTATAGAAAACACCAATTATTTTTTCCTTTTACAGTTACAGTTACAGCAATATTAAAAATTCACAATACTGAAGCAAAATAATAAGCTATACGTAGTGATACAGGATTTGAGACAGGGAATGGGAAAACTGTAGAGCTGCTTGGACGTCCGTATTCAACCCTTGAGTGGTAAGTCACTGGGCAAGTATTAGGCAATTTATTTAACAATTTATTAAACAGCAATAAGGACATTTTCAACATTGGTACTTGGCCATTACTGTAACAAAATCGGACACATGCCACCATAAAAGATACAAAAAGATAAACCGCAGTTAAACAGTTATTCGTTTTACGTAATTAGACCATAAACAAATGATGACCCAAACCCTGTATACAGAATTATTCCGCTTAGCACCCACTGGTAGGACCGACCAATTTTACTACAACTTATCAAATGTCGTTTAGTTGTTCGTAAATGACGCTCTTACTCCAAGTACTTAAATAAAATTAAGAAAGTTATTTTTAATTAGCAAGAAAAACCAGAGCTGTTTATATTCAGAACTACACTAGTAAAGGAGAAATTTATTACACTTCATTAAACGCCAAGTATTGAACATTGAACAATAAACATTAAATATTTAAAAGAAACGAACAGATAATTTAACTGTTAGTTCTGTTGAGCTAGAATTTGAAGAAGGCAGTTAACATAAATATCAGCTGTCGACATACAGGCAATGGTAAGAGGGCGAATCTAATATTCAAAACAAATTCTTACACGTCAGCTTAACAGCACTTGACTGGTGAGCCAAGAGATTAACGTTAAAGCTTTCAAGACAGAGCGGAGGCAGCTGTCTGCATTCAGATCCAGTTGAAATTGAAGAGAAGTGCACAAAATCTTAAACTTCAACAGTCACACAAACATCAAGGAGGCGAGCAAGGAATGGCAGTTAACTTCACAACGCTATGTACATTCAAAACAACTAGAATCTTATAATTTACACTGATGAACACCATTGTAAGTGAATTTAAACAGGAAAGCACTGTTAATATAATACCGTTCTACATATCCGAGGCGGACGCCTGTTCTGGTTCGTCAGGGATGACATTACTCACTTCCAGGTACTACAAAATGGCGACGCATTAGGCGTATTGGACACACCAAATTTAAATGACGCATAACAAGGTTCTACAACAGGGAAAAACTAACATACATAAGAGAGTTTAACAAACTGCTTAGCAGCACGCGCCCAGGCAAAGTGGTCCCATAATCCCGTTAAACCAACACGTTTACAAGTTTCAAATATAACTGGCGAACGTGCCTCAGCAGTTCTTTAATTCACAGGCGTGTGTTAGTAAACACAATTCTAATCTTAAGTATGACATTCACACTACTAGTGCCGAACTCGACATTAGAACAACCAGCAGTAGTAAATTTAACTGTTGCTCACTGTTAGGATTAAATCGGATAGGGCGAGCTCACCCAAGTCTGTCAGTAGGAAGTCAGGCCAACGTCGCATGCGATGTGGCTGCAGTTCCAGCAAAGCTGGTAGACACAGTCCCCACTCACACAAGCCACAGGACCCGCGGGGCCTTCCACAGGACAAGCCCACAACAGCGGCGCACAACCACGCCGGGAGACGCCACTCGTACCACACACTATCGGCCCTTCCACACCATAGCTCGGACACCGCCGTCGCATTCCCACGTCGCGCGCCGCTGTTTTGAGCACTCGCCCCAGTCAAGAAGCCGTGCACGCCGAGAACGCCACGCGGGGAACCTCTCTGAGGCAGCGGTGGCAGCGGAAGAGCACGATCGTTACGGACGTACCACATAGCCTATTATTACAATTTGCAGACATTCTTTCTCAGCTGGTAGATCTTACTGTTTACCTTGTAGGTATATATAGCTACTACTTGCATGTATTCAATTGAACTATGCTTATTTTTTTAATTAAACAGCTTTTACTGAATTGTTTAGGAATGTTCACTGGGAGTTAAGGGAGGTATGACAATAATCGCCCGCTTCACTGTCAGTATTTTCTGAACATAATTTCTCTCTCATAACACGACCGCTTATACTGGATGTGTATAAAATTTAGCCCGCATCTCGTGGTCGTGCGGTAGCGTTCTCGCTTCCCACGCCCGGGTTCCCGGGTTCGATTCCCGGCGGGGTCAGGGATTTTCTCTGCCTCGTGATGGCTGGGTGTTGTGTGCTGTCCTTAGGTTAGTTAGGTTTAAGTAGTTCTAAGTTCTAGGGGACTAATGACCATAGATGTTAAGTCCCATAGTGCTCAGAGCCATTTGAACCATATAAAATTTTAAAAAAAGTAGATGGTGCTAGAATTGTATTCAAATCAGTCTTTACATTTGCGGATGTTCTGTATTTTCTTGTCGAACATGTTGGGCAAGCAAAATATATTTTATTATGAGTCGCTCTTGTTTAAATGTCGAGATTTTCATACCAGCACTTTGTCCTCAAATTTACATTCGCTATAAGTAAAGGATATAAACAGCCTTTTCTTTACATCTCTTACGTTTTACGTATGTTCATTGCCTCTTCAACGTTTGAAATTCTTAGTATGATAGTTTTCACTTAACTGTATTTAACAACACTGCTGCTCCTGCTCTTCACCTCGCTGCTATAAAGAAGAAAAGAAGAGCCGAGACAGTTAACGGTGTGCTTGGCGCAGCTACTTCGAGCGATTGCCACTACCAGTGACGTTAGGCGATTTCGTTAACGTTTGTGTGGCAACGGCTTAGTGTTGCGGTCGTGTTAGGCACCTGTGGCTTTCAGTCACTGTTGCGGCACTCGTTTGCAAATGGCCGTTGAAAGCTGGCAGCTGCGCTGATAGCTGTCAGGGATCCCCTTTCGCCTAGTGGAGTACCTTCAGACTCTGAGAACTGTAGGCGATGTCAGTGGAGTGGGGAGAGGTTATGCAGTAGTTGGACTCTCGTGCTTGCGCTCTCTCTCTCTCTCTCTCTCTCTCTCTGTGTGTGTGTGTGTGTGTGTGTGTGTGTGTGTGTGTGTGTGTGTGTGTGTGTTTATTTTTTTTATGGCCAGTTGTGTATGAATGGGAATAATAGCAACTTCACTTAAGTGAAAACCTTCGTACAAAGAAGGTTGAGAGCAGAAGAGCCTGTGAACACACGCATAACATAGAAGACTTAAAAGAAAGTTCTCAATCTATGTGAACGTTCTCAGTCTTTGTTCATTTATTTTAGAAATGCAAGTATTGAGTTGAAGTTTTGGCATGAAACAATATCGCTACAAATCGAAAGAACCCAAAGCAAAATATACACATTTATTGTTTCAGAAGCTGAATACGCAGAAACTACTGTACTTAAGGAAAATAATAAATCATTAGCTAGGACATTTCTCTAAATTTCAATTACAAGATTTCATCGGGCTTCTGAAAAATCGTTTCTATGCGCTTTCCACCTTCTGTGCTGACGGTCCCGGAATTCAGTCTAACGAAAGGTGTTGTACCATCCATGCATTGCTTTGTCTGTTGGAGTTTTTACCTAAAATTTGGTATGTAATTACTGAACCGTCACAGTTCACTCACATTTACGAAATTAAAGGACATCAAACTTCTGCATCCCTCCAGTACACGGTATTTTCTAGCCCCCTGATGCTCTGCAACTACACCACGTCGCGTATTACTCTGCAACTACACCAAGTCGCGTATTACGAATCGAAACTTAGAGAGCTGCTCTGTTCACAGATATGCGTCATTTTTATAGGCTGCTATATGTCTTCTAGTTTTTGCTCAGTAACCTTTTGGAACCCCCATAGGAATTGGCTCAAATGGCTCTAAGCACTATGGGACATAACATCTGAGGTCATCAGTCCCCTAGACTTCGAACTACTTAAACCTAACTAACCTAAGGACATCACACACATCCATGCCCGAGGCAGGATTCGAACCTGCGACCGTAGCAGCAGCGCGGTTCCGGACTGGAGCGCCTAGAACGGCTCGGCACAATGGCCGGCCATAGGAATTATGAATAACTCCTCATGTAGTAAGAGGGTTTATTTTATTATTATTATTATTATTATTATTATTATTATTATTAGTTAGGTTAGGCTTATTATTCCCGATGTAGATCATTGAAGATATCTAAATCGATTATGTGCAAAAATGTTTGGTTAAAAACTAACATAAAATTCATTTACAAAAGTCGTGTAAGAGTTGTTTTTATCCAATAAACAGCATTATGCTGTGCAAGTGTGTTGGCAGTTATATTTGAAACATGACTGTCATGTACCCACTTCCAATACATAAATCGGAAGGAACACGATACGTTTTTACTGGGCACTCCTCCACGACAGCCGCACTTTTGAACAAATTTAACAGGACACCTTCACATTTCCTCACACGACAAGATTAAGACAGCCAAGCGCAAAATTACATCTGCCTCTACATGACTACTCTGCAATTCACACTAAAGTACTTGGCAGATCTTTCAGCGGACCACCTTCTGAATATTTTTACCTTTCCACTCTCGATTTGCACGTGGAATAAACGAACACGGTGAATCTTTCTGTGCGAGTTCTAATTTCTCATATTGTTTCATAATTAGTATTTCTCCATATGTAGGTGGGTGTCAATAAAACATTTTCATAACCTCAGACGTTGAACTTGGGTAAAGTATTTTGGAATACTGATCTTAGGTTTTATTTCTAGACAAGAAATGTATTTGTTGGGCTGCGCGGGGCCACTAGGAAGGCCAGCAAAATTGTACATATGTTAACACGAGCACTTACATCTAATAACAAACTGCTGCAGCTAGAGGCGACCCTTTTCCCCGAAGCCGCATTTCTCGTATCTTAACTAGCTCGTGGAAGCAACAGTTACATATCTGCGAATGATTCTGAAACTGTAATGAGTTTTTTGTTCAAAGGATGTCATGTGAAGCAAAATTGCCGATATTTTAGAAGTGATCCTTTCTGTGAGGGGTGGTACCTGTCATCAAAATTACGCAAAGATCTTCGACCTGCTTGATAGTCATATAATGACAAACTGCACATGTGTTGTTTGTAAGGTTTTGACTTGAGTAAGATTCCCTGAAGATCTCAGGCAGACGAGAGGTGTTCGCAACAAAGTCAGTTGACGTGCAAAGTCGCTTTTGGCATGAATTCCAATAACCTCAGACAGGCAACTATATGTCATCCACTGCAATACATTTGTGGAATTCCGATGTAACACTCTGAACATTGATGATAGATACGTATACGATGTTAGTAAGCTATACTCAGGGGACAGCCTGCTTATGCTTACTAGATTAACCTTACAATCGCTGCAAAATGAGCAGTTTTTATGAAGAAAAAATTATACAGTGGTCATAAGAGACCATCCAGTGCAAACGACAGTGTCACCTTCGTGCTAACTAATAAACATGCTGCATACCTACACTATTGGCCATTAAAATTGCTACACCACGAAGATGATGTGCTACAGACGCGAAATTTAACCGACAGGAAGAAGATGCTGTGATATGCAAATGATAAGCTTTTCATAGCATTCACACAAGGTTGGCGCCGGTGGCGACACCTACAACGTGCTGACATCAGGAAAGTTTCCAACCGATTTCCATACGCAAACAGCAGTTGACCGGCGTTGCCTGGTGAAACGTTGTTGTGATGCGTCGTGTAAGGAGGACAAATGCGTACCACCACGTTTCCGACTTTGATAAAGGTTGGATTGTAGCCTATTGCGATTGCGGTTTATCGTATCGCGACATTGCTGCTCGCGTTGGTCGAGATCCAATGCCTGTTAGTAGAATATGGAATCGGTGGGTTCAGGAGCGTAATACGGAACGTCGTGCTGGATCCCAACGGCCTCGTACCACTGGCAGTCGAGATTACAGGCATCTTATCCGCATGGCTGTAACGGATCGTCCAGCCTCGTCTCGATCCCTGAGTCAACAGATGTGGACGTTTGCAAGACAACAACCATCTGCACGAACAGTTCGACGACGTTTGTAGCAGCATGGACTATCAGCTCTGAGGCCATGGCTTCGGTTACCATTGACGCTGCATCACAGACAGGAGCGCCTGCGATGGTGTACTCAACGACGAACCTGGGTGTACGAATGGCAAAACGTCATTTTTTTCGGATGAATCCAGGTTCTGGTTACAGCATCATGATGGTCGCATCCGTGTTTGACGACTTGGCGGTGAACTCACATTGGAAGCGTGTATTCGTCATCACCATACTAGCGTATCAACCGGCGTGATGGTATGGGGTGCCATTGGTTACACATCTCGGTTACTTCTTGTTCGCATTGACGGCACTTTGAACAGTGGACATTGCATTTCAGATGTGTTACGACCCGTGGCTCTATCCTTCATTCGATCCCTGCGAAACCCTACATTTCAGCATGATAATGCACAACCGCATGTTGCAGGTCCTGTAAGGGCCTTTCTGGATACAGAAAATGTTCGACTGCTGCCCTGTCCAGCACATTCTCCAGATCTCTCACCAATCACCAATTGAAAACGTCTGGTCAATGGTGGCCGAGCAACTGGCTCGTCACAATACGCCAGTCACTACTCTTGATGAACTGTGGTATCGTGTTGAAGCTGTATGCGCAGCTGTACCTGTACATGCCATCCAAGCTCTGTTTGACTCAATGCCCGGCCAGAGGTGGTTGTTCTGGGTACTGATTTCTCAGGATCTATGCATCCAAAATTGCGTGAAAATGTAATCACAAGTCAGTTCTAGTACCATATATTTGTCCAATGAATACCCGTTTATCATGTGCATTTCTTCTTGGTGTAGCAATTTCAATGGCCAGTAGTGTACATTACGAAAAGGAACGTTCCAGTCTAGCCACCACAACGTACTCTATGCATTTCTCTTGTTTCAATAACATTTATAGGTAAATTGAAGGTGGAGAGGGCAGGAATGGAAAGGAAATGAAAGGAAAGGGGAGGGATCATTGCTGTCAGCTGCATTGGGACTCCTGCAGAATTGGCAGCGACGAGTGAAAATGTGTACCGGATCGGTGTTCGAACCCGGGATCTCCTGCTTCCTAGGTAGGTGCGGTAACCACTGCGCCGTCAGGGACAGAGTGTTGTCGCAACTGCACGGACTATCTCGGCTCGCCTCACGGCCGACTTGAGCGCCACCTACCCGCCGCCCCTGTCCATTTCCTTCACATTCGCTCTTCTGACATTCCCACAGGAGGTCGGACGTGTTTGAACATCCGCACTGAAGAAGGCGGATTCATTTTCCAGCTAGGCCTATCAAACTTACATGCATGTGTGGTGTCCGCTCTGTCGGACATGTCCGAAAGAACAGACACCACACATTCGTATAAACAGATAACATTTATGTTTCTACAAGTACTTACGGTGCCTGGCACTAAAGATTCGATCAACTCGCAAATGCGATCGAATATTTTTTAAATTTGTGCCTTGTTGATTGAACAGTAGCCCAGAGCTGTACATTTTGAGAAAGTAGAGAAAAATAGGTTATCATCTAACGATTTCCTATAGCAGTTTGGATCTCGTGAATGAAGTCCGATTTCGCACTAACCGCGCTACGAAAAACTGTGCTATTTCTGCGAAAGAGCTAATTGACCTCAAGGCTACGAAGCTTGACGTCAATGAAACAGGTGCACAGACCTGTGAATCGGCCGTACGTATCGTGTAACCGGAAGACTCTTGGGCTTTTTCCAACCACGTGGGATGCACTGTTAAGAAAGCGACGTAAGATAAACAGCAGCGGAAAGTGTGACCAGCTCTACTGCGTATGCCATATTCAGTTTAGTAAAAAAATTCATCGTGTCCCTATACTTTGCCTTAATCTATAAATAGTGATAACTTGGCAGTTACGCAGGCACACGTGTACTATTATCGTATCAATCTGCAGTCGAGCAGAGAAACTGCAATGAAATCTTAAATCGGATTCATAGTATTGATAAAACAGATTTCAGATTTCATGAAGCCATTACTTATTTGGTCACCTGTTCCGTCAACAAGCAACCTTGGAGTGTCAAACGACTTCATAACCGTAATGCCCCTCACTTCGGCGGCCCAGTCCGCAGCTCGTCGTCTCGCGGTCGCGTACTCGCTTCCCGAGCACGGGGTCCCGGGTTCGATTCCCGTCGGGGTCTGGGATTTTCACCTGCCTCGAAATGACTGGGTGTTTGTGTTGTCCTCATCATTTCATCATCATTCATCAATGTGGCGAGATTGGGCTGAGCGAAGGTTGGGAATTTGCGTGGGCGCTGATAACCGCGCAGTTTGAGCGCCACACAAACCAAACATCATCATCGTTGGCCCATGCTTACTGCTTCATAGAGACTTACTGTGTTGGTTTTTTTGTGCCCTTCTTTCTGATACAGTCCTGTAAGTCGTATTCCGTCGCACCGCCACCTGTATTTGTATCGTTCGTGGAGTGGGTTGCGTCTCTGAAGGAGGTCTTTCCAGTCTCTGTGGTACTTCCAGGCCGCATTGTAGTAAGTAATGTACGCGCTCTTTCTTTAGCCAATTTAACTGCGATAATTTCAGGCCTGGAAAATTAGATGTATCCCGTTGCCATGTCACATTCGTTTGCACCTACTTCGTTCAACGACGCCAGAGGCCTTAATGTTTGTCCTGATTGATGTTAGGTTGTTTCTCTCTCTCTCTCTCTCTCTCTCTCTCTCTCTCTCTCTCTCTCTCTCTCTCTCTGTGTGTGTGTGTGTGTGTGTGTGTGTGTGTGTGTGTGTGTGTGTGTGTGTGTGTGTGTGTCCTAAAGAACCAGTTGTTAAACATGATTTTAATACCTAATTAACCGACTTCAATATGTTTGAAATGATTCATCTGGAGCTTTGGGAACGGATTATCTTTTGTTATACGTGTTGTCCCAGGATGAATAGTTAATATCAAGGGATATGACAGAAATGATCATTCAAAGCAAAAGCCGAGTGAATATGGGCTCTAAAATGCGTATCTTAAGAGCTATGAGTACATGCTCAGTAGAAGAAATGTGTTTCGCAGGGGCGAAGATGAACAACTGGTCACAGCTCTTAAGGTATACGTTTTAGAGCCCATGTTTATTCGTTTTTCTTCGAATGATTGTTGCTGTCATATCCCTGGATATTGAGCATATCTCCTTGGACACCCTTCATAATTAGTGTGCGCAAAATTAAGTGCGACAGTTAAAATACGAATTGCAAGAGTCCATACTGTACCATCTAAAAAACTGAACTTCAGAAACACTTTTCGGGGAATTCGTTTCTTTTGATATGTATTAACTCCTGTGGCCCGTTTGAGCGGAACAGTTTGACGTGAAAAGAGTTACGAAAATGACAGACTCCCAGGTGATACGTAATGTCTGCCGTCTTAATAGCTAAACATAGTTGCGTGAATTTTTTTTTTTTTTTTTTTTTTTTTTTTTTTTTTTTTTGTAACAGCTGAGAGGCCGATAATTTTCGGAACACACACAAGGCAGAGTTGTTTTTGCATATGACTCAGTACTGTAATCGCAGTAAAAAAAAGTTGCCGATTTTGTTCTGTAAATGGTCTTCACAGGATTAAAATCTAGCAGCATTTTTAAGTCTGCATATGAAAGGGTGCAACACCAGTGACGAATTTAACGAATGGGCACCACCTTCTCTTTGATAGAATGTCTTACTTAGAAATTTGTAGCTTAGTGTAGTAGGGTGTACATAGTAGTGTGTTATACTTCACTGTTGGATAATAAATTCTCATAATCTGATTTCTAACTTCCTGTATGTTGAATCTCTTTCTCTCTTTGTACTTTCTGATATCGTACACATAGTTTCTCACTAAAGAATCGTAATTTAATATTTCTCCTACTTTCGCATTAAAACCCTCCGTTGCCGTCTAGCAGTGGCATTTACCATTTGCCACCTTCTGTCAACACTTACAGAGGTTTTATGCCTCCACATCAGACAGTGAGGATGTTGATGCGTCAATATCAGTGATACTGTTTTTTTTATTTTCTAGTTCTAACAAAGCACCGCAGTTCCAACGACTAAAACCAATTTAAAATTTTCTGAGAATAGGAAAATGTGTCTTTCTACCAGCAACATTTATCTGTAATGTTTGCGTGGTAACGAATGTAAAGGCTACATACTGGTAGAACAATACCACAGCAGATTCACAAAAGTCACAAATGGGGCATTATTTTCAGAAAACCAACTATTTGCTAGAGACAATATACGTTACAACGTACTTTTAGAGCTATACTTCACAAAATAAAAGTTACTGTGTTGTAGTGCATTCTTTCCCTACTCGTCACTGGAGTACAAATGTCGAGTTTCAATGCAGTAATTGAAACACAACAGAATAGGACAGCATGCCCAATTTATAAGGGCAACATTGGGACGTATTGTATCGTTTTCGGTGTAACCGCAGTGCAAAAAATGAAATGACTGTATGGCATTGTTGGCCGGGAAGCCCCATTCGGTTTCAGCCACCAAGTGCAAGTCTAGTTTCAGTCGACGCCGCATTGGGCGACTTCCGTGCCGATGATGAGGACAACACAGCTGCCAGTCCACGAGAGGAGAAAATCTCCAAACGCGGCCGGGTATCGATTCCCGGCCCGCTGTATGGGAGGCAAGCACGTTACCACTCAGTTAAGCAGGCGGACTCCGCGGTGCAGTAGTCCAATATCAAAAGCCACAGAGATGACGTTATCCAGATATTTGCTGGGAGGTGCTCCATTCCGTGAGTGTTCATAAAGGTCGTTACAGCGCGATGTTATTTGAAGAATTCCCAGGTCGCTAAATAATGACTTACGTGAGTTAAGTGTGTGCGTGCAGTAACACTGCGTATGTGCCTACCACGAGAGCTTCTCACCTTTTAGCAATCCCATGATGTGAGGCCTTACCACTAATAATAGCGGCATCGTAAACAAGTAGTGTCAGTTCTACTGAATTGTTTGTGGTAAAAATAAATTTATTGAATGAGTATGTTACGTGCAATGCAAGAACGTACAATACATCGTTCAGTTATTTAATTGCTGAATAATACAAGTAAGTAATATTCTTGTATCATAAGGCAAACTGTCTCAACACCATCAAAGAATATCAAATGGTTCAAATGGCTCTGAGCACTAGGGGACTTAACATCTATGGTCATCAGTCCCCTAGAACTTAGAACTACTTAAACCTAAGTAACCTAAGGACATCACACAACACCCAGTCATCACGAGGCAGAGAAAATCCCTGACCCCGCCGGGAATCGAACTCGGGAACCCGGGCGCGGGAAGCGAGAACGCTACCGCACGACCCAAAGAATATCCCTTTGGAGTAATATGGTACTGTTGTTGTTGTTGTGGTCTTCAGTCCTGAGACTGGTTTGATGCAGCTCTCCATGCTACTCTATCCTGTGCAAGCTTCTTCATCTCCCAGTACCTACTGCAACCTACATCCTTCTGAATCTGCTTAGTGTATTCATCTCTTGGTCTCCCTCTACGATTTTTACCCTCCACGCTGCCCTCCAATGCTAAATTGGTGATCCCTTGATGCCCCAGAACATGCCCTACCAACCGATCCCTTCTTCTGGTCAAGTTGTGCCACAAACTTCTCTTCTCCCCAATCCTATTCAATACTTCCTCATTAGTTATGTGATCTACCCATCTAATCTTCAGCATTCTTCTGTAGCACCACATTTGAAAAGCTTCTATTCTCTTCTTTCAGTGGTAATTCGTATTCATTGTAAAAGACGTGGTTCAAAAAAAACTTTTGTGTTTACAAAAGTGATGTTGAAAGAACTAAATGACAGCCAAAGAAAAATCGGTTTCCTAAAAGCTAGAAAATCACGAAACGTGAAAATGCAACCAAGTTTTCTGCGATTTCGGCCTACATTAACAAGAAGGGAAAGAACTGTCGACTACTGAATATGTGAAAGAGAGCAATAAACGTCGTGAGTAAGCTGCACGCCAAATTTATGAAGAAAACAGTTGTTAATCTACAAACAGCAGCATGTGGAGAAACATTTCGTGTTCTAAATTTACTGAATGACCACTGAAGATGTTTTGTAAATAAAAGCGAAACACGTCTGATGGAAAAAGTACGGAGCAAGTATAAGACAGAAAACAATTTATGAACAACCGCTACTGTGAAAGATGAAAACACAGAGAAACACATTACAGATGTTGCTTTTTTTGTTTTTTGGCTTTTGTGAATCTTTACTCCCCGGCGATTTGTCTGTTTCTCATTTTATGTAGTAGCACCATAATTGGAACAATTTCAGTATCTTTCTTGACGTTTTAACCATTCAGTGCTTTTACTTATTTGCGTATTTGAGAGAATATTGATATGCGTCCTAAAACAAAGCAAAAGAGAATATTGATAGCGTTCTTGCCCATTCGTGCATCAGCCACGTGATTATGTAATACTTGCTTAATGCTTGCCCATGATTTCGCTACTTCGACAGTTCTGCGTGCGCAACCAAGGTAACTCTCTCGGGGACCAGACAGAGAGAGGGAGGGAACGGAAGGTTGGCCGCTGCCGGTGTCGAGCTCCCGGCTTGCTTCCGGTCGCGTGTGGCAGCGCCCGCCGAACGCTGTCGTCAGTCGCCAGTTAACAGTGATAGGAGGTCGTCGACGGCCGCCCAGTCTCGCCACCCGCCCTACCCCGGCGCTAGGGATGGCGGTCATTGCTGAAACAACTGGTTTTCGGTCCTACCGATTTTTTCCTCTCCATTTTAACTCCATTACGAAAACCGCTCAAAATAACCGGTTTCTGAAAAAACCGGTAAATAAACGTAGCCATGTAGCAAATTCTAAGACCCCTCAGACTTTTGCGTTGTTCGTTTCAAGAAGATGTGCACAATAAAAATATCAAATAAAATAGGCAAATAAAAGAAAACTTCAGTCATCTTCCGTTTGCTACTTTCGTCGAAAAGTAATGCGGTGCTGAATGCTACAAAAACCTACCAGTATTCTCCTATTGACTCCACTTTTATGAAAAACTGCTCAAAATTATATTGTAATCATACCACTACTTCGGAATTACGAATAGTCATTGCTAAAGGGTGAAAACTCTGTTGTGTTAAGATGCTGTCATTCGAAGGGCTCCAAGTAGATAAAGGCATATTGTTAGACACAGGGAGCGGATCAACTACTTTTTATTTTTAACATGAACTACGAAAGAATTGTTAAGTTTTTAATTTATTACTGTCACCTTAATTCTTTCTCTTCTATTTTTCGCTTTTATTTTATACAAACAACTGTCAGATACAAAGCTTCTGTGTCAAATTAGTTCGTTCATTATTTCGAATGAAAAAGCAATTCTGTAATCAAAGTTATTTACCGTATTTACTTTTCCAACGCCAGTTTAAATAGAATTAATTTTTTGCTGAGGAAGGTGGTTCGAAGAATTGCGAACGTTGTTCGATGAACCCTCTGCCAGGCACTTAAATGTGATTTGCAGAGTATCCATGTAGATGTTTGAAACCTAAAAATACTCGTTCAATGATTCAAATGAACAATTTAGTTAGTAAGTGAAATGGAATATTTACTGGGAACAGTAATATCACGGTACTTAACATTTCAGTAATGAATTAATCCAGAGGCCAAAATTTATTTAAATTCGAACAGTCGAGATCGCAATAATATTTCTTTATTAACCGGTTTCGGCTTATCTATAAGCCAACTTCAGAATTTTTTGTGGGCCCCTATGGCTGGTGCTGGCGGCTCCTCGGATTTTTCTTGACACCACGACTGAATGTACGATCGAGGAGCCGGAGAATCGGGTCGCTGCTCTCCGTGTGACTCTGTTGTCAAAATTTATGAACAATATTTATTGTCCAGTCTGTTCATAAACACTCTTTCCATAACCTGTTGATCTGTAAGTGGACATCTTTCACCAGAAACATCATTCAAAGACGAAATCAGTCTTCCGGAATCCACAGAACTTAGTAACAACGGTAAATATTGTCGAGCTACAAATGAGAAGCCTGGCATACTCCTTTTAGTCAGCTCGCAAAAAACGAGTGGATGACTGCCGCTGAGTAACAGGTACAGCATCGCCTCAGCAGTGGTGTCCCAATTCTTATGTCGTGTGCGTGTTGTTCGTATTTAATTAACTGTTGGCGTTGTTGTTAAAACTGCCGTGATCGCATTTTCTACTTTGTGTAGTAACCCAATATTTCAAAGCAGTGGAAAGTTTATGAATCAGAATTACTCATCTTAAAAATAATTTTTTAAAACAAAAATCTTAGCTCCGCTGCTGCGACAAATTAATATACGCGATTTTTTTACCCGGTTATTAGTAAAAAAATAAACATATTATTATTGAGGCCAAACAAATACCGAATATAACAGGTTATTCGGAAGTTTAGAAAACCGGTATCAGTTTAAACCGGTCGGTTTTTCGCATCTCTACCCCGGCACTCCCTCCACAGCTGGCAGCTGGCGGTCCCACACAATGGGCACGTGGCGCTCTTCTCTCTGACCAAGGCCTGTTACTTTGTGTGTAGCTCCACAGCGGCAGCGTGACGCATCACCATCACATTTCGCGTCTTCACGCCACAGTTTGTCTGAATCGGGTCCGTTTTGAATTTGGAACGTCGATAGGGACTAAAGTTTTATTTTCCGACCATGTGATGCCCTTTTACCACCACAATTACACTTGAAATTAACAATTTTTAACATAAATATACCACAGGCTTATTTCTGGGGACTGTGTACTTTCCATCAATGTACAATTCGTAGCTTTTTCCTATCCCTGAAACACCAAAATATTCTTTCGTAAATTTACGTCGGCGACGTATTATGAAACCTACCGAACGCTTCTGAATGTTAGCACTTACCAAAATTAAATAACTTGTACATACGCTCCTAACCAGTTAATTAAAATTCCACAATAGCTAAAGCTCAATTTTTGTTTCTGTATAATTGAAATGCACGACGAAAATTTTAGTTTCATTCGTAGCATACAGATTCCTGTGAGAGATGCTTCGTAGGATAGGTGGGTAAAGATCTCTCATGGGTAAAAAATCACCCACAACACGCAGAGTACCACGGCCACCAGTAAGACCGATTAATTTTAAATTTCGATGGAAACACAAAGAAAGAAGACAGCACTTACGACTGGCGGGACTGTTGCAACGGCCTTAGAAAGACTCCAAACTGACGGCAACTTAAAATCATTTCTAGCTTACGTGGCCTATGCATTGAAATTGCAATGAAGAAGAAAACATCACTATCATTGGAAGTTACATAAAAAGTGAAATCTGGTTTATTGCATGTCATACATACTGGCTATGTTGTTAAAATTGTAAATAACTATAATAGGAGACGAAATTACATTACCTCCTGGTAGTTCTGTTTGGAACCGACGCGAAGTCTGATAAATGTCTCTTCCAGTTTGTAAAATATTCGTTAATGAAGACCGACAAAACTCTCTCGAAAGGCGTGACTCTTCTATGGAATCACAACACCGTTCCCCTTGAGTGATTTTTAGAATCAATGGGTGGACACACAATACAAAATTATTGCAACGGAAACGTGGGTAAATTACACACACACACACACAACTACATTTACACCTTCTCCCTCTCGTAAGTACAACTTGTTCTAATAAATAAAAACGCGTATTAAACGTTATATTATCCGTTTTGGCATTTTTTCAGCTGTTCAACATATATTAAAAGTAATTCCTAGTGACACCTGTAGTAGACCATAACACGCGTGGTATAATGCTAGATAGGAAACAGGTCCTTAGTGTGCCTGTATACCACCTACTAAAATCCACTTATCCCAGAAAGAGTCCTGAGCTCCACAGAATGTCTCTCCACTGGAGTGTCACTCCAGGTGAGTCTCTACACCCATTTCTCAGACAGATCACAACGACAAATATCAGTAACTGCTTCTTGCAAACACACTTTATCCTTGACAAGATAAAAAAATACAATAGAAAAATAAAATAGTTTCAAAGCGGTCAGTGAATACAGTTTTCAGCCGAAATGCTTGCATGTGTAATCATGGTGGTGAATTCTTTCTTTTATTAAGTACTAGAGGCATGCAAGCATGCCAACCCAGACAGTTGTTGCACCTTCCCATCCATCTATAAATGGAAAATGAACAACGCAAATAAGCATGTCGCACACGAAACCGGTTTGGCAGGATAAAACTATCAATTAGCGATTTGATGCTGTTTAACCTCTGACAACCAGCACAAAGCCATTTGTGGAATTCTATTTATTGTGTATAAAATAATTTCTAAAGATTTTCTTTACAAGGAGACCAATGGGGAAAAATATACGCTGCTGACAAGAAAGCTAATGGTCCTGTAACTTATAGCATCTTCTCAGTTGTGAATTAAATCGGTTACAGCGTTCTTTTACGTTTTGGATACCGTATTATTATGTAGACTTTTGTGACTAATACTATAAGCTTTACTTCGTCACATTCCACCTGTTGTTGTCGGCTATTTCCTTTTTCTGTCGTTTCCATACTTTCAATTTTGCACGTTTCTCCGTATTCGTTCTCCCGATTGGAGTTAAATAAGTGAAATAAGCAACATTGCTGCATTGCTGTGCTGAACATTCGTAAAATGGAACTTTGAGCTCCTGTAGCGGTGAATTTGTTTTTTTTTTTCCTTCATAATTACAGAAGCCGTGTAAAAAGAAAAACAATTCATTTTAAGGGCTATCCTAAACCCAAACAAGAGTTATGTCACCGATGCAAGATGAGTTTGTGAGTGATGGCGCTGAGCTTGAGATGTCAGGTAGGTTTAGGGAATCTATTCAGCGACAGCGTAACACTGAAATGTCAAAATGGATTGTTAAGTTTATCGGATGCTAATTGTATCTCACGGCGACTTCTACTTGCAGTGCTTCTCAAAGCAGCCAAATATGTCTGGTCGCAGTACACTGCTGCAGCATTAACTGAAGAGTCTCAACAGATATTTTATAATTTAGAGCATGTGAACTTGCTGGTCACTATCATTTATATGGTCCATATAATTAAAATTTACTGGTTATCAGTGAAATAATTCTCTAGCCCGAACTTTCGACCCTGCCTTCTCACCGAGAACAATCTCCGCCCCTGCCTGTGGAACTGTGGCCATTATTTTATGTAATGGAAGCACTCCTCCCCCTCCTGGAAGAAATACTGTCCTAGAGTTTTCATATCTAGTTCTGTTTCGGACCTGTACAGAAAAAACTTTTCATACTTCGATCATGTTTCTTCAGGCGCCATTAAAACCAGCCGTTAAAGCTGAGCTCGAGGATCAGCTATTGATCGTGACCATGTAATAGCTGACAGCCATTGCATCATATAACGGCGCTGCCTTCCTTTTGTATCGCTTTGCTTTTAGAAGTTTCACTGGCTGCAGTCTCTTTCAGTACGCGAAGACTTCGAACCCTGAAAACTTGAGACCGAAAATCTCAGCATGTGACAGTGATCTGTAGCATATAAGGACAATGTGTATTTAACACGTCGTTAATTGCCTGCTGTGGACAGAACATTTCTTCTGTTAGTGCTCTTCTCATGGTATTACTTTCACTTTCTCGCCCCCTTCCCTCAATATGTGACGCCATAGCAATTGCAGCGCTAGAGTGAACTCGTTCCTCTGCAGCTGGTGTATCTTGACGGACGGATGATCCTGCCACTCTGCTCTCGAAGTCGTATATTCTCAAGAGACAGCCAGAGTATTTGTGTTCTTGACAGGGTAAATAAACCGAACCTTCTTCACCATATTTTCTTATGCAGAATTTCCCAGCAGGGTCGCATGCATACTTCAGCTTTCCCGACGAACTTCGACAATATTGCAGTACAGTCTTGAGACTGTCTCTTTGTGGCACTCTTTATCACAGAAACTTGATTGATAATTTGAGGCATGCTTTCTGTGCTGAAGGGTTCCAGCCTCATTATTTTTTTTTGTGTATTGGAAAAATTCAGGTTTAGTTGTGGTTCAGATTCAATTTTGAAGTGAAGTTGCTTTAAAACTATACGTGCGCATACGTCGAGCGGGCGCAGAAACTGGGTACATGAATGAGACCGTGTCTAGTAACGCACAATGATTAGCATTTCAACGGTGGTGTCTGTTTTCACTTTGATCATACCGTCATTCGCCACTTGCCATTACGGTTTGAAAAATAATGGATGTTAGTGTGATGGCGCCGATGCTTCCAGGACATTCTTCAAATGGTTCAAATGGCTCTGAGCACTATGGGACTCAACTGCTGTGGTCATAAGTCCCCTAGAACTTAGAACTACTTAAACCTAACTAACCTAAGGACATCACACACATCCCTGCCCGAGGCAGGATTCGAACCTGCGACCGTAGCGGTCGTGCGGTTCCAGACTGTAGCACCTTTAACCGCTCGGCCACTCTGGCCGGCGGACATTCTTCAAGAATGTCAGAAGAGAGATGGTGGAATGTTTTGAACATAAAGGTGCAACTGATCTAACCGCAACATTCCATAGGCATTAGTCATGCGCAGTGTCGTCGTACAAGCGAAGCCGTTCCAGGCTGCGTCAGCGTATTTCGTTTCCCGGAATTAATTATGCTGCTTCAGCTTACAAGAGTGTTAGTGTTATCAGGCCATAAATAGCTCGTCGTGGTTAGTGGCGAACAAATATCGCAAATACGCCTATGAACAACAGGCAAGATTCTACAGACAGCAAGAACAATACTGCTTTTATGGTATTGCAGTTTCACAACAAAAAAAACTGCATTAAAAAGAATTTTAAATATTCTCTGGTGGGCGGAACACTGTGTCGAAATGGCGTCTTCAATAAGAAAAGTAACTTCATTTTAAATAAAGCACTATCAAAATTTCATCTTAAAGTGATTTGGCTCTTACAGTGCTCCTATATCTTTTTATGTGCAGGTGTCAATCTATATGTTGTATAAATAATATAAAAAAGTCACAATAGAAGTGTTAAGGATAGAGCCATTTCTTATCAGTATAGCAACGTAAAGCAGTACCAAGAATACACAAAACGATACAGCGTAACAAGGGTCTAAATAACAAATTATTTACAAAATTTCTATCGTCCAATAAGGTGGCAAAATAATGAAAATGGCGCTATTATGAAACATGTCATTGTGTCCTGGCAAGATACTGAAAAAATGGCCAACATATTCAAAAACACTTATTTTCGCACAACATTGACAAACTGGGGCAAGAATTAATACAGAACACATTAACTCGTACAGATGAAAAATGCAACAGCGCAGTTTACGACCTTTGCTGTCAAAATACTTAGGTCTTAGATGAATCTGGGAGGCGTTTTCAGAAAGGCGTCAAAAAGCATTTTAACGCTTTTGGACTGCACCATTTAATAAATCGTTGCTGTTTGTACTTCCTGTATTCAGGTTACTTAATACTTGAAATTGATAAACATCCTCGGCATACTCTACTACAGTAAAGGGCAAAAAGCTCGATTTATCAGAAGAGTTAGAAATTTATCCATCCCAACTTCAAGCAGCCGACAAATTTACTGTATTAAAAAGCTGAAGTCTATCGCCGCGACTTTTTGTTAGGCATATTGGTAAATTCTTAACTATTTTGGACGAAGAGCAAGATAGCTAATTATTTATATTAATGCATGTGGTATCACAATGAAGCAGACTCACCCAACTGTAGCAGTTGTATCCGTGCCCACAGCGAATTCGTAGCTCTGGACAGCATGTCTTCACACCAAAGGTTGCAGTGGTCTGTCTGCCTCATGGTTACAATTCTCGAAATTCGAGGGCCTTAAAATCCAGTAGTTTAGTATCTACAAAGTTTATGCATTTAAACATTTCAATTAGTTTTATGATACCGTACTTAAATTTTTATCTGTCGAATGTTGACATGTAATGTGCATATCGCGTCCTGTACTTCAGATTTATTTGAGAACAATGTTGCGTTGTTCCATTTTCTGGGTCCATTCTACGTTGCACGTTGGTAAGAACTGCCTCTATCTTCAAGAACGATCTTATTTATCACTATATTCTTTATAAATACTCTATAGAACATTTTTGTTGGCGGCACCGTGTGCAAGAATCCCCAGTAAAAGACAGACGTAGGTGGCATAAGAGCGAAAATACCATAAGGTGCATCCATCTGCCCAGAAACGTTTACTGCACCATTTAAAAAAAGGTACTTCGTGTTTGGATAAAGAATTTATACATACATTCATTTGGATGTCATACTGCGTTACGGGACGTGGTGAGATACGAGTATATATTACGAGTCAATCCCAAGCGACGTATTTGTCACAGTCACAGACGTATTTGTGTTGGAAGATTGAGATCAGATGCAACTCTCGAATTTCTTAGTTTCGACTGTTTTTGATGGTAAGGACTTCCAAACAGAAATGAAAATGTGGTGTAAGACTGAATACTTCATGTCATATTCGAAATGGAATATACTGGTTTTCGTGTGACATGAAATGTTTTGGTCAGATTCAGCAATTGGTTCAACGAGTAGTGTAATACATCATTTACATCCTGTTTCCTGTGGCCGAGGAGCTAACGCCGAGGCACAATGGAGGAAACCGACGAGTAGAAGTGGACTAATTGGTAATCTGCGCCCCGAGTGTGTGCTGCAGAACCGTCCACAGTCTGCAGTGTTAGCTATAGAGCGAAGGCGTTAAGTAACTCAAAATAAATATCATTTCACGGCGTTCGAAGGATACCAACCAAGGTATATGAGACAGGACTATTCTCCAACGATATACATTACCCTTGAAGTGTACATCTCCATTGTACTGACCTTTAACTGTTGATAACCTAAGGAAAATGTGCTAATGACAGTGCCCCTCTTCCATTCACACTCTGCAGTTTCTTCCACAGCTGCCAAGCTGTCATAAGCTTTGGTTTCTCTTGTCAAGCGCAAATTGGACATCTGTAACAACTGCACATCTGTCCCAAAACCCCAGCTCTACATCTGTATACAGGTTATCTATAAATGCTCGTATTTCCTCTCCTCTGTTGCCCGAAATGAATTAACTACTCCAGCCGTAGCTGAATCTAAGGTGACTGCAGTCTAATTGGAAACGTGGCCCTACCATCTCTTTCAGCATTTGACTGCGTGTGCAGTTCAGTGTCATCCTCCATCAGAGCATCTTAATTTCTGATGCAGGTCTGCATTATCCCTTTCAACAGAGCTACCTGCTCCATCAAAGATCGAATCGCTATGTGAGCGGTAATTGCATGTGCTCATGATGCAGCCATTATCCAATAGACACTAAATAATAAATGGTAACAATTAAAATACAGCTGACTGTAGAACTGAAATATTACCCTTAATATTTGCTCGTAATCATAAGCCATTTGGATTCGTGACACTGCCTAGGGTAATGCTCATACCTGCAGCATGCAGAAAACTGACTCGTCTGTCTCTGTACTTCCTAACAAACTTAACCCCAAAAACTCTTTCGCTAGTCAGACCGATCTGCCATCACACTCGAGAAAAACACGAAAAAGACAAAACAATTACTGAACTATACACATAGTGTTCTAAGAGTTGTGCTATTTTGTATGATGACAACTTTATTGAAGCCAGTGTTCAAATTCTTGAATATTATGTTCCATAACGCCTTCAAGTTTAATTGCAGAAAGTCAGTTCTTATCGCTTATTTACTCACAGAGAGGAATAACGTTCTAACTGCTGATAGTGCAAGACATTTTGCAAGAATAGGACACTGCGTCGTCGTCTTCGCCGTCGTAGTCTTCTTCTTCTCCTCCTCTTCCTCGTCCTCTTCCTTCTTCTTCATCGTCGCTATCGTTGTCACCACCACCATTACTCCCAGCATCACAACTATCAGGGGGTACTTCCAGCACTCCAGGTAGAATGTTTTCTAACGGTCTCCCTGGATCTGTTTCTGTCTTCGTATCATCCTGCCCCACTATAGTGTTCCTTTTTTGTCCTATTCTTTCCAGGACTTCTTTAATTTTGTCGATTTATATTTCTCTTGGGCGCCCAATGGGTCTTCGTCCTGTCACGTCTCTGTCCCAATACTGACGGGTAATTTGGTTAGGTCGCAACCGTTTCACTTAATCAAATCACTTCAAGTCTCGCTGTGTTCAGCCTGTCCGTACTTACTTCCCGTTACAGAACTCTACTTCGCGTGCTTGTTTCTGATATTGTCTCGGCATATCTTTTGTAGAGCAGACCCAGCTAATTTCATTTCACAAGCTTATAGCTGAATTACGTGTCCTGGTTAGGACGCTGCTCTCCAGACAATAGAACATAATGCGCAGAGTGAAAATTTTGGACATGGTCAGTTTAACTCGTAGAACAATGTCCTTATGCCAAACAAATTTTCTTATTAGATTGAAGAATTTTGATTCTTCGGTTACCCTGTTCAGAAACTCACTTACCACAACACTAGAAGACGCAGATTACTTACATTTTCAATCTTCTACGGCTCAAAAATAGGTTGCATGGAGAAGTTGTTTCATTCGCATTGCCACTGGCTTGTCAAGTTAACCTGAATTCGTTAAACGTGGTGATCCACAGATTCAGTTTCCTGTGCACCTCCTTGTTGGTTTTACACCCAAGTCGCGGCTTTATCCGCAAACTCTGGAAATTTAGGTCTTCTTTTACAAATTCCTTGATGTCCTTCATTGCTGTACCCATGAGTGTAATGAAGGGTAACGGGCAAAGAGAATTGCCCTGTTTCGCACTCGTCTTTCTTCTAAACCACTTCGACGATATATCCTATGTTTGTATGCCGTCTCACAGTTGTCGTACTGGATCCGAATTTTTGTAATTAGAGACTTGTGGACATTCCGTTTTTAGAAGTAACCTGATGTTTTTGTCTCAGCACACAGATATACCTGCACTAAATCTAAGAGCACTTTTTCTCAGGTCTTTTCTTTTCTCTCTGTCTTCTCTTCATTATTTGTCAGAATGCAAAAATAAGGTGAGTTACTCATCGGTTAGTTATAAATCCATGCCCCAAAATGCTATTGTTTGATGACTCTAAACCCATTTACTGGAGTATTTTCCAAGATCTGTAGACTTCGTGGAAATAAGGTGACCCCTCTGTAGTTGATTCATTTCCCCCTAGTTCCGTTTTTAAATATCGGTATAACAATTCTCTTTCTGTTGTCAGTGGATACCCCATTTTCTCCGTGTATCACTCCCTCTATTCGGTATGACCATTGTACTGATGCCGCTGCTTTTACCAGTCTGCAGTTAACTATCATTTCAGGGAGACTTCCCTCCTTCGTTTATTTCAGAGCATTTCTGTTTCCATCCAGGTACCTGGTGATTGTTACTCTTCAAGTAAATCAGCCACTCTGGAGACAGCTTAAGGAAATGAGTCAGTATCATGCACGAAATCCTGAAACAACGAATTTCCTAATTCATTCTTCATGTGACATAATTATTGCTAAATATGGTTCCTTAAAATGTATGGAACATAAGGATGAAATGTGCGGTGAATAAATATACTTTATGGCACAAGATGTATTGCAATACTTGCGACTGCACGACACTGCGACGACATGACACTCAGGGGTATATGTATCTACTCGAATCGTGTCTGTGGTGAAAGCTCTCCCCCTTGCAAAGTTTTGGCGATGAAAATTCTACTGCCATGGTCGTGGCTGCAGCCTTCTTCATATCTAGAGTTTTCGCCCTAGTGCTGAATAAAGCACAGAATAAATACGCTAGTTTAGGAAGTCGTACATTCAGTAGGTACGGGGAACATATACCATTAGAACTACTGATTTGGGCAGCAATACTTTGATTCAAAAAGAAATGTTTGCGTAAAACCGACTGTGAAACAGTGATACGAAAGACAGAAATGAGATGGATTTCTTTGACAGTAGATAATTAATTCAGTTCACTACCATCGATCTACTACGACGGAAGGTTGTGTCCTTACACTGTAGTATTATCATGAACGACAAGCAACACGAACCCTCAGTAGGGGGTCGCCTTTCCCTCGCCGTACAACCGCTATTGTTTGCGGCAGTCCACAGGTACGGAGTTTCAGCTCTAGTCAGTCGTAGGATTTCTTTCTGTCTTCCGATTACTAGTGTAGTTCTAGTCAGTCGTAGGATTTCTTTCTGTCTTCCGATTACTAGTGTAGTTACCTTAATCTTTCGAGTACTCCATTGTCATGTTTACCGGAGTAGTGCGTCTCTGCGTCAGAGACATCGTTTAGACCAGTGGCTCCCAATCTTTCCGCGACCATTACCCCTGAGTGTAATCAGATGTTAGTACCGCCGACGCCCCCCCCCCCCCTCCCCGCCCTCCTCCGCCCTTTCTCTCGCCTATTACCATCAACGTAGGCGCCTAAGTAAAGTTTAGAACGAAAAACAATTTCTTTGAAAACTTTAATTTTTAAAATGACAAAACATGAATGAAGTTGAATTTTTGTAGACGTTAATCAGACAATGAGGCAATTTGTACTGCTTATTTCTGATAACATTTTTTTTGCAGAATGATGAAGTAATCTTCAGTGCATCAGAAATGCTACCTACAACTCCTTCTCAGAAAAGGAAATTGATTTTTCCAGATAGAGGGTAGAAACTTCGTACAAAACACCATTCCTCTGCACCCATCCCCTGCGACAGTTGCTTCACCCACACCTTCATTTAAAGCCAACCAAATTAAAATGTGTGCGCTATACTTAGGCTTACTGTTCACTTGATTGCAGAACTTCTTACTTCTGGAGTGGCAGGAATTGGAAAACTTGAGGCAGACAGTAATTTGTATACGACCACTGCAACTAATAATAACTACGTACATCATGGAGAAGGCATTTTCATGAGAGATTTAAGCATATGTGATGCGTGTGTGTCTATTTTACTGCACAGGTAGGTGGTACATAGTATAGAGTATGTGTGTAGGGGGAGAACTGCGCGAGGAAGATTTTGTTCATACACTGACGGAAAAAAAATCGCAACATCAAGAAGCAGTCATGCGATATAAACGAAAGTTGGGAGGCGTGTATCTACATCTGAAATATGTCTGTGCTAATTTCACTCCAGTCGCATAAGAGTAGCGATTAGCGCTAGTGGCCCCGCTACAAGGTTGCAAATCGTGAGCGTTGAAATTGGACGTAGTGAGTTGATGTTAGTCAAGAATGTCTTTAAGGCGATAAAGACGCCATTGTCAACACCTCACAGAGTTTGAAAGAGGTCGTGTAATAGGACTACAAGAAAGACTCGGCAGGGAATGTAGCCACTGTACAGGGCGAGTGGCTATGAAGCAGCTCACCAAGATCTGGCAGAGCAGAGCAATAACAACTAGCACAAAGATCCAGCTAGTTGCAACACTAGTGTTTTCTACCTTCTTTTATGGTTGCGAAACATGGACACTCAAGGCCAGAAACAAACAGCGCATTGATGCGTTTTGAGCTTTGATGCTGGCGTAGGATGCCACGCATGGAATGGACCGAAAGAACAACAAATGTGTCCATTATTGAACAACTTGATATCCCCAGACGCCTTTCTTTTCGAGTCACCGAAAAAATTCTCCAGTTCTTTGGCCATATTGTGAGAAGAGATGGAGAAAATCGAGAGAAAATAATCTTGCAAGGAAAGATGCAGGGGACGAGACCAAGAGGAAGGGTAGCCAGCAGATGGATAGATCAAATCAAGGCACTAAGAAATCTGGCAACCGTCCGGGATGGAGACGCTTGGTTCATAGGGTCACGACGCTCAGCAATGAGCACGACGACTTTGATTGATTGATTGATATGATTGCTGGCAGCGGTGGTCACGGGAATGTGCGGTCGCAAGAAGACTGGGCTGCGTACGGCCACGTGGCCATACAGAGAGGGAAGACCATCGTGTTCGGAGTATGGCTCTGGCACCTCGTACTTTGCAGCAGCAGTTGGAGCAGCATTTGGCACCAAAGTGACGCAACGAACTCTTACAAATCGGCTCTTCAAGGACAGCTCCGCGCCACGGTGTCCAAATCATCTCATTTGCGACTTCAGTGGCGTCATGCGAGAGCACATTGAAGGGCAGGGTGGAAGTCTATTGTGTTTTCGGATGAAATATGAATCTGCCTCGGTGCCAGTGACTGCCGTGTGTTTGTTAGGAGGAGGCCAGTTTAGGACCTGCAACCAACTTATCTACATGGTACACACACTGGACCTGCACCTGGAGTTATGGTCTGCGTGCAATGACAGTGGGAACACACTTGCGGTTGGACCACACAGACTAATTGCAGAATTGTACGTCAGTCTGGTGATTAGACCTGTTGTGCTGCCATTCATGAACAGCATTCCAGGGGGTATTTTCCTACAGGATAACGCTAGCCCGCTTGCAGATGATGTAAATCGACATGAGTGAGTGTCGACATGTTGCCTTGGTCACCTCGATCACGAGATCTGCCTCCAATCGAGCACCCGTGGGAAATCATCGAACTACAACTCCAGCGTCATCAGCAAACACATTAACTGTCTCCGTATTTAGCAATCGGAGGCAACAGGCATGGAACTCCACCCCCCATTTGGCACCTGTACAACGCAAGGCATGCGTGTTTGCATGTTTGTCGGTAACACGGGTTATTAATCTACCAGCATTTCACATTTTCAGTTGCTTATCTCGCCCTTACAGTAACATGTGATCTTGCAATGTTAATCACTGAAATATGCTACCTAGACATGTATTCACGAAATATCATTACTCTACATTAATTTTCTTTGGTGTTGCGATTTTTTTTGCGTCAGGGTACATTCGTTTCACAAGCTTTAGCCCCACACTCCATTGTGCCGTCACACGTTCATGCTACTAGTTGACTAGATAGTAAATATTAGTAAATTTTGTAATCAGTACTACAGTCTCACGAAGTAGTGATAATATTAGTTGTAATATTGATATGAAAATGGTGTAGCATCACCATTTTGTTTGCACCACTCAGAAAATTATATTTTGCCCATCAGGAGCTAATTAACCTCAGATTGGGAAGCACTATTGGAGACAGTAGTCTCGTTATTATAATGTTTTTCTTTCTTAATACATCATCATGAGTCGACGTGGTGTAGTATATACTGAGGTAGTAAGTAGTAATTTGCCATGAAATCATATTCTGTAGTAAGAATTTCGTTTACATTTCTCAAGACATACCGTGCATCGGTTCTGAGCGTACAGACAGAAGTTTTTTAGATGAATGGAGTTTCAGTGAAAAAAAGTCATCGAAGCCATTATATTCGGCAGCAAAACTAATAGATACCGCCGCCAGTGCGGGGAAAGTCGTCGTAGAGCGAGAGGCGGCCGCGAGCATGGTGCAATTTGTGGGCAGGCGGCCGCAGCCGCTGTGGTGGGCCGTCTCTGTATTGGCAGACAGACCCGGCCGTCGCTTTGTCCTCGCTACCCCCCTTTCCCCCCACACAGCCCTCGCAAACCACTATTATAACCGCGCCCGTTCACGCCACATCAGCCCCCTAATTTGTTCACCGCTACAGCATGCGTCTCCGCGCCGCAGACAGGGCATGTCAAAAGCCCGGCCATCACGCCTTCCTGAAACAAGAAACGGCGCCCCGCTTGCCACAAATGAATGCTGCTTTTTGTTCTGATGAATGAAGTGAAGTCTGTATGGACAGGTAGGCGGCTGCGTGGATAAATGAAAGGTGGATTAATAGACGACGGCCGTGTTGTGCGTAGCATTTACGTGTTCCTTCGCTTGTGAATTCCTTGAACATCGTGGTCATTACAGTAGCTTGCCTGCTTGTCATAGAATAGAGCAGTTAATATTTTGAAAGACAAAAAGTTACTGACAGTCAAAACTGTGAAGGTGGGTAGTGAGTCCTACCTGGATAGACCAATGGTATACAGCATTGCCCACGACAGGCAAGTGTTCGGCGTCGAGTAACGATCCGACAAACAGATCAGACCGGTTATGAGGTACCACAATAGCTCGCACTCCGCTTCAGAGTGGATGATTCATTACGGAGCGTGGAAGGAAGTTTCCAGGAATTTCAACTTGGCGCCAATACACTAACAGGCTATGTGATAGCAGCACGTGCTAGCTTCGCACTATACTGAATTTAGAAACTCGATGATACCAACACTTCCTTAATTATTACGTACATAAACTTGTGGCGACAGTGGGGCCAAACCTTGTTGGCAGTCACCGATAGCGAAAAGGATACACACACACACACACACACACACACACACACACACACGCAAGTTCCGACAATTTATTTTTAACAAAACCATAAAAATATCGCCCCTTCCCTTGAAATACAACAAGACTAGTTGAAATTAAATATTTTCCGTTTACAATAAAACATTAACATTCTTTTTATTATCGTCAGTTCATTGGAATAAGATTTAAAAGAACTCACCTGAAAACTAATCTAATTCGTTAAGCAAGAATACCTTCATAAGGAGAAGTAAAGCTCTCCTTTTACATGTTGTCCTCTTTCTTTTTCAGCCTCTTTTTCCGCAGTTGCACTTACACAAGTTGCATAGATTAATTGCCGTCTTTAGCAACTGTAATAAGTGTTTTTAAGACTAGACGCGTTTCGCTTTATTTTAAAGCATCTTCGGTGGTCACTGTAACGATATGCTTTATTTCATTTACACGTTTGTTTGTTATGATCATTAACAGTTCACATGCTTGTTACCATAAACGGTTTTTATTGTTTTCGTTACTTGCGGTTTTTTACTTGTTGATTATATTCTTCTTCGTCTTCCACATGTATGTGTTAAACTTTTTGCACACAGCACTCTGACTACATTTAAGACATTTCTGTGTTGGGAAGTATCACTGTTCTTTCACCATTTCTCGTGTTTTGTTTGCTGTTGCGGTATGCGTTCGTATTTTATTTGTTTTCATAGTGGGTGAAGCATCTGCTATCGCTCTGCGAATATTTATATTTTCCATCTAGTGTGTGTGTGTGTGTGTGTGTGTGTGTGTAACTAACATGTGCTAGCTGCCGTGTGTAAGTGGTAAGTTGTTGCTTTATTATGGTACAGTGGTGGATGATCTAGGGTTGAAATATGTTGCCTAGTGTGTGGTATTATTTTGTGGCGCGTGTGTGTGTGTGTGTGTGTGTGTGTGTGTGTGTGTGTGTGTGTGTGTGTCAATATGTTCTATTAGTTCAAACAGCGTCTGGCTTCTGATTTTTGTCAGGTGATTTATTACGTGTTTCTTCTCTATTATTGTTTTTGAATTTGGAAATTTTTTTGGCGGTGTAGGAAATGTTTCTTGTTGCTGAATCAATTTTCACGTCCTTTTATGTTGTGGTTGGGTGGTAGTTCTGGAAATGTTAAATGGCTTTTGCAGAAGACCTCCGGAAAGAAAACCACCGCGCAACCGCAACACGAAAGGACATGGAAATAGATTCAACAACAAGAAACATCTCCTACACCGCCAAAAAAAAATTCTAATTCAGAAAGCAATAATAGGGAAGAAACAGCAAATGACCTGACAAACATCAGAAACCAGACGCTGTTTGAACTAATGAAACATATTGTTGGTAAGAATAACACGCATAGACACCACTTAATAATACCACAAACTAGGCGGTATTCCCTTCCTAGATCATCCACGACTGTACCATAGTAAAGAAACAACTTACACTCACAATAGCTAGCACATAGCTCCCTTCACATTCTCTCTCTCTCTCTCTCTCTCTCTTTCTCTAGTCGAAAAGTATAAACACACTCAGAGCGATAGCAGATGCTTCCACGTCTGTCAATTATCAAAACAAACAAAAGACGAACGCATCCCGCAATAGCAAAACAAAACACGCAAATGGCGAGAGGACAGTGATACTTCCAACACAGAAATGTGAGTGTATGAAGTGCAGTGAAAGTGTTGCGTGCAAACTCAACACACACACACACACACACACACACACACACACACACACACATACGTGGAAGACGAAGAAGAGTGCACTAAACAGCAAACAAAAAAACACCCTAACGAAAAGAATAAAAACTATTTATAATAACAAGTGAAGCATACGAATTGTTAATGATCATAACAAACAAAATTCTAAGAGAAAAAAAAACCAAATTGTTACAGTTGCCACTGAGGATCATTTAAAATAAAACGAAACGCGTCTGAACTTTATAAGACTTTTTTTATTACAGTTGCTGAAGACGGCAATTAACCTAGACAACTTTCCTTTTAATTAAAATAAGTGAAGTCAACCATATACAATTTACAATCAAGTATATTACGCTGACCAACGACCTTTGAATGAAACCTTATAATTAAAACTCAATCCTCAAAAAAATTTAAGACCCACAATATTTATAACACCATCCATTAAGAATAAACATCAGTATCCAGTCCGTCGTACCTGCCTCTTACTGAAAATTACTCCGAACTTTGCTTTAGTAGCTGAACAGGTTGGGATGCATTACTCTCGGTTACCCACCAACATGAAATTAGGTCCTCAATCATTCCTCTAACACTCTCCAATAAGGTTATTTACGTACTTAAGTAGAGTTTCCGTGAAACAAAAATGCTTTAGGAACAGTTCACACTAATCGGTTTATACACAGGCACTAGACAGGTTTCACAGTAAATGCATTGAGCAAATACCATAACCCACTAACTGTTCACCACTGCGAGAACTCCCCAACAATACAGAGGTTTTTCTGTAAAAAAGAAAAAAGAAGAAGACCGCCCCAGTCGAACGCATCTTCACTACCGTCCAACTGTTCAGCTGTAAATAATTTTTCAGCTCGAAGAACTGTCACTATGTTCTCTCTCCAATACTTCTGAGCAAAGTCAACACACATACTACTACTCAGGGGAGGGGAGAGAGAGAGAGAGAGAGAGAGAGAGAGAGAGAGAGAGAGATGGGTGCGGGGGACAACCACACCATAAACGAAATCTGGGTGGTGCAGCCGTTCCTTGGAAAACGTACCCACCATATATATTACGCCAAGAAAATAAAAAACGTTCTACGTATGAGTCTCTGCAGCGACAACATAAGTGTGTTAGTAGTTATGGTAGAGGACTGTTCTTTGATAATGTTGGCTACTGGCGCCAATGAAGCTTTATGAAAACTACAGACAAAACACACACACACACACACACACACACACACACACACACACAGTTTTTGTTTACTTTGTTTTGATGCGAAAGGGGTAATAAATTCCTGAATTTAAACAGTGAAGGACGAGGAAAATACTGTAGCTAAAAGTTAGAAAAAACTATGTTAGTCACCTTCGTACTTCGCTGCACCATCTCTAATGGCTAAGTTTTCTACGGGACGTTGGAGTACTGGGACTATGACAAATGAAACCGCATTTCTTTGCTTTGGAAGACATGTAGACGTAGGCAGAGTGAGTCTTCGATGTGGTTGGAAAATTAATCATACACAAATTGCTGAAAATAATCGGAAATCTGAGTACCATTTTTTGCGCAAACCAATGTTTACGGGTCTATCAAAGACAGGAGAGCATTAACAAATTCATTCCTAAAATAATCACCTTATAAAGATTTCGTAGACTGTTTTCTTCAAACTAAGTGCGTTGTTGGCTAAATGCACTTACTGATAAACTGTAACTGTGTGTCAGACAGACATGTTAGCTGAATTTCATTAGTTTTTTTTATCTTTGCTCTGCGGTGGAGCAGTCCATGTCTGCCTCTTGTTTCTTCGCTTTATTGGCAGAGACACTCGTACCAGAGCAGCACAGGACCAAAAGTGCGCAGAAAATTATTGATTAGAGTACAAACAGAGTGACATAGTTGTTTGCAAAAAGAGTATGCTGTTTGTACAAATCTTTTAGATTCAGCTTTAGACAGTGTGCACTAAAGGATTGGTCTGAATAGTAGTACGTGTCAGTAGCTAATTTCGACTATATGCGTTCGTCGCTTAAATACCAATTTGTTTCACCCGTTCGTGACTTTAGGTGTTCGTTACAGTCTTACTTATTCTGATAAGTTTCAGACGCACCAAAATTGTACGCATATCGCTCTCAGTAATCAGTGAATGTGTTGTTTTGACTGTATTGAGAAGTTTCTTTTACTGAGTACTGTTAGTAAATTGTCCTGAGAGTTGTCAGTCGCCCATGATCACGCTTGCCGCTTGCCGTATGTCTCTTGCCAAACACACACCTTTTAACAAGTCGGTGATCCGCCCTCTACTGAGAGATGCTGAACTTTGCGTATTTTCTTCGTACACGAAACAGCTGACGCATGCTTTTGGAAATCGTTAGCTGCATATGTGTATCGACGGACTATTACTAACCGCTGTGTACCTCGAAAAGACCATCGTTGGAACCCCTCCTAGAAGAAGGGCCAGTTGCCAATCAGCTCCATACCAAAGTACTGGTTTTGCTTTCTATCTGTTTCTTAAAAGTTTCTGAGCATACAGGAGAACGCAGAGATTTTCATGACTTAATGTACAATTTTATGCTTGGATTGGACGAGTATTTCGAAGGAAACTGGCCAGATCATCTTCAGTAAAACATCCCAAAAGTCGCCTTCAATGGCTTACGGAAAATCTAAATCTACATGGTTGGACGGAGATTCAAATCCGCTCCGCTTTCCAATGCGAGTCAAGTTGCCTTAACCATTGCCGTATCTCGCGTGGTCCCGCTGTCAAGACGAGATGGTCATATAATCGGTTATAATGCGTGGATTGGATTGTCTAGTTCGAAAATATGTTTCACTTCCCTCACTTCCTATACTTTCACCACAGGGTTAGGAGCGACAGATCGCTCATAAAAGGATCAGGGTTGTATTACACATCAGAGGATCAGCGTAGTTGACTGTTCCTGTTCGTGGCATGCGTACAAGGTGTTGGCACTCTCCGTCCAGTCGGCATGTTACAAGGGACTCGCTAATACTCTTACCACGTCTCAAGAACTACGCCAGATAAATGGAAAATATCAAGATATTCGTGACAGAAATAGCATAAAAGAATCGTACTTCGAATAAAAAACAAAGCTGTGGGGCCCACATAATACTCGGCTATAATCAGAGATTGGTAGTAGCGCGGTCATGGAAGCAAATCTGAATGTTTACCGAAAAGACAGGCTTCATGAGATGGGAGAGGAGGTTGTATTTCTGGCCGCGGACAAGAGCCTTACATCTACTGAGGTAGAAATGGAGGAAACATGCGAAATGGTTTTAACACGAATAACAATAACGATTGTATCGTTCACTAGATTCTGCTCCGTCGGTAGCTTGTAACATGAGAGAAACGTCCATTCTCTGCTGCATATGTTTTCAAGTCATACTTTATAGTTGGAAGGGATTTTAAAAACTCCAAAATCGGCTGGAAAATAACAACTTTAGACAGAGACGCAAAAGTACTTACCGAGAGACGCTGCAAAACTTGTCACTAAAATTTACCTAACACAAATAATTCGGTATTCTACCCATAATGTAAACGGACTCTATTTGTACGAAACAAACACACTCGACCTGAAATGATTCACGTAGAGATTAGGATCAATGCTCACAATACAGATGCAGCGAAAAGCTACAAAGACCTAGAAAAGAAAGTAAGTGTTCAATAAAATGGATAAGCGACAACAGATTGATACAGGCGGAGAATAAGTTAAGAAATTTAAATCATCGATCAAATTCCAGAAAAATATTTACCATACTGAATAATAAAAGATACTGGAGCTCAGTTAATTTTCGTATTAAATTCCGTCGCAGGTTGTAGTAGAACTCACGGTTTATTTTGCTCCCCATTGCAACGGCAGTGTGCGTTTCGAGGTAGTAAAGAAATCACAGTTTGTTAATTCTAATGTATTTCAGACGTAGCTTCCAGTCAGATGAACGGATGTGTGCAGTACCTTGCAGCCGGTTACGGACAACGTCGTCACGGGGAGAGGAATCTGCGTCATGCGTAACCGCAGAAATGCGCAGGAGATGACGCACTTCCATATCGTCCTCAAAGTACAATTGCGTCGTTGCGTACAGCTTGGGAAAGAATCCAGGAATGGCGCTGGGGATGGAACGATGGGGTATTTTTAGAAAAAACCAAACAAACTGGCGGAGGGAGAGAGAGAGAGGGGGGGGGGGGGGCTACTGTTGTACAGACCGGCGTTGTCGAATTGTTAGAAATTTTTCAGATACATGTATGTCAGAGACTCACATAATGATTTTGAAATGTTTCTCCAGAGTTCATCGCTATTTTGCTATTCAGTCTCATAGCTTTAACGGGCCATGCCGGAAAGAGAAGTGAAAACGTAACTTTCATAGGAAGAGTCAGCAGAACCGGACTTTCAGTGTTAGTTACGCAGGCGTATCTTGTGTCCTTTACGGTTTAGTCTGTATTAAATATACGAATACAAAGAAACTGGTCAAACTTCATTTCGTACAGCGGGCAATACGGCGTCGTATAACTGTTATCATAAATTAAGGAACAGAATGCAAAATTACTTTATGATTAAAATACATAGAAAAGCGATCCATTGCTGTCCGTTTACAAGTATTTGACTACTGGACTTCATTGGCATTGCTCTGAATTTTGGTAATGTTATGTACATGAAGATTGCCCCCATGAACTGCGAGACATACAGTTAGGTTATCACTAGCAGTTGAAGGACAGGCCGAAGCTCGAACTAATTAATTGTGAGTGTATAGTACGCAGGCTGCAGTTGTTCATGTTAGTATAGAATGGACTGCATAATTTCCGTGGACATAGTCCTCCTATATCTTCGGGTATTCTTAGCGGATACAATCTTGTAAGTGCTAGAAGAAACAGCAGCGCTCGTACCCGGCAGTTGTCGTTGACCAACATGTAGCTGCAAGTACACTTTGCTGTCAGCGCCATTTTAATGGTTAGTATGTGAAGAGAGCCGTGGTATATCTTGTACTTAACCATACTACTGCCATTTTTCTACAAAGAGATTTTTTTTTACGTACCATAAATTTAAAGGAGCAGATGTTACGTGGGAAACGTGCTTGCTATCTGCCGTGCAGGATGTACAAATCGTGTGTGTTCCTGCTTTGGACCGTAACTACCGAAGATGTGGGGGCCGTAGACTTTCATGTTCGTGATCACCATGGAATTTTTGTGACAAACATGGAATTTACGTTCGAACTTCAGTAGCTCAAAGATGCACTGATAACGTACTGATACTCAAAGAGACGGTTCTACAGATGCATGGCTTGCAAGCATTCACACTCTGAGCTTACTTCGTTAAATTTCAACTCATTATTGACAATCTGACAAGAAATTACTTCATCCGAAAATCTACTTCACTTGATGGAAATTTTTTAATACCGTGTGACTGTAACCTATCTAGCACTACATTGAAATTTTGAAAATCAGAGAGAAAATAACAGGAAAATTGAAATCATTATTCAGCGTTACAGTAATTAAAGTTCCCAAATTAACTAAGTTTGTACTGCGAAAGAATGTAAAAAGCGGTCGTTGTATAATGAAACTGTAATTGCTATCAGTTTTAAATAAAAAAATGTACACATTTCGCCGACTGACTTTTAACATTAGGAAAAAGATTCGAAGGAAACGTTAATATATTTATGAAAATTGTGACAGGAACTATGCCGTCCGCGTTTAGGTGAAAGTTTCGTAGTGTTTCGGATTAAATAATACACTCGTCACTGTTGTTTCGCGTTGCATTCGATCGGTTAACCTAACCATTGCTGCATAATGTATTAGCATGCCTGCCACTCATGGGAGAAAACGATGTTTTATATTCCATCCGACATTAGCATGCAATATGTAGTGCTACAAAAGTTGGAATTGTGTTCAGTCTTATGACGTTTCCTTGCTGCCAGAAATATACTTCACCAGAGGGGAGCCGGCCGTAGTGGCCGAGCGGTTCTAGGCGCTTCAGTCCGGAACCGCGCGACCTCTACGGTCGCAGGTTCGAATCCTGCCTCGGGCATGGATGTGTGTGATGTCCTTAGGTTAGTTAGGTTTAATTAGTTCTAAGTTCTAGGGGACTGATGACCTCAGCTGTTAAGTCCCATAGTGCTCAGAGCCATTTGAACCATTTTTGAACCAGAGGGGAAATGAGTCGCACATCAACGAATTGAGAGGCAGAAAGTAATCTTGCAGCCAAAACAGTTTCCCAAACTTCCCAAGTGTAGAATTTAACGTACCGTAATAGCGAATTTTATGTAAGTCTGATGCGCGTAACATTAGGCAGCCAGTGCAGTAGCGTGTGGCCGCAGATCTTGTTCATACTTTTGGAATCTTTTCATTCCAGCGAAGTAAACTTAAAATGACTAACATGTGCTCCGGTTATTAGAAATGCGAGAGATGATAGGTTGTATAAACGACCAAGAGCTGTGTTGTCAGCTCTGGAAAATGAGTCGATGTCAATAGGAAAATTTTTACGCCGTCAACACAATAATTGACAAATATTTTGCCCTAATTTAGCATGGTTTCTCATGGAGTAAATGGCACTGAGAACTAGGAGCTCTGAAGTTGACACTGTTGTAGTAGTGCTTCTGGTAGAGAGTTACGCTTCGATAGTGGTAACTGTGGATTGACTTACCCTCAGGCGGTTCACGTTGAAGCTCTTCTGATTTACGTAAAAGAAAACTACAAGTCGCAACCTGGTACGAGTGCCGCCTTTCTGTTTTTCTTCATTCCCAGGCTTTGCAAGAACATCTGAACGAACCCACCAACAAGGCCGTAATGAGTTCCAATACCTTTCCTTGACGGAAGTGCAGCTGCCGTAGTCAACGCCGTGCTTGGAGCATAGACAGAAACTCGTTATTTTCACTTGTCTAAGTAAACATGTCGTTGCTTTTCATACTGTATGATCTTCACAAGTTATTAGTTAGGTCAAATTTTGATTCGCTTTCCTCTTGGTGCCAAAAGATGGCTTTTATCGCTTTACTCATTTCATATCCAGAAGACAGATGCCGAATTTAATGAATGAGCTGTATTGGTTGGTTTTGTCTAAGAATGGCAAGCTAAACCTCCCAAAAAGCTCTTTATTAAATTTTTGCACCCGTCGGACTCTGAAATCCGTACAGTAGATCAGCGATTAAAGTACATATTTGTTACTACCTCAGGTTTCTTCATCTTGGCGGTCATGCATAAACTCGTGTCAGACACACAAGCCTCGTCGTGTCGTCGTGAGTACCAGTTAATTCTGTGCACTCAGTATTTTACCTTACTGTACGTAAGTCGTTCTTGAATAGAAGTACAGTAGCACCCCTCTAACCCGTCACCTTCGGGACCGGGACCATGGTTGGAACGAAAAAAGGTCGGATTATCCGAAAAATCTAATATTTATTGCAAAAAATATAAAAAGACATTTAGTACAAAAAATTAAACGATTTAAGAACTAAAAGACATCTACAGTAATATAAAAAGATGTTTTTTACACAAAAAAATGTCTACACACACTATAATATGTATTGGTTTTAAAAGGAAAAACGACAAACAAATTACAGTACTGTACTGTTTTTAATAACGTATAAACGATATATACTGTAGACTAAAAAAATGCTTATAGCACTATGTATAAAAAAGAAATTTTCTTACAAATAAATAAACTGTATGTATAAACTAAGAAATGATTATACTGTATGTATTGTTTTTACAGTAAAAACGAAAACAAACTACTTGGAAAAAAAGTCAGTGATACATTTTTGTTTAGCAGATGTTAGTATTGATTTAGCTGCAGTGTCCCTCCATTTTTTTATCCACAAAACGTCCATTGGAGTTGAAGTTGGATTCTGCTCGATGTACTGAATGGCGATGTCAAAAGCGTTTTATGCATCGGTGTGTGAAATCCGGGTTGAGGGTTCGTCTATGCCGTCCTAGTCCTCATTACAGTTTCTTGGCTAACAGCGGTAACAATCTGGTCGTCAATGAGCTCTTCAAAAGTGTCACAGTCTTCGTCACATTCGTTGATCCACTCTTCAACTTCATTGGCAGGGACGTTCGGCTCCAGAGTTGGTAGATCTTTAACGATTTCCAGTGCGTCGTTGTTTTGCTCATCTTCGGTATGCTCATTTTCATTCATAACTTGTGGCCAAATTTTACGCCACGATTTCCGCAGTGTGCCAGGTTGCAGTTCATCCCATGCTGCAGCGATTGTGTAGATAGCATCTTTGATGTTTAGGGATTTCATTGCCTCAAATAAGTTATGATCTTCAGATTTTTCCAATATTGATCTGATATACTTTCTGCGATATCGCCTTTGTAACCATTCGATAACGCCGTGATCCATTGGTTGGATGAGTGAAGTCACATTAGGAGGCAGAAAGAGAGCTTTTATGTCCCCTTTCCCCAAATCTTCCTCAGATGGATGTGATGGTGCGTTATCCAACAGCAGTAGAGTACGAACAGGCAGATTTTTTTGCTGCAAGTCTTTTTCGACCGATGGCACAAACTCGTCGAAAAACCAGGATTTAAAAATGTTGCAGTCCATCCAAGCAGATTTTTGATTGCAGTAATAAACCAGCAAGGAAGATAAGTTTATATTTTTGAATGCCCTTGGCTTCTCATATTTGCCAATGACGAACAAGGGGAGCTTGTGGGTACCATCTGCGTTGCTACAAGGAATGATTCTATCTTTTATAAGTTTCATTCCTACCACGGATTCATTTGAAGCTGCGAGCGTTTTTATTGGCAACATTTTAAAGTTCAGCCCTGTCTCGTCGATGTTACACACTTGGCAGGGTAACAGTTCATTTTCTTCTACTGTTCCTTGAAACTTAACAGAAAACTCCTTAGCAGCTGCGGCTTCGGCAGATAGTTTTCACCGGAAATAGAAACAAATCGGACACCATGACGAGTTTTCCAACGATCAATCCAGCCTTCACTAGCAGCAAATTTACTTTCGGCTTCCAGTTTTTTGTGCGAAACTATCGCTTTCTCTTTGAGAATTGGCCTGAATATTGGAGTTCCTTTCCTTCTTTCTTGACAAAACCACACCCACAATCAAGCAGTTCAAATATAGGCTTTTTTAATGTTTTCACCATCAATCGTAACTGTATAGGATTCAATGTCTTTCCGATTCTTCCTCCAATCCTTAATTTTCATAACACCTACATTCAGTTCCTTTGCAATTTTTTTGGAGCGAATCTCCTTCGTCCAGTCTTTGTAGCACTGCTATTTTTTCATTTAATGAAAGAGTTACGTGTTTACGTTTGAGTCCAGACATGTTGAAAAACAGACAACTGCACACACAATGAATCTACAATAATAGGTACTGTAGAGAACACGGAAGAAAGCAAACAACGCCGTTTTTTTAATCCCAACAAAGGATAAAACTGCACAATAACGTACAGTATAACAGTTTGCACAGCACAGCGATACACACCGCAACAATGGCTCTACAGGCGTCCAGTCAGTGACAAGTCGGCACAGGCTCGCGAGCCTGAGCATGGTCGGACTAACCGGAGTGACGGACCATCCAGAGTCTAATTAGAGGGGTTCTACTGTATTAAAAGAAATCCCTCGCTCCCCCCCCCCTCCGCCCACCCCTCACCCTTTCACCCTACCACGTCTCAATGCGGTCGCACTGGCAAGAGCCTGCAGGTGTTGGCGCGGCAGGTACGTAACACAGTCTTTGACAGCAACACCTACTCCAGTCAGCCACCAGCAGTGAAGAGTGATACTTTCACAATGCCAGACACTCGTGCCAGCCCCAACGTCAGCAAAATCATTAAATAAACGTCGGCCAAAGAATCCGAGCAGAAGCCAAGAGGCAATATGTCATTTAGTAAACACTTCCGCAGCACACTAATGTTGTCATTTCTCCCACGGACACTGAAGACAAGGTCGTTTTTGGCTCATAACCAGTAAACCAACAGAGCAGCGAGAAGTTGTTCACATTGGTTATTGTGAAATCAGGGGATATTTGATGAACAGCTTGATTCGAAATTAGGTTGAGAATATTCAGTTCTTCACCTACTTGTTCTGCACTCGATAATGTGTATGGTTTCACTTGACGTTGGCAATCACTGTACATGCAGTTGGATGAACGAAAGCAACTCTGAATAAATGTCATGACAGACGATAAGGAACATACTTGAAAATGCTAAAAGCAACCTTACAAAACACATTTGCCCTTATAGGGATTAAAAGTGATGGAAACGAAAATAAATGGGCGACTGGCTCTGTAATTTCGTAACTAGTCAGTGATGGTTGAAAGGCAGGGCGCAAATGCTTTAAATCAAATTCTGGTGCAGGTCACAGTCTTAACGCTGTAAGAAATAAAGTCACAGGCGATGGCAGATGATTAGGAATTAATCGCAAAAAAAACAACATTCGACTGGTGTCTAGGGGATTGCTTTTGCTAGAAGTAGGCATAAAGTCGTAAGAAGAGGTGTACAAAAGATAACGATTAACCCGTAAACATAACGATAAGTTGACGTAGATAAATGATCTAAGACATACAGAGCTCGATTATGGGGAAGGAGTAGCAAAATTGAGCTATTGTAAGAATATATTGTTAAAGCGTGTTGGTATCCTCCTAAAGCCACATTTTTAACTTTTTTTAAACTAATAGTCTGCGCATTCTCATTATACTTTTCTTAGGTAAACATTTGGCAAGAACTATTGTACAAATACTATCGATTGTAAGAAATAAATACAACGTTGGCGACTAACGGGAAACTGCAGTGAAAGGTGCTATAACGTGAGCCGACTTCTTTTGTGACTGACACTTGTGATGCATTATGCCGTTTACTGTTCCCGCACCGTGCGAGATTCTCTGCCGCAGGCGATTTTTGCACGGACAGGCGGCTGGTTAGCCGGTTCCCCCGCCCGTCAGCATGTGCAAACGTTATGCCATCGTGCTGATCCAATCAGCGGCGAGTGGAATCGATTAGCGGGCCGGTGAATGGTATTATCGGCTCGCATTACCCCCTCACCCGCCCGCCAGCAGGCCTAATAAAACGCCGCGGCGCTGCTGCAGCGTGGGCCGTTTTCCGCACTCGCGTATGCGGCTCACGTAGCTGGGTCTCGCGCGCCAACTGTTGATATTCATTCTGCGCTCATGATCTGGCCTCAGGGTACTCAGGAATGCAAGGCCACGATCAACAAATCCTGCTAATGTGGGCAATGGGTGAAATTATTCATTACAAATTTATTTTGGTGAGGAAGCACCAAATGTAACTAGACATGAGAAACGACCACTCCATGTCGGTTATTGAATCTTTTGTTACGTCTACGTTTACATACATAAATACACTGAAGTGACAAAAGTCATGGGATAGCAATATGCAAGTATACAGATGGCAGTAGCAACGCTTACACAAGGTATAAAAAGGCAGTGCATTGGCGGAGCTGCCATTTGTGCTCAGTGATTCAAATGGTTCAAATGGCTCTGAGCACTATGGGACTTAACTTTTGAGGTCATCAGTCCCCTAGAACTTAGAACTACTTAAACGTAACTAACCTAAGGACATCACACACATCCATTCCGGAGGCAGGGTTCGAACCTGCGACCGTAGCGGTCGCGCGGTTCCAGACTGTAGCGCCTAGAACCGCTCGGTCACCCAGGCTTGCCTCAGTGATTCACGTGAAAAGATTTCCGACATGATTTTGGCGTATGGCTGGGGTTAATAGACTTCGAACGCGAAATGGTAGTAGGAGCTACACGCATTTAACATTCCATTCGTAAATCGTTAGGAAATTAAATATTTCAAGATACACAGTGTCAAGTGTGTGCCTAGAATACCAGATTTCCAGCATTACCTCTCACCACTGACAACGCAGTGGCCTACGGCCTTCACTTAACGACCAAGAACAGCGTTGTTTGCGTAGAGATACCAGTGCTAACAGACAAGTTACACTGCTTGAAACAAACCCAGAAATCAGTGTGAGGCATACGACGAACGTCTACGTTAGACATTGTGGCGAAATGTGGCGTTAATGGGCAATGGCAGCAAACGACCGACGCGAGTGCCTTCGCTAACAACACGACATCGCCTTCAGCTCGTGACCATATCGGTTGGACCCTAGACGACTGGAGAATCGTGGCCCGGTCAAATGAGTTCTGACTTGATAAGAGGTGATTGTAGGGTTCGAGTATGGCGCAGACCCGACGAAGCCGTGGATCCCAGTTCTCAAAACGGGAGTGTGCAAACTGGTGGTGACTCCGTAGTAGTGTGGTCTGTGTTTACGTGAAATGGACTGGGTCTTCGGTTATCTTCGGCTATTGGAGACCATTTGCAGCCATTCATGGAGTTCGTGTTCTCAAACAACGATGCCACGTCACCGGCCACAATTGTTCGAGATTGGTTTGAAGAAGATTCTGGATTCTGAGCGAATGATCTGGCCACCCAGATCGCCCGACATGAATCGCATCGAACATTTACGGGACGTAATCGAGATGTAACTTGGGCTCAAAACCCTGCACCGGTAATACTTTTGCAATTATGGACGGCTATAAAGGACTCATGGCTCAATATTTCTGCAGGGGACTTAAGACGACTTGTTGAGCCAAGCCACGTCGAGGCGCTCTACTACGCCGGGCAAAAGGATATCCGACACGACATTCGGAGATAACCTATGACTTTTGTCACCTGCGTGTACACACACAATTGCTCCGCAAGCCACCATACGGAACCGGCCGCTGTGGTCGAGCGGTTCTATGCGCTTCAGTCCGGAACCGCGGTGCTGCTACGGTCGCAGGCATGGATGTGTTTAATGTCCTTAGGTTAGTTAGGTTTAGGTAGTTCTAAGTCTAGGGGACTGATGATCTCAGATGTTACGTCCCATAGTGTTTAGAGCCATCTGAATCTTTTTTTTGTGCCTCTGCTAACCATTCCCTTTCCCGTTCTACTCACAAACGAAACGAAGGAAGAACGACTGTCAATATGCTTCTGTACAAGCAGTGATTTCTGTTGTCTTCGCTGTCCTTACACGAAATGTATGTTAGTGGTAGAAGGATCGTTCTGCAGTCTGTCGCAAGTGCCCGTCTTCAGAAATGTGCCATGAGTGTTTCGCGAAAGGAGGGTCTTTTTCCATCCAGGGCCTCCATTTGAGTTCATGAACCTACTGGTAAGAAATTTAGCAGCCCGCCTCTGAATTGCTCCGACGTCTTGCTTTAAACCGACCTGGTTGGGATCCGAAGCACTCATGTGGCACTCAAGGGAGGGTCAGACAAGTGTTCTGTACGAAGTGAAGTCTCCTTTGTAGATGAGCTACAGAAGAGGTTGTAATCAATATAGACAGGCTGTCCGTCCTTTCAGCGCTCTGGGTGGCCACATGAAACAACAGTGGTCGCCGTAACTTGTAACATCAGGTACACCAAACATTCAGTGAAGGCAGAGGTAACAGACATTGCACATTTTTTGTCATTGAAATACAGTTTAAAGGTACTTTTATTCATCATAAATCATGCATTCAAATCACACATTAAAATGTTGGTTTACGTCCGTCATCGTTTGCCTTCTCTGTAAATGCCAACGACTTATATACACACATATATTTCACAAGTACGTAAGAAGGAACTACCCAACGTGAAATACGCGAAACCTCATTAAAATCTAAGGCGAAATAACTGTAAGTAACAGTAGTAAAGAGCTGTCATATGAAATCTAGGCAGATGGAAAGAAAGTAAGCAAAGCGTTTATTATTACAAAAGAACTGGCGTAACTGTTAATACATTTAGTTCATTGTGAGACAAGACAGTTAACACCGTCATGGGAAAATGTGTAGGGTTGTCTATGGAATCGTGATAGTACCCAAGCATGCACCATTTCGCCTGAAGAAAAACGATGACGAGGAATGCCATTCTTCGGGGCTCCAAAAATATGGCAGTCGTATGGGAGAAGTCAGCACTGTATGGAGGATGTGTAAGGGCTTCCCAGCGGAAGTTCTGCATCGTAGGGCTTCCCAGCGATAGTTCTGCAGCATAGTTGCAACAACCTTGGCATCATGTGGGCACAACCAGAACTTTATCTGCGAAGCTTTTACACATCCTCCATACTGTCCCAATCTTTCCCCATGCGATTGCCATATTTTTGGAGTCGCAAAGGAAGACATAATTGGCCGTCGATTTGCACGGTTGGGTGCAGTTACGGTTCCGTAGGCAACTGCAACAGTTTTTTCATTTATTTGTCTCACAGTGGGCTAAATGTATTTAGAGTTTCGTCGAGTACTCCTGTAATAATAATAATAAGATTACTTACTTTTTCCATCTGTCTCATTTAACATTTCACTGCCTTTTACATAAAGAAATTCGCCATTACCTGTAGGCTGAGATACATCGATAATACAGAAATGTGCATATTTATATTATCATAAAGTCTCCAGAACAATACAGCAGCTCGCACATCGCAAACATTACCCTCGAGATATCATATGGGGAATTATTTACCAAAACGCTTTGTGCTGGTAACAAAGAATAACAAAAAGTGACGACTCTTTATTTGTTTATAATATTTTTCCAACTAAAATACTCAATATGTATTCCAGCCTACAAAAGATTAGATAGTCCTATATATTTAATAGTGTACAAAACATTAATAGTGCGGAAGTATACATTTAAAGAAAGCAGAACGTACACGTTTATCATTTTCGAGAGCTAGTCAATCGGATTCACATTTATTATAATTGTATTTCATCGATCATTCGACACATTTTAATAATTAAGTATCACACTCTGCAAATTTGAAAATTCTGAACAAGGCATACTTTCATAGTTCACTGTCACCTAGAATTCTGCCTTAAGTGCCGGCCGGTGTGGCCGATCGGTTCTAGGCGGTTCAGTCTGGAACCGCGCGACCGCTACGGTCGCAGGTTCGAATCCTGCCTCGGACATAGATGTGTGTGATATCCTTAGGTTAGTTAGGTTTAAGTAGTTCTAAGTCTAGGGGACTGATGACCTCAGATAGTAAGTCCCATAGTGCTCAGAGCCATTTTTCTGCCTTAAATCTCTTGAGCACGTTTTCCTTTTGTCACTACACTTAACTCTTCATGAATGCCAATATTCGCTCACAAAGGCATTGGTGCCAGGGATACTGTACGAAAATCCTACCACTTCGGAAATACTGGGTACACCATGCTCAGGTACTGGAGAAAACATTTTAGGCCAGTTCGCAAGAAAATCACCATCTTTTTTTCTACTGCTGCTAAGGTAATCTCGATGACAACTACACTCCACATATAGGTCATCTGTGCAAATATTTGCACTTAGGTAGTTCTACATCCATTTCAAAATCTTCAAACTCGGACGCTTCTTGTAGAGAAAATGCTACAAGGGATGCGTAGGGGCTGGCATCTGTCATATATTTTTTGGCAAGTACTGAAGCATATTGCTGTAAAAGTTATTACGGCCCTCAGTTACATTCTTCTGTAATAGCATAGACAATACATTTAGGATTTCCTTTGCTTTGCTACTAAAAATGTTGTGTTTACTTTCCTATAGGATCTTAGAATTGAGAAGTCTCGTTTCTCTTTACGTCTGTAGTACATTTGAATCAGACCTTTCAAGTATTTGAGCTACAATTTCCAGCTGACTCCTAATATTACTTCATAAATCGAAGTAGCTTTCAGGTAACACTGCTTCCTCTGGGTCGTGTTAGGTAGTAACTTTGGAAAGTCAGGAATACTGTTGAAGTAACATTTAATTGCATCCCAGTTCCGAAGCAGTCCAGAAATGGCTGGTATTAATGAGAGCCTCCTATCCGGAACTTGGCTCAAATTTTCAGTCCATTTCAAATTCACAAATTCAAAGAAAGATTTTAATTCATCTCATCTTTTTGGATGAGGCAGAGAGGTGATTGTACATCTTTAAGACTATATTTTCAACATTGATATCTGATCTCTCAACTGCAAACTTAATTGTGTCATTTGTCAGTAAGGCCTGCAACATGAACTAAGTCGAAATACATCAAGTAGATGCTTTGTAGTGTTAAATTGCTTATGTTTAGAGGTTCGTTCACAACAAACTTGCCTGTTTCGGCTTACAATGCCATTTACAAGTGCACCTGTGGATATTGTGTATATGAATCTTATTTGCGACTTACATACGATCAATTTGATTTTTATAAATTACATTTTTTTTTTTACATTCAGGTGGAGTTAGATTATATGGTACGCAAGGTCTATCAGCTGACTTTCATGAAATGTTATCATAATCACGTAATTTTTGTTATATGAAATTTTTCGTGATAATTGTTTGAAATCTATTTGACAGTTGGGATCCTTAGATGCAGCATTTTTACAGATTTTTCGTCTTTGGGAGTCAGGGGTGGTGTGTTAATTGCATTTTCGACCGCGAGAAAGGATACACACATGGAATCACAGAGAACTCATATACAACAATTTTTGAGCAAATAGTATCTGTGCGACAAATGTACCATCCCTGACTCCCAAAGATGAAAAATCTATAAACGTACAGCATTTATGGATCTCAGCTGTGAAACCGTTATCACGAAAAATTTAATATTATAAAAACTACATGATTATAATAGGCCTACCTGTAATATTACTTCGTAATAGACGGCTAACGGTTGGCCCCTGGTACAATATGATCGCTAACTTCAGCTTGACGTAAGTAAAGACGTAAGTTCAAATGGCTCTGAGCACTATGGGACTCAACTTCTGAGGTCATCAGTCCCCTAGAACTTAGAACTACTTAAACCTAACTAACCTAAGGACAACACACACATCCATGCCCGAGGCAGGATTCGAACCTGTGACCGTAACGGTCTCGCGGTTCCAGACTGTAGCGCCTAGAGCCGCACGGCCACTCCGGCCGGCTAATGACGTAAGTAATAATGTTCACAACATCCACGAGTGCATTTGAAAATGGCACTGTAATCCAAAACAGGCAAGCTTGTTCTGCAGAAATCTCTAAATACAAGCAAATACAGATTACATTGTAGCTCCTGGACTTAATATAATTGTCTTAAGTGTGATATGATTTGAACAGTTATCTTTCTGTAAGTTAGGGTTTTTATTTGTCAGAAACTGATACATTGAATGTTTTCTTCCAAAGGTCACATTGGCATTGTCTGCACAGTAAGGACACACACAATTCACATGCAAATTGTGTATTTCTAAGTTCTGCAGTACTATATCATTAAGCGCCATAGATGTTTCCCCAGCATTTTGAACAACATCTATAAGTTTTTTTTTTTACACTCCCTAAGAAGGTTTAAAGTATCGGATGCAAACTGAAAGCATTTGTAGATTTCTTTTGTTTGATGTATCTGTAGCCAGCGAAAAAAAGAAAGTTAGTATTTCCTAGACACATTAAATTTGACGTAAAGTTGTTAACATTTTTAGGAGTGAGAACTTTCTTCACTGTTACTTCCACTTCAGTGTATCCACATGAAAGTTTGGAAGCAATTGCAGATTCTGGCAGTGAGCAACCGGCCGGCTCACAGCTAGAGGCCACCTACGGCTCTATCCTCTACCGCCCGACCTGAGGCTTTCGGACTGGATGGATGGTCTACAAAAGACGACTCGGGCTTTGTTTCGACAGTTCTTTCAGACGATAATAGGAGTGACCCACATAGACGCGTCGTTTCGACGACTACCGGACTTAGAAACGAGGACTCTGTGTTAGGAGCGGTCCTCCAAAAAGAGCCTGTTAACAGGAGAACGTGTGATTGTATCCAGTTTGGAAGAAGAGCACAGCTGCCTGTGGGTGTCACAAGCCGTACTGCGCGCATACCGACGACATGCTCTTATTCTCATCTAGGTGTAGGTGTAGGAACAGGTGGCAGTGTTGGTGAGCGGTTCATTATAACGCGAAATGAGCATTCCTCCTCTCCCTCCACGATTAAATACAACATATTGCTGCTCTTGTCGCACCTCACACTTCTCGCGGTCGCATAGTCAGTACTCTGTACGCTTCTCACTCCACTCTGGTGCTCAGGGCACTTTTTTTTTAAAGCCAGTTAAACTTACACGGCTGATTTTCCTATAGAATCCCAGCCATTTTTTAACAAATTTCCGAGTAAAATACAGATTTCATTGACATTATGAGAACAAGCACGTACAATGGCCAAATGTCTGCATCTCAAGTTACCAAACATATTATAAACGAATAAATTACAAAGGTTTATATTCACCGTCGTCAAGATTACCAATACATTAGAGGGAAGCTCTTGTTTCATTTCAACCAGCACCGCTTAAGCCGCCAGTCTGAATATTTTCTGTGTCCGAGAACAGCCGAGGTAAATGTGGTTGACGCCCTTGGCTCCCCATAGTTGCAGTTTGGTAATGGTATGACGTGGAGGATAATTCCTCTCGTCTTTGAATAAGCGTACCATTTGCTCGCGGGGCCGGCCGAAGTGGCCGAGCGGTTCTAGGTGCTGCAGTCTGGTCATGCCTTGGACATGGATGTGTGTGATGTCCTTAGGTTAGTTAGGTTTAAGTCATAAGTTTAGGGGACTGATGACCTCAGAAGTTAAGTCCCATAGTGCTCAGAGCCATTTGAGCCATTTGTTCGCGGGTACCAATATTTGCTTGTTAAATTAGTCTCGCGTATACCGGTGGAGAAGTGCACCTGTATTTTCATTTGCGTGCAGCCTGTTTACATAGTTATATGCAACTTAATGTTAATGTAATACGCGATTAGGATCTGCGTGAGACCATTTTTCTTTTCTTGTACATAGTTCAGTGGTTCTGACTGAGTCATTCCACTTCGTTTACAAAATCAAGTTGTCTATTGAAACTAACAAACGGCAATAGAACACAAAACCACGTGCCAGTAGAACACTCCATTTAAAAATAATGTAATACGTTCGACAATGTAATGCATTCGATATGAAAAACACGATTCAGAAGTAAAAATAAAATAGTGACTAATGATAATTTTTACAAGATGAGGACTCGAACATGGTTGTAGCAAGAGAGAGCCCACTCAAATTTTCAGTATCACTAACGTTTCCTTCCCATCACTTCCAGCATGTCAAAACGAGGTAATGGGTATTCCAGACTCCACAGACGCGGTGGGTAAGATAAACAATTAAATCTTCGTATCATTAATCTAAAAGCGCATAAAACGTTCGGGGAAAACCTGAACTGACTAAACATGTTCCTTTTGTTTTCAAACTGATACTACTTTCACACAACAAAATCGAATGGACGTCGCATCACAAGCTTGCAAAAATTCTAGACAAGACTAGTTTTAGAACAGAAGACAGCTGAAGAAAGGTCTCTGTATGTCCATCTTTCTAGAAATGGTTGCGGGGCTCGTCTGTTCGATAGAGGATGTGAAATTAAATACCTTTCAGCCGTCAATTTTCAACCTTGTTTTAATTGGCAACCAGTTTCAGCGTTTTATTACGCCATTTTCAGGCCCCTGACCGACATGTAGGAAGAATCTACTTTGGTTGTGTTCAAAACAGTCGGCAGGTGATAGTTGAAAAGATCACTGTAGCAAATATCTACTAACACCGGTGTTGCTGGCCCCTGTTCTGAACACAACCGAAGGAGATTCTTGCTACACGTCGGTCAGGGGCCTGAAGATGCGTAATAAAACGCTGAAATTGGTTGCCAATTACAACAAGGTTGAAAATTGACGGCTGAAAGATATTTGACATCCTCCAGCTGAAGAAAAGGAGAAGTTATAAATTTCGCGATTAATAATCATTAATGCAGATGGATCGTTAGACTGCCGCACAAACTCCCTTATGGAGGAAAGAGAAGCAGGTATCTCTGGCATTAAAAACAGCTGGAAGAATTGAAAACAAAGAAGCCGCCAAGTTCGTGTGGAAACCCGACTAGGTTCAGCAGAGAGTACTCACAGCCTGTAGCATTTGACCCTTGCAGTGCTCGCGTTTATCACGAATCTCTCGTCCAGCCCAGTCCCAAGTGGCGGGAAAAAAGTGCAAGTGATGGGTATATACGACGGGTAAAAGAACGGACCCTCAAAGTGGCAGATCAATAACATCGATTTGCTGCTGAACTCTTCAGCATATTAGAGGTTCGAATAAAAAAAATTCCGTGAGATAGAAAGTACTTCTCGTGTGGAACTCAGCTTACCGTTTTCTCGCACAATACTCTGTAATCCGTGGATGAAGGGCAAGTTAAGATTCCATAGTTGTAGATTCCCGGAAAGCGTTTGGTACTGTGCCGCGCCGAGCATACAGAAGACGTTCCCAAAAAGGTGAGAGGCTCGAAAACTCTGTAAATAATGGAACACAGTACACTGTTGTCGATGGCCCGTTTTCATCGGAGACAAGGGTATGGTCAGATGTGCCCGAGGAGCGCTCTTGTTATATAGGCCTATATAAATAAATTATATGATGGATAAAGTGAGCAGCCATCTGCGACTGTTTGCTAAGGGTGCTGTAGTATACGGGAAAGGATCGTCGTAGGCTGACAGTAAGTTGAAACAGAATGACTTGGATAAAATTTCTGTTTAGTTTGATTAATGGCAGCTTTGTTGTAAATGTGAAAAAGGTGTAAATTAATGCAAATGAGTATCAAAAACAATCTTGTAATATAGTGGTGTTGTGCTTGACACAGTCATGTAATTATACAACCACGTGTAACGCAGCAAAGTGATATAAAATGAAAAGAGCACGGGAGGTCTGTTGTAGAGAAAGCGAGTGTTCGACTTCCGTTTATTGGAATAATTCTGGCTAAACGTATCTCACAACTAGCTAAGAACATGTCAGCTCTTGCTGCCGCTAGTTTTTGTGTTATTGTTATTGTAGATTATAATTAATCGTAAATAATGTGTTAACTGTTTCGTCTTAGTTCATTGCTGTTACGCGTTTTTATTGTTTCTTTCTTATTTTTTCAGTTACCGTACTAACTTAGCCTTACTTCCATTTTTATTTAGCAGTTTATCGTACTATTATTGTTACTCTCATCATTAGCGCCTTTAATAGTACACTCTGTTTTCATTCCGTTTGTCTTGCTTTCAGTACCGTTGTGCAGAGATTATCCTAGCTCTGTTTAGCGAGTTCCTTTCCCTGTCATCATTTGACTGTTTAACAACTGCTGCAAAGCCCACTGCTCTTGGCCACAGAACGTACCACCGTCTGCAGCTTTCACTTCTGGGAACCTACGCTCCCCTTCCTAAGCGCACTTGTGCTTCGCTGTGCATTGTTCCAGTGTCCAGCAGCAGCATCCTCGCAAGCTTTGCACCTGAACTTACCAAGCTCCACATTGCACACGCAAATATCCAGTCTCTGCCAGCTTATCTCGACGGGTCCTGTCATATATGTCAAGACATAGACGTCCATTTAATACATCCGTCGGAGACCTGGCTCAAATCAAGTATTAGCACAAGTTCTGTAGAACTAGATGGCTACGCCTTTCAAACACAGGACAGATGAAACAGACGAGAGGGTGGAGTAGAGGCGTACATACACTATGATTTATCGGACTGTGCTACTCACATCTGACAATAATGAAGATAAACAAGTGGAATATATCATCATAGAGATTAAATAAAAAATGTGTGTGAAATCTTATGGGACTTAACTGCAATGGTCATCATTCCCTAAGCTTACACACTACTTAACCTAAATTATCCTAAAGACAAACACACACACCCATGCCCGAGGGAGGACTCGAACTTCCGCCGGAACCAGCCGCACAGTCCATGACTGTAGCGCCTGAGACCGCTCGGTTAATCCCCCACGGCAGAGATTAAATCCCGTAACAGAAGGTACGTAATATGTGTTACCAGTAAACCCCCTAAAGTAGGCGGGTTTGCCTCCATCGAAACTGCTCTTTTTCTTCTAAGTGTCGAATTGACATACGAGCATATAATTATAGCTGGTGACACTAACTTAAATTTTCTATTCAGTGGTCCTTCCACTATGAAATTCAAGCAGACGCCTTATTCTTTTGATGTGCCGCTACTTCAGCTTGCTCCTGCCTGTCATACAAATGGTAGCCACGTTCTCGGAGATATATTTTCAACGAAATACTCAAACAGCTCAAATATCTGCACCTGACATGTCTGCGCATGACATAATTTTCCCGACGTACTCGCTTTAATGTCCCAGAAAGTAACTGTGGCAGGTTACATACCGAGACTTCAAACGCATTAATTTATCTGAATTTACAACTGAGACGCAAGAAATACTTTTGGGGGACGTCTTCTATTGCCGTCTCGAACATAAGCGAAAAGCTTCATATATTTACTAACAAACTTACACAAATATGACATATAGGCTCCCTTAAAGACCTGCCTCTGGATGACGGGGTCCCGCGTTCGATTCCCGGCCGTGTTGGAGATTTTCTCTGCCTGGGGACTGGGTGTTTGTGTTGCCTTCATCATCATCATCATCATCATCATCATCATCATCATTCGTGACAGTGGCTAGATTGGATTGTGAAAAAAAATTGGACTGTGTAAAAGATGGGACTTAGTACGGGCGCTGATGACTGCACAGTTGAGCGCCCGACAAACCAGTCATCATAATCATCCCGTAAAGACCAAAAAAGTAAGAAGGAAAGCTCCACATTGGCTAACTGGAGAACTAAAATAGCTCATTAATCTCAGAGATGCTGCATATTGGGCAAACAAACTGCACTCCACAAAAAAGGTTCAAATGGCTCTGAGCACGATGGGACTCAACATCTGAGGTCATCAGTCGCCTAGAACTTAGAACTACTTAAACCTAACTAACCTAAGGACATCACACACATCCATGCCCGAGTCAGGATTCGAACCTGCGACCGTAGTGGTCGCGCAGTTCCAGACTGTAGCGCCTAGAACCGCTCGGCCACAATGGCCGGCTGCGCTGCACACCGGGAAATCATATTGCTTACAAGCCTATGGGAAATGTAAAACTCCAGCATTCCCATACATTGATTGACAACAGAAATAGACCACCTGTCCTATGGAAAAACCTGCATGGTCTTACTACATGCACCGTTAAAACTGCAGCCGATGCCATTGTCCCAGCGGAACAACTGAACCGGTATTTCACATTACCTACAACCAAAATTGAACCACAAAAATATAAAAAGCTGTACTCTCTTCACCTGAGAAAGAGACTTGTACTAATACTTCCAATAATTGAGTACAGCGATGTTATCCTGTAAGGCCTTTCTCAGGAAAACTCACCGCCCTGGAATGCCTGTTTTATCTATGATGATCGACTCTTTGATCACATTTCATCAGCATATGGACAACTATCCCGACTGCGTCGGGATAAGCGCAGAAATTTCCATACCCTCTGTATTCCTTACTGTCCTATCAACGTACACTGTCCCCCATACCTTTATTAGCCTTTAACGCTCTGGTATGAACAGCATAGCAGAAACACCCGTTTCCATCAGAGCAAAATCCTTTCTGTCCCACTCCATCGTTCAGCCACTAGAAGTCCTTCGCAGTAGCAGGATCCCACTGGAATAACTTCCTGCATTATATTGGAGAACCGAATAATATCTGCAGCTTCAGAAGACAGTTAATTACGTACCTACTAAAGCAATAATAAGGAATACCTGTTGGAAATTTAGTTGCTATGTTTTGCAATGTCACGTTGGGAGTGGTGTTACCAGACACTCCGTCATTAACGGATTCTTTCGTTTTTTCACCCTAATTTCCTTCCTCAGTTTATTTTTTACCCGACGTGAATTGAGCATAATCTTAGAAATAATCTTTTGAAAAATCACTTCGCTGTAGTTCCTTTGGTTATGTTGAGCTTCCAGATTGTAGGAACAACAGTGCAGTAGATATATCTCTGGAGTGAACATTCGGATGCGCAGAACAGATTTTGTGTCGTCAACACAGATTGCCAGCCAGATTGGACACGTGATCTCGGGACGCCGGAGGTTTGTCGGTAAATCTTTCTCTACATGTAGAATGCCATGAAATCGCTAGTATATACAGATTTTCTTTGCGTGTGTCATGGATTTGATATAGACGTTTCGGAAACAACATAACAATTTGTGTTTGATGCTTGGAATACGCCGAACTAATTTTCGGTATTTTTAATCGTATTGCTGAGTCCGTTGTAATTAATTTTTGCTGTGATAATATTGCGAAACGACTTGACAGCAACCCCAGCGCCTTTTGAAAGTGCCCGAAAAACACCGGAGTTGTTACCTATTAGAGATTATACCACCTACTTCATCGTCATCTTTTCTCCAGATTTTGTGCATTTATTTTCCTCCTCCTTATGGGCTTGCGCATCTCTTTGATTACGTACTGCTAATACCTAGACGTAGTTATTTAGCGCATTTTATATACATGCCCACACTACGTTACAGACCGAATAAAAAATGAAAAGAAAAAAAAAACCGATCGCTCTTCAAATTTTCTACAAAGCTGGATGTACTGTATCATAAATATTAAACATATATAAGACACTTTCCACCCTCCTCTCACCACCACCACCTCCTCCCCTGCCACGCCCCCGCGTCCCTTTCCAACATGGAAAGTAAGCGTTTCCGGACACATGTCCACATAACATATTTTCTTTCTTTGTGTGTGAGGAATGTTTCCTGAAAGTTTGGCCGTACATTTTTGTAACACCCTGTATAGAGGAAAAGAGCGTAACTTCTAAAAGTCTTGAAATGGCTATTTTTACAGCTGTGGGTTTCAGTTGCCTTTTAGGTGTATGGATACAAAGAAATGACTGTTGCAGATGACCAACGACTTTCCTCAACAGTCTTACACACTTCGCACACATAATAATAGATTTAAGATGTTTATTCAAAGTGCAACCAGAATATTCCAGTGTGTGAAAAGTATTCATACAACAAATCTTCTTCTTTCATGTATTTCCCTTTGCACCTGTAACAAAACCAGTAACTCATCATTCCTGCTGAGAATAAACTAACGTTGGAATCGCAACAAATAGAGTAATGATATATGTATTTCGTTGTCTGCGGAAAGCGTAAACAGACGGAGGTATCCCGCGACAACGTGACAATCCAAGGCGCAGAACGCAATGCTCCTCCAGAGATATTTCTACTCAATGTCAAGTCAACGGTACTATAGTAAATTGCTTCTCCTGGGTCTATGGTGTGATTCAAGCGTGGTGCGTAGTGTGTTCTTCACCGTTAGTGTTCAATAGAAAATCAGTTTCAAGTTAAAAAGTATTTGACGGTGAAGAATATGCATCTAATATACCTTCGCGAAGAAAGTTTTTATCTCAAAGCAAATATCGCCAAATATGTTTTAAGGAACGGGAAGATAGGTTTTCGTGGGTTAAGCCGGGACCAGATGTGAGTGGAGCGTTTTGTACTTTGTGTAGGAGGTATTTTAGTATTTCGCAAGATGGACAGACTGATCTGAGCGAGCATGCTCAATGCAAGGGACATCAGGTTACCGAAAAGTATAATTCTGAAATTTAAATAAACTGTCGGGCTATTTGTTAACTTATACAGTAAGGAAGAGTATGAAAAAAAGGTCAGGCCTATTCAAGAGACGGCTTGGGGAGCAAGAGCACACCACTTGAGCAGTGAGTGACGTCATTATACACCGCAGGGGAAGTGCAAATCGTACGCTTTGTGCACAGGAATGGCCGTGTGTTACGTTGGCCGTAGCCTTAGATGCAAGCGTATTACTCGTACGTAATGAGCTCAGAGTAGCTCTTTGTGAACCGATGAAAAGCAGCATTAGGGCCATGTTACAAACCTCGACGCGAAGGTCAGACACAGCAACATTAGCTTACAAGACGTCATTGCAGAATGGCTAGCTGCAGTTGTATGCGTACAGTGTAACAGGTAGTTGCGTGATAAATTTCGTAATAAAATAAGTGTTGTATACTACTATAAAAATTTTCCTTGTAATAAATTACCACGATTTAACAACTTTGTAGCAAAGATTATGTCGATGTTTGGACCTACATACTTGCGCAAGCAGCTTTTTTCCGCACATAAGAAAACGAACTGTACCCTCAGGAGCCGATCCAAAGCTTGTTTTCGAATTAACAGTGCTCAGAAAGCTGTACCAGATACTGACGCTTCAGTGAAAAGTAAAATAAGTAGAGTTCATTGACTTCCAGTGTTTTTATGTTTAATGTGTGAATAACATAGTCATGAAATATAAGTTGGTCTTAGTTTTAACTTCGTCTGAAAACGACATAAATAATACGGTTGCATCACTCGTAAGAAGTTTCGTGTTTTGTACTTCGCTGCACCATGTTCTTCGACCCATTAATTAAAAGAAATGTTTCATTCCATTATCATTTCTCATGAACGCACAGTCTTAGGAAATCGATTTGTCATAAAAGGCGTTAGTTAGCCACAGCAAAGCGATACATCTCCGTAGAACTAACATCAGCGGTTATAGAATAGATTCGTTGACAACAATTTGACGCATCGAACTGCCTTTTTTCCGATTCCTTTTCCTCTCTCGTGTGTCATACGCATGTCTTTCGGGCGGGAGCGCACGAAGCGTATTGTGGCCAGTAAACTTACAGGATGCCCTGCATTTAAAAGTCCATCATTGATCCTGTTTTCACTGATTTCCTTTATTATAATGTTCACAGTACTATGACTCGTTCCTAATTAGATATATATGGCCACCATCCAAACTGTATTGGCGAACCAACAAATTAAATAGCGTTTTCCAAGCAGTGCCACTAACCGCAGTGTTGTATCTGCCCGATGTACCGCAAACGCCAGGAGTGCGCAGCCCGATTGCGTCTTTGGCCGAGGTGGTCGGAAGATCGTTTGGACAGAGTGCTTCTTCAGAATCCTAGGAATCTTGCCTTCAGAAAACAGCCAATGTCACACCCGTCGTCAGTTGCTGACATGCTTGGCCCTACAGCAGCTTGAGATTTTGTAATAGTGTTCAGAGGCACACAGTAAGACCATCTCCCCCAAGGAGCTCGCCATTCTTTGGTAGGTTCGTACTTGACTACCACGGGGTCCTAGACTTCGCAGCACTTTTTTTCTTCCGTGCTGTATGTCTATCTTCTTGCTATTATTTTTCCCCTCCCTTGGGGAACATGTTTGGGGTATTATTGGGAATGTTCTGCATTCTTTTGCTGACCTGCGAACAGTCTCAACTTTCTTTTTGGCTCCCTTTTCCTTTCTTTGCTTCCCTTTTCCTCTCACTCCTCCGCTTCGGCGTTTGAGGATCTTCTTTTTCCTTCTTTCTCCCTGTGCACTCCTGAAGGCCGGCCCACGCGTCTGACGCGTGAAAGGTGACTGAGTAACGCGTAATTCCCAGCCCCGGGTCGACAGGTAGGGTTCGCATATCCCCCTGGTACAGGCCAGGCCCAAGGAGGGGTGATTTAACCTTCCCAAATTGCCAGTTGGTCCCTCCATCAGGTGTTTGGAAGGTGTGAACTGAGGTATGAACAATCACCTAAGGTGGGTGCGCCCCCTTGTGAAGGAGGCCTCCCTCAGTTGGAAGAAGCGCGCCATCGGAGACACGGGCAATCGTGGGGGATTTCCTCGAAATGAGTCAATCATCCTCTCCATCGACGTCGACGAAATGTAAACCTAATGAGGCTATTGATTCGAAGACCCTTCCCACTGCACCGCAGTTCCTTGTCGTATCACATACTGAAGATAGCCAGTCCTTCGCCACGGTCAATCCGTTTATTATTCAGAAATGTGTTGATGCCATTGCTGGCCCTGTGAAATACTGCTCTCGTTTACGGAATGGCACTTTGATTTTGGAGACGGCTTCTAATACTCAAGCACAACTACTACTTGCTGCCTCGCTTCTCCACGGCTACCCTGTTCGTGTCGAGGCCCACAGAACTTTGAATTCTTCCCGTGGTGTAACTTACACCAGGCTGCTTGACAGTCTAACTGAGGCTGAAATACGATCTTACCTCTGTGATCAGAGCGTCATTGCCGTCCATCGTGTAATGAAAAAGGTCGATTCCTCCTCGGTGCCCAGCCACACTCTTTTCCTTAAATTTGATAGGGTGGTGCTGCCATCCAAGATGAAAGCAGGCTATGAAATCATCATAGTCCGGCCGTACATTCCGAATCCGATGTGCTGCTACCAGTGTCATCGGTTCAATCACACTAGAACATCTTGGCAACACCCAGCCAAATGCGTAACCTGTGCAGGGATGCACACGAGGATGAAGGTCCTCCTCCTTCTCCCCACTGTATCAACTGCAGTGGCGCCCTTGCCGCCTCATCCCGGTATTGTCCCGTGTATCTAGATGAGCGGGCTGTTAAAGAGATTCGTGCCTTACCAGTAGCTCGCAAGTTACTGACTAGTCGCAAACCCTGTGTTCTCCGGTCTGGCACCTATAGTTCAGTTCTTGTTACCCCTCACTCCATGAAGGACACGGCCACGCAGATATGTGACCTCAAATTTGGCTCTTGTCCGCCGCTCGTGGTCTCGCGGTAGCGTTCTCGCTTCCCGAGCACGGGGTCCCGGGTTCGATTCCCGGCGGGGTCAGGGATTTTCACCTGCCTCGAGATGACTGGGTGTTTGTGTTGTCCTCATCATTTCATCATCATCCAGGACAGTGGCGAAATTGGACTGAGCAAAGATTGGGTAATTGTACGGGCGCTGATAACCACGCAGTTGAGCGCCCCACAAACCAAACATCATCATCATCATCATCATCATCTCAAATTTGGCTCTAATGTTATTAAGTCGCCCAGTGTCAAGGTAGCTTCTCAATCACCACCGCGTCACACGTTAAAATCCGGAACCGTCTAGGGCAGAGAGTTGCAACTTTGGTCAGCGAACTGGGATAGTTGACCGAGTAATATGTGTGACATGTAGTACTTCAACCATTATTGAGACCAGAATAAAAAAAATTCGGAGCCATTGCTTTTCAGCACGCTCTGGCATAATTTTCGGTGTCTCCACCTGAGAATAAATACTAGTTACCTTCGATACAAGGCCCCCGGAGTAGACAACATTCCATTAGAACCACTGACAGCCTTGGGAGAGCCAGTCCTGACAAAACTCTACCATCTGGTGAGCAGGATGTATGAGACAGGCGAAATATCCTCAGACTTCAAGAGGAATGTAATAATTACAATCCCAAAGAAAGCAGGTGTTGTCAGATGTGAAAATTACCAAACTATCAGTTTAATAAGTCACAGCCGCAAAATACTAACGCGAAGTCTTTACAGACGAATGGAAAAACTGATAGAAGCGACCTCGGGGAAGATCAGTTTGGATTCCGTAGAAATGTTGGAACACGTGAGGCAATACAGACCTTACGACTTATCTTAGAAGAAAGATTAAGGAGAAAAATGCTGAAGATTAGATGGGTAGATCACATGAGGAGGTATTGAATAGAATTGGGGAGAAGAGGAGCTTATGGCACAACTTGACTAGAAGAAGGGATCGGTTGGTAGGACATGTTCTGAGACATCGAGGGATCACCAATTTAGTATTGGAGGGCAGCGTGAAGGGTAAAAATCGTAGAGGGAGACCAAGAGATGAATACACTAAGCAGATTCAGAAGGATGTAGGCTGCAGTAGGTACTGGGAGAGGAAGAAGCTTGCACAGGATAGAGTAGCATGGAGAGCTGCATCAAACCAGTCTCAGGACTGAAGACCACAACAACAACAACAACAACCACCACTTTCGATACTAATGATGAGTGAAGAGAAAAGAATACCCTACAGGTACAGTATAATATGAAAGAACATACTATAAAGCTTGATACAGGAAAGCTGGATTGGTTAAGTTAAAATGTCCTTCTGGATATTCTTGATTTTAATTTTCCATATCGCCCCCATACTGTGATAGATTCTTTGGTAAAGCTTCGGCCTGTTTCCTCACTCTTTTTTTTTTACAGCTTAACTATTGCTTGGTCAGTAATGATATTGAAGCTGACGAACTTTTACATGTGGAGAGGTGCAAAGTAAGAATATGTTCCTGTAAATCGCGTTTCCGCATTGAGAGCGGCATATTTCTCCGCACATGTGGTCTGGCAGCAGCTGAAACAGCATGTAAAAGTACGAATGTATGCAAGGCGGCGTGTTCATCGATTGGTGACGTTGAAGACACGCTACCATCTAGTCCCGGCAGTGCAAGGGGAAAAACAGAAAAAAAGTCGCGTGTGGTAGGACGTGTACACTCATCCAGTGCGCGCTCGTTTCACCAGACAGAGGGGAGTGTTGTGTATTGGTTCCCCGTGATGACTGCACGCGTAGCTCTGCATAATGCGTAATGACAGCGTTAACATTAAACAGTTGCCGAGGGAAGTGGTGGTGCACTGCTATGTTAGTCAGGATGATTTGGATACGAAAGACGTTCGGACGTCTAAATTCAAATTTTCCTTTCCCTCCATAAGTTACTTCAGACAGTCACCAGAACGGTTTCTTTGCATAGGTGGTGGCCGATTATTTCTTGGTTTATGTCGTCCATTCTAAGCTTGAGATCCGTCCCTAATAACCCCGACATAGGCGGGAGTATGGTTCAAATCAGCGTCCGACCACCCTGAATGTCGGCAGGTGATGGTTGAAGTGATCACTGTAGGTATCTACTAATACCGTTATTGCTGGCCCCTGTTTTGAACACAACCGAGGTAGGTTCTTCCTGCACGTCGCTCAGTGACCTGAAGATGGCGTAGTAAAACGCTGAAACTGGTTGCCAAATAAAATGAGGTTGAAAATTGATTGCTGAAAGGGATTTAATTTGACATCCTGAACCTGATTTACGTTTTCCGTGATTTCCGTAAATCGCTTCAGACCAATCGCGGATGGTTCCTTTGAAAGGGCACGGCCGATTTCCTTCCCCATCCTTCCCAAATCTGATGGTACTGCTGACCTCACTGTTTGGTTCCCTTCCCCAAACCAACCACCGGCGAGACATTATATTCTAACTTTACTTCGCAGCTGTTGGTGGCCTGCAAAATGGCGTGGACACTTAAAACGTGCTAATTTCTTTTTTTGACATATGCACGACAAATGAAAACAGGAACATAGCAATAAACTAAGCACTCAATGCTATTTCCAAACCTTCTTTGTCACCTTATAGCCACCTAAAAATTACTTGATTATGGACACTTCCTCCAGTCAAAGCGCTCAACGTCACGTCCGAACCGTTCTTCTTTGTCGAACTGCCGCAACAAGTGGTCAGTTCACTTTGTCCGGCTTTCGTTTTAGTTGTGTTTGGATCCCGAATCGTGGATATGACTTATAATTTCGAATTTCATCACACACACACACACACACACACACACACACACACACACACACACACACACACACACCACATACGGGAGGACGGCGGATCAAACCCGCCCCCGGCCATTTGTATTTAGGTTTTCCGTGATTCCCCTAAATCGCTTCAGGTCAGTGGTGGGATGGTTCCTTCCGAAAGGCACGGCCGATTTCCTTCCGCATTCTTTCCTAATACGGGCTTGTGCGCCGTTTCTAATGATCTCGTTGCCGACGGGACCTGAACACTAATCTCCTCCTCCTCCGCAGTAGACGCGGTTCAGCGTCAGATATACAGTTATTATAACAACAGAGATAGGCTTACATTAGAAACGTTTCGCACGACATTGATACCAAATTTTTTAGGGCTGCAATTCATCGTTACTATTTGGAATATCAGTCATAAATGTAATAGCCGTAGCGTAGTGCTTAGGGCAATTAACCTGCCGTGTTGAACATCTTCAGTTCGAAACTCGTGAAACACAGTGACTTTCTTTATATTTAAATGTAACCAAAATACTTATTTTTAGTAAGTTAATTGATTTAAATTTAGTTTTTTAATTTCTAATGCTTTAATGAGTCGTTTCGCTATAGTATTGACTCTTTTATTTGCCCTTATTTTTCTTCCTATCATTCTTCTTTCATGCGGAGTCTGCCGGAATCGTCTATAATCTAAAGCAAGTTCCAACCAGGACTGCTCGCGCGTTGCTAAAGCGGCAGCTCGTGTAGTCAGTGTGAGGATAGATTCAGGTAATCAATGAATGACAGCGAGAAATTACAGTATGTTTTATAGCGCTGAAACTGAACTTACCTGTCTTGCGCCCGGTCATAGAGGTTAGCATTAGGACGTGAACAAAGCAGTTGTGATTTCAGTACTGCCGCAGATTGCTGACCTCCGTTGTAACGGAACCATTGCACGTCACCAGGTTGTAGTTAGGTTGCTACAAAATGCATCTTCTGCTGCAGCTGAGTCACTGGTTACTTAAAATCAGCTGTCGACAGAGCATCTAACATTTCCGTCCTACCTCACTGCGACCGCTTCCAGCATTGCTCCGCATTACACATCAACAGCATTTGTGAAGTGACACCCCGTACTTGTGTGTGTGTGTGTGTGTGTGTGTGTGTGTGTGTGTGTGTGTGGGTGGGTGTGGGTGTGGGTGTGTGTGTGTGCGCGCGCGCGTGCGTGCGTGCGTGCGTGCACGCGCGTGCGCGCGTGCGTGCGTGCGTGCGTGCACGCGCGTGCGCGCGCACGCACGCACGTCATTTATTACGAAACGGTAGTCGACAGTCGATGGGGCAACACCGTAGCGGCAAGTGACAGTCGTCAACTATCAAGTAATTTTAAACGGATAAAACTCATGAATGTTATATTGCTGGCCACCAAAGAGATAAGATTATGAAACTTTACAGAAGCTCTCCTTTCTTTCAGGAGTGCTAGTTCTGCAGGTTCGCAGGAGAGCTTCTGTAAAGTTTGGAAGGTAGGAGACGATGTACTGGCAGAAGTAAGGCTGTGACGACGGGGCGTGAGTCGTACTTGGGTAGCTCAGTTGGCAGAGCACTTGCCCGCAATAGGCAAAGGTCCCGAGTTCGAGTCTCGGTCCGGCACACAGTTTTAATCTTCCAGGAAGTTTCATATCAGCGCACACTCCGCTGTAGAGTGAAATATTTCATTCTAGATAAGATGATGTTAAAACCCTGTCTTACATTAATCTACGTAGTACTGTAAAAAGGAAAGCTGAAAGAAAACTGCACTAGGCAGTTACTCGTGTATGTGCGGTCCACGTAAAGCATTTGGAACTCTATCGTTGTTTTAGTACTCATTTACTGCTTTGCCGTGGTGCCGATATTTACTTTCCTGTGATTTCATGCCACATTAATTCTACTGTATATGGTTATCTCCCTTGTGTTATTTTACGTGTACCTCTAGAATGTGTTTTTTTGTTATGCACTAAACGAAAAATGAAAACTTTCCGTGTTTCGTCTCCGTAACTTTACGATAACTCAAACACAGATAAATATCGCACATTGACAGAAAGACGAAACACATCCACTCGCTGTTTGATTCAGAAATTAATGAGAACAGATTTCTAGGGAATGATTGCACAGTGGAAAGTTCGACTGTTTTTAACAACAGCTACTCAATCGCCACACATATTGGATAAAGGAAGCGTTTCGGCGATGTTGAAAGGCGTTGACATCGTGAGACAGATAGGAAACTGCTTGAACTGCATGCAGATTGAAATAGTGAATTCTTTCATCACAGTCATTGAGCAACGTTATAGGAAAGAAGAAAAACGCGAAAAGAAAGAACATAGACTGTTCCAGATAAGTTTTACACCACCTGCATATCTGCGAATATTGTTGTTGTTGTTGTGGTCATCAGTCCTGAGACTGGTTTGATGCAGCTATCCATGCTACTCTATCCTGTGCAAGCTTCTTCATCTCCCAGTACTTACTTCAACCTACATCCTTCTGAATCTGCTTAGTGTATTCATTTCTTAGTTTCCTTCTACGATTTTTACCCTCCACGCTGCCCTCCAATACTAAATTGGTGATCCCTCGATGTATCAGAACGTGTCCTACCAACCGATCCCTTCTTCTAGTCAAGTTGTGCCACAATCTCCTCTTCTCCCTAATCCTATTCAGTACCTCCTCATTAGTTACGTGATCTACCCATCTAATCTTCAGCATACTTCCGTAGCTTCTATTCTCTTCTTGTGTAAACTATTTATCGTCCACGTTTCACTTCCATACATGGCTACACTCCATACAAATACTTTCAGAAACGACTTCCTGACTTTTAAGTCTATACTCGATGTTAACAAATTTTTCTTCTTCAGAAACGCTTTCCTTGCCATTGCAAGTCTACATTTTATATCCTTTCTACTTCGGCCATCATCAGTTATTTTGCTCCCCAAATAGCAAAACGCCTTTACTACTTTAAGTATTTCATTTCCTAATCTAATTCCCTCAGCATCACCCGACTTAGTGGAATTAAATGCAAGGGGAGCGGGAATGAAAGAACATGCTGAAAATAGAAATGAAAAATAACTTGACTGTGAAATAAAAACAAGACTATGACCAAAATAAGGTCATTCGAAAGTACACATGTCTGCGAAATCAAAAGTAACTGCTAGGGAACATTAAATGCCTTGTTGCCACGTTGTGCGTTGCAACATGCTTGGCTCCTCCTTGCCATTCGGGACGACGACAGTTCAAACCTGCATCCGGCCACTCTGATAAAGGTTTTCAGTGATTTCTGTAAATCGCGTCAGGCAAATGCCGGGATGGTTGCTTTGAAAGAGCACGGCCGACTTCCTTCCCCATCCTTCCCAAAATCGATGGGACCGATGACCTCGCTGTTTCGTTCCCCTGACTCGAATCAACCAACCAACCAACCTCCTTGGCATGTTTTCCATACGGTGGTAGAGACGTTTCTGCGTAAGTTGTCAACTTCTCCGATGACAGCACAAGTGAGGTCATCCAGTCCTGCGAGTCAAACTGCAAGTTTCCACTGGTCACAAGCATTTTCTATCGCTTCATGTCTGCATATACCGCAGGTTCACCGCTGCCTCCTGGAGGAAGGTGTCGACAGGGTGAGCGCAGTGTGCTCGTGTATTACCCTCTTGCAAAGCAAATCCTTCTGTCGGGCTAGATAATAGGTTGGAGGATCCAGCACCGATATAACGCAGTCCTTAAATTACCATCCGCAGCTCGTGGTCGTGCGGTAGCGTTCTCGCTTCCCACGCCCGGTTTCCCGGGTTCGATTCCCGGCGGGGTCAGGGATTTCTCTGCCTCGTGATGACTGGGTGTTGTGTGATGTCCCTAGGTTAGTTAGGTTTAAGTAGTTCTAAGTTCTAGGGGACTGATGACCATAGATGTTACGTCCCATAGTGCTCAGAGCCATTTGAACCATTTGAACCTTGAATTACCTTATGTAGCGAAGAGAGACGGCTGACACTCGTACATGACACTAACCCAAAACGTCACTGACCAACCTCCTTTCTTTCGCCGCCCATCGCAGTGCTGAAGTATTGGTATTGTTTTTTGTTTGTAATTGACACAAGCAGAATTGATAGTGTAGAGACGGTTGCGTACTGCCTAGGTCGACTCATTCCTGCTAGCTGTCTGCAAAAATACAGTGCGGCGTCTTGTTGCAGTCTTCTCGCAGTACGTGCGAGTCATAATTCGTAGGCAGTGGACATCAGCAGACGTTGGTGATAAGGAAGGCCGCCATTGTCTTGTGTTTCATGTGGAGTATTCGCGTGATGATGCTTCCGTGTAAGGCACTTTCCGGGCATCTTCCCCTACTGTCATCCCTTCTTGCCGTGGAGTGACAATACGCTCACGGTGTAAACTTCAAATGATACTTCGAGGAATGTTAACAGAGTGAACAATTCTATCTAAGTGACAGTAACTCGTTCACGACAGGACACACAGCGCACTCTGTCCATCTCTAATGAGAATGAAGCTTTACTTTCACCTCTCTTATGTAGATGGATGTGCGAAGCAATTTTCTGTGGTAAAAAGGGAATTCAGAAAGTTTTATTGTTTAAAAAATCACACAGACTACGCATGACATGAGGGTATGGAAGCCTGTCTTGGTGGTATCTATCCACAGTGCAGTTACATTATTCCGTTCCAGCTGGCCTATAAAGTCTGTGATCCACAGGAGAAAAGCAGGTTGAACTCTTGGAACGCAGTAAGCACTTTTCAGTACTGATAAGAACGCTACGATCTCACGGGGAGGACATTATTAAAGACACTCGAATGTAAAGAGCGAAAAGTCAGTGCTGATTACCGACCGAATCAGGTCTAGGACGCAGGGATGTTCGTGGGACGTTGACTATCCGCCGCCATTAATACTGATACGACCTGACAACGCTGAAGCTGATGGTATATAGGTGTTTCAGGGGACAGTGTATAATAGTAAAGCGATGACGTCGCAAACGTGACAGTACTGCGAAATAGACTGCAATTTGTTATCTATCAAAAGTTACAGTTCAATTTTGGAGTGGCGCAAAAGTTCTTAAACTCGCCATACATCGCACGTTGTTGGAATTGGTGCCTCCGTATCTGATGACCCTAGTCTGTGCCTTTGTTGACGCAGTTACGTCGTTACTTAAGACAGCAGTAAGTAGGGGAACATCGGGTTTAGAACATCAAATAAAGAAAATAAACAAGTATCTTGAACACGTGACTGACTTTTCATGTTACATCACATCAACGGTCATGTCAAAAGATTTTTCTAGGAGAATGCCCATTCGAGGACCCAAACAGTCTAGTGGAGCACGGCAGCTGAAGCGACTCGGGGATCTGAGGTTTTTTTCCAGAAGATACCACGAAGGTTTGTAGAGCCTAAGCTCGAAGATGAAAAACAATACCGTACTCGTAACCTTCATGAACTGCGTTGTCTGTTACCTGCGACACCGAAAACGTAGATTTCATATCGTTTGTTTTTTGTCACATTTGGAACAACGTTTTATTACGTGGGTAACAAAAGCGTTCTGACTCTCATAATTTGCAAGCAAAGTATGTTACTGATGCGCACGTAAAAGTATTTTCAGTTTTGAACTACGACAAAAAAGACTACGTTTCAGCGTTGTTCCGACTCATTTGCAGCTTAGCGAAGGACACAGTGGAACAGTTCTCTAATGATTTCTACCGTAAAACACTTCCGTTTTTAGTGTTTTGTACTTTGTTTATAAAGAAGTATTGCTTTTTATTGTCATGTCTTGTTACCTTTACTTTCCAAAACTGACATAACTTTCTTCTTTCCTCAACGGCATCTAATGATGTAATTTGCAAGGGGAGGGTCCGTCATGTGTGTGACCGATTTTGATGTAGTTTTACAAGGACGTTCTCTATTGGAAATAAAAAGATCCGTATTTCGGGTTTTTGACACTCACTCCCTACTTTTTGAAAGTTGATGACGGAAAATGGCATTTTGAATGCTATACACCGAATAGTCGCCTAAAAACACATTTTTTATTAATGTAATATGGGGTCCAAAGCTAATAACGTCAGATTTGCTAACGTTTCTGTGTTTTCATGCTGTGGCTTGGGCCTCAGTCATTCTTCGTGTCTAGTACACCGAGGTTGGCGGTCGAGCGGTCAAGGCATTGATCTACCAAACTGCTGGCTCGTATTGTTTTCTTAGTTGGTTTTTTTTTCTCATCCAATATCTGCCCCGGTGTATCTAATAACATTCTGATAATGGGAATTTTTTGTTGAAATGAAACATCAGGTACGCGTTTAATGATCAGATAACTATATATAATGTAGAGACAGTTATTTTCATCGTGATACATGACGCTCTGCCAAAGGACTTTCGTAAATGATGATGCTCAACCGAGCTGTACCGTGAAAGTGATGCTACCGAAATGCACTTTCCTTTGTCAACCTGTGACGTTTACTTCTTCCGCCAGGTAAAGAATTTCATCGCGCGACTTCAAAATAACACGTCACAGCAGAGCAGAGAGTTAAAAGAAGGGCGGATGCTATCAAAATTCATACGTTGGTCCATAATCAGTTGTTCATGTCTGTCGTTCAGTATATTCTTTTATAATGATGGTACGGATCCAATTTAATATGTGATAGATCTGTTTTTAGCAACTTGAATCTGATATGTTTTCCACGAACAGTGTACCGGCAAACATGTTAATGCGGCGAGACTTCGTTCGAGTGTTGAGCACGGTGCGAGAAATATTTATGTTAGCCTTTTTCTGTTATAAGTTTCACGCCAATGATTGCGAGAACTCTCACAAATAGACGATCGATTTGGATTACGCAATAATATATTTTGGGTGTATATTAGTACTATGTATCACGAGGAAAGTAACTGCTAGTACATTGCATACACTTATTTCAGTATTAATCATGCCTCCAGCTGTTTTTCTTTAAAAAAGGCAAGAAATGTATCCCGATTATCACAATATTACCAGACACAGCAAAAAAAAAAAAAAAAAAAAAAAAAAAACACCGAATGAAATAAAGCCACGACCAAGAATCGAATACAGTCCTGGTAACCTAATGCCTCGACCACCGACCTCACTCCGTTAGAAACGTAGAATGAAAACACAAAAACGTTAATAACTTGAACATTATTAACTTTACGCTTCATATTAATAAACAGTGATTGCTTTTTAACGATCTTTCGATTTGTAGCATTGGAAAGACGATTTTTCGTCGTCAACTCTGACCCTGATTTTGTAATAAGCCAGGTAGTGTCTAGCAAAAAGCCGTAATAAGTGTTACTTTATTATCAATATAGAATGTCTTTGTAGAACTTGATCAAAATCGGTGACCCACGGGTCAGACCTTTCTGTTAGAGGTAAAAGAATGAGGCGGAGTAGAAATAATAACTGTTGTTCAGTGGGATAGTGCGACCACAACAGGTCGGAGAGATTCCGGTTGCAGCAGGCCGACGGACGGGGGAGTATTGACAGGGAACGGTGGTGAGGAGTTGTCGCCTTTGTTCCGGTGGCAGCTGTACCAATAGGCCCGCCAGCAAGCAGCCGGCAGCCGGCTGGCACTGCTTCCGTCACGGGTTGCGTCACGGGGCGGCGGCGGCGGCTGCTGCTGCTGTACCAGTGGTTACCGCCATTGTTCAGCAACTCCTCTCACACGCCACAGCTGTCGCCGCGCCGCGCCAGTCACGCTTCCCAAATGCACAGCGCTCGTCTCGTCTCGCCTGGTGGTTGTGTGGGACCCCTGTCAGGATTTCAGTAGCCTAACCTGCGTGGACACGCCAAAGACACATTGCATTTAAAGCCAAGAAGAAAAACATCTAATTATAGTTTGATGCGAAGCGGTAGAGGATCTAGCTGTTTTCCTTAATCTCGTCATCATCATCATCATCATCATCATCATCATCATCATCATCCTGTTCTTCTACTACTTTGTCCTCCTCCTCGTTTTTCTTTCCTTTCGGCTCTCTGTGCCCACCTCGCGCGGTCTTGTACTTGCTCTGAGTGTAGACACGTTATCTTGAGGTCTACCTGGCGACTTTTCAGTCACCGTTGCCTCGGTCTGCCAATGGATCGTTTGCCTTCAACTTTAACGAAAACACGAATTTTGCTGCTGTTTTAGACAGCTCTCCCCTCCTCAGGTGCTACACATTACCGCCTTCGAATTTCGTAATTAGTATCATGATCAAGAAGTTTCAGGCCAGATGTCCACCGAAACATTTTCGTTTCCATTACAGCACCTCGTTGCCCCTGCTTTTTTGTTGTTTCTGCCTTGTTCATGAATTAAAGGAGTTCACGACTGGTTGTCTTAACTTCTGGCGAATTTTCTGGGTTTTATGGTCGTGTTCCGGGCGCTCCAGGTTCCGGTGAGTCTTGCTCATAGTCGGCACCTCTGAAGATACCCATCGAAGCTGTGGACGAAACATCATGAACGGGAAAGTTTCATGGACCACAACCGTATAACTTGGAGACTATGGAATGCAACTGGGCGACTTACAGGAAGGTATATTTTCGACGTGAGCCAGTCCGAGATCGTCTTCTCACAAAACACCCAAGTTATTGACAGTTTCTAAATAAACGCAGATTGTGATTTTGGGATCGAGTGAGCCGTCGGCAGCTATTTTTGAGCCACGTACTGGACGACATTTGTCTTTTATAGGTCTATACCATAGATTTTAATGATACGCAATTATTTGTATCCGTTGGCAGGTATTCATACATTATGTTAAAGAAAGGTGTCGTCAGACATTAACTAGAATGGCGGGTTAAGAATATAACATTCTTCCACGTGGGGAAAATGGGTTCAGAAAGGGAAGAGAGACAAACTTGTTTCGTGATCTGCATACAGATCATCACTACAAAGAACAAATGTCTATAAACATTTCTCCCAGACGTCACAAACGTACACAACAGTGTGTTACTACCCCCCTTCTGGCCAACAAACTGAGAAATCAAGACATTTAAGTACGTTTATCTGCAAGCTCTGTTCCTTGGTAAGCGGCAGGATCCTGACTATGACTAAGATTACCGACGCTGTTGTTTTAAGGAGGTAAAAGTAAAGGGCTTCCTTTAACTTCTGTATTGCCCCCTTTGCTGTTCTGCCTATTTATAGTAGATACTCATTCTTTCTTTCACTCAAATGTACAAAAATATGCCAATGATTTGTTTCTGTCCCATCAGCGATGATGGTACTGTATGCCACCATATCGTATTGTTTAATGAATAATTAATAAAAAATTTCTTCGAAACTGCGTACGACAAACTGTGTTTGCTAATACTCCGAAGCGCCAAAGAAACTTGTATAGCCAAGCGTATTCAAATACAGAGATTTGTAAACAGGCCGAATACGGCATTGCGGTCGGCAACCCCTGTATAAAACACCAAGTGTCTAGTGCAGTTGTTAGGTCGGTTACTGCTATTGCAGTGGCACGTTATCAAGATTCAGAGTGAGGCTGAACGTGGTGTTATAGTCGGCGCACGAGCGACGGGACACAGCATCTCCGAGGTAGAGATGAAGTGGAGATTTTCCCGTACGACCATTTGACGAGTGTACTGTGAATATCATGAATCCGGTAAAACATCAAACCACCGACATCGCTGCGGCCAGAAAAAACATCCTTCAAGAACGGGACGAACGATGACTGAAGAGAATCGTTCAACGTGACAGAAGTGCAACCCTCCGGCAAATTGCTGCCGATGTCAATGCTGGGCCATCAACAAGTGTCAGCGTGCGAACCATTCAGCGAGACATTATCGAAATGAGCTTTCGGAGCCGAAGGCCCACTCGTGCACCGATGATGTCTACACGACACAAAGCCTTACACCTCGCCTGAGCCCGTCAACACCAGCATTGGACTGTTGATGACTGGAAACATGTTGCCTGGTAGGCCCACTCTCGTTTCAGATTTTGTCTACCGGATGGACGTGTACGGGTATGGAGACAACCTCATGAATCCATGGACCCTGCATGTCAGCCGGGGACTGTTCAAGCTGGTGGAGGCTCTGTGATAGTGTGGGGTGTGTGCTGTTGGTGTGATACTGGATCTCCGATACGTCTAGATACGACTCTCACAGGTGACACGGACGTAAGCATCCTGTCTGATCACCTGCACCCATTCATATCCGTTGTACATTCCGACGCACATGGGCAATTCCAGGAGGATAACGCGACACCCCACAGGTCCAGAATTGCTACAGATTGGCTCCGGGAACACTCTTCTGAGTTCAAACACTTCTGCTGGTCACCAAACTCCCTCCGCTAGTCACCAAACTCCCCAGAGATGAAAATTATTGAGCATATCTGGGATGCCTTGCAACATGCTGTTCAGAAGAGACATCCACCCCGTCGTACTCTTACGGATTTATGGACAGCCGTGCAGTATTCATGTTGTCAGTTCCCTCCAGCACTACTTCAGACATTAGTCGAGTCCATGCCACGTCGTGTTGCGGCACTTCTGCGTGCTGGGGGGGCCCTACACGATATTAGGCAGGTGTACCAGTTTATTTGGCTCTTCATTGTGTAGTCAAGTCGTAAACTAAAGACTATAACGTAAAACCTTTAACATTCCCAGGTAAGGTAGATACGTATGACTTTCTACGGACGATAAAGTATCATGAGGACCACATTGCCTATATAGTAATTGAAAAAATAGCATTTGAAGCAGTGAAAGGTATTTGGTGGGGTTCAGACACAACAGTTACTCTCAATTTATAGCGCAGACTGCCCTAGCTGCCGTACTATAGAGAATAGACAAGCGTTAGTAGAAAGACACTGTCATCTGTTCGGGAGGATTTAAGTCAACCCCGACAAATGCGCTAGTGAAACTGGAAATGAAATATCTATTAATTTAAAAAGAAATTAATTAATTGTCAGATTCCTACTAAAGTGTTTGTTTCGCACAAAACAGTTTCGCGTTCCAGTGACAGATTGATCAAGAAATATCCTTCTATAGCGGCTGTATATCACAACGTCCCGCCGTTACAGAGAATCTCTGTCGCTTCTCAGAAGCTGTACTATTTCAAAATGTCGTACCGAAATACACAGTTGAGCTAAGTTTTTGTATATGGCGCAATCGAAGAACAACATGAGCCGCAATTTATCCGAATGATCTCGTGTAAAGTTGCGGCCCGAAGAACTCCGACGGAGTCGTTCTTGTGTATGACGATAGTATGACGCAACGGTGAGGCAAACACAAATTTACGGCATCAACATCCATCCTTGAACTTTCAGCAGTCCTGGAGGTACTCATTCCGCAGAAGGGTTCTCGGGTGATGCGATTATAATAAACTACTAAAAAAGTTTTATACCATTTATATGTACGTACGTCTGAAGGGAGGAGTGGAATCAAAGAATAAGCTCTATGAATGTTTGGAAACCACACAGCTATTAAATAAAAAATATAACCAAAATATGGGCAATGTGTTGGAAAGTGCTAATCTTTGTACATATGTGAAATAAAAATGCTTCCGGATAACATTCAATACCATGGTACTCCAGTCCGTGCATTCATTGTGCGTGGATCCTCTTTCCAAAGACCCTTCCATCTGAATGATGAGAGGAAGGTGTTTGACAAAGTGACCACTTTGCCATAGTGCATTATCCCCCTTGGAAGACGAATCTATCGCAGTGGGACATCAGATAGGAGGATCCTACCCTGTACTACCATCAGTTTACCTTCGATAGCGAGAGGTATCTGATATTTGTACTTCGTACCGACACAAAATATGACGAACCTACCGCCCTGCTGAACCCGTGGGGCTGCATGTCTCAGATGTCCATTGGTACTTGGCCCACCTCTGCTGTCTGCTACGACGATCGTCAGGAGACAGACAAATCGATGATTGTGATCGCCTCAGTCTCCCAGTATGTATCGAACGCGATTTAAGGTTGAGCAACTATATAAAAATAGTTTTGCGAAGGCAGATAACAAACGCACGTTCACTTGGAGAATTGTAAATAAGCTCAGTTTGCCCACAATGGTGGTCCTTTGGCAAACTTTCCTCCTGCCGATTCTCGAGTAGACCCTGCTACTCATCGGTCTGTGTTTCTTAAGGGAACGACAGAACACGCAGACATCATGATAAGAGCGCCGTAAGTCGCCACATAATTGTTTATTTCGCGGGTAGCTCTTGCAGAAATAATCGTGGCATTTTTTTAAGACGGTTTAATATTCATCTCGAGAGAACTACCCGCCCTCATTGCTGAGTTCGTTAACGTACTTGCAAAAGCGGCGCGCGGCTCAGAAGTACGCGGTATCATCCCCAATATCTAGCCGGCAAGAGTGAGACATGTAAAGCAGTCCAAGTTATGTGAAGAATAGTTTGCGCCAGGCCGTATTCTACACGGGTTCGTCATGAGGGTACGCAGTATTGCTGTTCAGACACCCATGACTTTTAAGGTAACAAGAATCGTTATTGCAGACAATTTTGTATAAACATTGCTGCACAGCTTCAGTCTGTTTAAGGAACGGCTTTTGTAATATATAAGTATGTATTAACCGACAACCGGTTCCGATCAAGTGATCATTTTCGAGTCACGAATGCATTTACTTCAGGTAAAGAGCGGTTCTTGTTAACATCAAGTTAACAATTATCATCAGTTGCACTGTCTGTCACTTACATATTTCGTTAAACAGTCATTACTTCTGACATGGAGCTCCCATAATGACCTTTACGGTAGCTTCACCGAGAGACCTGGTGCACAGTTCAGTACAACAGATTCGCATTCAGAGGGTCCATTCGTTCGCTCTGTCATCCAGATTTTCGGCAGTTTCCCCATGTCAGTCATTGCCAATATTCGTCGACATCCTTGTCAAATGTGAACTTGAGTTCCGTCTGTATTGACCTTGTCGTTGGGATATTAAACCGTTAAAGAGATCACCATCCAGTGAGTCTGGAATATATAGGATTACGCTGGGGCGTTCGAAACTCATTCTTCCTGCACAGCTATCAAAAGTGGAACAGAATGGGGTAAAATGATGTTGGAATCGCTAAGTAACCTCTGCTTCCCACCACAAAATGGATTATGGGGTGTAAAGACTCCAGTGCGTTACACTATATTTACCTCACAAAGGTAATGACGCTGCATTATTCTGGCTGCCTTGTAATCCACTTTGAGATTAACTTGTAACTAATCTGTAATTTTCATTGGAAACGTAGATATACGTTATATCTTCACATTCTTCTTTAAAGATGGCTTGATAACCATTAAATTACATCGTTCTATTAAGTAAGATAACTGTTTAAGTATCCTGGTTGTAAAAATGTCAGTGTTCGTGTCCTAAGAATAAGTGTTTACTTCTTCGTATTACCACAGACCAGTGCCGTGTGAGGGAATAATTCGCTTCTGAGCAGCATAGCATACAGATCATGAATTAAACTTATCATCATGAATTAGGATAATGAATTAAACTTATTGTGGGTTACTATGAATCGCAATGATTAGGAAATTCATGACATATTATTCACTTCACACGATTCGAACTATTTTGTTCGACATTATTTTGACCCATATTATGCTTTAAAATAGGCTTTTCACAAATGTTTTATAAAAGACAGTCCATTAAGTTTTTGACAGTATGCTGTGGTACTTTTATATATTCTGTAAAAGTTAGAGCGTGCTCTTAGCTTTCATAAAACGTTTGTTAAAGATCTTTGTAATGTAATACCATCCTTGTCCACTTTATCACGACGGGCAGGAGGCACCACGACAGAGGCGACTAGCTGGTACTATATTTCCTGCCTAAATCGTGGGGGATGCGAGCCTTTTACCGGGGGACTGCTTGCAGGGCAAGTACACTCAGTTTCCTAAAAGGGCAGCACTCCCATGTTAGTAGATCACACGAAGTGAAAGAACAGGTATCACTAACCGTCTTTGAAATATAATGGCTTTGTTCCCTTGTTCTTTGGACTGTGCCCAGGGAGTCAGGAGACAATTTGAATCCGAGTCTTGTTCAACAAACTGGAATGAAGATCTACTTTTTTTTATAATTAGGTACAATGCTTCATCTCTTTTAAAACTCCTAATGAAAGAACATACTGTTGTATCGCGGAGACGTTATGCTTGTAGGCATCTGAATGCGCAGGTTTTACCTGCCTTCGTCCTTCTCCTAGGCGATGAACGTTGATACGCCACATTAAATAAACATTAGGGATATGGAACGCAGGAGGTTCGTACCCCGCTGTCAGATATCCGACGAGAAGTCATTCACTCTAATCACGGCAGGGGTGTTAGTAGAAAATGTAAAAGTAGAAGGAAGAGCGTATTCGGGGATCGATTTAGGGTGTGTTAATTATGTATGTATGTATGGATGTATGTATGTATGTTTGGGAAGATGTGGGAAAGTGGCCACTCTAAGTGAAACTGAATTTTCATGAAATCATGGCTATTAAGAGAAGTTTGTGGCATATGCACCTCTGATCTACATACTGTAAGGTATCAAACCAAATATTTATAACTAAGGTAAAATATATTTTATAGGATAAATAAACGTTTTTCTGAATGCTTTCATAGCGGCCACTTTTCCCTACCTAATGTGGTAAAGTGACCAGTTCTTTGCAACCATTTCCAAATAGATTGTTCAGTTTAAAGAAAATAGGTGGGCTTACCATTTTTATTTCACCAGTGATTATTGTTACAACGATAATACAAATGAGAAAGAAACGTGTTGCAATACATTGTTTGCACAAAAAGGTCAACAGATGAGAAGTAATAATTATTCCTAATGATGTAAATAGGGAAATCAACGACTAACTATCGGTTTATATTGCGGTCTAATTATTTCACAATTTATCCACTCAGAAACGATATTAAGTTATGTACAAAATTCGTACGTGAAGCTGTTAGCACCTCATCACATCCAGCGCACTGGTCATGAGCCCAGCGTTTATAGCTCGACATCTTACCCGTCCTTCATTTTCGGTAGAACTAGAAAATGTTTCCTTGCAGTAAAAGCAGTTTATGTCATTCTCCTCATCAGTGGAATTTTCTTCTTCCATTTATTCTTGAAAACGTTTCTTTTTAGCAGGAACTCTCGTAGCGTTTGGTCCCACTTTCAGCTTCTTATTTCTATTTTGTGTTACCTTACATTGTAGCAAATTGGTCTCATCTGTCTGTTTTTCTTCGAACATCCGTTTTTCAGGAAAAGCTCTTCATTTTTCTTTCTGTTAGCTTAAGCCAACAAATTTTTATAGGGGGCTCGAAGCGATTCTTGCAATGTTTCCGTGTTTACTCCTAATTCGTCTTTGATTCACACTTCAATTTTTAGACAAATGTTTTACATTCCGTGGGCTTATGTGGAACCCACCTGTTGGATATCCAGAGGGACGTTCTTCAGTTGTGGGCTGCCGAGGGGAACCTTCTCTTGGAGAAAAGTTGTCACGTATAACCTGAAGGCAGGCTGCACTTGAAAACAGCTCATACGTTGATTCCGGAAATGAACCAGTAGGACTATTTGGAGAAGACACAGGAGTTTGGAGTCCAGTGGGACCAGCACTAGCAGAAGACTCAGCAGATTTGCAATTAGAAGAGCCAATATTTGAACAAGTCCGTATAGAAAGGAATATCAGTAACCTCAGCAGCAGTATAGTCTTCATCGGTAAACACGTTAGGGTCTAGAGGAAAAACTCCATATTTTCTAAAGCCATTGATTGCTGTTACTGGAACGGCTGCACGAAGAAACGCTTCACCCAAGAGTGCACTTATTTGAAACTGTGTAATGATTTTTACTGGATTATTGCGAAGAAATTTTTCACAAGCTTGTGTGTGAAATGGTCTAAAAGGAGACATTAATGCCACATCCAAACGTTCGAGCTTATGGCTACAGTGTCGAACCAGGCATCATTTTCTCTGTTGTTATCAATGAAACCTATGTTCTTAGATAGGTAGAGAGAGACTATCTAAGATTATAAAACTGGATCTTGAGCAGTTGGTTTTGCACGTTTAAAAAAATGTTTAAATCAACCCAAAAAAACTTTCACCCTGCACCCACCCGCTGGGATGGCACGCAAATTCGGTTCCTGGCGGAACCCCATCATTAAATTAAACCTTCATTCTTCGCCTAGGGAAGATTACGAAAGGATGAATTAAATTTCCTCCTACAGATATGTGCACTAGAAAATTCGACAGCAAACCTCGCCGGTCGCGGTGGTCTAGCGGTTCTGGCGCTGCAGTCCGGAACCGCGGGACTGCTACGGTCGCAGGTTCGAATCCTGCCTCGGGCATGGGTGTGTGTGAAGTCCTTAGGTTAGTTAGGTTTAAGTAGTTCTAAGTTCTAGGGGACTTATGACCAAAGATGTTGAGTCCCATAGTGCTCAGAGCCATTTGAACCATTTGAACAGCAAACCTCTGTCAATTGAAGCAGCTGCTCCGACTTGTCGTCTTCCTTTTTAGTACAAAACTTTGCTGTTCTGGGTCTGAACTGTGAAAATATCGGTTTTATTTGCGTTATAAATATGATGAGCGGGAGGAGATCGTTCATCTTGGAGTATTTTAAGGTTATCAAAAAATTTGGCTACGTTCACCTTTTTAAACGCTTGTGCTCTAGCCATATAGCTATATTCTAGTTTCCTGAGCCTAATAAAGGTTGCCGTTCTCTAAAGCACGCCACCTAGTCTTTGACTGCCATTATAGACTCTCTGTTGAAACGATGTGGTATTTTTATGCTCTGCCAACTGGAAAGCTAACGCCGCAGGCCACGCACTGTAAAATTGCTTTTCCATTTTAAAAATTTAATTAAGGGTTTCTTGATTTTGGTTCTTCACTGAACGCTGCCGCTAAACTGTCCAGAATCTTTTTACTGACAACTGCATCTCTTTTCCCCCGAACCCTTCGTTTTAACGTATGACGTGGAACATTTGTTTGCAGCTGCTGCTGAAAAAGACATTTAATCATTCTTTAGTGTTTCAGTTGCGTTTTGCATCGCAAAATGGGTCCCATGGTTATTGCTTTGTTTTCCAGATTATTTCCTTGGTGTAATGGAAGTTCTTGCAAATCCTTGCAGAAGAGCAGAAAAGTCTATAAAACGATTTGTAATCTTCTAATTTCAGTTGTTATACTGTGCATAAATATGCAGTTAACTAGTTCTCATTGGGATAAAGAGGCTGAAAATGAACTGTCGGGAATTATAGCCATCCATGGCCACTTTTCTCGACTTGCGACGTTTCCAATTTTCCCAATCGCACGCCTTGCCTGTTCACAAGCGAAACAATACAACCGAAGGAAACGACAGTGATTTATATTTAATCCAAAAAAGGCATTGCGTGAACCGTGATATCACAAAAAAAAACTATTGCTCTACATAAAAGTGAAGTACCTATACTGGTGTGAGTGACTTTCCCTACATCAGCCGATGTAGGATAAGTCTCGTTTTCACAAACAGATAACGGAGTAAACTTCTTTTGTCAACGTCACCGACAACACTAATGGTGTCGAATACAGTTACTTTGGCGACTTTTCCCTAGAAAGCAGCACTATTGTACACATCGTATAAGCAGTGACCGCTTTTCCCAACCTGACCCCTTTACTCTTTCTTTCCCCTGTGTACGTATGTATGTATAATACATAATACTTGTGGAATAGAAAATCACACAGAGCTGTGGAGGCTTTTAGCTTTTACCATCTATTCTAATCATCTAAGACAAATGCAGGGAGCTGCACCCTAGGAAATAACGCAGGACTCACAGTCTACATTCGTAAAAGACATACAGCGCGTAGCATAGAAACTTAGCCAGTTGTTAGTCTGCATACCTCAACATTTCGCGGCTTCCAGCGATCCCTATCGGTGGACGACAGTTTTCCCGAAGCTATCGTGGCTACATAGAGAATAGACTCATATCTCCGAAATTTGGCAGACTCCCTGGGCTAAAATGTTCTTTGGGCTGTAACACAGCTCTGCTGTCCGAATGATACTGTCGATGACTGACTACCCAGTGATCGTGATTAGTAAAGAGTGTCTTTGTGCACCTCCCATGACGCCTCTCTCAATAGTGACGTGACCATACTAATGATTTGCTAAAGTCTGGAAAATACTTCCTCGTCCGTCGTGTAAGGAATTCTGTGTGATCTGTGGCCGGTGACTACGTGTCGCGCTGCCAGTTACGTGTTATCCCTGATTCAACAACCGACTTCTTATCTGCCTCAAGTAAACGATACTAGCAGGCGTCCGATCCTGGCTGAATTGTGAATTGAAAGAAATTCACATGCGTTAATATTCTATCTAGATACGACGTTAGTTTACCTATATGAAATAAGTTCTGTTGTTTCATTCTGTTCAATCCATGCGATACAGGGTAGTCCATTGATCGTGGCCGAACCAAATATCTCACAAAATAAGCGTCAAACAAAAAAAAACTACAAAGAGCGAAACTCGTCTAGCTTCAAGGGGGAAACCAGATGGCGCTATGGTTGGCCCGCTAGATGGCGCTGCCATAGGTCAAACGGATATCAACTGCGTTTTTTAAAATAGGAACCCCCATTTTTTATTACATATTCGTGTAGTACGTAAAGAAATATGAATTTTTTAGTTGGACCACTTTTTTAGCTTTGTGATAGATGGCGCCGTAATAGTCACAAACATAAGACTCGCAATTTTAGACGAACAGTTGGTAACAGGTAGGTTTTTCAAATTAAAATACAGAACGTAGGTACGTTTGAACATTTTATTTCGGTTGTTCCAATGTGATACATGTACCTTTGTGAATTTATCATTTCTGAGAACGCTTGCTGTTACAGCGCGATTACCTGAAATACCACATTGATACAATAAATGCTCAAAATTATGTCCGTCAACCTCAATGCATTTGGCAATACGTGTAACTACATTCCTCTCAGCAGCGAGTAGTTCGCCTACTGTAATGTTCGCACATGCATTGACAATGCGCTGACGCATGTAGTCAGGCGTTGTCGGTGGATCACGATAGCAAATATCCTTCAACTCTCCCCACAAAAAGAAATCCGGGGACGTCAGATCCGGTAAACGTGCGGGCCGTGGTTTGGTGTTTGGACGACCAATCCACCTGTCATGAAATATGCTATTCAATACCACTTCAACCGCACGCGAGCTATGTGCCGGACATCCATCATGTTGGAAGTACATCGCCATTCTGTCATGCAGTGAAACATCTTGTAGGAATGTCGGTAGAACATTACGTAGGTAATCAGCATACATTGCACCATTTAGAATGCCATCGAAGAAATGGGGGCTAGTTATCCTTCCTCCCATAATTACGCACCATGCATTAACCCGCCAAGGTCGCTGATGTTCCACTTGTCGCAGTCATCGTGGATTTTCCGTTGCCCAATAGTGCATATTATGCCGGATTACGTTACCGCTGGAGGTGAATGACTCTTCGTCGCTAAATAGAACGAGTGCAAAAAATCTGTCATCGTCCGGTAATTTCTTTTGTGCCCAGTAGCAGAACTGTACACGACGTTCAAAGTCGTCGCTATGCAATTCCTGGTGCATAGAAATACGGTACGGGTGCAATCGATGTTGATGTAGCATTCTCAACACCGACGTTTTCGAGATTTCCGATTCTCGCGTAATTTGTCTGCTACTGATGTGCGGATTAGCCGCGACAGCAGCTAAAACACCTACTTGGGCATCATCATTTGTTGCAGGTCGTGGTTGACGTTTCACACGTGGCTGAACACTTTCTGTTTCCTTAAATAACATAACTATCCGGCGAACGGTCCGGACACTTGAATGATGTCGTCCAGGATACCGAGCAGCATACATAGCACACGCCCGTTCGACATTTTGATTACAATAGCTATACATCAACACGATATCGACCTTTTCCGCAATTGGTAAACGGGTAATGGATCACGAAGCAAATACCTTCCGCACTGGCGGAATGTTTCGTGATACCTTGTACGTTTGTGACTATTATATCGCCATCTATCAGAAAGCGAAAAAAGTGGTCCAACTAAAACATTCATATTTATTTACGTACTACACGAATATGTAATAAAAATGGGGGTTCCTATTTAAAAAAAAACTCAGTTTGACCTATGGCAGCGCCATCTAGCGGGCCAACCATAGCGCCATCTGTTTTCCCCCTTCAAGCAAGACGAGTTTCGCTCTTTGTAGTTTTTTCGTTTGATGCTTATTTCGTGAGATATTTGGCCCGGTCACTATCAATGGACCACCCTGTATGTTCTGAACATGGGATCAGATAATACACACTTGCCGGAATGTTTCTGTCGTGTGCATTTGTACAGACTACAACAGGTCTTCTGCAAGTCTGTCGGAAGATGAAACTGTGGCAGGGAGTAACGCTCCCGAGGCGGCTAACTACTTATGTGCGGTGTGATCAGCGCGTGCAGGTAAGGAGAATTTTCGCCCCGTGCCGCCTCAGTGGGTCAGCGGCGCCCGCCCGCGCTGGGACGGTGCGGAGTGGAGCAGAGCGCCGCGCAGACCCGTGTTGTGAGAGGGGAGGAGGCCGCAGCAGGCTGACGGCTGGGAGGTGGCGGCCCGCAAATCGATGCGCGAGTTTTGGCGCGCCGCCCGGCCCGGGTGCCGCCGCCGTTGCTGTCGATAGCGCCGTGTCTCCTCGCGGCCGCGTGAGTGCGTGCCCGCTCGCACGGTGTGCACCGCCGGCCCCAGGATTGCCTTGCCATCAGCTGTTGTTATTTGGGTAGCTCTTAGGTACTCGGCAAAGGATTCAACCCTCTCGGCCTTCCAACGTTTCCTGTCGCAAGAAGAGACTACACGGATGAAGGTCACCTCACCTTCTTACAGTATTGCCAATTATTTCAAATGTTAATATAATCGCGAAAAAGGTATTAGACATTTCCTATTTTGAGTCTAGAACAGGCCTGGCCAAACCGCTCCGCAAGCGCCCCGGCCGCGCTCTTGCCTAGCGCTCCGATCGCTGTGGCGAGTGGGGCTGGGGGGGGGGGGGGGGGGGCAGACACTGAAGGCTGCAGCCGGACGCCGTCTGACGCGTCTTTGGCTCCGGTATTTGAATAAAATGACATTAGAAATCTACTCTGTAGGAATCAGCATGGGTTTCGAAAAAGACGATCGTGTGAAACCTAGCTCGCGCTATTCGTCCGCGAGACTCAGAGGGCCATAGACACGGGTTCCCAGGTAGATGCCGTGTTTTTTCACTTCCGCAAGGCGTTCGATACAGTTCCCCACAGTCGTTTAATGAACAAAGTAAGAGCATGTGGACTATCAGGCCAATTGTGTGATTGAATTGACGAGTTCCCAGACAACAGAACGCAGCATGCCGTCCTCAATGGAGAGAAGTCTCCCGAAGTAAGAGTGATTTCAGGTGTGCCGTAGGGGAGTGTCGTAGGACCGTTGATATTCACAATATACATAAATGACCTTGTGGGTAACCTCGGAAGTTCACTGAGGCTTTTTGCGGATTATGCTGTAGTATATCGAGAGGTAGTAACAATGGAAAATTGTACTGAAATGCAGGAGGATCTGCAACGAATTGGCGCATGGTGCAGGGAGTGGCAATTGAATCTCAATGTAGACAAGTGTAATGTATTGCGAATACATAGAAAGATCCTTTATCATTCAGCCACAATATAGCAGGTCAGCAACTGGAAGCAGTTAACTCCATAAATTATCTGGGAGTAGGCATTAGGAGTGATTTAAAATGGAATGATCATATAAAGTTGATCGTCGGTAAAGCAGATGCCAGACTGTGATCATTGGAAGAATCCTAAAGAAAAGCAATCCGAAAACAAAGGAAGTAGATTACCGTACACTTGTTAGCCCACTGCTTGAATATTGCTCACCAGTGTGGCATCCGTACCAGATAGGGTTGATAGAAGAGATAGAGAAGATCCAAGGAGAGCAGCGCGCTTCGTTACAGGATCATTTAGTAATCGCGAAAGCGTTACGGAGATGATAGATAAACTCCAGTGGAAGACTCTGCAGGAGAGACGCTCAGTAGCTCGGTACGGGCTTTTGTTGAAGTTTCGAGAACATACCTTCACCGAAGAGTCAAGCAGTATATTGCTCCCTCCTATGTATATCTCGCGAAGAGGCCATGAGAATAAAATCAGAGAGATTAGAGCCCATACAGAAGCATACTGACAATCCTTCTTTCCACGAACAATACGAGACTGGAATAGAAGGGAGAACCGATAGAGGTACTCAAGGTACCCTCCGCCACACACCGTCAGGTGGCTTGCGGAGTATGAATGTAGAAGTAGATGTAGAATTTGTGAAAATAAAATTAGCAAATCAATACAGTTTCTCATTGAGCAATGGAGCAGTCGTTGTTGATGGTGGCGCGCACTCTTCCTTTGCGTCCGATACGCATATAACAGGAATTTCATTGATTTCAAAATAAAATTGACTCCTGAAGCTTTTACCATCTACGCGCCGCAGTAATTTGACACCATTGTCAGTTCTGTGGGACCTGTATCTGACAGAAGCGAGAGCAGCGGACTCACAGTTCGGTGACAATGGCCAGATCATATGCAATTTTTGCTTGCTCAAATTCATCGCAAATCATTGTTAAATGATCCGCAAATAATCTCAGGGACGCGCTTTGCTTATAGCAGAATGGGATCAGTGGCTGAATGCAGCACATTGCGTCTCTTTACCATGATATTCTGAGCCCGAACTTCTAGCTAGCTTTTCTGGAAAACAGCAATTATGTACCGCTTTATAACTGAATGGAGTACACTTGCTTTTCAAATGAAACATAAACATAGCCTTTGTTTAAGCTATTTAATTATAGGTCGAAAATAATTCTGCTACAGAGAGACTTCCGTAACATACGGGTACGTTTGCTCAGTTAAATGGAGACAAGAGGAAAGACTACAGTTTGCTGAGAGGAGCTGCTCTCCTTCCTTACATTTTGCTATAAAACATTTGAAAATATAATTTCTCCGATTCGTTTCAGCCACAGACTGATATCTCTAGCATCGTTGATACGAATTCAGGGATCATACACGTTTTATTACATTCTTCATCGATAAGATGAAACATATCCTTAATCCTTAAGAAAAGAGTGCACGTTCGCTCAAAAAAAAAAACCTTCGAAATATTTTTTTTATTTAAAAGAGATGACGTTCTTAAATTAATGCTTCGCGTTGGTACTGATCAACCGCCTTCTCAGACGCCAAGTAGTTTGGTGACAGTACTAATTGCGTTGCATTAGATTAACATTCTAAACCACTCGTTCAGTGCCGAATGGGAATTGCCTTACTTTTCGTATCGTTTAAAGGCCAAGCGTGCGGTTCTATGCGCTGCAGTCCGGAACCGCGGGACTGCTACGGTCGCTGGTTCGAATCCTGCCTCGGCCATGGATGTGTGTAATGTCCTTAGGTTGGTTAGGTTTAAGTAGTTCTAAGTTCTAGGGGACTGATGACCTAAGATGTTAAGTCCCATAGTGCCAGAGCCATTTGAACCAAAGGCCAAGCAAAACACTTAATATGCCACTGCATTATTATGAGGTCTGTGAATGCTGGATAAACTGCAGGCGATCATTACTCAATAAAACTGAGTTGAATGTAAGCAGAGTGGTGTCAGTCATTTGTTGTTGACATCACGAATTATTTGAATTCTTTGAGTGAGTGTATTAATGCAAAGGAAAAATCATTTGGTTACAGATGTGGTGCAGCCTCAGTTTTATTTATGTCAACAAGTTTGTGACAAGGTCGCTTCACTGTTGGCGTTGCATGTTGCATATTGTAGCGCCATCATTCGCGAAAATACCAGATTTCTCCAGTAGTGCTGGGCACAAACTATTTTAGCAGCGCCACAGGGATGAATCGGGTAGCGTACACTGAATACCGATCTGATAAAGACGATTATTTCTAAACGTAATATGAACAATGAGTGCAAGTTAGTGATGTTGGAAGTGTTTACTGCGGGTGTAAAGGGCATGAAATCTATAGTGTCGTGCACTTCGACGACTATTTAAGTGTTATTGTCAACTGTTTACCGTCTAATAAACGTAACATAGCTTACGAAAATGCCTGAAGATGGAAAGAGAAAGTGTCACTTTTCGGATGATTACACAAAAGAGTGGTCTTTTGTCAAGGAAGGAATTACGGATCAGGAAGCGTCGTGTTAGATTTGTAGCTGTTTCATGTCAGTAACTCACGGAGGCGAGGCAGACGTGAGGCACCACATTTGTACGAAGAGTCCGCCTCCGTAGCGTAGCGGTAGCGTTACCGCCTACCATGCGGGCCTGAGTTCGATTCCCGGCAGTTGACTGGGTGATGTATGTTCTTCATCATTTTCATCATCATTGACTCGCAATTCGCCGAAGTGGCGTCAACTGAAAAGGACTTGCAATACGGCGGCCGAACTCCCCCGAATGGGGCCTCCCGGCCAACAATGCCATACGATCTTTTTTTTTTTTATTTTTGGTAGGAAGAATCATACAAATATATATGCGGTACCATCAACATCATAGCCTATTTCTACATTAATGATTTGCGGAGATACCCAGGAAGAATTGCTCGTTGCTGCTGCAGATCTAACAACAGCTTATAAAGTTGTCGGCCATCTCTGTCCTTTAGTTGTCTTGGTTGTACCGTAAAACTGAATGCCGCAATGTGTGCTGACTCCAAAGTCGCCGCAAAGCAGTCTACAGCTAGGACCAAAGCTGTAGCGATTGCTAAAAATATTCTCGCATTACCCTCCGTGTCAGAGTGCATGCACCAATTGCAAGAAGTTTAATTTTACGGCATTGACGCAGACACATCGAACCACAAGGCTGAAAAGAAGATCCATTTAAATGTACAATAATTTACTCAAACCGACGGAATCCAACAGAAGCTGTTTAAGTTCGATTCCCGCACACAACGCCACTGTGGAAAGAGTATTTTCGCTGATGTCGGTCCAATGGGCAGATGACAGAAATCGACTGCTGCCGGGGACTGTGGAATCAATCTTACAGTGCCAAGTTAACTACATGCTGACTTGCATGGAGTTTTATAGATACGTAAAAGGGAAAAAAATGACTTGCTGAAAAAGGTGAAACCTTCCGAAAAATACGGCGTATCAATCGCTTCTGCGGCAACAAGTTCCATGTAATTGTATTCTAAATAAAAAGTGATTGTATTAAATAAAATTTTTACTTCATTTCTACACCCCCATCTCAGTGTGTTCCGACGAAATTCCAGCTAGATATAGCAACCCTAACCGTAACTACTATTGAGAGTTTGAATGTCAAAAATGGAGCGAAGTCTGAAAATGATGATTATAAATTGACAAGATAGTATACATTACGCCTGATATGTCAACCAAATTTGTGAGGAATGGAAAATGAGAAACCTGCCTAGAAGCGGAAAGAGTTTCGCCATTGATTTAAACATAGACGAAACCTTGTACACCAACAAACAACGAACTAATCAAAACAAGAGTTGAAGCATTCAGCGAATTAAAAAGTAATATTCTATATATTGATCTCACTGAAAATTCTTAGAATTTGTGGTTTCATACCTCTCTACCGGAACTGAAACTAAGGATCACAGAGATAAGGCTGAAAAACTAAATTCTATTTTGCGAGATTCTTTCACGCGGTTCTTACTTCCCGTCGTCAGATACGAAAGTGACAAATATCGGATAAGTGACGGCTGGATAGAAATCTACGAAAATCGCTTAAAAAGGGAAAAATCAACTTGATGTGGTAAAATACCTATACGATTAAACGTAGAGTAACGACAGGACTTATTTCTTTTCTAGCAGCAGCTCCCGTCGCTGAGAAGCGACACTTTCCAAGTGATTCCAAAAATTTTCAACGGTTTCGTTTTCAAGAAAGATCCACAGACAGATACAGTTTTGGAACACGTTTTATGACCTTTCTGGAGTGAGAAAATCTCATCTTTACTAAGGAATGATGAAATGCGTTTGAAGCTATCTGAGCTCTCAGATATTGCGATAGTGAAAATTATGGTCGAACAGTTTGAGAGGAATGGACATCTCTAAAAAGGGCAATCACAGAAGTTCCGCAGGCAAACATAGGTACAGGAAAGGTAAGTGCAAAAAAACTTTGGGTAACAGAATAATTAGATTGATCGAGGAAAGAAGATAATAGAAATGATGTTCAGGAAAATTCAAATTCAAGAATACAGAGATGTTAATCCCATAGGAATGAAATAAATAGGAAGCGCAGCGAAACCAAGACAAAATAGCTGCGGGAGGAATCAAAAGAAATCGAAAAAGTAATGGTCGTGAGGAGGATTGATTCACTACAGAGAAAAGTTAAAACAGCCTTCGAAACGCAACGGGGATTGGTATTCCACTATTAAGTGCGGAGGAGAAAGCAGATAAGTGGTCTTTGACGAGGGGAGGAACTATCTGCTGACGTGATAGAAGAAACGGGAGTCGATACTGTAGTCATGGGGGATCCAGTATTAGTCAGAATTTAACAGATCTTCGGAAGCCGTGCAGTCAGATACGGAAGGAATAGGTGACATTTCTTCGGAATTCCTTCAATCACTGTAAGAAATGGCAACTAAGTGATTATTCAAGTTGGTGTGCAGAATCTAAGTCTATGAGCGTGTATAATCTATAAAAGTCGACAGACTTACGGAAAAATACCATTCACACAATCCTGAAGATAGTACGGGCATGTAAGTGCGAGAACGTAACGGCTCATGCATTCAAGTTGCTGACAAGAATAACGCTCAGAAGAATGAATAGAAAAGAAAACTGTGGATGGTTTGAATGACGCTCAGTTTGGGCTTCGGTAAGGTAAGGGTAGAAGAGTGGCAATTCTGACGTTGCGCTTTATAATTGCAGCAACACTTTAAAAAATCAAAATACTTCCATAGAACGCGTCAACCTGAGAAAAAGCGCGTGGTAATGTAAAATGGTGCAAGATGTACGAAATTCAGAGAAAAAGGGGGGTAAGCTATAGCGAAAGATGGGTGATATACAATAAGTAGAAGAACCAAGAAGGAATAGTAATACCTTAAGACCAAGAATCACGTGTTCGGATTGAAAAGAGCGTAAGACAGGGATGCAGTCTTTTGCACCTACTGTTCAGTCTAAACATCGAATAAGCAGTGACGGAAATAAAAGAAAGGTTCAAGAGTGGTATTAACGATCAGGGTGAAAGGATATTAATGTGAGATTCGCTGATCACATTGGTATCCTCAGTGAAAGTGAAGAATCACAAGAAATGTTGAATGAAATGAAGTGTAACGAGCAGGAATATGGATTGAGAATAACCGAACAAAGACGAAAATAATGAGGAGTAGCAGGAATGAGATTAGCGACAAATTTAAGATCAAAATTAGTGACAACGAAATGGACGGAGTTGAGGAATTCTGCTCCCTTGGAAGAAAATAACCCATGACAGAGGAAGCAAGGATGATTTAAAGAACTAGTATCACCCACTGACCTTAATCTGAGGAAGAAATTTGTGGGCGAAGCATTGTACGGTAGTTAATCATGGACTGAGAAGACCGTAAAAAAGGAGAATTGAATGGTTTGTGGTACTATAGAAGGATGTTGAAAATTAGGTGAAATATTAAGCTAAGCAATGAGGAGATTCTCCGTAGAATCAACATAGAAAGGAACACAACAACAAGAAGGGACAACATAATAGGGCACGCGTTCAGACATCAGGGAATGTCTTCTAAGGTACTAGATTGAGTTGTTGAATGTACGAACTGTAGGGGAAGACAGAGACTGGAATACAAGAGACGTTATGCTTCACGCTTTGGTTTACTGTTAAAATTCCGAGAGTCTATCAGTATATTGTTTTTTCTAGGTGTTGTTGTTGTGGTCTTCACCCCGAAAACTGATTTTTATGCAAATCTCCACGCTAATATACCCTGTGAAAGCCTCTTCATCTCCAAATAACTACTGCAACACACACCAATCATAACCTGTTCACTATGCTCGTCCTTTGGTCTTCTTTGCTATTTTTAGCCCCTCCCCACACACAAATATTAAATTGACAGTCCCTTGATGTTTCAGCATGTGCCGTATCAAACGATCCCTTCTGTTAGTCAAGTTATGCCACAAATTTCTTATATTCCCAGTTCTATTCATTATCTCCTCATAAGTTACACGATCTAATCATGTAATGTTAAGTGTTGTTCTGCAGTACCACTCTTCAAAAGCCGATGTTCCCATCTTGTCTGAACTGCTTATTGCCCTCATTTCACTTCCGTTCAAGTCTACACTCCAGACACATGTCTCCAGAAAAGGTTTCCTAACACTTATGCTGATATTAAGTGTTGAAAATTTCCCTTTTCAGAAACTCTTGACATTGCCATTCTGCATTTTATATCCTATCTGCTGCTGCCATCATTCTTTACTTTACTCTTCAAACAGCAAAACTCATCTACTACTTTTAGTGCGTCATTTCTTATCTGATTCTCCCAGCTTCGCTTGATGTAATTCCTTCCACGTATATTGCCCTAAAAGAGCACGAAAGCAAAATGAAAGGTGTACTAGCTCTCACGGTGGCATACCAGTAATGGCTCTTCCAGCGCATTATTCGTAACTGGAACAGGAAACGGGAGAAGTGTCGGTGTTACGCCGGCCGCGGTGGCCGAGCGGTTCTAGGCGCTTCAGTCCGGAACCGCGCGACTGCTACGGTCGCAGGTTCGATTCCTGCCAGGGGCATGGATGTTTGTGATGTCCTTAGGTCAGTTAGGTTTAAGTAGTTCTAAGTTCTAGGGGACTGATGACCTCAGATGTTAAGTCCCATAGTGCTCCGAGCCATTTGAACCATTTGTCGGTGTTACACATGCTAAATTGGCTTGCTCATCATAGATATAAATATTCACACACGAGCTGGAGACGAATAGTCACGCACTATGACGTCTCTGTTGGAATATGTAGCTATGCTTTACGGAGTTCCTCCCTCAACTGGTGAAGGTCCACGGAAGTGTGTTCACAGATCGAAAATGGCGATTACGGTTCTGTTGGATTCTCATCTTGGAAATTTGAAACCAAAGAAGATACTTCGAAGTCTTGATGAAATTCTTCCATTCACTAGCTGTAGGCATTCAATGCCATGAGACAACTTGCATTGTCCTGGTGAAACAGACTTTCCTCCACGGGAAGGCATTCGTCATCCATGGATGAAATTAATCCCTGAAGAAGTGTACTAATCAAATTATCCAAGAGCAGATTCCACGTTGATTAATAACTTTGTCATGAAAACGTCCCCTACCGTGTTTCGTTTGTCCTTCAATGGTTGCAGTATGCTTCTCCTTCTAGATTTCTTGCTGGGCACACTAACATGCAACAGTCCATTTTCGGTAATGTCAGCAATTTCAAGTCCCCCCTTGGACGTACTATCATTAGCGTGTGTGTTGGCAGACTCTGTCAAACTTCTTCGGAGCACAGTATGCAACAGTGTTCGCTGCACTAACGTACACACAAGTCTAGCCGCTCGTAGTTTGTTTAGCTGTGACAGTATGTCACAGCAAGGCTGCTGAAGCATAAGTAACCAGAGGAAAGATGGATACCACCTGTAGGAAAATTAGACAGTTTGGAGAAAAGATAAGCATGTGTATGAATATCAAGAGCTCAGATGGCAAACTGTCATTAAGTAAAGAAGGTAAAGCTGTAAGGTGGAAGGAATATATAGAGGATCTATTTGAGGGCAGCAAACTTGCGTTAAATACTAAAGAAAGAGACATGGATGTCCGCGAAGATGAGATGGGAAGTATTTTAGTGCGGGAAGAGCGCTGAAAGACTAAGTCGAAACAATGCCCATGGAATACACGACGTTTCGTTGACACCATTGAGATCATTGTGAAAGCCAGCCACAACAAAATTATTCCATCTGGCGTACAAATTTTATGAGACAGGCGAAATGCCCCCCTGGCTTGAGGAAGAATATAATAATTTAATTACAAAGAAGACAGGTGCTCACAGGTGTGAATACTAACGAACCGTCGGTTTCGATCATCTTTGGTATACGGACATGGATCATTTACAAAGGAAAGGAAATGTTGGTAGAAGTCGACATCGGAGATGATGTTTGGGTCCTGCAGAAACGTAGAAACATGCGAGGCAATATTGATCCTACAACGTCTCTTAGAATAGGCACTGAAAAAGGGAAACATACTTTTATATCGTTTGTAGAATAAGACGAAACTTTTCACAATGGGGTCTGGCTAACACACAGTGAAATTATGAATGTAGAAGGGATTACATAAGGGACCGAAAGGTTATTTACACGTGTACAGACCAGACAACAGTTACGATAGTCTGAAGACATGATAGCAATAATTCAGAAGGGAGTGAGACAGCGTTATAGCCTACCCCCAAGGATATTCAATCTCTTCATTGAGTAAGCAGTCAAGAAAACCAAGGAGAATGAGAATCAAAATTAATGGAGAGGGAATAAAAACTTTGAGGATTTCTAATGGCATTGCACGAGTAATTATGTGAGAAACTGCAAAGGAGTTTGGACGATAAGTTGATCGCAGTGGATAGTGTCTTGAAAAGAGGTTATAAGATGTACATCAACGACAGTAAAACAGGGTGATGGAATTGGATGATGCTGGGAGAATTAGATTACGAAACGAGACGCTGAAAGTAGAGTAGTTTTGTTGTGTGGGAAGTAAACAATTGGTGATGCTCGAGGTTGAAAGAATTTAAAAGATAGGCAATAGCAAGAAAACCATATTTAAGAAAGAACAATTTGTTAGCATCTTATACCAATTTGATTAAATCTTATTTCTGAAGGTATTTGCGTGGAGTGTACCATGTACAGAAGTGAAATGTGGACGATAAGTAATTCAGATAAGAAGAGAGTAGAATCATTTGAATCGTGTTGCATCAGGAGGATGCTAAAGATCGGATGGGTAGTTGATGAAACTAATAATGATGTACTGAATCGAATAGAGCAGAAAAGAAACTCATGATTCAGTTTGATTAAAAGAAAGGACCGGCGATAGTACACCTTCTAAGACATCAAGGCGTCACTAATTTAATGCTGAAGGAAAGCGTGATGGAAGGGAAGGGGTAAAAATTGTAGAGGGTCACCAAGAGATGAGTGTAGTAAGCAGGTTCTGAAGAATGTGTTTTGCAGTAGTCACTTGGAGATGAAGAGACAGGATTAGTATGGAGAGCTGTCTCAAACCAGTCCCAGACTGAAGACAAGGACGACGACGACGATGATGAATACTACTACTACTACTACTACTACTACTACTACTACTTATTTACTTACTTTCCTTTGGTCTTTCTGACCCATCTTAATCCACGTCCATCTGAAACATCAATGGCACGATCACACCATAATTGTGACAACAATTGCTTGCGATTTGGCAGTAATTTTCATACGCAGTAATTTACAAACGCTGACATCACTTCACTCGCAGTATTATATACACTGAGGCGATAAAAGTCATAGGATACGCCGTAATATCGTGGAACTCATTGAAAGACCGCCCCACAGAAACATTGAACCAAGCCGCGTGTATAGCCGTCCGTAATTGCGAAAGTGTTGACGGTGCATGATTTTGTGCACGAACTGACCTCTCGATTCAGCCCCATAAATGTTTGATAGAGCTCATGTAAGGTGATGTGGCTGGCCAAACCGTTCGCTTGAATTGTCCAGAATGTTTTTCAAAGCAGTCGCATACTATTGTGATTCGATGACATGACGTTGTTATTTGCTAACATAAAGTCAATGAATGGCTGCAAATGATCTGCAAGTTGCCGAACATAACCATTTCCAGCTAATGATGGTTTCAGTTGGACAAGAGGGTCCAGTTCATTCCATGTAAACACAGCCCAGACGATTCTGGAACAACCACCAGCTTGCACACTGCCTTGACAACTGGGGTTCATGGCTTCGTGGGGTCTGCACCACACGTGAGCCCTACCATCAACTCTTACCAACTAACATCGGAACTCATCTGCCCGGGTCACGGTTTTCCAGTCGTCTAAGGTCCAATCGACATGATCACGAGCCCAGGAGAGGCGCTGAAGGAGACTTCGTGCTGTTAGCAAAGGCATTCGCGTGTATCATCTGCTGTCATGGCTCATTATCGCCAAATTTCCTCGCACTTTTCTAACCGATCGTTCGTCGTACGTCACACATTGGTGTATGCGGTCATTTCACGCAGTGTTGCTTGTCTTTTAGCACCGACACCTCTACGCAAACGCCGCTGTTCTCTGTCGTTAAGTGACGGCCGTTGACCACTGCGTTGTCCGTGGTGAGAGGTATTGCTTGAAATTTGATATTCTCGGCACATTCGTGACACTGTGGATCTCGGAATATTGAATTCCCTAGCGATTTTCGTAATAGAACGTACTATGCATCTAGCTCGAACTACCATTTCGTGTTCGAAGTCTGTTAATTCCCGTCATACGGCCATAATCACGTCGGAAATCTTTCCACTTGAATCACCTAAATACAAATGGCAGCGCCGGCAATGCGTTGTCTTTTTGTATCTTGTTTACGCAATACTGCCACCATTTACATATGTGCAAATTGCTATCCCATGTCTTTTGTCACCTCATTCTATATAGGGTGTTCAGAAACAGTCTGAAAAGATTATAAGGGTGCTGCAGAGTAGGTTGAGCTTCGAAATAAAAATTTTTGAAAAATTTGTTATGCTGCAACGTTTTAGAGTCAATTAGCACTGAAGTTAACCAGTCACGTTATTGCGTTCGGAAATTCAGGCGGCTCGCAGTGACGGTGTCGCCAAAAATGCCTTCCGGTTGGTTCCCTAAAACCAAACAAGAGAGCGTTACCGAAACTGGACATGACACGGTAGGTACGATCGAAGCCGAGCAAAAGGCTGAGCAGTCTCGTGTGCTGTCATCAACAGCGTACGTTATGAGAACAATTGACGGCAGTAGCGTCTGGTGGGCCGCTTGAATTAGCGCGCAGTAGCGTGATTGGCTAACTTCAATAATAACCAAGTCGGGAAAGGAGCATCACGACGATAGTGAACGCGCTGGGATGAGTCCAATTGTTTATTAGAAAGAGACTCATAAGAAACACCACCACGGCTTCTGTCTAAATTTTTGCATTTCACACATTACCTTCGCGCATATGAATAATTTTCGCCTCTTTAGACGTGATGCAGCTGTGACTTTGACCTCGACGAAGGTTGAGGAGAATCCCACTTCTAGTCTATTTCACGTGAATTCCGGTGGAGTTTCCTCAAAAACAGAGCGGTCGGTTTCCTAGTGTAGCCTTGAGCAATTGAGAATGTGATGTCTGTAATCACCTTGACATGATGCTAAATCCTGTCTCCCCTCCCTTCTTTCTTCCCTCCAAAATAGGAACGAAATAAAGGTTTTGATGCGTTGCCGTTAGGGGGATTTGGGTGGCCTCTGTCTCAGATGCCATATGAAATCAGAATTTTTATTTTATTTTTTCAGTGATTACATAAACTTTGTCAGTTCTTTCCTTTAAGTCGTTATCCAGTTCTGCTTGTGAATGGTACTACTGCCGCTGCACTTATCACATAAATTAATTTCTTCCCCAACAAAGAAGGAAGCTTTGTACTAGCATGAACTTCTGGAAGAAAGCTCTGTTTTCATTATTGAGATTATCACTGGCACATGCCTGGCTTTGTTCCTACTTCAAGGTTTCTTTAATGGTTTTGTGTTAATTTCAGTGGCCATGTGTACGTCCTGTTGTTATAACAGCACTGTAATCTTACGTGAAGGGATTGTGTAGTTTTTCTGTCGAGAATTACCGCATCTGTGTGTTTCCCGTGTTAAAGAGTGTCGTGTTCTTCTTCTTAATCGAAAACAGTACGCTGTCGATGTGGAATGCACCTGGCAAAGCACGCCGACTGAACGACGCTGAACGACAGTCATCGTAAATTTTGCTCACAGATTTCATCCGTTCGTCACTCTTCCTTGTGTTGAACTAGTTGATGCTCTATTTATCGCATTGGTCTCTCAAGAGTCCAGTTCAGATGCAACTGTGGTTAGAAACATAATTCGTTTATGCATTTTTTTGGAGATGAGCAATTTTTTGTGTGTACTCATTTAACACACACAGAAATAACATATTCGTTGTTTTATTAAACTTAGTACTAGGCGTGTCGGAATGTTACTAGCCTAACAAATAAAGAATGACAGAAATTTCCTGATACCGATGTATTTTTCAATATAATACCCGTGTACGCTCAGATAACTTCCGCAAACCATTTAAATAAAAGGTATTCGATTTTGAGTCCAACCAAGAGTTCTTAGTATCAATCACTGTATCATTATTGTTAACTCGTCGTCTTTTGATGTATATTTTTGGGTTTGGGAAAAGAAAAATGTGATGGAGCCAGATTTGAAGGATATGGCGGATGGCGTAACAATTTGAACCCGCAGCCGCGCAGTTTCCAGTGTTGCGAGAGCTTTGTGCGCCGCTGCATTGTCCTGATGCAAAAGAACTCCGCGCGTAAAATTTCCGCGCCTTTTTTACTTTATCTGTTCTCTCAAATGGCGCAGGAGGATGCAGATGCATCGATAGTTACCCCTTTTGAAAGTAATCCACCATAATTACCCCTTCTGCATCCCAGAAGACCCAATGCCATCACTTTACCGGCTGATTTTTGCACCCAGAATTTTTTCGAGGTTGGGGACGAAGGATGTTGTTTTGTCTCACGATCAAAATGGTGAACTCGCGTTTCGTCCATTGTCACATACCTTCCAAGAAAGCCGTCTTCATTCGCTTCAAATTGGCGGACGATTTCTTCACAACACTGCACACGCTCCCGTCTCTGATCTGCACTGAAGTCTTTCGGAGGGAGGAGGAGATTAGTGTTTAACGTCCCGTCGACAACGAGGTCATTAGAGACGGAGCGCAAGCTCGGGCGAGGGAAGGAAATCGGCCGTGCCCTTTCCAAGGAACCATCCCGGCATTTGCCTGAAGCGATTTAGGGAAATCACGGAAAACCTAAATCAGGATGGCCGGAGACGGGATTGAACCGTCGTCCTCCCGAATGCGAGTCCAGTGTGCTAACCACTGCGCCACCTCGCTCGGTGAAGAAGTCTTTCGGGACCCACCGAGATTAAACTTTCCACATTCCCAAAATATCCACAACAGTGTCATGAGCATGCTCATGGCAGATTTCAAATGTGGTTTCAATGTGCTGCAACGTTGTTTGACTATCCCGCAAAATCGTATCGTGAAATTCAGTCACCGTTTCATCAGTAGCGACGGAGACAGCCCCTCCGCTCCTTGGCGCATTTTCCGCACTCGTTCTTCCACGTTTGAAGTAGGACACCCTGTTTTTCACTGTTGCGTAAGACGGGGCACTGTGCTTCAGTGTATCCCGCATGTCCTCCGCAATTTCCTTCGGCGTCATTCCCTTCAAATGAAGATATTCAATCACAGCACGGTTCTTTATTCTCTTGATATTCGCCATTTTGCTTACACTACATTATACAACGCACGCTAGCTGGAACCGCGAAATTTGACTTGCATAGCCACAAAGAGCCACCATAAAAGTAGGTGGTGGTGTTTGTGCGAGGCATTGCGGTAACTACCTCGTGCTGGGAAAGAGCCCTGGATTTTCGGAATACCATGCAGCTGGCGATTAATTATTTCAGTCTTCGCTTCACAAGATAGTTTGATAATGAAGCAAAGTACAAGAGTTAGGGAAAGTAATCAGATCCTATGCAGCTGGCAGTCACACCGGCTTTCCTGGCAAGTGCACTCTGCCGCCCCCGCCCTCCCCCCCCCCCCCCCCTCCGTCTCCGTGTCGTCATAATTATACTTGTTTCGGGTGTGGTGGTTCCGTTCGGTTCGTTAGCTGTTCGCTGGAAAGGGAACCAATCTATGCAAAGCGATTGAGCTTCTTAGGGAAGATGTTATTCACCATCTTATTTATTTTGCACTTCCAAATGAAACTTCGAAGACTTTTCTGTCTTGTCTCTACCACTATCGGAAGTATGAGGTGCCTTTCGTTCCGGAAAATGTAAAAATTGCTGAAACGTTGCGCACCGTGTCACGGATTTATTCGTCTCCCGCTCCTGACGAGTTGTGGTGGTGGTGGCAACACTCCTTTTCCTTACTTGATTATATACTGGACCACATGCATTCTAGGAATACAAATTATCTAACTGCCCTAATATTTCATCAGAAATTTTCACTTTTATTTTCGTTGATTGCCCTATAAAAACCATGGTTTTAGTCTTTTTCACATCTATGTTCATTCCATTTTCCTCACAGCTGTTGTTCATTTCTTGTAACGTAATGTCAATTGCCTTTTCATTTTCGCTTAGTTCTTCTGTGTCATCAGCGAATCTTACACATTTTATCTTGCCTCGAATTGTGACACAACTGTTTCATTGGAAGCAGTTTATAATTAAGAGCACGAAATACGTGTAGATACTGAGCAGGGTAGGTGAAAGGCAACAGCCTTATTTAACCCCTTTCTCCAAATTTAATCGCCCCGTCTTCTCATAGCGTTACTTTCAGTTGTTGTGCCACACATACGTTGCTAATTAGTCTCCTTTCTTTCGAGATAACTCCAATTCAGGACGTCTGAAAATTTAGTCGACCTAATTTTTTCGAAGTCTGCAGTAACTGCAAAGACTTCCCTACTTTTTTTGTTGTTCGCCACAATCCAGTTACTTCTTTTGCTGCTTTGCCGTTCTGAAGCCTAAGTGTTCTACATCCTGTTCTCTCTGAATTTTAGATTGCAGTCGCGTAATCATTATTCTTAGCAGCTTTCTGACGAATAAAATATCATATTTATTGTTCCGTACTCCGTACATTTCGTGGCATTAATTTCTTTTGTATTTAAATCATCATTGTTTATGTGATATCGTCTCACCTTTCTCATAAAACTTGCTTCAGAAACACTTTATTTCCGTCTTTCCTTGGCTTAAACTTTTTATCACAAGCTGCGACATGGTCGCGATCGAACAGTGATCCAGAAAGTATAGAATAAATGTCTTTATTTCCGTCTGTGATGACAAAATTTGTGATCGTAGACGGAAATGAAGAAATCTGATGCTTTTGGTCGTAATCCCATCTCACCAGTTATTGTGGAAACACATTTTATTTCCTTAAGCGCCATCTCAGCGTCTTCCATAATAATTGGAAATCCCTAGTCCTCCCTAGTTCTCCTTGTTCACAGCATCTGAACGACTTTTCGCCTCGTATAATTCTGAAAGCACCTTTTCCATTCATTCATTATTCCTTGCTTTCCTGCAATTTCATTACCATTCTCAGGATTTATCACGCACTTAGTGTTCGCTTTCCTCTTTATTTACTTCCTGCTATATCAAAGCGTACACCCCCCCCCCCTCCTGTTCTGCCTAGTTCTAGTTCCATAATTCATTCACGTTTCTTGTAGCCGTTTTGCTCTACTTTTCGTAGTTGATTATTTAAGTCATTGTCTTTTGCTACCTCGATTTTTTTACTTTTTCTCCTTTCTTTCACCCTGTCCAACACTGTTTCTCCCCGTTTCTCATGGTTTCTTAAAGTTAAAAAGAGTAACAAGACCGTCGCAACTTCCGCTGCTTTATGTATACAGTTTCTCAGACTACTTCAGTTGTTACTGCTGTCTGATTTATTTGGGTTGTTTTATCTCGTAATGTGATTGTGTTCTGAGTGTTGTGACTGTGGAAAATGGGGAAGTAACGAGGCCCACCGTTGGCACTTGCACCGTGATCAGCGATTACTTCTGCACAGTCGGCAGCCAAACCATTGCGACACATGCAAGTTAATAAATTCAACTGTCCTGTAGCAACACAGCGGAAGCAGTCGACGCGCTGATCAATCTCTGCACACGGCAATCTAATTTGAGTAACCTCCCGCTGTCAGCTGCGGGAGTGCAGGCGAGGCTACGAGCTAATGAAGTTGACGCAGCGAGGCGAGGCGGGACGGGACGGAGACGCGCTATCTGCTTCCTCTCGCTCATCCGAGTGCAAACTCCGGGCTGCAGCGGCGCCTCCTGCCGCCGGAAAACGCCGCGAGGGCGCGCGCCAGCTGCCGGCTGCCGCCTCAGAGCAATGACGTTTCATCTGCCTCCGTGCTAAATCCTGAGCCGCCCGGTGGCGTATCCGTGCTCGTCTCTGAAGTGCGAGAGTGAACTCACGAGTTCATTGCTTTCATTCTGCAGGGAAGGTTGAACTTATTTATACTGTATGTACAGAGTTGGTGCCAAGTTCGTGGCGTTATTGTTTTGCGTGTTAGTATTCCGATTTCTATGGGTTCTTTACCGATTACCATTTTTATGTGTGGTTTTCTATTGCTGTTGGAGTTCACATACTGTCACTTAGTCATTTGGAGGTAGTGAGTGGAGCTGTGGACGCTAGAAAATGCAGTACCAAGTGGAGAAATCAAAACTCTGGGAGGTTGTAGGGGACATCAAAACAAATATTTTTTCCTAATGTCATTTTTTCCTATGAGGAGTATTTAAACCGGTAGAGGAAGAGTTCTCTGGCGGCAAATTAATTAAACCAAGAAACACTTTTCCATTTTTTTATGACCAAGAGACAACACATTAACACAACCCAATTCCAATTACAGTAGATTTTCGAAAATGCCTCCATTGACACGTAAACAAGGTTACACCGTCGGATCATGTTCTGTCCGACACGGGTAAAACCCCAGGAGTATCCTGAATTGTTCCTGCTGCTGCTACTATCCAGGCAACCAGATCCTCTTCTGATGCAACAGGAGTTGCGTAGACAAGGTTGCGCACCTCTCCCCACACAAAAAAGTTCAGAGTGGACATATCTGGGGATCAAGCAGGCCATGGTACAGGACCACCTCTGCCAATCCACGTTTCTGGGAACCGTCGGTCCAGGAAACGACGCACACGACGACTGAAATGTGCCAGCGTCCCGTCATGTTGGAACCATATGCGCTGTCTTGTGGGGAGAGGGACGTCTTCCAGCAATTCTGGCAATGCTCTGGGTGGATAATCAACTGGTTCCAAGTAGTGGACACGCTGTAAGTGAAATGGACGTAACAACTGCTCTCGAAGGACTGTTCTTACATTCGTCTGATTCGTCCCCATGTTACGTGCAATTGCGCGAGTGCTGATTGAAGGATCCCGCTCCACATGCTGCAAGACAGCTTCCTCAAATTGCAGAGTTGTTACCGTGCGACGGCGTCTCTGTCTAGGTAATCTGCTAAATGACCCGGTCTCACGGAGACCTTGGTACATAGCAGCAAAGGTCGTATGATGCGGGATACGGCGATTAGGATATTGTTGTTGATAAACCCGCAGTGCAGCTCGTCAGTTGTGGTGCGCTGCGTAGTACGCACTAACCATGTCAGTGTATTCACTCCAGGTGTATAGCTCCATTAGTAAACAGAGACAATGCACTACTACACTGGAGGACAGCAGTTACCTACAACTGAAGATCTTAATACGGCCTCTAACAACTGCAGAGCGTAATACGGCCTCCACCGGTTTAAATAATCCTCATAGGAAAAAAAAGACATTAGGGAAAAATATTTGTTTTGATGTCCCCTACAACCTCCCAAGGTTTGTCGGTTTAAAAACTTTTCACCATGTAGATAAGGCCATTAGACACAGCACGGCAAGAAAGCGGTTTTCTCGAATTATAAGAAGGGTCATTTTTACATTAGCGACCCTTCACGTTGGGGAAGAAGTTCGGGGTTTGATGAATATCGTGTAAACGCATTAATCCACAATGATGCATGTCAGTGTACTCGAGAACTTGAAAATGTGGTGAACTGTGATCATTCCACCACCGTGCGACATCTGAATGCTGTTTAGGGGGAGGGGGATGTTCAAAAATCGGGTGTGTGGTACGGCATGCGGGTGACCATATGTGCATCTCTGCTTGCTCGTCATCAATTGGTTCGTAAACAACACCGACCATTCCTACCCGGTATCGTTACTGGTAACGAGAAATCGTGTCTTTATGCTAACCTAAAGAAAAAGAAGGCATTGGTGAGCCCAAACAAAGCAGCAACTCCCCGAACAAAGACGTGCGCTCATCTACAAAAGATAATGTTATGCATCCGGTGGAACAGCGACGGTGTGGTGTGCTACGAATTGCTTCCCCGAGCGGTAACCATCACAGCTGACGTTTATTGTCAACGACTGAGACTTCTTGCAGACGAACTCCAAGAATAACAATTAGGAAGACAGCATGAAATTGTTGCTACTCCACGATAACGCCAGCCCGCATTCTGCTAGACTGACAAAAGACGCTGTACAGGAGTTGGGTCAGGAAGTCATTCCGCACCAGACTTAATCGCTTGTTCTTGCGGCCTCAGATTTTCACCTTTTGCGCTGTCTATCGAACAGCCTCCAAAGAACTTCCTTTCCGAATTAAAATACACTCTGAAAATGGCTCGACAAGTTCTGCGCCTCAAAACTATGTGATTTTTACAGCCGCTGAATCGAAAAGTTGCCCTAGCGTTGGCAGACTGTTGTAAATAATGAAGGAGAATATATTATTTATCACTGAAGTTTCTGTTATGTATATCTGTTGTGTCTATTAAACTTATGGAAGGACACTACGAACTTAAGTAACAAGCCAATACTTTCAACTAAGATTCTGGAAGTGTGCACGCTCACTGTGTTCACCCCTTCAACTCTTGGCGGCATTCCACTTCGTGTCCTGCAGCAATTGAGCCTCCGAAGTGCAGCGTTCTAATTCAAGACTTCCGCAAATGGGAACAGTTGTGACTGGGTTCATGTTGTGGCAATCGTGGCTGGCTTACTGGTGACGTACCGGCGTGCCCAGTAAGAGTTGAAGTTCACTATAGCCCGATGGATTGACTTCTGAGATATGCTCACTTCATCGTTTATGAATTCACGGTTTGCCAAATATGGGAAATATCACTGCATTACTGTTTCCTTTGATACAAAATTGCTCTGGACACTATGGGACTTAACATCTAAGGTCATCAGTCCCCTAGACTTAGAACTACTTAAACCTAACTCAGGATTCGAACCTGCGACGGTAGCGGTCGCGCGGTTCCAGACTGAAGCGCCCAGAACCGCTCGGCCACACCGGCGGGTTCCTTTGATACAGCTTGAATGAATCCATCCCTGACGATTTTCTTGCTAGTGCGGCACGCGGAAGTTCCTGAACAGCACACGAAAGTAGCAGTAACTTGCCTCCCTATCCTTGAAATTCTTTGTTATGCGTAACTTTTAACGAATACATTACCTGCAGAATGAAATGAGAGGGGAAAAAGCGAACCAACTATCAGCTGACGTAGAACGACTTAGAGAAATACCATTTCCTTTTTACACGGAAATTATTCTTTGAACAAGGATGTCCTGAATTCGTACCGCAAAGAAACAGCTTCAGCTGCCTTCACAGAACGTATTATTAAACACGAGCAGATTCGAAGTGTCTCTATCCCACCAATATTTCTATTGTCTGTGATCCGTAGAGCAGAAATATTCCTTGTCAAAGGACAGAACAGTACCCGCATTCAATCTTTAATCTTCGCCACGTCGTATAAAGATTTCTTTTTAATTTCATTGCCTTCCATTACGAGAGATGACTGTCTCATGGGAAAATTTGAACACTATGGCGTCTAAACTTACACCCTGTAAATTCTGTTTTGGTACCGTGGTTTTGCATAATGTGGACAAAGATGGCTGTTCGCTTCATGTTGTGTTTGTATTCGTGATAACCTCATTGGTCAAGTAGAATGATGCCATCCAAGAACCTGACCCAGACTTACTATTCATATGCCGTTTTTTATCCTTTTTTTTATCAACTTGATTTGTTGGTGAAGTTGCGGTACATCTTTGCCATATTTATTGGCTTCATTCCCTACATACAGGGGATGGACAAATACATGGAAACACCGTGAGAAATTCATGCTTGTGCATAAATGCAGATGCTAGCAAAGCCTACAGGTTGCGCTTTTATATCTGACCGCGAACGACACCTGTTCAATGTCCTCAGTACGTTGCAAGTGTCAGTGGTGGTCAGAACAGTGTTCTGTGTAGTTCTGCGCATTATATCGGAGCTATGCGAATTCGAACGTTGGCAAATTGTTGTTGCTCTTTTGGTGGGTAGCCAAATTGTCTGGTGTTCCAAGAGGCACCATGCTGAATATCTTTACTGCACACAGGGAAAGCGGAAGAACAGAATCCGCTAAAGTCACAACGCGGACGAAAGTGTGATTGAAAGATAGTGACGGACGGTTATCGAAGAAGACTGTGACGACATGTAAGAGCGCTACGGCTGCAAAAAAACCTGCAGAACGGAATGTCACAATCGCGAATCCTGTCAGCACCAAAACAACACGAAGGAAGCTCCAGAAGCACGAAATTGCAGGGCGAGCTGGAATTCCAAAACTACTCATCAGTGATGCGAATTCCCGTGACAGGAACATGTGGTGCCACAGCCACAAAACCTGGACTATGAGGAATGAGTCTCGCTTGACACTAGTCCGAACTTCTGGGGGAGTTTACGTTTCAAGAGTGAAACTTGGTGAGGGTTCGGTGATGATTTGGCAGCCGTATCGTGGCATTAGCGTGGGTCCCTCAGTTACTCTGTAAGGTCACATCACTGCCAAAGATTGTCACCATTTTAACTGATCGGGGCCATCCCATGGTACAATGTTTTGTCCTCAGTGGTGATGCTGTGTTCATTCATCTTGCATCGTGCAGGCCTGATTTTGGGAGGAGCAAGAGGATGAATTGTCGCATGTCCCCTGACCACCACAGTCATCAGGTCTCATTACTGTTGAGACTTTGTGGTGGATTTTGCCGAGAGATATGCGTGATCGTCATTGACCTCCATCGTTACCCGACCTTTCCACTGTATTGCAGGAATAATGGTATGAGATCCTCTTGGAAACCACACAGGACCTGTAGTTATCCAGTCTGTGACCACTGGAAGCTGTTTCGAGTATCAACGGTTTTCCTCCACAGTAGTAGGAATGGTAATATATTGTTTTGTGGTGTGTCCGTGCTTTGTGCACTCATCTTTCATTTTAAGTCAATAAATTATAATAGAGGTCTTCCTGGAATTGCTTCATCTGCTTTTGGGATGTCTGAAAACAGATTTTTTTCTTTGATGTTACTGTGGTTTACTGAACCATATTGTTAGATGTAAAGGTTTCTTCGGGATTTTTGTAATGCTTTGTATCCGTCTTTTTGGGATTTTGGTAATGTTTTCTGTTGGAAAATTTTTCTTGATTGCTCTGGTTAATGGCACATGAAGTCTTTTATAGATACCGAGTACATGCATAAAACGCGTACAGTATAAATTTCAGTTAATCTATGATTTAAAAAGTTAAAAATGTTTCATCATACTTATTTCTGCACCATTCTTTCTATGTAATTTTGTGTACTTCACGGGAAGAAAATTTCATATTAATATAATCTGGCGAAGAGGTAAAAACAAAATGTCCGTAGACGCGTGCGCTGGTATTTACCACAGTCAAACGAAGCATATTGATCTGAAAGAGTCCTGTATTTAATTTAGCGTGCCGATATAAACCTCGTACGAAACGTCTGGAATTAAAACGCCAGTTTAGTCACGCAGCAACGGCACGTTCCGAAAATTCTTTAAAGTATTTCTGATTCCGTCTCGTGTGACTTCTGTCGCTGTTACTTCATGTTAGTCTGTGATTAATCACCCTAGGAAGTTGCTAGATAATGTGCTATACTGATAACAGAATATTGAAAATATGTTAGCTGCAGGCAGTTTAAAGATCATGATGGACAATGCTGCCTGCAGTGGGGTAGTTTTTCCTGGAAACAAACACAGAGTTCGCTGACTTAAAACGTAATGGCGACGATATGTTCTATTGTGCTGCAGGCACGTATCCGAGCCTAGTGTCATCGGGGTCCTAACAATCACCGAGAAACGGATATAACCTCCTTCAACAAAGAGATAACTAAAACTATATATATGTTGACATATATTAGTTTTCATACTTGTTATCCTCCTATTGGAGAATAGTGTGGCATAAAAACTAAGGATCTTGATAACAGCAAGAAACTTCACTTTTCAGCTGCTTGCCTGAGGGACAGAACACGTTGATGGAGCCGGCCGGAGTGGACGAGCGGTTCTAGGCGCTTCAGTCTGGAACCACGCGACCGCTACGGTCGCAGGTTCGAATCCTGCCTCGGCCGTGGATGTGTGTGATGTCGTTAGGTTAGTTAGGTTTAAGTAGTTTTAAGTTCTAGGGGACTGATGACCTCTGCTGTTAAGTCCCATAGTGCTCAGAGCCATTTGAACCACGTTGATGGTCTTGCAGCCTGAGTGGGTGCAGAAAAGATTCCAAACGGCTGAAGGCGACCATGCACAATTTGGCTAAATCCAACAACAAATACAAGGTCTTTGAGTTATAAGAAGTTGAGTATGGGAAGAGGAAGAGAGAGAACGAGGGGGAGATCTTCCACTGAGAAAACAGTAATAGACATATTGACATTTCCCAAGCGTGTGTGGAAACTGCCGAAATTGAAATTCCCCCATTTACGCGCTTTGATAGCCACAGTTGCAGTCTTGTATTCTCGATCGTCGTGCTGAGTGAATTTGCTACTGATAATGTAGAATGCACACTTCGATTTCATATCGTGTAATTTAGGACTTCACTGAATTGGGAAAATTGTGGGTATCATAAATCTCAAATCAGTTGTGTTCCTCTGAATTTCAATTTTCTTAAAGTTACATTAAAGCGCTGTACTCAGCCCTGACAAAAATCAATTATTATGTTGATTTATTTTATATATTTCACTGAATTAGTTAATATAATTAAAATAGTAGGCGTTTGTGGCGTTTTAAAACCTTAAGGAATGGAAAATTTTAACTATAGAGAATGAGGAAGGGGGACAAGACGTAGAAACCATAGTAGATAATTTGTAAATAAAGAACATATTGAACTGCAACAAAAATCTACAGAGGGCCTTCATCACCCTGCTCGCGAAAAGAGACACCAAAGATAAAATACATTTTCAAAATCACGAACGATTACACAGTCCCTTAGAGATCCTGATCGCTCACCATGTCGTCTGCGATCTGATTCCCCTCCCAGGTAAACATTCCGTACCACGACCATCAGCTCTGTGCAGTACGCGCCCTCAAGACAGTGGTTCCCAGCGAGTCCGTTCCTAATCCATGGCAAATTTAGAGGGGCATTGGCAATCAAATGAAGAAGCTTACAGTCGTTTACTATTCCACACAGAAGTTCGTTGACTATGAAAGGATATCCGCCTAAAAAGATTTTATGACCTCTTCGACTCGATTATGACGCTTTTGGAAAACAGAAGATTCCTTAAGAAAGAGCAGTTGGAAATTTCAAAATGATGTACCTTACTTTTTATATATGAGATGGTTTGCTTTTGACTTTTTTCTTTGTCGGAGACAATTCTATCACTTTCTGAATCTTTCCTCAATGTAAACGATGACGTTCTGGTATATTGCCAGGATTTGGAAGCACTTGATATAGATTTCACGAGGTCCTTAACGTGATTATTCCAGTTTGGGTATTAAAAACTTCAAGCCACAAACGGTAGAATTGTCACCACAGTAGGAGTTGATTGTCAACAAATGAAGGGGTAAAATCGGAACTAAAAAATGGATATCAAGAATTGTGACTTCAAAGGCAAATTTTAGTAATATAACCAGCTTTCTGGGCTGCATCAAAGAAGTTTTTCATTGCATTTTTTCATTGCATCCTCATCATCGTATTTAGCCGAAAGGGGTATGGTGTTGTCAACAATTTACCACCCAAGGAAATGTACAGATTATCGGCAGTGGGACGTGATGATCTAAGGTTGGCGATTGCAAATGTGATATCAAATATCGGAACATTAGTGTTACTGCACTTAGGCCTCTCACCAAAAATAGTACATTTACTTATTATTGCTACCCACGTGTGGGTCCTGCTGGACCGCACAATGTACAGCATGTGGTATTTCCATGGCTTTGGTTTAGTTTTCGTCTAACACAAACTACTTCCATTCCCTCCGAATGGGCTGTTTCCCGCTCGTCATACGATGTTGTTCCGGTCTTCCTTGACTTTTCTGCCAGGCCAGCTTAACACTTCAGAATTTTCTGCCTGATACACGAGGGCAGTTCAATAAGTAGTGCAACACATTTTTTTTCTCGGCCAATTTTGGTTGAAAAAACCGGAAATTTCTTGTGGAATATTTTCAAACATTCCCGCTTCGTCTCGTATAGTTTCATTGACTTCCGACAGGTGGCAGCGCTGTACGGAGCTGTTAAAATGGCGTCTGTAACGGATGTGCGTTGCAAACAACGGGCAGTGATCGAGTTTCTTTTGGCGGAAAACCAGGGCATCTCAGATATTCATAGGCGCTTGCAGAATGTCTACGGTGATCTGGCAGTGGACAAAAGCACGGTGAGTCGTTGGGCAAAGCGTGTGTCATCATCGCCGCAAGGTCAATCAAGACTGTCTGATCTCCCGCGTGCGGGCCGGCCGTGCACAGCTGTGACTCCTGCAATGGCGGAGCGTGCGAACACACTCGTTCGAGATGATCGACGGATCACCATCAAACAACTCAGTGCTCAACTTGACATCTCTGTTGGTAGTGCTGTCACAATTGTTCACCAGTTGGGATATTCAAAGGTTTGTTCCCGCTGGGCCCCTCGTTGTCTAACCGAACACCATAAAGAGCAAAGGAGAACCTTCTGTGCGGAATTGCTTGCTCGTCATGTGGCTGAGGGTGAGAATTTCTTGTCAAAGATTGTTACAGGCGATGAAACATGGGTTCATCACTTCGAACCTGAAACAAAACGGCAATCAATGGAGTGGCGCCACACCCACTCCCCTACCAAGAAAAAGTTTAAAGCCATACCCTCAGCCGGTAAAGTCATGGTTACAGTCTTCTGGGACGCTGAAGGGGTTATTCTGTTCGATGTCCTTCCCCATGGTCAAACGATCAACTCTGAAGTGTATTGTGCTACTCTTCAGAAATTGAAGAAACGACTTCAGCGTGTTCGTAGGCACAAAAATCTGAACGAACTTCTCCTTCTACGATGACAACGCAAGACCTCACACAAGTCTTCGCACCCGAGAGGAGATCACAAAACTTCAGTGGACTGTTCTTCCTCATGCACCCTACAGCCCCGATCTCGCACCGTCGGATTTCCATATGTTTGGCCCAATGAAGGACGCAATCCGTGGGAGGCACTACGCGGATGATGAAGAAGTACGACGTTGGCTCCGACATCGACCAGTGGAATGGTACCGTGCAGGCATACAGGCCCTCATTTCAAGGTGGCGTAAGGCCGTAGCATTGAATGGAGATTACGTGGAAAAATAGTGTTGTGTAGCTAAAAGATTGGGGAATAACCTGGTGTATTTTAATGCTGAATAAAACAACCCCTGTTTCAGAAAAAAAAGTGTTGCATTACTTATTGAACTGCCCTCGTATACCAGTGAGGTGTATAAGTTTGTGTAATTAATGCTCACTTCAGGTCCCTATCTGAATAAATGATGGTACGAGTATACTGTTCAGCTTTTTTATTTACTCATCGCCTGTACATTCCTTCTTCAGTATAATGTTGATTTAAATTTTCCCGATCACCTTTCGACTTTTTTTTTTTCAATGCCTCTCTTTTTGCTTAAAACGAGTGTATCAGCCCATTAAAGGCACTCTGATTTGATGACTGTGTTATAGTCTCCTGATTTTTTTAATAGATGTCTGAAAGCTGTTTCGGCTTTATGACAACCAATTTTGTAATCATTCTTTTCCAGAACAGTTTCCTGAATGGTTTCGCATGAATATTTGAACTGAGGAGCTACCTCGATTTTTCCAAACGTAGTTTTTAGAATTTTGGGTGCCATATTCTTAAAGGCATTGGTGTATGTCCAATCTATTGACAGTGCTTAGACATTATCGGAGCATGTGACCAATGCAGGTGATGCAGTCTGAATAGAGCTAGATGTATTCGAAAGTGTGCGTGATTCACTCCAAAGAAGGGCTAAAACATTTGTCAGGACATGTGGTAACAACGTACTGCACGCCTTAGCAGGGGCAGCCAAGAATTTGGCTTGCAAGTCGTGCCCTGTCTCACGTGCCATGGCACTCAGCTTGGCTGCACACTTCCCCCACTACCATTCCACGCTGTCTGAGTCTGAGGAGAAGCCAAGTCCCTGAGCAGAGAAAATCTCCGACCGAGTCGTGAATCGAATCTGGCCCCTTCGTTTAGCAAACCGCCACACTGACTGTGCAGCTATCGAGGCAGGCGTTAGTTGTAGTGGGACGACGCTGTTGTCTTCGGCAATGATCTCAGACTGGGGCTGAGCGGCACTTCTCTCTGACATTTGAAAGCATGCTGCTGCGTTGGGATATTGAACTTTCGAGGGCGTGTCTGTGCCGACTTACTTCATTCGTTACTGCGTCTGCCAGCTACTGTGCTTACTTGCGGTTTTGTCGCGGGGTACCAACTTCGCCTCAGAACCTCGTTCTTCGGACGACACCATACTCCGCGCGTTTAAATTTAGCACAAAGTGCTTGTTGAAGCACGGAACATTCAATCGATTGCTGTAATTTTTTGCTCTTTCATTGTCAACTAAATCTTTTAATAGATTATGCGTGGTGTTGTAATGTCGTTTCATAGCAAGTCTGCAGTACCTGTTGATTATGCGACTGCATAACAAATGTTGAAAACTCTCATCCCTCTCTTGTGTCATTCCCATTCATTTTTAAAGACTTGCAACTATATATCACCAGGCTGGCCGTTTTTGTGCTAATAGCCTCCGGAACTGTGAACGTCCTTCATACCACATACAAATAGCTGTGTTGACACGACAATTCTGGCGAACTGAAGAAAGTCGTGCAGACCGAGAAATACTGCACCGCAGTAGTAACTGAAATGTCGCGCCATACCGGGTGTACTTCTGCGAAGGACCCAGCAAAGTTTAGGCAAGCTGAGCCTTAGCCCGCACATCGGGCTCGCGTGCGGTTGGCACGCAGCGGCCAGCCATGGCCCAAGAAGTCTACGTGTTTGTAACAAACAGAGGACAGATTGGCCCATATCTCAACAGGTATTGGTTTCCGGACGTATTAGAGGAACTACCCTCGTATTTTTGACCAGTACTCTCTCCTGCAGGAATACATGCTACTTTTTTTAAAACTCCTTGTGTTTTGTGCAACGTATCGTGACTTGTTTGTTCAGTGTGTATTATAGTTTCGCAGTTGATAAAGTACTTGTTTTGGAAAGAGTAGTTCCACAGCTACACTCGATTGTTCTTATTTACTTATTTCGTTTTTTGCGACTAGAAACATTCGGAAGCGCTCATTCTTGTGACCAAGAAGTTATCAAGCTGTCAAACTCGGCTGATTAAAAGAATGATTACTTGAGAATAGTGTTGTGGCCCAGAAAACACGAAAGATGAAATATAAATAAATTACTCATCGTGAAAGTGGAAAAATTGGAAATTTGTGGTAAGGTCTCATGGGACCAAACTGCTGAGGACATCGGTCCCTAAGCCGCGCGGACCATGAAAGTGGGAACGTATACCGTTATGAGCTTACAACATTAGATACGGATAGATAGATATGGATTTTCGTAACCAACAGTTCAGTGGAGATTTGTCTATCGATGAAATTTCCAGAGAGTAAAACAGGATTGTGTCATCCTTATGAAATAAAAATTTGAATTATTTCTGGGAAGCGAAGAGTTCGTCGTCTAATGTGTGTTCACGTGCATACATGGTGGCGTCAAATTTATCCCACTGGGATTCTGGGGGGTGGGTTTGTGCAGATACAGCACAGAATCCGCCGATGCTTAATGAAGAACTACGGCGTAATTACTGTGCGCGCCCTGCGTGCTTCGCATAGTGAGAACCAGCGCGTGATTACAATTACCGCCTGCCCAGCAGTGACAAACGTGTTATTATTTCATGCTGCTCATGTTCACTGTAGCTGGAACATTTACAGCTGTAGATTTCTCTTGTTACTGCGTACAGTGAAAATAAATAATGCTCCCCTTGCTCTGCATTCCACGTGTGAGTGGTGAGCACTTCTAGCTGATTGCTTTCATTTGAGCGAAATCCTCTGAAATGGCACAGTTAGCCAAGACTAACCACGTTACGTTCTTCAGTTTTTTTCAGCAAAAATAGTGTAAAAACATGTTTCTTACTCAATAATTCCTACATAGATGTGGTAGGAAGTTCCGTTATTTCCGGCATGGAAACATTGACTGTCAAAAGTATGATGTGTCACATAGATGTTACTACTAATTATTATGATTTTTCGCCTTTCGGATGCATATACGTTACAGGTTAGTTGAAGTATTGATAAAACTGGGAACAAGCTGATAAAAAATTCTGCTGCCTATAGGCTTTCTGACAACTTTGCGTTGCTTTCACATAATTGAAATTCTGTGCTGTCGTCTTAAAGTGACGAGTTTTGTGCTTTCAGAATGTTTATTTAGTGGTGCGTTCTTGTTAATACGAACGTGTTACACCGAGAGTGAATCCTGACGAAAATTTCTACTAGGAAGGCTTCAAACTACAGGTGAACAACTCATTTGCATAGCTAATTACAAGTAAAATGAACTAGATTGCTAAGTGAGCTAAATGATTATGTGTATCAAATATCGAATGGAATGACGTCAATGAAAATTTGTGCCGAACCGGCACTCGAATCCGAATTTCCTGCTTTACGTAGGCGGTCGCCTTAACCGCTTTTGCTATGCATGCATGTCCGAGGGAACATTACAGAGCGAGGCATCGCTCCTGTCCAGAGCCTGTGTATCGGGAGAATGACTCCTGCGTGCACAGTGACAGGTGGTCTGAAGCGGGGCCAGTCGAATTCGTAGTTCTAATTTTCATCTGCTAGAGGACAGTAGCGGACAGACATTCAAGAAACAGGTCTAGAGAATGTTTTTATGAAGTGTTCTGTTTATTTCTTGAAGGTTTTTTGTTTATTTATGTTTGTACAGTTTTGTATGTGCTTTTAGTAGTGTGATGATGCGTGAATGTGGTCGAAAGTAAATATGTAGATCATTGTTCTACTGATAAACGCTATACGAACTACCGTGAGAAATTTTTAAGACAGTGTGAATGCAAACGACGGGTAATTCTGTATCATAATATGTTAACTAAGGTTATGGTAAAAGAAAAGCTAGAGTGCAAATGAAAGTAGTTAATAACGTAAAGTAGAAACAAAATATCAGAAGGTAAAATATTTACTTCGGGAGAAAGTACAGTTTGAAAGTGTGTTATTTGTTGATTAGTCAGTCATGAAAAGCGCGGACTAACGCCGGAGAAAAACGTTTTTCTATTGGCCTTAAGGAAAACTGAACAATCAAAACGGAGTATTCTTCGCGCGTCTTTTCTCTTGGAGATATGGAATGCTTACAACAGTTTAAAGTAGTCGAGCCTAGCCTTACAGTGGTTCGGTCGTTTGTAGTATGAGATCCGAAGGAAGATACAATTCGCCGGTTTTAGTTGTGCTACATGCCTCAAAAGTGCTTTAAAGTGAAGGCATATTTATTCGGGTTTGTTTTTTAGAACGTACAGATTTTTTAAAGTAATTTTGTGTATGAGATATGACAGTAATTCCGCTTGGCATATTGAGCAGATTGGTGACAGAAAACTTGAGTGCATTAGACACCGATAAACTTAATAGTACGGCGAGTATTTTCATTTAAGAAAAATCCGTGCTTATTAGCTGTTCAGATTTGGGGAACTACGTTACCATAAACGTGGTAACGTTTGTGCATGACTGTGTTAGGATTAGCACGGGCTTGGCAGTGAGCGTGTAGTTCTCAACTTCATAATATACCAAAGTTTTGCCAGTATTTCCATCTTTCATTCAGAATTTAGACCTTTTCCCCATTTTTTAGAATAGTTACGTTGTATACAGCCTAGTGCGAGTTGCAGTACGGTAGGTTTCTGCTCGGTTTTCCTACCGGCAATTTTCTGCAACAACTTCACAGGTAGGTGCAGGTAAAAGGAACTTCGCCGCCTCAAGAGGCACTAAATTATCGATAATGATGTGATACCTCCAAGACTCACCTCGAGATTTACGGGATCTGTTCATTTATTGACGTCCACTGTCATATTCAAACAAAACATCGGAACACTGCGCTAAAAGTTTTTTAATTATTGACGATGCCATTCGATAAGAGTTAAAAGAAAGAAGCCGATGCTTCACGACGTGATTACCCGGTTGTAAGAAGTACTGCTCCTGCAGTTTTTCTGCCGTGTTGTTAAATGACGATAATAGAATTGCCCATTGCTCCAAAAACAAAAGAAAATAATTTCAAAAATCAGTTGACAGAAAGGAAATTACCAGACATGTGATGAGACTTCTCTAGAAATTCGCAGAAAGGCATGCGATTCTTTTAGATCACGCCAAAAAGGAGACATTTCAGTTGGACGAGTAGTCTGTTTAATAAAGTTTGTAAGCTCATAGCGGTACACGTCCCCACTTTCACGATGTAAAAGAGCCCTTCTGTCTGTCAACAGGATGTTACATGCCAGTTGTTAAACGTAGAAAATGTATTTAAACAGGGACAAATAACACTTCTGGGCCCTTAAAGCGCCAACTGCCATTATAATCGAAAATGTAAATATTCTGAGAGAAATAACTTACCTCATAAATTTAAACAATAAATGAAATAAAAATATTTGTGTCTCCCTGTGGGTTTCAGTGACGGACTTGTAATTAACTTTTACATTTTCAAATATTTCCTTTCACCTCGTATTTCGACAGTATGGAAGGTTGTACTAAAATAGTTTGGGAGTTGGTCTTTGACACAGCTTTTTTCGGTTCTTTATGTGTCTTTAAGCCACAAGTTGAGTGTCTCTGCCGAACAGTTTTGCAACTGTACTTGATATCGATAGCTCAATCATTTGTCTGCACGTAAATAGTTTGCTGCGATGTCAGGGTGCTTAGTTTTTTTAGAACCAGGTTGGTACTGCCATGAAAGCAAAGTGTTACTAACGCATATGGGACGTAAACGATCTTCATTTGGGAGCTCTGTGGCGCAGTAGTCATTACTGTCGCGTGACAGCTAATCTGAATCGCTGCCAACTCATTGCAGCAGTAAACTGGCGTCGGCCCGACCACCGCAATCCTGCCAGTGCCAGAACGGCGCGAGGAGCTCAACAGAAGTCTCTTCCGCTCTCAGAAACCGAGTTTCTATGTCTGAAAAATAGTACGTCGTCAGTATAAGATATTGCAAATATACTGGACGTTGATGGTCACAGTTTTCGGATTCATCTGTTTTGCCCTTCACGATTCGTGGCTTCATGCTACCCCGTATTACATTTACGTACGTATGCAGCAGACCATAGAATTTCTGTTCATTTAGCAATGTGCTTGTATTATTAAATGAAACAACAAGTGCACTGTAACCAGTCACTGTTTATTTATCTCCATGACGCCTTTCAAAGGTTTAAACCTCCATCATCAGGTGGATTTACATTTGTTAGTATGACATTAGTGTATGTTGTGTTACGGTTTTTTGGAGGAACTTGTGGCGCTGTCTCCAGTGGTCATAGGTTCCTTGCACTGTCGTAACACGTCACATGTACACTGTCATATTCTGTAAATATGACAGTGTACATGTGATGTGTTACGACAGTGCAAGGAACCTGTGACCACTGGAGAAAGTGCCACAAGTTCCTCCAGAAAGTTAATGATTTCCTTAATATCACCGGCTTCCAAGTCCTTCCTAAAGACCCTACTAAATTGTTCAAAGAGGATGTTAAATATGCAATCAATTCATGCAAAAGCATATCCTCTGAGTTTGAAGCAAAACTGTTAACTAATATGAACCCAGTACCTCCTAGAATGTATGGGCTTCCTAAACTGCATAAACAAGATGTTCCTATTCGTCCAGTTGTATCATCATTCACTGCTCCATCTTACAAACTAGCTAGTAAACTGGATGTCCTAATGAAGAGCAAAACTAAATTCAAACCAAAGCATGGTATTTCAAACTCCGTGGACCTAGTAAATAAGTTAAGAGGTATATCTGTCTCACACAGTGATAAATTAGTATCCTTTGATGACAGCAATTAGTTTTCTAACATACCAGTGGTAGAATGCATTGATATTCTGACAGAGCTGATGCTCAAGTCTAATGTCAATCCTGTGGAATTAAATGACTGGAGACTGGCCGCGCAGACATGCTTGACACAGAACTATTTCCAGTTTCAAGGGACTCTTTATAAACAGTTAGATGGCTTAGCAATGGGTTCCCCTCTTATTCCACTGTTGGTTGTAATATTTATGGACCATTTTGAACAAAATTTTGTAAAAACAGAACCTTTGAGTGCAAATATCAAATACTGGTTTAGATATGTAGATGATGTCCTGTGTATGTGGACTGGTACTACAAGACAACTCAACACATTTTTAAAAAACCTAAACAGTCAACATAAAAATATCTAGTACACACACACACACACACACACACACACACACACACACACACACACACTGTTTCAAAAGTTACAGAAAAACTACAACTATAAACACAGTAATTCCTTCTTGCTCACAACACCCCATAGCTCACAAACATGCAGCTTTCCATTCAATGGTACACCGTCTCATATCCATCCCCATGTCCAGAGATGATTTTAAGGCAGAGTTAGATACAATAAAATATATTGCCACAGCCAATGGCTACAATCCAGTTCTTATTGACCACATCTTGCACAGGAAACAAAAATGGAAAATTATACCTCTCCTCTATGCCCCACCTGCTTCCCCATCCACTGTCTGCAAGATATTGTGTACACTACCATTTCTGGGTGAGGTATCACAGATTGTAGCCAAAGCACCGAAGTCCTGCAAGTATAGGCTTTCCTACTATGTCAGGAACACGACAGCCCAGTGTGTTTTTAATAGCAATGATAAGATCCAATTATTAGCCAACAGTGGGGTATACAAAATCACCTGTTCGATTGTGACAAGTTTTACATTGGTTAGTCAGGCAGAGACATAGTAACTGGGCTGGCTGAACAGGGACGCATCTGGAGGTTGGAGAATTCAGACTCTGCATTTGCTGAGCATGTACTGAATGAGAGTCACAACTACCAGCCAGTGTCCCGTGTACTTCACCTAGCAAACAAAGGTCATAAACTCAACCTGCTGGAAGCCCTGGAAATTAACAAACATCTTGCTCACATTCCACATCTAATCCTAAATGACCAGACACAGCTCAACACTTCCCCTCTCCCAAACTTCATATAATCATCTCTGTTGTTCATTACTTCCCACACTGGCTCTTCCTACATATTCCCAGTTTCCTGTATTCATTAAGTTATATATATATATATTTTTTTTGTTGAAGTTGTCTTTGTATTCCATATAGGCTGTAGTTTCAATAGTTAAGGCTTTCTTTTAACTGGTACTTTTATTACTGTCCTTGTTTAACACCCCTTGTTTCCTCATCAAATATTGTTCATATCTTATTTTGTTCGTTTATTTAATACAAACTGTTACACAGCCACTGTTTTGATTATAATGTTAATATCAAAATGTAGTATCACCACACTTTCAAAGATTGCATTTACTGTAGGTTCCCTCAAACGCCTCCATTTTCCTGCATTTATTTATTTCTGTTTATATTATTGATATTGCATAAGTTCCTTTAGTTTCGAATACAGTAAAGGTTTATTTGCCACTGAGATACTAGGAGAGGTGGCATTTACTTTTTGAGACTACCCATAGAGTGGTGTAGGATTGGGTGCCGTGCAGCTATCCTCCTTGGCGGACTCTCGTTTGTGAAAATGTAACAAAAATAATTTCTTGTGATATTCTAAACTATTAAAAGTAGTAGCTGCGTAGCGCAATGGCTAAGGGTCCAGGCCACTGGTCTTCAAACTACGGCCCAAGGGCAACGAATCAAGTATTCGTGTGGCCCGTGGTTCTCAGTCCATTTTATAAAAATATGCATTGACAGCTAACAGCAGAATCCAAAAACGTCAACTGAACTTAAGAGATTCTTAAGAGTTCAGTTTCTCCGCTCACAAAAACAGAAGTACTTACAGAGACAGTAACGTTTTAAGATATGCTTAACTTTAATTAACGTTGGAGAATTCGTACGTGAGCTAGGTAGGCGGCCTACCTCAAGGATAGAGCTAGAGGAGTGAAGTAGCGGAGGCCATTGCGGGCTTAGAGGAAATGAGGGGGGGGGGGGGGGGAATGTTTTATTGTTTGTCTTCCAGTACTGACAATCCGTACTGACCAGCTGCCATGGTATTAAATTTTGACAGAGAAGCAACCGGGATTCGTGATTGCTTGTTATTAACGCAGTCATCTTCAAATGCGGTACATATTCGCAGCAAGCAATATGAAATTCGTGGCTGTTGTAAAATAACGCAATGAGTAGAAGACAAATGGCATTTAAATCATTTACGTAATTTTTGTGATCGTGCGAGCAGTACTTTCGGGATACCGGCCAACCTATCGCACCCTTACTGTAGCTTGCCTCTCAGGGGCTCATAACACACTAATTTATGTAGGTTATAGGTAATAACAACATCGGTGGATATGCGGCCCGACGTGCAGCCTCACAAAGTCAGTTTTGGCTCCTGAGCAAAAAAAAGTTTGATGATCACTGCTCTAGGTTAAAGGTTGCGTGTTCAATACATACAGAACGGTAATTTTTTTAAAACCATTATCAAAATCGTTGTCGTCTTTACTTTTACCAAAAACAAACTGCGAGGAAATTATCCATCTTTTTGCATCAAGCATACAGGATCTTATTATTTGCGAAATTAACAAATGCAAATATTATTCTGTTTCATTCGACTCTACTCCAGATACATCTCATGTAGACCAACTATCTCTGATAGTGCGCTGTGTCCTGCCGTCTGGACCACGGGAAAGACTTTTAAGGTTCTTGGACATGGAAGACCATACTGCTGAACAACTCGGCCAGGGCTTACTAGATTTCTTAAATGAGAATGACATTGTTATCAGAGATTGTCGTGGGCAATGCTATGACAATGCCAGCAACAGAAGTCGGAAACACAGCTGCTTAGAAGCACAAATTAAGAAGATAAACAAATAAATACGCAGGATACATTCCATACTTTGCACATTCATCAAATTTGGTTGCCAAGTGCGCTGAAGAATGCTGTACACGAACAGCGTTTTTCTTCGATTTCATTGAAAGCCTGTACATTTTCTTCCGCTTTTGCCCATCGATGGGATCTTTTTTTGAAAGCATTTAAAAAAAGCTCGAAAACTCTGATTTTGAAAAGATGTCAGACACTAATAGTCGGCTCGCGCACATGTTACGAGGGACACTTACATGTGGTTTTGCCAGTATCAAGCGATTTCTTGGTGGCATATATAATAATATGGATAAAAAGATAGTGTGTCGAAATCAGACTTACGGACTAATTTCGAAGATGGATAAGTTGGAAATGGGAATAACGGCTATCACTTGGAACGAAAAACTTGAATGATTGCTAAGAGACTAGCACTTCATTCCAGTCGTAAGATCAAGACGTTAATATGGGAACGTGCAAGCAATGCGGTCTTCATTTTCGGATACTGAAAAAAAAGGCCAAAGTTCTGACCTGCTGTGGAGAGTTTAAGCAACACACTTCAAGGTGACAAAGCGAAATACAAAGTACGACAATTTCAGCGGCTCTAATAAACTCGATGAAGTTGGAGAAAACCAAATACGTGGACAACATTTTGAAATTTGGGTGTTTATTGTCATAATTGATAATGTGCTGTCTGCATCAGCTAAACGCATGGAAGTGTGCCACCAGGTGACTAGCGTATATGGAATACTTCGTAAATTCAAGTCTTTAACAGCAGAAGAGATTTTGGAAGAAAGCGTAGCACAATTCGTTGGAAGTCCCTTGCAGAAATATCGAAACATGCTGCCTCTATAGCCGTCCACAATTGCGAAACTGTTGCCAGTTCAGGATTTTGTGCACGAGCTGATCTCTCGATTATGTCCCATAAATTTACCAGGGGATTCATATCGGGCGATCTGGATGGCTAAATCATTCGCTCGAATTGTCCAGGGCGATTTTTAAACCAATTGCGAACAGTTCTGACCAGATGACACGGCGCTCTGTTATCTATAAAAATTTCATCGTTGTTTGGGAACATGAAGTCCATAAATTGCTGCAAATGGTCTCTAAGTACTGAATGGAGCCATTTCCAGTCAGTGATCGGTTCCGCTGGACCAGAGGACCCAGTCCATCCCATGTAATCACAGCCCACACCATTCTGGAGCCATAACCAGTTCGCACAGTGCTTCGTTGACAACTTGGGTCCATGACTTCTTGGGGTCTGCGGCACACTCGAATCCTACCATCAGCTCATTCCAACTGAAATCGGGAGCCATCTATCCAGGTCACGGTTTTCCAGTCGCCTAGGGTGCAAGCGATATAGTCACAAGCACAAGAGAGGCGCTGCAGGCGATATCGTGAAGTTCGCAAATGCACTCGCGTCGGTCGTCTTCTCCCACAGCCCATTAAAGCCAAATTTCCCCGCACTGCCCTAACGGATACGTTCGTCGCACGTCCCACATTGATTTCTACGGTTATTCCACGCAGTGTTGCTTATTGGTTAGCACTGACAACTCTACGCAAACGCTGCTGCACTCGGTCGTTAAGTGAAGGCCATCGGTCATTGCGCTGACCAAGGTGAGAAGTAATGTCTGAAATTTGGTATTCTTGGCACCCTCTTGGCACTGTGGCTCTCGAAATATTGAATTCCCTAACGATTTCCGAAATGGAATGTCCCATGTGTCTACCTCCAACCACCATTTCGCGTTTAAAGTCTGATAATTCCCGTCGTGTGGGCATAATGACGTCGGAAATCTTTTGGTACGAATGACCTGAGTACAAATGACAGCTCTGTTAACGCACTGCCCTTTTATACCTTGTGTACGCGATACTACCGGGGTCTGTATTTGTTCACATCACTATCCTACGGCTTTTGTCACTCTAGTGTGCGTGGCCGCTGCTATTGACAGCAAAACCCACGACCTGGAACGCAATTTTATAATCTTTTAATGGAAAATTAATTAAAATGATGTTTCTCTAAATGTAGAAAGCGTCTGAAGCATTTACTTTTATTTGATGATCGGCAACTGCAATGGAGAACGTTATTTTTAAACATTAACGAGCGTTAAAAAATGAATTACGGAACACCAGGGGACAAGAACGTTAAACCACCTCACCTTAATGAAGACATAATGCGATATGGTTAGACACATCGTTTTGATTAGCGTTATCCCTAAATTTACCCAAATTAAATGTAGACAAATTTTCTTGTAAATTATTGTCCTATTTTATATCCTGAACTTCAGGTCCTAAAGCAGACCAAAGGCCGCTTCTTAAGCATCTGCTACGATCGCAGCCCTGGCGTAATGCGGAACTTGGCTATAGCAATACAACGGTATTCCATAAGTTTCCACGGAAATCATTTTAATGTTGTAGATCTCGAAAGGTATTCGTGCAGCGCTTGAAGAAGAGAGCCGCTGGATGGCTCGTGAGCTTGCACGTTGTTGGCGAGACGTTGTCCGCGTGTACTTGACGGCAGCAGCGGCAGCTGAGCGTGATGCGCCTCGTGTCGTCTCGTCACGTCACGTTACGTCACGTCACGTCGCGGCCCGGCACGCCTTTGGCGCAGTCGCAGGCGCAGTGCGGCGTGGCGAGCATAGCGTGGCGCTCCTACCGCGCCGCCGCTGCTGCTGCACCATCACAAGCTAACACTGCGCGCGCTGGGCACCCGGCCCGTTAAATGCGGCGCCTGCATTCTCTATTTATGTCATGGAAGTTGTGTCGTGTTGACTAAAGCTGGATGTCTTCCTATCGGCTTTCCTCGTCTTTCCGTTCACAGCACGACGTAAGATTACCTGTTACAGCTTCTGATGTATGTGACTGTGACGTTTGCACCTTGAGACGTCAAAGACCGTAGTAGGTCCCATACATGACATGCTCAGAAAGCAAAGATTGAACCATTTACAATTAACCTCGAGTAATAAAAGAGTCTAAGGCGCTGCAGTCACAGACTGAGCGGCTGGTCCCGGCGGAGGTTCGAGTCCTCCCTCGGACATGGGTGTGTGTGTGTGTGTGTGTGTGTGTGTGTGTGTGTGTGTGTGTGTGTGTGTGTTTGTCCTTAGGATAATTTAGGTTAAATAGTGTGTAAGCTTAGGGACTGATGACCTTAGCAGTTAAGTCCCATAAGATTTTACACACATTTGAACATTTTTAATAAAACAGAAAATCGACAATCTTGGTACGTTGTACCTTCCGTCTTGCAATGTGCAATGGCTAGCGGAGTTAATCTGGATATGTACTGGTATAACCAGTGACAATTACATATTTTCGCAAATAACATCCTCTCATGAAAGCAACATGATGACATCTCGCCGGCCTACTCCTATCACGTAACTAATAGTGCGTTGTTCTTACAGTTGTAGCTCCGCAATTTCGGTTCTGATGCTGCGGTAATAACAACCTAGTATGAAAGGACGGGCATGGAAAACTACTTATACACTTAAAGTTGCGAAAATAATTCACTGAGAAGAATACATGTAATGGTGACTGAATTGTACGTGACAGATAAAGCAGATTAAGTGAAGTTTCAGGTGCCGACATCAAAGCATCATAAAGATGTGCTGCGAGCCTGTGACGGTCTCAATTAGTTTCGTGGGATTCTCCCTCTACCACCTCGCAGACATGCTCAGCGGACTCTCAGTGGGGCGAATGCTTGACCCGCGAAGTAGTGCCACTTTCCATTATTCGAGGACGTTTGTCGCATCTCTTTCCGTATGTGGTTCAGCTTTGTCGTGCTGTGAATTTGCGAAAAATAACTACAGTACCTCGAGCCCTAAAATGTTCTAAAGGCCTCAATACGTTTGACTAGAGATAGCTTGAAACTTCCTGTCAGACTTAAAACTGTGTGCCGGACCGAGACTCGAACTCCGGACCTGTAGAAGGTAGGAGACGAGGTACTGGCGGAATGAATGCTGTGAGGACGGGTCGTGAGTCGTGCTTGGGGGGGCTCAGGTAGTAGATCACTTGCCCGCGAAAGGCAATGTTCCGAGTTTGAGTCTCGCTCCGGCACATAGTTTTTATCTGACAGGAAGTTTCGTATCAGCGCACACTCCGCTGCAGAGTGAAAATCTCATTCTGGAAACATCCCCCAGGCTGTGGCTAAGCCATGTCTCCGCACTATCCTTTCTTCCAGGAGTGCTAGTTCTGCAAGTTCCGCAGGGGAGCTGTGAATTTTGGAAGGTAAGAGACCAAGGTACTGACTGAAGTAAAGTTGTGAGGACAGGTCATGAGGCGTGCTTGGGTACTCAGTCGGTAGAGCACTTGCCCATGAAATACAAAGGCCCTGAGTTAGAGTCTCGATCCGCTCACAGTTTTAATCTGCCAGGAAGTTCCGTATCAGCGCATACTCCGCTGTAGAGTGAAAATTTCATTCTAGAGATACCTTGTCAGCCCAATAAGGCCCCGAACCACCACACTTGATCTTCATCTGTGTCTCCAAAACATGATGGCTGTTTCACGGCCGTCATTACGACAGCGTGTAACACTAATGCCGGCAGCGTCACATGTCGTCACTAATCGCGGCTGTGACGGTGTTCCAATAGTCGTTGCAGTGTGAGCTGTTTCGTAGCTTTTTGTAATGCAGGCCGACGCAGTCGAATACGTAACATTAGTTCAAGTCATATTTATTGTGTTGCATTGTCGGTACACTTAGATGTGCACCTGATGCAGCTCGGCAGTCTAAAGATGTTTAACGAAACCGGCCGTAACACAGTAAAGCTGTAAATACAGCTGAGGTTATCTATGGCGTGGAACATCAACATATGTGCACTCATTACAGAGCTGAAGCATCTCATTGCGTTTCAACTTTGTATAACACCGACATTCCCATTCACGTAAAAGGTGTTTTTTGGCTACATTTACTCCATCTTTCATTCTAGATACTGCAGTTTTCACAGAGGTATGTGTAATAAACCTAGGGTACGTTCGACGATTCAAACTTCGTCACTAATTAGATATTGCGGATGCTGGCTCAGCTTACTGTCTGAAACTGTCATACTCCTGAAGTGATCTTGAACAGAGGTACACTGTAGATACATCTTATAAATCTCATTACTATTACTTGTACAAATGAAATTAGATTTACACTGAACCCTGCTGCGAAGTACTTCTCACTTTTCAGGTCTCCGGTGGATTGTGCTACTGTTCATAATGATTAGACGTACAATTTTCCTGACTTAGATATTTTAAAATTTTCATATTCTTCCAGTTCGCACCGCTTAAGTAGAAAATCCCCAGGCACACAAAAGAATCTGAAATAACAGGTCGTCTTCTGGAAAATTATTTTCCAAACTTTTTTAAACTTTGATTTTGCGTTAAAATTCCGCTGCTGAAATGTACTTTGGTAAATATGACATTCATTGTTATCTGCGGAGTGCTTTGGCTAACTAAAATTATTTTCAGAGAAGCAGAAATTATATAGAATTATAAAACCAGTAAATACCTCGTGATAACTCGTTTCTGGACTAGGGTGTGAAAAACTTCGTTCACATCACCGCAATAGTCGATGCTCAGTTAATCGAGAAATCCATTTTAAGTGTCGGATAGATACTTCTATAGTCGTATTCCGATGTAAATTAATTTATACAACGCAAGCAGTAACTGCGGTGAATATGTAAATACTTACCCTTTTTTATTGTCGTCGCAGATAGTCTCCTTGAACAGTTTCTTGGGAAACTTGTTTCTCAGTAGTGTCTGCAGGACATCTACTTCTTTCGTCGATAGCCGCTCCATGTTATTTATTTAGTTTGTGGATATACTTTTTCAGTTGTAGTGGCTAGTTATCAAAGTAGTTATCCAAAACTCGTACATAGGTTTCATTCTTAAACATCACGAACACATCGTTGTTTTGTCACATGTGCCTGTGTTTATTAATCTACTTTACCTAAAATAACAAATTTCCGAGCCGCAGCACAAATATCCGATTACCGAGCGTGGTCGACACTTTTTGGCGCCGACGATGGCTTCCATTCTCTAACAAACTGAACAATGAACCAGAGACTTTTTAATTCATTCTTCTAACTCAGCGATAACAGTTTACGTATATAAATCTAAAATAATAAAGCTTAATATTTACATTTCTTTTATCCATAGTTAACGTCATGCTAATGTCCACAAAATGCTTACAGTCTTTCTGGGGACTAACAGTCCGACCGTTTTCTGATCACGCATTACATCACACATGGAATGACATCTGTCTTCATTAACCCCCAAAAGGGTCGCTGTAGCGCGGCGAATAGTGATCTAACGGAAGCACTTCACAGGATTTCCATGCAATAGATTTTAAAGCGTGTTTTCAGTATGTGCGTGTTTCCATTCAATTGTGAACAGATTTCATGGTGAAACGCCCGCTAAATCACGCAGGGCTAACAGGTAATTAGGATTGTGGAAAGGCCGAAGAGAGTCGCGGTCGGATTCATTTCACAATTGTAATTTATTATCGTTTAGTACACAAATACACTTCTGAAAGAATTAAATTTGCTTCGCGGCTGAAGGTTCCAAACAGATGCTTCAGAATAAGTTCAATTTTGAAAAGACATGACATACAGTTAAATTTACGAATAAGATAAATCGTATACATATGAGACAAACATGCGGAACGGCTGAAGGCCGCCGGATTAAATCTTCAAAATTCCAAATATACTATGATTATTACTGAAGGCAGAAGGCCACAAAGTTTTAAGATGCTAACAGGGCTGATTGCCCACAAGGTGCGCAGAAAGAGATAAACAAACACAATAAGATAGCTGAAGGCCGCAAAGTCAAATTCTGCAAATTAAGGAAATATATATTGCAACAATCGGTAAAACAATACATTAAGTTTAAAAATTTCCTTTTTACAACACCAACGAGAGAAGGCCCACAATAACTTGTAAAATCTTTCAGAGAAAATTAAAACAACCTTTAAAGAGCAGAAGGCGGTAATGTTTGGACTTGAAGGAAACTCTGAGAACATGTTTCCAGGGCTGAAGGCGCACAACTAACCTTGCCAAATAAAAATACAGTTAAATTACAACAACATTAACACAGCCAAAAGGATGATTAATAGATGGATCGGTCTGCCCTCGTTCACTTAGGCGAGACAGGTGGTAAGTCCAACTACACTTAATTCGTGCGAACCCAGCCAAGGGACAGTCACGGACCGACCGACCAACCGCTTGCTTGCCACGACATTGTACACGAGAATTCAAGCCCCCTCCCCCTCTCCCAAAAAAAATACAAGTATCACTATCCACAAACAAACGCGTATGTGAACTGAGCTGCCAAAACTACACACCATGTTGGGCAGCAACAACAGTTGAGGAAAAGACACTGCGGCCGGCCGCGGTGACGGAGCGTTGTAGGCGCTTCAGTCCGGAACCGCGCGACTGCTACGGTCAGTCCGGAACCGCGCGACTGCTACGGTCGCAGGTTCGAATCCTGCCTCGGGCATGGATGTGTGTGATGTCCTTAGGTTAGTTAGGTTTAAGTCGTTCTAAGTTCTAGGGGACTGATGACCTGAAATGTTAAGTCCCATAGTGCTCAGAGCATTTTTTGAAAAGACACTGGCCGAAAACTACGTTAGCGGCCAGGGCAGGTAACCAGAACACTAATGGCCACATGGCAGAAAATTCCGCTGGTGTACTTCACTATAGATAAATTAATTTGATCATTTCCACCTGACGGCGGCTATTTCGAACACTTCACTTGTTGTGCTCACAGGAAAACCTCCACAACAGCAGCGCCGGAACCAACAACGTAATGCTCAAAACCACTCAACCTTAAAGTCCGGCGAGCGACGATGGTCGTACCGATCGAACAGCTCCAGACTGACTCCGACACTGCGTAGAGAACGCCAGTGGCCGCTTCGACTACGCCTCATGGAGCTGGCCTCGGACCAACCGAACGACCAACAATCCACCAAAAGTCAGGCCCGGCTTACGTGATGCGTGGCGGCAACGGTCGGGCGAGCGATGTCCACGCAGGGCTCACTGCTGCTGCAAGCCGGCTACTGGCTGGCCGGGGCTGCGCTCCATACGCGTTGCAACTGACTGCCAGGGCCCAACTCACGATCCGAGCTGCCACCGTGAATTCTCCTCCTCGCACGTCTCGACTGACTCCACGACAGATCACAACCGGGAAGTAATAGGAGCCGAGCAAAGATCCTATCAGAGGGGATATATCGATACGCGCTACTAGCGCCGATGGCGGTCAGGCAAAACGGCAACTCAGTAACGCCAGTAATTTAAATCAACGTGGTGAGATGGAAATACGTTAAAACAGGGTGTAAAATACCAAATGGTGGGACGGCGAGCCATGCACGGATCACATGGCATCTCTTCGATATCGTAAATTTCTGGTGATACAGCTGCTTAGTGTACTTTAAAATGTATGGTTTATCTGCCGTTATGTACCACTGATCCTACACACTTCCGTCGACATTATTTTTCTCATATGTATTTACATACATATATTGAATTCTGCTGACTAATCTGTGGACTATTTAATTTTTTCATATGTTTTTCTTTTAAGATTGCAAATGCGCATTCAGCACACTACCTGCTGCGTAAGTGCTTCCTGTCGTTGCAAAAAGTCACCAAATCGCGTAAATTTTGTCATTAAATTTCGAATGTATTGGACACACTATTTCAAACGACGATCTGCTGCAAAATGTCATGAATTTCTCACCGATGTTGGTCGTCGTTGTTACCTAGAGGGATCTTTGCGTAAATCGTGGCTGCACATTAAGGCTTTTGTAAGGACCTGTGGACTACCAACTCCAACTGCAAGTAGGTTAGATCTACAAATACTAAATTATTTTGTGCAGACACGGATATAAAATGATTGCATTCAAATACTTTCCGAAAATAAGATAGAGCAGAGTAGTTAAAACAATAAGAACCAATTTAGGCGAAGCGGAACCGAAGCACCCACCGTTGTTAATTTACATTAAGACAGGATATTTTATCTGCTCCAAACTGAGATGTAAATACAAAAAAATCTGTGTATTACAGAGTGAACCGTAACTGCTAAAAACTGTAAACTATCAATATTTTCTTAAAGCTGTGATTTGATCACCGTACGAGGCGCTGTAGGATCCAATTATTTCAAAACTTCGGTGTATGATGCAGACATATAATTAGATAGTAATATGAAACTGCCTGTTCTTTGTAGCATACGAAGCGAGCCTGACGTCGGCATTAAGCAAAGATGAAATGATCGTGAAACATTTTTGGCTGTGAGACGCCATCTGGGATGTTAGGCCGCCCATTGCAAGGCTTTTGAGGCTACTTCGGCGACTTAGTGTCGACGACGACGACGACGACGACGACGACGACGACGATGATGATGATGATGATGATGATGATGATGATTCAACATCCAGTCCCCGCGCAGATAAAACCTCCTACTTGGCGGGAAATTGAATCCGGCCCCCCTGCATGTAATTTGAGATTGCACCTGCTACCTGATGTATTTAAAATGCATACAAAACTGTGAGTACAGTGCACGAGAAATGTGAGCGTATACTACATAACTAATTTCCGTTGGAGGTAGTAATTCGTTACGTGCTTGCACTGATAAAAGCAGATTGCTTTGAATTTCTTGGTACATCAAGATATTTACTTAATTAGGCCTACCAGGACATAATATAACTCGCCGATTAGAGAAACTCATAGATAATCATCGAGTTATGAGAATATACGTGAAGGAATTTGTGTACTACGATAACTTCATTGTGTTGTACATTGTGATCTTCTATGTTACAGGTTCTCTTCCTGAACGCCAACAGCCGAAAGAAATGGGGGACTCCGTTTTACAAGGTGAGTTATCATATTGCTTTTTAGTGTTACTGGTTGCTCCCTTCTAACGATGTATTGATCGCAGTTACTGTCAAACAAGAAGAACGCTTCTTTCCCCGTAAAGAACGCTCGCGTGTTACTAATTAGATCGTTATGCAGTGCCTGATACGAAGGAACATCAAACATTGTCACCTTCCGAAAGGTGTCCGGCAGTTGAGAAATTTAGTAGCCTAAGCCGTTTTAGAACATAGATCCGTTCTGCCTCCTCTCATTATTGATTCAGTACAGATAACACCAGTTATTTTGCTTATAAATACTCTCTGCAGCTGTGGCTGAGCAGCGAGATGTTGTTTACTGTTCTCTATTCCTGTGCTGTGGTCGTCCTGTGGAAGAAGAGAAAACTTAGTTTTCTCTTCTTCCACAGGATGACCACAGCATTTACGAAAAGACTATGTAACATAAGTATGACATTATTGTAAAGCTGTTTTTGTAATGCCATTTAGCCTGAAGACGAGATTTAACCCTCGAAACATGTCGCTAAATAAATAAGTAATACAGTAGTTGACAAAGTTCGTGACTTGTAGCAGTAATATAAAAAAAAAGACTTTACGTATTTCTTGAGACAGTCACGGTCTAAGAATAGTCAAAATGGCTTCAAAAAGAAAGAAAAGCTAGGCTAATCGTTGTTCTGTGATACCCACGCTGTAGTCCGCAGTCCATTGCGCGGTTCGTGGCGGAAGGTATAACAGTATAGTGTCAGAGTGCCATTACGCTCCTTCACTTTCTTATTCCTGTTGCGGATGTACACAAAAAATGTTAAAATGCGTGTGAAATCTTATGGGACTAAACTGCTAAGGTCATCAGTCCCTAAGCTTACACACTACTTCACCTAAATTATCCTAAGGACAAACACACACACATCCATGCCCGAGGGAGGACTCGAACCTCCGCCGGGACCAGCCGCACAGTCCATGACTGCAGCGCCTCAGACCGCTCGGCTAATCCCGCGCGGCAGGATGTACACAGGAAGGAAGACTGTTGACACCCCTCTGCACGAGCCCGAATTTCTCTACTTCTCCTTTTAATGTCATTAAACGGTAAAATAAACAGTACGTTTCCAGAGTTATATGGAACGCATGCTCTTGGGTTTTTGTGAGGAACGCTTTCTGCGATGCCGAATGTCTTCTTTGTAATCTCCCCCACTGCAGTTAGTTGAGCGGTTCTTGGCATACACTGACTAAACAAACCCGCGACGAATCGAGCAGCTCATCTGCGTATCTTTTCCATCTAATTAATCTTGTGGCATGCAAAGACGAAAACGTTTGGGAGAGCAGTATGCTGATTTCGCTCTCCTCCGTACCGCATCCAATGACGCCATTGGCTGAAAATGACACTGCGATCTGTTCGTCCCGATTGACCCGTCTGAAGCTAGAATGGCGGAAAAAAATTTGATTCGGTGAAGATCACTGAGAGATTAATGGTACTCAAGAATATGTAAAATGAATGTTTTGTTAGCGACCTGTTTCGTACATTTATTGCACCTGCTTGGAATCCTCCAAAATGTTTATTACTGTCTTTGCCACGATGAAATTTATGTGGTCATTCCCAAATCCCCCCCTTAAATCACGCCTGACAGAAACTTTTAGATACTTGAAGTTGTAATCTTGCTCGATCGCCGGAATCTATTTACGTACATTACTTTCATTTGTGTTGAGGGTTAGCTGCCAATCTTTACACCAGGATTCAAAATTTAAACGTTCTTCCATATTTTTTCACATTCATTTTCGGAAATAGACTGGGCGGAAAAGGAAGAATGAACATTCAGTAGGAATAACAGTACGACTCATTTAGGTCGACGTTTCTCGCGCCGATATCCTTGTAAAGCATTATCGGTTTACACAGCGCATCAGATCTGGGTAAAATCTCGAGCTTTCGACGAAATGCTCCATCGTCTTCGACTTCTACATCTGTATCTTTACTCTGCAATCCACTGTGAGGTGCATGAAAGAGGTTATTTCCCATTGTACCAGTTGTTAGGCTCTTTTCCCATTCCACTTCAGCCGGGACAGCGGCTGTATTGTCATTGATGCGTGGAATCGAGCTCTCGACGCTAACAACACACAGAGGAATGCATTGAAGTGCTTACTTTCCACCGGTATAGACACGGACGCCATCTCTGGCGGCATGACTTGATGATGACGTACGCCTACCAGTTATTGCAGTAGCCACAACCTGTTGCTCACCGAGAGCGTTACTGCGCTACTTGCCCAGTACAAACACGACGACGCCAACGATTAACAATTACATATCACCACACTCCTCGCGCCTTACGTTCCACAACTGCGCTTGGGAGAATAGCGCGACGCGCCTGACATCCGCTCACACCTGGAAGTTTAGCATTTCCAGTCATGTTAGTCAACAACAGACGACAGTCAGCTGTTCCCGATGAAGACGATGGAAGATTTCGTCGAAAGCTCGAGATTTTATCTAAACAGAGAATATTTTATACTAGTCGGGCTCATTCATAATCGTTAGTGACTACACAATGACGAAGAGAACTTTTAACAACGACGTAGGTAGCCTTTATTTTTTTTAGGGTTTTATGCCTCAGTCTTTAAGAACTGCAACCTTATAGGATGGCTTTGTTGTCCCTCTGTCTGCCTGTCCGCCCGCCCTCCTGTTAAGAAAACTTTTCTCTTTTCTCAGGAACGTGTTAACATATACAGGTCAAATGTGTGTCACCTATTTAAGTTCTGTGGTCCCTTAACGTTGTAAAATTTTTAAGCTTCTAAGTCAGTGCCATTTATGTCACGTATTTTGAAACTCGGAGATTCACTCATCAAAATCTATAGGATAATTCCAGTTGACCTAGAATCATGACATTTGACAAGTAGCAACGTTTCACACTCCAATTAAAGGAAAAATCCGAAAACTTTTAATTTGTAATTATATCTCATGAAAATTTTTTTTCACTTCTTAACCGTCTTTATTTCCTCTATTAAGACCCCTTTTCTCTGGAACTGGTCAAGTTCAAATGTATGTCACGTATTCAGAAGGTCTACGGTCTCTTGACGATGTAAGCAATATAAGCTTCCAAGTAATTGCTGTGAAAAAATTCCGGCATTTACCCGTCATATTTTGAAAGTCGCAAACCCACTCATGAAAACCTATAGGGTACTTTCCGTTGACTTAGAATCATGAAATTTGGCAAGAAGCAAGGTTTCAGAGAGCAAGTAAAGTAAAAATTCCCAAACTTCTTAAACTGTCATTGTATCACATAAAAAGTATCTTTTTGCTATTTGAACATGCATAATATTTATCATCCGTCAAAAACATAAGAGGCGAACATTACTGGATGCAAACATAATACGTCAGTTGCTGTCAGGTTTTAGTAAGTAAATAAAAAATGTTTTATTAAATGTACTCTCTCTAAATACATATAATGTCCACTGCTCGCTTCATTTTGTATGTGAGAGCTAGTCTGAGGAACTACTGTAGAGATTTTGACACGGTCTTGGAGTTCCTGGGACTAATATCTTGCCAGTATCGATATGGATAACAGACAAAAATCGTTGACATTCTCGATTCATAGAATGGATGAACACAATAGACACATAATTAAGTTTGTACGGAACCCTCAGTGCGCGAGTCGTACTCACACTTCAGCAGTTTTTTTGCAATCCTTTCGAAACGTTTATTTATTCCACGCTAGCATTAGTTAGGATTAAGGTCAGAGCAGAAGCCGGTAAAAATATCTGTATCGATTATTTGCGCAACCGCGCTCCGAGGAGGCAATGTTTTCTGCAGATTGCGGCGTCAGCGTGACAAAAAATACAAGGCACCGTTTGGCGGAGTCACGCCTGGCGCAGAAGTAATGCGACAGCGGATGACGGCAAATCGAAAGCAATCCCGGCCGCGTCGGTGGCTGGACCGGGCAGTGCTTTAACCCTGCGCCAGCCTGCCCGCTCCCATCCCTCCGACACCCCCTCCTCCCCCCCCCCCCGACCTTCCTGGAAGCCATTATGGGAGCTGGCCAGAAGGCTCCGCGATTGTCTCGCCAGCGCCTCCGAACCACCATCTGGCTTACATTTGCACAGTTTTTCTTCGCGGCTTTCAGGGAGGGAAAGCAGGCCGAAGAGTGGGAACACTCCACTACGCACGACGGTACGAAGGCGAGGAGAAAATTTCTCGGTCTAGCATGGCGTATCGTTTGCAGCAATTTTTTTGTATTATTTTTGTACGTGTTATACAATCAAGTAAGAATATTGAGAGATTCGTATGCGGAATAGTCCTGTTTATATGGCTTTTTAAGTATACACGGTACTTATAAGTGGCGGAAAAATCGAAAATTTTGTATGACTTTATTAAATTCTATAGTCTTTCCAACTACGATGATGAAAAATGATTTGTATATACCAAATTTTGCCGCCACATCCCCTCTATTCGTTACAGAAACCAGTATTATTTCGAAAAGAACTGTGAACTTCCTGTTTCCAGTGATTATATGTGTGATACATTGTATATGTTGGTAACAGTACAGCTTTCTAGTGTCTGTAAATGATTTTCTTTGCGAGTATTTACTTTTGTTTCGCTTAAGCAGTTTCTTCACGTGCTACTGAATGATTGTTGCCCAAGTGCTACATATATTTGTGGAGGTGCATATCTTTTAGTGTGCAACAAATACAAACTATGCCACGTATCAAGAAATTCAGTAAAAGGAAATTCCGTGGTAACCATTTCACAAATGAAGCAAGCCACACAGTTGAAAGTAACCTATGTATCAGTTCTTCAGGAAAGAAACTCCCACATGGCACGCCTTCCAGTGGTTCAAATTTTTATGTTAACAATGATATTGCTTGTAGTGGATTTGCTGTTGTCGATGTGGGCATCGCATCTCCTTTCATAAAGAGAGTGGCGAAATGTAAACAATGTGATGGTGTAGGCTGTCTGGAAATAACTGAACAAAGAAGTTGCGTGAAGGGTTTAGTGTCAAAATTAGTTGTTCTGTGTATATCCTGCAATAAACCTACCTCGAAAATGACTTCCAACATTGTACATAATTCATTTGATGCGGCCGGTTATGTGACCGAGCGGTTCAAGGCGCTTCAGTCCGGAACCGCTCTGCTGCTACGGTCGCAGGTTCGAATCCTGCCTCGGGCACGGATGTGTGTGATGTCCTTCGGTTAGTTAGGTTTAAGTAGTTCTAAGTCTAGGGGACTGATGGCTTCAGATGTTAAGTCCCATAGTGCTCCGAGCCATTTGAAACATATGATGTGAATTTGAAGTTAGTGTATGCAATGCGTGCAATAGGAAAAGGAAAAAAAGGTTGCTCAAACGTATTGTGATTTGATGGACCTTCCTCCTCCTCCCAGTAGGTTCAGCAAGTACATAAAAATACTTTTAGGTGCCTTGATGGTTCTGTCTAAAGCATCTATGACACGTGCAGTAGAAGAAACTTTAAATATTAGTGGAACAGGGACATTGCTGTTGCACTTGATGGGCCATGGCAACCTCGAGGACATCGTTCCTTGAATGGTGTTGTAAGTGCTACTTCTCTGGAGAATGGAAAAGTTGTTGATGTTGATGTTGAGTGCTTATGTAAGTGCTGCCACACCTCCCATGGTAACACTGAAGGACATATTGAACATCAGTGTTCTAAGAATTATGGGGTATGGAGTGTGATGGAGCACTAAAAATATTTCAGAGGTCGGTGCCAGTTTATAACGTTAGATATACGAAGTACCTAGGCCATAGGGACTCCAAAGCTTTCAATAAAATTAATGAGTTAAATGATTATCGTGATACCGTGGTAAAAAAAAAACTGGAGTGTTGTAGACATGTGCATAAGGGGATGGGTGCTATATTGAGGAAGCTAGGAGGAAAAATGAAGGAAAAGTTGCTATATGATGGAAAATCTCTGTCTGGCCGAGGGAGATTGACAGAAACTGAAATACACCCTCCTCAGAGTTATTGTGGACTGGCCTTTAGACGAACTGCACCTCTGAATGATGTTACAGCAATGAGAAAAGCTGTATGGGCCACCTACTTTCATAAGTTGTCCACAGATGACCACTCTGTTTACAGACTTTGCCCTAAAGGAGCAGTTTCTTGGTGTGGTTACCAAAAAGCAAAAGAAAGTGCTCAAATATACCATATTAAGCATTCTCTTCCTGAGTCTGTTACGAATGAAATAAAACTAATTTTTAGAGACCTGAGTGACCCTGTTTTGCTTAGTAAATGTATTCATGGGAGCACTCAGAATACAAATGAAAGTTTCAACCATTGTATATGGGAAAGATTACCCAAGAATGTTTTTGTTGGACTAAATACCTTAAAAGTTGGCGTACTAGATGCAGTGATATGTTTCAGTGATGGAGTGATAGGGAGTTTGAAAGTCCTGAGAAATTTAGACATAAAATGTGGCTCTAATATGGAAGATCAATTGCTTGCGTGTGACAGGCAATGGGTGTATGAAGCTGAAAGACCCGCTCTTCAAATTACCAAACAAGCAAGACGTTCTAAAAGGAATGCCAGGAGGAAGCTTGAAGTTGAAGAAATGCTGCAGGATGAAGACTATGCTTCAGGAATGTTCTGAGGCACAGTTTAATTGGACTCGTATCTTCATTCGCAATTCCCTGCAAGTTGTATTTTTCAGAATTCAGGTACAAATATTTCCTAAAGTTTATAAAACATTGTTCTAATTTTTTCTGTAACTTGCAATAGTCCAACTTATGTAGTAGACCTAAGCTTTATTGCAGAATCAATTAAATTATAGAAAAAATAACATTTTTATTAGGAAAAAATTATAAACATTAAAATGTAAGATGTGACATTTTTTATCCTTGTAATATACGTAAAAGGTGGAATTAAATAGGTCTAGTACATCAGCCATCATGTCATGTATATCTGGTAAAAATTTGGTCTTCTTTAATTGTATAACATTCGATTAAATGGTTCCTCAGGTTGAGGAAGCATTTTGGAAAAAAATGCATCAATTTCTTTGTATTTTTTTAATAATTCTAAGCAGATTCAAAAATATTCAAAATACTTCTGATTTGTTTAGAATGTGTGCTGCATTACCTGATACCAATAAAAAAATCTGTAAAACATATACATTAAAACAGTGCCTGAAAGAAATAGGTGTTGAGTTTTATATAATATTGAGCCGGAAAACTACCCTGTATCCTTAAACAAATTGTTTTGAACGGTGCATCGAAAACGGAAATTCTACCAAAACTGGGGGAGGTTTATATTGACTCCAATCCTTCATTTCAGCGGTAGTGTGTATCTGAATTCGAACACGACCTTACTTCTCTCGGAGACTACTAAAACTAAGACCACAGAAATAAAAACCATGTGATATTCTGTGAGTGGTGATTGTAACTGTACGAAATAGATGACATTATAAACTTACCAGGTAAAGAGTGCAGTGCAGTTTACTTTAGAAACCTTTGTTCGAAGTTGAATGCAGTTGTTGTGTGCTGAACGGAACCAAATAGGAGAAATAGAAATCATTACCACAACAGAAGTGGCGAAGACATTCCCATGCGGTAGAAAGGATGTAGACATGTTTTCTGGGATTCAAAAGGCTCCCTTTTTGTGATTACGTAGTAAAGGTTAAAAATAGAGTAGAAGTAGCGATTCTCTCTCTCTATTCGTTTAGTCGGTTCCGACTCTTCGTGACCCCATGAACCAAATCACGCCACTTTTTCCTGTCTTGCACTTTCTCCCGTAGACCTTCCAGGTTGGAGCACATTGCTTCTGTGATGGCATCGATCCATCTCATCCTCTGACGTCCTCTTCTTCTAGTTCCTTCAATCTTCCTCAGCATTAATGTTTTTTCCAGCGAGGCATGCCTTCGCATTGTGTGTCCAAAGTAGGTCAGCTTTTGTTTTAACATTAGACCTTCCAGGGAGAAGTCTGGTTTTATTTGCTCCAATATTGATCTGTTGGTTCTATTTGCAGTCCATGGAACTCTAAGAAGTTTCCTCCAACACCACAATTCGAAGGAGTCAATTCTTCACCGTTCAGCCTTTCTAATGGTCCAGGTCTCACATCCATACATCACAACTGGAAAGACCATAGCCCTCACAATACGGATCTTTGTTGCTAGTGCTATATCTCTGGACCTTATAACCTTGTCAAGGTTTGACATCGCGTGTCTACCGAGCAACAGGCGTCTCCGGATTTCTTGGCTGCAGTCGCCATCAGCAGATATCTGGGAACCGAGATAACTGAATGTGACCACTACCTCCATGGTTTCTCCTGCTATATCCCACGAATTGGTAGGTGTAGTTGCCATAATTTTCGTTTTCTTCACATTCAGCATAAGACCGGCCTTTTCACTTTCGTCTTTCACCTTCAGTAAGAGTGTTCTCAATTCTTCTTCACTTTCTGCCAACAGGATCGTATCATCCGCGTACCTGAGGTTGTTTGCATTTATTCCAGCTATTTTAATTCCTGTTTCTCCTTCATCTAGCCTCGCATTCCTCATAACATGTTCTGCATACAGAATGAATAAGTACGGTGACAGTATGCAGCCTTGCCGGACCCCTTTCTGAATATTTATCCATTTCGTTGTTCCATACATAGTTCTCACCGTGGCTTCTTGGTCAAGGTATAAACTCCGTATCAGATGAATGAGGTGATCTGGTACACCCATGTTTTTCAGTACGTTCCATAATTTGTTGTGATCGACGCAGTCAAAGGCTTTGGCGTAGTCAATAAAGCAGAGGTACACATCTTTCTGGAATTCTCTCGCTTTTTCCATAATCCACCGAATGTTAGCAATTTGATCTCTAGTTCCTCTTCCTTTCATAAATCCAGCTTGTTCTTCTGGTAGCTCTCGATCTAGATATTGGCGAAGTCTGTTTTGTAAGATTTTCAACACAACTTTGCTAGCATGTGAAATAAGTGCGATTGTTCGGTAATCTGAGCATTCTTTAGAACTTCTCTTCTTTGGAGTGGGGATGAATACTGATATTTTCCAGTCTTCTGGCCACTGCTGCGTGATCCATATTCCTTGACATATTGAGTGCAACACTTTCACTGCATCCTTTCCAGTGACTTTAAACAATTCTGCTGGTATTTCATCAAGTCCACTAGTTTTGTTATCAGCCATATTTTCAAGGGCCCACTGGATTTCGCTCTCCAAAATATCTGGCTCTAGTTCTAAATTAACATTAACATCAGCAGTAGGAGCCCTGTCATTATGCAGTTCTTTCTTGTATAGGTCTTCTACATATTCTGCCCATCTTTCAGTAACATCCTCTGCTTCACTCAGATCTTTCCCGTTTCTATCTTTTATCATTACAATTTTTGCCTGAAATTTTCCTTTAATTTCTCTAATTTTCTTATAAAGATCTCTTGTCTTCTCCATCTTCAACTTCCTTGCGCTGTTCATTAAAGAATATATTTTTATCTCTTCTAGCTAATTTCTGAAAATCTTTATTTAATTCAAACATAGCTGATCTATCTCCCTTGATTTTTGCTTTCCTTCGTTCTTCTGCAACTTGCAGTGCCTCAACTGATAGCGATGTAGTCTTCTTACTGTTCCTTTTCTTGGGAATGTGTTTCTCTGCGGCCTCCTTGACAGTATTAGCTACTTCTGTCCACATCTCTTGAGAGCTTTTGTCCTCCAGCTGTAATACATTAAATCTGTTTTGTACCTCTAGAGCATAGTCGGAGGGTATAGAGTTAAGGTCGTATCTGCAAGTTGGGATACTTTTTGCTACATTCTGAAGTTTCAGCCGAAATTTTGCAATCAGGAGCTCATGATTTGATCCGCAGTCAGCCCCAGGTCTTGTTGTAGCTGACTGAACCACGCTCTTCCACCTCTGATTACAAAGTATGTAATCAATTTGGTTCCGGTGTTGGCCATCTGGCGAAGTCCAGGTATATAGGCGTCGTTTTGGTAGTTGAAACAGTGTATTAGTAATTATCAATGAATTTTCTTGGCAGAATTCTAGGAGTCTCTGTCCAGCTTCATTTGTTGTACCAAGACCATATTTCCCTGTTATACCTTCTACAGCTTGATTTCCCACTTTTGCATTCCAATCTCCAACTATGAAGACGATATCCTTTTTTGGTGTTGACAGTAGTAATTCTTGTAAATCTCCATAGAACTGGTCAATAATTTCCTTTTCAGCATCGGTCGTTGGTGCATAAACTTGAATTACTGTGATGTTGAGGGGCTGACCTTGAAGTCTGATGGACATCATTCTATCATTTTTATATTTGCATCCCATTACAGCTTTTCTCACTTTATCACTAACTATGAAGGCTACTCCATTACTTCTGTTGTTATCGTGCCCAGAATAATACACCATATGGTCATCCGAAGCAAATTCTCCCATGCCAGTCCACCTCATTTCACTTATTCCCAATACGTCAATGTTAATTTTCTCCATGTGTCTTTTCACTATGTCTAGTTTTCCTTGATACATGGATCTTACATTCCATGTTCCTATGCAGTGCTTCTCTTTGCACCATCTTACTCTTCGTGAAGCTCCTCTCAACCTGGTTCCCCCCGAAGATCCGATGGGGGAACTTGAAACTCCGGAACATTTTGAGCTGAGCGAAGCCATGGGCTTTTTTCTTGGGATAGTTCAGTGGTGGTTTCCCGTTGCCTTCCACTGTCCTCCAAGTCCTACCTGCTCACCGACTCTGTTTCCCGCTGGTGTTGGTTACCCAACCTTCCGCTGAGTTGCTCGGCTTAATAGGGGCACCACGTGTAGGTAGGAAGTTGGAGAATTGAGGTGACAGAGGCTGTGAGAACTCTCTTGCTGAGTTCTTGTAATCGCGTATCACCCCCATTTTATGCCAGAGTCTCATGATGTCTGCAGAGACCCCCCCAGGTCATTTCCTGGGCCCGAAGTAGCGATTATTCTGCCATTGTTCTGGACGAAATCAGTAAAAAAAATGAGGAGGCGGCCTGAAATAAAAATGTAAAAGGAAAGAACGTTTTATCGGGACAAAGCAGTAGCCGAGAAAGGTGCTTTGGCACTCAGAAAACGAGGGATGAACTAAAAATTGTTGAAACAAATATGCTGTTCCCCGGACTTGGCACCCTGCCATTTAGATATCTAAATACATTAGTTGCTGGAAGGGGAACAGTGGTGTTACAGCAGCCGAAGACCTTTTCAGTACATGCACAAGCAGCTTGAGTTCATGGCATGTGGTGAAATGCGGATGTTGGTCCTTCTGGGATAACACACAATTGAAGTTGCCGCCCGTTGGCAAGTTCGTTGCGTAGGATGCCGACGTGTCCTGGGATCCATACGAGCACCACTGAACGATGGGACCGGTCCAGGGCATAGGTGGACTCCTGGATGGACGCTACGAAAGGATGGCGAGGGTAGCACTGGTCGATAGCTTGCAGGCTGCTCACGGAGTCAGTACACAGAAGAAACGATTCCACGGGGCATGAACGGATGTACTGAAGTGCACGAGTGATAGGTACTAACGACAGCATGAATCGAAGCAGGCGACACAAAAGCAATTGTTAACAAGGTCTGAGAAGCTGATTACTTAGGTTAAGTAAACAAAGAAGAGCTTAAAATCGGTGTCTTGCATTATGCAGGCTTTCAGGACAAAGCCAAGTGTCATTTGATGGTATTAACATAAACTTCAAGTTAAACACAACAAACCTTTTGACATGCCAACTTATGTGATTCTACGCTACGCCAAATGAGCTACTGTAACTAACTTGATTTGGTAAAGTGCACTGACTCAAAAGCAGACTACCTTAAACACTAGTAGCATTTTTATCTAAAAACACTTTTCATTATTAGGCGGAGAAACGTTTCCTTTGCTGCTGGCGGGGCAAGCTCTACCACACACATACAGCACTCCCAGTTTCAGGTCCGTATGGAAAGATTTCAGTAATATGCATATGTGAGGAGAGAAAAGCGATTAGCACTTCTTAAACTCAGCATAAACTGCCACGCTGATAATGTTTTCTTTTATTTCTTCTAATTTTTGGTCTGCGGACGGCATTTATTCAGTTAGCTTCTAAATACCGGTATATAAAACTCCTGAACAGTTATTACACATACCAAATTCTGATGTTATCTACTATATGTAGATTTTGTGCACAAAACTAGATTGGTTCAATGTTGTGCTTGAGTCACACTTCGTTACACCCACTGCGCGATGCATAAATTATGCCACTGTCATAAGGTGGTTTGCTTCATGTTTTACATTCCGAATTGCAGTTGTGAAATGCACGTGGGATGTGTTTCCGGCAACCAACTATTTGACGAAGATGTTAAAGTTTGGCGAGAGTTACGTAACATACTAAAATAGCTGTAAATATTACAAACATTATACTTTGTATTTTATATTTAATTACGACATTCACACAACGTATTTTAATTTTAAAGAAAACGAAATGAGAACAACGGGACAAGAACAAGATTAAGCAGATTCTTTAAAACTTCTGGAACATGGTAGAATGTCAGTACTGTTAGTATTCCACCGAATCTACATTTCTTTAATGTAAGATTGTTTGAAACTGGGCGTAAAAAATGTTTTTACCAAAAGTATACGAACTGGCTGTAAATTTGTAAATGATTCCTGAAACAATCTAATCACAGGTAAGGATTTCGTCCTTACTTGTGATTAGATTGTATCACGATTTCGTCGTTGTCTCGTTGTCTCGTGCTTACACGTCTCGTCCAAATTTGGTCGGACCGCTGACACGTTATATGTAACTATATTTAGGAGTAATGAGTGGAAGACAACAAAATTTATTTAACGGTGGATATCTCGAAACTTTATACACTTTTCAACTTTTGTGGTGCTGCCTGCCACAGTTGGGTAAAATATCAGGGTATGTTAATAATTATTACTTTGGGACTGTCAAAAAACACGCAGTTTTAATGCCTTGTGCGCTTCACTTAACTGTTTTCGGAGACATCTTCTGTTGGCGAACATACTGAAGACACAAGGCTTCCAAATAGCGTATAAAACTGTTCAAATCCTCCAAACAAACTTGAATGTTAAAGTTGTGATGGAGTGTGCTTAGAAGACTGATGGGGCTGCACAAGCAGAGGTTGGTATTGCAAGCGCTAGTACGTGGTTTGTAGATGCACTTGGGTTGCCGCAGCTACCTTGAAGCCCGTATCTCCTCCCAGAACATCAGACAAGGCCGTGGTTGCCAATATTGCGGAGCTCCCTGCTGCTCCAGAGTATCCGACTACTCTGCCATCCAGCGCTGCCACTACCATCTATGCAGTGGTGGCTCCGAAACCTCCCCAGGCCAAAAACCAAAGTCTGGGACAAAGAATCAGCTGCCAGTGAAGATAGGAAGCAAGAATTCTGGCACTGTCGACATTCCTCTCCGTCACATCTCTCATGATTCATCTACAGAGCCGTTGGACCTTGATGTCGACCTCGGGCACACATTTCCTCCCCACACTGATCCTTCACCCATTACCGGCTCACCACCATGTCGGAAAGACAGGGTGAAAGTGCAATCTGCGTGACAGATAGCTCCCATATTAGAGTGGAACATTAATGGTTTCACGACACATGAAGCAAATGAAATTGTTTGCAAAGGAACGCCCCCTGTCGTTGTGTTTGCAGGAGACGCATTTTAAAGCATGTGATGCCCCTGTACTATGGAACCATACACCCAGTCGCAAGATGACCTGACTGGGGAAAGGGTCAAGGGAGAGGACGCTACTTTTGCCGATAAAGCACAACACTCCTTTGCTCTCCCCAGGCTACTGACCTGCGCGCTGTTGCAGTTGAAGTTTGTGTGTCAGAGGATCACAGTTCGCGCGCTGTATTCACCTCTGCACGATGCGATTGACTCTGAGCCTCTAATGGGTCTTATAGAACAGCTCCCCCAAACATTTCTCCTACGTCAATGCTTGTAACGCATTATGACACTCGACCTCTGCTTGTCCTCGGAGTTGTGTTTTACAGTGTGTCATGTCATCTTACAAGCTGTGCATATCAACATGCACTCCCACTAATGTCTGCGCTGCTACTGGGTCATTCTCAGCCGTCGACCTTTTTTCCTGCTCTCCAACCCTTGCAGACTCTGTTCAGTGGGAAGTCACTGAGATCTTCATTCCAGTGACAACTTCCCACTCCTTATTCACCTACTGGATGGAGCTCTTCCTGAAACGACACAACCACGATGGATGATCAGCAGAGCCACCTGGATGCTGTCCAGCGAGCTATCTGCCGATCGCTGTGGCAGTAACCTGGAGTGGGCAGAGACCATGTTGCACGAGTAAGCCATCATGCCACTGACTTCTCCATCCGGAAGTCCTATTGTCATCCTAGGAGGCCACCTGTCCCTTGGTGGACTGACTAGTGCTGCTCGGTCATCTAGGCAAGGCGAGCGGTTCTGCGAGGGTTTAAGTGCCGTCCAATGTCAGAAAACCCGCAGCCTTTCAATTAGCTGGGGCAAAGGCTCGTTGCATCATCAAGGAGAACTACTTAAACCTAACTAACCTAAGGACAGCACACACATCCATTCCCGATGCATGGACTTGTTCTATTGCAGTATAGGAACACATCAGGAGGATTTCGGTAAAGGCAGTGAGTTACTTATAGCAGCGTTGTTAAATCAAGTGTGTCACCAAACAACACCAGGAGACATCGCACAGATAATGCCGGAACATTTGCGCTGGCTACTGCCAATGCCAGCCAGAATCCAGTGTTCCATCATTATTGTGCCACCATGAAAAGGGGTGAGTTGGACTTCAGGTCTATCAATTCGGGGTCCTATAACTGCCCTTTCTCCATGTGGGAGCTGTATTCAGTACTGAATGTGGCTCGTGATACAGTACTCAATATCACGATCACATGTGAAAGAATATTACGTAACTTGCAACCAACTTCAAGGGAAGCCCCTTTACAATGTTTTAATTCGATTTGGCAGACAGCCAGCTTTCCCAACTCGTGGAGGGAGCAAGAAAGGACCACGTGTATCCCAATAGTTACCAGAGCGTGGCCTTAACGACCCATGTTAGAAAGACCTTGGAGCGAATGCTCAGCTGTCGCCTGGTCTGGATAGTAGAGACCAGGCAGCTCCTAAGTCGCTCTGAGTGTGGATTCAAGAGATTTCGATACACTGTCAACAACCTGACCTAGCTAGAGGCGGCTGTTCAGAAGGCTTTCCTACGTAAACAATATTTCATTGGTACATATATGTTGTGATATCTGTACGGCGTATGACACTACATGGAGACACCATTTTCTCAGGCAGATTCACCAGTTGGGCTTCCGTGGCCGTCTCCCCATCTTAATTGCGTTCTCCTTATCAGTGTAGTTTTTTCAGTATCAAGTTGGTGATGTGCTGTCAGATAGTTTCAGTACGAGAATGGTGTCCCTCTGGGCAGTTTTTTAAGTGTTACTCTCTTTGCCATAGCCCTAAACAGTATCACGTCTACAGTGAGGGGTCCCGTACAATGATCCTTATTTGTAGACAGTTTTGCAATTTTCTGTTCCTCCTCCAGTGTTGCAATAGAAACTCGTCAGTTTCAAGTTACAGTAAAGGGGCTGGAGGAGTTGGCTGTGAAGACTAGTTTCACATTTTCTGCAGAGAAGTGTGTTTTTGTGTAACGACCTGAAGGACCTGCAGGCTAGGTCCCAGAAGGCACTGAAGCGTATTAGCCACAGCTCTTGGCGAGCAGGCAGGACGCGTCTGTTACAGTTTTACAGGGCTTTTGTGCAATAGTTTCTGCAAAGGTCAGCGAGGCGTTTGTACCTGAAGATCATTGATGAGGGGATCAGGCTGGTCACAGGTGCCTACAGGACCAGCCTCTGTCCTGAGAGTGGGGATCCATCACTTCCCATCTGGCGGCAGCTGCTCGTGGTGTGTCAGGCGTGTCAGTTCCTCACTACTCGTACTTCCCCACCATACCATACTGTTGCTTGTCTGGCTATGGAACGCCTCTTTACAAACCGTCTGCAGGCAACGAAGCCTTTTGGGATCGATGCGATGTCTGTGTGGGAAAATCTCGGTATGGGGCACTAACGGGCTCAAGTCTGTGGTTTTAACTGACTGACACCCTGGTTACTGCAGAGGTCATGAGTAATTTTAGATTTAGTGCACTACTAGAGACATTGCACTCCAGTGCTTGCGGGTATGCTGTAACACTGCCCCTTCTCCCCTACAGCTAAGCAGAAAACTTCGCCCAAAAACAATAGCGTAATGCTGGACGTGTTACCGGTAGGTCCAAGCAACATGCTCTTTTCGTGAAAACACTACCGACAACCGACATTCTGTGCCAACGTAAGATAAGAGACATTAGGACCCTATCTATAGGTTCGTATTTTGTAGCACTCAGGTTGGAAATCGGTTAACCTCAAAATTTTGCTACGAGCACAATGTAGTAATATGGTGGTGACTTAGTAGTGGTTTACCTACCATGGTGTGCTATTTCCTTTACATATTGTATCTATGGCTGGAAATCGGTAAAACTGCAGTGCTTATAGAGTTCGCTATAACGTCATTATTTCCATCTCATATGAGTATACTATGATGTCACACACATTAGTAATGGAGTTGTGGCTCAGCAACGATAAATAATTCAGACCCATGCTGCATTGTGGTTGGCAGAGATCAACATGACGTGATTTTGAGAGCAGTGAAATGGCACTCACGTCAGTGGCTAAAATTTTGGAAAAGTACGAAAGGAATGTGGAAAACTATGTAAATGGTGGCAAAAATACAGAAAAAATATGAAAATTGGTGAAAAATACATCAAATTTGGAAAGAATGAGAATACTTACACAACTGCCAGGGTGTGGTCTCTGCTGATCCTTAAATGACAAAATTGTTATTAACAAATAGACCTTGAGTGACATGGCTTAACACAATTTGTTACAAACGAACAGACACACTCTGGTCCATCGTCTATTACGCCAAGATTCAAAGTGAACCACATCCAGTCAGCTGCCCCTGCTAGAAATGATGAAGATGACGATAGGGAGGGGGTACTTAAAATCTGATTGGCCCAGGGGGAATGGGAGGGGAGAGGAGAGTGATTGGAGGTGTGGGTGTTGTATTCTCCGAACAGATTGCAATGTATCAAGTTACATACGTTACATACGTCGCCATTCAGTTGCCAAAGTTACTATCAGTTGCTCTAAATAAAACTGGCCAAGAAACTGACTGGCGAACACAAGTCTTAACAATATATTACTCCATGGCTGTTCAGCACATGTCTTCTACGAGTTCACATAGCCCGGCAGCATAAATCATGTCTCAGGTGAAGAAATGAAATATTGAGCATCCAGATGCCTCGATACTACTACATTCAGTGGTTATCGGCAGAACTCAACAAACATAGACTGGTGTCGCTCGGACGCAACATAATCATAGTAAGGACTAAGACAGACTTCGTCGTTGATAATATTTTGATAAGTGAAGAGATAATAGCTGTGAAGATCTTGACAGTTTCTCATGTAGGCTCATTCTCGCTTCAGAAATATTTTTTGACGTTTGTGCTAGTTTTGTGTAGGTTCCGGACGAATTCTCTGCTGGTTACGCTACGTTACGAAATTCTGAAAACGTATATCAATTTTTGGGCGCCGTTTATATTGACAATAGGGTTATAATCAGTGTAACACAAGATGGTGGATAGTTACTGTATTTATACTGGGGCACTTGTTACATTTATCAGCTCTTATACAAATGACATATGGTCCAGCAAAAGCTACATAAATAAAGGTTTGTATGTTCTCAAAATAGCTTAAGAGGCAAAAAAGCTTTACAAGACTGTGTTTCTGTGGTTACTCTGGAGTGCATATCAAAGTGATATTTTTACAAGTGTAATCCAGTAATGCACTACATAGCATACCTAAACAAATAATTAGGTCAGATGAAACTATATGGTTCGAGAGACCTCTTCAGGTTGCCGGCCGGAGTGGCCGTGCGGTTCTAGGCGCTTCAGTTTGGAACCGCATGACCGCTACGGTCGCAGGTTCGAATCCTGCCTCCGGCATGGATGTGTGTGATGTCCTTAGGTTAGTTAGGTTTAAGTAGTACTAAGTTCTAGGGGACTGATGCCTCAGATGTTAAGTCCCATAGTGCTCAGAGCCATTTAACCCATTTAACCTCTTCAGGTCAGTTGGGACTGAGGAGGGAGGCGTGCTAGGGTAGTCTATGCAATTCTGCAAAGCCACTGTGCCAGGGCGGCGTAGTGGTTGTCGGGTCGGCCTAGTGAGCAGAACACTCTGGTTTGAATACCTGCGTCGATACATATCTTCATTCTTCGCTTCAATCTGCGTATGGATATCATAGATGTTTGAGACTTGAAAAGATCTCTGGAGCCACGTAGTTTCATTTGATTAGGGGACCTGTGCCTGGGTTTCAAGCATTATCTCCCGTTTCGTTCGATGCTGAGTTTCTATTCCAATATAGTTGGAGAGCCTTCGCAATCTAGTTAGAGTTTAGTGGGAATAACATATTGGGGCGAGGCGTAAACGGGAATTCGGGTTGAGTAGGGAAGGTTGCCGAGGGTAGCCCGTGCAGTTGTGCAAAGCCACGGTGCCGGGGTGGCATAGTAGATCTTGCCGTGACGAAAAACGTCTTTGCTTTAATGACTTCCATCCATACCTACTGAGGAGGAGCCCCGCGTACAAATTTTCAGTCCTCCTTTCAATCTGCGTATATACAAATAATTATGATATTGATATATAATCTTCCACATCTTTGGGAAAACAAAAGTATTTTTCTAGATAAAATCAGTGTTGTACTGATCAGTATCGCGACCCTACCTGTAGTCACAGGGCCCATAGTGTTTTACCTCCTTTTTATGAGAAAAGTTCCTTAGCATCTAAAATATCCACTTCAGAGATACAGCGTGCAGGTTTTGTTCCCTGCGCAGCTGCAGCTATGATATATGGATGTGTTCTCCCGGCAAGTTGCAGTGTAACTCATTCCCCCTTATTGTTGTTAGTGAGACGAGGCGCTCTAGTTCTAATGAGAATGGAGAGGGTAGGACTTCAAGATCCGGACAAACCATTAGCCTAATGAGCGGATCCAACACGAACCTCCAAGCGATCAGACATTATTCGTGTTCAGCGGAAATTGCCTAGCGATTTATGTACTTCGCTTACAGAAACTCGGACATTGTTAATCAGTCCGTCTGCATTGTCGCTTAGGCAATAAATCGATATGGTACTGCTTCAAGTCTTCTCTCTTCATACATGCAAAAATAAGAAAATCTGAAGTTTCGGTAATCTTATAAGGCTTTTAATATGATTACAATAAAACATAAACATGGAGCACCCGCATACGATCATCGAGTTATTCAGTTAAAATGTACAGAGACACGTTATGGATTAATGAAACTGTTGAACATATTACTTCATTTTCATCACAGCAGTGGGAATAACACGCCCTTTCATTTATCACAATTGTATATCGGTTTGTCTGTTGTTTGATTGATGGTTACGATTGGATGGGGTACTAGCTGCTAGACCATTGCCGGCCGCGGTGGTCTAGCGGTTCTGGCGCTGCAGTCCGGAACCGCGGGACTGCTACTGTCGCAGGTTTGAATCCTGCCTCGGGCATAGGTGTGTGTGATGTCCTTAGGTTAGTTAGGTTTAAGTAGTTCTAAGTTCTAGGGGACTTATGACCTAAGATGTTGAGTCCCATAGTGCTCAGAGCCATTTGAACCATTTGCTAGACCATTTGTTTGGAATGGTTTTATAGTTGAATTAAATACAGTCAAAAGAAATAACTGGAACCGTGGGCATATAATCAATGAAGATGTAATGTGATTATCTGATACTCGCATAAACCGTTCTGAAATTAGGACACCTGGGCACTCTTCCAGCCCCGACTAAAACTTACATTCTCATTGATGTTACCACCTTGTGATTCTCGCCAGATGCCGTTGATATGACTTCCTGCCACTGCATTTTCATTTATTTCATCACCATCTACTCTACATTCATTTTATTTTGGTTTTAAGTAAGTTTAACTAACGAAATCGCTAATCTGGCTTTCACGCGTTGTATGATTTCGTTGAAACAGTATTAACCATTCACTTCAGTGTAACAAGCTGTAAATATGTGATTTAGCACTTACTTAGCAGCATACCCCCTTATCGATTTAATCTCCAGGAATGACGTTTTCGGATTTTCCTGACGTCATACTCCTCCAATTACACCAACTCCCCTCCCCCCCTCCACCCCTTTCCTCTCTATCTGTCTCTCACTATCACTCTCTGATGAGACATGAATACATGAGAAAAGAATACATTGGAGGCAATTTTCACGACAGGAGTGTCTCATCTGCGTTACTGAACATGACGTAGCGTGTCCGGGAAACTTCAGTTTGGTTTATAGCCTGCTGTGAAAAACATAGCAACGACAAAGTGACGTAGAGCTAAATACTTATTCGTGTGCATCGGAACAGCGACAACAGAGCGAGTGACGCCATATGACACATTGTGGCCGAGCGCTTCAGTCCGGAACCGCGCTGCTGCTACGGTAGTAGGTTCGAATCCTGCCTCGGGCATGAATGTGTTTGCTGTCCTTAGGTTAGTTATGTTTAAGTAGTTCTTTTTCTAGGGGAGTGATGACCTCAGATGTTAAGTCCCATAATGCTCAGAGCCATTTGAACCAATTGAGCCCTATGACATAATCCTCGCATTCGGGATGGCACGAGTTCTAACTGGGACTTATCATCCAGCTGTATTACGCAGTTAACCCCAGTCGGATAAAGGCGAGTTCTGGAACGGTTCATTTTAAAAGGATGCTGTCGATCTCCATCCCAACAACCCGAACTTCTACTGCGCCTGTATTGACCTGAGCATCGACGGGACTTTAAACTTTTCTCTTGGAATAGCTGCAGCCGTTGGGATCTCTAGCGACAGATGTGTGTGAGGTGATACGAGGGGGACCCTGAAGTAGCGGGAATTGGGCTGCGGTGGAGAGGGAGAATAGGGAACCCAGTGTTCGACCAGGTGTCCGTTAAGATCACGCCACCTGAGTCAGAAAAGCTCTCCATGTGAAGGCAAACATCAAGACAGTGCTCATTTGTTTCTTCGACTGCAGATGTGTTGTGCACGCGGAGTTCGTTTCTCCAGGTCAAACTGTCAACCAGGAGCTCTACTTGGAGGTTTTGAACAGATTGAGAGTATCCGGAAGAAAAGGGCAGGTCTTCGGCGCAAAGACGACTGTTTCTTCCATCATGACATCGCGCCGGCCCACACTGCCCTCTCCGTAAAGTAGTTTTTGACCAAAAACGGATTGATGCCGATTGTACACCCCTCCCCTCCCCTCCTACTCGGATCTAGCCCCCTGTGATTTATTTTTATTCCCCAGACTCAAAAGGGACATGAAAGGAAAGGATTTTGCCACTGTGGAGAAGGTAAAACAAAAATCGCTGGAAGGCATAAACAACATCCCGATAAGTGAATTAAAAAACTGTTCTGAACAACGGAAGGATCGTTTGAGAAAGTGCATTATGGTCAACGGAGAATACCTTGAAGGTGATCACAATTTGGTGTAAAATATTAAGAAATAAAGACGTTATGACGAATTTTCCGTTTTCTTTTCGGTCCCCCCGTTTTTTGCGACTTTTTTGGAATATTTTGCTGCAGTAATATCGTAAAATTCCAAACCTCACAACGTATAGTTTTCAAGGAAATTTATTGATTTCGTGTGGAAGAGGGCTTGGTTTTAATGTTGATGCGGCTTTACGGGAGGCTGATGTAACATAGTTGCTCCAATACGTCCTGCCGTCGTGCAGTGAGAGCGTTCCTCGTGAGGGGATGAGCACTAGGCGTGGGCAAAGTGCAACAGTTTGACCTTTCTCCCGGTGCCGGTACTGCTCTAAATTGCCTTCCAGCCCTGGGTGGCCGCGAAACCCTGGCGCGGGCCAAGGCAAAGAAGACGAGTTGATTACACGGGACGAGCAGCCCGCCGGCTTCCGCGCCATTACCCCTTCTCGGGGCTCCAGCAAGCCTGTACACCGCCGGGCAGGTCCCAGCTCCTTTAGCTCACTCCGCTGATCAAAGAGGTTTTCACTGCATACACATTGCCTCGTCTTTGGTGTCAGCAGCTGCACAACTGTGCTGGGAGCATGACTAGCCTTATTCAGAGCGGTAAATAGGCTTCACACGTCAGCAGCAGCAGCGGCCGAGTGCTTCGTTACCACATTCGTTACGGAAAATTTACTTAAACGAGCCTTTTCTTTCTTTCTGTTTCGATGGTCGCAATATTTCTACACTTCACATCATGCTGTAGGCCAAGTGAAATATTCTCTTGCTATCTGTTGTACTGTTATGACGCAGTATTTGAAATACTTCGTATTTATCGTCGTGGTTCGGAGCCGAAGAACGAAGAAGTATCTGAAGATAGTCGCTGTTCTCAAGCTTATGTTCCATTGATGGCTCGAAAATACACTGAGGTGGCAAAAGTCGTGGGATATCTCCTAATATCGTGTCGGACCTCCTTTTGTCCGATGCAGCGCAGCAACTCGAGGTGGTATGGACTCGTTTGAAGTCCCTGCAGAAGAACTGAGCCTTGCTATCTTCGAAGCCGTCCATAATTGCGAAAGGGTTGCCGGCGCAAGATTTTGTGCACGACCTGCCTCTCAGTTACGTCCCGTAAATGTTCGATGGGATTCATGTCGGGTGATCTGGGTGGGCAAATCATTCGCTCGAATTGTCAGTGTTCTTCAAATCAATCGCGAACAATTGTGGTCTGGTGACATGGCGCATTGTCACCCATAAAGATTTCCTCCGTATTTGGGAACATGAAGTCGATGAATGGCTGCTAATGATCCCCAAGTAGCCGAACATATAACAATTTCCAGTAAATAGTCGGTTCATTTGGTGCAGAGGACTCAGTGCATCCCATGTTAACACAGCCCACACCATTAAGGAGCCACCACCAGCAGTACGTTGTTGCCAACTTGAGTCCATGGCTTAGTGGGGTCCGCGCCACTTTCGAACTCTACTATCATCTGACCAGGCCACCGCTTTCCAGTCGTCTAGGACACAGCCGATGTGGTCACGAGCCCAGGAGACGCGCTGCAGGCGATGTCGTGCTATTAGCGAAGGCAGTCGCGTCGGTCGTCTGCTGCCATACTCCATTACCGTTAAATTTCACCGCACTGTCCCAACGGATATTTGTCGTACGTCCCACGTTGACTTCTGCGGTTATTTCACACAGCGTTGCGTGTTTGTTAGCACTGACAACTCTACGCTAACGCCGCTGCTCTTGTTTGTTACATGAAGGCCGTCGGCTACTGCGTTGTCCGCGATGAGATGTAATGCCTGAAATTTGGTATTCTCGGCATGCGCTTGACACTGTGGATGTCGGAAAATTGAGTTTCTTAATGATTTACGGAAGTGCATGCCCCATGCGTCTAGTTCCAGCTACCACTCCTCGTTCAGAGTCTTCATTCCCGTCGTGGGACCATAATCATGGTGAAAACTTTTTCACGTGAATTACCTGAATACCAATGACAGCTCCGTTAATGAAATGCTCTTTTGTACCTTGTGCAAACGATACCACTGTCATATGCGTGTGTAGATATCGCTATCTCGTGACTTTGTCACTTCAGTGTAAATCATCACTGCGATTTGCAGGTAAAGTTTCCACCTAATAGTGATGCGCTCAAATGTTAAATTTCTGCTGAGTTGTTCTTTGCAGACGGTGACCTGGGAAAGCGATAAAATAAGTATAATGTTCCAGGACTGCGAATTTCCGAAAAATAATGCCAGATGAATGTAAAAATGAACCCTCCTGGGGCGCCGTACTCCACATATACACTCTGCCAATGTCTATGTAGTGCATGACAGGAGATACATACTATTGTATCACGTATGAGGACTTCTTGCCGTTGCATTCGCGTGTGGAATATGGGAAGAATTATCGAGTAAATGCCTCTTTGCGCTTCGTGATTAGACTAATCTTCAGCATTGTTAAGCTGAGTCGCGCTAGTATTTTACAAGAAATTGGGCTTTCAGACTCCGTCTTCTGCAAAACACAATGTATTTCCTTTCCTTCTTTACCCAGATATGTTTCGATACCTGTATGTCGTCTTCTGTGGGTCTCGATTTATTTGCGCAAAGTATCACATAGAAGTTTATTGTCGTTTTTTTGTTTTAGACCTAAAAACTATAACATATGCATTTTAGTTATTTTTGTTTTGATCGCTCACATGAAACTACATTAATTACAATAGCGGATATGTATAGGTCGGCTTGATTTTAAGGCTTTTATCCTTGTACAGTATGTCCTTTTCTCTGTAGTCAGAAAAGTCTTGCTGCAAAGAGTTCATTTCTACAAAACTTTTTCGTGAGTAGTGATTCTGTACCAACTGTTTTTCGTTCACGAATAATGCTCGTTGTGCAACTGTTACTGCTACGTGTGTTTACTCTCTCTGTTGGACGAATGCAATTAGTTCAAATGGCTCTGAGCACTGTGGGATTTAACTTCTAAGGTCATCAGTCCCGTAGAACTTAGAGCTACTTACACCTAACTAATCTAAGGACATCACACACAGCCATGCCCAAGGCAGGATTCGAAACTGCGACCGTAGCGGTCGCGCGGTTCCAGACTGTAGCGCCTAGAACCGCTCGGCCACCTCGGCCGGCCGAACGAATCCAGTTCCGAGTGTGTGAACAATGAATTTTTCTGTTCAGTGGCAACTTTTACGTGTGTTACTTGTGACATTTCCCCTTTTATTAATTCTTTTAGATCCAAACTGAACTTGTGATTTTAATCTTGTGCCTTTTACAGTGTTGATGAGGCAGAAAGAATGACTTTAGTATACATTCCGAGGTGGTCGTTTGTGGCTTCTTTCACGCAGTAGTTGCAGCGTAATTGCAATGGCTGTGCTCGCGTGTCCGTGCTCGTTATTAAGAGTTGTGCGGCCCGGCACAGGACGCTCGCTTCCTGCTGGCGGTACCGGTAGCTGTATGACGCACGAGACGCTTCCGGTAAGAATTTCCCGGAACTTCGTATCGGCCCGCGGCCGCGATAGCCCTTCACTGATAGCGGACCATTGCGCTCCCGCCGGGCTTTGGGCTCACCGGCAATCGTGGCCGCTTTTTGAGCGCAGAGTGAGTACTGTCGCTAAGTGTAGCTTTAATGTCTTCACTGAACGGAATATCATGTCACACGACATTTCTGTGACACACACATATTTATCCTTGATACCTCCCGAATATCAGTGAAAAGCTGCGTAACGGGACATCTTCATTTATTCCATTTCAGCGAATCTGATCCAACTTAACATATCTCTTGGGGCAGGATAAGCCACAGCCCTACACCGACACCGTTCCTCCACTGACACTGCCATATACTGCGTGGGAGAACGTCTGGTAGTAGTGTTAGGAAATCATTGTGTGGAAGATTCAGCATGTCTGAACGGTTTGCACTGATATCATTCCACGGACACATCTTCAATGATGTCATACCCATCCATCCAATTCAGTGCATGCAATTCATATGGAATGTATTTTACATAACACCACATTCAGTGACTTGTCACAAACCGATGCTAGCCGATTGGTTACAGCACAGGCGCATAAACTCTTAGCCTATCTGTGCCACACAGGAGAAAGACAAGTATTTTTGTGTTTTTGGACCACACAAAATATGCTTAACATTACCAACAGTAACCGCTGGGAAAGAGATGGACAAATGAAAGAGTAATATCGTGTGGCAGGAGTTTCAGATCGGAAATATTGTTTGCCGTAACTTTAAAAAAATAGATTTTTTTTTCGATCGTGTGATGGATGCTCACTGTTTGGGCAGCACTGATCGTTGCTTTGGGTAGCATGCGGCCTGTTGGCCGCGCGTTGGAGACCCCTAGGCTACAGCATGGCCATGCTACAGCATGGATAGACACGTCCTCTCACTGCGGCGTTTCCACGCCACCTGCCTGAACATAGGCACACGTCGCTTCAGGTATTTACGGAGTCCTCTACAGGGTTCAAATTACATTCAACAAGTTGTTTGTTCAGTGAAAAATAGTAATATAGTTCGATTTAAGTAAATTGGCATTTTCCAGCTGGCGGGCTGATGTACTCCCGTTACCAATACACCAGTGATGACTTGACATTGTCGGCTCGCAGTGTCGATGATGGTTGCAACGTCTGTGTTTGTACAATCTCTGTAATCTTCACATTACAGTGCATGCATGTCTGATAGAACTGACACTTATAACGTTGGCTCCCACTGCATTGCCAATTCCGCTGCCAAACTAGTTATAGAGCCGGAAACATTTACGACTGTATTCAGCCTGTTTCAGGGACTAATGTAGTTCCAGGATTATTAAAATTAAGGAATTATTATTGACGTGTGTGCAGAGACCCTTTAGGGATCCATACCATACGCAAATTTCACATATTTTACTTGACTTTTGCAGCAGATAGAAGTTTTAAATCGAGTTTCTATCGCCATGCAGAACAGAGCCCCATGGTGCCTGCCTGCGGTCTGTAGTTGAGACAGCATCGCAGCTTGGTGTCTAAACGCCAGATGCCAACCGCTTTAGATCTGATGCTAGCCACTAGTATGAATGACAGATGTAACTGGAAGAAATAAACAGAGAGCTCCATACATTTATAACAAAAATGTGTTCAAATGTGTGTGAATTCCTAAGGGACCAAACTGCTTAGGTCAACGGTCCCTAGACTTACACACTACTTAAGCTAACTTATGCTAAGAACAACACCACACACACACACACACACACACACACACACACACACACACACACACACACGCCCGAGGGAGGACTCGAACCTCCGGCGGGAGGCGCCACACAGTCCGTGACATGGCGCCTCAAACCGCACGGTCACTCCGTGCGGCTATTTATAACAGCATTGGCGTTTAGGGACACTAGTGGATTGTCATAGACGAACAAGTCACCACAGAAGCTGCTTTTTGAGGCAGTCCTGTTAGGAGAGGGATATAAGAAGAGAATTTAAGATTATCTCATTTCAAAGTAATAAATGTTTTCTGTTTTTAGTTCAGAGCACAGCGGTAGAGCCGCGCGGGATTAGCCGAGCGGTCTTAGGCGCTGCAGTCATAGACTGTGCGGCTGGTCCCGGTGGGGGTTCGAGTGCTCCCTCGGGCATGACTGTGTGTGTTTGTCCTTAGGATAATTTAGGTTAAGTAATGTGTAAGCTTAGGGACTGATGACCTTAGCAGTTAAGTCCCATAAGATTTCACACACATCTGAACATTTTTGAACAGCGATGGAAACAATCTGATGCCACAACATTCTAAGGCTTACGCACCCAGTCTCTGTTACACGTGTCTACGGTTTGAACTGATTTTATTCTCGGAGATCAGAGGTTCGTGCATCTTCGAAACACATTGATACTCGTAGTTTTGAGTTTTGTGCCCAGTGCGTGTGAAGCAAACTGCAAGAACGTCTGGGCTGTAGACAGTACTCGAATGAAGGGCACAGGAGTGGAAAATTAGTGTAGCATTTGTGTTCGCTTGTAGCGAAGTCTAGTTAACTGATTCGGTAACAGAGGTGTAGACTTGCGTCATTGTTTTGTAGGGTCTTGGTAAATACGTTTCTAGCTCTGAAATAATAAAGACTTTAACTTTTGATTTCAGTTCGTATCAACTTGATCTTAAGCTTAAGTTCAAACGAAAATTACTGTCCTTGATCGGAACATTCGTGAATAGCATCAATACTCATTCGTCATAAATTTTCTTCATTAATTATTGAAGATCTACCAAATTAACCAGATTTCAACAGTTTTTAATGGTTCACTGTGAACTTCGAAAATGGAACAAATATTTTCATTATGTCTGCACAGTACCCTGAGAACGCTAATAGCTGCACATGATCTTCATTTCTTGGAAAATTTACTGCAGAAATTACTAATCTTTAGCAGGTGCGAAAAGCATGACATAACATTAGTTTTACCGCTGTGTTGATTCTCTAAATTGGAAAGGCTGCCCTTGTGTTAGATTCAGTGTGCAGGGAAAGATGTTGGATGGCAGTACTAAAATATTAATCAAGCGTTGGGCGTGTAATTACTGAAGACGTTTTAGCTGCTTTCAAGCGGACGGTTGACACACATCGGACAGTTATGGCGAATTTATTTTCATAATATACGGACCGTTGTTGGCGATGACCAGTGCACCTTGATCTCACTTATGCCATTCGACAAAGAGAACCATATTGGGGCACAGTTGCCGGCGGGGTTTTTGGTTATATCACTTTTTCTCACATCAGTTTAACGTGACTATTAAAACCGGTCAAGCTAACTGGTTTCTGGAAAAAATCGGTTTTTCTTCGTATTGTTTCCTGTAATAAACGTAGGAATCGAAAACATTGAAAATTTGTGACTTTCTGTGTAAGATATAAAAAATCAAAATATTAAATAGGCAAATAAAATAAATCTTGCTCCGTTCGCTGCTTTTGTGGGGAGTTGTAAGTGGTTGAATAATACAAAAAAAATCACCGGCATTCTCCTGTTAATTCCAGTTTTTTGAAGTTTTGCTCAAGAATCTAGAATTGTAATTGGGGATTATTCCACCAGTTTGGCGCTACTAACAGTCAGTGCTGAAGTGCGAAAATTTAGGCCATTGTACCCTGGTTGACGTCTTAATTTGTCCATTTTCAAGGGCTACATGGGGATTGAGGCAGCAGCTCGGCTACTTTTTATTTTTATTGTGTATTATGAATGAATTGTTAAGACTTTAGTGTATTACTGTTATCATAATTTCCTTTTTTTATTGTTTCATAGGAATGGCAGCAAATCTTTAATCTTTTAAAGCAAATGAAGCATTGTACTCCATTGCTACTTCATTTCTTAAAAATATTTCCAGAGTAGGATTGGTGCCATTGTGCAATACAGCAGATGTCCGGCAACAACAGCGAGAAATGACTGTAGACAATGTGATGGTAACTGTTGCACACTGAGTAGACACGCGTGCCTTAAGCCACGGGACATGGTAACAGGGACATCATTGTCTCAGCAGTGCTGTACCATTTCTTATGCCATGTTTGGTTATTAAAAAAGCACTGATTGTTTTTCCAATTTTCTGCAGTAACGCAATATTTCAAACCAATGCAAATTTTAAAAACTAAAAATTTTAGCACTCCTAATTGATAGTTCGCTTTTTACTCTGTTATTAGTAAAAAAAATAATAAACCTGTTATAACGGTGCTCAAACAAATACCGAAAAATATCGATTATTCAGAACAAAAATACCGATATCGGGTTTAACTGGTGGGGTTTTTCCCATCCCTAGCCTCTATTTGACGAAATCGTCAGTACGCTGAGCAGTGTGATAGAGAGGAAAACTGGAATGGCCAAAACAACCTGTTCGGGCAGACGGCTGATTTATTAGCCAACCAACAACGTGAGGTACGCGCGCCTCTGGCAGTGCGCCGTCTGCTCTCGCCAACGGCGCTTAGGAATTCGTGTAGGCACTTGGGGCGTTGTGCAAATGAAGACGATTATGTCTGAGCTCCTCTGCATAGCCGGGGACGGAATACTCATTAATATTATGTTTCATCCGTGTTTGAATTACGTTACCCCCCGCATGAATGGGCTGAATAACCTACGAGTCCAGCGTGCTACACTATCTTGAAGACAGCAGTCCGTACCACATGTCGCAATAGTATCCATTCTAGCTCGTCCGTTGTGATGATAGTTTAATGTCAGTACACGTTTCTTTATTATATTCAAATGTACTTCGCAGTCCAGATAAGTTCCATAATCAAGTGATATTGCAGTAGTGTCCTTACACACGATTTTTTATAATATTGCTGTATTCAGCTGTTTTGGCGTCAGTGACACTGTTCTTTCAGTTTTCTGCGAGATTTTGAAGGAATTCAAGAGTGTTTACATGTAGCTGATTTTTATGAATCTTTGACGTTTGGCCAGTGACGACGATATTATGTCTGGATATCCTCAGCTCTTCCCACACTTTTTGTAAAATTAGATTGATAACAGAACTCACAGTCGTGGATGTTATTCTCATGTTTTTCATTCCCCAAATCCTCTCCCTTCGAGATGGAAAAATATTAGACAAGCTATTTTTATGTTTTCCAGGTTTTATCTTGAAATTCGGAAACAGTCTCACAGTGTGATGCAATTAGTGTGGTTAATGTATTTATCGGATATCCGTACCGTAGGTGCAGCCACAACGGAGGGGTATCTGTTGAGAGGCCTGAAGAGGGGCAGCAGCCTTTTCAGTAGTTGCAGGGGCAACAGTCTGGATGATTGACTGATCTGGCCTTGTAACCCTAATCAAAACGGCCTTGCTGTGCTGGTACTGCGAACGGCTGAAAGCAAGGGGAAACTACGGCCGTAATTTTTCCCGAGGGCATGCAGCTTTACTGTATGGTTAAATGATGATTGCGTCCTCTTGGGTAAAATATTCCGGAGGTAAAATAGTCCCCCATTTGAATCTCCGGGCGGGGACTACTCAAGAGGATGTCGTTATCAGGAGAAAGAAAACTGGCGTTGTACGGATCGGAGCGTGGAATGTCAGATCCCTTAATCGGGCAGGTAGGTTAGAAAATTTAAAAAGGGAAATGGATAGGTTAAAGTTAGATATAGTGGGAATTAGTGAAGTTCGGTGGCAGGAGGAACAAGACTTCTGGTCAGGTGACTACAGGGTTATAAACACAAAATCAAATAGGGGTAATGCAGGAGTAGGTTTAATAATGAATAGGAAAATAGGAATGCGGGTAAGCTACTACAAACAGCATAGTGAACGCATTATTGTGGCCAAGATAGATACGAAGCCCACACCTACTACAGTAGTACAAGTTTATATGCCAACTAGCTCTGCAGATGACGAAGAAATTGAAGAAATATATGATGAAATAAAAGAAATTATTCAGATACTGAAGGGAGAAGAAAATTTAATAGTCATGGGTGACTGGAATTCGTCAGTAGGAAAAGGGGGGAAGGAAACGTAGTAGGTGAATATAGTTTGGGGGTAAGAAATGAAAGAGGAAGCGGCCTGGTAGAATTTTGCACAGAGCACAACCTAATCATAGCTGACACTTGGTTCAAGAATCATAAAAGAAGATTGTATACATGGAAGAAGCCTGGAGATACTGTCAGGTTTCAGATAGATAATATAATGGTAAGACAGAGATTTAGGAACTAGGTTTTAAATTGTAAGACATTTCCAGGGGCAGATGTGGACTCTGACCACAATCTGTTGGTTATGAACTGTAGATTAAACTGAAGAAACTGCAAAAAGGTGGGAATTTAAGGAGATGGGACCTGCATAAACTGACCAAACCAGAGGTTGTACAGAGTTTCAGGCAGAGCATAAGGGAACAATTGACAAGAATGGGGGAAAGAAATACAGTAGAAGAAGAATGGGTAGCTTTGAGGGATGAAGTGGTGAAGGCAGCAGAGGATCAAGTAGGTAAAAAGACGAGGGCTAGTAGAAATCCTTGGGTAACAGAAGAAATATTGAATTTAATTGATGAAAGGAGAAAATATAAAAATGCAGTAAATGAAGCAGGCAAAAAGGAATACAAACGTCTCAAAAATGTGATCGACAGGAAGTGCAAAATGGCTAAGCAGGGATGGCTAGAGGACAAATGTAAGGATGCAGAGGCTTATCTCACTAGGGGTAAGATAGATACTGCCTACAGGAAAATTAAAGAGACCTTTGGAGAAAAGAGAGCCAGTTGAATGATTATCAAGAGCTCAGATGAAAACCCAGTTCTAAGCAAAGAAGGGAAAGCAGAAAGGTGGAAGGAGTATATATAGTGTCTATACAAGGGCGATGTACTTGAGGACAGTATTATGGAAATGGAAGAGGATGTAGATGAAGATGAAATGGGATCCGATACTGCGTGAAGAGTTTGACTGAGCACTGAAAGAACTGAGTCGCACCAAAGCTCCGGGAGTAGACAACATTCCATTAGAACCCCCCCTGCGGGTCCGGGGATTAGAATAGGCCCAAGGTATTCCTGCCTGTCGTAAGAGGCGACTAAAAGGAGTCCATCCCCCTCACGGGGGTAGTTAGCGCCTGCGTCTGGAGACGGACGGTTCCACGACCTATAATTGTGGTCTTTTTGGTTTTCACTTCTCGTTTCTTCCTTCCTTTTGTTGGTTCCTTTCTTTGCTCTTCTCCACCTCACTGTCTTCCTTACTCTTTCCCTTGACTTCTCCTTGCCTTCTCATTGCCTTCTTCTCCTTGCCTTCTCATTGCCTTCTTCTCCTTGCCTTCTCATTGCCTTCTTCTCCTTGCCTTCTCTGGTCTCCGCCTCGGCGTTTGAGACAGTCTGTCCTCTTTCTCCCTCTCTCTCTTCTTTTTCCTCTTCTTCCTTCCTTCCTGTGCGTGCCTGAAGGCCGACCCACGCGTTCGCACGCTTAGCCGTTGACGGGGTAACGCGTAATTCCCCGCCCTGGGTAGACATGTAAGGCACGCGCGTACCCCCTGGTAAAGGCCAGGCCCGGGGAGGGGTGATTGCCTGAGCTGATACCTTCTGACCATGCCGATTGGTCCCTCCGTCTGTTTCTCGGGAGGTGTGACCTGAGGTGTAAACATTCACCTAAGGCGGGAGTGCCCTCTGAGAGGGTCCCCACAAGGAAGGAGCGCGCCATCGGAGACGCTGGCAATCATGGGGGATTCCTCCGCAATGGATTCTACTCCATCTCTCTCGACTTCTGCCCAAAAACGGAAACGTGACCAGCCACCAGTGACAAAAGTACTACCGCCTGCCCCACAGTTCCTCGTCGTTTCTCGATCTGAGGACGGAAAGGATTTTTCCTCTGTCAACCCTTTCGTTATCCAGAAGGGCGTAGATGCCATAGCCGGATCTGTCAAATCTTGTACCAGGTTGCGTAACGGTACCTTATTACTAGAAACTGAGAGTGCCTTTCAGGCACAAAAACTGCTTCGGGCCACACTCCTGTACACGTTCCCTGTCCGGGTGGAGGCCCACCGCACTTTGAATTCGTCTCGTGGTCTAGTCTATACTAGCTCCCTCGACGGATTGACTGACGAGGAGATTCAATCTTTCCTCGCTGAGCAGGGCGTGACGGCTGTCCATAGGGTCATGAAAAAGGTCAACAATGACCTTGTACCGACCCGGACACTTTTCTTGACCTTCGATAGTGTTAAGCTGCCATCGCGCATCAAGGCGGGCTACGAGGTTATTTCTGTTCGCCCCTATGTCCCGACACCTACGCGCTGCTACCAGTGTCAGCGTTTCAATCACACTCGACAGTCTTGTTCCAATGCGGCTAAATGTGTCACTTGTGGCAGGGATGCCCATGAGGGTGACTGTCCACCTCCGTCTCCTCGTTGTGTGAACTGTCAGGGTGACCATGCCGCATCCTTCCGCGACTGTCCTGTCTATAAGGAAGAACGCTGTATCCAAGAAATTCGGGTCAAAGAGAAAGTGTCCACCTCGGCTGCTCGCAAGCTATTGGCTAGTAGGAAGCCCGCGCTGCTCCCAGCGGGGAAATACAGTACTGTCCTCGCCTCTCCTCGGACTACCAAGGAGGTAGCAACCCAGACATGCGATCTGACCTTCAGCACCACGGTCGTCCGTTCGGCCAGTGCTAAGATCGCGCGGTCGACGTCTCCTCTTCCTCCCATCACCCCACAAACACCAGCCCCTTCATCAGCTTCTGCTAAGACGAAGACCCCGAAGTCAGATGCACGGGCCTTCAAGAAGGAACCATCCCGTGCAGACTTCCTACGTACCTCGACCTCCCAGCCTTCGACCGGTACTTCCACCAAACGTCCTTCCAAAAAGGCTCATAGGAAGCACAGTTCTCCTTCTCCGCCACGGCGCATTTCTTCTCCTGCGCCACCCAGCGGTTGCCGCCCCAGGCCGTCACCCGTTTCGCCTGGCCGCACCGCTGGTAGCCGTACATCTGGCCGTTCACCGGCGGAGGAAGCTCCCCCTCCCGGCCATTCTCCCGAGATGGCCGATGAACCTATAGACCCAATGGACGATGACTGTCCGCCTACTGATGGCGGCGGCAGTGCTCGCTCGAAGCCAGGCTCTCAGCGGCCTTCGAGGTGACCCCTTCTTTCATCTTCCTTTTCTTACGATGGCACTTACTCACTGGAATATTCGCAGCATTCGCTCCAACCGAGAGGACTTGAAGTTGCTGCTCCGCTTGCACCGTCCGCTCATCGTAGCCCTCCAGGAAACGAAGCTACGCCCATGCGATCAAATTGCCTTGGCACACTACACCTCTGTGCGTTTTGACCTACCCCCTGTGGTAGGTATCCCAGCTCATGGAGGGGTTATGTTGCTGGTCTGGGATGGTATTTACTACGATCCCATCACGTTGCACACCGGCCTGCAGGCAGTTGCCATCCGCATTACTCTCCCCACTTTTACGTTTTCCTTTTGTACCGTTTACACTCCATCGTCATCTGCCGTTACCAGGGCAGACATGATGCAACTTATTGCTCAGCTACCTGCACCATTTTTGTTAACTGGAGACCTCAATGCCCACCATCCCCTTTGGGGCTCTCCAGCATCCTGCCCGAGGGGCTCCTTGTTAGCAGACCTTTTCAACCAGCTCAATGTTGTCTGCCTCAATACTGGCGCCCCTACTTTTCTTTCGGACACATCTCACACCTATTCCCATTTAGACCTCTCTATATGTACTCCCCAACTTGCACGCCGGTTTGGGTGGTATGCACTTTCCGATACATATTCGAGCGACCACTTGCCGTGTGTTATCCATCTCTTGCAGCATACCCCCTCTCCGTGCTCCTCTAGTTGGACCATCTCCAAGGCAGACTGGGGGCTCTTCTCTTCCAGGGCGACTTTCAGGATCAAACCTTCACAAGCTGCGATCGTCAGGTCGCACACCTCACGGAAGTCATTCTCGCTGCTGCTGAATATTCCATCCCTCACCCTACTTCTTCTCCACGTCGCGTACCGGTCCCCTGGTGGACCGCAGCATGTAGAGACGCTTTACGTGCTCGTCGACGTGCTTTACGCACATTTAAACGCCACCCTACAGTGGCGAATTGTATCAATTATAAACGATTACGTGCTCAGTGTCGTCGTATTATCAAAGAAAGCAAGAAAGCCAGCTGGGCTGCTTTCACAAGCACCTTCAACAGTTTTACTCCTTCTTCTGTTGTCTGGGGTAGCCTGCGCCGGCTATCTGGCACTAAGGTCCACTCACCAGTTTCTGGCTTGAAGGTCGCGAATGACGTCCTTGTGGCCCCTGAGGCTGTCTCCAATGCCTTCGGCCGCTTTTTCGCAGAGGTTTCGAGCTCCGCTCATTACCACCCTGCCTTCCTCCCCCGCAAACAGGCAGAGGAGGCTCGGCCACCTAACTTCCGCTCCTCGAATTGTGAAAGTTATAATGCCCCATTCACCATGCGGGAACTCGAAAACGCACTTGGCCGATCACGGTCCTCCGCTCCAGGGCCTGATTCTATTCATATTCAGATGCTGAAGAACCTTTCTCCTGCGGGTAAAGGTTTTCTTCTTCGGACATACAATCGCATCTGGATTGAGGGACATGTTCCCGCATGCTGGCGCGAGTCTATTGTTGTCCCGATTCCTAAGCCGGGGAAGGACAAGCACTTGCCTTCCAGTTATCGACCTATCTCGCTTACCAGCTGTGTCTGTAAAGTGATGGAGCGAATGGTTAACTCTCGATTGGTTTGGCTGCTCGAGTCTCGACGCCTACTTCCCAATGTACAATGTGGATTTCGTAGGCGCCGCTCTGCTGTTGACCATCTGGTTACCTTGTCGACCTTCATTATGAATAACTTCTTGCCGAAGCGCCCGACCGCGGCTGTGTTCTTTGATTTGGAGAAGGCTTACGACACCTGTTGGAGGGCGGGCATTCTCTGCACCATGCATACATGGGGCCTTCGCGGTCGCCTCCCTCTTTTTATTCGTTCCTTTTAATGGATCGACAGTTCAGGGTACGTGTGGGTTCTGTCCTGTCCGACACCTTTCGCCAGGAGAATGGGATGTCACAGGGCTCAGTTTTGAGCGTCGCTCTCTTCGCCATCGCGATCAATCCAATAATGGATTGCCTCCCAGCTGATGTATCAGGCTCCCTTTTTGTGGACGATTTTACCATCTATTGCAGCGCGCAGTGTACACGTGTCCTGGAGCGCTGTCTTCAGCGTTCTCTTGACCGTCTTTACTCCTGGAGTGTCGCCAATTGCTTCCGTTTTTCTGCCGAGAAGACGGTCTGTATTAACTTCTGGCGCTACAAAGAGTTTCTCCCACCGTCCTTACGACTCGGTCCCGTTGCTCTCCCAATCGTGGAGACAACCAAATTATTAGGCCTTACATTTGAGAGGAAACTTAGCTGGTCTCCACATGTGTCATATTCGGCCGCCCGTTGTACCCGTTCTTTAAACGTCCTCCGTGTTCTCAGTGGTATGTCGTGGGGAGCGGATCGAGCCGTCCTACTTCGTCTATATCGGTCGATCGTCCGCTCCAAGCTGGATTATGGGAGCTTCGTATACTCCTCTGCACGGCCATCCATCTTACGCCGCCTCAACTCCATACAACATCGGGGTTTACGACTTGCGATCGGAGCATTTTATACTAGTCCCGTAGAGAGTCTTCATGCTGACGCTGGCGAATTGCCACTCACCTACCGGCGCGATATACTGCTTTGTCGGTATGCCTGTCGGCTACTGTCAATGCCCGACCATCTGTCTTACCGTTCCTTTTTTGACGACTCTCTCGACCGTCAATACGGGTTGTATGTCTCTGCCCTGCTACCCCCTGGAGTTCGCTTTCGTCGCCTCCTTCAACACCTTAATTTTTCATTCCCTGCAACCTTTCGAGTGGGCGAGAGCCACACGCCACCTTGGCTCCAGGCTCAGGTCCGCGTTCACCTTGACCTCAGCTCGCTCCCAAAAGAGGTTACCCCCGGTTCGGTCTACCACTCCCGTTTTTTGGAACTTCGTTCGAAGTTCATCAACGTGACTTTCATTTATACAGATGGCTGTAAGACCAATGACGGGGTCGGGTGTTCCTTTATTGTCGGGGCACAAAGTTCCAAATACCGGCTCCATGGCCGTTGTTCGGTCTTCACAGCTGAGCTCTTTGCCCTCTACCAGGCTGTTCTTTACATCTGCCGCCACCGACATTCTGCTTATGTCATCTGCTCCGATTCCCTGAGCGCCATCCAGAGCCTCAGTGATCCGTACCCGGTTCACCCTTTCGTACACCGGATCCAACGCTCTCTTCAGCAGCTGGTGGACGTCGGTTCTCCGGTTAGGTTTATGTGGGTTCCTGGCCATGTCGGTATCCCTGGGAACGAAGCTGCAGATGCCGCGACCAAGGCTGCGGTCCTCCAGCCTCGGACAGCTTCTTGTTGTGTCCCTTCGTCCGATTTTAGCAGGGTCATTTGTCGGAACATTTTATCGCTGTGGCATGTCGATTGGGCTGCACTTACAGACAACAAGCTTCGGGCCTTAAAACCTCTTCCCGTGGCTTGGACGTCCTCCTCACGCCCTTCTCGGCGGGAGGAGGTAGTTTTGGCCCGGTTAAGAATTGGACACTGCCGGTTCAGCCATCGCCATCTGCTGACGGCTGCGCCGGCGCCGTTCTGCCCATGTGGGCACTTGCTGACGGTTCGACACATTTTAATGTCCTGTCCAGATTTCAACACACTGCGTCTAGATCTTAACCTGCCAAGTACCTTCGATGCCATTTTAGCGGATGACCCACGAGGAGCTGCTCGTGTTCTTCGTTTTATCAATTTGACAAACCTCTCTAAGGACATTTGATGATGCTGTTTTTTAATCCTATGCCTGTCAGTCTGTCTTTTATCGTGTTTTCCCTTTTAGTTGTTGTTGTCAACTTGTGCCTCGCGGTGCATTCTTAGAGTAGTCAGGGCGCTAATGACCATTGCAGTTGTGCGCCCTAAAACCACAAAAAAAAAAAAAATCCATTAGAACTACTGTCAGCCTTGGGAGAGCCAGTCCTGACAAAACTCTACTATCTGGTGAGCAAGATGTATGAGACAGGCGAAATACCCTCAGACATCATGAAGAATATAATAATTCCAATCCCAAAGAAAGCAGGTGTTGACAGATGTGAAAATTACCGAACTATGTTTAATAAGTCACAGCTGCAAAATACTAACACGAATTCTTTACAGACGAATGAAAAAACTGGTAAAAGCCGACCTCGGGGAGGATCAGTTTGGATTCCGTAGAAATATTTGAACACGTGAGGCAATACTGACCGTACGACTTATCTTAGAAGCTAGATTAAGGAAAGGCAAATCTACGTTCCTAGCATTTGTAGACTTAGAAAAAGCTTTTGACAATGTTGACTGGAATACTGTCTTTCAAATTCTGAAGGTGGCAGGGGTAAAATACAGGGAGCGAAAGGCTATTTACAATTTGTACAGAAACCAGATGACAATTATAAGAGTCGAGGGACATCAAAGGGAAGCAGTGGTTGGGAAGGGAGTGAGACAGGATTGTAGCCTCTCCCCGTATATTGAGCAAGCAGTAAAGGAAACAAAAGAAAAATTCGGAGTAGGTATTAAAATCCATGGAGAAGAAATAAAAACTTTGAGGTTCGCCGATGACATTGTAATTCTGTCAGAGACAGCAAAGGACTTGGAAGAGCAGTTGAACGGAATGGATAGTGTCTTGAAAGGAGGATATAAGATGAACATCAACAAAAGCAAAACGAGGATAATGGAATGTAGTCGAATTAAGTCGGGTAATCGCGAGGGAATTAGATTAGGAAATGAGACACTTAAAGTAATAAAGGATTTCTGCTATTTGGGAAGCAAAATAACTGACGATGGTCGAAGTAGAGAGGATATAAAATGTAGACTGGCAATGGCAAGGAAAGCATTTCTGAAGAAGAGAAATTTGTTAACATCGAGTATAGTTTTAAGTGTCAGGAAATCGTTTCTGAAAGTATTTGTATGGAGTGTAGCCATGTATGGAAGTGAAACATGGACGATAAATAGTTTGGACAAGAAGAGAATAGAAGTTTTCGAAATGGGGTGCTACAGAATAATGCTGAAGATTAGATGAATAGACCACATAACTAATGAGGAAGTATTGAATAGGATTGGGGAAAAAAGAAGTTTGTGGCACAACTTGACTAGAAGAAGGGATCGGTTGGTAGGACATGTTCTGAGGCATCAAGGGATCACCAATTTAGTATTGGTGGGCAGCGTGGAGGGTAAAAATAGTAGAGGGAGACCAAGAGATGAAGACACTAAGCAGATTCAGAAGGATGTAGGTTGCAGTAGTTACTGGGAGATGAAGAAGCTTGCACAGGATAGAGTAGCATGGAGAGCTGCATCAAACAACACAACAACAACAACAACAGTGTATTTATGTTCATTCCATTCAATTGTACAACGCATTATCTCGAACTATCATGAAGTTACTATATTTTGAGGACGGCTCTGCGTGGGCTATGTAGAAAAGATATGCATGGACGAACTCGGGATATATATCTTGTTCGATGTACTTAGCTTTGTTTACAGATGGGATTTGACCGAATTACGTGTAATTTAGGTTTTTCACGCTATTGGAATTTTACGCATTTTTATTGTAAACAGTGCTTGCAAAAATCTTGCTTCCTATTACATCTGCTTTTCAACAAATACTGCAATCTGCTGTGGTTTGGAGTTCGAAACACATCGTTGTAATTCAGTAAACGTTGGAAACGTTAGACACTGACCAGTCACTTCCAATACGATCAACATTGCGTTTAGCACTTGATGTCCATTGACGACAAGCGAGGAGAAAGGTATTTGGAGGGTGCTCAAGCATTTAAGTAATTGATTTCACTGCGGAAGACAGCCACTTATGCGACTTAAGTAATTTTCGTCGTTTGAACAAAATAGGGCAGTATTTCTAACATTACAGAGATCGTGAACTGCTCGCGCACCTCTGTGCTGAAAGTATATTGTGACCTAATTTGTCTACTTCATGTGCGACTAAACACTGGTTATACCCTGACAAAATTGAAGATTACTTTAATGGCATTTTTTGAATAATGTTAGTGAATTAACTGGCTCATTGTGAATTGTTATATAGTTGGAGTATAACTTGTCTGCTTACGGACAGAATGTGCGAGTGTTTTACCTTGTTTATTTTGACATTCATCGGGTCTTCTAGTGCCTCTTACTACAATTCATGAGGTACAAAATGCAATGTTCGGTCTGTGTGAATTCTGGGACCTCGTGAAAATGGTATTAATGTGGACGACATTTTCTGTAAGCCAAATTTTTTAAATAAATTGCAGGGAACTGTCTAAGTTGCAGTATTAATTTTCTTTATTACTTGTTGACAACTTTCAAGCCTAAGTTCATTATCAAATCATCCATTAAGCTCTGCAATAACATCAGTTACGACAGTCACATGACAGTTCATTCCAGTTACACGCATCGTGTAAATTAGCGCAGGGCTGAACTTCGTTCACCTAAAGAACGCATGACAGTGTGGAAGGTATTCAGACAATAGTGATCTCAGGCTCGAAACTAGCCATCAAGTAAGAAAGGAAATAAGTATTGCAACTTCGACGGTTCTCCGCAGTTTATTGTTTAATTTGGTAAACCATACTGTTACTGAAGTCATGTCTTCCAGAATCCTGGAAATTAGTAAATATTGTATAAGCGCCGTGTACACTGTTCAGTGAGTGAATGTACAGCTGCCAGTGATGGTAGCAAGTACCTATTAGGTGCATCAGAAATATTTACTCTCCTGCGTGTATCTGTGCAGATGCACACGCGAGTAAAAATGAGAAACTTCGTGAAACCCGGAAGAAACACGTGAAAAACCTTAAGTTTGACCACCCGAACCCCACCTGGATGAATTGTTGTAAAACCGAGTTTTGTAACCTCAGTCCATTCGCCAATGCGAAGATTTTGGCGCCAAGGCGTTAGTACGTGTTAAGTGATGTCACACCACGGCTTTCATCTCTCATGTTCCCTAATCTCTTGTGTCCAAAAGTTGTACGTAGTAAAATAGTGTACACAAAGCACTGTGGGTCAGCAAACCAAAGATTGTAGGCATATAGTTCTGTTACAGGGTTCGCGGGATAAGGAATCAACGTGGCATTGCGTTCGTACCGAACGCGGTGATAAAATCTGCTTTATTTTTCGCAAAAAAAAAAAATTGCAACGGTTGCGGAACGGACAAATTTTGTATTACAGAGAGTAACAGGGTATCTATTACAGTAGTTACGTATGTCGTAGTACCAAAAACACTGGCTGTCACTAACATACTCATAAAGTACGTACATGTCAAATGTGAAATGACTGTCACCACCAACCACCATGCACGTATAACTACGGCATAAAGTTGTATTCACTCATTAAAGGATATGTAACGTATATTGTGCAAAAGTTTACACGCCTAGCAAGGACACGCTATGTTTTGCCAGGATATTGTAAGCTGATTACCTGATACACGCTCTCGGGCAAAAATCGAATAGTCACTCGACTGGGACTGCCCCTCACAGTTCACTGACAGCGCATATGATGCGGCAGGTGCCCTGTCTTACCCAGCCTACTCTCGCGAACGACCTGACTTGAGGTCTCCTGTGAATGGCAGCACATTACGGTAAGAGAGGAGGTTCTTGTTTAATCACGTTGCACTTCAACTTGAAATTTCCGACATTTTGTACGTCTCAATTAACACAAGACTGTCGTATGCTGACCACGTAATCACATCTAACTGCATGGATCAACGATTTTTGTTGTTTACTTCATGCCGTAAAGTTCGAATTCCACTACTTATTTATTTTGTTTAGCGTACGACACAAATCAAGATTTATAGAGGATGCTAGTAAAGTAAATATATTCGTAAATTCGCATGAAAAATAAATAAGACAGATCACAAATATGCAAAGAAAAATATAAACACAAGTATAAATAAAGATTTACATATATGTATAAAGACAAAAAAGCAAGCGTGTAATAAAATTAGATGCACGTAAGAAGCATATGTCCAGATTAGTAATGTCATCGATGGCCTCTTCGATCGCACCCAGGAATTCAGTCTGACCGTGGGTACTTTCTAACAGGGATTCCTCGACGGTGTGTCGAATCGTTTGTCTTACAGCAAAGCAGTGGCACTCAGAAGTAACCATGTGCCTTTTACGCATGGAATTTGCGTACGCTAATACCAGGAACGGCTTTTTATTAAATTAATTTAATACACTAATATGAATGAGTTCGTCAATGGGATTGAAATCCGTGCAAATGCAATGACACGAAATGACATCAGTGCAAGCGGTTCAGAGATGCTGCATCTCCAGTTTCGTGAATGTGTGCTAACAATTGAAAATTTGTGTTGAACCGTGACGCTACGATGTGAACAGGATTTTTTTCCCAAGTGAATTTGTGTTTTTGCCTCCAGCGGCCTGAGATCGAAGTCAAGCTAAGGGTAATCCTTCCTGTTGGTAGCAATGAAATTAATTCCAGATATTGAATGCTGATAGTACTCCAGAAGATATCGTGTCGCCACTTCATTAGCCGCACTTACATCGATCAACTAGGTAAAATACCTTGCCTGGCGACGCTCTGAGCTTACAGGAAACAGGCGGACCATCGATGATTTTCAGCTACGTAACGAATGTCTCTTCGCCGTTCTACTGATTCAGATGTATATAGATCCACTATCTGCATTAGATATATTAAATAAAAGTATTCCTTTTATATATCTTGTGTTTCTCCATCTATATGTGGCGAGATTTGTCTCTGCCTTTTGCTTTGTAGGTGCACTGACTCTCTGTGATTGTAGAATATCCGCTACGGTCGCAGGTTCGAATCCTGCCTCGGGCATGGATGTGTGTGATGTCCTTAGGTTAGTTAGGTTTAAGTAGTTCTAAGTTCTAGGGGACTGATGACCTTAGAAGTTAAGTCCCATAGTGCTCAGAGCCATTTGAACCTTTTTTAGAATATCGCCCTAGACAATGACATTTACAACAGACAAGCCAAATTACATTAATTTCAAACAAACAACGTGAGTGCTGACAGGGACAGTCGAGATGCGTTCCTCTTACTTCTTTGCCATAATCTTTCTCTCTGATACAATGTAGTTAACAGTGCGAACAAATGGGACCCTCAGAACTTAACGAGAGCATTCTTTGAACGAGTAATTATTCAGTTTAGAACAAGCCTGACGCATCACCCGGCGATGGTGCATAATGATAACGCGCCAGACCTGTAATAGGGAGGACCGGGACCTCAAATTCCGGTTTGACCTGCTAAGTTAAGCTTCTGGCGGTCTGCTAGTTTCTTCGTTTGCCAGACTTTAGCTGTTAATTTTATTGAGTGTTCCAATAGTCCCCGTTTCGATCGCTACACAGTCCACAGTGCCGTTTTTGTCTTTCTCTGATATTTCATCAGTTTAAGTTGGTGGAATAGTTCGAAAAAGTGATACTTCGGAGGCGATCGATGAATCATGCGGCTGGTTTCTGTATGGGCCGTGCCTTCATAAATCTAGAAACGAAACAGCCATCATCGAGGTGGCTAGATGATTCAGTTGTGCAGTCGATTTCATAAACTGTATTGTTGTCTGAATGTAAGGGGAGTTTTCTGTATGACTGAGAAGAACTGGTCGAAACACTACCTGGATTTAGACTGGATGTCTCTCCTCAGGATTATCAGGCGAATTTTTTGTTGTGTTACTGTAGATAGTTGTAATTTCATTCCTACACTGCGTAGATGGAGTCTGACCAGACATGTATTGCTCATCACTTTTCATGCAACGCCCAGTGTCAACAAACAAAAATCATTTTTAAAGCAGAATTTTACGCGCCCATTCTACCCAGAGGTCCCAAATTAATCTAGTGCAATATTGTTTTTATCGATACATCATAAGAGCAACTGTAAAACAGGAAGAACAACCAGTACCCAAGAAGAGACTCGCGTGCCGCCGTTGCCCGCATTGACTGCTACCGCCATGCAGCAATGAAACTGTCTCTCTAGAGTACTAATTATTCTTGGTATTGTACTGTCCTTGTAAATACGTATCGATCAGACAAACTAATTTGGGACATCTCTATCTAATAGGCGTGGCAACAGCCTTGCCGCAGTGGATCCACCTGTTCCCGTCAGATCACCGAAGTTAAGCACTGTCGAGCGTGGTCGGCACTTGGATGGGTGACCATCTGGTACGCCATGCGCTGTTGCCATTTTTCGGGGTGCACTCAACCTCGTGATGCCAATTGAGCAGCTACTCGACCGAATCGTAGCGGCTCCGGTCTCAGAAAACCATCGTAACGACTGGGAGAGAGGTGTGCTGACCAAACACCCCTCCTATCCGTATCCTCAACTGAGGATGACACGGCGGTCGGATGGGCCCGATGGGCTACTTGTGGCCTGAAGACGGAGTGCTATCGAATGGGCACGTAAAATTTCGCTTTATAATAATTTTGTTTGTTAATAAGGAATACACCAACGCGCTTTCTTTAACATTGGGCGTCACATGAAAGTTGCGATGGGATGTATTTTTTTGGGCTGACTCCAGCTACACGAAACACCACAAGTGCTCCTGAGTAGTCTTACGGCGGACAGTCGTTTTGTATATAGCGTGTAAAAAAACAACATATACAAAATTTTTGTATTTAGAAGAGATAAAGAACAGATGCACCATTTCCCCGTTAGGGGTCGATGAAGGTAGTGACGCTCCTGATGTTCAGAAACGGTGTTCAGATAACGGTATAATGAATGTTTTTTTAGAAATATTGTTTACCACCTATGAATATCTTTTTTGTGGGGGGGGGACAAAGTGTTCGGTGTACGATACACCTATAGACGCATCAGAAGAATGGTTGTCCGTTTGGCTGAAGCTGCAGCAGTCATTCATGATACACTTGATTGATTTGACGGTGTTAGACAATCACCAGGACGCAGATGCTGCATTAAGTAATTAATTTAAACGGACGGTAATTTCTGCAACATCGCTGAAGCAATATTCATCGCACAGCAGTTTGAACACCTCACTGACCATCCGTAGCGTCAAATCCCTCATGGACAACTAGCGAAGAAACGATGTTCCTGTCTTATATTTGTCCCGTAAAAGGGTTTCTTTTTATCTCTTCTAAATACTCTAAAATTCTGTTCATGTAGTTTTTTTGACACCATGTGTATACGTATTGCAGCCAGTATCAGTCGGTAACTTTTCGCATAAAAATGAGTTACGCTTCTAAGTTTAGCTTGGCACGGTTTTGGTGAAATATTACAGAAGAATTGTCCAGATATTCTGCGTCGCAGTCTCGAAGCTAGCTGGAATACAGTAACAGAGGCGACCAGGAAGCGAGCGGCGGCATACAAACATGCAGCAGGAGGAGAGGACGGGCTCTTCCAAGGACTCCATTGACGTCAGGCGACGCACGCCGGGTGACTGCCTTAGAAAACGAACTGCCCTATCTGGCTGGCCAGCTGATATCACTGGAAGCAGGAAAATGTGAGTGTGCTCTCGGCTGCGTTTGTCGCTCTTTGTTGGGTACATGCTTGTTCACTGTGATGTACACCTGATGGTTTGGTTGTTTCTTCTTGCGAACGCGTGTCATGAGCAAACAGCTCCACTCGCACAAAGATGAATAAAGACTACGATTACCACATTTAATGTAGAATACGACGGTACTTTTGGACTTCAAAACAGCCCACGCCTTCCTATGATAACGGAACAGTGATGGAGGTACACTATTCAGGGGTCTTTGTTTCCACAAACACGTGTCTGTGCCTGTGCTGCATGTCATATTATTTTACCGAAAACAAAGTCCAAGACGTTCTTTAGTGCCTTGATATATGACTTTTGAAAAGAAGTTAGACGTTAATGCTAATAAAACACTTCCATAACAATGGCATTATATTTGTTATTTCCCTCCCCGTACCTGAACTCTGTAGGTTAATGCTCAGTAATTCAACTGACACGCAAGCCGGGCGCGAAATCAACCATTTCCACATGTAACAGTTCTCCCTTGCTCTAATTAAACTAGAGTTCAGTCGCTTTCGCTGTTTTTGATGTCTGTAGACAGATTATTTCCTGTTATAATCGGATACACATATTATATAAACAAAAATACATTGGAAACTTCGTAAATTTCTGCATTTCGTGCCGTAGTAGTACAGAAGGAACGACGTGACTTAAACTTGTCGGACATCAAAACCAAACTATTAATTTGTTTTATTGATACGTTTATCACGCTAATCTAGAAGCCGAAAGGTTTCTCCTGGTCATTTAAGATGGTTAGGAGTGATAGTACTGACATAAGTCTAATCGCCTGTTGTGCTTATGTGGATTCGTGTAAATTCCAGACACAGCAGCAAAAGCTTTCAGAACCGAAGGAAAAACGTATTACTATTATTATTAACGTTAATTCTCCATTAAGGAGAGCGCTAAAACACAATCAATTTTCATGACATTAGTTCTGTATTTTTTTCTTCCCAAAAAACTCTCATATATTCACTGTTTCTTCTTCCTCTCTTCTGTCCCCATACGTTCCTGTTTTCTTCTCTTTGGGCGTTTGCTGGAATTTTTTCTGATATTTTTTTGTCTCTGTCATGTCTTCCGCAGAGATGTTCAGTTTCTTGAGGTCGTCCATGGTTTCCTTTACCCAGTTTGTTTTCATTGTATTGCTTGTCAATATATTAAAATTTTTCTTGGTCAATCTATTTTCGTTCATCCTGTGTATGTGCCCGTAGAACTTTGCCCTTCTTTCTTGATGTTGTTTGTTATCGTGTCTGTCTGTTCGTATAGTTCTTTTGTCGGCCTCTTTATCCAGATCCTGTCTTTCTGAACTGATCCGTAGACATTTCTCAGTATTTTCCTCTCTAGTTTTTCCAGCTCCTTTTCTTGATTACTGTTGTTTCTGAGGCATACAAGGCCTCTGGTAAGACTACTGTACTGTAGTGTCGTAATTTGGCATTGATGAGAATACTTCTTTTGTTGTTATGGTTCCATGTAAGCTTCTATGCTTTTTGTAGTTTTGTGATCATTTCTTCATTGGATGTTGCGTTCAGTCCTGTTTTCTGTATAATCTCTGCCATGTATTTGAAATTAAGTACTCAGGTTATCTTTCCACACTTTGTTGCCAGTGGTGTCTGTCTTTGGATTTTGCGTCCATGTTTTGCGTTTTTTCATATGAGATTTGTAGTCCCAATTTTGCCGAGATTTCGTGTAGTCTCTCTAGAACTTCCTTGGATTCTTTCCTGCTATTTGCTATCATGGCTATATCATCTGCAAATGCCTGACATTTTATGTTGACAGTTCTAACCTTATGTGTCCCCTTATTTACCCCATTGACTCCTTTGTCCCATGTCCTGATTATTTTCTCCAGAAATAAATTAAATAGAATGAGTGACTGCGCATCTCCCAGCCTCATTCCTGTCTTGATTTCGAGTGGTCCTGATCTCTCTCCCATAAACTTCACTTTGGATGTTGTATTTGTTAATGTTTCCTGGATTAGCTGCCTGATTTTGTTGTCCACATTCATTTCTTCCAGTGCGCTGAAGTGTGTTTCTCTATCTATGGAGTCGTAGGCCTTCTTGAAGTCGACAAATGTTATTCTGGTGTTCCTGGACTTTCTTGTTGTCAATATTGTTCTCAGGCACCACATCTGTTCACTGCATGTTCTCCCATTTCCGAACCCTCCTTGTTATTCTCCTACCTGCGGATCTATTTGAGGCTGTGGCCGATTTAATAGGGATTTTGATAGAATTTTGTGTGTCACAGGCAGTAGTGAAATTCCTCTGTTATTAGGGTCTGTTTTGTCTCCTTTCTTATGAAGGGTGTGTATTATCGCTGACTTTCATTCTTCTGGTACCTTTTTCTGTTTACCAGATGTTTTTGATGATTCAGTGTATTTTGGGTGTGATGTGTTCGTGGTCTAATTTCCAGATATCCGCAGTCAGTCAGTATTCTGCAGGTACTCTGTTATTTTTCAGTGAGTTTATCATTTTCACGATCTCCTCGTGTGTTGGTGGTTTGAAATCGAGTTTGGCTTCTGGTTTCTCGAACTGTGGGTCTGCATCTGTTTTTAACAGTTTAATAGCATGTCAAAGTATTATGCTAATATTTCACTGTTCTTTTGCGAGTTTGTCTCTAATGTTCCGTCTTGTCTTTGGAAGCATAAGCTGGGTGTTTTGTATGGTGTCATATTTTCTTTGAATGTTCTGTAAAAAATTTTGTGTGTTGTTTTTGTTGAAGTCCTATCTCTTTCAATCTGTTGCTTTCACAACATCTTTCTTCGCTACGGACTATTTTCGAAGTGCTCTTCCATATCCTGTTGAATTCTCCCAATTGTCGGATGTTCTACAACAGTTAAATTTTTTCCAGGCTTGTATTCTGTCTACTATGGGTCTGTCACATGTTATCATCCACCATCTGTATATCCTTTTTCTCGCTGATTGCTCCAGTTTTGTGAGTTCTTCAACTTTTTCTGACAGTTCTGTCCAGTCGTCACTGTAGATTTCCTCAATTTTTTTCTGTTACTTCTTTCTTGTTTTATTGTAGGTTGTGTGGGTCTGCTCGGAAATTCCTGTTCGTTCTCTTGATTTGTCTACTGGGTAAAAATTTCGCTATAATTTGGAGTAATTGGTGATCGAAATCGAGAAAACCTCTCCTTGTTTTTACGTTCGTAATTTCTCTGGTGTATTTCATGGATATCGTAAAGTGGTCTATCTGGAATTCTCGTAGGCTGTTGTTGGAGGATTTCCAAGTACTGAGTTTCTTGTATGATTTCTGGAATTGTAGACATTGTTTTGAGGTCGAAATACCTGCAAAAGTTTATCCGGTGCTCTCCATTCGTGTTTGTCCGCTTGTGGGTCGTGTGTTTTCTTTTTGTGTCTTTGAATTTTCTTTCCCTAACCTAACTAGGTATTAAAATCTCCTAGTAAAACTTTCACGTGCTTCGTGGGGATTTTGTTGGTGGTTTCTTCCAGCTCTTCCCAGAAATCTTCCATCATCTGTGAGTTTTTCTTGTTGTAATTTTTTGTGGGGGCATGTGCTTTGATTAGTGTACAGGCTTCGTTTCCGTATCGAAAGTGTTGATATTTTTTCTGATTTTGAACTGAAATCTATTTCAGAATCTAGTATCGATTTGTGTACTACAAATCCCGTTCCGAAGTGTTTGAGTTTTCTTCCTGGAATAGTTATGGCAGGTTTCCCCTTATGTATTCTGCAGTTTTCCGAGTCATAGTGGTTCTCATCTGAGAATCATGTTTCCCGTATTGCCAAAATTTTGATAATGAATTCATCCATGGTGGGTGTCATGTGTTTCTATTTATCTGGTTTCAGTAGTGTTTCCGTGTTGAGTGTTCCCACGTAAAAGATTCTCTTAGTTTTGATGGTTTTTGAGAAGCTCCGATTATTCTCTTCATGACATGCCTGATACTCTGGAATCCGATGGTCCGGTCTATTACCCAGCCTTATTGACTGAGGCCTAGGGAAGTGGATTCTTTCCCATTGTTCTGTCACGATTAATGGTTTCTGTTGAAGTTTTGGTGGTGAAATCCCAAAGGATCTCACGTAATCTCGACTGCAATTTTGAATTCCAGAAGATTCAATCACAGCTGAGCTCACAGTGCCAACAGACGCTGACCAGAGTACCCATGGCTACCACACAGACGCGTCAGCATTTTGGGGTTTCATCTGTGACCCTAGGTAGGGCCCCCCACCGGGTGCTACCATCCGGAGCCACATGGATCCCGTTTTTTTTTGTTTAATGAGGTTGTTACTCCTCCCCTTCCTCATTCCTCATCTCTTGTAAGGTGAGGCCTCGGGCTTAGGACCGTCAATGGCGGAGTTCGAATACGTATCATTTTCTGAAATTCTTCAATGCATGTGCCGTTTGGGGTAGACTACGTGTGGCCATCTTATTCGACCGTCTCTGTAAATAAGTGACTGTTAACTGATTTTTCAATGGGCTGCAGGGAATTTTTAGTTGATGTATTAGCAAAACAGAAGTTCGATTCTTCAGAAAGCACGACTTTATCTGTGGTGTCTTCTTCATATTGTTAACTTTTGCGAAGTATTTTTAACTCCTATCGTCCTTAGGTCAGCAATTTATTATTTAATAATCGTATTTTCGTTACGTTGACTTCTAAATTATGTTTTCACGTGTTGCAGTAGGCAGAAATGTTACGGTAATTCGTTTTTTGCGTGTTACACAGCATTTAGTTTGCTGTACAGTTAGATAGATGTTCCTTGACCCCCTTAGATAAAATCTGCTTCCAGTGGCAACCGAAGCACCCTCGCTAGCAGCCAAAACTTGACATGCAACGAAGTTCTGTGTGTCATTACGAAGACTGCAGCATCTACAGCATTACATTACATTAAGAAGACTGTAGTTGTGCCTTTCGTATAATGTCTGGTGTATTTATCTTCAGCCTCTACGAAGGAAGGAAGGCTCTAACTGTACCTCACGCCGGTAGATTGTAGGGAGAATAGTTATTGTGAACTGGTGTCGACTTTAACGGCATTTGATTAGACTGTGACATCGTGTGTTCAAAGAATGTAGAGGATAGAGAATGGAAAGTAAACATATCGAACGTAAATCTAAGACATCAGAAATGTCCTCCAGCAATAGCAGAACGCTTAATCTTCTTGGTTTCAAGAGCAAGTAAACGACTAAGAATTAAAAAAAAACTTTTGAACTAATGTAACATGTTCGCCTGTTGGATTGATACATCTACATATACATTGCGCGCGAATCAACGTATAGTCTGTGGCAGAGAGTAATCTGGTTCACCAGACTCTATCCACCCTTCCAGTTCCGTGTACGCATTGTACTCTCCCCACAGGTTATCCAAAACTCGTAAACACAACACATGTCCTATAAACTGTTATAAACCTACCTGACGGTGGAGGCTTACACTTCTGAAATGCGTAGTGAAAATAAAATGAATTCTGGCTGGTTATCATAAGTTTGTAGTTTCAATTTATATTAAATTCCACTTGGAGACTTAGGGTCCTTCGTCTGGCTCATATATCTTCAACAAATTATCATTATAATCCTGTCATATCTTATGCCTGAAAGATGAAGACGATATCTTTTTCGAAAATCTTTCGAATCGAAACACACGCACCACTAAAAGTTGTCGTATTTCATGCTTTTGTGACAGAAACTAACGAGTTAACTAAAAAGTCATTCAGCGTGAGTTTCACCGAAAACTTTTTCGTGCCCTTTTCGATAGTAAGTTAAACGACGGAAATATGCGTAAAATTCTCAGCATTGAATTATTAGTAGGGTTTCCTTCTATTGTCAAATACATTTGTGTATGAAGTGTATCTTTAAAGTACATTAATACATAATTTGCTAAATTTGTGGATTTCGTATTGTTTCACTCTCCCTCCCTCCCCCCTCCCCCCCCATTCTCTCTCTGTTTCCTTTTTTAATTTTTTAAATGGCTGTATGTGCTCGCTCAGAACTTCTTCCTGAAATAACTGATGATTTGTTCTATGAACGAGCCTTAAGATCTTCAAAGCAGTGACGCATACTGTGTCGTCAAACTTCTAAAGGGGAAAAAAAAAAAATCCTGCCTCGGGTATGGATGTGTGTGATGTCCTTAAGTTAGTTATTAGGTTTAAGTAGTTCTAAGTCTAGGGGACTGATGACCTCAGATTTTAAGTCCCATAGTGCTCAGAGCCATTTGAACCATTTTTGAACCACTTTCTTGTATTTTGTTCAGTATTTTGTTCAGTGTTTTGTATGCATAAGGATCTTGTGCGTTGCTACTTTTTTGCGCTTTGCTCAGTGTTTTACGATCGAAAGGAATGTATTATATTATCATTTATTTATAGACGGATGTTCTTTGTTGGATATAAATTTATTATTTTATCGCATTTTGAACCATGCTATAAAGAAAAGAATATAACGATATTTGCTTCTCTTTTTTAGAGATACCTAAGTTTCTTTGCTTTAATTTTGATCAGTACCAGTGTTACATTACATAATAATGCTTTCCCTGGATCAGACAAGAAATAAATTATCTTACATTTTGTGTAATAATATTTCCATAACGCAATTGCCTAACGTTTTGCCCACTGGCTCATTATGACTCGAAATACCAAGAGTGTGTGCCATATTTAAGGAAAACAACAAGATTGAGACACAACGAAATCGTGAAAGCATTATTGAACTTTCGCAAATGTTAATGGGGATAATCTTCGGTGGGCCTGTAGCTGCAACGAGAAAGTCAATGAGAGGGAACGATAAGGACCAAACGCTGAGCTTTTCTCCAGTTGTCGCAGTTGGGCACTCGAAGTTTTCCGCGCTTTCGCCGAAACGAGCACCATCCGCGCTTGCGGCGGTCCGGACGGAAGCGCCGTAAATTAGAGGTAGGCTGCCTTCCAAAACGCGGCAGAGCGGATTCCCGGAAGCGGGACGCCGGTAATTGGCAAGCTGCACGCCAGGCGGTTTTACGATCACGTGCCGCGGGGACATCTTTAAGGCTGCCGGTCTCGCGACAGCCTTAAATAATGCCGCCTAATGGCTGGTGCCCGCCGACTTGCTACTCGTAGCCGCTGCTCCGCAGACCCTAGTGCGTTGCCGCAAATAACGCCCAGCAATACACAAGAATAGTCCACCGCCCGTTAATGATGGAGCTCGAGCCAGTAACTTCGTGTCACCGGCGACCAATGCGCGTATCGCCGACCCAGCCTTCGTATTAATCGACTCCAGAGGCCGAATACGGATGCAATAAAATACGCCCAGATGGTGTATTTTACTGTCTGACTAAATTTTCTTGCCTATCCATTCTTAGATTAGGTTCATTTGTATAATGATGGCACTTCTCAATTTCCAGTGTGTACGAGAAAACAATGTTTGAGGGAAAGGAAAGGAAAGGAAAAGGGCGATAATCTCTGCTGTCAGCTGCATTATGCGGAATCGGCGGCTATGAGTGAAACTATGTCTGGGACTGGCATTCGAATCCAGGATCTACTACTTACTAGACAGATGCAGTAACCACTGCGCCAGCCGGGACACTGTCATCGCAACTGTACGAACTGTATCGGCTCGCCTCACAGCTGATCCACACACCCATCGAGCGCCACCTATCGGCAGCAATATTATCCGTCAGTGACACTTTTTTTACGTCCAGTGTCTATTTTTATCATCAGTTTCGATCTCCCTGTAATTCATGGTAGACACATGTTTTGTGTTTTTGGCAGCAAGCGATGTAACGAGCAGGTTATCTGTTACGTTTCATCTGTTTACGTGAAACATAAACATTAAATGCTGCACTAAATGTCCTTTACATTGGTGAAATTAGCTGACAAGCCAAAGTACTATTGCTGCTGCCCGCCGCAAGATTGAATTCGCCTGTTGCCTTCGTGGGCACATGACACGGTAAGGAAAGTATACAAGCCGTTCCAAAATATTCGTTGCAGACTTCTAGGAGTTGTAGAGGGGGTTAGGTAAATAATATTTTGAATAGAGCGTCAAAATTACAGGCGCCTTTAGGGTGATTCCGTGATGATGTTACAAACTTTCTAGGGTGATGGAGATGCATAAAGGTCTCAATTTGGCGTAAGGGTCCTTGTACGAACGAGTCGAAAATTATAAGCCAAAACGTTCTGTTGCCTCTGACCGTGGAATTCGTGTACTGGCACCATTGTTGTGAAGATTGTAGGGTAGGCAACTTCCAGAAGTGGCAGTTTAGGACCAAAACAAGAAAAAAGTCCAGTAAATATGGGCTCTAAAATGTATAACTTAACAGCTATGAGCACTTGTTCAATGAAGGAAATCAGTTTTACAGCAGCGAAGGTCAACAAATACTCGTAGCTCCTCAGGTATGCATTGCAGAGCCCTTGTTTACTGGACTTTTTTCCCTGTTTTAGTCCATACTACCACAGCTCAAAGTCGCCTACCCTACATTATTACCAGCAACAGTTCCAGTACATGTATTCCAGTGTCAGAGGTATCAGATCGGTTTTCGCTCATAAGTTTCAACTCGTTCCTTTGCGGTACAGAGACCCTTACCTGAAACTGATACACTACCCTTCTCCATAATCCTAGAAAGTTTGTAACACCATAATGGAATCATCCTGTATATAGAGGGCTATTCGAAAAGAAGAAGAAAATTTCAAACATTTATTGCTTCCAAACTACTAAAGATGTAAACAAAATGCCAACGTTCCCAGAAACAGGAAAGTTCAAAATTTCTCTGCATTCAGTGTGACTACCATTGTGTTACACGACGAATATCAAAACGGTGGCACATTTCCTGCCACACACGAAGCAACTGGTCTCTCATTATGGAATTCACAGCTTCAAAAATGCTATGTTTCAGATTTTCAAACGTGTCGGCATAGGTGGGATAAAAACGCGGTCTTTTACCGCACTTGGAATGCCGTGACTAATAACAAGACATTTTTTCCCCTCTCTTTTACTACGTTGTATTTCAAAGATATATTTCTGATGATGTAGAAAATTTTTCATTTGGTTATGTAGTGTAGAACATGAAGTGTGACGGTTTACTTTGCTGTTTTATATACGAGTTCCTTATGCAAAGACTTACATTTTTTTTACGATCTTTCGAATAGTTTTATTAAACGTATTGTGTGAAACGGAATGCAATAGACAGAAGTGTTGTTAGAACTGTGGAGCGAGAGAGGTATCGATAATCGTCGAATCGAACAGTATGTGGCAAACAGTCGCGGGTGGCCTATGAGCGTGGCGGTACGGCAGCAAGTATTGCGTGTAGTAATGGTTTGCGTTTACACGCGATATTAATACTGGGTTTTCGTGTGTTTGTAATTTGACTTCATGATGGACATTCTAAACGGAAGCTGAATTACGCGAAAGCTGTTGGTTTTTCCAGAACGATGTTGTGCCAGTGACAATGCACTCATGAACAGACCGTATTGTCGGCTGTTTGGAATTGAGCTGCATTACATGAACTGTGAATTTAATATTGCTCATATTCTTGACTACAAGTCAATGAATTTCCATTCATTCATGTTTAAGATGCAAATTTATCTGAGTTTAACAGTTACTGGTAAGCAAAATTACAGTATACTGTGTCCTTGTTTATCAAATTAGCGTCATAGCGCTTTACTGTTTTCACCATCAAAGGATTTTATCATCAGAATTTTAACAGAATTGGGAAACTTCTCATACAGAGGTTTGCTTTTGAAGTTTCCAGAAGTAATACTTCTTTAGGTGTATACAATATTAATTTACTTCATGAAGTTTTTCTTTAAACACTTTCCGATTGCAAATTCACGGTCATAGTAAATCTCCAGGAACCGTTTCCTTCACAAACCCCACAGATAAGTAACAAGGTGTGAGGTCTGGAGACGTGGGAGGCCACTGGCGATGAAGTTCATCCTCTGTTTCTCCTCTTCCAGTTGAACGTCCTGGAATAATGTCATTGAGCCCTAGAGCAATAAGGCTGGGCACCATCTTGCATGAAGAGAAGTCATCTTCTTTCGTGGATGAATTCCATTTTCTTATCGTTCTTTCTGTGAGGAGGAGCAGAAGATGATCTTCATCGCCGATGGCATCCCTGGTCTCCAGACCACACACCTTGTGACTTTCATCTATGGGGTTACGTAAAAGATAGCATTTTTATCCACCCTATGCCCGACGCTTTTGAAAGTTTGCGACATAGCATTGTTGAAGCTGTGAATTCGGTAACGAGAGACCAGCTGCTTCATGTATTGCAGCAAATGAGCGACCGTCGTTTAACACGTGGTGCTCTCATTGAACGTATAAAAATTTGAACATTTCTCTTTCCAGGAACGTTGGATTTGTATCTCTGTCTTTTGTAGTTTGGAATCAATAAATGTTTGAAATCTGTTCCTTCTTTTTGAATGGTCGTGTACATGCGAAACAGGCTCCGGCACCTATGACTTGTACGCTCTGTAACGCCATTGGGTGACGTTTCTACACATGGATTCCTATTTAAAATGTTATTTAATCACTCTCTTCTTCAAATCCTAGCAGTTTGTAACGGCAATTTCCGAACACACTGTATACCCGGGAGCAGAGACAAATGGGGATCATTCTAGAGACGATGCATACTTTAAATGGGGAAGTCCAATGACTTAAGCAACTTTAACGAAGGGCAGATTGTTGTGGAACGGGGCCTATGAAAGAACATATTGGAAAAAAGCATTTCGGGAGCGGCGATGCTAGTCGACTGTGCTTGATACTGTCGTGAACATCTGTGTAAAGTGGCTGAAAGAGTGTCAGAGCACACGTAGGCAACACGGTGTTGGATGTCTAGACGTCAGCACACAACTCGGAGTTCGAAGGCTTGCCTGCTCAATAAAGGAAAATTGGCGGTCTAGTGACCGAGCGAGGTGGCGCAGTGCTTAGCACACTGGACTCGCATTCGGGAAGACGACGGTTTAATCCCGCGTCCGGCCGTCCTGATTGAAGTTTTCCGTGATTTCTCTAAATCACTCCAGGCAAATGCCGGGATGGTTCCTTTGAAAGGTCACGGCCGACTTCCTTCCCTGTCCTTCCCTAATTCGATGAGACCCATGTCCTCGCTGTTTGGTCTCTTCCCCCAAGCAACCCAACCCCCCGCGGTCTAGGGGCTGACGACATGGTACCCTCCTGGTGCAAGCACAAATGTTTTGGAGCACACCGTTCAGCACACGTTGTTGATGTGGGGCTTCCCAGCAGACGACCCCTATATATGCGCACGTTAAACGTGTCACCTAGTCGGGTGAATCATGTTCCGTATCACGGAACGTCGATGGACCTGTCCGGATACGCCATCATCCAGGCGAACAGCTGCGCGAAACATGAACAGCGCCGCGGAAGCAACCTGATGGGCCAGTATGATGCTATGAAAGGCATTCACCTCTGCTTTCAAGGGACTTACGCTAGTAATCGGAGGCACCAAGACGGCGATGGACTATATGAGTATTATTGCGAACCTTGTGTATCCCTTCATGCTTTACTACTTCTTCTCCGACGGCAATAGCATCTTCCAGCAGGATAACTGTCCGTGTCACAAGGACATGGTCGTGCTACATTGTTTTGAGGAATTATGTGGTAAACTGTCGTCTGTCTTGGTCACCAAATTCGCCTTATGCCAATCTCACAGAACACACATGGGACACTCTAGGGCGCAAGTTTCACATGCACAAACCACCGGCCCGTAATTTACGGGAACTGTCTTGCCTGTGCGTAGACGTCTGCTGTCAAATACACTCCTGGAAATGGAAAAAAGAACACATTGACACCGGTGTGTCAGACCCACCATACTTGCTCCGGACACTGCGAGAGGGCTGTACAAGCAATGATCACACGCACGGCACAGCGGACACTCCAGGAACCGCGGTGTTGGCCGTCGAATGGCGCTAGCTGCGCAGCATTTGTGCACCGCCTCCGTCAGTGTCAGCCAGTTTACCGTGGCATACGGAGCTCCATCGCAGTCTTTAACACTGGTAGCATGCCGCGACAGCGTGGACGTGAACCGTATGTGCAATTGACGGACTTTGAGCGAGGGCGTATAGTGGGCATGCGGGAGGCCGGGTGGACGTACCGCCGAATTGCTCAACACTGGGGCGTGAGGTCTCCACAGTACATCGATGTTGTCGCCAGTGGTCGGCGGAAGGTGCACGTGCCCGTCGACCTGGGACCGGACCGCAGCGACGCACGGATGCACGCCAAGACCGTAGGATCCTACGCAGTGTCGTAGGGGACCGCACCGCCACTTCCCAGCAAATTATGGACACTGTTGCTCCTGGGGTATCGGCGAGGACCATTCGCAACCGTCTCCATGAAGCTGGGCTACGGTCCCGCACACCGTTAGGCCGTCTTCCGCTCACGCCCCAACATCGTGCAGCCGCCTCCAGTGGTGTCGCGACAGGCGTGAATGGAGGGACGAATGGAGACGTGTCGTCTTCAGCGATGAGAGTCGCTTCTGCGTTGGTGCCAGTGATGGTCGTATGCGTGTTTGGCGCCGTGCAGGTGAGCGCCACAATCAGGACTGCATACGACCGAGGCACACAGGGCCAACACCCGGCATCATGGTGTGGGGAGCGATCTCCTACACTGGCCGTACACCACTGGTGATCGTCGAGGGGACACTGAATAGTGCACAGTACATCCAAACCGTCATCGAACCCATCGTTCTACCATTCCTAGACTGGCAAGGGAACTTGCTGTTCCAACAGGACAATGCACGTCCGCATGTATCCCGTGCCACCCAACGTGCTCTAGAAGGTGTAAGTCAACTACCCTGGCCAGCAAGATCTCCGGATCTGTCCCCCATTGAGCATGTTTGGGACTGGATGAAGCGTCGTCTCACGCGGTCTGCACGTCCAGCACGAACGCTGGTCCAACTGAGGCGCCAGGTGGAAATGGCATGGCAAGCCGTTCCACAGGACTACGTCCAGCATCTCTACGATCGTCTCCATGGGAGAATAGCAGCCTGCATTGCTGCGAAAGGTGGATATACACTGTACTAGTGCCGACATTGTGCATGCTCTGTTGCCTGTGTCTATGTGCCTGTGGTTCTGTCAGTGTGATCATGTGATGTATCTGACCCCAGGAATGTGTCAATAAAGTTTCCCCTTCCTGGGACAATGAATTCACGGTGTTCTTATTTCAATTTCCAGGAGTGTATATCTGGAAATCTACCGAAGAGTAGTCGAACGCATGCCACTCGGAGTCGTCGCTGTATTGCATTCTAAAGGTGAACTAAAACATTATTAACCACGTGATCATAATGTTCCTACAGTGTAATTAAACTTGCACTGTACAGTGGTGATGTGCATCACAGTACAACTCTTGTACTACATATTCGAATGAAACAATATTCCAGTTCTCAAGTGGGCGAAGAATGGCTGATACAGAAAACTATTTATTCTTCTGCGCTTATCATAAGTCGCAATGCTCGAAACTCATTTCTTTATGAACGAAATGTTTCACAAATACGAAACAGCGTGACAGTATATTTGCAATCAAGTTACAGTAACCAAGTTTCTGTTAACCTTCCTTTCAATCTAATCCTCTGATCTCGAAACCAGGAGCAACAAAAAACATGAAGGAGTGAAGGAAAGAAACAGAGAAATTCATCACTTCAATAACTTCGTCGTAATAACACAATATTTGGTACCTTGCAGTTAATAACATATTCCTATAGACAAATAGAATATAGTTAATTACGAGTAGCTTGACTTCCGCGTTTTCTGTAGTTCGAAAGAGTTCGCACAGAACGACAACAGAAGTTAAATCATGAACTTCTCAAGTGGTTGAAATATAGAATAAGGCTCGTATCAGGAGACGAAAGAACAAATTACCGTATGAATGTGATAAGGGAACAAAAAGTGCAGCCTTAGTACACGAAATACCAGCAGTCCACAACACAAAGGTTGCTTTGAAAACCATAGCTCTTTGGAAGGCGTGGTTGTAATAGTAGATGAACTTAACGGTGAAGCATGTTGAAATCCGTAATTTTACACACAGACGTGGCACTGCCTGCACTTAGTGCACAAATTGCGTGCTTACCAAACCGCATTCCGATTGCACCTTTTTCTCAGTACAAGCACTCACATTTCAGATAAAAAACCGAAAGATCCGAATTACGATATCCCATGAGTCCTAGGTTATCTCTGTTGCAAATAATTTGACATTCAACCCTGTCAGCGCTTTATACAAGCAAAAAAAAAATAAAAAAAAGTGCCACAGCGTGCCCCGTATTGAAATGCTGTTTCACTGTTAACTGGACCCGTGGCAGGGCTCCCTGGTCGGAGGCCTTGGTAACACACTGATAGCGTTGCAGTCAACCTCCACTTTGACATGTCACAACTAACTATTGCCCAAGGGGAAATACAGTTGCTGTTTGTTTAGAAGAACATCAACATAATTAATACTTGTCATTGACTAGGTACAGCAGGTGTTAGAATAAAGACCCACTGTAGTACCTGGAACTTTTCAGCAAATACTAGACCGCTGAGCTGGTGGAATGTCGGACGGAGTCCACATAGGGAATATTTGGAAGGGAGTTTCCAGTCCTGGCATCTGACTTTGAAACTTCCTGAAAACCTTCGCCAGAACCAGTGGATGGGAACTATCTTTCATTTGATTCTGGGACACACTCACCTAGAAAAAATGTATGACTAATACATGCAATTCGAGTGTATATAAGTCTATTTCTGCGTATAAAAAGTGAAGTTCGTAAGTACTTTCATGAATATTTACACTGGGCAATGGCGCGTAAATTAACGAAGTACCTGAGACACACAATACACATGAGCGATTGCACAAAACAGCGCGGCCGTTCTGCTATCAAAATTGTTCATACGAAGATGCGCCAGTTAAGAGGCGAGTGAAGATGAATGAGGTTTTTCGCGATAACCTTGTCTCTGGGAAATGAGTTACTCATACCTTGACATTTTGGCAAGTACATGACATGGTGCTTCGACAGTGATGCGTTTATGGAACCAGTGGACCAGAAATGAGTGGGTACTGGGACAGGCTGTATAATTACAGGGCAAGAGTACCGTCGTCATGCCCACATCGCCGTAACGGACGCACAGCCTCGTTGTAAACGGAGGTCGTTGACCTGTTTGCGTCGGCGGTACAACACCGTCTGCTGCAGATTAGCTTGTTGGTAAGCTTGTCCTTGCATCGGTCTCTGTCATTCAGAAACTACAACCCCATTGCTGGCGTGCTGAGAGGCAACACGCATCTTTTTCAGACTAGTCCCATTCTGTTGTCGGCTTAGGATTTAAACTCTCTGGCCTCCCGCAGTTCTGAGCGGCATAGCTAAACGCAAATACGATAGTGATTAAAATTCTTCTGGGTATTATGCCGCATCATTGCTAAAAACAAACAACAATAATAAACTGCCGGCCGGGTGGCCGAGCGGTTCTAGGCGCTACAGTCTGGAACCACGCGACCGCTACAGTCGCAGGTTCGAATCCTACCTCTGGCATGGATGTGTGTGATGTCCTTAGGTTAGCTAGGTTTAAGTAGTTCTTAGTTCTATGGGACTGATGACCTCAGAATATAAGTCCCATAGTGCTCAGAGCCAATAATAAAGTGATGTTTCGGCCAAACTGCAACGACCTTCCTCGTGCCCTGAGGAAGGCCGTTGCAATTCGGCCGATACGTCGGTTGTAGTTTATTATTGTTGTTAGTTTTTGGCAATGACGCATCATAATACCCAGAAGAATTTTAATCACTATGACACCGGCCGCGGAAGCCTACGTTCTTATATCAGCAAATATAATGGTTTGAAAAGCCATTACATACAGCTTGTGATGTGGGCTCCATTACCTGTTGCTTCCTAAATCGGCACGTTCACCTATCAAGTCAATCATCAAGCGCTGCAGGTTCTTTTAGCGACCAGTTGTCGCCCCACCCCAGCAACCACTATTGATGCTTCCTCAGGAACGTATCAGGGGTGTTCAATAATGCGACCCATTTTTCCTTGGCCAATTTCCGTTCAAAAAATGCGGAATTTGTTTTAGGCGATAAACAAGAGCACCAAAGATGTTCACAGGCACATGCAGAATGTCTGTGAAGACCTGGCAGTGTACAAAGACACAGTGAGTCGTTGGGCAGTGCGTCTGTCGTTGACACAAGGTCGCGTAAACCTGTCCGATCTGCCGCGTGCCGGACGGCCGCACACAGCTCACTTCTGCAATGTTGGTATGTGTGGACACTCTCAGCCGAGATGATCTAGGGATCACAATCGAACACCTCGCTGCACAACTGGACGTCTCTGTTTATGCTAGCACACTCGTCCACCACCAGTTGGGGTACTCAAAGGTGGTGCCCACTGGGTTCCTCGCCGCCTAACAGAATACTATAACGAGCAACGAAGGACCATCTGTGCAGAATTTTTTGGGCGTTACGAGGCTGATCGTGACAATCTTTGACGAACATTGTCACAAGCGATGGAGCGTGGTTCATCACTTCGAAACAGAAGCAAAACTGCTATCCATGGAGTGGCGCCAACAGCAACTCTCCCCCGAAGAAAAAGTTCAAAGCCGCACCCTCAGTCGGTGAAGTCATGGCGAGGGTCTTCTGGGGCTCTGAAGTGGTTATTCCGTTTGATGTCCTCCCTCATGGTGCAACGATCAATTCGGAAATTTGTACCTTACTACTCTCAGGAAACAAAAGAGAAGACATACGCAAGTTAGTCGCCAAAAAATGCATATGGACTTCTACGTCTCCTTGACAACGCAAGGCCTCACACAAGTGAGTGAACCCGAAAGGAGCTCACTAAACTTCTTCGGACTGTTCTTTCTCATCTACCGTACAGTCTGGACGTCGCACCTTCCGGCTTCCATCTGTTTGGCCCAATGAAGGATGCATTCCGCAGGAAGCAGTATGCAGGTGATGGGGAGGTTACTAATGCAGCAAGACGTCGACCAGTAGAGTGGTACCATTGCGGGCAAGCAGGCTCACCCAGCAAGGTGACATAAGGCCGTCGCGTTGAACGGAGATTGTGTTAAAAAATAAGGTTTTGTAGCCAAGAGAGTGGAGAATAATATGGTGTATTGGAATCATGAATAAAACCAATTTCCTTTCACAAAAAAGTGTTGCACTAGTTATTAAACGTCCCTCGTAGCAAGACTCTGGTTGATTCCATGCCGCGGTGATTGGAAACTGCTTGCAGCATGTGGGATGCCTCATACCATTCTGAAGTCTGAGTGAGGTCATGTACAGTGCTGTTGTATTGATCATTTTTGTATTAGGCAGCACCTAATGTCTAGTGTAAAGATCATTTCCGTCACATACATATAGGAGTTACAGTTTTCCAGAAACCGTACTGAGGGGTGTGTCATAAAGGGCACATAATAAAATATAAATGGATTGCCGAAATTAAGTAGTTTACATTTTAAAGATGCTGCCTGTGATTATATACGAAATAGATTACTGGATTGCACTCTACGGCTCCGCAGGCCCACCCTAGTTTTTTCAATGAAAATTTCCGTAACTTTTTCGGCATACTTGCACCTCACGTTCTGAAAATACCCAAAGAGTCTCGGCCCTGAACTCTGGAACTGATCGTTCAAAAAATGGTTCAAATGGCTCTGAGCACTATGGGACTTAACAGCTGTGGTCATCAGTCCCCTAGAACTTGAACTACTTAAACCTAACTAACCTAAGGACATCACACACATCCATGCCCGAGGCAGGATTCGAACCTGCGACCGTAGCAGTAACTGATCGTTATTTGTTCGCTTACACATGAGACTTCAAATATCCCCCCAAAAATAAATCACATAGTGCCACATCACAAGATCTGGGTGATCAATTAACATCATCTGTGCGAGAAATCACCCGGCTAGGGAATATCTCCCGTAACCAGTCGATTATTGCAATAGATGTGTCGCAAGTTGTGTCATCATTTTGAAACCAAACCTCTTCTGCATTCACCCCATCCAATTCAGACCACGCGCCATCTTCGAAGAAGTACGGTCCAGTTACGCACTCACCCTGAACCTCACAACACGCACTGTCACGCATTGTTGATGTGTAATGGGTTCTCCAGAAGTAGTCGAGGGTCTTCTGTTCCCAAAATCCTAAAAAAAAATGTTGTTCGCTCTTTGTTTCGCAGGCAGCCAGTGAGCAAATGCTCACAGCATTTCGTGATCGTTTGACTTCATTTCTTGAGTAATTCGAATTTTATAGACCCAAAGGTGCAGATCTCTTTTCAGAATTCATTATACGCTGTTTCTGGCAATAACCAATTGTTACGATTGTCGGCGAATAGATTTCACCAGACTTAACAGCAATATTATAATTCACAATGGGCGTGTTTTCCGCAGGACGACTGACACAAGGACGTACCGAGAGTCTCAAATTTAGCGGTCAGTCGCATCCACAGTTGTTGATAGCTCGGTGCATTACGTTGACCAAAACATTCCACGGAATTTAGAAACGTCACTGCACAACATTCACCCTATTTGTAAGAACTTGTACTATGACTGCTCGCTCATCCGTCCTAAAGAGCTCCATGAAAATCGTGCATTGTTCATTGCTGCCGGCTTATTAGAACAGAAATGGTGGACATTTCAGAAAGTGCTTTATTACGGGGCTCCCTTTATATTACTTACTTGAGTTGCCAAAAAGGTAGTGTCCAGATGCATGCTAAAGTGATGAAAACTGAAACTACCAACGGGAAAAAGTGTATCTCAGTTCATCCTAGCCGGTCGCTGTGGTCGAACGGTTCTAGACGCTTCAGTCTGGAACCGCGCGACTGCTACGGTCGCAGGTTCGAATTCTACCTCGGGCATGGATGTGTGTGATGTCCTTAGGTTAGTTAGGTTTAAGTAGTTCTAAGTTCTAGTGGACTGATGACCTTAGATGTTAAGTCCCATAGTGCTCAGAGCCATTTGAAGTTCATCCTATTTGCTGGACTTACACATTGAACATGTCGTGATTCTGACATATGCTTCATGGACTATTTTAAAGACTGAGTGGTTAAATGAAAGGCCCATCAAACAATTTAGGTAGAAATTACACCGAAGGCTGCTTGCAAGGATCTACCTCTGACCTCATCTCCTGGTCACTGAGCACTGTCTGAACTGGTGCACGCCAGTATCGCCGTGGAAGGAGATGATCTGATGATCATTTCACAGGGCAACCTAGAGCAAACTCACTTCGGCCTGCGGCTGGAGTATTCACAATAAACCCAAAGTGACAGCGCCATAGTTCTCTTACAACTGTATGTAAAACTTTTGAGGGACAGAACTCCGTCATAGCATTACATGGAACACTAGACACTAGGAAAGGAGTTATCAGGAATATGGGCATCTTCCAGGCATCGTCCGGACTTCCAAAGCACACATTACATAAGTTTATTGAAAGTGTCTAAACTGGTGCACACGATGGCCGACATCACATTGACAAGACTTGTTACTTTCGACTGCCTGCTGTACCACATCAGCTTTCATGAATAAAAGGAGGGATTGTAGATAGGCTTCTGCGCGGCCGCAGCTAATGACCATAATTCTGCATCGGATTCTTTCGTTCAGTGGTATAAGCATCACTAAATTTTATTTTCTAGCGACTGCATTAATTTTGCTGGCATCCATCGAGTTACTGGTTTTTGTTTCTTTTGTTGTCTGTTTGAATGGCTAATTAGTTGACTAATGAAAGTAATTGTACTTATATTCAAATGAACTATTGAACATGACACTTAGTCACTGCGTTGTATTGTAACTGTCTTAATTGAATTTCATATTCGTTGCTAATAATAAATACTGCATTTGAAGATGACCTCTGTAATTCACATTCATAAATGCATGTTACTTCCATATCAAAATTTATAACACAGCAACTGTTCAGTACAAGTCCTGCTCGTCCGTGTCTTGCCAGTACTGGAAGACAAACACTGAAATATTACTCGTCTCACATCCTCTATCCTCACAGTGGCTTTGCTACTATCCCCTTTGCCTCTGAGCCATGTTTAAGTATGTCATATCAGGATTCGCCAACGTCAACTGAAATGAAGCGCACCTTAAAATATAAGGGGCAGTGAAATGAAAGTGGGACTGACGGAAAAAATAGGGAAACTATTTATTATTTCAAAAGTGCTAGCCATAAGCGTTAAACCTTTGTCCCACTATGAGACTACGGAACCATGATTATGTCCAGGCGTATACCTCTTCGTCCGAAACAAGTGGACGGCCACTAATGTCTTTTACAGGGCTCCAAGTCGAGTGGGGAAAGATTGAGACTGTATGGGGGATCTGTAAGGGCTTCCCAGTGAAACATCTTCAGCAAAGTCAAAACAACCTTAGCAACATGTGGGCGGGCATTATCCTGCAAGCAGAATGATGCCTTCCGTCAACATTCCTGGGCGTTTGGATTTGATGGCGCGCTTCAGTGTTTGTGAAGTGTCTATGTACAGCTGCACGTTAATTCTAGCGCCGTGTTCCAGAAAGTCAATGAGCAGCGATCCCTAGCAGTACGTTAATTCTAGCGCCGTGTTCCAGAAAGTCAATGAGCAGCGATCCCTAGCAGTAAAAGAAAAAAGGTCATCTTGACTTTTACGGGGCTAGCGTCCCTGTTGTTGCTTGACAACGCAGCGGAAGTTTCGCTGGGAAGCCCACACACATCCTCCATGTATTCCTGATATCTCCCCATGCGATTTCTAATTTTTGCAGTCCTCGAGAAAGATGTGTATGGTCGTAGATTAGCTTCGGACGAAGAGGGGTACGCCTAGTACAATCATGGTTCCTTAGGCAACCGCAAACATTTTCCCATGAAGGCACTGATCGTCTTTTATCATGGTGGGGTAAGTGTATTAACAGTTACGGCGATTACTTTCGAACTAATAAACTGTTTACCTACTTTTCTCCTTTCTCCATCTGTCTCGTTTTCCTTTGATTGCCCCCCTGTCCTGTCTCTCTAACTATTTGTTGCTTGTTACTGAGCAGGAAAACAGCACTATTAAGAGCCTCTGAACGTTAGCGACGTTTCTCTGTATGGCTGTTAGTTACTAGATGCATATTATTATAAAACACGGCTTGATCAGCGAGGCATACGAATACTTGACTCGGGCCGCCGTTTAGCGACCACTGTCTTGGAAATAAAAAAAAATTGTTCAAATGGCTCTGAGCACTATGGGACTTAACATCTGAGATCATCAGCCCCCTAGACTTAGAACTAATTAACCGTAATTAATCTAAGGACGTCACACACAGCCATGCCCGATACAGGATTCGAACCTGCGACCGTAGCAGCAGCGCGGTTCAGGACTGAAGCGCCTAGAACCGTTCGGCCACAATGGCCGTCTCGTAATGCGTCATGAACCTTATATTAAGTACAAATTTTAAGTGAAACACATTAATATGAATTACCTAGTGCTTAAGGTATCAATGAAAAGGAAAAGAAACCAACATAGCAAAGAGAAGGCAAGTAACGAGCCACATTCTAGGAGTAAGTGCGTGCTATGTACTTAGAAGTGAGATATTATGTGTAATATCTCGAAATGCTACTGATTAACGCAAATTGACTTGAACAAGAAAATAACGCAGAGCAAGTGACATGTCGCGTAATTCTCTCTCTCTCTCTCTCTCTCTCTCTCTTTCTCTCTCTCTCTCTCTCTCTCTCTCTCTCTCTCTCTCTCTCTCACACACACACACACACACACACACACACACACACACACACACACATTGTTTTCTTCTCTTTACTCTTTCTCTGACTTTTCAAGTAGATTTTTTAATTTTAATTCGTCTGTTACCATGCTACCTTGTGTTGTGTGCCAAGGCCACTGGGCCTTGAAGCGAGTTACTACATAATTCGCAGAAAGGTTATGCGAAAACGTAAAATCAATAACGTAAGGCTGCAAACGGAAAAGATGTAACCACAGGAAGTATTTACAGCAGTGTATGCAACAGATTGTACGTCACAATACAAAACTAGAAACTAGTAAGGAACAAAAGGGAAACCTCACAAGGAATTTTTCAAATTAAGTCTGAAAAATCTGTGAATTATGACTAATGTTCAGCTAGTAGTCTAGTGAAAATGATACCTCCGTAATAGTCAACATGTTTCTGTACAAAACCTAAACATAGTACTGAAGTGCAATTTCCTTTATGCCTCCGTACATCCATCGGAAAAAATGAACCGTTACGGCAAATTGTGCGTTTGTCTGTCCGTCTGAGCTTTAAGAGTCCTCAGGAACGGGTATACGTATCAGGCTGAAATTTGTCACGTACTAAGGTCTACAGCCCCTTGGCTATGTAAAAAGCTTAAGCTTCTATGTTAATGCAGTCAGTTCATTCATCAGAATCTGTAGGGTACTTCTCGTTGACCTAGAATTACGAAATGTGGCAAGAAGCAACGTGTCGCAGTCTAAGGCAAAAAATTTGAAAATTATTTTATAATTAATCTCGAAACACGTAGAATTCCCTGGGACCAATATCTTGCCAGTTTCGATACCGGTAACAGACAAAAATCGTTTAGACTCCAGATTCACGGGGTGGGTGAACTATCTGTATGCATAAACTAAGTTTGGACGGAGCCCTTGGTACGTGAGTCCTACTAACACTCAACCCTATTTTTTCTGTGTAGTGTTAATTGAGTAAATATCACCGTTCCTTTGAATGAGGCCATATTATTAGTCACAAAGCCCACGAGGAAGTTTGTTACGGGAGTGTCAGAGTTAGAATGTAGATACACAAGACCAAAGGCCTTCACGAAGTTCGTGAACTGTCGCCACGGATAGTTTTGACTGTCCTTTTCTGAACTAAGAACATTCTTTGGGAATCCACAGAGTTGCCCCTAAATATGATACCATAGCATCTTTAACTTTTCTTGTCGTTCTCAGTTGCGTGTTATATTATGTTGATAATTGTCACGTAAGATCCTTCTGTTTGCAGCTCAATTTAGTTTCATGTAGACCGATCGTGACAATTATCAGCACAGTATGATGTCATAGGATATAGCAGAGTGGAATGTAAACAATGTAAACCGGCTTCCGCATTTCAGCGTTAGAGAAAGCAGAGAGAAATCTTTTAGCAAGTGGAACAGCATTAGTTTCTTATTTGGGGTAAAACGTTGCTGTGAACTAAAAGACGACTCAGACCCACAATAATTGCTTTTTTTTTCAGACTGTCCTATACGTTAGTGTTTCGTGGTAGTGCTTATGAAGGAGGTGAGGGTTGTGATCTGGAATTCAGTCACAAAATTAATGAGTTTGTCCACTATTAGGAAATGCTGGAGTAAATGTTCTATTGTAGAAAATGCAACAGATGAAGCATGTAGTGACAAAACTTTCAATAGCAGTGAGGTCCACTTTGCAGGTGATATTCTGCAGTATAATATTGATCTTGAAGGCGTCAAGCGCTAGGCAGTCATCGACAACGAGCAACCGGTGTCAGAGATCATAGGTGACAAAAACTTCATTCATCATGTCCGAAATGCGAAAGATGAAAGTGTGGAAGACGACGACGACGACGACGACGACGACGACGACGACGCTGACGATGTGTTGGTCCCAGCACATGCGAAATGTTGAATGGCAAAGTGATTACTTCGATAGAGAGACAAGTTGAACCAAGCCATGTTCAGTTTTTGCACATGATGAACGTGAAACATTGCACACAAAAGAAAAGACATGAAATGACCCACCAAAAAAAGCTGACTTCGTTAAAATAGTGGAAAAGTGGACCTATGGTAGCTTTCTTACACCGTTGTAACAGTCATATATTTTGCAGTGTATTTTATACACCGTAATGCATTACAGTGGTTCATGGGGAAGTACTGTAGTGCTATACTACAGCAGCCGTTTGAGTGAATTTTATCTTGTTGCTGTATTTGGTAGGTTTTTGAAATGTTTTATCTCTGATGTTCTGTAAGTCAAATACTGTACAATGTGTAGAACAGTATAACATTGTATTATGTGCTTTACAAACTTTCCATGCGTAGTTTGTCGTTCCGCAGCTCACTCTTGATACAATGCATAGATAAAGCGTGTCCCTCGACAGATGCGTTGCACCGGGCTTCTACCTTAAGTAGACGGTGCTCGTGAAAGTATGCGTCCAATCCTTGGAATGGTGCTATATGAGCCTTCTTGCCCATAACGGAACTCGATTTGCTACCCTCCCGTTCCTCGCCGCATTTCACAGACTGCGTCGTTTGTTTCCGCCACACAAATTTCTCCAGTATTGTAAGTCTTCAAAGATTTAGGAAGAGTCCCCGCAGAATTGAGGGTCGTAATAGAGAGTTGCTGGTTTGGTAAAATTTTGCGACTGAACCTGAGAGCGTACTTCAGTACCACACTTCTGATAATGAGTGTAAAATACCGTAAACGTTTATGAATCACTGATTGTGTACACTTTATTCCAAAAGCATCTATAGCACAAGTTTGGCGTTGAGCACGGCAATGTAATATGTTGTTTCTGAGGGGTCTGAAACAACGAAATGTTTGTTCCTGTGATTGTTGCCTCTTTCCGGCTCTGATGATGTCAATTCGCTGTTGGTAGCAGGACAAGAAAATGCTATGCCGTGAGGTTAAAGGTTTCTGTTTCATACCTCCGCACATTAGTTCTTGCAGATGACCAAGTAGTAATTATCGCAACTGCTGAAGACGCCAGCAAAATAACTGGAAAGCTTGAAAAATATGCCGACCGGTGTGGCCGTGCGGTTCTAGGCGCTTCAGTCTCGAACCGCGTGACCGCTACGGGCGCAGATTCGAATCCTACCTATGGCATGGATGTGTGTGATGTCCTTAGGTTAGTTAGGGTTTAAGTAGTTCTAAGTTCTAGGGGACTGATGACCACAGATGTTAAGTCCCATAGTGCTCAGAGCCATTTGAAAAATATGATTAACTGGTGCCTTAAAATATTGGGTGTAGAAAAATTTCCGCTAGCAGTCACAATAAACGGTTATTTATTCGTCACACGACCGGTCTCGGGCTTATGCCTATCCTCAGGTGTCTACACATTCATGTACATGTTTATATTGCTGGAGATCACTGTATAAATGCGCAAAAATTATTTGCAGGTGACTAAACAGATACAAGTGGAACAAATGTAAGTGGCAAGGAAGCATTTGTCGAAAATATATCTTCACTTACATAAAGATGAAGGATCATTATTATAATTACGCCGTGGTGACAGTTTTTCCACTTACTTGCACATTTGTAATCATTTTCACGTCCATATTTCAGTTTTATAAAGTTCAGCTGCATATTTCACTATTACGACATGAACTGATGAAATACACTGTTCATATACAAACAGTAGACTATGGTCGAAGAACGTGGACGTAGGACGTGTAACGATGTTGCTCATACAGAAACATGTAGGTTATGGTCTAAGAACTGAGCCACAGGAAGTGCAAGGATGTTGCACCTACAGAAACTTAAAAATCTATTATAAACTGCTAAGTTTTTTCCGCATTATGAAATTCTTTTGAACCACATTTTTGTCAGAGAACTTAGATCTAGGAAGTACAATGATGTTATAGACTTGAAATTTTAAAAGCTATTACAAATTCCCAAAATGACAGTTAAAGCTTGTGTTTACAATATGACTTTTACATATCACCATAATGACACTTGAATTGTTGTATGATTGCTACGTCTGATTTGTTATTATGTCAGAGGATAATGAATTCTTGTTTCAGAATATTTCATGAAATATCGGGTTCGATTCCCGGCGGGGTCAAGGATTTTCACCTGCCTCGAAATCACTGGGCGTTCTTTTTAACATCATTTATGAATGTGAGGAGTTAGGGCTGAGGAAAGGCTGGGAATTTGTATGGGCGCTGATAACCGCGCAGTTGAACTCCCCACAAGTTAACCATCATCATCTTCATGAAGTATGTGGAGATAAGATTTGTTCGCAAGCTCCACATGTTCGTTGAGATTAAGGTGTGGTGAGTCAGAGCTGTGGATGTAAATTTCTAGCTCTTCGAACAGATTCATTTTTTTCCATTGTTGACAGACAGTGTGTAGTATTTGTAGGTTTTGTGTAATGGCTGTGGCTGAGTGACCATGGTTTTTTAGATGCATTGCAAAGGTGGATTTATAAAAAGTTATTTAGCCGGAAGACATCCATATGCTCACGATATCTTACAGTGAAACTCCTTCCAGTTTGGCCTATGCAGAAATGTGGGCACTCACAAAAGTTTGAAAGTACCTGATTTGTGGTGGCACTGATTATTTGTCATACTGTTGTGGATGAGGTGCTGTTGTAGCTTCTTGTTAGTACTGGAAGAAATTTGAATACCAGTTTTCCAAAAGAGGTTGGGAATTTGGTATGAAATTATACCTACAAAGGGTATGTGGGCAAATGTGGTTTTTCTTCCTTGTGAATCTGATTTAAGGGTTGTGCATTATTTATTTTTGATTTTGTTGTAAATTTATCAATTACATCTGGGTTGTATCCATTTCTACGACCAATTTCTTTGATAATGTTAATTTCTTTGATAATGTTAATTTCTTTGATAATGTTAATTTCTTTGATAATGTTAATTTCTTTGATAATGTTAATTCCTTTGATAATGTTAATTTCGTTTTGTTCATCATGGGGGCTGAGTGGGATTTTATGTATATGATTAATTGTGGATATGAAGAATGCCATTTTGTGTTGTACTAGATGACATGAGGAGTTGTTAATGACAACATCACTATTGGTGGGTTTTCTGTAAATCTGGAAGGCATGTTTTTATTAACATTAGATATTGTAGGGTAAGAAAATTGCTGCCTTTATCTACTTGATGTTCTACAGTGAATTTGATGGTGTGCATGCTGCTGAGACCTTTAGCTAGTTTCTTAATCTCCTCAGCCATACCATTGTACAAGCTAATAGTACCATCTACATACATTTTGTAGTATATTATTTTATTTTCAAGTGGACAATCTGAACTGAAAAATTTATTTTCTTTGTGGTTAATGTAAATATGTACAAGTATTTCTGCCAAACTGTATGGTTGCGGGGGTTTTGTTTTCTGCTTGCTTGTTCTTGAATTGAGAACAACTGTGTGAGGTGAAATGACAAGTTTATTGTCTCAATATTTCTCACCAAATTACAGCTTTTCACACATTTTTCAACTCGCCAACATAAAAACAGCGCAATGGATAATGCATCTTGCCAACATCAAAAAGTGAAATACGTTTATACACAACAATATTACATATTAACCCTCTGAAAGAACATAATCCTAATCACAATAATATGAATGTTAAATTGGAAGTTTCTTTACATTAATGCTAATCACAATAATATGAAAGTTCAATTGGAGGTATCTTTACAAAATTGCTCCTACACATACGTTATGATGTTGGTCAGTACTACGAAAATCGTCCGATTCCGACTCAAAGTTCGGTACTGTTTAGGATGACAATCAAGTCTACGGTGGATGGTTAGTCAAATGACAAATTTGAGCGCAAGATTATTCAAGGTAGCTCGAGTTTACAGTGGACGCAAGCTGGTGAACCAACAAAGTTTATGCCTCTGCACGCGGTATTTACCTTAAGCTGTGATTTGCTGCTGTCTACAAGGCCGCTCTCTCCCACTGAAATTCCTACAAAACTAATCTGGCCTTTGCTGAACTTTCCAGCAGAAACTTTCCCTATGTTTCTCGTTATGCGAGAAAACATGTACTCAGCCCTAGCCTTATTATGTGGTAATATACACGCGCATGATTAGAGCAGCGTGCATATTATAGTGCCCCCTCAGTTCTCGCAAGAGCAATTAACCAATTTGTCTGGTTCGTTTTTCAACAGTTGGAGCTTAACGTTGCTACAGCTAATTTTAGCTGGAGTGCAGCCGCTGTGAACACAGTGTCCACACCAATTTCTTCTCTGCGTCATACGGAGCGTTAAGCACTCCATTCTGCACTTGACGCTAGTTCAGAGAAGACTCCCTCAAATATTTCTCTCTTGTCCTACTCATGGCAGAACTGCCTCTCACCACTAGGGTTCCTTTTTCACGTCACGGCTTTTTTCGAGCAATAGGAGCATTCCTGTTACTTTGTAGAAACACCCTCTACCAATCGCAGCGTCCCTTCTATCAAACTGCGTCGAAACTTCAGTAGTTTTCTCCTTCCTAGTGAGTTGCCGCCGATCGGACGTATTGTGCCAGTTCCAGACACCTAAAGTACATTGACGTTTCCGTGTGTCGCACTCGCTGGACGAAAATGCGCCACTTGCTTTTGTTCGTATCCCGTTGGAATTTCGAAACACAGTTTTAGAAAGCATGTTCTCTGATCTTGTACCGATGCCCTTGCTACAGGATGCCCTCCAGCTCGAATCACCTGGCCTGGGGTCGCTGTCCTCCTTTCTGCCACCCCTTTAAGTGGTTGCCGGCGTAACTCCCGCAGCACGGCTTCTCTACGCCGTTGTGGAGCTGGCTTTTCAAAACTAGAAGTGACTCGACTGGCGTTCCCTGTTCTACCTTCCGCTGAAAGACATGCATTGTATACGAATGGTGTTTTAATTACCATCGATTGATTGTCATCCCTTTTTGTATTACATATTGATAGGCAAATGTTCTCATAACTGTTGATTTATGTTAGGTACCATCTTCATGTTCTCATTGCTATTTGTCTCATATAAGGTGCGAATCTGACCATTTATTCTGCCACCTTACATATCCTCCTCCTTCTGTCTTCAATTTTTTACTGAGTCAATCAATGGTTGAGTAATTGATTGAAGACAGTGCAAAATTTGTTCAACTGCTGACTGTATAAATTGAGATGTTTACTGACCAACTTCCTATCTCAATGTTTAGTACAATTTACGCAGTGGTTCTATTCAGTCTCTTTCATTTACCTCGCACTTGATTTTTTGATGTTTTGTATTGTTCTATTGAACTAATTTAAGGAATTATTTTCTTTCAGATATAGTTGACTACATTGAAATTCAAACAATGTGCGTATGTTTATAAATTTGTATTATTTGAAAATTCTTCTTTTTATTTTGAGACTGTTCTATTTTATTCAGTTAATTTATGTTGGATATGTATTGAAGTTGAGGAAACCTGCATTTAATATTATCTTCCCCATTTTATAAAAAAAGTTACAATTTTCTTTTAGATTATACATAATCGAAAATATGTTTAATTCTTACAATTAAACTTTATAAGCTATTTCTCAACCTGTCTCATGATTTTACAGCTATAACCCTATTTATGACTCTATTTACATTCTCCAGATATCTTAATTCTACACATCATGACTTTACAAAAATTATCAACATTCACTTTCACAAACACTGAATTTATAAACCTAATTTTTACTCCATAAACTTTTCATTGACATCCTGCAATAGCTAAATCCATTCACGTTTATCTATCCTGTGTATTGTTATGAACACATTACACCCAAAAATTGTTAATAGTACGTTTTTCATTAACTTAAACAAGTTGAAAAAAACTGCAGTATAAGAAAATATTATTTACATGTCAAAATGAGCAACCAAACATCGTTAATAAAGATTTATCACACACACAGGAAAAGTTTACATTAACATATTTTTAAATACAATAAGAAATTAAATTGGTGTCCCTTTTTTTCTAGATAATAGTCCGTCACAGACAGTTCTTTCTCCTATCTGTACCATGGTTCACTTTTTCTTCAAGTGTTTCGACGCGTTTCCGTCGAAGGTGGAATGACGGTCGGCTGTGTGCCTCACCGTGTCTCCTTTGAGCATGGTATGACGCTTGGTATGCGTCTCGCCGCGTTTCCGTTGGTGAGTGTGGCATGACGGGTGCCCGTGCCTCGCCGTGTTCCCATCGAGAACGGAATGACGGTCGACTGAAAGGTCTGAAGGTCTGAGTGTGTCGTGAGTGCGTGGTATCCATTGTTCCATTATGCATATGCCTGTGGTGCAGTTGAATTGGAGATCCATTTTTGGAAGCTAAAACTTTTCTGCTTCCACATTCGTCGATTCCGTATGCCGATTCAACGTGGGTTATTTCGTCGGTAGATTTCCGTATGAGTTGTTATCTTCCATCTTTCTGGTATGCCATCTGAAAGCGTTGCAATATGCCATAAATAACATCGAATATATAATATGCTGTTAGAACAGTTAAATTATATTCTCACTGGTAGTTACATGTAATAATGGTCTTTTATAGGAAGGGATTTGAAAAGGTTTCTTGATCTCTTCTGGTCCAGCTCTTGTTTCTTCCAAATCTTCTGCGTTGTGTCTTCTGTTCTTGGTGCTTCTTGCTGTCTTCCTACTTGTGTCTTCGTTCTTCTCTGGACCGGGAGTTAGGATTGAAGATCTGTTTGACATCGTTGTCTTTTTCCGTTATCATGACGTCTTCTTCACAGTTGTTGTCTATTCTTCATTGTAATCGGTTGCTCATCTAGATAAGTTGAACAGCCTTCCATCCTTTTCCTGCTCCGTCCCATGTGTTGTTAGGGATTGTCAAGCAGATGTTGAATTTCGTATGGTCTGATGACAGTTTCCGCTATTCTGCACATTGAACTACAGAAACTCGTTTCTTCTTCTTCCTGTGGTGAATCTAAGCTTCCTCTCGTCCTCGCTGTAATATGTCCGCCTCCGTTCCGCTTTGTTGAACATTCTTCATTCCTTCACATGCAGCTTTGAATAGCTTGCGATAGAAGTGCCAAGTGACGAAAACTTTCGCAAAAACCATTGTTGTAAAGCTTCTGGGTGGCTTTCGTAGGAATAAAGCTCACTTCAGGGTACATGTTGCTTGCATTCAGGCTGCGTTGTATCTCTCCAAACTTTCCCACACAGGAGTTATCCTCTAGGAACGTCGTTTCCACAAAGGCCTCTTCTTTTGTTATCTCGTAAGCTGACGTACCAGGCACTCACACTCGGTGTTCCTTTCTCTTACGCCTAACCGCCCTCCTCAGTCTCGTCGTCGATCTGGCCGCAATGATGCTGCACCTTGGCTGCAAATCTCATCTCCAACATGTGACAGTCTTAATTCCTTAGATTACGCTATCAACTTTACAAACAGTAAAAAAATTTTTATATGACTGTACAAAAAGTATCATTAATTCTATCAAAATTAGCTTCCCCCTTTTTTTCATTTAACTTAATTCTACTATAAGATAAAGGTCATGGTTTCCTCATCTTCATCACGATGGATAGTAAATGTGAGATTGATGGTGATGACGGTTGGTATGTTAGTAACCATTTCTTTTTTATAACTACAGGTATATCATGCTGTTTTGAAAACTTCGTACCTTGACTCCGACAACCAGCGTCTTTTCATCTGCAATCTCTTCTCTTTGTCCTTAGCTGTAACAGAACCTCAGAATACACTTTTTCTTTTTTTTTGTTATTGCCCTTCAAAAACAGTCTCTATTGTTCTGTTGTATTGTTTTTAACTTCGTACTTATCCCTTCCTCCTAATTTTTTCGATTGTAAACTTTTACATTCCTGTCTTCCCTCATTGTATTCTTCCATATAGAAATCTTTTCTGGGTGAACTTAAAGCTCCTACCGTTCTACCTCCTGCCACGAAATAACATGTTTTTTGCTTATCTTAATATTTCAATTATCTTCCCTAATAGTTACCTCCCAACGACTTCTTATTCTTCTTTCTCTCATCTTTCTATTTCCATATCAGATTGTGGTATCTCCCACAAATCCTGTATGTTTCACATATTCCCCAAAATAGCTCTTCATTTATTTGTTCACCGTCCTCGATGGAACAAAAATTAAAATGCCCCTCTCTTTTCCCCTTAATCATCTATTTCCTACCTACTTCTTCCCTTCTTTTCTTGTACAAAAATCAACTTGCTCCTCCTTCACACTACGTCTTTAAGAGAGAATCTACTACTATTTCGTTAAACTATCCACATGGCTGATCTCTATTTTTCGTCTTATGTTCAATTCTTTCCCCAGAACACATTTCGTTTGCAGAAGAGTTATCTTAGTTGTTACTTTCCTGTCTTTTCATTATCATTATTTTCTTACCTTCACACGAAATTTATTTTATTTAATTAATCGAGATAAGTAGGCATTAGAAGTTTTATTTGTGTGATTCTCTCTTTCCTATTCTTTGACTTCAGGACATTGAATACAACTAAATTCTCGAGTGGACTCTTTTTTTTCTTTTGTCTAACCTTTGTACATAGAAAAGAATTTTACTTTTAACGCTGTAACCTTCCCATCGCTTGGTGCTAATTTACAAAATGTCTATGTTTCACATTAGTTACTGATGGGACTTCACTTCTAATTTAGGTATCACTATTGGTGTTTTTTATCAATGGTGCTTTATCCTCATGGCATACTATTACTTTCTCCGTTTCGTATAAACGCGCTACATCTTCTACAGTTTGGTCATCATCACATCAATTTTTATACTACTGTCTATATTCACCGTTTCTGACTCCTGTTCCTCATCATGGTCAGTCGATTCCCAGTCAATTGAATCCCAGCATGCTGGTGTCTGTATTCGATCGCCCCTTAAACGTACTTCAAGATCTGGCTTACCAAAACTAAGTCTATTTACATGTTTGATTATACAATTGACTTCATTGTTCGATCGAATTACATCTACATCTACATCCATACTCCGCAAGCCACCTGACGGTGTGTGGCGGAGGGTACCTTGAGTACCTCTATCGGTTCTCCCTTCTATTCCAGTCTCGTATTGTTCGTGGAAAGAAGGATTGTCGGTATGCCTCTGTGTGGGCTCTAATCTTTCTGATTTTATCCTCATGGTCTCTTCGCGAGATATACGTAGGAGGGAGCAATATACTGCTGGACTCTTCGGTGAAGGTATGTTCTCGAAACTTTAACAAAAGCCCGTACCGAGCTACTGAGCGTCACTCCTGTAGAGTCTTCCACTGGAGTTTATCTATCATCTCCTTAACGCTTTCGCGATTACTAAATGGTCCTGTAACGACGCGCGCTGCTCTCCGTTGGATCTTCTCTATCTCTTCTATCAACCCTATCTGGTACGGATCCCACACTGCTGAGCAGTATTCAAGCAGTGGGCGAACAAGCGTACTGTAACCTACTTCCTTTGTTTTCGGATTGCATTTCCTTGGGATTCTTCCAATGAATCTCAGTCTGGCATCTGCTTTACCGACGATCAACATTATATGATCATTCCATTTTAAATCACTCCTAATGCGTACTCCCAGATAATTTATGGTATTAACTGCTTCCAGTTGCTGACCTGTTATTTTGTAGCTAAATGATAAAGGATCTATCTTTCTATGTATCCGCAGCACATTACACTTGTCTACATTGAGATTCAATTGCCGTTCCCTGCACCATGCGTCAATTCGCTGCAGATCCTCCTGCATTTCAGTATAATTTTCCATTGTTACAACCTCTCGATACACCACAGCATCATCTGCAAAAAGCCTCAGTGAACTTCCGATGTCATCCACCAGGTCATTTATGTATATTGTGAATAGCAACGGTCCTATGACACTCCCCTGCGGCACACCTGAAATCACTCTTACTTCGGGAGACTTCTCTCCATTGAGAATGACATGCTGCGTTCTGTTATCTAGGAACTCCTCAATCCAATCACACAATTGGTCTGATAGTCCATATGCTTTTACTTTGTTCATTAAACGACTGTGGGGAACTGTATCGAACGCCTTGCGGAAGTCAAGAAACACGGCATCTACCTGGGAACCCGTGTCTATGGCCCTCTGAGTCTCGTGGACCAATAGCGCGAGCTGGGTTTCACACGACCGTCTTTTTCGAAACCCATGCTGATTCCTACAGAGTAGATTTCTAGTCTCCAGAAAAGTCATTATACTCGAACATAATACGTGTTCCAAAATTCTACAACTGATCGACGTTAGAGATATAGGACTATAGTTCTGCACATCTGTTCGACGTCCCTTCTTGAAAACGGGGATGACCTCCGCCCTTTTCCAATCCTTTGGAACGCTACGCTCTTCTAGATACCTACGGTACACCGCTGCAAGAAGGGGGGCAAGTTCCTTCGCGTACTCTGTGTAAAATCGAACTGGTATCCCATCAGGTCCAGCGGCCTTCCCTCTTTTGAGCGATTTTAATTGTTTCTCTATCCCTCTGTCGTCTATTTCGATATCTACCATTTTGTCATCTGTGCGACAATCTAGAGAAGGTACTACAGTGCAGTCTTCCTCTGTGAAACAACTTTGGAAAAAGTGACTGGTCTTCGTACCGCTCATCTCGTCAATTTTGTCTTTTACCTGGGTTTGGTGGCCTCACCTCGACTTCCTCTATCGGTTAGTTCCGCATGTTTTGTCCCGCTGAAGTTTGATTTTCCCAACCTTTCTGCATCCTGGCCATTCTACTTCCACCTGAATAACCTGGATTTGGCTGCTGAAAACCTCTAAACTTTCCGTCTTCGTTTGCACGGTGATTGTGTCTCGGATGATAGTTACCACCGTAGTTTCTAGGACCAAATCCCCCATCATTGTCATTTGCCCTCTGTGCGTTACCAAAACCATAGTTATTATTGTTCTCCCACGGGCGACTACCACTCCTTACAAAACCAATGCCTTTTCCTATGTTATTCTCTCCGTTGGAATTATTATTAAAACCTGATCGGTTACTGTTACTCCCCCTACTATTGTTTTCTCTGCTTGTACGTTGTTTTCTTGCGTCGTCTTCACTGAAGATGAATTCAAGTTCTCTCAACATTCCTTTAAATGCTGATAACGTAACGGTAACTTCATTGCGCACATCCGTATCAGTTCCTCATCGCTGTATGGATTATCTAAGCAATTACTTTTATTTGTCATATCTTCGAAAAATCTAACGGCTTGCTTTTCTCCGGAATTTTCGAACAACTCTTCCTGCAGCAACTCATACTTTATTCTGTTTTGTGTTTCTGTGGACCAGTACCGCTCCAAGAATGCAGTTTTAAATTGTTGATATGAATGGCTGTTCGCCGATACTCTTTGCATGATTTCCGCTATTGCTCCGTCCTTTTGCCCACAAATGAAGTCAAGTTTATGGCAAACCGATCTGAAATTGATTTATGAACGTGCGTGGATGTAAGCCGTTCCCACTTTCTTTGTAATTTTGTAATTTTTTGACTGTCAAAAAGTGATCATTGTGAAATTTTTCTCTTCCACCATACGGCGTTTGCTTTTTCACAACATTACTCCTTTCTTTCAGTTGTGTTGTATTCTCTTGTACTCGTTCTACCACATTTGGGCCTTGAACTGACATATTTGTGTCCCATTTAGTATCGTATCTACGCAGTGGTGTGCAGTTGTCTACACCGTACCGTTCCTCGTGTATCGGATTGAAAGATTCGTTTACATTTCCCGTTACTGGTTCCATGTATTGCCTTTCTATTAGATTCACATTAGCTTTCGGTGTGTAACCTGTTGTGCTGTGACTCGGCAATTGTGAAAATGGTAGATGTGTCGTCGCAATTTGTTCCGTACTCGCGTCACCCGCATACTTTCGGAGTGTCGGCTGCCGCTCTGCCGGAATGCGCGCGTCTACCGTTTCTCGCTCCCTTGTCTGGTGTGACCGCACATCGCCTACTTCGCTCCCCTGTGTTAACTGTTCCTTCCCTATTTGTTTTTGTTTTGCTTCCGTAATTGTAGGCTCAACCTCCTGTGGATGTACCACTGGAATCTCATGACATTTTTGTGGTTCAAATTCAAATGGCTCTGAGCACTAAGGTCATCAGTCCCGCAGAACTTAGAACTACTTAAACCTAACTAACCTAAGGACATCACACACATCCATGCCCGAGGCAGGATTCGAACCTGCGACCGTAGCGGTCGTGCGGTTCCAGACTGTAGCGCCTTTAACCGCTCGGCCACTCTGGCCGGCCCATGCGTATGTCAAATCTTTTTAATGCGGCTCGCGTGACACATTTTCAGACATTGAGCTCTTCCACGATTTGTTGCGCCTTACCAGACGTCTTACGTGCTAACTTATTCACTCTATGATTAATGTTAGACACTGCATCCTGCACCTGGTCAACGTTAGAACGCATCTTTTTCTGGTCAGCCATTAACGCTTGTATCAGCTCGCGTGAGTCTCTCGCCTCTCTCCGGATTCCAGTGAACTGTTCATTGACTTCTGTTCGTAATTTTCGCTGATCTTCGCGGACTTTCTCGAACCCCGCGCAAGTTTCAAATTGGAGACTACTTACGGCAGCATTTGACACTTTTTTTTTAGCTTTACCGTTTCGGTCTTTACATTCGCCGTTTCAGTTTTCAAGTCTGCTAATCCCGCATCTGTTGCTATCTTTAAATTCGTTAACCCTGCATTTGTTTCAAGTTTTAAATTCTTTAACCCTGTATTTGTTTCTGTTTTTAAATTCGCCGTTTCGGTTTTCAAGTTTGCTAACCCTGCATTTGTCTGCTTTACGACCATAGTGATTTGTTTCAATATTGCGAACACATTATCTGACTCTTCGCTATCATCACCTGTCACTATTTCATGAAAATTTTCCCGTTCGCGTCTTTCACGTGCCGTTTCACCGACTTCCGTGCACAGTGCGGACGCACTTACGCACATTCTTTGTGTTGGAAACTGTCCCGTTTAGTTCAAAATTACTATACTCGTTTCAACATACCGAAGTTGATCTTCCTCTGACTCTGTTCCAGACCCACTAGATCCGTCATTAGTTTGTTTTTGCGCTTTCGCTGACTGTGATACCAATCTTGAAACTGCTACCATTCCCTCTGCACTATGACTACGTCCCGTTTCGTGACCTGTACTCGATACCTTTTGTTCTACATCTATCTCTATTCTGCCAAGATCTTGAGTTTGACCTATCTGCGATACTCTTCGTTCTTCCGCCATTTCAGTTCGTTTAGCTAACCTCTGTCTTTCTCGAACCGGGCGAGCCTGCGCTCTCGTCAACTTCAAGTTATGGGACCTTACACGTTTCCAAAATATCATAGAAAGTTTCCTAGACTACGTACACAACAGTAGCAACACTGTTCACTGTTTGTGGGATTTCAGCCTAACTCAACAACGCCGTGAATAACTTCGTCAGCGAGGTCATGCACAATATACTTCTACTCAATGATTCTTCGATTCTACGTGTCAATACAACTTGTCTACGCTTTGGATCACACATTTACGGTATTTGTCCACTGTATACATTTACATACATTGGGTAACCTCGTCACAAAACACCATGAAAAAAAAAATTTGTTTTTATTCCTAATTTGACTAATTATCATCTAGGCAGACCAGTTGCCGTCCTGGCATGGTCGCCATTTGTATGGTTGCGGGGGTTTTGTTTATTGCTTGCTTTTTCTTGAATTGAGAACAGCTGTGTGAGGTGAAATGACAAGTTTATTGTCGGAATATTTCTCACCAAATTACAGCTATTCACACAGTTTTCAACTCGCCAACATAAAAACAGCGCAATGGATAATGCATCTTGCTAACATCAAAAAGTGAAATAAGTTCATACACAACAATGTTAAATATTAATTCTCTGAAAGAACATAATCTTAAGCACAATATTATGAAAGTTTAATTGGAAGTTTCTTTACATTAATCCTAAGCACAATAATATGAAAGTTTAATTGGGCGTATCTTTACAAAATTGCTCCTACACATAGTTATGATGTTGGTCAGTACTATGAATATCGTCCGATTCCGGTTCAAAGTTCGGTACTATTTAGGATGACAATCAAGTCTACGGTGGATGATTAGTCAAGTGACGAATTTGAGCGCAACATTACCCAAGGCAGCTCGAGTTTACAGTGGTGAATCAACAAAGTTTACGCCTATGCACGCAGTATTTACCTTAAGCTGCGACTATTACAGCGCCATCTGTCACAAAGCGAAAAAAGTGGTCCATCTAAAACATTCATATTTCTTTACGTACTATACGAATATGTAATAAAAAATGGGGGTTCCTATCTTAAAAAACGCAGTTTATATTTGTTTGACCTATGGCAGCGCCATCTAGCGGGCCAACCGTAGCGCTATCTGGTTTCCGTCTTCAAGCTAGACAAGTTTCGTTCTTTGTAGTTTTTTCGTTTGATGGTTATTTCGTGAGATATTTGGCCCAGTCACGATCAATAGACAACACTGTATATATATATATATATATATATATATATATATATATATATATATATATATATATATATATATATATATATATATATATACAGGGTGTTACAAAAAGGTACGGCCAAACTTTCAGGAAACATTCCTCACACACAAAGAAAGAAAATATGTTATGTGGACATGTGGCCGGAAACGCTTACTTTCTATGTTCGAGCTCATTTTATTACTTCTCTTCAAATCACATTAATCATGGAATGGAAACACACAGCAACAGAACGTACCAGCGTAACTTCAAACACTTTGTCACAGGAAATGCTCAAAATGTCCTCCATTAGCGAGGATACATGCATCCACCCTCCGTCGCATGGAATCCCTGATGCGCTGATGCAGCCCTGGAGAATGGCATATTGTATCACAGCCGTCCACAATACGAGCACGAAGAGTCTCTACATTTGGTACCGGGGTTGCGTAGACAAGAGCTTTCAAATGCCTCCATAAATGAAAGTCAAGAGGGTTGAGGTCAGGAGAGCGTGGAGGCCTCTACTAATCCATCGGTCACCAAATCTGTTGTTGAGAAGCGTACGAACACTTCGACTGAAATGTGCAGGAGCTCCATCGTTCATGAACCACATGCTGTGTCGTACTTGTAATGGCACATGTTCTAACAGCACAGGTAGAGTATCCCGTATGAAATCATGGCGGTGAATCGAGGAAATACAGTACATACTGACGAAACTAAAATGAGCTCTTACATGGAAATTAAGCGTTTCCGGACACGTTTCCACATAACATCTTTTCTTTATTTGTGTGTGAGGAATGTTTCCTGAAAGTTTGGCAGTACCTTCTTGTAACACCCTATATATATATGTTTCAGGAAACATTCCTCACACACAAATAAAGAAAAGATGTTATGTGGAAACGTGTCCGGAAACGCTTAATTTCCATGTAAGAGCTCATTTTAGTTTCGTCAGTATGTACTGTATTTCCTCGATTCACCGCCATGATTTCATACGGGATACTCTGCCTGTGCTGTTAGAACATGTGCCATTACAAGTACATATATATATATATATATATATATATATATATATATATATATATATATATATATATATATTCCTTACTGTCATTTCTTGTTAACAATGTTATTTTATTCCCAAGAATAAGCAGCTTTCACTCAGTTAATACTCGGCAGAAATCAAACCTGCATTTGGATCGGACTCCCTTAACACTTCGGCAGAAAGTTGTCCAGTATACCGGGGTAGCAGTAATCCACGCGCTTTCAAATCGAAACTAGAGTGTTTCCTCATGGGTCACTCCTTCTATTCTGTCGAGGAGTTCCTAGAAAAATTAAGCTGATTCTTATTGTATTGTTGATGGTGTTTACTTAAATTTATGGATTGAATTTTTTCGGGTTCATAAACATTTCATTTTTATATGTTATTACTTTTATGTTGTAATTTCATGTACTGTCATGTTCCAAGACTTTGGAGCTTTGCTCCTCTATTTGGTCCTACGGAACTTGATGTGTAAATAAATAAATAAATAAATAACTACTAAAGAATTTCCTGTGGCACACGAAACTGAAACATTGTGAAACAGTAGTCAAACCACAGTGAAAATTCTTACCCTGACTATGTAGATACAGCTCGAAAGATTAGGAAAGGTTGAAAGAAGGATCCTAAAATAAATACTAGAACCCACAAGCAGCCCTGTATCAGGATTCAGATTAAGATGTAATACAGAACTATATCTGATAGTTGAAAAGTTAACAGGTGTTGTGAGAAGAGTATGTCGCCACATATGCAGGATGAATAATGATACACCAATTAAATAAATCTTTGACTTGATAAACAACTGCAAATCCATAATCATATGACTGAGAAAGAAGGAAGAGATACCGAAAATATGGTAGTCGACATGAACACAATAAGAAAGGAACAGTTTTTCAAGAAGCAGTCGAAAAGGCAGGCTTTCAGGACAAGAAAAAAATCAAGAAATGGAAGAAAGTGGGCACAAGAAGACAAAGAATATTTTTCTCGAAGAATCAAAGAAGTGTAGGACCAAACGAAACTGCAGTTCAAAACAAAGAAGGAGAAACAATTTTGATATATCGCATCCTCTAAAAGGATTCTTCTGCTCCTTCTTCTTATTCTTCTTATTATTATTCTTATATTTATTATTATTATTATTTCTTTCTATACTCAGACGTTATGTCTGGTCAAAAATGGACAGTGACACGGACCTTGATCAAGTGTGACTTCCTTTTAACTGTACGGTATATGTGATATTGCATTTAGGAACTTTCGGGTCATTGAACATGTATCAATAATTACAGATTCTTGTAGTTGTATATATATGTTTGGATGTAGCTGTATTGCATTGATGTACTGGTGGATATTGTGAGGTATGACTCCTGTAGTTGATAGTATAATTGGTATAATGTCGACTGTATCCTGATGCCACATGTCCTTGACTTCCTCAGCCAGTTGGATGTATTTTTCAATTTTTTCTCCTGTTTTCTTCTGTATATTTGTTGTGTTTGGTATGGATATTTCAATTAGTTGTGTTAATTTCTTCTTTTTATTGGTGAGTATGATGTCAGGTTTGTTATGTGGTGTTGTTTTATCTGTTATAATCGTTCTGTTCCAGTATAATTTGTATTCATCATTCTCCAGTACATTTTGTGGTGTGTACTTGTATGTGGGAACGTGTTGTTTTATTAGTTTATGTTTTATGGCAAGTTGTTGATGTATTATTTTTGCTACATTGTCATGTCTTCTGGGGTATTCTGTATTTGCTAGTATTGTACATCCGCATGTGATTTGATCTACTGTTTCTATTTGTTGTTTGCAAAGTCTGCATTTATCTGTTGTGGTATTGGGATCTTTAATAATATGCTTGCTGTAATATCTGGTGTTTATTGTTTGATCCTGTACTGCAATCATGAATCCTTCCGTCTCACTGTATATATTGCCTTTTCTTAGCCATGTGTTGGATGCGTCTTGATCTATGTGTGGCTGTGTTAGATGATACGGGTGCTTGCCATGTAGTGTTTTCTTTTTCCAATTTACTTTTTTTGTATCTGTTGATGTTATGTGATCTAAAGGGTTGTAGAAGTGGTTATGAAATTGCAATGGTGTAGCTGATGTATTTATATGAGTGATTGCTTTGTGTATTTTGCTAGTTTCTGCTCGTTCTAGAAAGAATTTTCTTAAATTGTCTACCTGTCCATAATGTAGGTTTTTTATATCTATAAATCCCCTTCCACCTTCCTTTCTGCTTAATGTGAATCTTTCTGTTGCTGAATGTATGTGATGTATTCTATATTTGTGGCATTGTGATCCTGTAAGTGTATTGAGTGCTTCTAGGTCTGTGTCACTCCATTTCACTACTCCAAATGAGTAGGTCAATACTGGTATAGCATAAGTATTTATAGCTTTTGTCTTGTTTCTTGCTGTCAATTCTGTTTTCAGTATTTTTGTTAGTCTTTGTCTATATTTTTCTTTTAGTTTTCTTTAATATTTGTATTATCTATTCCTATTTTTGTCTGTATCCTAGATATTTATAGGCATCTGTTTTTTCCATCGCTTCTATGCAGTCGCTGTGGTTATCCAATATGTAATCTTCTTGTTTAGTGTGTTTTCCCTTGACTATGCTATTTTTCTTACATTTGTCTGTTCCAAAAGCCATATTTATATCATTGCTGAATACTTCTGTTATCTTTAGTAATTGGTTGAGTTGTTGATTTGTTGCTGCCAGTAGTTTTAGATCATCCATGTATAGCAAATGTGTGATTTTGTGTGGGTATGTTCCAGTAATATTGTATCCATAATTTGTATTATTTAGCATGTTGGATAGTGGGTTCAGAGCAAGACAGAACCAGAAAGGACTTAATGAGTCTCCTTGGTATATTCCACGCTTAATCTGTATTGGCTGTGATGTGATGTTATCTGAATTTGTTTGGATATTAAGTGTGGTTTTCCAATTTTTCATTACTATGTTTAGAAACTGTATCAATTTAGGATCTACTTTGTATATTTCCAATATCTGTAGTAACCATGAGTGGGGTACACTATCAAAGGCTTTTTGGCAATCAATGTGTGCGTAGTGTAGGGACCTTTGTTTAGTTTTAGCTTGATATGTCACCTCTGTATCTATTATCAGTTGCTCTTTACATCCTCGTGCTCCTTTGCAGCAGCCTTTTTGTTCTTCATTTATAATTTTGTTCTGTGTTGTATGTGTCATTAATTTCTGTGTGATGACTGAAGTTAATATTTTGTATATTGTTGGTAGGCATGTTATGGGGCGATATTTAGCTGGGTTTGCTGTGTCTGCTTGATCTTTAGGTTTCAGATAGGTTATTCCATGTGCAAGTGTATCAGGGAACGTGTATGGGTCTGCAATGTAACTGTTAAATAATTTAGTTAGATGTGAATGTGTTGAGGTGAACTTCTTTAGCCAGTAATTTGCTATTTTATCATTTCCAGGGGCTTTCCAATTGTGTGTAGAATTAATTGCTCGGGTGACTTCATGTTGCAAAATTATCACTTCAGGCATTTGTGGTATCATCTTGTATGTGTCTGTTTCTGCATGTATCCACCGTGCATGCCTGTTATGTTGTACCGGGTTTGACCATATGTTGCTCCAGAAGTGTTCCATGTCTGTTATGTTTGGTGGATTGTCTATTTTAATGTGTGTGTTATCCATTGTTTGGTAAAATCTCTTTTGGTTTGTGTTGAATGTTTGGTTTTGTTTCCTTCTATTTTCACTTTTTTTGTATCTTCTAAGTCGTTTGGCCAATGCTTGTAATTTCTGCTTTTTTTCATCTAATTGCTCTATTGCTTCTTGTTGTGAGATTTTACCTAACCTTTTTCGTTTTTTGTCTGATATTTCATTTCTTATAAATTGTGTTAGCTGTCCGATGTCTTTTCTCAGTTTTTCTATTCTGATCTGTAGCCTGTATTGCCATGCTGGTTTTGTGGGTTTCTTCTGTGTGTTGGTTTGTTCTGATCTCTACCTAGTGTGTATATTTAGTGTAGTGAGTGCTCCTATATAAACCAGTAGTTGTAACTCTTCCATAGTTGTGTTTTCATTTATTTTGTTGTGTATGATTGTGTTGATAGTTTTTATTGTTGTTTCGACTTGTGGGTTATTTGGCGGTCTATGCAAGAATGGTCTAATGTCTGTATTTGTGTCTTTGTATTCTATATATGTCAGCTGAAATTTCTCTTCTATATCTAACACTTGTGTCTCTTCGTGTTCTATTTGTGCTTGTTCTGGTGGCTGTCTTAAGATTTCGTTTTCCTCTGATTGTTTAATTGATGCGTGTTGGTCTTTGTTTGTTTGCTCTGGGATGTTTGAGTCCATTACTGTATTTTCTTCTTCTTCTGATTGCACATTATTTTGTTCCAGTATTTGTTGTACTTGTTGTTTGATGTTTCCTAATTCTGACTGGGGTATCCTGTTATTTTTTATTATTACACGGATCTGATCAGCTAGTCGTTGTTCTGTTAAAAATTTTAATTCCGGGTATCTGGTAATAAATGTTGTGTATACTTGTGATCTGTATCCAGTTGTGTTGGTTCCTAGGTTTGTTGCTTGGTAATAACAGAACATGAGGTGTCGATTAACTTCATCTGACCATCTCATCCTCTGTCTTTGTTTCCCTTCTAGGGTGGTTGCAGGAAGCATATCCTGCAAAACACCTCTATTTGGATTTAAATCATTTTCCAGTTGGCTAGCAGTGTCGTTACCATTGTGGGCGGGCATAGGGTTCAAGCGTCGTCCCCGACCATGACGGCGCTTGTCCGAGGCTTCTTTAGTTCTGTCTTGAACCAAGTAATCACACTAAAAGGGGGGTTAGCTCTATTAGTGGTTTGTTCTTTTCGTCGCCTTTTACGACTGGCAGAACATACCGGAGGCCTATTCTTTTCCCGGGCCTCCACGGGGGTTATTATTATTATTATTATTATTATTATTATTATTATTAACTGGCGTTTCTCTGTGTACTGCATATGCGTGGTGCCTTAGACTTGGTCTATCTGGAACAATAAATAATCCGTGGTATAACCCATACAAGCTTCCAACATTTGAATGCTGCAGATAGATGCTCTGTGCGGAGCCTCGTCTTTTGGATTGTGTCTTCAGGGTATCGACATCATGAAGATTGAAGATGGATGCTGTGCGGCTCAAAAGATGTTGTAGGAAACTGAACGTTGTCTGTATTCATCAAAGCCGCGATGCACTCTTGTAAAGAACTGCTCCCACTCCACCTCAGTGGACACCACTTTCGTATTTCGTCGAGGATTCTCTGCTTGGATTAAAAATTCATGTTCCGTTCACCTGTCACACGTTTCGAACCAGTAGAAGTCAACTTACATGTAGTAGCCAGCAGCAAATATGACATCATTCTGAAATGAATTAGTTAGGTGGACGAGCTGCTTCATTGCGTGTGAGTGTTATATACGCAACCGAGGAGTGGTTCCTCATGACACTGACCTCTTGTGCGTCAATCCGCAGAGCTGCGGCCGTGCGAGTAGCAGCTCTGCTGCTGTCCCTACTCGAGCGGCCAGCTGGCATTAGCGCCGCGAGCGGCGAGGGGTATTCCTCGGTCCACTGGCGGTTCTAGGTCCGTGCACTGTACACCCACCCGGTGGACGCTGCCTCCTGCACTTGTGACGCGCTGTTCTAGCGTAATTATTTAAATAAATGATTGAAAATGGACGTACTGCTGTTGTTGTTGTGGTCTTCAGTCCTGAGACTGGTTTGATGCAGCTCTCCATGCTACTCTATCCTGTACAACCTTCATCTCCCAGTACCTGCTGCAACCTACATCCTTCTGAATCAGCTTAGTGTATTCATCTCTTGGTCTCCCTCTACGATTTTTACCCTCCACGCTGCCCTCCAATGCTAAATTTGTGAGCCCTTGATACCTCAGAACATGTCCTACCAACCGGTCACTTCTTCTAGTCAAGTTGTGCCACAAACTCCTCTTCTCCCCAATTCTATTCAATACCTCCTCATTAGTTATGTGATCTACCCATCTAATCTTCAACATTCTTCTGTAACACCACCTTTGGAAAGCTTCTATTCTCCTCTTGTCCAAACTATTTATCGTCCATGTTTCACTTCCATACATGGCTACACTCCATACAAATACTTTCAGAACCGACTTCCTGCCACTTAAATCTATACGCGATGTTAATTCTGCAGCTCGTGGTCGTGCGGTAGCGTTCTCGCTTCCCGCGCCCGGGTTCCCGGTTTCGATTCCCGGCGGGGTCAGGGATTTTCTCTGCCTCGTGATGACTGGGTGTTGTGTGATGTCCTTAGGTTAATTTGGTTTAAGTAGTTCTAAGTTTTAGGGGACTGATGACCATAGATGTTAAGTCCCACAGTGCGCAGAGCCATTTGAACCATTTTTTGAACTCGATGTTAACAAATTTCTCTTCTTCAGAAACGTTTTCCTTGCCATTGCTAGTCTACATTTTATATCATCTCTACTTCGACCATCATCAGTTATTTTGCTCCCCAAATAGCAAAACTCCTTTACTACTTTAAGTCTCTCATTTCCTAATCTAATTCCCTCAGCATCACCCGATTTAATTCAACTACATTCCATTAACCTCGTTTTGCTTTTGTTGATGTTCATTCTTATATCCTCCGTTCAAGACACTGTCCATTCCGTTCAACTGCTCTTCCAAGTCCTTTGCTGTCTCTGAAAGAATTACAACGTCATCGGTGAACCTCAAAGCTTGTATTTCTTCTCCATGGATTTTAATACCTACTCCGAATTTTTCTTTTGTTTCCTTTACTGCTTGCTCAATATACAGATTGAATAACATCGGGGAGAGGCTACAACCCTGTCTCACTCCCTTCCCAACCACTGCTTCTCTTTCATGCCCCTCGACTATTATAACTGCCATCTGGTTTCTGTACAAATTGTAAATAGCCTTTCGCTCCCTGTATTTTACCCCTGCCACCTTCAGAATTTGAAAGAGAGTATTCCAGTCAACATTGTCAAAAGCTTTATCTAAGTCTACAAATGCTAGAAACGTAGGTTTGCCTTTCCTTAATCTTTCTTCTAAGATAAGTCGTAAGGTCAGTATTGCCTCGCATGTTCCAATATTTCTACGGAATTCAAACTGATCTTCCCCAAGGTCGGCTGCTACTAGTTTTTCCATTCGTCTGTAAAGAATTCGCGTTAGTATTTTGCAGCTGTGGCTTATTAAACTGATTGTTCGGTGAATAAATAGCACTCAGAAATTATTTATGACTGAGCAGCAGCGTTCCTAAATTGGTTAAATAAAATGAACAACATTGGGCAGTCACGGACGGGAGGGACAATGGCGGTCGTGGGGATGAAAGGGCAAAGGGTGAGGGGTGGTTTGAACTGTTCTTGGTTTAAATGGCTCTGAGCACTATGGGACTTAACATCTGTGGTCATCAGTCCCCTAGAACTTAGAACTACTTAAACCGAACTAACCTAAGGACATCACACACACCATGTCCGAGGCAGGATTCGAACCTGCGACCGTAGCAGTCGCGCGGTTCCCGACTGCGCGCCTAGTACCGCTAGACCACCGCGGCCGGCAACTGTTCTTGCAGCTTATATAGACTACTTTTATTTACTGTAATTAAATTTCGCCAAGTTTGTAGCCTCCGACAACGTCTCCTCGAACTATCTAATAACTCACGATCTAATACAAGAGCTCTGCCGATGAATGGCTTGCGCACGCAGTAAGCCAGCGCGTTCCCTGACCAGAGTGTGCTCGTAAATTAACTCCTTAGAACTCAATGCCCGAGCGTGGGAGCGTAAAACATGTTTAAACATTGAAAGCCTTCAGCCGGTCGGCCCTGGCGCATTTTGTGTGGCTTTTGCCCAAACTTGGACATCCTTATTAATCATACCATTTCTCCCACTGATACATCTTGTTTTTAGTGCTTCCTCCTGGCAGGATTTCTCTCATTTTTACTTTCCACTAAATGCTACTAGGACAATGTCTTAGCGTCACCAAACAGTTACTAACAATAAGGCAGGCTTTGCAGGTTCCGACCGCAACAATTGCCATACATTATGAATCTACCCCTGCTCGTATAAAACCCAGATTGCGTAATTATTGTTCCAAACAATCGTTACTACATGTTCTAACTGACATAATACTATTTGAGACTAAAGGGTTTCTCTTGAAAGTCTGAGAAACTGCATTAAACATCTGCAGATGAAACAAACGAAACAAATGCTTGGATAATTATAATTTATACTAGCCTGTAACAAGCCGAAAATGGATGTTCTACTAGGCTACGGATTAAATGCTCTCAAAAGAGAATAATTCGTGATATCCCAGTAAAATGTCACTGAAAAACGAAATAACCATCTCATTCTTTGTTTGAGCCAAAATAATTTCTTCTTAAGTCACTTTCTTCCTTCGACGTGATGTAGAGAGTACATTTAATTCTGAAATGCTGCACGAAATATCTCTTTCTTATCCCGTATGCTAAATTTCTTTTTTGTTGTTTGCCGCGTTTATCCCCAATTATGTTTACGAGTTTATAAATTCAGAGAGAGAGAGAGAGAGAGGGAACACACCGTCCAGCTGACTAAGCTGAGAGTGCGACGTCTGATTTTATTTTATTGGAAGCTTTCTCAAAAGTTGAATACGATAGAATGTTCTTCTGACGGTATTTGATTGCAACATTTCAGTCGCATCCATTTTCTCAGCTTCTTAATTCAGTGTTTGATATTTACTTGTTTAATAAATTATCATGCGTATCTGTCGTTTTCTTTTATTGCCATTAAAGATTCACTGCAGTCTCAAGGGTATTTTTGAGTGCAAGAAACAGTCATGAACACGTAAGCAACGTTTGCCAGACAAGATTCAGGAAAGGTAGTTATCTTCTCGTCAACATTAATTTATTGCGAATCTGAATTATAGATAGGCTGTGCGTTGGTAACGGCATACAAGTTTGTATTTTAACTGCCAGTCATCCACTTTTACTAGCAAATTTTTAATACTTCACCTTGGTTAACAGATGACTGACTGTTTTTATGAACACTGTTAGATAGTATATTAAAACTAGCAATATTACTACAGCGCATCTTGTTGCGGTTAGCAGATGGGTTTAATATACAGTGTTAGTTTTTTATTCGTCTCAAGAAGCTACAGGCGACAAGAGCTGACTTCTTTTGAGCCAGACATTCACGTTTTTCTAAATAAGTTTCTATCATGAGAACAAGTGGTGGTTTCTAAGGACATGAAACGAATGAATGAATTCGTAGTACAGTTATTACGGGTGGTAATAATAGACGGGAGACTAAAGTTGTTGTAATGTTCATTACGCCTATTAGTTTTTCAGTTAGCTTGTCGTAGACGATTCGTAATCTCTCAAGATAGTCAGGTCACAACGTACCTACTTCAAGACTGGCGGAACAAGGTCGGGATGTACAATAAACACATTTTAAAATAAGTAGTGTGCTGCCCCTGACACGGCCGAATTTGCTTACCTTGAAGAACGTTTGTATCTCGTTATCGATGTCCTTTTTAATTAATTCAGTGGATCACCAAATAAATGAATGCTAAACATATCAGCGATAGTGACACAAAGATGACTGCAGTGGTCGAACTGAAAAAGTTATATGAAATATTGACAGGGATTACAGGGAAGCCCGATGTTTCATTTGTAGCGGATATCTCCATTTATTTGTGACGTGAGACATGTCACGGACACACCAAGTGGATTCTATAAATTTAGTGATGCTCTGTGATGTAGAAATTAACATTTAAAGGCGGCGTTGTTACAACGCTGTTCCAATCGCGAAGTCATTGGTGCGTCGTTCATAACTACGGTTGGCAGTGCAGCTCGTGCTACGTAAACGTGGAGGAGGTGGTGTGTCTTACTTCCCCTACGTCGTCAGTTAAGCGGCACATGAAATATTGCGCACATGTCATTGTGAGAAGCTCATTCTAGGGTATATGGTACGTCTTTGTCTGAAATTCAGGTTGATTAAACCTGTTTCATTTTTCCAGTTACATTAGAATATTGGTCACGTCGTTGGATAACGTGATCAGTTTCATTAAAAGGGTGTTATTTCCATTTAAATATCACATAACTGTACATAGTCAAAAAATTGGCGTAGCATTGAGGTAATACTTAGGTATTTATTCGAAAACCTCTTCATTTGTTTGGTTATGTATTCCCATCCTATAAACTGCATACGCTGAAGGATTGTGATCATCACGTTCTTAGATATTGGGATAGGCACGTTATGAGGCAATGGCCATGGAGAAGGCGTTGTACATCAGACCATCTAGTCACAGGTGAAGATCGTTAATGAGTGCCATTGAAGGAATTTGATGGTGACAGTTATTCAGTGAAGTAAACGATTGCGTAACCCAACTGGTCGTCATTATTCGTTCGGTTTGTTTGTGCCCCAATCTTGATAGAAGTTCCGAGAAGCGAAATGGTAATCCTGTAAAGAACCTAGTATTTTCGAGCCTTGATGTTCGGCGCGTATTATCACCAACTTTTTTAGTTCTTTAAAACTTCAGGCATAAAACAGTCTACACTGATTTTTCAGCTGTTTCAAGCTTAGGCTGCGGAACTGTGACAGTAAAACGCGTTTCATCTGCTTGCGAATAGAATGTATAGTGATAGCAATCCCAATGAGCGGTTTCTTTAAATTTGTTTCTGGAGTATCTTTTATCTGAATATCGAGTGTTTATTTTCCAATAACACATGAAGTTTACACCATCGTCTGTTACAGTACTTACGAGGGGCGTTTGAAAAGTCCGTGCATAGTCCGAGAGATGGCACCACCGGCCGTATCGAGGTCATGTTTAGTTAGTAGCATCTTTGGAAATAACGCACACCAGGTTTCAGCCATATTGGTCTATTTCTTTGTGTTTGGCATTCGTGTGAATCAAGCAAGTCGAGTGATGGTCGAAAAAAGATCAAAAAAGAATTTCGTGTGGTGATTACTCAGGAGAGTAAAGAGAAGCTTGATGAACATTACGGTGACTCTGCACCTTCGATTAGAACAGTTTATACGTGGTTTAAAAATTTTCGGAGTGGCAACATTGGCACAAGTGATGCTGAACGTTCTGGATGCCCTGTGGAGGTTACGACTCCAGAAATCATTGATAAAATCCATGATATGGTGATGGATGACAGAAGAAGGTGCGTGAGATTGCTAGTGCTGTGGGCATTTCGAATGAACGGGTATATAATATTTTGGATAAACATTTGGACATGAGAAAGCTATCCGCAAGATAGGTTCCGCGATTGCTCACGCTTGACCAAAAACGGAATCGTGTGAAGTGCTGCAAGGATGGTTTGCAGCTGTTCAGGAAGAATCCGAAGTACTTTAAGCGTCGTTTCGTCACTGTGATGAAACATGGATACGTTACTGTACTCCTGAGACCAAACAACAATCTAAACAATGGGCCACCAAGGGAGAATCTGCACCAAAGAAGGCGAAGACCTTTCCTTCGGTCGGAAATGTTGTGGCGACTGTCTTTCGGGATTCGCAAGGGATAATTCTCATCGACTATCTGGAAAAGGGTAAAACTATTACAGGTGAGTTTTATCCATCGTTATTGGACCGTTTGAAAAACCGAGCTGCAGGAAAAACGCCGGCGATTGGACCGCAAAAAAGTCCTTTTCCATCACGACGATGCACCAGCAGACACCTCAGCGGTTGTGGTCGCAAAATTAATGGAAATAGGATTCCAACTCGTTTCACATCCCACCTATTCTCCAGACTTGGCTCCCTCAGACTACTATTTGTCCCCCAATTTGAAGAAATGGCTGGCGGGATAAAGATTTTATTCAAACGAGGAAGTCATTGCAGCAACTAATAGCTATTCTGCAGACTTGGACAATTCCTATTATTCGGAAGGGATCAACAAACTAGAACAGCGTTGGACGAAATGTGCAAGTCTAAAAGAAGACTATGTCGAAAAATAAAAAAAAAGGTTTACCCCAAACACGTAAGTAGTTTTTACTTTTGCACGGACTTTTCAAACGCCCCTCCTACAAGTGAAAACATGTATAGTGATCCCGACTATTATTTATGAAATAGGAACTTTTAGATTAAACGACTGTCCACAATAACCCTGGATTCGGTGTGGGGCGGCGGTGGGGTGAGTGGACTGCTGTAGTCTGTTGTGGGGTTGTGAACCGCTGAGGGCTACGGCGAGGACGAAGCCTCTCCGCCGTTTCTCTGTACCTAGTTCAGTACAATACAATAACGACATGTGAAACCAATGTCAGAATGCATATTACATATTGTGAGACAAATTCTCTTTTTGTTTGCTTCTCAGCAATAAAAATTTTTTGTGGCACTGTGACTGCATTATATAAAGTTTGTATCAGATTATCACGATGGTTCATTCATGTATAATAAAGTGCAATCTGGATGGACACTTTGTCATACATGAGTCAGCCTCGGCTGAGCAAAACGTAGAGTCTTCATCACAACAGTACGTGTGATGCACGACGTAGTTCGCAGTGTTAATAATATTCCCATAACTGTATCTATGTAACACTTGTTAAAAATAAGATTTTCTGTCACACACGTTGAATTTAAATGTGACTACCATAACGAGACAAGGAAACGCAAACAATAATCCTATAAAAACAACATAAAATCTCAGACTGCATTGACATAACTTCGACGGTTCGAATATAAAATATTTCCCGGTATTACGATACAGATTTTCCGTTGATTCGCGGTAACATAAAGTTTTCCATCTGAACACGGCGCCTGTTGTGAATGACACAAGCTTGCATGCATGCAGATTACTTCGGGCGACCCAGCTGCGCGTCGCTGAGGTAAAGAGGGCGCGACGGTGGCTCGTGTGATCACAACTGGGCTGTCAGTCCGCTGTCACATGTCAGCCATGTTGATTTTCCAAGTATTTGCGCAGTGATGAGTGTGTAATAGGGATGTCGGGGTCTGCGGGTGACCCTTACCGCTGCCGTGTTGGCAGTTAAACAAGGCAGATGACGGACAGGCGAGTGGGTGGGGGGTACGCCGAGATTCGCATTTCTGTGACCCGGAAAATGTTTCGTGCTTCGAAATTTCGCTAACTAAACCATCTCAGTACGCTTCGAAGAAAGATTCACAGTTCTATTTCATTTTACTGATGACGTTGATAAGTCTCCTGTCAACTACGAATTTGATATAAATGGAAGTATCTCTCTATCTTTTACTGATATTTTTCAACGTGAAATGGCAAAGGTGACATGTATCCATTTGTGTGTCAACCGTTCGATGATTTTGAACGAAAATGCATTTGGTAGCGAATTCGATTTCTTTGACCTCCCATCTTTTTCCGTGTTGCAGTGTGGCAGAAGTAAAGCCCTAGCTCAGTGATATAAGGTCATTGTACAATCATAGGTTGTATTAATTGCTAACGAGTAGTGCAATTTTTTGACTCCGAAAAACACATCGGTCGGAAGTAGTATAAGCATGGATCATGTGAAATTTGGCTTTTTCTGTTCGTGAGGTTTTGTATAGGGGAGCGCAGGTTAATGTATTTGTAGACACAAAGACTTTATTGCTAAGAGAACGCAGTGTGTCGTTCTTGATGGGGAAATTTCATCAGAAGCGTAAATATCGTTTGGTACATTTAAAGAAAATTAATGACTATTTTAGTTTGTAACGGAATATCAGCTGTTTTGAAATTTCGTGTAAAAGATTCAAACGGGGTTCGGAATTGGGACTCGAACCCAGCAGCCTTTCGTAGACAGCGCTCTTACCGAGTGAGCTATCCAGGCACGACTCACGACCCACTGTCTCAGCTTCACTTGTCCCAATACATCCGCTACTTCCAAGACTTCACAGCAGCTCTCCTTCATACTTTGGTGGACTATAGAGGGGACATTAGCTGTGAAATGGCTTAGCCACGGTTAAGGGACTGTTTGCAGAATCAGTCTTTCATTTTGCAGTGGACTGGGAGGAGCTCACTCAGACAGAGCGTTGTTCACGACAGGAAGATTCAGGGTTCGACTTCTTGCCCTGCACCAGTTCTAAACTGCAAGGCATTTCCACGATTGTTCCTGTTCACAGTGTATATGTAAAGTGTATGGGTAAAGGAACAAATTCTGAGGTCTCTAATTCCACAATATCTCAGAAAAGATGTCTTTATCCCTAACACCGAGCGTGGAGGCGCAGTTATTAGCAGACTGAACTCGCATTCAGGAGGAAGACGGTTCAAATCCTTGTACGATCATCCAGATTTAGGTTTTCTGCGATTTCACTCAATCGCTTCAGCCAAATGTCGGAATGGTTCCTTTGAAAGGGCACTGTCGATTTCCTCCCCAATTCTTGAAAGAATCAAAGTTCGTGTCTGCGTCTCTAATGACCTCGATGTCGACGGGTTGCTTAATCCTATTCTTCCTTCATTCATTCCTTTTTTTCCCCTCCTTACCATATATATCGCGTAATGACCATTCGGATAAAATTAGCGATAGTGTAATACACTTAGAGGCTTGCCTGCCTTCTTTCTTCCGATGCACCATCTGTGAAGCGAACGGGGAGCGAGGAAACCGTTTTATTCAAGCTACTGAGGCCGATAGTACTCGGCCGTACAGTACGAGTGAAAAGATACTGGAAATAATTACCAAAACATATTTTTTCTATTTTTCAGTTGAGCAGCACTTCTTTCCTTTAGGTTTCCGTTCACATATCTAAGAGCTAACATTAAGGTCTCCATCGTGCAAGGGAAACTCCCCGTTGCACCCCAACAGATTTATAGGTAAAATAGCCCAGTTGGTAGTCCGTTAGAAACTGAAAGCAGGTCAAGCTTGAAAGCAGGAAGAAGTTTTACAGAACTGTGGAAAAAGAAACAAAATAGAAACAGTGAACGGTCCAAGATGAAGATGTGCAACATCGAGAGCTGAGGAGGGATGACGGCGTCGTGGTTGTGTGGTCGAGGTTGCACTGCAAAGCGGGAGGTTTGTGTTCAAATCTCTCTCATCCCTCTTTTTTTTCGTAAAATTATGAACTGTCTATCTGATCATTGACATGTCTGTCTCCTTCTGTAGTCTTGGCAATTGTCATACTATACATTGGTTATAGAATGAGTCATGGGGTAAGAATTTATTACCGTCGCAAGTAAAAACAAAGAATAGTGAGAGCAGGTGAGATGCCGCACAGGCATCTCCCAAAACTGAAAACAACAAATAAACGGGTGTGAAGTATGTTACAAGCAAGGAATTAAAGAGTCATAATATGTGGTTCTTGTGTAGAACAAGAAAGAGTTACGTACGTCTGGAGGTCCCTTTCTTACTCCTCGCTGTTACACCACGACACAGATATAAATTTCAACAGAGACGTCAGTGACTGGACGGAAAGTTCACAGGTTTTTGAAATAACGTAAAAAAAGTGGGGCACGAGGAGATTTGAACGTGAATCTTCCCCTTCGCAGTCCAGCACCGTGGTCACATAACCACAACGCAATGGCTACTCCAAGTCTCTCGATATTAAACATTTTGAACTTACCCCGTTTACTTTTTTTACACCTTCCTGTTTTCATGCTTGATCTATTTTGCCGTCGATACTACTAATTAGAAATAACTGCGGAAGATTTAAACTGGATTGATAAGTTTTGCCTTGCGTGTCTGAGAAATGTGGTAACGTTACATGACTCTCTTATCACCTGTACTTTTATGAAGAAGTAGCTCTCGTAATTACATTTTAAAACTAGCGTGTATTTAGAACTTAATTTCATCTTGACTGACTTTGAATTAATCATCACTTTTTACGGTTACAGTGTCCGACTGCCAGCAGCAGAGCAGTTGCAGCGCAAGGAGAGGTGAGTCTCAGAGCATGCGCGCATACTCATCCATCTTCTTTTAAATGCGTCCCTGCGTTCTTATTTCTTTTATATACCCCAATGTTGTTCTGCTTCCCAGAGAGCTGAAGTAGTTCTCTACATTCGCAGTCTGCAGTATCATCGCTCCAATGTGACAAGATACACGTGATATACACCATGTTCTTTTTCAGTATGTACGGCCATATTTTTTTAAAGTTTTTGCGCCGGAAACGTATGTGTATCAAACTTCCGCACGCACATCAACAGTGCACTCTATAGAGCGCAGCTCCAACCGAATTATTTTGTATCTGCTTCCAAGACATGCTTCTTCACCTTCACTCTGTAGCTGGTTGTTGGCTATGGGTTTTGATGTGACTATGGCTATCGATTTTGACCGAACGGGAAAAAGAAAGGAATGCTGGAACATTGGTGGTGCTCCGGACAGTGATGGGGGAGATACGTGTCAGTTGTGGAATTTTGGAGGAAACATCCTGGCTTTCCTCTGAAGTGATATAGACCAACAAAAAGCTTGTATCTTCGTGGCAAAATGCTGATTGTAAATTGGCTCCTCTAGAATTAGAGTTCACTCTGCTGTGGAGGATCCCAGGGTGCAATGAGATAATAAGTTGAACATATTTTGAAAGTTGTATTAAGAGAGCTGCAATTTTTCCTATGAACGAATTATAATTTAATGATCATAAAGATACAGTATCGTAAGAAACCAAAACACAATTCTTCTTCGTCTCTCTCTCTCTCTCTCTCTCTCTCTCTCTCTTCCTCCTCCCCCCCCCCCCCTCTCTCCCTTTCGGAAAAGTACATAATTCACCTCGTTCTACCCCGGGCATGGGGCAAGAAAAATCAGGTTGGTCTATACTCACGTAGTTTTAAGTGCCTATAAGGTTTAACTACAGTTCTTACTGATTGTGTCCTTTTTTTAAGCCTATTGACAAAAATCACACAGTAGGACAGCCTCATTATCTTCGCTATCTATTCCTGTACTCGAATTGTGTGCCCCTTTTTTGCACACGAAAAAGAGGACCCTTCAACTGACTTGGAATAAAATCCAGCGCAATATAAACTTCAGTCAGGACAATCCTAAGAATAATTGTCGTCAGTTTTTGGTTCTCTCTCTCTCTCTCTTTTTTTACATTTGTCTTCAGACTCTTCCCTATATTGACCCATTCGTAATTTTATTCTGTTTCTTGAATAGTTTTATTCTTGCTCTTTCTCGTTTGGCAAATTTCTTTTTGTCTTTTTCCTTAGCAGTGGCGTTAACTTGTTTTTTTTTTTTATGGCGAATAAGTTAAGGCGGAGGCCTTCCCCTCTCTTCCGATACGTTTTTTCCCTGCTTTCATTACCTTTTGACAAAGACGTTAGAACTTTAGGTGGAACATGAAATTTAAATACCCTGTTCTAAGTTGTCATCCAAGAGCACCGAGGACTGGAACAGTAAATTGGACTTTCTTAGCCGGCGTCTCATTGTTACAGAGGGCTGAAATCTCGCCAGCTTTATCATCCAAACTGGTATGCATGTCTTTTTTGATTGGTGCGCTAGACGAAGGAAACTCCAGTTGCTGAGCTCCAAATATGATCACTTCTTTATTTGAAGTCCCACCAGGTCCGATTTCAATTGTCTGTTGGGAGCAAATTGGCGTCGGTGAATTTGGGTGGGTTAGTTGACCGCGTTTCGGTAGCTTCAAAACCATTAGTAGCAGTTTTCATTGTTAAGCTTTTAATAAAAGCTGATATAAAAAGTGTTGAAGTCTGAAAGAGAGTTATGACTTTCTTTGGGTTGCTTCTTAGCGTCTTTTGAAGCTCATCCCTATAATGAAGACTAAAAGAAACAAGTGGCAGAAGTCTATGAGAGCAATGTGGTGGTAGACTTAGCAACGAAACATGACTCTCCCTCGCCAACGTCAAAGTTCGTAGTATATTTTCAGAGGTGACAGGATACACCCCATGATTCCTCTAATTTAAACAGTATTGATTAACAAACTTTTTATGAAATACCGGTAATAAAGAATTTATATTTACAATTTATTAATTAAAATTTTCGTAATAGTTGTAAGTAATATTTTTATTAGTAACTGGTTTTGAACATTGGAATGAAAACTGGATTTTGATATTAAGTATGTAATTAGAAATAAGACGACGTGTATTTTTCATAAAAATGACTATTAGATGTGTTAAGCGTATATTCAATGACTTTTATATTGATATGAGGTAGGTACATGAACTGAACCGAAAAAGGAAAAGTCCGAAACGAGAGTCGATCCAGTGGTTACCAATCTAGAACGTTACTGCTTTTTTGCTATCTTTATGTATTTTATGCTTCACAGAAATGCTCGTCAAACATGCGCCTCTGTTTAATAGCTTGCATCGGCCAGGAACTGAACCCAGGAACCGGAGATAGCACGCGACCATCTTACCACAGAGCAGCACACTCTGTCAAAAATAGGTTCTACTTAAGGGTGTTCAAAACGCTTGGAAAACCTTAGCGATTTTCTCCAGAATTTTTGAGTGTTTCTTGGAGGGACTCTGGGAGATCAATATTTAAGTTTGAACTTCAAGTGCAATAAATATGAAAAATTATAAAAATCCGGTATGCCGTGTGATCTCCTTGTCAGTGAGCCGCTCTAGTCTAGCAGTGTCATCGAATGTGGCGGCCCATTTGAGCCTCAGTGATCAGCGGGCACTGTGAGTACGAGAATTACCAAGTCTGCAGAAGGCTAGCAGATGAAAGCATGCTCTGGATACGTGATCAGGATAACCTAGGTGGCCCGCCGTTGGCGAGAAACGTACAGAGGGTAACCGCCATAAGACAAACTCTAATAACAACTGAATCGGACTAGTTACTGAGAAACCACTAACATGGTTATAAAGACAAAATGAAGACGAGTGTGTGGGTAAAAACGCACACTCGATTGAAAAATTAGTTTGTGACTAAAGCCTTGAACGACTTTCTCAAACTGTGTTTCGACGCTTATTTGTCATTGAGCACTACAGAATATCATAGTAGATTTCTTATAAACAATACGTATAACAAATGACAGTCCAGAATGTGCATTCCACACATAAAAACATGAATTTTCACAAAAATCCATACATATAGGAAATGTATATATGTTAGTTCCACAACTTCCCCTAAAGCACTGGATTGTATGCAACCAATATTGATGCGCATATCACTTTCTGTTTGAAAAGAATCGCTGTGGGCGTAAGAACCATATACCTGTCAAAGTGTTGGGGGCGTGGGTGAAACAGAAGTGTAGCCCACCACACACGAATGCTGAGACCCAATTCACCCATGTAATATTTGAGAATGAGAGCACTTAGTGACTTGCAACAAACTTTACACGTAATTTCAAACCTTTATGAAACCTTTTCTGGCTGACGATCCGTACAAAAGATGAAAGGGGAAAAGTTTATCGTTTACTACATTTTTGCTGTTCATGCATAAAACTGCCGCATCAGGCACTACTTTCAATTTAATACATCTCAACTAGTAACTGTATTCGCGACACACATTGCAGACAGTATTCACATATACCTCTGAATGTACCTGCAAAATTACATTCTGGTACGACACCTAGTTCAGAAGGTATAAAGTCATCAACATTGAACAGCTTGAAAACAAAACTGCAGGGCGAAATTCACTAGAGATATAGGTGGCATTTGGTTACAAATATATGTGAAATATGTTAATTATATGTCACCTGGGCATATACAGACAAAACTGTGTATAAAAAAACTTTGCAACGATTTCAACCAAGGTTGGTACACATGCTAGTTGCTATCTGGAAATAAATACTGTGGAAGTAAGAACCAGCAATCTCCTGTTAGGTTGGGGATGATAACGTGGAGAGAGAAAGGGGGGAGAAAGAAATGGACAGCTAGAGAGGACATTGATACAGATACGGAGGAGAAGGAGATCGACAGAGAGAGAGGAGAAGGGGGAAATGTATGGAGAAAGGGAAGAGGAGCAGATGGACAGAGAGAGGGGGAGGAGGGGATGGACAGAGAGACAGGGTGGAGGCAATGGACAGAGGAGATGGTCTGACGGGGGAAGGGGGCGTGAAGGGGAGACAGAGAGGGCATAACGAAATGGTCGTGGAGGGGGAGGAGGACATAGAGAGAGTCGGCAATAGCAGACGGACAGTGTGTGTAGGGTAGAGGTGGGTGGACTGACAGAGGGGGAGAGAAGGAGATGGACGGAGTGGGGCTGAGGAGACAGAGGGGGGGGGGGGAGGAAATGGACTGATCGAGTCGGAATAATACATGCCCGGGCAACGCCGTGTACACAGCTAGTAATAAGTAAAACATCGACAGTAGCGGCAGCAATACAAAGTAAATTTAGATACAGGTATATGTATTTACTTTGTACAGATTGTTTATATTTACTAGCCACAAAATAGCATGTTTACCTTACCAAAATCATAATTATTGAACAAACTACTTAAGAAAAATAAAAAAACAAGAACAGTGATGGAAATCCGAGGAAATTTACTTGAAATCTGTTTTATGATACATGTAAATAATATAAAATTTATAGTTTTAAGTATGTTTCGAAAGTGGAAAGCTTGTGAGATTGATTGACAACTGATAGAGAGCTTAAATGGCCGGCCGGCATTTAGCATGCTTGGTGTCAGTCGGTTATTCGATGCTTTCAGGCGCAGTCGATCGGCTGTTGTCTTTTGGGAGAGTGCAGTACGTATGGGCGCCTCGAGTGTGTTTAAATTTTTCTTAAAGAGTTGAATCGCGGCTTGTGATATTCGCGTTTGTCACTAGCGAATACTCTGAAATATTTTGAGCTTGTGAACTTGGAATATTTCACATTAGGCGACCTAGTCTGAACTCTGAAACTTTACCGCGGTTTTTTGCGAGTGGCCTGAACTTGTAAGTTTGACTGGTTTACAATTGTGAAATTTCAACATCAAAATTGCGCTAAACGAACATTGATTTATTTTCAGAGATTTTCCAGAAGTTTACGCGATACATAACGTGAGACGCTGCTACTGTCTGGTTTAAGCTCTCGCTCAGACATCCAATAATTCAGTAATAAGCAGTTATAAAGCTGTGATAGATGATAAAATGTCGAAGGAAAGTGAATAAACGCAGTTTTGTTACATCGTAAAAATACTGTGAGTTGTGAACATTATTTTACATCTCAAATTCCTGCATGCATGCGTTTTGAACTTTCCGACAAAAAGCGTTAGTTTGCCCCCAGACTATAGCGTACTCAGCTCTTAGAAAGCCACCCACGCATTCGGAGGCACTGTGAATAGCGACTTTGAACTGAATTCCAATTTATAATTCCTGACTCACGAGCTAAACCATACAGTCGCAGCGCCATCTAAGAAGAACTGGGAAGTGTTGCTGCTATAGGAAATTCCACAAATTTCGTAACCCATACAAAAAATGACTCTACACTCATCCACCCAGTGCTGTAGACATGTCCAACCTCCTGGTAGCAATCCTAACTCAAAATTCTTTCTGTTCACACTTTCCAGGAAAAATGGACATCGGCGACATCTAACTTCCTCTCGTCGACATACAAATAGGGCAATTACAGTTTTGCCGCTTTCTGTCGATGTTAACGATCGGAATTGACGTCTTCCTTAGCAAGCTATGATCTTTGATTGGTTTTTAGGGTTCACTGAAACATTTGTTTTATCGTGATTATTGTTTGGGAAGCTGTTGACTTGTGCTTGTCAAGTAAATACGTTAGCAACGAAAAAAAAAGAAAAAGAAAACTAACTATACCGTATTAAAGCCCATGGTTCCTTCATCAGATGTTGCTTGGGGTTTACAAACTGATGAAGTAGGATGTCTCTTAAGGAATCGTTGACACAGTCTTCGCCTGCGATTTCAGTTTTAAATCTTTCATTAATGCCGTTTCTTCGATCCAACTGATAAGGTAAGCTTCACAAGTCTTTCATTGTTAGACTGAATAACTGATCCTCCTTACTTTTTAAGTATTTGAAGGGCATAGGTTGCCGTTCTTCCGTAATAAGTTTTTAAAATTTTCAGCCAGTTTATCGGTAGTGTAGTGAAGGTTTTCCGTACATTCGTTGACATAAATTTGCAGAATTGTCTGAGGAACATCTAATTGGTTTGAAACCTTCAGATACCCAGATTGGTCATAAATACATCTACATCATCACTCTGTAGTTCACAGTTAAGTGTCTGGCAAAGGATTCATCCAAACTACTTTACCGGCTTCTTCTCTACCGTTCCACTCCCGAACAGCCCGCGGGAAAAACGAACACTTAACTCTTCCCTTGCGAGCTTTGATTTCTATTATTTTATGATGATGATCCTTATACAGGGCGATTAACGAAGATATGCAAATATTTTAATATGTTATTCTAAAAGTAAAACTAAAGAAAAAAATTCATATAAACATAAGTCCGCCAATGTTTAGTTACTGAGTTACGGCTAATAAAAGATTTTGCCTGAAACTTAGCAACATCTCTAATATGAAGCAATCGTAAAACTGTACGAGGTTAAAGTAAAGCATGTTTTCCATTTATTTTGATGTTATTGGCCTGGTGAATGTAATAAAATGTGTCCCAGACGTGCATCTGCAGTAGTTTTCCAGAACATCCAGAGAAGCAAAGATTATTATACAAGAAATTTGTTCACTTTCCATTAAGAATGTGGAACAACCGTTAGTGGGTTGTTTCAGTCGTTTCCTAACCTTCAAACGAGTTATTTATCTGTATTGTTCAGTGAAAAAACATAACAGTGCATTTAAGTGAAACCAAATAGTAAATTTTGTAATTTGTAGATTATTTATGAAATAGGGATGCCTTTCAAATTTACGACATAGAATAAGCCGATATGGTGTTTATTTATGGCAAATGTAATGGTAATGCTACGGCTGTAGTTATCGAATATCGTGTACGTTATCCAACTCGGAGGATTCCGAATGCACGAACCATTAGTGGAGTATTTCGAGTGTTACGGGAGACAGGTTCTCTACCTAGCGTTCATTATCAGTACGAGCGCTCGATACGTGAAGACGATGATGAGGATATTATGGATGATGTTCAACGTGGCCCGGGCACCAGTACACGACGTATCTCGCAACGATTAGGCATTTCACAGTCTAAGGTATGGCGTACACTGAAGTACGATAATCTGTACCCTTACCATAAACAAAAAATGTGTCATTTACATTGGAGAGATCCTGCCCTTCGTTTGGAGTTGTGAAACTGGTTGAATACAAATACATTTTATTTACTAAATGGTTCAAATGGCTCTGAGCACTATGGGACTCAACTGCTGTGGTCATAAGTCCCCCAGAACTTAGAACTACTTAAACCTAACTAACCTAAGGACAGCACACAACACCCAGCCATCACGAGGCAGAGAAAATCCCTGACCCCGCCGGGAATCGAACCCGGGAACCCGGGCGTGGGAAGCGAGAACGCTACCGCACGACCACGAGATGCGGGCTTTTATTTACTGATGCGGCACAGTTTACTAGAGATGGTATAAACAATTTACATAACGAGCACGTATGGTCTGAAGCAAACCCACATGCAACAGTGCAACGCAATTTCCAGCAGCGATTTAGCATAAATGTGTGGTGTGGTATAGTCAACACACATTTTATTGGACCATTCATTTTCCCATGACGACTAAATGGCGGGACGTACAATTGCTTCAAGAAGAAATGCCCCACTTGCTCGGAGATGTTCCACTTGCTACGCGATTGCAAATATATTTTCAACCTGACGGCGCGCCTCCACATTTCACCAATGCCGTTACTACACATTTAAATGAACATTTTCCCTAGAAATCGATTGGTCGTGGTTGGTTGGTTGGTTTTGGGGAAGGAGACCAGACAGCGTGGTCATCGGTCTCATCGGATTAGGGAAGGATTCGGAAGGAAGTCGGCCGTGTCCTTTCAGAGGAACCATCCCGGCATTTGCCTGAAGTGATTTAGGGAAATCACGATTGGTCGTGGTGCTACGCGTCTGTGGCCACCCAGATCGCCCGATTTAACACCAATGGATTTTTGTATTTTTTGTGTATGGGAATGGATGAAAGACATAGTTTATGATGACAAAGTCAACACACTTAAGGCATTACTTGCTTGCATTATGAATGCAATAGACGAAATTTAGAACAACGCAGTGGAACTAAAACGAGCAACAAAATCTGTTCATACACATGCACCTAAATGCATTGAACTCGATGGAGACATTTTGAACATTTATTGTGAAATTGTACGTACACTGTACAACTTCCCTAACGTTGAGCTTTGTTTTTTCCGGTTTAACATGAGTTTACGTGTGCTATGGTATTAATAAAAGATCATCTGACACACTAATATAGTTTCAGTTAACATTATTACTATCATTTTTCCAAAATTAAATTCTCTACAACTTCTGTTGAAAACTATGTGCAATTGTCTGCAATTTAGAAAACAAATTAGGCAAAGTGGTTAATAAATTAAAAATTTTACGAAATTACGTCTTTGCTTCTCTGGATGTTCTGGAAAACTACTGCAGATGCACTCTGGGATATTTTTTATAAGATTCACCCGATCAATAACAACAAAATAAATGGAAGTCGTTCTTCCCTTTAACCTCGTACAGGTTTGCAATGGCTTCATATTAGCGAAGTTGCTAAGTTTCAGGCAAAATCTTTTATTAGCCGTAACTCGGTAACTGAACATTTTCGGACCTATGTTTACATGAACTGTTTTCTTTAGTTTTACTTGTAGAATAACATATTAAAATATTTTCATATCTTCGTTAATAACCCTGTATAGGTGGTCACCAACAAAAAAATTTTCACATCCTGAGGAGAAAGTTCGTGATGAAAATTTCATGAGAAGGTGCTGCCGCAGTGAAAAATGCCTTTGTTTTAATGATTGCCACCACAATCCTTGTATCATATCCGTGGCACTCTCCCCCCTTGTTTCGCGATGATACAGAACGAACTGCCCTTCTTACAACTTTTCCTATGTCCTCCGTCAATTCCATCCGATGCGGATCCCAGCAGTACTCCAGCCGTACTGAAAGTAGTCTCTTTAGTAAACCTGTTACATTTTCTATGTGCTCTGCCAATAAATCGCCTTCTTTGGTTTCCTTTCCCCCACAGCATCATCTGTGTGATCGTTCCAGTTTGTTATTCGTAATTGTAATCTCTAAGTATTTAGTTGAGTTTCCAACCTTTAGATTTGTGTGATTTACGTTAACTGAAATTTAGCAGATTCTTTTTAATGCTCATGGGGATGACTTCACACTTGTCATGATTTAGAATCCATTACCACGTTTTGCACCATACAGATATATTGTCTAAATCAGTTTGCAATTCGTTTTGATCCTCTCATGGCTTACTTGACGGTAAATGATAGTATCACCTGCAAACAGTCTGAGAGGACTGCTCAGATTGCCTCCTAAATCATTTGTATAAATCAGGAACAACATAGGGCTTATAATACTTTTTCGGGGAACGCCAGATATTACTTTTGTTTTACTCGATGATTTCCCGTCAGTTATTACGAACTGTGTCCTTTCTGACAGGAAATCATGAATCCAGTCACACAGCTGAGAAAATACTCCAAAGGCAAGCAATTTATTTAGAAGTCGCTTGTGAAGAACGGTGTCAGAAACCTTCCGGAAATACGGACTCAATTTGACGTTCCCTGTCAATAGCACTCACTACTTTGTTCGAATAAAGAGCTGGTTGTGTTTCACAAGAGCGATATTTTCGGAATCCGTATTAGCTATGTGTCAACAAATAGTTATCTCCGAGGTGATTCGTAATGTTCGAGGACAGAATATGTTTCAAAATCCTACAGCAAATCGACGTTAGTGATACAAGTCTGTAATTCAGTGGATTACTCGTATTGTTTTTTGGTTTTAGAGTCCAACTATCTGAAATCGAAAGAAAAAGAAGTTAGGGACCCAGTGAAAACTACCTCTGATTGTGGGGCAGAATGGTTACTTCACTGTTCAGCTCCATGGGCGCAATTTAGGTTATGGAGGTAAGGTCACTCGAGAAAGATTCGTGAACTGGTACTCAACGACACGGTACTAAATGCACTTTAATGCACATTAAGCATGTACTAACAATAGTTGTAATGTAAACATGTACGTCTTGGTTACAAAACCATCAGAAGTTGCAAGACTGGAGCAAAAAGTCACACAACGAAAACTTAAGTCACTAACGTTCAAAAAACTAGAAAATGTTACTGCCATAGTGGAGCAGCAGAGGTTAGTGTTGCACTTACTACTACTCGCTGTTAGCTCCTTGACACGGAAAAGCGCCGAACTACATTCCGCCTTGTGCTCCGAGTGCTCCTTCTTACATCTTATTGTCCTTCGTGGATAAGACAAGGAAAAGTTATTTCAGCTGTTTACGGAAATTCTCATCGACAACTGAAACAACATAGGCTCTATTACTATCCTGATAGAATATTTAGGGGAAGACATTATTCTCTCTGTAGCAGCGTCGTTGGCATATAACGGCATAATAGCTGACCGCATGAATCAGATGACATCGTGTTTTGCGCCCAGTGGTATCCGAAACCACGACGCTGGGCTCAGGTCAGCATATGAACAGCTTCCAGACGTTATGTATTAGTCCATTGGGTGAGGTCAGTAACAGAGGATCCGTAATAGGCGTGTTAGCGGCCGAGAAACAGATACGCTGGATGGCTACGTCGAATTGTGTCGCGATAGTAACGGGATTTGTGATACAATTTCCTTAAGACAATCGCAAACCACTAAGCGACATCCACGTCTTAAAACAGTAGACGTCAATAAGATGTCTCCGATGGTCCCCTTCTAAAGGGAAGTGCTCCGGCCTCCAACCGCAAATTCCGTTTAGCATCTCGACGAACCTCTGATGACAATAGTGTGGGTCCACGTTACTCGATCTCTAGAATTTCACATCCGAAATCTGGTTACTATTACTTTTAATGTGGGACGCTCGTTCCAAAACCCGAAACGAGAGAAGTAAGCCCGTTATGCGGTTGTCCTACAGGTCCGTTTCCTAATATTGTCTAGGAAATAAAAAATAAAGTTCGACAACTTTGTGTATTGTCAGTTACACAGTCTGAAAACAAGCTGAAGTACAGCAGTTAACATGAGGTCTTGTGTTCCTTCTTTCGTTTACTGGCAGACAGAAGAGGCAAATAGAGAGACTGACAAATAACATCCGCGGTATGGTCCTGGTGCGTAAACAATTGTTGTAACTTTAATTTTAGAGCGCTGCACTTTCATACACCGGATTTATTTGTGAGCAGTTACTGCTTAGTTTCGGTGAACTACAGCCAAGTCCGAGGAGCTTCTTCAGCAGTCTTTGTGTTTTGAAGATCACAAACACAGCTGTGCTTGGAGAACATCGCAAACAGCCCGGAGTCGTAACCCGGTGCTTGAAACAGTGTGTCGTAAAAGCAGCGCCAGGCGCGGAGCGACATCTTTACGTGCCGTGGAACTGCCGTTTTACTAACCATAAAAAGCAGCCATGTCGTTTCATGTCGCGCTACGAAAAATTACCGCCCTAGGTTGCTTAAGCCCATAATATCTAGTCTAAAAAATTGTCGTCTGCGACGCCTTTTTCGTACGGTTAAATAAATGTACCATGAAATGCCAAATTAATCCTCAGAACTAACATGAAGTTTGGGCTGCTGTGTAAACGTGAAATAAACCTGATGCTTTCGCCTCCTGCAGTTACATCCACAGGCTACAGTAGCGTGGTGACTGAGAACATTAGTACCTTTAAAATTTAGTCATGTCCGTATTAGAATGGTTTCCGTAACTACATATATCCTACAAAATTACACGTAAAAATTTTTTTAGTGGCACATGAGCAAAAAGATAGTTACAATCCCGGAGACAGCATACATGAAACACATTTTTTTCCGAATGTAGCAAAACACCTGAAATGTACAAAATACATCTATCAATTCGGTATAGCTGTAGCGCAATCGATACTTCGTGTGGCTACCACAAGCAACAGTATAGTGCGTAAAGTGATGTTGTTACTACAGAGATTGAGGCATGCGACGCGTTTATATTTTTTGTTCTAAAAAGATTCGCTCATGATAATGGAAATCATCTGTTACATCGAAAAACTGTAATAAAGCATGTAATCCGTATAGACTATTGCATTTTATGTATAAACCAGAAGTCGTGAAGGATTTGTATGTGCTTACGCTTGGAAGTCACCGCGCCTCTGAACGTATGCATTTCATGAATGGCAGAAGAATGGTAACTGGTTCCAGCATCTGAACATAAGCTGGCAGTCACTCGTGATGAGAACGGTCCTCAGCTTGAATGCAATACCTACCTGTTGTGAAGAACTGCAGGATGTACGCATAAAACGGGTTGTTTGGAGTCATAATTGCGACAGGTGCATGTTTAACAGACTGTGCATGTGACAAGGTCACAATGTCTTCATTAAGCCGTCCTCACACAGAATGCGTACGCCTACGTGGGCATGCCGTGTCACTGATTTTGTATTCTCATAGCGCAGAATTCAACATTATGCAGTATATTTAAGGGTTCACGTCAGTAATAAGTTGTTCAAATTTTCTGAACGTGCCGTATTATCTTAATAAGCATGTTCACACCCGTACTGAGTATGTAAGAACGTAAAAGTAAATTTGATAAATGTCATTCTTCAAGGTATTTTTTAAAATTTGTTTCTTTATTTCACAAATCTGTGTAAATGGAAATAGGAAATTCTATACTTGATCACATCGCTGTAGCATACGTTGGGTATGCGTCCTTCGAGTCATAGAGTATGTCACAAACATGTTATACCGTCCAAAATGTAAGTTTTCACCAATCGAGAAGACGAATGTTACGTGGTTAAACGCAAATAATATTTCTCTTTTTTCTTCCATTCCTCTTATTTTTCCCGCCCCAGACAGTTTTCTCGTTACATCCAACAATTATATGGCCGTGTTACTGCAGGCGAAAAACTGCAGCAGAATTAATGCCTGTTACTTCCGTACAGCCCTTGAAAATGGAGTCGAAGCATCGAAACCAGGGTTGCCACAGGTTGTGGAAGTCAGGGAATATGAGGGAATTTCAAACACGTCAGGGAAATCAGGGAAATATCAAGGTAAATTTGAAAAAAAAACACTAGAATGATCTCATTTTTGTCTTTGTAGATGAAATGGTTTGTTTACTGAAGTGTCATGCATCATCATTGGCTGGGTGCAGCTGAGTACGTGCGCCGCTTCCCTACTCATTCATTCCTACTGCTTCCCCCTCCCTACCACTCCCCTCAACTTGCAGTCAGTCTGCCACCACTTCTTGTTGGATCTGATTCTCAGAGACTGTAGGCACAGCGTCCGAAAAAGGCGATCATGTGTGCATGCGTTGTGTCCGAATGATTGTGTGAATGTGTGTGTGTGTGTGTGTGTGTGTGTGTGTGTGTGTGTGTGTGTGCGCGCGCCTGACAAAAGCTATGGCTGAAAATTTAATTGTGAGAGTGTGATTGTCTGTTTTATTTGCCCGTCTGTGGCTCAGCAATCACCTTTATGGTAAGCTGCTACTTATCCTCATTATTATTGATTCTCAGAGTATTTGAATAAGTTATCTGTTGCATGGATTGATCACAGTGGTCTTATTTCATCAACGTACTGTCTGTGGCTCGTGAACAGGTGGCCACACGAGTGGATTTCCACGACGGGCCAAAATCAGAGGCCTTTTCTGCGGGTGTCTGGAATGGATCAGGCCTGCCGATCTGAAGCCATTCGGTTCCCACTAATGTGGAGGCGTTGCCTTTCGGATCTAGTCTCAGTGATCTGCCCGCAGACCATGTATGTCTGTTTGTTTGTTTGTTTGTTTGTGTGTGTGTGTGTGTGTGGCGTAATGCAGTGGATTTTCATGGTTTATCCTTGGACCCAGGACTGCCATCTCTTCAGCAGGCCAGAGACAATGGGCGATGGCTTTCAGGAATTGCATCTGTCTCACCGCAAGTACGTTGTATAGCGTGGCATTTTGTTGACATTTTATTTGTTCTACTACATCTTGACACTTCCAAAGTAGTTTATATGTTAGAAAGTATGAACGAGAAGAAGAAGAAAATTGCGTCAGTCGCCGTCGTTTTGTACGCTATGTACTCATTTATTTTTAGAAATAAAAATCACACAATACGTGTAAGATAATGGATATAACACAGTGGGTAATAACCGACAATAACGAACGTAGCAGAGCAACATTTTATTGGCGGTCACCTACAGTGTTGGTTTACACAGTTCTTCCCCGCCTTAAGCACTTCTTTCAAGAGGCCAATTTTTTTCTGAGGTTATTTCTGAAATCAGCGAAGGTATTTTGAATCAGTCTTGCGACTCGAAGTAAATGTGTATTTTTGTCACCAAATGTGTTTCGTTTTATTGAAATAAAATGTCAGTGATCGTAATGAAACACATAAACCATGTGGTTTGTTTTCTCCATCTGAGAACAGTTCATTACGAAAGATGTTGATGTTAGTACTTAAAATTTTTGCTCACATCAGGGAATGCCATCTGCTTGCAAGTCTTTTCAGATATGTACTCGTTTGCGATATTGTTTTTTGTACCATAGCTGCAGAGACAGATTGTCAACTTACGTCTTAACCTACCCTTGAGATCTCAAAATTTGTCAGAGAAAAATGCTAAAACTTGTCTGGGAATCAGGGAAATATTAATGAATTTCACTTGGGGAAACTTGTGGCAACCCTGGAAACGCATTGGGCAAGAATGAGGAAATAGAAACATTATGACCGAAGACGGAATTTTATTAATTAATATATCCCTAACTTAGTATATCATGGACAAACGTGATATAATAGCGCTTACAACATCGCATGTTGGATCAAGCAGATGTATTTGATTACATCTTCTGCATTAGACAGTTTTTGTATAGGAACTTGGGTGTTATAAACATATGCTGTTTCAAAGGGCCGATTTTTTGAAGCACATTTTTAAAAATCAAGCTTCTTATGCGACTAGCAATACATAAATGATTAAAAAGTATATATCGGTGGTATCTGCTGGTGCAGATGGATAAACGAGAAAGTTTATTTTTATTAATTTATTCGCAACCAATGGCTAAGTACATCTCCACTTATGTAGAAGCGAAAAATTTGTGCTAGCCACTTGTTTACTACTATATCTTAGTTTATCTCGAGGACGAGGTATAGGGTATTTGGTATCGTACTGCTTTGAAATGCAGGAACCTACGTTCATTTTCCTGGCATACATCTAATTTTGTCGCAAATGTGTAAAATTTTGTTACAGAAATGATCCAATATGTTCATGACTTTCTTTTTAACATGTTAATCGGCACTGTATCCGCTGGTGTCCCAACAGCGTCTATAGGGTATCCTCCGCTCATATTCGATAATCGCTGATGAGTTTAACGCAACTGTTCCACGTTCGTTGAATTCGGGATCAAAAATCAGACTGTTCGCATTGTAACAAAGACTTGTAGGTATTGATCTTCGTCTTGTACCATGTATCCGCAACAGGCGTCTTGGTTTGTACATCCACATGCCCGCTTCATTACGAATTCGCTCTGAATCCCACACTGAACGTCCAGTGTGTTCAACCGCTGCGCCAGCCCTCTCTGGAAACCTGCATTAAGAATAAACGTCTCGACTCTTATGATACTGTTGTTTTATTTTCGCACTTAGCCTGGGGTATTTAATATTTCGGTTATACAGACGTATGTGATGGATTACGTAACTTAACGTAGAAAGTAAAGTAAAATGTTTCTCAAGAAATCTAAAAAATTACAGTGCCCAGTCACATTAATGTGACCATCTGTCAGAGGTCTGACTAACCACCTTTTGGAGCACGAACCACTGCGAGACGTGCAGGAAGGCAGTCAGTAAAGTTCTGGAAGGTGAACCGACAGGGACGTGGAGACATGCCGACACCTGTGCCGTGACCAGCTGCGCTGGGATTCTGGGCTGAGGAACTGTGGCGCGTACAACCCGATCGAGATTCTCGATTGGTTTAAATCCAGGGAGTTCGGTGGCCGGGGGAATACGGTGCACTGTGAGCTGTGTGACGCAATTTATTTTCCTGCTAGTAGATGCTATATTGCCGAGGAAAAACAGACGGCATGTGGGAGTGGATATGGTCCCCAAGGAATTATGCATACTTGTATTGATACACTGTGTCATTCACCATTACGAGATCGCCCAGGAAATGCCACAAAGAACAGCCGATGGCCATCCGTCCGATGGAGCATAAAACGTTGTTTATCTGTGGCAATCTGTCGCCACTCAGTGAACGTCGTATTGCGTTATTGGGATGCAAATTCCAGATTTCGTCGCCGATGGACAGCAGTCAGTATGGCTGCACGAACCAGGACCCTGCTGCGGAGGCCCATACGTTGAGGAGTCGGTCTTGGTCTGACCTTGGTTCACGTGGGCGGTCACTTGCTGAACAGTTGCATTTCCGTTCTCCCGTTCACATCTCCGCAGCCGTCGTGTTGTTCACCCCTTTCATGTATGGCTGGTGGTGCACCACAGTTGCCTCGACGCCCGTTTTGGTTAGCGCCATTTGGCCATTCACGGTATACTTTAACCACGGCGGCATGCGAATAGTTTAACAGTTAGCCGTTTCTAAAATCATTTTCACCCGAAAATCAACGATCACGCCTTTTTGGACGTCAAATAAACTGCTCCGTTTCCGCATTACGAGAACGGCTGCGCTGTTATGTGCGTTCTCTCGACACGCTTCATATACCGTCCATCTATAGACATTTTTTTTTTCCCAGTAACAAGCTCCGTTGTAAAATCCCGTACATTTCATTTTCTTATTAATAGCGATAAAAACAAGTAGGGTCCAGTTGTTGCTCTCCTGATAAGTTTCGTTTCATGGGAGCCAAGAGTACCACAAGCTAGTAGTTACGTTCCGACGGACACTTTATATGTATAAACTGGAGATTCACGGGAATTTGACCAGTGCAGTTTGATAAATACTGAGGTTTCTCTTCATTTATTCAGAATTCTACCCGTATGGTGATTTACAGAAAGAGTGGTACCAAAATGTATTCTCACTGCTGTGTCATATGTAATATTCCTGTTCTGATACTATGAACAAGAAGGAGGAGACTCAAGCATCTGCATGCTGAGATCTGACCAGTTCAAAGGATTATCGTCAAATGTAACTGTCGACTGTTCCAAATGCAGTAAAATCGATTGATTCCTCTGAGTGGGCATCAGAGCCTCGATGGATTAAAAAAAGAAGACAACGCACAGTTTCACCAGGCTTCTCTTTTTAATCTACTTTGTTAAGAACTACCATCTACACGTAGTTGCGAGAGTATGCTCTTAATACAGACCTCATGAAGCGTTTCTCAACAGCCGTGTCTCAACACATTGGTGTGTCGCGAATACGTGTCAGGTGTGTCACGAAATTCTTAAAGTTGTATGATCATCCGCAGAGAAAATATGTTGCACATAAAAAAAATATCGCCTAATAATTTCTTGGAGCAGCTCAGTTTAAAAGAAGTCGTCCATTATTTTACATGATTATATGAAAAATAATAAAAAAATTGTATCTAATTTATGTGTTTGCCTTTTTTGCGTCTAGGAGTAAAACCACATGTAGAGTTATCGCGAAAGTTTGAAACGTGCTTTGTTGTGTCACATAGGAAAATGGTTGAAAAACACGACTCTCGTCCGCGGTGGAGATGGGTGCATCATTCTCGTAAGTAGTATGAAACAGAAATTACGTGCCAAGCATGTCATGGTCGTCAGTATACTCGGCCTCGGAGAAGGCTCCCAAAAACGACGCACACGCAGCTGTTTGCTGATTCACTACATGTGTACAAGTGTCATGTACGGGTCACTTGTGCACGCGAGGCCGAACTGCAAACAGCTCAGCTGCGTATGCGTGAGTTGGGTATTTATTCAAACAAAGTAATAGTTAAAATAACAACCTAGTAGAAACGATGTTCTTCTTTTACAGTGAAGTCCTTAACTCAGTCTCAATTGAAGTAACATGGAGTTTCGAAGTTAAAAGACTTTTTCGCATACACTAATGAGACAAAACATCATGACCACGTGCTTAATAGCAGGTTGGTCTAGCTATGGAATGCAACAGAGGAGCGGTTGTGCGTGCCATGGATTCGAAAATACTTGACATGTTAGCGGAGGTAAATTTCAGCAGATGTCTACACACAGGTCACACAATTGTAAATTACTGCCCTGTGCTTTATGGGCGCGGAGCTGTGTCCGATAGTTCCCTAGATGGGTTACATCTGGTTCAGACTAGGCTAATATGGTGGCTAAAGCGCTAACGTGAGTTCACCAACATGCTACTCAAAGCGATTGGTGGTACGATAGTAGCCATGTGACACGGACGGTTGTGGCGTCATGCAGGTGAGCAGCAGGTACGTGATAATATTCACGTAGTCTACAGCTGTCATGGTGCCTTCTATTAATACCACAGGTCCCAGGAAGCCGAAGTGAAATTTCCACACAGGCCTGCGTAAGTGGCGCGGTGCCGTTCACCTGGATGATGGCTATCCGGATACAGGCACTGAGCTGGTGTAACAAGAAACGTTATTCATCCGACCAGGCTAAACTTCCAGTTTCGATTATCCCGTGCCAACTGCAATCGTAGTGGAGGAAGTCGTTGAGTCAACATGGGAGCACGTACGGGTCGTTTGCTGCGGAGCTCCAAGTTCAACAATGTGTGCTGAACTGTACCTAAACACTTGCATTTGCACCAGCATTGTACTGTGTAAACAGCTCGCTCACAGAACGCTCCCTACTCTACTTCAAAGAGCGGAGCAGCCACTGTCATCGACATTCTGTGACAGGCCGTGGACGTCCAAATTTCCGCCTACTTGTGGTTTCACCATTCTCAACCACCATGCATAAAAGCTGACGATCTGACGACAGTAGCACGCGAACAGCAGATCGGCTTGACCCTTTCCGAGATGCTTGTACCAAGGCGACGGACCATAACAATCTGCCCTATATCAAAGTCGCTTATGTCAGTGGATTTCCCCATTCGCGGCGCGGGTCGCGCTAGAGTGGTTCACCATTCGTCTCTGCGCTGCGCATTATATAGGTGTATTAATCGCGCAAACTAAACTGACACGCGGCGTGCCGACTCATGAGAGGTGATTTGATTCGATAAAAATAGAATGCATTCAACCGGCAGTGTCAGCTTTCCCTCGCTGCCGACCTAAACTGGCTAGCAAAAGAATTACAGAGTTAGTGTGTCGTCTGTTCGTAACAGAGTTAGTAATTGCTTTGGCGTAGTGCATATTACTTCTATGTTATGCGTAATTTGGGTTGAAGTAGTCTGTCTTAAAGACATATCGCACTTATTGACGTATCCATTGCTACAGATTACATAGAGTAGTTGTTGTGAAATATCTATAAGAAATGTATTTAGCAAATGTGATACATGGAAGTGTACTAATGGTTTTTACGTAGATTCTTCATATACACACAATTATAATGAGAAAATCAACAAAAAAAGCAAACAGTATGAAGTCTGCGAAAAGTCATTCAACTTCAGACACTTCATGGGTATCGTCAGCTTTATCTGAACAAGGTCCTGGTGATTCACTGGAGTCGCCTGTGCCAACATTAAAACTGATGTTGCCATTGGTAACATTAGTTATACCGTCGTTCGTCCAGTACTCCTCCAGTACTGTTCCACCTTACAATAGTAATCTGTCCAGTCTTCTCCAGTGACTGACACCAGAGAATCGTCCGCAAGTTTTCGGAGATTTTCCGCAGACATTTACTTTCGCCCGCGCAAGTTCGACTGCGTTTAGGTCACAGTTACAGTGCGGCAATCGTATCATTCTGTGATCTTTGGTGGTGACCAATACGTCGACAGCGTAGCATGTTGCGGCAGGTTTATGTACCTGCATTAAGGAGCAAAGAGCCTTCTTTCTCAAGGTTCAGCCGCACTCTGTTTTGATGTTAGCCACTCGAGCGACCGTCATTGAATCATAATAAGTGGGATGTTTGTCCAGCTTCCTATTGTGATAGGACGCACGGTCTAAAACAGTAACTGAGTTAAGGAGGAAGATGCGGTAATACTATTTCTTCAAATTATTTTTTCAAAGTTATTCGAGTTCACATGGCCGTGGTAATCTCCTTGGTTCGATCTCTTAAAGAACTTGAGGTAAGATGCCCTCAAAAAACCGTTCTCCGAACCGACAGATGATACTATTAATCTCTTGGAGGCTCTTCCCCAAGTGTAGCGCCGCCCATGTCTTCGGTTTACCAACAATTGCCACAAGTGAGGTTGTTAGCGAGCAAACACTCGTGTAGCTGGAATATTTCGTTTCCTGCCTCCCTAATGGCTTGACCTCTACAAAAAATCTAGATCTTCATTCCACAATGTCCTCACGTTCGAGTAACAAAGTTCTCTTGTTTCGAGACCTTTTCTACATGAAGCCGATTAACTTCAAAACTGTCCTAAGTTAAGTACCACACCAATTCCAAACTGTTTTAGATCTCAAAACTAGCAGCAGTTTCTTTATGTTGGAAACAGTTTTCTGCATCACATAGAAGTCTCTTACTCTATCACTAATGACGAGTTTGTCAAAGTCATCCAGTTCCTTGTGCATGTCTCCTATTAAGGACGGAAAGCAACGTCACTTCAAAACTCTGATCACATTTTACCGTTACTATTTCGAAATACAGTACTTTACTTCTACACAAAGTCGTTACAGTGTAATCAAAGACACATGAAAAAGAAATTCAGATCGAGAAGAGCCATCTATTGAAGGACAGTGGAACAAGTAGACTACTGAACCAAACGAATCTTTTCTTCTTATGGGTTCTTGGAGACTGTCTCGAATTAGTCTTGGTTAATTTCTCTGTCACCTCATACCGGACATGCTACTTCCTGTGTACTTATTGGTTATCCGGCCAGACTGTGATAACAGGTAGAACAGTTCCTTCTCCTTTTATTCCCTCATAACAGTATGTGATGTCATTAGGCACTATTTCGCATACTTGGCTATGTAACATTTTATTCTCTTTACATAATGGATTGGAAGGAGTGATAACTCCACGGAAGGACCAGCATCCCAAATTCAGTATTTACCCACGATAAAAAACTCGACACACCGAAGGCAAAATAGAACGAATAAAATAAAGGGACTGGGCAGCACCTTTGTTAGACGAAGATTGGCAGCACCAAAACAAGTTCATATCGGATCAAAGTTCTACACTGTCTTTAGAGTTTGGTCTATTCCGCTTCTCTCTCTCTCTCTCTCTCTCTCTCTCTCCCTCCCCCTGCCCCATTTCCGCCACCCCACCCACTGATCGTCAAATTAGTCTTCGCGATTAGTGATTCTACTTTCAATAGCGCGTCATGTGCGACAACGCCACACCAGACATATTCATTTTCTCCTTGGGTAGTGGTCATTAATGTTTTGGCTTATCGATATACACGCATACAGTAGTACGTCTAATTATACGCCACTAACGGAAATAGTGTAACATGTGATATAAATATTGCGTCAATCAAGCAGATGAACATAAGTTCACGAGGGCATTCTGGTGTGAAAGACTGATTCGTGATTTGCAATGGTTTAATGACTAACATAGTAAATTCGTGTTCAAGGGCGCGGTCTTGGTTGAGCGCATCGTTCTCGAACGTCTTTTTCAAGGTTGGCTACAACGGCGACGTGTCGCAAGCCATTCACATCCCCGAATGTTGAATATACGAGGGTGAGTCAAATGAAAGCCTTAAATTTGTAATCGCAAATCGAAATTTCGCGCCGTTTCCTGTAAGTTGGTAAGCGTGCTACAAACAGCGTGTAGAATGGCCTGTAGATGGTAGCATAGTGCAGATGCACACATACCTTCGCAGTATCAGTATAAAGATGACCGGCCCACTTGCGACTTGCACCAGGGAAGAACAGCGTTCTGCTGTTCGGTTTTTGCGTAGTGAAGGTGTGAAACCTATTGAAATTCATCGACGAATGGAGGTTCAGTACGGTGATGCATGTTTGTCACAGCAGCAAGTCTACGAATGGAGTAGGAAGTTCGCAAATGGTGTGACTTCAGTGGAAGATGCTCCTCGTCCAGGTCAGGCACAACGAGTTGTGACTCCACAGAACATTGCAGCAGTTGAAGCCATAGTGAAGGAAAACCGCCGAGTGACACTGAATGACATTGCAGCATGTTTACAGATTAGTGGCTGGTTTAAATGGCTCTGAGCACTATGGGACTTAACATCTGAGGTCATCAGTGTCCTAGAACCTAACTAACCTAGGGGCATCACACACATCCATGCCCGAGGCAGGATTCGAACCTGCGACCGTAGCAGTCGCGCGGTTCCGGACTGACGCGCCTAGAACAGCTTGGCCACCGCGGCCGGCTTTACAGATTAGTCATGGGTCAGCACATCACATTGTGCATGATGTGCTCCAGTTTCACAAAGTGTCTGCAAGATGGGTGCTACGGCAGCTGACTCCTGAAATGAGAGAACGACGTGTTGATGCTTGTGAAGAACCTCTTTAGCGCTTTGAACGAGAAGGTGATGGCTTCCTTGCAAGAATCGTTACTGGGGACGAAACATGGGTTCACTTCCACCAACCGGAAACGAAGAGAGCGAGCAAGGAATGGCACCATTCCTCATCACCAAAACAAAAGAAGTTTCGAACAGAACCATCAGCAGGGAAGGTTATGCTGACTCTCTTTTGGGACGAAAAAGGCGTCATTTTGGAGCATTACATGCCTAGAGGGACCACTGTCACCAGTGCATCATACACAGATCTCCTAAAAAATCATCTGCGGCCTGCAGTCAAATCAAAGCGACATGGATTGCTGTTAGCAGGTGTCCTTTTGCAACATGACAGTGCAAGGCCCCACACTGCCCGTACAACAGTTGCAACAATCACAGACCCGCATTTTGAGTGTCTTCCTCATCCACCATACGCACCAGACCTTGTCCCAAGTGATTTCCGTATGTCTGGACCACTCAAAGACGCAGTGGGAGGAAAGAAATACCGTTCTGATGAAGAGGTACGCCAAGCGGTGCATGAGTGGTTGCGCAGACTACAAAAAAAATTCTTTTTCTAAAGGAATTCATGCACTTTGTAAGCGCTGGAGGACCTGCATTGAGCGTGGGGGAGATTATGTTGAAAGGTAATACACTTTGTACCACTTGTGCACAATAAATAATATTTTAAAAAATATTTAAGGTTTTCTTTTGACTCGCTCTCGTAGAAGCAGGACGTGAATAAGAGTAAGAGGAAGAAGAAGAAGAAGAACTGAAACTACGTTGATATATCATCTGAAGAATCAGCATAGAGAAAAAAATGCTGTCGTCGCTTACATCGTTAAGACGGGTGGTGCTCGCGAGAGGACAGAGAGGTGGCAGAAGGTGGGCGCGGGCAAGCGTTTAGGCGAGCTGCAGGCGCCGGCTGCGGCTGGTGCGCGCGCAGGCAGCAGACGACGCAAATGAGTCCCCGGCGGGCGGCGTGATTAAACCGCGCCAGCCGCCGCCACCGCCGCAGCAGCCAGCAGCCAGCCCCGCCCCTCCCCGCGGCCGCACTTGGTGGGCTCAATCTCGCTGCCGCGCCGTCGCGGCCGCGGCCGCTGCCTGATTAAAATAATAGCCGCACTTGCTACTCGGGCCCACGCCTGCATCTCCATTCGTCCCTCCCTGACCTGTTGACTCCCGTCCGGTCGCCTTGTTAGTGCACTGCTGCGCCTGAAAACTGCTGACCGGAATAATATACATACGAATGGAGAAGAAAATTGAGGAAGTGGTAGATGACGATCAGTCTCACTTTAGCGAAGACTAGCGAACCCGGCAGCCTTTCGCAGCTGCAAAATATACCGGGTGATCAAAAAGTCAGTATAAATTTGAAAACTGAATAAATCACGGAATAATGTAGATAGAGAGGTACAAATTGACACACATGCTTGGAATGACATGGGGTTTTATTAGAACCAAAAAAATACAAAAGTTTAAAAAATGTCCGACAGATGGCGCTTCATCTGATCAGAATAGCAATAATTAGCATAACAAAGTAAGACAAAGCAAAGATGACGTTCTTTACAGGAAATGCTCAATAAGTCCACCATCATTCCTCAACAATAGCTGTAGTCGAGGCATAATGTTGTGAACAGCACTGTAAAGCATGTCCGGAGTTATGGTGAGGCATTGGCGTCGGATGTTGTCTTTCATCACTAGAGATGTCGGTCGATCACGATACACTTGCGACTTTAGATAACCCCAAAGCCAATAATCGCACGGGCTGAGGTCTGGGGACCTGGGAGGCCAAGCAGGGGTGGAGCGCCATCCTGCATAAACATCGTACGTTCCAGCAGGTGTTTATCAGCCAGGTTGGTGATGATGCGATTCTGTAACATATCGGACCCGTCACGGTAGCAGTTACAAAACCAGAATCACGCATTTCTTCGAAGAAAAAAGGCCCGATAACGGTAGATGTGGTAAATCCAACCCATACCGTGACTTTCTCGTCGTGCAATGGAGTTTTCACGACAGTTCTAGGACTTTCGGTAGCCCAAATTCTGCAGTTGCGGGCGTTGACAGACCCTCGGAGCGTGAAATGAGCTTCGTTGGTCCATATCACGTTACTCAATCAATCGTCATCTTCCGCCATCTTTTGAAACGCCCACACCGCAAATCCCCTCCGCTTCACTAAATCGCCAGGTAACAGTTCATGATGCCGATGGACTTTGTACGGATAGCATCGGAGGGTACGCCTCAGTGCCAACCAAACAGTAGTGTATGGAATGCCGGTGCAACGTGCGTCTGCACGAGCGCTGACTTACCCGTGCATAGACGAACCCGCTACAGTCTCCATTTCTTCTTGAACTGTGTCAGCAGCATTATGCCTTGTGCTTGGTCGGTCACTACGGGGTCTATCGTCTAAACAACCCGTGGCTTCGAACTTCGAAATCATTCTCGCCACAGCTGCATTTGTCAACGGACCTTTACCCGTTCTAACCCCTTCCTATGGCGATAGGATCGTAACGCTGAACTAGCACATTCGCCATTCTGATAATACAGCTTCACTAAAAGCGGCTTTTCAGGTAACGTCAACATGCTGCGACTGCTGGTGCATGTGATTCTCTCTTTTTTTTTCTTTATTGTAATTTTTATCACCTTACACAAGGCGGGCTGTCAGCAGCTGAGTACGCCGCTCTTCAGCCTTGAGATTTACAATAAGTAAGAAATACAGGGGACACAGAGTATACAATCAAAAATGGTGGGCGAAACAATGTAGACACCAAAAAACAAAAAAACAAAAAAAAACAAAACAAAAAAAAAAAACACGAAGCCGTTCACGCCTGACGAGAAAACAGCACTGACACTAGTGGACACGGCACACAAAACAGGGATGACGGTGATGGTACACGTGAACAGTGGCGGCGTTTCGGCGAACAAACATGAACACAAACGAAGGCACACACACGAGACACTAATGGCGATGACCTCCGGCGCGCGAATGTTCACTGAATGTGTGCGAGTCCGAGGACCTGCCAAGAGAGGAGGAGGAGGAAGGGGAGTGGGAGAGGGAGAGGGGAGAGCAGAGATGCCATGGGCAGGGGCGAGTGGGGGAGGGAGGAAGGGGGAGGGGAAGCCCGGGGGAAGAGGGGTGGAGGACGGGGGACGGGGGAAAAAAGGAAAGAGAAGGGAGGGAGGGTGCCTAAAGGAAAGGAAACAGGGAGTGGGGGGGAGGATCAAAGTTGATAGGAGGGGTAAATAAAAGGGAGGAGGACATCATCAGGGAGGGGGAGCTGGCGGAAGTCACCTCGGGAGAGGGTAAGGAGATTCTCTCTCTCTCATTACAGCTCCTTTTATACACGAATGTCATGCGCAGTCACTGACGTTTTGCTGTCCAGCGCCATCTGTCGGACATTTTGTGAACTTTTTTTGGTTCTAATAAAACCCCATGTCATTCCAAGTATGTGTGTCAATTTTTACCCCTCTATCTACATTATTCCGGGTTTATTAAGTTTTCAAATTTATACTGACTTTTTTATCACCCGGTATATGAAAAGTGGACACACATCCTAATCTGCTTCTACTCCCCCTTCTCTCCATGTCCCACTCATCCTCCCTTGGTCCATCTCCTCCTCCGCCGTCTCTGTGCCTATCTCCTCCACCCACCTATCTCTGGCCATCTTACCCCTCTGTATCGATTTCCTCTCACCTCCTTTCTGTCCACTCCCCTTCCCTCTCACCTAAAGCCTCGTTTATTGTTATTACAAATTTGTATTCGATAGTATTTTTCTAATCATAAGCCGATAAGCCATATGAACAACTGCTGTTTTCTGTGAAAACCGACTACGAGGAAGAGTACAAAACGATAGATTTTTGTATATACAGATTCTAAAACATATATATCATGAGAGAGAATATATATGGCAGAAGCAGTTTGTCTGTCTGTGAGAAAGATAACAAAATCACATTTTCACAGCAGAGCAGAGCACAGGATTTTCTTTCTCAGAATCTGTTCTGCCAGAATACTCTAAATTGTTGTTTAAAATATGTAATCCACGTATGGACGAATGTGTATTGTACAGTATCGCGTAAAGTGTAGAGTAACTCTGTTAAGAAGTTTTCGAAATTTTCGGTAACAATATTTCCCCTTTTATATTGCACAAATTAAAAGATATATGGCCTACCTGCGTCCGAATGTTTATTAGAGTATTCTGTAAAAATTTAAGTAAATGTTACCCTGTTTCCGCCCCAACGTTTGTTAGAGAATCCTGTTGAAATCTGAAGTAAATCGGTGAAGAACGTTCCGACATTAGTGGAAACATTAATCTACGACTTGTCTTTACGTAGGCACCAGTGAGGTGGTTCTGACTTCTGACGTTGTACTCGTAATGAAATTAAAACTGAAGATAAATCAAGACGCTTTCATGTAAAGTGGTGCAAGACGTTTGAAACTCTGAGAAAAATTTGAGTAAGCTATAGGGAAAGACGGGAACAAGGACCAAGAGGAGACAACCAGACTGGAAGACGAATAACGAAGTGCTCGGATTAAAAAGGATGTGTGTAAGGCAGGGATGCAGTCTTTCGCTCCTACTGTTCAATCGGTACATCGACGAGGCAAGACGGAAATAAAAGAAAGGTTCAAGAGTGGGATTAAAATTCAGTGTGAAAGAACATCAATGATAAATTCTCTTATGGCATTGCTGTTCTTCAGTGAAACAGAAGAATTGCAAGCCGGCCGGAGTGGCCGAGCGGTTAAAGGCGCTACAGTCTGGAACCGCACGACCGCTAAGGTCGCAGGTTCGAATCCTGCCTCGGGCATGGATGTGTGTGATGTCCTTAGGTTAGTTAGGTTTAAGTAGTTCTAAGTTCTAGGGGACTTACGACCACAGCAGTTGAGTCCCACAGTGCTCAGAGCCATTTGAACCATTTGAAGAATTGCAAAACCTTTCAATGTAATGAAGTCTAATGAATACGAAATACGGACTGACACTAAACCAAAGAAAGACGAAAGAAATGTGGGGTAGTAAAGAGCGAAAACTTAACATCAAAATTGGTGATCACGAAGTAGACGAAGTTAAGCAATTCCATTACACTGGAAGTGAAATAATGGTTGGCGGACGAAGCAAGGAGGGCACAAAAAGTAGACTAGCATAAGTAAAGAGGGATTTCCTGGCTAAAAGAAGTCTACTGATATCAAACACAGGCCACAATTTTCAGAAGAAAATTACGAGAATGTACGTTGGAACACGGCATCGTGGACAGTTCGGAAACCGGTAAATAAGAGAATCGAAGGGTTTGTGATGTATCGCTACTGAAGAACGCTGAAAACTGATAACGAATGACGAGGTTCTCCACAGAAAGGAACGTAGGGAAAGCACAATACGAGACGAAGAGGCTGCGTGAGAGGACAAGTGTTAAGGCGTCAGGCAATAACCTCAGTGTTACTAGAGGGAGCCGTAAAGGGCAAAAACCGTAGCGGAAGACACAAACTGGGATATATCCACCAAATAATTGACGACGTAGGTTGCAAGCGCTACTCAGAGATGAAGCGGCTGGCGCAAGAGAGGAATTCGTGGCGGGACGCAGCAAATCAACTAGAAGCCTGATGATTCCAAAAATTATTATTATTTTATGTACCATTCGACTCTATTGAATCATACAAAGTTTTGATATAATTTACCGAGCTTCAATGGCGTTTCTGTACGTATATTCTCTTCTTTCTTCAGTCTGTTCTGTTAACTTTTTGATCTTCGAGAGACTTCTCACTTGTCATTTTTTTGTGATGTGTGGTAATCACACAATTATTGTGACAAAACTGTCAGATTGCCAAAGCCTTCCACGCAGTTGGTAATTTCAGAACTTTTCACGAAACTAATTTACTGGGAGAAGTCTGCATAGTATGGTAATTCACTTGCTTAATACCCGTACTATTGACTCGTGACTCCTGTCATTCAATCTATATTTTCATCAGTGCCAGAATCTGTGGTCTGAATTTTTTTGTCTGAGTTTATAAAAGACTACTTTGTTTAGAGTGGATGAGATAGTTGCTTTGGTCTCGCCAACATGAGCATGAATGGCCTTGGGGAAGTATGTTCTGCGTCAACGTTTTCCTTCCGCCCTCCGAACCAGTTCAAACCTGGCGGTGACCATATCCCAACGTGATGCTGAATTGCAGATCACCATCCTCAGAGTGTTCCCGATGTTGTAGACATAATTACATTGTCAACGACATTGTCTGTACGTGTAATGGCAGAGATCTCGTCGACTACTATTTGCTGTCCAGTTTCTAGAGAGTCATCTGCTGCCATCTGATTTCTCAGGAAACAATAGGCACCAAAACATTGTGTATTTTATCCGGCTTGCTTTGTACATTGCAGTGTGTGCACTGGACTTTCATAACTGGGGCGGTACGGTTCTAGTGCCAGATTGTCTTTCCTTGAGAATTCGTACATTCAAATTAAGATCTGTCTTTTTTCAGTTACTGAAGACATAAAACTGTTCGAAAATGGTTGGTACACGTTTGGTGAATGCGCCTAGCTCTGCTAGAAATGTAAATATAGTACTCCTGAAATTCCAAGCGACTAAACTTGTAACTTAATAACCTATTTCATAATTTTACAGCGGTCCATACCAGCTGCCCGAAAAATACAAATACAACTATGAAAAAGGTCTCCCTGCTGTGGCGCCTAACCGAGGTACAAGCACGCACGGACACACTCTCTGACTCGCATCTATCTATTTGGTTCGACGAATGGGCAACTTCAGTGACACTGCAGCGTGTAAAACTCACTTGCTTCCCTTTCACTGCACAAGCTCTGACCCTGCGCTGCTCCTGCTGACACATTCATACACTGCGAGTGAAATGAAATGTTAGCGCAGGGAAGAGGTTGGTTGGCCGGCAAAAGCAGACTACATTGTTAAGCACCTGTGTCACACCAGAACTCAAGGGAGCCTTCACGGGAGCCCCTGATTCAGATTATTCGTCTCCCCGACATATTGTCTACGAACACGCGTTGCCATTGGGAGAATAGTACTCACACACATTGAACGACGCCTGTACAAAAATACTGCCACGCGGGACTTCATACACTAAACGCTAAGATACTGAAATACTGCCTCGCAGCGTTCACCAAAGGATTCTCCATTCCAATCTCTTTTACCCTCTGAATCGCGACCACAGGGCGATCTGCGATTATCTAAAGAAACACTGAGGATATCTGCAGCGAGATAGTTAGCACAGCGCTACGTACCAACATAGTGAAGAGCCATGACACAGTAGAGCGGCGAAAGCTTTGTTCATTTGATCTAACCACGCGTGAATCGGTAATTATTGCAACTATTCAAACTAAAATTTTGTTCACTAATCAGAGTCACTTCCTACGTATTTTACGTATTTCACTTGGCAATATCTAATAAACTAATAATTCAGCTGATAGCTCCACTGAGATTAAAGGGCTCTAAGCACTATTGGACTTAACATCTGAGGTTATCAGTCCCCTAGACTTAGAACTACTTAAACCCAACTAAAGTAAGGACATCACACACATCCCCGCCCGAGGCAGGATTCGAACCTGAGACGGTAGCAGCCGCGTGGTTCCGGACAGAAGCGCCTAGAACCGCTCGGCCAATGCGGCCGGCCACTGCGACCGGCCACTGAAATTGGACCGACAACAGCGAGATTGTCTACACTCGGCCAATCCCCGTCACGATCCCCTTCAAACAAAAGGAGCCACTACCTCTGTTTGTAAAGTTTTACCCACCTGTGATGTCAGATACACAAATTTTCATAGTAAACGTAATTAATACTTTCGCTAGCACCAACTATACCCAAAGCTTAATCCCACTCGGGTCAACTATTCCACGAATTCTAGTATGTGTATTTATTATCGATATGGTATATTTACTGACGGACTACTTCGTGTCTCCACTTCAGGAACATCGGCAAGTAGATTACACTGAGCCCAAGGGGTACCTCTTCACTCAAACTAGGTCTTACCTTTTTGGTTTCGCCCGAAGTATGTCTATACTCCAACCTTTCCTTTGAGTTCTGCTGTTCCTCTCTCTTCAAAACTGCATACAAATCAAACGATAAATTCGATTCATATGCGGATTGCGTCATTTGCTGGGATATTTTCCAACCTAATACACAGTAATTTATTCTCTACCTTAACTTGCATCATTACTTTATCTTATATTCTATAATGAGCGAAAATATGCCCTTTACGGAACCGAGTAATATATCTCATAAAATCAGCAATGTCCGACCATATGTCAAGTTCTTGATTTAGAAGACATGACGGCAAAGGTTTCAAACCCGAAGCCTAACATGTGAAGTAATTGAAGCAGACGCGCCTCTCTGTTCCCCAATCGTAATTTTAGCAAACATCACGCGGCACACAACTTGTATTCAGCTTACATTTCTGGTTCCAGCAATCGAACTGGTTGTTAAAACAATCATCGTCTTCGTCAATTCCCGTTTATCCCATTCCAAACTAGCGTATCAGCCTTTCTTCTCCAAATGAGAATAGGCCATAGTGCCAGTAGTGTCAGTGTCGTCCTAACCGCCGTCTGCTTCACGTCTGCTGTGCAGCGAGCTACCTTCATTTAAGTATTAACTGTATTTTTCTTACTTGTCACTTCTTCTTCCGTGTGTTTTTGCTTTTAGGAAGCTTTATTTGTCCAGTGCTATTAAGTGTTCCATAGATTTCGTGTTTGTTTTGAATACAGTCAGAGTCCCTTTAGTCAACCATAGTGCCAGTAGTGCTAGTGTTTGTTTTCAATACAGTCCAGAGACAGGTAGTGCTATTTTCTTTGTTTTCTACAAGAAGTGGCTAGCAATCACAGTTTAGTCAATAGTCAGCCGCCTTTAGTGAATTAGCAGTCTATTTGAAAGTTTATTAACTCTCTTCAGTAAATTGATTCCTTAGGATGGATAGGATGTGTGACTGCTGTGTACGGACGCAGGAAGAGCTGGCCACTGTTCGCGAACAGCTGAGCGTGTTGATGGCCGCAATTAGCCGTCTTCAGGCTGCTGCCTCGGAGTGTAGCGGCAGTGGGGAGTCGGGTGCGTCGCAAGGTACACTCCAGGTGTTACATGCTTCACCCACCGTCCCTGCTGTCGAGACATCTTCGCGGGTACCGGGCGCGGCTGGGCCACCCTCTCCCCAAGGGGAGTGGCGGGTTCAGCGGCGTTCGCGGCGCACGAGGCGGAGGGTAAATGTGGAGGCTGGCCGTGTGGCATCGCCCGCTCTGCCTGTGAGTGGACATGTGGCTGCTCCTTCAGCAAGGTCCGAGCAGGCACACGGGGGCAGGGGTTTATTAGTTATTGGGAGCTCCAACATTAGGCGGGTGATGGAGCCCCTTAGGGAAATAGCGAAAAGGTCGGGGAAGAAGGCCATTGTTCACTCTGTCTGCTTGCCGGGGGGTCTCATCCGAGATGTGGTGGAGGCCATACCGGCCCGACTGCAAATTGTTGCTCATGTCGCCACCAATGACTCCTGCCGTCTGGGTTCAGAGGTCATCCTCAGTTCGTACAGGCGGTTGGCGGAATTGGTGAAGGCGGAAAGCCTCGCTCGTGGGGTGGAATCAGAGCTAACTATTTGTAGTATCGTTCCCAGAACCGATCGCGGTCCTCTGGTTTGGAGCCGAGTGGAAGGCTTAAACCAGAGGCTCAGACGATTCTGCGGAGATCTGGGGTGCAAATTCCTCGACCTCCGCTATCGGGTGGAGAAATGTAGGGTCCCCCTGAATAGGTCAGGCGTGCACTACACGCCGGAAGCGGCTACAAGGGTAGCGGAGTACGTGTGGAGTGCACATGGGGGTTTTTTATGTTAGAGAATTCCCTCCCTAGGCCCGACAAGACGCCTCCTGAGACGCGGCAAGGTAGGAGTAGGCAAAATGCAACAGGGAATAACAATATTAATGTGCCAATAGTAAACTGCAGGAGCGTCTATAGAAAGGTCCCAGAACTGCTCTCATTAATAAATTGTCATAACGCCCATATAGTACTAGGGACAGAAAGTTGGCTGAAACAGTAATGAAATCCTGAACTCTGATTGGAATGTATACCGCAGAGACAGGCTGGACAGTGAAGGGGGAGGCGTGTTTATAGCGATAAGAAGTGCAATAGTATCGAAGGAAATTGACGGAGATCCAAAATGTGATATAATTTGGGTGAAGGTCATGGTTAGAGCAGGCTCAGACATGGTAATTGGATGTCTCTATAGGCCCCCTGGCTCAGCAGTTGTTGTGGCTGAGCACCTGAAGGATAATTTGGAAAATATTTCGAGTAGATTTCCCCCCCCCCCATGTTATAGTTCTGGGTGGAGATTTTAATTTGCCGGATATAGACTGGGAGACTCAAACGTTCATAATAAGTGGCAGGGACAAAGAATCCAGTGAATTTTTTTAAAGTGCTTTATCTGAAAACTACCTTGAGCAGTTAAACAGAGAACCGACTCGTGGCGATAACATATTAGACCTTCTGGTGACAAACAGACCCGAGCTATTTGAAACAGTTCACGCAGAACAGGGAATCTGCGATCATAAAGCGGTTACGGCATCGATGATTTCAGCCGTAAATAGAAATATTAAAAAAGGTAGCAAAAGTGACAAAAAGCAGATTACAGAGTACCTGACGGCTCAACACAAAAGTTTTGTCTCAAGTACAGATAGTGTTGAGGATCAGTGGACAAAGTTCAAAACCATCGTACAATATGCGTTAGATGAGTATGTGCCAAGCAAGATCGTAAGAGATTGAAAAGAGCCACCGTGGTACAACAACCGAGTTAGAAAACTGCTGCGGAAGCAAAGGGAACTTCACAGCAAACACAAACATAGCCAAAGCCTTTCAGACAAACAAAAACTACGCGAAGCGAAATGTAGTGTGAGGAGGGCTATGTGAGAGGCGTTCAATGAATTCAAAAGTAAAGTTCTATGTACTGACTTGTCAGAAAATCCTAAGAAATTTTGGTCTTATTTCAAAGCGGTAGGTGGATCAAACCAAAATGTCGAGACACTCTGTGACCAAATGGTACAAAAACAGAGGATGACAGACTAAATGCCGAAATACTAAATGTCTTTTTCCAAAGCTGTTCGCAGAGGAAGACTGCACTGTAGTTCCTTCTCTAGATTGTCGCACAGATGACAAAATGGTAGATATCGAAATAGACGACAGAGGGATAGAGAAACAATTAAAATCGCTCAAAAGGGGGAAGGCCGCTGGACCTGATGGGATACCAGTTCGGTTTTACACAGAGTACGCGAAGGAACTTTTCCCCCATTCTTGCAGCGGTGTACCGTAGGTCTCTAGAAGAGCGTAGCGTTCCAAAGGATTGGAAAAGGGCGGAGGTCATCCCCGTTTTCAAGAAGGGACGTCGAACAGATGTGCAGAACTATAGACCTATATCTCTAACGTCGATCAGTTGTAGAATTTTGGAACACGTATTATGTTCGAGTATAATGACTTTTCTGGAGACTAGAAATATACTCTGTAGGAATCAGCATGGGTTTACAAAAAAACGGTCGTGTGAAACCCAGCTCGCGCTAGTCGTCCACGAGACTCAGAGGGCCATAGACACGGGTTCACAGGTAGATGCCGTGTTTCTTGACTTCCGCAAGGCGTTCGATACAGTTCCCCACAGTCGTTTAATGAACAAAGTAAGAGCATATGGACTATCAGACCAATTGTGTGATTGGATTGAGGAGTTCCTAGATAACAGAACGCAGCATGTCATTCTCAATGAAGAGAAGTCTTCCGAAGTAAGTGTGATTTCAGGTGTGCCACAGGGGAGTGTCATGGGACCGTTGCTGTTCACAATATACATAAATGACCTGGTGGATGAAATCGGAAGTTCACTGAGGCTTTTTGCAGATGATGCTGTGGTGTATCGAGAGGTTGTAACAATGGAAAATTGTACTGAAATGCAGGAGGATCTGCAGCGAATTGACGCATGGTGCAGGGAATGGCAATTGAATCTCAATGTAGACAAGTGTAATGTGTTGCGGATACATAAAAAGATAGATCCCTCATCATTTAGCTACAAAATAGCAGGTCAGCAGCTGGAAGCAGTTAATTCCATAAATTATCTGAGAGTACGCATTAGGAGTGATTTAAAATGGAATGATCATATAGTGTTGATCGTCGGTAAAGCAGATGCCAGACTGAGATTCATTGGAAGAATCCTAAGGAAATGCAATCCGAAAACAAAGGAAGTAGGTTACAGTACACTCGTTCGCCCACTGCTTGAATACTGCTCAGCAGTGTGGGATCCGTACCAGATAGGGTTGATAGAAGAGATAGAGAAGATCCAACGGAGAGCAGCGCGCTTCGTTACAGGACCATTTAGTAATCGCGAAAGCGTTACGGAGATGATAGATAAACTCCAGTGGAAGACTCTACAGGAGAGACGCTCAGTAGCTCGGTACGGGCTTTTGTTAAGTTTCGAGAACATACCTTCACCGAAGAGTCCAGCAGTATATTGCTCCCTCCTACGTATATCTCGCGAAGAGACCATGAGGATAAAATCAGAAAGATTAGAGCCCACACAGAAGCATACAGACAATCCTTCTTTCCACGAACAATACGAGACTGGAATAGAAGGGAGAACCGATAGAGGTACTCAGGGTACCCTCCGCCACACACCGTCAGGTGGCTTGCGGAGTATGGATGTAGATGTAGATGTAGAAAGTGTCTGGACGGCGAAAACACAGTTTAAAAGGTCAACACACCTTGACAAGGACACAGGTCCAAAAGATCATATTGTTTTAGTAGTCTGCACTCTGCTGTAGGCAGTACCCTCTCCATCAGAGTTGTGCTTGGCGGATAAGTGGACTCATAATCGATGGGACGTTAGTCTCTAACGTTATTTACTTCCGTTAACCGCATCGCAACTCCCATGTATCTTCAATATACTTCTTATTCTCATTAGGAGTCCTCGTAACTTTTGCACCAATTGTGACATTATGGGGGAATCTTCTGTGCCGTAAATTAAAGAACATGATAATCGTTCCTAATCCCATTAAAAGCACTCTCGCAACGTTTGTGCACAGATTTGCTTAGTAGGAATTAAATGGTACGTATTGTTAGATTTGCAGACAGAATTATATAAATGTTACGGAAAGGACTTGCTAATTTAAAAGCATCAGTTTTCCTCAAGGTGAGGTGATTCGTCTCTGCGCGTCTCAGGTAAAGAATACTTTCGGTATTTCGTTACAGTATATTCGTCTTGTTTCTAAACTAAGAAATTGTTTTGTGACAAGTAGGCAGGTGTTAAAGCTCTAAAACGTAGCTCTGGACGAACAGCGACGCAGTTATTTTCATACTGTATGGAAAAGTATGTATGTTGTACGTGTAGTACTTCATTTTTGTGGCGAATTTTTTCAGTGGGCTTGTTAACATAGCAAGTCGAAAAAATAGCGTAATTTTTTAACACAGCAGTAATCATTTACTTAATTTCCACAGAAATGCTGAAATCTGACTTTTTTGTTTGTTTGCTACATGGCAAACGACGTTTTAATAGTACATCGTAAACTCTGTGTGTGTGTGTGTGTGTGTGTGTGTGTGTGTGTGTGTGTGTGTGTGTGTGGGCTGGGGGGGGGGGGGGGGGGGCGTAAACGTGTACCAGAATCTTGATGCCGTGTAGTTAGTGCTGTTTGTGTGTATGCAAATCATTTGTCGTTAAAGGTCGTCAAAACCCAAAATGCTTAATGAATGTGTTTTTCGTTTACCGCAGCTGTAATGTATTCGTATGACGCATGTGGGCTACACCTCTAACAAGAAAGTAATGAAAAAAAGGGGATATTATCATACAACATCGGACTTAACTGCTTACAAAGCAGTTTTTGTAATCCATTTGGTCACGTAGTGTGTGCTTGTATTTCGCTCGAGTAAACTGCAGACGGTCACCAGTTGCTAGGAGAACACGGCAAGTGCCATAACCCAGTTTCCCAGAAACTTTGCTCATTGGAACAGGGGTCAAAATACGCAAAGAGGTGTCATAGATCATTCGTAGATATTCGACTGTTTGGGAAAAAACACTGTCGAAGTTTTCGAGGTATCTGATGCACCTTTTAGCGAGTAAATAGTTTAGCCGAAGCCGTGGTGGCGCAGTGGCAAGCGTCGCTTTCTCGCTTTTGCTCCCCTTGTTCAAAACCAGATTATTATTTTTATTTTTGTTTTTCGTGTATCTATCCGTGTTCGTAGAAGATTACTATACGAATTTTTCCCATTATATATTGAACTAACGTTGCCCTTATCCGTCTTATAATTATATGTCTGGTGAATGAATTTATAAGAGAGAAGAAAAACACAATAAATGAATTGAAAATAATATTTGATATATTTTAAGTTGCCAAGGTGTATATTGATTCGTAATTAGATGCTAGCTCCATTTTTCGGAAAAAATGATCTTTAATGAGTAGTGAGCCGCGAAATTATTGCCAAAGCGTGAGATCTTCAGCATTTTTAACGATGTTTCTTTCCGGAGTGAGATTCACACGAAGAAATGTCGGTTTGGCAAACCGGCCATAGCGCGATGCTCGTTGTGCTTGGAATTTCTTTGTTTCGGACGTTTCTGTCATTGGTATTGCACCAAATCTGCCTGTAATATAAACATAAGAATAAAATATAAGAATTAAAAACCGATATAAGAAAGAAATTCAAGAATACGAGAATACCAGACACAGACATCTAATAAATGTATGACACTTACTTTGAAACCCAGTTATAACGCCCTTGTATCCCCTAACTAGGCAAGAAACATTCGTGGAGTAACCTTCCACGGACATTTGTGAATAAATGAAAGAGTAAGATGAAATAAAATAAATAAATAACTATAATCGGTTTTCAAACACGGGACACAAAAGTGTTAAGCCTTTGCACTAGCCACTACACCACTAGTTGGGCGGAGGTGATTGTGAGTTAAAAGCCATCTAAATTACATCGAAAACTTTGAGGGTAATTCTCAGAAACGGTCGAGTATCTACGGATAAGGCGAGACACGTGTTCGCTTATTTTGGCTCCTTTTCCACCGCGGAAGTTTCTGAGAAATCAGGTTATCGCGTTTGCCTTGTTCTCCTTGTTAGATTCTCAGTAGGAACGATATCGCTAACGCAGTTCTTGGTCTAGGCTAATTGATTCTATCCCGGTTGATGGTAGAGAACGTTATCCGCAAAATGAGGATGGAAAACTGAGGCAAAGTTGCATACATCCGAGGCTAGCTTATTGTTTCCCGGAATGAGGGCGTGGGCACTATTAATGTCGATGTCTCAGTCGAGTGTGGTAGTTTCAACGCATCTGCTTGGTACTATCAAAAAGGAGTAAACTATGTGTGAAAGCTGGGATTGACCCTCGCTCTTTCTTCAACAGCAGAGATACGATACACTAAATGCTTGATTTCTACATCTACATCCATACTCCGCAAGCCACCTGACGGTGTGTGGCGGAGGGTACCTTCAGTACCTCTATCGGTTCTCCTTTCTATTCCAGTCTCGTATTGTTCGTGGAAAGAAGGATTGTCGGTATGCCTCTGTGTGGGCTCTAATCTCTCTGATTTTATCCTCATGGTCTCTTCGCGAGATATACGTAGGAGAGAGCAATATACTGCTTGACTCTTCGGTTAAGGTATGTTCTCGAAACTTCGACAAAAGCCCGTACCGAGCTACTGAGCGTCTCTCCTGCAGAGTCTTCCACTGGAGTTTATCTATCATCTCCGTAACGCTTTCGCGATTACTAAATGATCCTGTAACGAAGCGCGCTGCTCCCCGTTGGATCTTCTCTATGTCTTGTATCAACCCTATCTGGTACGGATCCCACACTGCTGAGCAGTATTCAAGCAGTGGGCGAACAAGCGTACTGTAATGTACTTCCTTTGTTTTCGGATTGCATTTCCTTAGGATTCTTCCAATGAATCTCAGTCTGGCATCTGCTTTACCGACAATCAACATTATATGATCATTCCATTTTAAATCACTCCTAATGCGTACTCCCAGATAATTTATGGTATTAACTGCTTCCAGTTGCTGACCTGCTATTTTGTAGCTATTTTGCAGGGAATTTCGATAATAAATGCATTCCAAGCAAGGAGTCATAAGTAATAAGTCTTTTAGTTTGGAGCGAGAACACACATTATGGTTCTCTGTTTTTACCACCATCTGTGTATGTAATAACGCACACACAAAACTGCAAATGAAGGTAGAATTACGTTCTATGGCTGTGGTTATCTCACGTGAAAAGTTTTGAAAATTCTTTGGTATTTTTATTTATATTAGCTTGAAATAATGGCGTTAAAATTTTTATCTATTTGTAATACCCCATTTGACTTGTTAACCTAAATATTAGCTGGATTTTAAATACATACTGCGACTGGGTTTATACCTTCCATTGTCGTGGACTGACTAAAGGGCGTGACGATGATTTACTTAAAACCTACGAAAGAAGTATGTAGAGGTATCACATACCGAGTGGCGTACTAGTTTCACAGTCCAAGCAGGCACTTTGGTGTAATTAAAATGTTGCACATTTCCATTCAGGTAATAGTAATATTCATTATTGTTAGAGGACGTCTTAGTTGCCTGTATTTTTTCAAAGCATGTATTACTTTGATGCAGAAATGAAACAAATCTTCCCAAGACATGCGGCGAAAGACACTACGTGGAAGATAGGTTCACCTCTCCTGTTCCATGGTTACGATCGTGTGTTCTAGAGCCTCTATCTTTGGCGTGGTTGTAAACTAGGAGGATAATTCCGAACTGATGCCTCCAGTTTACACTGAGTGTCTGGTTCTGAGCACTATGCGACTTAACTTCTGAGGTCATCAGTCGCCTAGAACTTAGAACTAATTAAACCTAAGGACATCACACACATCCATGCCCGAGGCAGGATTCGAACCTGCGACCGTAGCGGTCACGCGGTTCCAGACAGAAGCGTCTAAACCGCACGGCCACACCGGGCGGCCTGAGTGTCCGAGACAGTTTTTAGTTCAAATGGCTCTGAGCACTATGGGACTTACTACTGAGGTCATCAGTCACAGTTGCTTTCGTCAGTCAGCGTAGTGATGGGAACAACCGAATGAAAACACTTGACTCAACCAAATTGCGACCACCGAATGAAAACTTTCGATACAGTTGTAGCTGTGTGTATTGACTGAATTATTTATTCTATCTTTCCAAGTGAAAAAGTCAGGTTTTCTGTCGGTCAAGCCACGTATTCATTCTTTCAAGTGAAACTACTTTTTAGTGTTTTAGTTGAGCTGTCCATTCAGTCTTCTGAATGAAACTAACGTACAGTACTTTCATTAGTTGAACTGAAGGAGTGCTACATTATACCGCCAGAGGATGGCCTTACACGCGGGGGTAAGTGAAGACGTACCTCAGGAAGTACGCCAGAGTTAAAAAAAAAGCATATACAGGGTGACACAGGAAAACGGGAATATTTCGACAATCCAGTAAAACTAGAAGTGATGAAGAAAACAAGTTGCATTTATGATAATTGAAACCTTACAACTTTGCCATTTACGAAACACTGAAGGCATCTATCATTATTAAAAAAATACGTCCTGTAGATGGCGTCGTCCTGTACGAATACAGTTGTGAAATCTGCTGTTGAGATTCCTTATTGACCGCTGCAACATCACAGCTGCGATACTGTGATTTGCATCCCGAATTCTCTGTTTTAACTCATCCAGGGTTGTTGGTCGAGTCGTGTAGACTTTGCGCTTGAGGCAGCCCCACAAGGGAAAAAAATCACAAACGGAAAAATCTGGCGATCTTGGGGGCCAAGGAATGTTACCGAATCGTCAGATCATGCGGATGCCAAACAATTCTCGCACACATGCCATTGATTGCCGTGCAGTGTGTGATGTCCCTCCGTCCTGTTGAAACCGGGCTTCCTGAACGTTTGGAAAGTTGTTCAATGCAAGTGTAACCAAAGTTCATAAAATATCCACGTAACGATCGGCATTGACAGTTATTGTGTTTCCATGTTCATTTGCGGTCCCGTAATCCCATGTTGCCTAGTATGGCGGCGCGTGTCTCCCGCGTCGTTCCCCTACGCTCTGTAAAAGAGTATGCGACTTCATCATTATCATCATCATCATCGTCATCATCAATCACATGTGATGAAACACCACACCATACTGTCACTTTATTAGCGTGTAAAGGGCGCTCTTGAACGTCATTACGATTTGTGCTTTCCCAGTAACAGAATTCACATAACCTGCGAGATGAAAATGTGCCTCATCTGACATCTACAGTTTGTTTAGAAATTCATCGTCATAGTTTATTTTTGTTATCATTTGTTGACAGAATCGTAATCATAACCGGTAATCGTTATCTTTCAATTGTTGCACCATCTGCAGTTTGTACGGATGAAATTTTAAATCAAGATGATGAATTCTGCGAACACTCTTCCGGGACAACCACTGCTGCTTGCTTACGAATTGAACGCCGTGGGCTCCGTAAGACAGATGCGCGTACGACGTCAATGTTCGCTGGAGAACGCACACTTCTTGGTCATCCTGTTGGTTTCTTCTTGAGGACAGATCCAGTCGCTTAAAAGTTATTGATCCAACATTTTATCGCGTGTTTCGACGGAACGGCATTATGACGTCCAAAATTATAAAATCGTCGAAACTCCCTTTGCGCCTCTACCAAACTGTCGTTCTTTTTATAAAACATTTTTGTAGCTAACGCACGCTGTTGTCCGTTCCAATGATCCATGATTACTGAAATGGCGTACTGTTTACTCGCTGTCACGAAACCGCAGTGCTGCCACCTGCCCAAGGCTGCCACTACTCACTTCAAACATTCCCATTATTCTTGGTCACCCTGTACATGTTCATTTAATTATGTACTAAATTAAAAAAGATTTATTTCCATCACTGATTCATCAAGTGGCATATCTTTGAAATATAAAATGGTCTTGATCGCACAATTCTTTATTAAGCATTACGCGTTTCAAAATTTCGCCATCAAAGCGAAGCTGTGGAATAAAATATACAAGAAAATTAACGATGGCAAATATGTACATCATAACATAAGTATGCATTTTCGTACTGCATATACAGAAATTTCAATTAGTCTCGTATTTACATTAAAAAACAGTTGTCAGTTGGCAGCCTACACTGTGTATAGCGGCGTCCGCCCAAAAACACAAACATTTTACATTTATATTTAATATGATTGTATAAACGATATTTAGTGAGTGACGATGTATTGATTTTTTTTATTTTAACGCATGTCGGTTGTCGTATTGCTGTTAGTTGCATAAAAGAAAATATTTTTTAAGTAATTAGGTAGTTGTCAAACTATACATTACGTTGAGAGAAGTATCAGCTATGTCCATTACTGGTTGTATGGTATGGATATTAGGGCACCGTCGCGCTACATGCCACATAGGATTATGATAAATCTATGTAAAACATAGAGTAAATGTTTTAAGGTCAAGTTAGATGTCATGTAATTAGAAAACTTATGGAAGCCAGTTACAAAGGAATACATAGTGGTAACTTTTTTTAATAATTAAAATCCAAATTTCAAGAAACTATCATCCTTATATGCAAATAATACTTTCGAAAAGCTTGAAAAATGTTCTGTCGACTACGTGCAACCCCAAAAAGGGCCGATGATTGGAGATCTTCATACATCATAAACAGGAACCAACAGCTCTACTGAATGAGCAAGTGGAGTTTTACGATAGAACATTTTTCGAGCTTTTCGAACGTATTATTTGCATATAAGGATGATACTTTTGCTTTCTCTAAAAATTCGTCAACCAATATATTGCTTCCTGCTACGTTTATCTCGCGACAAGACTGTGAATGTAAAACCGGGGGAGAATGGAGCTGACACGAAAGCTTAGCAGCACTCGTAATTAAATCCGAAGCATTCGCGACTGGAACAGGGAAACAGCAGTGGTATACCAAGTACTCTCCGCAACACCACCAGAAAAGAAAACAAGGTAATATAGCAATGTCATCCAGTTTCCGAGCTACGTTAAAAGTTTAAAATGTCTAGGTTATCGGGAATTTAGTTTAAAATCGGTTGGAAAATTTGTACCGAACAGACAAACTGAATTAATAAAAACCTGTTCAAAAGTGATTTTTCATTTACATCTGCATAAATTTACAGTGCAGCACCAGATGTTAAACTTTTAAAACCAACCAAAAACTGGTTTTTGATGCTACAATTATGAAAATTCTTACTTAAGTATTGTAAATATGTACATTTTAAAAATATTTTTAGAAATATGCGTTTATTCCCATCAACGAGAAATAAGATACTTTGTTTGTGTGTAAAAATGTTGTCTATTCTAGTCACCGTTCATGTATAGCCGCTAAGGCTGAAAAAATACGAAATAAAACCACTCAAACCTGTAGACTGAGTTAAAACATTCATGTAACGGCCACAACTGAAAGACTTCTCAGTCTGTTGTCTCGCACTGAATGAAACCAATCAGACCCGGTCAGTGAATGAAAGCATTCATATAGCTGACAGGGCCGCAGGTACTAGTTTCATTCGACTTAAACCGACTGAATGAAAAAACATTCGACTGACCAATCGGTTGTTAAAAACAGTCGGTTGTCCGGTCGCTAGGAGTATTCCATACTGCTGTCAGACATCGAGGTGCGTATAGAACAGAAATGCCTCGTTGAGCTCCCCACTGCTGAAGCCAATAGACGATACAGTGGACGTGATTAATTTGTATCGTTTCTGGCATTATGATAAGGATGTGCACGACGTCAAGATTCTACTCAGCCGCCATCACTGATAACGAACGACATCTCGGTTAACTAAGCCCTGATGATGGGTTGAATATGACCAAGGTATTGCGTGCTCATATAATGTCGGCTGTAATGACTTAGAAAAATGTTACGCATGGTTGTTTATCACGAAGTGTGAGAGATGGGTTCCGCCGCCGCTTACACCATACAAAGAAGTCATAAAATGAATATTTTTTGGGAGCTTATGGACCAGTATGAGGCTGAAGACCACTATTTGCTGAACACATCTTCAGCGGAAATGAGTTGCGGCGTCACCATTGCGAACCAGAATCCAAAAGACAGTCTATAGAGTGGCAACATGAAAACTCTCCAACAAAGATTTATTAAGTTGGTACAAAAGTTCTTCTGTTTTTCCTATTGGTATTCCGGTTATACGGATTTGTTTTTGGACTGTCATTTTGTATTTATAGTTCACTATTGCTGTTTGAGTTTGTATGTTGTAATTTCGTCATTTGGATATAGTGAGTTGAGCTCTGGACGCTAGGAAATGGAGTGCCAAGTGGAGAAATCGGAACTTTTTGAAGTATTCTTCAGTCTTCAGTTCAGTGGGAAGAGTGTCAACAGCGGAGGAAGCCAGAAACATTTGCGCCGTGTGTGGTGATAACTCCATTGGACAGAGGACGCCAAGAAAATGGTTTTGTCGTTTTAAGAGGATCGTTTTGACGTTAATGACTTTCCATGTTCAGGAAGACCTTCGGGGTTTGATGAAGATCGTTTAAACGTATTAATCCACAATGATTCAGGTCAACGCACTCAACAACTGGCAGATGTTATGAACTGTGATCATTTCACCATCGCGCAACATTTGCGTGCGATGGGGAATTCAAAAATCGGGTGTATGTATACCGATGCTGTAAGCCAAAATCACACAAATCAGCGGGTGGCCGTGTATGCATCGCAACTTGCTCGGCGTTATTTGGCTCATGTATATCACCAACTATTCCTATCCTATATCTTTACTGCTGACAAGAGATGGTGTCTTTATGATAACATAAGGAAAACAAAGCATTGGTTGAGCCCAAAGCTGGATCTTCTCATACAAAGACCTGCGCACATCCACAAAAGATAATTTTAAACATCGAGTGGAACGGTGACTGTGTGGTGTAGTACGAATCGCCTCCCCGAGGTGTAACCGTCAGTGCTGACATTTATTGTCAACAACTGAGACGTCTCGCAGGCACAATCCACGAACAGTGCGTCAAATGTAGCTACTCCACGATAACGCCTACCCTCATTCTGCTAGACTGACAAAAAACACTATACAGGAGTCAGATTGGGAAGTCATTCCGCACCCTCCTTATTCACCTGATCTTGAGTGGTCAGGTTTTCACCCTTTTCCGCTCTCTATCGAACAACCCCCAAGAAACTTCCTTTTCGGATGTAAATGCACTGCGAGCATGGCTGGAAGAGTTCTTCGCCTCAAAACCACGTGATTTCTACAGTTGGGGACTCGAAAAGTTACCCCAGCGTTGGCAGATTGTTATAAATAGTGAAAGAGAATTCATTATCGATGACTGAAATCTCTGTTCTGTACATGTGTTTATTCAAGTTACGAAAAGACTGTACGAACTTGTGCACGAACCCAATAGCTCAAGATAGCCATCTGGAAGCAAAGTGATGTACACAGCCCTCTTCTGAATGCCTTTGAGCCTAAAGCTATTGTTAGCTGAGAACGCTGCAAGGCTACACAAACAAGGCTGAATGTCTGGAATTCCAGAAGCGGACCAGAGAAGAAAAGTTTCCACTTGCAGCACGCTATACTCCAGGCCACATTTCCAATCATATAATACATTACTAAATTAGTCTGCAGTTATCCTACCACTTCTACAGTACACTCGTTATTTAGAACCTTCAGACTTTCATTCTTTGTGCCTATGAAAGATGGACGACGTGATCAAATGCTGTCTGATCCTGTCGCCAGAGCTGTAAGACTCTGGCTAACATCAATTGGTTCAGATTTTTACGAACGTGCCAAGCTATCTCTTGACCATTGTTAGCAGAAGTACGTAACGAATGGACTGTGTGGAAGAAAGACAGTATGCAGCCGAAATCTTGCTATGTTTAACTGCATCACTGTGCTTTCTTTATGTCTTTCACATTCCATGAAAATAAATGAGACATTACTTTGGAATGGCCCTCGGATAATATGGTTGCAATCATATCGAATTCCTTGAGAGTTACCAGAAGAAAAAGTTAAGTTACGGTATACTGTGTTATCTTCTGTTACTGTATTTGTTGTTATTGTTGGCTTTCCACAAAGTCGGATTTGTACAACATGATCTCTGCATAACTATTGGCACCAACGTCCATGTGAGCCTGCTTACTGTCGTCAAGCATTGACCTTCCTCATCAATTTTCCTCATTATGATGACCATTCTGATGAGACGCAAACACTTGTAACAAATCGACGTAATAATTAGCTGCTGTTATTAGTTTTCCTTATAAGCGTTAGCCACGCCATTTTTAAACTAAATTCTTCCTTAAGTAAACCTCATTCGAATTTTTAAGTAATTAATTCTTACTACCAACGTACCATTTCTTCTTGTAGATACTACAGTCTTTTTCTTGGGTTAAATTTCATTACAGTGTTATTATCAATTTTAGTCATTGATAAAGAGCGGTTGTCTTAGTTGTAGACAGATGTAGAAGAGGTAGAAGTAGATATAGAATTTGTAGAAGTAACTTTGGGTGTGCCCCAGGAAAATGTGTTGGGACCCTTGCTGTTCATGTTGTATATTAATGACCTTGCAGACAATATTAACAGTAACATCAGACTTTACAGACCACACAGTTACCGTTCATGAAGTACTGTCTGAACGAAGCTGTGCAAATATGCAGTCAGATCTTTGTAGGGTTTCAAAGTGGTGCAACTTGCTTTAAATGTTAAGAATTGTAAAATTGTACACTTCACAAAACGAAAAAACCGTGGTATTTTATGACTATAACATCAATGAGTCACAGTTGTAATGGGTCAACTCATAAAAATACATGGGTATAGCAGTTTCTAGGGCTATGAAACGGAACGATGACTAGTCTCAGTAGTAGGTAAAGCAGGTGGTAGACTGCGATTCATTGGTAGAACAACAGGGAAATGCAGTCAGTCTACAAAAGACATTGCATACAAATCACTCTTGCGACCCATCCTAGAACATTGTTCAAGTGTGTGGGACCATTACCAAATAGGACTATAAGAGGATATTGAACGGATACAAACAAGAGCAGCATTAATTGTCATAGTTCTGTTTGACCCATAGCAGATTATTACGAAAACGCTGAAAGAACTAAATTAACAGATGCGTGGAGCTACACGCATATCATTCTGTGAAGACCTACTAAGAAAGTCTCTAGAATCAACATCAAGTGATGCATCTGGGAATATGCTACAAACCCCAACATATCGCTCCCGTAGAGATCGTTGTCCGTGAATGGACGAGAGAAAGCTCTAACAATTGGTACAGTGGCTTATACCCTCTGCCATCCACTTCAGTTGTTTGGAGAGGACATATGTTGATACAGAACTGCGCAAATGATAGTATAATCTTAGTCATATTTTTTACCGTAAGATGTCTTACATTTCTAATGTTAAAGCGAGTCAGAAATAAAATACAAACTAGAAGATACTGAAGGACAATGAGCGAAATTCCGCGATGTGACTTACTTATGCTTGTTGGGAACCTTGTCAAAATTTATAAAGCAAACTACCTACCCATTTTCGGTTTGAGGGAGAATCGCTTGCCGTTAGCGGTCTCTGGGGCCCCGATGAGTAGCGCAGAACTTGACCCTTGTTTTGAGGTAGAGTGAGTTACAATGGTTAAGAGGGCGTCCCAGGTTACACGCGCATGTACGGCGTTTCCTTCCGTTCCGGGCTGCTTCCATGCATACAAGTGAAACCGAATTATATCTCCTTTCTTGAGAATTTCTGATGTGTTCGCTAGCATATTCCGATTATCGGGTCAGAATCAAGGCACAACATAATGCAACGAAGTTCTATACGTCATGAACACAGAATTATGAGGAAGATGCATAAAATCTGTATCATTGTCGAAGTAGTGAACTGAACTGATATGAGGTTGTAGAAGTGTAGTATCATATCTGTTACGTCATCACCTTTGCATGGTTTCCAGTGGACACTTGTTGCGGCGATTGGCACAATGCAGAGGTTAGTGCGTTAAGATGTCATACGTAGAGCTTATACCTTTTTGGCAGTTACATCGGGGAAGCAAAGATGTGTGATGTACTTAACATAACATCTGGCGCTTAGTGACCTTTATCTCGGAGTAGCGTTCCTGGCTGGACACAGAAGTGCTGAAGACTTGGAACTTCCACTTGAAAAGACCGAACGAGATGGCGCCTTGGTGTCTCTTGGACTCTCATTCGAGAGCAGTAGGTTTCAGCTGTCAGTTCAGATTAAGGTTTCCGTGGTTTCCCTAAATTACTCTATCCCAGTGCCTGAATGAATCCTTCCGTATTCTTTTCAAATCCAAATTGTCATTTACCACGTCTGTCACTGTCTTTGGCGGGACGAAAAAATGATAATCTTCAGTTTTTTTCTTCTTGTTTGGGAGTATTGGCTACTGAATCCTACTGACAATTCTGAAACAGGTTTGGAACTGTTTCTCTAGATAGTGGGATCTTCAACACGTCCATGGCCAAGTCCTTCCTGCATACTTCTCCGAGTGAGCTATTTTTAATTTCTTTTGGTTTTGATGTCAACGAGATGTCTTTCCACGCCGGCCGCGGTGGTCTAGCGGTTCTAGGCGCTCAGTCCGGAACCGCGGGACTGCTACGGTCGCAGGTTCGAATCCTGCCTCGGGCATGGATGTGTGTGATGTCCTTAGGTTAGTTAGGTTTAAGTAGTTCTAAGTTCTAGGGGACTGATGACCACAGATGTTAAGTCCCATAGTGCTCAGAGCCATTTGAACCATTTTTTTGTCTTCCACGCTACATTAACTGTCGTGTGACAGTAAGAATTGCAGTTCTCCGGTATGGAGAAAATTAATCAGAACAGTCTCAAAGTGCCTTTGCGCCACAGTCAAAAAACTGGCGGTATCTGCTTGGTAATTACGAGCGCTTTGCAAACATGTTCGCTGATTACTATCGTAATGCAACCTCACCTGGCATTTTTCGCTTTCTACTTTAAGTTATACCTGAATCTGCTGCTCCGTGTCCGTTTCATTCGTGTTTACGACCAGCTACGCAAATACCCCTCCGCAAATTCGTCTGTCAAGATGCTGTAACGGCGCATTCCCGCGACACTGGTCTCTGGCAACACAAGGGTGTTGACGGCTTCAAATAGTCGTTGGCGTTAACGGGTTTCTGGCCTGTGAAATATTGTCCTCACACCTGGCGAAGCGTTTCTGGGAAACAGCAGTGTCTCAGTGTACCCACCTGGCGGCAGACTTGACTAACGACGTGAAAATGATGATCGGTCATCTTTCCATCAGTATCATAGATAAACTTCAAGTTTCCACATTGTTACGAACTAGTTAGCATTGTATGGGATTGTGAAAAACAGTTATTTAGTGTCTACTCTATCAAAGGCAACCAGGTTGCCTAAACAGCGCAATTAAAACATTTTCCATGAAGTTTTGTCAGCAGAGTGATTGCTTTTCGTTTAATTTCATCGTTGAAAGGGTATGAGTGTAAGTAGTACTCCTACCCTATGTATCGGAAACGGGTTGTAGTTCTTGCGTTTAGTGTTGTCTCACGCCCCGGAGGGGTAGCCTCCTCGAATTCTGGCGTCAGGAGAAATTTTCATCGCTGTAATTTATCCTAGAACGGGATATAGGTTCATTTCAGTACGTGAACAGAATGTATACCAGTGTCCTGACTTAAATGTCGCATCTCTCTGCTGTCTCTCCTGGAGTGGGCACATGTGAAACGTGAACGTGGCCCATCCGGCGAATAGCGTAATTAATCTCGGTGGCCCTACTGGCACTCATCTAGAGGAGTCTAATATGTGCTTGCCTCAAGTGTAACCCTCTCCCTTCCTTCGTTTTCATCCAGAAAAAGACTACTTATACAACGTTCTACAAGGAATCAACAGCCATCTACACTGAACAGATGTAAGTGATAAAAAATACTCAGTGCTGGAAAAGCGCCATCGTCGCGCGATTCAAGAAGCCCTTTCTCCTCAGGCTGTTGGGTCCGTAGGGAACTTTGGAGCAAACTGTCTTACAACTGAATAACTATTTATTTTCAGTGTCCTCTACGTTCTTTATTTAGGAAATGAAACCATTATCGTCAGAAGGTTCACCTGCCCGTTTCACACGCCAATGAAAATGAAATGGCAAAATATGACCATAAATAACGAAATGTATTGAAAGAGATGAAAACTGCATCTTTGTGAAGGGTAGAAAAGTGATCCGTCTAAAAAGTTCCAAGCGTGTTTTTATTCCTGGCGTATAATCGTCGTCAGGGCAGTAACTACTGTGGCAGCTTGAACTAACAACTGTAAACAACAGATGCGTACTTGACCAGTCATTGTGAGCAGTGTTCAGCAGTGGAGTCTCACACACACACACACACACACACACACACACACACACACACACCTTGGCTTCCGAACGAAAACGGTGGCACATTGACACCTGTTGCAACTTGCTTGAAGCGCATAACCCAGAATTTCTTTTCTGGGGAAAAATCTTAAAAGGGTGACAAGACTTCGTGTGACCATTATGATGGATGATTGGTTTTGAAATTGTTGGGTCTAGACATTATCAATACGAATCGACGAAGTGCATAAATTTGTATGAAGGGTCAACGTGTTGACGACAAACTGACAATCAAGCCAATGTGACATGCATATGAACAACATCCCAAAAAAGGACTTTTCTGACTGTTTGACATGGTTTCATGAACGTGTTCTGCCTTCTGTGTTAAGAGCACAACCACCACCTTAATTCTTTCGATTTTTTATTAATCGACTCCAAAAACTTTTTGGACTGACGGGGGTAGACATCAGAAGAGAGAGAAACTGAACGATTAACAACCAGATATAGAGCTACAGGGCGTACAAATAATGAGTCATCGATTTGAGTCACAGTTACAAAACGACGAAGCGTAACACGAAGATAAGGCGGGGAGTAAAATATATTATAGAAATAATGTTGGAGATAACGCAAGGGTTGCCACAAAGAAAATGTGGGAAACCATTAAAAATAAGATACTATTCCGAAACGTTCCTTCGTTTCGTCCTCAGAGCTTCAGTGGCGAACCACTGTCGATATGCGCACGTTCTTGGCGTGAGAGACGAATTACGCTACATATTGTAACAAGATTATCTGGTAAAAGTTTATTAGCTGTCCTACAATAATTTTTCTGCGAAATTACACAGGTGTTTTTTTAATTCTTTCGTTTCTGTATCCCTAAATGTATAGAGCAGACTGTTCGAACAAAGACCAGTTCTGTAATTCCAGGGGCTGTTCAGCCAAATAACAGGCGAGCTGGTAGTGTGGCACAGATAATCGCAGCTGGGAACATACTGTCCCTGACAAAAGATTTGAACTGCTAAAAACTAGTCGAAATAAAAGTAACCGTCTCGGATTAAACCTACGAAACATAACTATACTTGTCACTGCTCCAATACCATTGATGAATGTCACGTAGCTAGCAGGTTGTATTAAGACTGATTTTAAAAAAAGCTTTTGTTATGTGCATATAACAAGTTGTAGAACGTGCAGTAGATTTAAAGCTACAAGCATTCACAACTAATTGCTTCATGTGAGTTATATAGGCCGGCCGGAGTGGCCGAGCGGTTCTAGGCGCTTCAGTCTGGAACCGCGCGACCGCTACGGTCGCAGGTTCGAATCCTGCCACGGGCATGGATGTGTGTGATGTCCTTAGGTTAGTAAGGTTTAAGCAGTTCTAAGTTCTAGGGGACTGATGATCTCAGATGTTAAGTCCCATAGTGCTCAGAGCCATTTTTTTGAGCTATATAAACAAATGTACGTATCCTAATTTACTATAAAAACAACATATTTAGACATATCGTAAATGAACAACGTATGGTGCCTCATTTCAATTATATACGTCTCACTTACAAGGGAACCTCCCCATCGCACCCCCTTCAGATTTAGTTGTAAGTTGGCACAGTGGATAGGCCTTGAAAAACGGAACACAAATCAATCGAGAAAACAGGAAGAAGTTGTATGGAACTATGAAAAAATAAGCAAAATATACAAATTGAGTTATCTATGCGCAAGATAGGCAACATCTAGGATAGTCTGAGGTCAAGAGCGCCATGGTCCCGTGGTTAGCATGAGCAGCTCATAATCACTCCCAAAAAAGTGATGAAAACATAAGAGTTTTTTCACATAAACTGAAAATAAAATATTAAACTTTTCACTGGAGGCAGGACTTGAACCAAGGACCTCTCGTTCCGCAGCTGCTCACGCTAACCACGGGACCACTGCGCTCCTGAGATCGTGCCGTCCTTGATGTTGCCTATCTTGCGTATGGACTACTCAAATTTTATATTTTACTTATTTTTTCATAGTTCCACACAACTTCTTCCTGTTTTCTCGATTGATCTGTGTTCAGTTTTTCAAGGCCTATCCAGTGTGCCAACTTATATCTAAATCTGAAGTGGGTGCGATGGGGAGGTTCCCTTGTTAGTACTGTATGCAAACTAATATAAAGTATTTGACACTTGATAATCGCTCCTTTTACAAATGAAAATACTCTTACGCCAAAAAGTCGATGTAACCCACACTGAAGATTAGCATCTAACAAAATTTTTTCAATAAGGAAGTAAACAAATAGGCCCACTAAAGGTAGCACAAAAATGCTGAAACATGTCTGGATGGAAATAGAACTGTAAAACATTGTCTTGCATAAGGTAAGAGAGGTCCGCTCTTCCTCCTAGCCCCCCTCCTCGTCCCCCCCTCCCCCTCCCCCTCTCTTCTGTTTCGGTTGACAAGTTATTGTCATCTCTTTCGTGGTCTTCATCTTTGTCTTGTCCCTCGTGGTTTGTAGTTAACAATTAGTTTCGGAATTTTACTTTCAGGCTTTCTGTTTATGGTGTTCGCACCAACTGATTCTATTTAGATCTAATTTCTTGCGCATTGAATCAGCTTGTAATTCATTCCTTATGTCTTCATTTCTGATCTGATCTCTGGTGCACCCTTTAACACTACGGACAAATGTCATTACCGCAGCGTGGATACTTCTCAAAGCCCTTTATGCGTGAACAGTGGTTTCAGGGCGATAGAGGTACTGCCACAACTTCGTGCCTTTCGTGCCTGTTTTGTAGCGTTTTTCTAATTGTCCCACAAATTGCGTTAAATATGAGGATCTTATCAGTTTCACTGTCGAAATTTCGTCCTTTGTCAGAGCCAAGAAACTGAAAGTGAGTCACTTGTCCCAGTATTACATAATTTATTACAGTTTTAGATCTGATAGTTGATTTTCTTTCGAATGCCATAACTTTTGCTTTATTAGTGCAGATATTCATGTTATTGATTCTGTAGAAATATTGGAAGACGTGAGGCAATTCCGACCTTTCGACGTATCTTAGAAGAAAGAATAAGGAAAGGCAAATCCACGTTCCTAGGATTTTTAGACTTACGGAAAGCTTTTGACAATGTTGACTGGAATACTCTCTTTCAAATTCTAAAGGTGGCAGGGGTAAAATAGAGGGAGCGAAAGGCTATTTACAATTGGTACAGAAACCAGATGGCAGTTAAAAGAGTCAAGGGGTATGAAAGGGAAGCAGCAGTTGGGAAGGGAGTGAGACAGGGTTGTAGCCTGTCCCCGATGTTATTCAATCTGTATATTGAGCAAGCAGTAAAGGAAACAAAAGAAAAATTCGGAATAGGTATTAAAATCCATGGAGAAGAAATAAAAACTTTGAGGTTCGCCGATGACATTGCAATTCTGTCAGAGACAGCAAAGGACTTGGAAGAGCAGTTGAACGGAATGGACAGTGTCTTGAAAGGAGGGTATAAGATGAACATCAACAAAAGCAAAACGAGGATAATGGAATGTAGTCGAATTAAGTCGGGTGAAGCTGAGGGAATTAGATTAGGTAATGAGACATTTAAAGTAGTAAATGAGTTTTGCTGTTTGGGGAGCAAAATAACTGATGATGGTCAAAGTAGAGAGGATATAAAATGTAGACTGGTAATGGCAAGGAAAGCGTTTCTGAAGAAGCAGAATTTGTTAACATCGAGTATAGATTTAAGTGTCAGGAAGTCGTTTCTGAAAGTATTTTGTGGGGTGTAGCACCGTATGGAAGTGAAACATGGACGATAAATAGTATTGACAAGAAGAGAATAGAAACTTTAGAAATGTGGTGCTACAGAAGAATGCTAAAGATTAGATGGGTAGATCACATATCTAATGAGGAGGTATTGAATAGAATTGGAGAGGAGAGAAATTTGTGGCACAGCTTGACTACAAGAAGGGATCGGTTGGTAGGGCATATTCTGAGGCATCAAGGGATCACCAGTGTATCCTTGGAGGGCAGCGTGGAGGGTAAAAATCGTAGAGGGAGACCAAGAGATGAATATACTAAACAGATTCAGAGGGATGTAGGTTGCAGTAGGTACTGGGAGATGAAGAAGCTTGCACAGGATAGAGTAGAATGGAGAGCTGCATCAAAGCAGTCTCTGGACTGAAGACCACAACAACAACATTCATTTTATATTTAGAAGTCGCCAAAATTAAGATCTTAGACAGCCCTTTGAAGACAGTCTTATTTTCCTTGGATTATTTGATCATCTACGTACTGCAGGGTATTAAAACAGTTCTCTCTGTTGATCTTTACGCCGTAGGCGTCAGATTTGGGGGAGGAAATATGTAGACACACCTGTCGCGGTCAGTCTAGCGATGGGACGCCCGTAAACGGCAAAAAGGTAATAATATCACTTATTTTCCTGAGCGTTACGAAGAAAGTCACGGGCGCTTAGTTGATTATGTGGAGCATCTGATGGCAATTGGCGACGTGTCGGAGGGGAAGGGATAAGGGGGCGCGACAGATGAGTGTCGCCTGTGTGCACAGCTCTCGAGGCGGGCCCTCGCGCGCCGTTAGCGCCGGCCGCTGCGCCGCCGTCCCCGCAGATTGCCTCGCGTGCAGCCTGTGTGAACGCGGAAGCTGCCTGACGCCGCCGCAGCACAGGCCAGCATGCACGGTGAAACGAAATAATTTCGGAGGTGGTTCAGCGGTGTTTTCTGAGTATATGGTGTAAGGAACTTGTGGTCTCCGACGACTCGTCGCGAAGTAAGGTAGAACTCCTGTAACACAAAAAGGTCAGATTGTCAGAAAGCACAGAAGAATACGGATTTACGTCTCTTAACTTATGACTACTGCACGTATGTATATTCTTCTCTTCAATGAACATATTTCAGTAACCGCACGAAAGCTATTATTATTACTTATTGAAAAGGAGCAATACTGTACAGTATGTATTTATTTTACTGTACTGTACATACAGTATGAATGTACGGTACTGCAGAAATTGAACGTAGCCTATACGCTAGCAAAAAATTACACTACTGGACGTTACAATTGCTACACCAAATGAAATGCAGATGATAAGCGGATATTCATTGGACAAATATATTATACTAGAACTGACATGTGAATACATTTTCACGCAATTTGGGTGCATAGATCCTGAGAAATCAGTACCCAGAACAACCACCTCTGGCCGTAATAACGGTCTTTATACGCTTGGGTATTGAGTCAAACACGGCTTGGATGGCGTGTACAGGTACAGCTGCCCATGCAGCTTCAACACGATACCACAGTTCATTAAGAGTAGTGACTGGCGTATTGTGACGAGCCAGTTGCTCGGCCACCATTGACCAGACGTTTTCAATTGGTCAGAGATCTGGAGAATGTGTTGGCCAGGGCAGCAGTCGAACATTTTCTGTATCCAGAAAGGCCCGTACAGGATCTGCAACATGCGGTCGTGCATTATGCTGCTGAAATGTAGGGTTTCGCAGGGATCGAATGAAGGGTAGAGCCACGGGTCGTAACACATCTCAAATGTAAAGCCCACTGTTCAAACTGCCGTCAATGCGAACCGAGACGGGTAACCAGTGGCACCCCATACCATCACGCCGGGTGATACGCCAGTATGGCGATGACGAATACATGCTTCCAATGTGCGTTCACCGCGATTCGCCAAACAAGGGATGCGACCATCATGATGCTGTAAATAGAACCTGGATTCACCCGAAAAAATGACGTTTTGCCATTCGTGCACCCAGGTTTGTCGTTGAGTACACCATCACAGGCGCTCCTGTCTGTGATACAGCGTCAAGGATAACCGCAGCCATGGTCTCCGAGCTGATAGTCCATGCTGATAGAAACGTCGTCGAACTGTTCGTGCAGATGGTTGTTGTCTTGCAAACGTCCCCATTTGTTGACTCAGGGATCGAGACGTGACTGCACGATCCGTTATAGCCAAGCGGATAAGATGCCTGTCATCTCGACTGTTAGTGATGACAGACCGTTGGGATCCAGTACAGCGTTCCGCATTACCCTCCTGAACCCACCGATTCCATATTCTGCAAACAGTCATTGGATCTCGACCAAGGCGAGCAGCAATGTCGCGATACGATAGACCACAATCGCGATAGGCTACAATCCGAGCTTTATCAAAGTCGGAAACGTGATGGTACGCATTTCTCCTCCTTACACGAGGCATCACAACAACGTTTCACGAAGCAACGTCGGTTAACTGCTGTTTGTGTATGAGAAATCGGTTGGACACTTTCTTCATGTCAGCACGTTGTAGGTGTCGCAACCGGCGCCATACTTGTGTGAATTCTCTGAAAAGCTAATCATTTGCATATCACAGCATCTTCTTCCTGTCAGTTAAATTTCGCGTCTGTAGCACATCATCTTCGTGATGTAGCAATTTTAATGGCCAGTGTGTACTTAGGGAGAGAGTCAGTTACAGATTTTTGTGTAGCAAATGAAGTTATAAAGTTAGTGTTGTGTGCGTACTGTAAGACCTTCGGTACACACACCATCAAATTATTTGACTTGTCGCTCTAACGAAGTAGGCGAGTGTCAGCAATATGTCTCGTGATCTTATCGTGGCGTGTTTATCTTCTGCCGTTAGGTCAGACGATAGAAATGCCACTTGCACGCTTAGAGTAGCAGATTGACGGTGACCAACTTTAAACAGAACTTGATTAATTTTCACACACATTTATTAAAATAATAACAACATAAAATTACTTAACTTGATTCTGGATGCTATTTACAATTGACAATCTGAAGTTCCTTTGGTATTGGTACGTTAATCTTATTCTCACATATCTCTGATACTTGTCAAAGTGTCTACACATTCCTCTTCATGGCGATGTAGAGGAATATGGTAATCTTATTAGGCGCAGACAGAAACTTGACTACAGACTAATGCAGATTGATGCAGACTGACTGATCGGAGGTCTGTACACTCGTTATAATACCTCGAGCGTTCGGGTATCACTGCGCGAGTGTGATCCGCGAGGAGAAAAGGTTCTACGTTAGCAGCAATCTCACTGGCTGCGTGACATATTAATACGCGGATCGACGGAAGCAGAATTTGGTCTGTCTCTAATACAGCGCCATCTCGTAGTGCGGAGACGGACGAGCGCTGCGCCTGCGCTGTTGTGCTTAGCGGGGCGCGCTCTAGTGAGAAAATTGTGTACGCACTGACTACACGGAACTATGTACACATCACTTAGCTGCAGTGTTCCTCCCTATTTTCACCCACGGTATGTCCATAGATGTTGTGGTTGAGTTCTGTTCGGTGTACTAAAGGGTAATATCAAAGCCATTCTTTGTGTCGGTGTGTGAAAATCCGGGTAGGGGGTTCGTCGTCATCACCGTCAGAGTCCTGTGTCACAGTTTCTTCACCATTTTATCCCCCCAAAACAGCGGCAATAATCTTGTTGTCAATGAGCTCTTCATTGGTTTCACAATATTTATCACATTGGGCAATCTACTTCTCAACGTCACCGTCATGTATATTCGGTAGTACAGTTTGTAGACAAATGATTTCCTGCGTGTCGCCCATTTTCTCGCTTTCGATCTGGTCGCTACCAAAGCTTGCACCAAGATTTTCGCGGTGTATCACGTTTTAGTACGTTACAACCTTCTTGGGGCTTTTCTAAAATTGAGCTGATGTACTTTCTGCGATATCACCTCTTTAACCATTCTGTGACTCCCTGTTCACTTGGCTGGACAAGTGATGTGACATTTGGTGGACGGGAGAGAACTGTTATGTCCCCTTAACTAAATCCTCATCAGATGGTTGTGACGGTGCGCTATCCATCAGCACGAACAGATTTTCAACAGTTTTGAACGAACTCGTCGAAAAACCAAGATTCGAAAAGAGTGCAGTCCATCCAAGCAGATTTTTGATTGCGGTAATAAACCAGCAAAGAGCATAAGTTGGTAGGGCTTTGAATTTCCTAGGACTCTTCAATTTGCCAGTAACGAACAAAGGAAGCTTGTGTGTACTATCAGCGTTGCTGCAAGGAACAAAAGTTAGCCTGTCTTTTTTAAGTTTCGTTACTGCCACGGTTTCATTTGATGAAGCGTTTTGTTTGGTAGCATTGTACAGTTTAGGCTTGTCTCGTGTATTTTATAGACTTGGCAAAGTAACAGTTCATTTTCTTCGACAATTTCGTGAAACTTCACAGAAAAATCTTTAGTCGCCTGGGCATCAGCAGATAGTTTTTCGTTAGAAATTTAAACAAACCGAATGCCATGACGGTTTTTGTGGCGATGAATCCAGCCTTCACTAGCTGCAGAAACTCTCTTCCGGGTTGCAGTCTCTTGTGAAAAGCTATTGCTTTTTCATTAATCGTGGGCTCAGATTCGAGGTTCCTTTCCTTTTTTCTTGATGTAACCGTGTCTACAATGAGCTGTCAACTAGTTCAGGTTAAGTTTTTCCAATGTTTTGCAATTCTTAAGAGCGTTTTGACCCTCTGTCTTCACTGTACATGAGTCAATGTATTTCCGATTTCTTCTCCAATCTTCTACTGTCGTAACGCCTACATTGAGTTCCTTTGCAATACTTTGAGTGATTCCCCCTTTGTCCAATCTCCGTACCTCTGTTAACTTTTCATTTAATGAAAGAGTAAAGTGTTTATCTTTTACTCTGGACATGGTGAAAAAACTCGCTCAACGTACAATACGTACAATGTAAAACAAATACATACAGATATACCGTTCACAGAAAAACAGCACCGTAAAACCACCGAACAGTAAGCACTAAGAACTTCATAGTGTAGCAATACGAGAAATAACGGAGCACTAAAACGGACAAGCGGTAACAACAATTACCTGTAACAAAAGATGAAGCAAACAACAATGGCACAATGGACAGTATGTCAGAGCAAGTTAGACAAGTTAGGCTCGAGCGCGGTCTAATCTACCGGAGCGGCAGACCATCCGAGCGCGGACGAGAGGGGTTCAACTGTAATTGCATTTCGTTCGATTTCCTACATTTATCTTTGTGTGACAGTCTGCACAACAGTGGAAGTTTAGACACATGTGCGATTTTCATTCACTCTCAATGCTTGTTGTCGAAGACAACATCAATGTCCACTTTACACTCTGCCCTGAAGCTTGCATTCGCTACTGCTCGGTTCTGTCGCGTATTTGATTTTCCGTCTGTGTTACTTGTACGCTGTAGGCTATGTATAACAGTATGGATAAGTTTGCTTATGAAAAACACCTTTGAGTGAACAGTTCTCCATTTTCTACATTCTACACTGTACATAAAAAAAAGATGGAAAACACTGTGGTAAGAGAGTATTATGTTTCGTCTGAGGAATTCTGCATTGTTCTGTGTTTTGTATTGTACGTTTTGGTGATTATACAGTACAGGCATTTTTGCTGTTATGAAAGTATATTCATGGAAACAAAGATATCTGGAGGGGGGGGGGATACCGGATAAACCATAATTGAATTATTAGTCTGCAACTAGCCAGCGGAGACCACGGATCACGTATACCAAAATACTGAGAGAATATCGCTGAACAACCTCAGATATTTTGCCAATTGTGATTATGAGTTTGTAGTTTGCGATCTGGATGAAAGCAAGATTACCGTATGTTTTGGATGAGTACCACAAGGTTGACGTGCGGACACTGGTTTGCTGTTGAATTCAAAAACATATTTTCCGCTCGAAACTATTTCCCTCTTAGGCACATACGAGTGACATTCTGTCGAAAATGAAACTAACAAGGTGTCTTAACGGTTAAAGTGGTGAGCTCGTACTCTGACAGAGGAGGATATAAATCTCCACCTGGCCGTCAACCGCAGGGTGTTCGTTGCTCCAAACCACTACAGGAGAATGCTAGCATTTTTCTTTCGAAAAACGTAGATCCTTCGTTCGTCATTCTTCGTTCGAGCTACGGCTCTTTCGCCAATTACCTTAATAAGGACAAGACAAAAGTCTGAATTTTTTTTCATTTTTCTTGGTGAATGGTACATACATCTAGAACAGGGACGCCCTATGGGCCATATTTTGCTCTCGTTATGCGTACAGTATACTTATAGCATACCTTTTTGTGACTTATGATGACACAAAATTAGAAAAAAGAGTCTTCTTTTGTATAGGCTAAGTTAATATTGCGAATTATCACACTTAGTCTACAGCTACTGAAATACGCACAAAGTAACAGCGGAACTGGATTAAGAAAATATAAATATGTCACATATTTACTTACATTGTCAGACATAGCGGAATTTGTGCGCTAAGCAGTTGGTAGATAGCTCTTGAAACATTCTAGTTCATACTCTTTGCTAGAAACACAAATAAATTGAAGAAATATTGCAGTTAGAAAATATTATACCTATTTAAAACAAGGCCAACTGAAATAAAGTTAGAAATAAACCACTAGTTAAATGTATGCCTACTTCATTCCCAAGCAAAACCTACATGTTACAAAAATGAGCACCATCTAAATCCAACTTCCTAAACGTTGTTGACGTCCAAACTTAATATATTTCCGCTTTCGGAATAACGCTGTTTAATATCCGTTTCGTTAAAGTGTATAAATAATAATAATGTTACCCAGTTAGCCATAACGCTAACTCTTATTGTAGTTCGCTAACGGAATGTCAGTGATAATCACTGGCGCCAATGAATCACTGACCAATCTGAAAGAATCTACAGCGAATTGAAACACCATAAGTTATTCTTTGTTCCACAAGCTGCGACATCGTCGCGAAAAAACACAGTGACCCGTATTTGTAATAAGTTTCCTTTAATTTACGTCTATGGTCACAATCTTTTTTGTTTAACAGATTACCGGTTTCGGTCTTTAATGACCATCATCAGATCTGTTTCATAAAAGCAAAGTCCTAATTTTTTTATGAAACAGATCTGATGATGGTCATTAAAGGCCGAAACCGGTAATCTGTTAAACAAAAAAGATTGTGACCATAGACGTAAATTAAAGGAAACTTATTATTCTTTGTTGTTTCTTCTCTACCTTGAAAAGTTCGAATTTTCTTTCTCTCACTTACTTTACGTTAGAATAACACAAATTTCAGTTACCTAATTACGGAAGCGTTGTGGAAGAAAAAAGATTGATTTATGAGCTTGGATTGATATTAATTTCTACAGTTCGCAGCTTGGAAAGTGACTGAAACTGAACCACGTTCTCATCTTGAAACACAATATTAGTTTCCTCGGACTACACAAAATATTCGAGTATGTTATACGTCATAAAACATGTAACGAATGAAACTACAGTGTCAAAAATGACTAACAAAGGGTTTGTAAGTTGGCAAGTCTTCCTCCAGCGGCAGTAAAATAAAAGTAAATAAAGTAGTACATAGATACTTACGGCAGTGCCTTGCCTTGGAATCTACACATAGAACATATTCCCTTCTGTACATAAGATTTTTGATTGGTTGTACGTACTCTCAACTCCAATAAAAACTTTTCTGTCAAACGTCTCATCCGCTCAAGACTGTACATGCGTTGAAATAGATAAATGGCGGTGTCACTAATGGAGCATTAAAATTTGTGCCCTGGATTTCTTCATAAACTGCCAACATTCGAAGTTACAAACAAGGGCGTGAAGTATCAATCACTTCAGACCTATGGCAGGGCGTGTAAACAAATCCCTCCCGAAATTAGCAACTGGAACATAATTGCAGAATTATTTAAACATTTTAAATTTGTGCCATATTGTCTTTCTTTTCATATCTTTCTCTCAGAGAATCGAAGTATCAGCGTTATTACCGTCACTGGGTATTAGGATGAGAACAAAATCCACCACGTGCAACGTGAATCACTACCAGTATAAAGACTGTGGGTTTCAACAGATCTTGTGGTTGAGTTTCCCAGATAAATAAAAGCTGTGTACAGGATGGTGACTCGAATTAATCAATCCTTCCATTTGCGTGCTTTATCGTTCCGCAGGAGATCCGTCTGCGATCCAGAATGCACGTTCCTCCTGTGCGCGGAGTTTCCTGACGAATTAAACCTCTGCGACGGACCAGAACTCTGTTCGAGGGTAATGGCGTGCAGCGATTGAGCCATCCAGACAGGACACGAGAACCGCCACACCACTTAAGACCGTCACTCACTTCCCAAGACAGAGCTACTCCGGCAAGCTGTGCAGAACGTCTGCGAACGAAGGACTGTGGGAGGTGAGCGTCGGCGGTTTGAAGCTCTAGGGTGGGCCGTGAGGCGCCTAAAGATACCCCAGTCGCTTAACGAAGGGTCGGGGATCGAATATTTGTTCGGAAAAAATTTTAATTTTTTAGGAAGTATGAACCGTCTTGTAGTTTTGAATCGGAGGAGTGCTATAACCCTCGCAATACCAACGTGTTATAGCTTTTTGAAAAAAGTTTTTATTGTTGTTGAATTACGTTAACCACAGACTTTCTAAAGAGGTACTCGTGTGTAAGTAGGGTCCAGAACTTGAAAATATCTTTTAGTACAATCGTAGAAATTCCAATGCACTTTCAATAACGCGTTCTATGAAGGGGGGGGGGGGGGTTGTACTTCGTGACCGCCACAGAAAAATTTCAATCCAATTTCGTTAAAGATGTGTGATGTGTAAGTAGGCTCCAGAACCAGAAAATATTGAATATGGCGTTCATCGTGAAAAGTCACATCTACTACTGAGACTTAAATGTGTGGATCACGTTTAACTGAAAAAAATGTAAACATTTATAGAGTCTAATAGGAGACGTGATTAGAATAATAAAGACTCGTTTCAAGATGTAAAAATATCAAGTACGTGACTAGATCACAATATTTTCAAAAAGTGGGCACTAAGTAGCCCTCGCAAAACCGAGGGATTAATGGAAATTGAAGCTTCGAAGCTATACATGTGGCGTGCTTGAATGGATTCGATGGGAGATCGTTGATCGTACAAATCAAAGCTTCGTGTTAAGAAAACTTCTGTTGTTAAGTTTTTTTGCTTTGATCGCTGTATGTACACTGGTTTAGTAGTTTCGACAAGAATAAACTGCCATTTTTACATCCACGCATTACAGGTTATGAAATAATGCTGCGCGATAAACCGCACGTTTGTTTTCGTACCATCGTTACGGACTTACAAAAAAAAGTATAGAGTAAAATATTAAAAACATATGGCTGTGTCTTCATGGCAAGACAGAGTCATACAAGTGTGGCACATCAAGAAGTTCCGCATGTATCTGGGCTGGCTGTCGACTACATACTGAATATATAGCCAGCAGTGTAATTTCCTAACCTGTATTCTGTGGACCTGAAGATGACAGACCTGGTGAAACTAGTGATCCAGTGTACATACACGCGATCAAGGTAATAAAAAACTTCAAATCAGGAGCTTTTTTTACATTAACTTAATTGATCGCTCTCCAGCCGACATTGTCAGATATTTATCAAAGTTTTGTTTGAATTTCCGTTACGCACACATTATGGGGATTTTTTTGTGATTATCTAGCAGTTTGGCAAAATAAACGGTCACAATCAGTGTTTTAGACGTAACCCGGTGTCAAAATTTAATCAGAGAACGGACAATTCCGTCAGAGCCTGACAGTAGTTTCGTAATTTGGGCTCGAGTTCTCCATTCCCTGCGTTCACCATACCCGACGCCTGCGTTGCACTCTAAATTTTGCCGGTAATTCGAAGCGAAAGCCAAGGGCAGTTAAGTAACGCATGACCCCGTAACCTTTGCGCGGAATGGGCTTCATTAAAGCGAGGGGGCTGCGGCTATAGTGCGGCGGCGCGCGGCGCATCGTGGCGAGGCAGGGGCGCGACGCCTGGCCGTCCGCCGGCCTGCGGCTGGCACGGGCTGGTGTGGTGCATCTGGCCGGCGCAGCGCAGACCGGCGCGGCGTGGGCGGAGCGGGCCGCTTCCGCTTAGGAGCGCCGCGATTCGCAGAGGCACTTGCCGACACTGCGCCCGTGTTACTCCGAATCCACCGCGGTTCTGCGGAAGCAGTAACTCTAGAATCGCGTCTATTTTCTGCTACCTAAGACACCGCTGGTACACGGGCCAATCGCAGGGACACGGGGATCATGACGTCATCCAAAGAACAATTCACCAGAACCATTTATATTTTTACATGCAACGTGCTGCCAACAACAAATCTGAAATGTTCGTGAGTCCGAGGAAATTGAGTAAAGCAAGACAGAAAGGAAAAGAACAGTTACTAATAAAAAAAAAACTTCAGAAATATTAAATATCGTCATACGTAGAAACGACCGAAATAAATAGCATAACCCCCTACTTACATGCTTGCATACTCATAGTCTGCAGATCTCTGGTCACAAACTAAGTGGTGATTGAAATACTGATTTGTGAGTAAACTGTTGGTAACACTGTTATCATTAGTCACTTTCTCCTACTATAAAGCAAATAACACTGCTACAGGTAAATGGTTACACTGGATGTTTAGTTTGGCTTTTTTCCCCCGCGATGAAGCTGGTATTTTTTTGGTTGAAGGTTTAATGAGTATTAATAACGAAAGCAAAAATGTTCCATGCTTTGCAGACTATTTTGAAAAAACCAACTTCATAGAATGTGCATCATTTTCGCTCGAAATTTGTGTTCCTATGCTGTAAGTTCTCAAATAACCAATTGTTGTAAGGCTTTTCACGTGACTTTCGTACTAAATTTTCAGGGAGCACATCTACATATATATCATTTTCTCGACGCTGTCGTTCGAACTCAAACGACCACCTGCATAAAAATGAATGATAAGATGGATTTCACCGACCTAATGTGAAAAACACGTGCAGTATACATTATGTGATGAAAGGTATCCGGACAACTGGCTGAAAATTACTTACAAGTTCGTGGCGCCCTCCATCGGTAATGTTGCAATTCAGTATGGTGTTGCCTCACCCTTAGCCTTGATGACAGATTCCACTCTCGCAGGCATACGTTCAATCAGCTGCTGGAAGGTTTCTTGGGGCAATGTCACCCCATTCTTCACGGAGTGCTGCACTGAGGACAGGTATCCATATCGGTCGGTGAGGCCAGGCACGAAATAGACTTTCCAAATCATCCCGAAGGTTTTCTATAGGATTCAGGTCAGGAGTCTGTGCTCGCCACTCCATTACAGGGATGTTATTGTCGTGTTGAAAGATGCAATCGCCATCCCCGAATTGCTCTTCAATTGTGGGAAGCAAGAAAGTGCTTAAGACATCAATGTAGGCCTGTGCTGTGATAGTGCCAACAACAAGGGGTGCAAGCACCCTAAATGAAAAACACGACCACACCATAACACCACGAGCCTCCGAATTTTACTGTTGGCACAACACACGACGACAGATGACGTTCACTGGGCATTCGCCGTACCCACACCCTGCCATCGGACCGCCACAGCGTGTACCGTGATACGTCACTCCATACAACGTTTTTCCACTATTCAATCGTCAAATGTTTAGCCTCCTTACACCAAGCGAGGCGTCGTTTGGCGTTTACAGGCATGATGTGTGGCTTATGAGCAGCTGCTCGTCTATGAAATGCAAGTTTTCTCACCTCCTGCCTGATTGTCGTAGTACTTGCAGTGGATACTGATGCAGTTTGGAATCCCTGTGTGATATTCTGGACAGATGCCTGCCTATTACACATTACGACTGTCTTCAATTGTGAGCGGTCTCTGTCAGTCAACAGACGAGGTCGGCCTGTACGCTTTTGTGCTGAACGTGTCCCTTCACGTTTCCACTTCACTATCACATCGGAAACAGTGGACCTAGGGTTTTTAGGAGTGTGGAAATCTCGCGTACAGACGTATAATACAAGTGACACCCAATCACCTGACCACGTTCGAAGTCCGTAAGTTCCGCGGAGCGTACTATTCTGCTCTCTCACATGTCTAATGGCTACTGAGGTCGCTGATATGGAATATCTAGCAGTAGGTGGCGGCACAATGCACCTAACATGAGAAACGTATGTTTTTGTTGGCGTGCGGATACTTTTGGCCGGCCGAAGTGACCGAGCGGTTCTAGGCGCTACAGTCAGGAATCGCGCGACCGCTACGGTCGCAGGTCGAATCCTGCCTCGGGCATGGATGTGTATGATGTCCTTAGGTTAGTTAAGTTTAAGTAGTTCTAAGTTCTAGGGGACCGATGACCTCAGAAATTAAATCCCATAGTGCTCAGAGCCATTTGAACGATTTTTGATACTTTTGATCACGTAGTGTATACTGAGTCTTCAGAGACTCCGAAGTCTCAGAAATTGGAAGGGAAATGTATGAGTGCCAAAGTAGTAACTGAGCGAAGTTGCCAAAATTTGTTACTAGTGGACTTCTTAAATCAGTTGCACGTCACATATATTTACCAGATTTTCAAATAGTATAATTGTCTGTCGTTTCTTTGAATTTATGGTATAAGTATGTACTAAGCACTGATGTTACTGATGTGGTAGGCATATGTGGTATGTTGAAATTGCGGTGGGGGTTGGGGTCGGAGAATTCTTTCACTGTGGGTATAAACAATTTGCAATGAAATTAGGCTACATACTGCACAAGACCAGTAACCTCTAGAGGGAGTGTAGGCGGTTCTCTCATCCTCCTGGTTCCCAAGAGAGTTGACGAGGATGAAACGTATTTTTAAAATTAGCTTACATCACGAACACACTGTAACCTCCCCCTGTATCCGTACCTATCATTGTATTTCAATACTTTATGAAATAATTGTACGTGACGGGTGTTTCTCTGTGTTGTAACACAAAGAACTTAGCCGACATTCCATAGGCGAAATACATTGACATAAACTCATTCTAATGTTCGAGGTGAAAACTCGAAAGAGGAGGCCGAAAAGGTGCTAAAATTTGTAGGCCGAGAGATTCACAGGCACAGAAAACATTACTTGATGTGAAAACTACACTGAGCCAATTGCTCTGGTTTTCGCATAACACATACGCCATGTCATTAGAGAGGAACTTAAACAGGCGTTACATAACTGTGTTCATTTTTCGGGAGCTGCCTAAGGCTGTTAAACAGAAGCATATTTACTTCGTCGGCACTCAAGAGTTACGAGAACTAGCAATATCTTAAAACACTCGATTCATTACGTCCTGTCCAGAAAACTTTCTCACCACGTCTTGGTCGTTTTTATGTTCTGCGCCCTATTACTTCGACTACTCCGGCGAAACGTCCGAGACAGGCAGTCCAGAGGAATTCTTAGAGAATAAACTTTCAATTGATATGGTTTCCATTATGTGTGGTTACGACCTAGTATTCGCTTTAAATCGAGGTCTTCGCTAAGTACACCAAAACTGCTCTTACACATAACCACTATTTTATCACAGTTGACATGGTATTCGAAGGCATCGTGACCACTTTTAATACAATGCAGTCTGACAGACACCGTCTGGGTCACAAATGTTAATTGGGAGTACCAGTTACGACCTTTTTTACAAGTCATCTTCAGTTTCATAGCAAATTACCGCCAACTGCAATTTGTTAGCAGAGGGAAGATCCAGTTAATCCTTCAACGTGTTAACTCCAAATTCACTCTGCCGGCGAACTACAAAAGTAGTGTAGCAAAACACAATTTCGTTACTTTTCACTCTTTAATTGGAACAGAACCTCAGTAAATAATTATTGCGTTAAAATTTTGGTTTCTGTGAAGCAAAGTCTTGGAAACGCCCTTGTATCCCGTCTTTTAGAAAATCAAATATGCTGATAAGTATTCCTTCAGTATAAGACAGTGCTGTTGGAAGCTCTTACTTCAAATTCAATGGGTTTGCAAGTTGAAACGATGCAAAGGATTGTGTTAATGTTTCCTTCGATGGAAGAAAAGCACGTATATTTTTAAACTGGACCGAGTAAGTGAAGGGGACGATAAACTAACGAATTGTTTCTCCTGCTGTTCCTGACCGTTGATGTCATTCACCTGTTCTTGCTTTAACGTAACATGCATGAAAAGGGTCAAGTTAGGTAATGCTGTTTCTGCTTATCTGTTCAGATGTAAGTATTAAAATATAATGATCGTGTGTGGCAAACTCAACACTAATTTTTTGTCTGTCATGGGCTATAGTTGTGCAAAAGCTTGAGTAGGGGAACAAACTTCGGCGGTCATGATACTTTTATTATTAAGAGTTCGTCGATGGGTAGGTCCGTTGTCTTGAAACTCTAATAATCATTCAGCTCAAATGAACAATCATTAACCCTCTTCCAGAGATATACTGAAGTTTCATAAACAAATGAAGGAATTATGTTTTCTGATGGAGTCACTAAATGGCATAATGGTCCCGGGTAAACACAACAGTTTTAATCACTCATCTGGGTCAACACGTATTCAGCTAACTGAATGCAGCAATGAGCAATAGATGTCGGCGACTGAGGGTCGATATTTTGAACACCATTGCCTTAGATACACAAGTAATTGCGCAGGGAGATGGAAGGAAAACGTACTGCACAGGATTTTCCTGGCAGCAAGGTGGAGTAATGATATGAGACCCCTGTATATGAAAAGAGTCTACAGTAAATCATCTTACAAAACGCCGACATTACAAAACCCGATAAGTGGTATGTTTTTTAGAACATTAGATTGCGTCTTGTGAGGCACTCCATATCAGGTGACCCCGACTGGGCGCAGACCGAAAGTTTTGCCTGCTCTAGGAGTGGTCAACTGCACGCCGTGATCAATTTGTGAATCAAGTGAACTTCACATGGAGGAAAACAAAAAGTTAAGTTGGCACTACAATATTTTCCTTCCCATTTTCAGAGACTTTGGACTCCTTATCACAGCTAAGTGTATATTGCACACGTTTATTATTAAGTCGGTGAGGCCTATCTATGTCGTTCATTTTAAAGTAGCTGGTTTTCTGAGTTAGAACAATATCATCAACAAAATGAGTTAGAACAATATAATCAACAAAATGATACATGCTGAGGCGACAAAAGCCATGGGATAGCGATACACACATGTACAGATGGCGCAAGTATCGCGTTCACAAGGTATAAAAGGGCAATGCACCGGCGGAGCTGTCATAAGTGCTCAGGTTATTCATGTGAACAGGTTTCCGAGGTGATCATGGATGCACTATGGGAATTAACACACTTTGATCGCGGAATGATAGTTGGAGCTATCATTTCGGAAATCGTTACAGAATTGACCATTCCGTGATCCACAATGTCACGAGTATCCGAGAACACCAAATTTTAGGCATTGCCCCTCACCAAGGACAACACACTGGTCGACGGCCTTCCCTTAACGACCGAGAGTAGCGGCGTTTGCGTAGAGTTGTTAGTGCTGACAGACAAGGAACACTGCTTGAAATAACAGCAGGAATCAATGTGTGACACACGATGAACGTATATTTTTGGACAGTACGGGGAAATTTGGCGTTAATGGGCTACGGGAGCAGACGATCGACGCAAGTGCCTTTGCTAACAGCACGGCATCGCCTACAGCGCCTCTTCTGGTCTCATTGAGCGTATCGGTTGGACCGTAGATGACTGGAAAACCTTGGCCTGGTTAGACGAGTCCCGATTACAATTGGTAGGGGCTGACAGTAGGGTTCGAGTGTGGCGCAGACCCCACGAAGCCATGGCTCCAAGTTGTGAACAAGACACTGTGCAAGTTGATGGTGGCTCCTTAATGATGTAGGCTGTGTTTACATGGAATGCACTGGGCCCTCTGGTCCAACATACCTATCACCGATTGGGAATGGTTATAGTCGTATACTTGGAGACCATTTGCAGCCATTCATGGGCTTCATGTTCCCAAACAACGATGGAATTTTTCTGGATGACAGTGCGCCTTGTTACCATGCTACACGCGTTCGCGACTGGTTTGAAGAACATTCTGGACAGTCCGAACAAATGATTTGACCACCCAGAATGCCCGACATGAAGCCCGATCGAACGTTTATGAGACATTATCGAGAGGTCAATTAGTGCACAAAATCCTGCACCGGCAACATTTTCGCAATTAGGAACAGCTTGAGAGGCAGCATGGATGAATATTTGTACTGTGGACTTCCAACGACTTGTTAGAGTCCAGGCCATTTCCAGTTGCTACACTACGCCCGCCAAAAGGAGGTCCGACAAGATATTAGGAGGTATCCCATGACTTATATCACCTCAGTTTATATATGGATTAAAGCCGAAAGCCAAGTGTAATGCCTCACAACCATTGGTTGTTGTTATTTCAGGACTTACACTGTCGGAGCCCAAATTTAGGGTGGAAATCCACATTCTATGTAGTTCATTATCAAATAGTCTGCGAAGCATGTAACATTTTCACTTTGGGGTTTAATGCCCATTAAATCTTCAACAAAAGTCCCCCCAAGTTCGTCGGGAATGAGAAAAGCTAAATCAGACACCCAGTGTAACTATGAGGTATATAGGTATACCAGTGTATTTTTTTGTAATTGGAGAAGGTGACTAAGAATAACAGCGCTGCCAACAGTTCAGTGCAAACATTTTCAAATAGCAAACAAAACACTTGCGCTTAGTCGACCTGTTTGACGTACCTCATCGCTCGCAGACGATATTTTTGCAGAGGTTCAAATGGCTCTGAGCACTATGGGACTTAACATTTGAGGTCACCAGTCCCGTAGAACTTAGAAGTACTTAAACCTAACTAAGCTAAGGACACCACACACATCCATGCCCGAGGCAGGATTCGAATCTGCGACCGTAACGATCGCGCTGTTCCAGACTGAAGCGCCTAGAACCGCTCGGCCACACCGGCCGGCTTTGCAGAGGTAATGCTGAAGCTGCTCGCGCGCTGTTTGCCCAACAGTAAACGTTTTCGCGCACCCACCCTCAATGTTGTGAGGCCCTACGCTGTTCCTCCTACTCCTACAATTTTCTCTTTCACAAAACTGAACCACCTCGGAAACAGTACTCACAGTACATCTGCCATACTCTAAGTCATTGACACAGAATAAATGAAAACCAACTTACGAAACAGGCAAGGGCACTGACAAAGACGGGAATTCCAACCAATGTCGTACAATTGGATTTTGGTGATGTCGCCGATCATTATCCTTTACGGCGATGAGGGACTTCTCTTAGCCGAACACTTTTATGATTTTGAAGACTATCGGCGACATCGATTGGCGTCTAACTTCGACGAGATCGGTGTTCTACATGATAATAAGGTGCCGCACTAGTCCCGTGCTGCTGTAGAACAATAACCGCGAGACTGTTGGGAACATTAGGGAATAGTGCTACAGATCATGTATACGAGAAATGAGACAAATTTTGTGGAAGGAACTAAATGCAGCAGAATGCGCCGCCGCGGACATGTGAGCGGCAGCTGCAGGTGTGCGCGTATGTCGGCGTTGGCGGTCGCCGTGGCCTTATCGACCTGTTTACCCGCAGCACGGGCCGGCTGGGCGCCGTACGCTGGGTGCGACGTCCCTCGCGGCGATCGTAATTGCCCCACCACTCGCGGCCCAAAGCGGCCGACACTCTCACTGGACTGGAGCCAGTGTTGCTGTCAACATTGCTGCAATGTGAGTGCAATAGACGGAAATGTTACGCTGTGGCTGGGCAGTATGTCTGATGTTGCAGGCAGTGTGGATGCTGTTGCAGATAGTTGCCGAGGTACTGAGGGTGTTCCCCGCAAAGCCGGAGAATATTTCATAATACAGCAAAGTATCTATTACGTTGGTACATAAGTTGGTAGAGTTTTTGTTTTGCACGTTGCAGTTCCGCTTGCTATGAGTTTGTTTATCGATTGTGATTTTTTATTAGCATTTCACTGTTGCTACTTGAGTTCACGTATTGTCATGTGAAGATAGTGAATGGAGCTGTGGACGATAGAAAATAGAGTGCTAAGTGGAAAAATCTGAACATTTCCGACGTATTCTTCGGTTGAGACCAATAGAGGCGTTACACCAACGGATGCAACCAGAAACATCTTCGCCGTGTATGGGCCATTGGACTGAGCACGGAAAGAAGATGGTTTTCCCGCTGTTAGGAGGATTGTTTTGAAATTAGTGGCTCTCCACGTTCTGAACGACCTTCGGGTATTGATAGAGATTGTTTAAACGCTTCAATTCACGTTTGTTTTTGGATTAGAGAAACATAATTTTGTTTTTTAACCCAAACATGTTTCACTGCAGTTGCAGCATCTTCAGTTTTTTTTTTCCAAGTCGGGGTACTCGAGAGCTGGCAAATGTGGTGAACTGCGACTTTTGCATTCAATGGCGAAGATTCAAAAAGTCGGGTGTATGGGTACCGCATGTTCTAAGCCAATGCGTCTGCTTGTACATCATCAATTGGCTCGTGAACAACAGCGACCATTCCTGTCCTGTATCGTTACTGATAATGAGAAATGTTATTTTTTCGCTAACATAAGGAAAAGAAAGGAATGGTTGAGACGTCCGCTCGCATTCTGCTAGGAAAGAAAAAATACTATACAGGAGTTGGGGTTGGAAGACATTCCACACCCACTTTACTTACCTGATCTTGCGCCCTCATAGTTCCAGCTTTTCCGTTCATTATCGAACAACCTTCAAGAACTTACTTTCCGGATGAAAATGCCCTCCGTACTTAGCCGGACGATTTCTTCGCCTCAAAACCAAGAGATTTCTACACTCGCGGAACAGAAAAGTCACCCCCAGCGTTGGGAGACTTCTGAACAGTGAAGGACAATATATTATTGAACACTAAAATTCCTGTTATGTGTATCTGTGATGTTTATTGAACTTAAGGAAAAACGCTACGAACTTAGGCGCCGAATCAGTATCTCTGTTCGTATCTGTAAATGCTTCCCTCTCGCTCTCGCTTTTGTTTCAAACTAAACAACATAATTCATGTTGCAGCATCATGTGTAACAGTATACAATAAAATATATTATCTAATAATTTCATTTATATTAATAAAAACACCATGTGATCAAAAGTATCCGGACACCCTCCCCCAAAACATACGTTTCTCATGTTAGGTGCACTGTGCTGCCACCTACTGCCAGATACTCCATATCAGCGACCTCAGTAGCCATTAGACATGTGAGAGAGCAGAATAGTACGCTCCGCGGAACTTACGGACTTCGAACGTGGTCACGTGATTGGGTGTCACTTGTGTCATACGTCTGTACGCGAGATTTCCACACTCCTAAAAACCCTAGGTCCACTGTTTCCGATGTGATAGTGAAGTGGAAACGTGAAGGGACACGTTCAGCATAAAAGCGTACAGGCCGACCTCGTCTGTTGACTGACAGAGACCGCTCACAATTGAAGAGAGTCGTAATGTGTAATAGGCAGGCATCTGTCCAGAACATCGCACAGGGATTCCAAACTGCATCAGTATCCACTGCAAGTACTATGAAAATCAGGCAGGAGGTGAGAAAACTTGCATGTCATGGTCGATCTGCTGCTCATAAACCACACTTCACACCAGTAAATGCCAAACGACGTCTCGCTTGATGTAAGGAGCCTAAACATCGGACGATTGAATAGTGAAAAAACGTTGTGTGGAGTGACGTTTCACAGTACACAATGTGGCGATCCTACGGCAGGGTGTGGTGATGGCGAATGCCCAGTGACCGTCATCTGCCGGCATTGTGTTGTGCCAACAGTAAAATTCGGAACGATGGTGTTGTGGTGTGGTCGTGTTTTTCATGGGGAGGGCTTGCACCCCTTGTTGTTTTGCGTGGCGCTATCACAGCACAGGCCTACATTGATGTTTTAAGCAACTTCTTGCTTCCCACTGTTGAAGAGGGATGGCGATTGCTTCTTTCAACATGATCCAGCACCTATTCATAATGCACGGCCTGTGGCGGAATGGTTCCACGACAATAACATCTCTGTAATGGACTGGCCTGCACAGAGTCCTAACGTGAGAATGCTACAGAACACCTTTGGGATGTTTTGGAATGCCGAATTTGTGCCAGGCCTCAGCGACCGACATCAATACCTCTACTCAGTGCAGCACTCCGTGAAAAATGGGCTGTCATTCCCCAAGAAACCTTCCAGCACCTGATTGAACGTATGCTTGCGAGAGTGGAAGCTGTCATCAAGGCTAAGGTTGGGCCAATACCATACTGAATTCCAACATTACCGATAGAGGGCGCCACGAACTAGTAAGTCATTTTCAATCAAATGTCCAGATACTTTTGATCACATAGTGTATATTTGACTAAATTATCTGTTGCATTACATTTAGTACAATCGTATATTTTTAATATTATTAATATTAATTAAATAATAGTTTTTATTATGTCATTCATAAATATGCATTATATTAATATACATTTTGCTTTATAATAACTTCACGCTTTCTAAAAAAAAAATGTGTGTTGTATCTTTCGATACATGTGTAAATTAAAATAATCAGTTAATATTAATCAAATAAAGCGTATAATGATGTATTTTATTAAATGTAATACATGATATTGCATTATTTATATTAAGAGAAAAACTGAGTACTTTTAGACAAAATTGCATACAAACAAAATGAAAAAAACTTTCATATTAATGTACTGTGGCTACACACACACACACACACACACACACACACACACACAAACACACGTATAGCAATATTAAATAAAAACAGACGTCATAATAATAACTGTAAAAACACGATAGAAATTATTAAGGGACATTTCCATGGTCTGACCTAGTTAAAAAGGTGTTTAGGAGAAGGAGAATTTAGTCGACAGAAATTTAGCGCATTTAGTTATTTTTGCTGTGTGAATGCGTGACGTAAGTTCAGGAAATCATAGTCGGCCCAAGCAGTCGCACCCGGCTATGCATGCGGTGTGTAAGTTAGACCAGCGACGTGCGTTGTCTGGGAGTCGGCGGCTCAGGAGCGACAGCTCGCGTAGTTAGCTGCTCTGTACTCAGTCGAGAGACCTCCTTGGAGATTTCAGGGGTTAACAACTCTGTTTTTGACTACCGTCATTTTTTCACTTAGTTCTTGTGTCATCATTTCCGTAAGCAAAAGCTTCCGTCACATCGTTTCTCATCCTTCCCTTTGAATTATTCGTTTATAGTCGCAAATCCATCGTCTTTTTGACCGATAAAATTTGTAAAGTTTCTCTGCGGCTTTCCTACTAGCTAGAAACGACTCAGGTTTCATCACACTCCGATATGGTGAGGACACGTGTTGTAATTATGTGGTGTCACCGCCAGACGCCACACTTGCTAGGTGGTAGCTTTAAATCGGCCGCGGTCCATTAGTACATGTCGGACCCGCGTGTCGCCACTGTCAGTGATCGCAGACCGAGCGCCACCACACGGCAGGTCTTGAGAGACGTACTAGCACTCGCCCCAGTTGTACGGACGACTTTGCTAGCGACTACACTGACGAAGCCTTTCTCTCATTTGCCGAGAGATAGAATAGCCTTCAGCTAAGTCCATGGCTACGACCTAGCAAGGCGCCATTAACCATTTCTAGAGAGAGTCTCACTTGTATCATCAAGAATGCTGTATACAAATGATGGATTAAAGTTAAGTATTCCAGCTGCTACGTACTTTTCTTTATAGCATTCATTACGTATCCTGTTTCAGACCTAAAGCAAGCCTGCGTGAGTTATCGCGTGCATTTCGGCCTCCTCTCTAAATTAGGTGCGTTGTGTTGGCTAATCTGCCGACACAACAAATTAAAAAAAAAAAATGGTTCAAATGGCTCTGAGCACTATGGGACTTAACATCTGAGGTCATCAGACTCGTAGACTTAGAACTATTTAAACCCAACTAACCTAAGGACATCACACACATCCATGCCCGAGGCAGGATTCGAACCTGCGACCGTAGTAGTCGCGCGCTTCCGGACTGAAGCGCCTAGAACCGCTCTGCCACCGCGGCTGGCTTGTTGTAATTCGATTTCATATAAGACAGTACATCTTCAGCTCAAATAACATAACAGTACTATTTGACTTACGACATCGAACACTTCATCTCCCAACTCTTCGTCACCCTCCACAGTCCCTCCCCCCCCCCCCCCCCTCCGCGCGCCACTCCCTCTCCTTCCGTCGAGAAATTTAAAATAGCTGACTTGTACGACTTATCTGACCTGAAAGACCTTGCTTTCGAGTCCCGACATCGATATTAGCTCCTTTTTGGTATTTTAGGAAATGTTTTGCTGTTTTGACACCAACTCAAGCGTCCCATTTCTTCTACGTAAAGTGGTTCACACTTATAATATGCTGGTCCGTACATTGCCCTTTATTTTTGCACTCCATGAAAATATTCCGATGCTTCGTAAGTGTCTGAATATCTATTGGGACTGCGTCGGAGGTCGTGATTTATTCCCAGCTGCGCGCAGATCTTCACAAATTTTACTATTTAGTGCTACAAGTATCTCATTATTTGTACTTAGCGCCATTGGACACCAGATGTCCAAATGAATTGCGTCATTCAATGAGTGATGGACCTTATGTATGCCATTAGAGTTACGTTGCTGTCACAATCAGATCTGGTACGGGGATGTGACTTTCACATTCCGGAATGTGTGACACAGAATTGTCTTTCGTACCTCTGTGTTTATTGGAGTTATTTCAGAAATCCGTACGAGTGTTTGGTTACGTGTGAATGATTCGCGAAAGCTATCTGATATATCGTGTCGGAATTGCTGAAAATGCAATCTCACTCTTATCCTTAGATCTGTGATGTCCCCTGGTCACGTTGGTCATTTGTTTCAGTTATTTATTTCGCACGTGGGTGTGCATTGTGCGTGCTCGCGCAGTTATAAAGGCGCGTAGCTAGCAACACTCTTCGCTATCCGGGCCGCATTTGCCTTGACAGACCACGGGTAAGATACCCAGCCCAACAAAACAGTTTGGTAAGGTGGTCCTTCTCGTGTATTCAACGTAAAGTGATCATTGACGGGAACGTGAAATGCTCTTCAGCTTTCACGTAATTCCACAAAACGGAACTTCGCTCTTGGGCGTCCAAGTCTTCCATTATCTACATAATGTAAATTTGATGACAGGAAAAACGGGTGTTCCATAGCAAAACGAAAATCTCTATCTTGTGCAGAACTTAGATGTGCGAGAGCTGAAGTTTTGATAATGACACCGCACCGATCAGCACGTGGAGGAAATTGTGGTTGCAACAGTCCTCCGCATTCCGCAAACTATTGCCGCTTGCGAAAGTGATAAAAGAAGGTGCTTGAGATTATCGGTAAAATGTGCGGAAGGAAATGACTCTTGCCGCAACCACGGCGCGTGTAGTCTGACCCGTCAGAAATTAAAAAGAACTGTTTGCTCCGTCTCTGCGCGGGGCAGCCGTTGTAGCATTCATTCGTATGTCTGGTCACAACTACGTACGTTCAAGCTTATTTTTTTCTTTTATTCTTTTATTTAATCTTTTGCTAATGGAGGCCTGACGGCTGTCATCTCGAACGTAAGCAAAGCGTACTGATTATATCGGAGATTCCAGCTTGTTAGCAGTTACTGCTGCAACGCCTCGACGAACACTTTCGACAGGTAAAAAGAAATTTTAGTGCATACCTCCTGTAGCAGCATCTCGTATTTCCTAAATAGGATATTTTTCAACTTTGCGTGAAGTAACCGTAAAAATCAATCTGGAACGTACGACGAACGTATCATTTAGCACTGTACGCCGAAATTTGGCCTTAATGCGCTATGAAAGCAGACGACCGACGCGAGTGCATTTGCTAACAGCACGACATCGCCTGCACTGCCTTTCCTGGATTCCTGACGGTATCGGTTGGATCCTAGACGACCGGAAGGTCGTGGTCTGGCCAGATGAGTTCCGATTTCAGTTGCTAAGAGCTGATGGTGAGGTTCGAATGTAGCGCAGACCTTACGAAGCCGTGGACCCAAGTTGACAGCGAGGCACTGTGCAAGCTTATGGTGACTCCATAATGGTCTGGGCTGTGTTTACGTGGAATGGAGTGTGTCCTCTGGCACCGCTGGACCGATCATTTATTGGAAACATATTCTGCTACTTGGAGATCATTTGCAATCATTCATGGACTTCATGTTCCGAAACAACGATGGGATTTTTATGAATGAAAATGCGCCATGTTATCAGGCCACAATCGTTCGCGATTGGTTTGAAGAACATTCTGGACATTACAAACGAATGACTTGGTCAGCCATCGAACATTTACAGGACGCAAAATGCTGCACCGGCAACACTTTTACAATTATGGACGGCTATAAAGGCAGCGTGGGTGAATATTCCTCCAGGGGACTTCCAACGACTCATTCAGTCCAATTCACGTTGAGTTGCCGCATAACGCCGAGAAAATGGAGGTCCAATATTATGTTAGAAGGAATCCCATGACTTACGTCACCTCTGTGTATCACTTGGGCTTCTATGGGCCGGGTGGTTGTGATCAAAGGCACCACGACAGCCTTGGACTTCATGGACATTGTTGCGGAGCGCCTGCGTACCTTCATACTTCATGTCTTCCCCGTTTGTGACGGCGTCTTCCAGCATGATAACTGTTAGTGTCTCAAGACCATAGTTATGCTACAATGATTTGAGGAGCGTGATGGTGGACTCTCGTTGACGTCTTGACTACCAAATTCGCCTGATATGAACCGGTTAAAAATGTCTGCGGCGATATCGGGTGCCAGCTTCGTGCATACAATACACCGGCCCGTAGCTTACAGAAACTGTTTGACTTGAACGTAGACACATTGTGCCACATACCCCGGAATCTACAAGGACTTTTCCCATCGATATCACGCAGAATCTGTGCTGTATTGCTTTCTAAAGATGGATCAACACGCTGTAAAGCTGGTGGTAATAACTGCACCGCTCATCAGTTTGTAATACTTGATCACTGTACGAAGGAGTATCTTTGTAATCCTCTGTAGGGTTACCGTCAGATGTCGGCTCACGTAATGCTACGAGGAAATTTTGTTCCACCTGTAACTGTCTTAAGCGCTAATAATAGCTCTGAACCTGTACAATTTATCTGATTCCGAGAAGAGATGAAGTCGAAACAAGTTTTATCTACAAGGAGCGTCGCGTGTAAGGTTAAAGGTTATCGTCTCTGCAGCGCCAGTAAAATCAAGATAATGCACAATCAATAAATTGCGCAAGAGCCCTGCCCAGGGATCACAACAAGATTGGAAGGCCAGTGCCCGGATTCCTATCTATTAGAGAATTGTTTTTAGTTTGCGACGAAGTCTTTTCTAAAATTATAAGTGGCAGTATTTTTAAAATAAAGTACGGTTTGATAAAATGATGCAGAAGGCCTGGAATTTTCATTATATGATGTAAATTTTAATACATTGTCCTTAGAGGGGATAGGAGAGTCAGAGCAACAAAACTCACAATAGCAATGTCAATCTTCCGCAGATATATATGTAGATTGACTTCTGTGATTCTGAGTAACAGTCAGCAGAATGTTACTATATTTGGTGTACAGTAATTGCCAGAATACATATGTGTAACAGTCGGTCTGGAATAGCAACCAGGATTAGAGTTGTTCCGGTTTTTAATAGAGGCAGTAGACAGCGATCATACCACAGCAGCACTTCCACTTCTGCAGTAGAACAGGAGTCAGAGTTAGTAATCTCCGCAATGTAAGACCTGTGGTGTCAGAGTCATAGGATGGGATTCAGAAAGTTATTTCTCTGGCTTTCTATTTTCATTTCCTTTTAATCTGTTAATGAGCCATATTAAGAAATGTTATGACAACAGGAGTTATTTCCATTATTTTCATCTTACATTTCTGGGGGAAGGGGGGGGAGAGGAGGGTATAAATGAAACCACTACTGTAAAAGGAATAGTTACTGTAGTTATCCATTAATCATATTATTTCGATAGTCACAAAGTTCGTGTAGCACGATTCGTCTCGTGTCTCCTTAGTCAGCGTCGGAGTGTCATAGCTATGATCAACGAACTGCAGGGGTATACGTTGCAATTTGGGCGATGTGCATGGCGTTGAATGTTATTCACAAAACTCTGAATGCTCACGTTCCAAAATGAGTAAAGAAACGTCCACCATGCGTTTCGCCTAATCACCGCGACGCACAAATGAGAGAAATTTGACTACAGGCGGAGGGGTACCGACAATTTTCCGCCTCACTTACCGTAAATGAAAGGGATAGAAAAGGGACGGTGTTGAGACTAATACGCTATTCGCATACAGCGGAGAGTCTTGCGAAATACATTTATAACTAGATAAAAGTTCATCACCGGTAACAAATTCTTTTTTCGCAATTTATTTACAAAGTGGATGAAAAGAGCCATCTGTGAACCTAGACAGAACGTAGGATTTCATTAAGTTACAACACTGGTTGAAGGTCTCGTGCCTTTGATATGGCGTTTTGACGTCGAACCTTGAGATATTTCATCAGAAATGTAGCCTATGCCAGAGATTAGTGATTTGTATGAATCAGCGTCCGCTATTAATTTTCTAAGTTGGGAGTCTATAGATACAATTATAGAAGGGAATGAATGAATTACCCCTTCAGAGAATCTTTGTTAAATTTTGACTTAACGCGGGTACACCATTGAAAATAGCACTATGGAATTGTGTACTTGAGTGTAAACGATTGATGAACTACTTCTGTGCTATCAGTTCACATCAGAAGCAAAAAATGAAGAGTGGTGTTGGAGAGGAAGTCAGTTTTCTAAGAGAGTCACCGCATTCAGAGGTGAAGCGGCGGAAACTGCTGCCGTGGGCAGGCTGGCGCCGTTGCTGTGGGCAGCTGCTGGTGCCTGGACTGCTCTTCCTGTGCACACTCCATTATGCAGCGCCGAGACAGTATTTGCATTGCCAGTGCAGTGGCAGAATGTGAGCAGTGCACATCTGCTGTGCCACATGCATATTCATGTTGGAGACTACGCTGAGGCTCGTCGCCTGTTCGTCGGGCGGGTTGTGGAACAAGTGGACTTGCTTTGGACAACGCGCCGTTTCTAGTCTTTCATTCGATTTAGTTTACCTGCTACTCACGAGAATCACATTACTACTTACTAAAAGCACATTTGCCGTTTTATCATTGGCCGAGCTCACATATACTGCCTCTGTGTCGTCACAGGAGAGCAGCTGCTTCCGTAACGTGCTTGTAGTGCAGAAACAGATTCAATACAGAGATAAAATGAGTCAGGAGCAGTGTACCACAGGTCTGTCGAGGATTGAAATGTACCGATTATTGGGGAAAAGCACAGGTTATTCCTGTTGTGGAGAAGGGTCGTCGAACAGACGCACGGAACTATAGTCCTTTATCCCTCACGTCGGTCAATGTTGGAGAGTTTTGGAACATGTTTTTTTGTTCGCGTATTTCAACGTTTTTGGAGACCGCAAATCTACTGTGTAGGAATCAACCTGGCTTCGAAAAAAAATGATCGTCTGGGACCCAGTTCGCTCGCTTCGTACACGAGACCCAGAAAGCAGTAGACAGCGACTTCCGTGAGGCGTTCGGTGGAGCCCCCCACACTGCCGCGTAAGCAGTATCAGACCAACTGTGTGATTGGATTGAAGAGTTTCTAGCAAAAATACCACAGCGTGTCACTCTCAATGGAGATAAGACCTGAGACACGTAAAAGTAACTTTGGGCGACGCCAGTCCATTACTTTTCACTTACATACAGTGTGTAAACTTTTAGATGGCAGACCTCTCCGTAGTCCTGAATCGGTAGAAGTCGGTAAACGTCGGGAGGCTTCGGTAGGCACGCAGTTTCGACTGCTGCCAACATTACGTAGCTGACTGTGTTGTACTAGGTAGCCATTGTCGTCTGCTTCGTTATTGTTTTGCGCTGTACTGTTCTGCGTGTTTTTATTGTGCAGTTGTGCTAAACATTATCAAAATGAGTGAAGAGGCAGTTGTCTGGCCTATCTCGGGAGTCGCCAGCAACCCCTACCAGTAGGCCTACGGTTAGAAGGAAACCATATTACGTAGCGATGCTCGCAAAATTATGTTGCGTGTGATTGAATGCTGCGAAAGGGAAAGGGAGCAGAAAAAATTGCTTCAGCCCATTTACAAATCGTCAGTGAGAGCTGCTACATACACAGGACAAAGCATGCGTAGCATTGGAAGATTCAAACAGTTTTCCAAGAATCATCCTGGCGTATAACCACAAACGCCTGGCAAGAGAAGGTGAGTTTCCATTTCAGATATTTTGTTCGCGATCACTTTGAAGGAGCCTCCTATTTCGTCCGAATTACCTTATATTTCATTTTTCCTTGCTACTGTATTGCTTTGTATGAAACACCACTGGTTACTGTATTATTTCGAAACACATTATATTACAGTACATTTCCAAATTCAAAAAAATACATGCAGTGCAGAAGGCACTTTCTTAAAAATCTTTCTCTCTCTTTTAACTTAGGAAAAGAAGTGGAGAAATCGAAGTAATGATCGATAATTTCAACCAGCGTGTCATTCGCGACACGATAGCGGGATTTTATTCAGTGCGGAAGATTGTGCCGAGCCTGCGAACACTGCTTCCAGTTTTGCACGACAAAATAGGCTGGAAGTGGAGTATTGTCTCGCTCAGAAAAGTACTTTTGTCTATGGGATTCATATGGCGTAAGGTGGGAAACAAGAGGAATGTGTTGTTAGAACGTCCAGACATTGTGCACTAGCCCCCCCCCCCCTGCGGGTCCAGGGTAAGAATAGGCCCGAGGTATTCCTGCCTGTCGTAAGAGGCGACTAAAAGGAGTTTCAACCGTTTCGGCCTTCCATGTGATGGTCCCCCTTGGAGTTTGACCTCCATTTTTCAAAATTCTACAGAAGTACGAACCTTTTGGGGAAGGACGCCTTATGTGGTGTATCACTGGTTCTCAGTGCACTGAGACCTTGGCACTCAGCATTGTAATGGCGTTGTAACCACACCCACTATTCCTCAAATTGGGCCTAAACTCGTGATGGGTTGCACAAGTTACGCCCATAGTGCGTCGCCATCTGCACCTACGATCATGATGGACTTTCCATGGCACCCGAAATCCAGCACGGTAGCCAGCCCGTTATGGTGGGGTCGTCATGTACACTCTAGGTTGTAGCCCCCTGACAACACAGGGATCGTACTGCCGATACCTGAGCTGCACCCTCCCCACGTCGGCCAAGGAGTAGATGCCCGTCTCCTTGGGGCATCAGGACTCCCGGCAATGGTCATCCTGCCAGGTGGCCCTTGCTGCGGCTGGGTGGCGCCCGTGGGGAGAGCCCCTGGTTGGAGTGGGTGGTATCGGGACGGACGTTTCGCAGATGAAACGTCAACATGTATCAGGTCGATCTGTGGCCGAGTCTTTTAAAAAGAAAGGTACTGTCTCTGGTTCTGGTTCTCCTGCCCTTTCCCCCTTGGCCACTCCCTGGGAGGAAGGACAGGCTTGGGGCGAAGTACTTCCCCCGCTATTTAGTCTGTTCTCGGACCGATGGGGGGACGTTCGCCACCTCCAAGCCCATGTTCTTTGTCCAGCACATCGAGGACATCTTCGGGGAAATCGAGGCTCTCAGTAAAATGTGTTCGGGGTCCGTTCTTATAAAGACCACCTCCGCCACACAGTCGGCGGCGCTCCAGGCGTGCGACCGACTAGGGGACATCCCAGTGTCCATTGTCCCGCATCTGGTACTGAATAGGATGCAGGGGGTTATTTTTCATCGGGACCTCCTGCTGCAATCTGATGAGGAGCTCAGGGCCAACCTGGAGCGCCGAGGCGTGCATTTCGTCCGGCGAGGCCCCAAAGACCGTCGCATCGACATCGGGGCCTTCATCCTCGCCTTCGAGGGGGACGTTCTCCCGGAGAAGGTAAGGGTGATGTGCTACCGGTGCGACATGCGACCTTACGTCCCACCTCCTATGCGCTGGTTTCGGTGTTCGCGCTTTGGGCACATGTCGTCACGGTGTGAGGCTGCGCCCCTTTGTGGCGATTGTGGACGTCCTCTTCGTGAGGAACATACATGCACCCCACCACCTCGGTGCGTCAATTGTCCTGGCATCCACTCGCCTAGATCTTTAGACTGCCTCACGTATCAGATGGAGAAGAAGATTCAAGAATTAAAAACTTTGGTTCGTCTCTCTTATTCTGAGGCCAGGAAGAAGTATGACCGCCTCCATCTCTTGACATTGACAACTTCGTTTGCCTCAGTCGTGTCCACTCCTTCCACAGTATCCTCACCCCTATCCTGTCCCCCCTCCACCTCCTCACTCCATCCGGGGTCTGTGCCTCCGCCTCCCAAATCCCTCCCTTCCAAATCCTCCTCCCTCGCGGCCCCTGCCCCCTCTGCCCCAGGGGTCACCCTTCCTCCTCCTCCCCCTCCGCCGCCTGAGAAGCGATCCTCTTCTCAGGCGTCCATCAGGGAAACGTTCTGGACCCCGGCTTCCGAGGTCCAGCGTTCCAAAACGGACCCCGCGCGTGAGGACCTTCTTCGGGTCCAGCCCACCATCCCTGTGCCTCATCGGACTTCCAAGAAGGCCTCCGAGAAGAAGTCTTTATCCCCCTCTCCACCCCGGCGCGTTTCGTCTGACGCTCCATCCGTGAGTCGCTGCTCCCGGCCGTCCTCAGTTTCGCTGGGACGCTCTGCTGCCAGGCGCTCAGCTGGCCTCTCGTCGGCGAATGATGCTGCCCCTCCTACGCAACCCGGGAAAGCAGCCGCAGCTGGCGACGACTCGATGGAACAGGATCCGCCTCCCGCCGGTTGTAGCGTTGTTCCCTCGAAACCTGGCCCTCCGCGGCCGTCGATGTGACCAGCTCTTCACCCGTTTCGTTCCCCCTTTTTTCTGACTAGCGATGGCTTTGTTACATTGCAACATAAGAGGTATTCGATCTAATCGGGAGGACCTACAACTGCTCCTCCGCCTGCACTGTCCGCTCGTTCTTGGTCTTCAGGAAACCAAGTTGCGCCCAACTGACCGTATTGCTTTTACCCACTATACCTCGGAGCGGTCTGACCTCACCCCTGTGAACGGTATTCCAGCTCATGGTGGGGTCATGTTGCTCGTTCGGGACGATGTCTATTACCATCCCATCCCATTGACCACCCCACTCCAAGCAATAGCTGTCCGTATTACTCTTTCTGCCTTTACTTTTTCTGTGTGTACCGTCCTCACTCCATCGTCATCCGCAGTTAGTCGGCCTGACATGATGCACCTGATTGTTCAGTTTCCTCCGCCGTTTTTATTGTTTGGCGACTTCAATGCCCATCATCCCCTTTGGGGCTCTCCTGCATCCTGTCAGAGAGGCTCCCTCTTGGCGGATGTCTTCAACCATCTCAATCTTGTCTGCCTCAATACTGGCGCCCCGGCTTTCCTCTCGGACTCTACTCATACCTACTCCCACTTGGACCTCTCGATCTGTTCTACCACTCTTGCCCGTCGGTTCGAGTGGTATGTCCTTTCTGACACCTATTCGAGCGACCACTTCCCCTGTGTCGTTCGTCTCCTGCACCACACCCCATCCCCACGTCCTTGGAGCTGGAACGTACCGAAAGCTGACTGGGGACTCTACTCCTCCCTGGCGACCTTTCCGGACCACGATTTTCTCAGTTGTGACAGTCAGGTCGAATACCTCACGGCTGTTATCATCAATGCTGCCGAACGTTCCATTCCTCGTACTACCTCTTCTTCACGTCGCGTTTCCGTCCCCTGGTGGAATGAGGCTTGTAGAGACGCTATCCGTGCTCGACGACGTGCTTTACGCACCTTTCGCCGCCATCCTACGTTGGCGAATTGTATTGGATACAAACGACTCCGAGCGCAATGCCGTACAGTCATCAAAGACAGCAAAAAAGCTTGTTGGGCCTCTTTCACCAGCTCCTTTAACAGTTTTACTCCCTCTTCTGTCGTCTGGGGTGGCCTGCGCCGGCTGTCGTGCATTAAGACCCCCTCCTCGGTACCTGGCGTGACTTCAGGTAATGAGGTCCTTGTTGATCCTGTGAATGTCTCCAAAGCCTTCGACCGCTTTTTCTCGGAGGTTTCAAGCTCCGCCCATTACCAACCTGCCTTCTTTCCCAGGAAAGAGGCAGAAGAGGCTCGGCGACCTTCCTTCCACCCGCTGAATCTGGAAAATTATAATGCCCCTTTTACTATGCGGGAACTCGAACGTGCACTTGCACTGTCCCGGTCCTCTGCTCCGGGGCCAGATGCTATTCACGTTCAGATGCTGGCACACCTTTCTCCGGCAGGCAAAAGCTTCCTTCTTCGTACCTACAATCGCGTCTGGACCGAAGGTCAAGTCCCCATGCGTTGGCGTGACGCCGGAGTTGTTCCTATACCCAAACCCGGGAAGGATAGACACCTTCCTTCTAGTTACCGCCCCATTTCTCTTACAAGCTGTGTCTGTAAGGTGATGGAGCGCATGGTTAACGCTCGGTTAGTTTGGATTCTTGAATCTCGACGGCTACTTACCAATGTTAAATGCGGCTTTCGTCGCCGCCGCACCGCTGTTGACCACCTTGTGACCTTGTCGACATTCATCATGACCAACTTTTTGCGAAAGCGCCAAACGGTAGCCGTGTTCTTCGATTTGGAGAAGGCTTATGATACCTGTTGGAGAGGAGGTATCCTCCGCACTGTGCACAGGTGGGGTCTACGCGGTCGCCTGCCCCTTTTTATTGATTCCTTTTTAACAGATCGAAAGTTTAGGGTACGTGTGGGTTCCATATTGTCCGACGTCTTCCTCCAGGAGAACGGAGTGCCTCAGGGCTCCGTCTTGACCGTAGCCCTTTTTGCCATAGCGATCAATCCAATTATGGATTGCATTCCACCTAATGTCTCAGGCTCTCTTTTTGTCGATGACTTCGCGATCTACTGCAGTGCCCAGAGAACATGCCTCCTGGAGCGCTGCCTTCAGCGTTGTCTAGACAGCCTATACTCATGGAGTGTGGCAAATGGCTCCCGGTTCTCTGAAGAGAAGACGGTTTGCATCAACTTTTGGCGATATAAAGCGTTCCTTCCGCCATCCTTACATCTCGGTCCCGTTGTTCTCCCATTCGTGGAAACAACTAAGTTTCTAGGGCTCACACTGGACAGGAAACTTTGTTGGTCTCTGCATGTCTCTTATTTGGCGGCCCGTTGTACACGTTCCCTTAATATCCTCAGAGTTCTTATTGGTTAATCTTGGGGAGCGGATCGCACTGTCCCGCTTCGCTTGTATCGGTCCATAGTCCGATGAAAGCTGGATTATGGGAGCCTCGTCTACTCGTCTGCTCGGCCATCCCTCTTACGCCGTCTCAACTCCATCCACCATTGGGGTTTACGTCTTGCGACCGGAGCATTCTACACTAGTCCCGTCGAGAGTCTTTATGCTGAAGCTGCCGAATTACCATTGACCTACCGGCGCGACGTACTGCTTTGTCGGTATGCCTGCCGGCTGTTGTCAATGCCCGACCACCCCTCTTATCACTCCTTCTTCGCCGATTCTCTCGACCGTCAGTATGGGTTGTATGTGTCTGCCCTGCTGCCCCCTGGAGTCCGCTTTCGTCGCCTGCTTCGACAATTGGATTTTGCCCTCCTTACCACCTACAGAGAGGGTGAGAGCCCGACACCACCTTGGCTCCAGGCTCCGGTTCATATTTATCTCGACCTCAGCTCGCTCCCGAAGGAGGGTACTCCGGCTGCAGTGTATTGCTCACGGTTTGTCGAACTTCGTGCGCGACTTGCCAGTCACGCCTTTATTTACACTGATGGCTCCAAAACTGACGATGGTGTCGGCTGTGCCTTTGTCGTCGGGGCCGTCACCTTTAAATACCGGCACCTCGACCAGTGTACCAGCTTTACGGCCGAGCTTTTTGCTCTCCATCAGGCCGTTCAGTATGCCCGCCGCCACTGCCATTCATCGTATGTACTCTGCTCTGATTCACTCAGTGCTCTTCAGAGCCTTGGAGCTCCATATCCGGTCCATCCCTTGGTGAACGGATCCAGCAGTCCCTCCATTCTTTTGCTGATGATGGCTCTGCTGTCAGCTTTCTGTGGGTTCCCGGCCATGTAGGAGTGCCTGGGAATGAGGCTGCTGATGCTGCAGCCAAGGCTGCAGTCCTCTTGCCTCGGCCAGCCTCCCATTGTGTCCCGTCATCTGACGTTAGTGGGGTTGTTTGTAAGAGGCTTGTGTCATTGTGGTGGGATACTTGGTCATCACTTCAAGGAAACAAGCTCCGGGCAGTAAAACCGTTCCCAACTGCTTGGACAACCTCCTCCCGACCATCTCGGCGAGAAGAGGTCCTTCTGACCAGGTTGCGGATTGGGCATTGCCGGTTTAGCCACCGCTACCTACTCTCCGGTGACCCAGCCCCGCAGTGCCCTTGTGGTCATGCATTAACAGAGCCCCATGTTTTATTGTCGTGTCCCCGTTTTAGTCAATCTCGTGTTGTCCTGTCACTACCATCTACTTTACAGGATATTTTAGCTGATGACGCTGTTTCATTACTTTGACTGGCTTGTCCAAAGACATCTAACTCTTTCACTTATTTTATCTGCATCTTTGTAAGAACTTTCTGGAGTCCCCCCCCCCCTTGAGTTTTACTAGATTCTATGTGCTCTAACAATTGTGACTGGGCGCTAATGACCTCAGTAGTTGAGCGCCCTTAAACCCCAAACAAAAAAAAAAAAAAAAAAAAAAAAAAAGTGCACTAGCGATCTCGTTTCATTGTTGACATGAAGAACATCAGGGAAGCAGGCAGAGAAATATTTTATCTCGATGAATCGTGGATCGATAATAACTTAACGTTTGATAAATGTTGGCAGAGGATGGCTGACTTACGTGAAGAGAGAGTCGTTAGTGTCACTACATGGGGGAACGCATAGTAGACAAAAAAACATACATTTATATATATATATATATATATATATATATATATATATTAATGTACATGACGATTTAAGTTTCGTTCACGAACAACATTGAAAGCTAGTTTTACTTCGAAGCCTTTCGTCTGCTTTCGTGTAAGCGTGACGCGCAATTTGTAGTGCCAGCACTGCAACTGGTAGGCGTGCCTGCCAGCCCCCTCCTCTCCCCACGCCAGCCAATGCTTGCTTCCTCCTCTCCCCGCACTCCCCTCACAACTCTGCCGTCTTACAGTTAACACACTGTATGTAGTAGATAACGTCGGATGTTGTATGAGGCTTTTCCCTGATGGCACAGTTGCATGTAGACAAGGCACAGGGCTAGAAAATTTTAACGAAATGCTGGTAGGCCGACAGAGGATAGACGCGTGGTGCAGGGAGTGGCAGTTGACCCTCAACATAAAACAAATGAAACGTACTGCGAATACGTAGACAGAATGACCCTTTATTGTGTGACTACACTATTGCAGTGCAACCACTTAAAGCAAGTACTTCCGAAGATATCTAGGAATGTATTTACGTAGCGATTTACATCGGCACGACCACAGTGAACTAATCGCAGGTAAGGCAGATGCCAGACTTATTCGTCGTTAAAATCCTCCAGGAATGTAGTACAGCCACATAAGAGGTAGCTTACAAAATCCTCGTCCGACCAGTACTTCATAGCCGGCTGCTGTGGCCGAGCGGTTCTAGGCGCTTCAGTCCGGAACCGCGCTGCTGCTACGGTCGCAGTTTCGAATCCTGCCTCGGGCATGGATGTGTGTGATGTCCTTAGGTTAGTTAGGTTTAAGTAGTTTCTAAGTCTAGGGTACTGATTATCTCAGATGTTAAGTCCCATAGTGCTTAGAGTCATTTGAACCATTTTTTGAGTACTTCATATTGCTCGTTAAGTATGGGAGCGGTACCAGATAGGATTGTTAGAGGAAACAAAGAAGATCAAAGAAGAGCAACATGTTTCGTTACAAGTTCGTTTCTTCGGCATGAAAGCGTCACGGAGACCATCAACCAACTCCATTGGCAGATACTGAAAGAGTGGCTTTCTGCATCACGCTGTGGTTTACTGTTAAAATTACGTGAGCCTATGTTCCCAGAACAGTCAACAAATACAACCTTCCCCCCCCCCCTCCCCCCCCTACGTATATCTCGCAAAGACAGGAAGTTCGAGAGATTTGAGTCCACACTGAGGCTCACCGCTTCCATTCGCGACTGAAAGAGGAAAGCACACAAATTATCCTCCGCCACACACCGCAAGGTGGCTTGCGGAGTACAGATGTAGGTTTTATGTCTAGTGAAACCTCGATCTTTATCGTTGAAATCCTTTTCTGTGACCGGTTTCAGCTGCGAATTAACTACCTTCAGAGCAGGCTGTGTCATCTGATATCAATAACAAGCCAGTTATAGGCCTGCCGTTGCGTGAGAGTGTGAAGATACCAGTTGATAAGTTAACATGTGTATCTTATAAGCAAATGGATGGTTATGATCTGAGGATAGCTAATCAGCAGGTGGATAGCGTCATTAAAACTTATTTATGCGTTCAGCTGTCAATAACGTTAACGTAAAGATAAGACAAAAAGTCCGTGACCGGGCATTGGTCTGACTGCGGTTAGGGTGTAGCCTTTATTCGCCACGGCACTACGAAAGGAAGGCTGACGTGTTCATCGCTTCGGGTGCTTTTTACCCGCGGGACAGAACCCCGGTACTCTTTTGATAGCAGATTGAGGGGACTAGAGGCCGTCCTGGAAGGAGTGAAGCGAGGAAAATTCTTCGCTCCTACCAGGGATTGAACCGGGACCTCCAGAGCCGGAGTCTAGCGCTCTGCCGTCTGGGCCACCGTGAAACTGTATCACAGAACTACACTAAGGGATCACTTTCTTCGTTGCACATAATGTCGACCGACGTGTAAATTTAATCCATTTAGCATCAGTGTGTAAGTTTTAAGGCTGACTTCCTTACTTCCGTGAGGGATCGAGATTATTGGACATTATAATTTGGTTTGGTTTAAAATTTTGCACCCGAGTAAAATTGTTTTTAGTGTAAAACTTTTAAGTGTGTGAACACGGAAACAAGATTTCTTACAGACATACTCCTACTCTCAAAATATGTCACATGTACACTGCTGTGCTCTGGGCAGTGATTTTTCTTCCTCAGAACTGCGCTCTGGAAGCTATTACAGGCTGTGTTTCATTTTGTTGGCAGTGTTGCATTAACAAATCAGTTACTAGTTAGTACGTACTAAAACGAATAGCCCTATATCTGAATGTGATATAAATGTCTGCGGGACTTTTTGCAATATTCCGTTAAAGATGGTGTAAAAGAAGAAAAGGATAGGGGAACAGGAAGTAAAAAGATTAATAGCAAGCAAGATGCTATATTAGCAAAATAGTGAGCGACAGTGTTCCATACTTTTAAACGAAATGATTGTAGTCACATCTATAAAAAGAAAAAGACCTACAACCAAACGCCTGGTGATGAGTATACTGTTTGAAATACGGGGCATTTTTCTCGTATCTAGAACGGTCTGTACTCTGTAGCCGAAGCTGCTTTCTTGTAAACTTTCATTTCTTATTGATTCAGTTTGTCTCTATACTTACTCTTCTGAATGAGAGGTCGTTTTCAGACGTTACACTTACAGCTGTCTTCTGCAACACACATTCCATACGTATCGTTTGGAGGTTGTGCTGGCATCAGAATAAGATTCGTGATTCCATGGAATATGAACAACGTGAACAGGGATTCGTTTTAGGAAACGGCAAAAAGCTTTGAGCACTTGTACTGTACCCTGAACGACTTCCACAACCTGGCATTCCATGGGAAAACATAATGTGCAATTTTTTGCAGCGGCTTGTAGACAAGGGATCATTCGCACCAAGTACAAAGGATCACGACAGATGTCTAGCAGTTCGCATGACGGATGTGGCGAGCGACTGTTGAGACGAGTACGTGATGATATTGAAATAAGTGTGCATAGAAATGGAGCTGCTCAAGGAGTAACGACACGCTTACTTCTACCTTTCTCCACGAGCAGATTTAGATGTATATCATAACAACGTGTAAAAAGCTCACAGACCGAAGACCGCCAGACCAGACTGAAGTTCTGCCAATAAATTTTAAGGCGAATCACTAAAATTTCGTTTACAGTATACATTTTATTTACGGTTGAGGTGGGGTTCACACAGTGTGGGATAATAAATTACCACAATAACGACGTCTGGACAGGTACAAATCCTCCAGCAGTCATGGAAGCAATGTATCTGGTTCCTTTTAGCATCCGTGGTTGGGCGGGAATAGTGGTTGACAGACTCATAGAACAAAGTTGACTGGACGAATAACACAAGTGCCCTTTGTCATCCACGCTACAGTAGAAAAACATTACTCTCTCAGAAAGACAACGGATGAGGTTTATGCACATTAGAAAACTTGCACATTCAACTCATTTTAATCCTTTAATTTTCTGGTAATATAACATAAAACTTATTGTTGTCTTCAGCGCCCTCGAAGAACATGAACACGTTACAGGAACATGTGACCAGATACGAGGGCGGCAGTGAGTGTTCCATGTGATTCTTTGAGGAGGGGTTGAAGGATGTGGAATATTAAGCGCTAACTATATCGAGCGGCATCTGTTGCGTCATAGTACAGAATGACTCAAATCTCAATTATTTATTTCTGGTTTTAATTTTGTGGGACCTTGTTGTCATAAACGGTCCAGTCACATTAATGTGGCTACAACCTGTGTTCGACACCAACGTGCAATAATAACCACAGAACGCAGGTGGCAGCACAAGCAGTGGAGGATATAATACGTGGAAAACAGGGCGATCTTTTACAAATGCGGAAACAGAGCAGTTTATCTGACGTCCAAAAGGGCATGATTATTGGCTTCGTATCAGGGGAATAAGCATTTTCGAGATGGCTAAGTTGGCAAACTCTTAGCGTGCCGTCGTAGTTAACGTGCACCATTGGTGACGAAATGGCGCTATCCAAAGCCGACGCCGAGGCAGCTCGGTTATGATGCACCACGTGGCATAGATGACGCGAGTGAACGACAGCTGTACGGGCGAACAGACGTGCAACTATTGAGCAGCTGAACGCCAAGATGAACCAAGTGTCTCCTCAACGACCGTTCAGCGAAGTTCGTTGCGTATGGGCCTCCATAACTGACGTCTGCTTCATGCGCTCAAGATGACGTCCATCGGAGACGAATGCTAGAATTTGCGTGCCAATACCACACAACTGGACTTCCACTGAGTGGCGATAGGTGGCCTTTTTAGATGAATCGTGTTTTATGCCCCATCGGGCAGATGGCAGTTCGTGTGTACGGCGCGAAACGTCTGAAAGCAAACACGCCGCATCAGAAAATCACAGGGACGTACTCAGTTGGGCTGTAAGCACCATGAACCCTCAACGGAGAAATATAACGGAGCTGCGCACGGTAATAGAGTTGGCATTGCTGCACATCGATGTCGGTAACTTCCAGAACCTCACTGAGTCACTTCGTGCACGTCTGCCCTGCAAAAGGTGGTTATTCAGGCTTTTAACGGGTGGTCACGTTAAAGTGACTGGACAGTGTAGATTTGACAAGTTGTGTCGCCCCTAATAATTAGGAACACTTTTTCAAAGGTCTAGCACAAAAAATAACAAGCAATGGTAGCGATAACATGGTCCTTCCTCCTTAACGAGCTGTTTTATTCGCGTCTGCCGTTCCTGTGGAATAATCTACAAACCTACAGCTTAACCCGGTATCACCAGTGGTTGTTTACACTGTACAGGCGTGTTCGACGATTACAGGGGGTCGTGTCGTACGCCGTGTGTACGGCGCGAGTCGCGCACCTTTTAACCGTAGCCACGGGAGAATGTAACAGGTGCCTCGCGTGCCGCATGAGCGCGCCGCCAGCTTTTGAGAGATTATAAGCGGGGCGGAAATGACGCTTCACGCACCACGAAACAGGCTACTTTATTACGAGGCCGTGGCCGTGGTATCGGACAAGCTAGTAAGCACGCCTGTGCCGGGAAACGATGTTGTCGCTGATCTAGTTATTGCACGTTTTCCTCATCGGTTACTCTTTGTTAAACCACTCGCAATGCGTTGTTGCTGTTTTATAGCTTCCGGCTGTTAACTGTCGATTAAATGATACAAGATTGAAACGATACAACCTCTGGCAGTGATTATTTTTGTTTCCTGTCGAATTCTGATGTTATTCTTACATAACATACCAGAGTTTTACGTCTTGTTCATTTTATTTAATTACCTCTTGTGGGCTTAACGTCCCATCGTCATTTTTGTCTTAGAGATGACGTAGTGAATCACAGGCGAAATTAATTCATAGGAATCCGTTAAATTAGCTGTTCTGATGCTTGCCAACTGCGCCTAGCTAGACTAGTTTTTTATATCAAGCGAGGTTAAAGAAAGGGGCTCTCAAGAATCCATTGCTGTAACAACTGCCTAACGAGAACCTGACAGTGGTGTACCGTATGCTTCTTACTTTTCAATTACTGTGTATTGATAATTGGACGAAAAGAAACTGCTAGATACTGCATTATGACGGAAAACTGTAGACCGCTGACAACATGTAAAATAATTTTTATTACTACTAACACTGAAACCGTACAGATTATGCGCTGTAGCGAAGGCTGATAAGGAAGATCAGGAAGTACAACGAACTCCTGTTTACTGTAACAAATTACAACGGTTTCCGTAAGGCCTTTGTTTCTTTTTTTCGTGTATTGACTACATTAACGCGCTCGAAGTAGTCGGGTGATCGTAGTTTTTTAATAGCGTCTGGTGTAGGCGCTCGCCGTTGAATCAACTCGTCGGATTATCATCATAGAATGAATGCAACTTCGACTTTTTGAAATGACTTCGCGGACTTCCTTTGTACGAGCAGCACTATTCAGTTGATATACCAGCCACAGTTCGGATAGAGGAGGAAAACAGAAAAGAAGGATCACGGGTGAAGTGCTTGACACGAAATGAACGTTAACAATCATGGGAGAACACTTGATTGGTTGCTCATCTCAGGGGTGTATCTTGGCTCGAACCGCAAAATGAGGTACCGCAGTCAGAGAGCCAGGTTTACGGCGAAGATGCACTACAGTGATTGAGAACATCGTGAATACCACGCATGGGCGCGAATGCGTCTTGTCAGCAATAGCAACCTCTTGTTTCACCATGTGTAATTTCGCATAATTTTTGTACTTTGAACCAAATATTTGCGTATATTATTACATGTCTCCAGTGAACGTGGTAGTTGGTCAAATGTTAAAACGAAAATTAGATATCAAATTAGTTATGTACCTTCAGGTAATGTACAACAAATCGTCAGTACGTACCCGATTCCTCATCGAATAGACTACTCGCACCGCTTTCAGTCGAAGTTTAGGCTCTTCTGCAGTTTCTTGGTGGTACAGAATCACAACGGATTGTCTGTTATGCCGCTGGGGTTCTTCTTCGAGACACTTTCGTTTCATGTCGTTATTCGTTGCAAATACTTGCGGCGTCAACGATAAGAGTTTTGGCCCATGTTGCAACAGTCTCTTACTTCACACTGAGTGTATGTGAAACTGTTTCCCGTGTTAAAAGAGAAATCAAGTATTTCATTACTACGACAGCCCGTACCTAAAGAGGTTCATAAACGTGACTGTTTTAGAAAAAAATATGTTCAGGGAAACTGGCCGAGAACGTTGTTACACATGCTGATAGTACGAAGGAAGGAATAGAGAGTAGTGAAACACTGGAGAAAGCGCGAGAACTGAATTATTTAGTCTCACTGCAGTCTGGTGTCTCACTTACTTTCACAGTGATCACCGGTTTGTTAACTTGTAGAACGTTGTCATATGAATCGCAGTTACAAGGCTTTCAGTCAGTTTAAAGTGCTGTACAGGTCTCAAAGCGCGCTCTGCTGCTTGGAGTGGAGAATGAAAAGAGAAAACAAAAGCCTGAAGAATTTGCCGTCACACTGGTGTCCACAGTTCTCCTAAAGTGGTTGATGGAGGTCATTCGTGTGCAGAGGCTATACTTTTGGTCGATTTCGAGTGCACGGCAGTTTTCAAACTATCGTGTCCGATCTTAGTTACGTGATAGCTTGAAAATGGCCATGTTGCCGAAATTTACCATCTGCAGAAAACTGAATATCATACAGGAATACTGCCTTTGCGGATGAATGATTTTCTGTAACACTTGATACTGACTGGTTGCTCTGCACTTCGATTGATCTGTATGAACAAAATTATTGATCATTGTAAAGAATGCGGCGGTAGATGTCGATGAAAGACGTTATAGAAGCTTCTTACGAAAGTTCAACGTCGATATCTTCAGTGACTGACCGCTGGCACAGTTGCAAATGGGTGGAGGAACGAGGCGGTTGTGGGCTACGTCAGCAACAATCCCAATCTTCGCCTAAGCACGGAAAAGTTGCGTCAGAATGGTTAACGAGAAACTGAATCATTTTTAATCGAGTACGAGCCCACTAGTACTTCTGTGTACATCCCGTCAGTTCAAAAAGTTTCGAGATTGTATTCAAAATGGTTCAAATGGCTCTGAGCACTATGGGACTTAACTTCTGAGGTCATCAGTCCCCTAAAACTTAGAACTACTTAAACCTAACTAACCTAAGGACGTCACACGCATCCATACCCGAGGCAGAATTCGAACCTGTAGCGCCTAGAACCGCTCGGCCACACCGGCCGGCGAGATTGGATTATTTAATAAGTACAACGAACAGAAGTTCATACAAGTCACCAGGAAAATCCTGCTTTGGGATGTTGTTCAACTCGCGCGTCATATGTATACCTTCTTCGATCTTGGCAATCACCAGAGACCCATTCTGCATTTTATAGTTTTGTGGTAGCTTCGTAATACCAAGTATCGTCACCCCTGACAGTTTATTCCAGAAAAGAATTGTCCGCTTTCTTCATTTCAGTCAATCAAGATATGCGGAACAGACACTGCACATTCGTTTCTCCTCTTCAAAACATTCTGGAGAATGTCTTGAACACATGATTCAGAGATTTTGCTCCTTTGCCGTTCGACACAACAACAACGTTGACGCACTACGGCCGCGCGTTTATTGCTTAACACTGCCTGCAGTTCCAGTCACGGCTGCGGTTGTGAAACTGACTTGTCGAATGCACATCTGCTGTTCTCAGTTCTTAGTCCAAGCTGCCATGGTAGGTAGTACGCTGACAACGTCTATACGCCAGAAATAACATCAGTTTTCACAATCTTTGAGTGGACGGTGTATACTCCGCAAGCCACTGTACAGTGCGTGACAGGCGGTATATCATATTAGTACTGTCGACTTTTTGTCTTAATCCATACATATAATGAGTGACAGGGAAAAAGACTATACGTCTGTGTACGTGACCTAATCTGTATTATCTTTTTCTCATGATGCCTACGCGAGGTACGCAGTGGTGGCAGCATAATCGTCTTAGTCTTCTACGAATACAGATTCTCTAAATTTACCCAATACAGTTTCGCAAGAGCCACGTCGTCCTTCTTCCAAGAATTTACATTTATGTTCCCGGTGCATTATTGTTAAAACTTCGCGTGGGCTATACCGACATGTAATGATACTAAATGGCGTGACGCAGAAACTTACCTATTCGGAAAAACGAACCTCACATCGGCTGTTGCTCGTTGTTGTGGGGAGTTGAGCGCTTTCAAAAGGGTGGGGAGTAAATTTTTTTGAGCTTAGTTTACTCGCAATCATGCAGTGGACAACAGAGCAGCGCGTTCGCCCTGACGACTTGCTTTTCCAGTGGCCGTTCGCTCATCGCAACGCAGCGCCTGCAGATCGTGTTCTTGATCGAAAGTAGGTTGTTGTTTACGGATGCTGGTACTGTACAGAGAAAGAAAAAAGGCCTTTCAAGAAGCACTAGGATACAAGCAAACGTCGAGAAAGTAAGAGTGGCGATACTGAGTTCCCCCGAAGCGACCTGCACGCAAACATGCAGCTACTCTTGCAGTTACTGATCGCACAGTGACACGAATTCTTCATGAAGACTTGAAATTTAATTCATACACTCTTGCAATGTTGCACACACGTAAACCACGCGAATTTTTCCCACGAAAAAATGTACATGAAACATTGATGGAACACCTGCATCATGGCAACCTTGTGTTCTTCAGCGACGAGGCACATTTTCGTTAGTGTGGATGCGTGAATGAACCAAACATGCGATACTGGCGTGGCACGAATCCCGAGAACTTTAAGAGGAGCCCAGCATACGGAACATGTGACTCTTTCGTGTGCGTTATCCAAAATTGGTATTATTAACCAATAACAGGGCAATTACGCTCGCTTCCGAGAATCATGTCCAGAGGAGTACGTTCTTCCCGAGTTTGAAGAAATAGATACAAGGGTCGTCTAGTTCCGAGAACACTGCGTCACGGCTCACACGGCACGAACGTCAGTGACACTGCCGCGAATACTTGCCGTACCGTCTCATCTCTTTGAGGGAGCGATTTCCAGTGGCCAGCACGCTCGCCAGATTTAGCCTCCTGCGACTTTTTCTTATGGGAGCTATCTTAAATCGTTGGTGTATACCAATCGTCCATGGGCCCTGGGTGAGATGTGCTGCTATTGCGAACATAGACAGAGAAATGGTGGACAGATTGGCCAGAAACTTCCGATTTCGACTCTCCAAGTGCACTCAGCAGAACGAAGGCCACCTTCAAGACAACATTTTCGAAACTTAACGAAATAAAACTTTAAATACACCATGGGCGTGGAGCACACTGTTCCTGATTGAGACAAACCTGAAGAAAGATAATTGAATTGATATTTCCAGTACTTTCTGTGTTACGATTTTTTTAATTGGGCAGTTCTTACGCAGCACCATGTACTTGTCTGGGCGCCTTCGAATTCATTCAGTGTCTGTTGTCATGAGTGTCTGATGAGGAGTCCGAACAATGGAACTATACTAGTAGTCGCTTTAGCGTCTTGCATGCAGTTTCCTTTACAGATCCACTGCATTTTCCGAGAACTCTTACTACAAATCTGAGTCTCCCATTCGCCTTCTCTAATACTGAATTTAAGTGGCGGACCTAGTCATTAAGAAACATTACCGTAGGTGATAGTAGTAACAAATGCTGGCAGTGTTTGTCAATGAGGAAAAAATTTCGAGTTGCGTCGTGGTACAAAATCCGCGTTAGACTGCAGGTTTCTCCATAACGGACTGGGAAAATCAGATCAGAGGTTGGAGGGAGGCAAAGGCCTACTGCTACAGCCTACACACTTTCCAGAGACGTTTAAAACACTTGTCGAAGCCTCTATAACGGCCCAGCCCAGTCGCCATGCAAAGAGATGAGGTAAGAAACAATTAAAATTACTGTTGCAGTGACAGATTCAGGCTGGTTATATAATTACGATTTCAGTGGTAGTAGGCACGGGGCTCAATACCAGTTATTAAAAAGACAATGAATTTAATACGTTTGATTATGCATTAAAAGTAATTTTTCTCAAACCATCTGTAACCACAGGTAGGTTGCGTGAGTACACGACTATCAAATAGTGGAAACGGAGAAATTTCTGAGTTCACCAGTCATTTAATTCGTAACTTCGTCAAAATGGTGCAGTACTGTAAAAGATTCAGCTGCTGTTGGTTTCAAAAATCTACGCCAAGGCGACGATTACGCGGAGGGACACCGGTTTCTCCGACGGCCAGACGCCTGGCACCGCTCTAGTAAAGCCAACCAGTGCGCTCTAGTAAAGCCAATCAGACTAAGCGACCGTCGGGATTCCCGCCCTCACTCTTGTTAGCAGCAGGAACCTTCCGCCATCAGAGGAAGCATACATTGTGCGATGACCCGAGATTACAAAACTAGTGAGAGTCGCTCTCAGTTCGTGCCAGTGCTTGGTAGTGTCACTTCGTGGCAGTACTCTGTGGGCTTCATTTCGTGACCAGCAGTCGTGCGGCAGTATACACCACTTTGCGCTGCATGTCTTCGTTTCCACCGCTTTGGAAGCAACCAGGTACCATTACGCTCATTCATCCGCGGGAAAAGGCTCATAGTAAAGCTGACTGTGCTCAAGATATGCACTACTGGCCATTACAATTGCTACACCAAGAAGAAATGCAGATGATAAACGGGCAATCATTGGACAAATATATTATACTAGAACTGACATGTGATTATACTTTCACGCGATTTGGATGCATGTATCCTGAGAAATCAGTACCCATAACAACCACCTCTGGCCGTAATAACGACCTTGATACGCCTGGGCATTGAGTCAAACAGAGCTTGGATGGCGTATACAGGTACAGCTGCCCATGCAGCTTCAACACGATACCACAGTTCATCAACAGTAGTGACTGGCGTATTGTGACGAGCCAGTTGCTCGGCCACCATTGACCAACGTTTTCAATTTGTGAGAGATCTGGAGGATGTGCTGGCCAGGGCAGCAGTCGAACATTTTCTGTATCCAGAAAGGCCCGTAGAGGACCTGCAACATGCGGTCGTGCATTATCCTGCTGAAATGTAGGGTTTTGCAGGGATCGAATGAAGGGTAGAGCTACGGGTCGTAACACGTCTGAAATGTAACGTCCACTGTTCAAAGTGCCGTCACTGCGAACAAGAGGTGACCGAGACATGTAAGCAATGGCACCCCATACCATCACGCCGGGTGATACGCCAGTATGGCGATGCCGAATACACGCTTCCAGTGTGCGTTCATCTCCATGTCGCCAAACACGGATGCGACCAACATGATGCTGTAAACAGAACCTGGATTCATCCGAAAAAATGACGTTTTGCCATTCGTGCACCAAGGTTCGTCATTGAGTACACCATCGCAGGCGCTCCTGTCTGTGATGCAGCGTCAAGGGTACCCGCAGCCATGGTCTCCGAGCTGATAGTCCATGTTGCTGCAAACGTCGTCGAACTGTTCGTGCAGATGGTTGTTGTCTTACAAACGTCCCCATCTGTTGACTCAGTAATCGAGACGTGTCTACACTATCCGTTACAGCCATGCGGGTAAGATGCCTGTATCTCCACTGCTAGTGATACGAGGCCGTTGGGATCCAGCACGGCGTTCCGTATTACCCTCCTCAACCCACAGATTCCATATTCTGCTAACAGTCATTGGATCTCGACCAACGCGAGCAGCAATTTCGCGATACGATAATCCGCAATCGCGATAGGCTACAATGCGATCTTTGTCAAAGTCGGAAACGTGATGGTACGCATTTCTCCTCCTTACACGAGGCATCACCACAACGTTTCACCAGGCAACGCCGGTCAACTGCTGTTTGTGTATGAGAAATCGGTTGGACACTTTCTTCATCTCAGCACGTTGTAGGTGTCGCCACCGGCGCCAACCTTGTGTCAATTCTTTGAAAAGCTAATCATTTGCATATCACAGCATGTTCTTCCTTTCGGTTAAATTTCGTATCTGTAGGACGTCATCTTCGTGGTGTAGCAATTTTAATGGCCAGTAGTGTAAATATTCGGTGTGGACTGCGAGATGTTGCCTCCCGGTTTTATCAATGTTGATTGGGTAGTCTTTGTCGTGCTGCCCCCGTCCGTTTGCTTGCAACGTGTTTCCACTCATGGCTATTTACCACAATTTGTAATTTGAATCCTAGAGTTCATCTTTGTTAAGCTGCATCAAAACTAACTATAGCGACTGGGATAGTTATCATTATCTGTGTTCACACTTTGTGTCTTTCCCCGTTATTGTGACTTGGCTGACAGCAAGCGTGCGCATCACCTGTGTAGTCCGAATTTGTGGACTGGATAGCTACGTCTTCTTGTATCGAAACTGCCTCTCATTTTAATGTATTTACGAGAATGTATCTGCATTTCTCTTACCGATCTGATACTGGTCTATGGTGTCCCTCTATTCTCTTATTTCAATCTTCAGTCAGGAGTCGATATCCTTGCAGTACGTGAAGAAGAATCCGACACCGTCACGATCGGAGTGCAGCAGATCATCAGCTGAGGTTCTTTTAATCGGTCACAGGTAGAACCCATTTATTTCTTCCATTTCGATCCCTTCGAAGCCAAGAGAGACGATCAAGCTACGCCACCGCCAACTGCACAAGCTCTGTGGTGTTCAAACCAACTTTCGGGTTGATTGCAACTTTTTTACACACTTAATGTCACATTATGCTATCACCCCTATATACTCACACGGCCAGGAACAGTTGGAAATAAAAAAAAAACTGTATTTGGTCGGATGTCGCATTTATGCAGCGCTGGCTGGTCCGAGACGTGCGATAAGCCGTCGGCATACGGACTGTGCATTCGAACGTTGAGCACGCCGAGTTTCTGACGTCATAGCGTCGAAAAAGAACGTTGGGAATTCTTTTCCGAGAGTGCAGGGCAAATCTAGTATGTCAGATATTCTGAACGTGCGTTTGAAGGTAGAACAATCAGATGAAGAAGCCACCTACATCTGATGACGCCATCTCTCTCCAGTACGAAGTCGCGAGACGCCATTTTGGCTTCCAGTTGAAGCCCACGTGTATATAAGCTGTTTCTAAGCACCAGCAGATTGAGGATCTTTCGAAAACCCGTCGTTAATTGTACAATTTGTTGTAATGAAATTACGGGAAATGTCATATTTGTGGTCAAAGAATTATTGTAACATGCGTATTATGAAAGTATGCCGGTTCAAGGCAACAGAATAATGAAGATCCATCAAAAAGTGCCTTGTTCTTGGCACAACTTGTTATAATTAAATGTCAGTTAAGAACGTATGTACGATTAAAGCTTTCAGGAATGGTAAGACGCGAAGTACGGTTGTAGGTCACTTATGGTCGGTGTAGCGTAATGAGTAGTGATGCAGATTAATGATATTAATACAATACGCGTTGCTGGTTGCGTCCCATGGGATCTGGTATTTACTTACTAAAGTTCGCGTTTTCTAATAGATTCTGATATTTCGTTATTAGTTTAATAGAAGTATGTTCAGTAATGTTCGGTGTTTCGTAAATACAAGCGCTCTGAGTTTGTTGTTTCGTTTTATCTACAAGACAGCTTACACTAGTTGCAGTTAGATATTTTGCACTTTCTTAGTTCAGGTATTGGATTTCACTGTTGTAAAGATTGTGCTACTGAAGAGGAACAATGATCAAGCAAGAATAACGTTAGAGTTGTAGAAGTCAGAATGATTAAATAATTTTTATCTGATGTTCAGAACTGTTGTAGATTTGCATCGCAATATTTGTAATGAAACTTTTATAAGCCGATATCCCTATTGACTCGTCATGATACTTACCTCTTTGCATTATACCATGTTCAGGGATATTGAAATTTTTACTTAACAATATTATGAAACGCAAAGTTGCTAAACATTCCTTTCCGTTTCATAATATTGTTAAATTCCTCCTGGATTTAACATTGTTTGAAATCCTTATTTATATATTCTAGAGACAGAGCGCCATGACTATATGGATAAGGGAGGTAGAGATAACGTAGGTATTTTACATCTGTCCATTTAGTAAACAATGTGACTTGTGAGGCAACTGCCGCTGGAGCGCGCCACGATCGCGCATACCACGTTGACAACACATACCGCATGCACAAGTCGCATTTGTTCTGAGCTCTCAGCAGCACGTTGAACTCGGTGCGCTCACCGTCGACTTTGGTGGCGACGGCTTTACGCGGTACGCCCACAGGCGAGGGCGTCGTCACAGCCGGCTGCGACGCGCGCGGCGGAGAGCCCTCGACGCGGCGGCTAATGCGCACTGAGTAGCGTGGCGTAATGAGCGGCCGCGGTTAGCGCTAAGTGAACACGCCTCACTAATTTGAGCGCGTCGCTCTCTTTCCCTTCGGCTTATCCGCTAATGATAATGGCCCGTAACTACCGTGCGCTAGCACAGTCAGTTATTTGTTGACGTCCCGTTCCTGCTCGAACTAACAAGAAGTGCAGGGGGACCGCAGTTGTTGCCTCTGCTTGCTGTCACTACACGGTGTTTAAACGACGCCCACCGCTTCATTAGTGGAAACAATCCGCCAGATCGTCTTCGTAGGCAGTCAGCTGTACACTTCAGTAATCGACACCTGGGCAACAACTGTTAAAAATGTTTCACTAAAACCAACGTTAAACAAACGTTCTTTTGTTCAGTCTTGTCATGGCACGGGCGATACACAGATGTGTAACAGATGAAAGAAGGTGTATGTGTCGAAAACATTATCGGTAGCCAGAGGTAATATACTTCGTGATGTGTTGAACGAGGTAAGTTAGAAGTTGCCATCACAGTACAATTGTGTCTACCAGGAAGACAAAATTTGGAATACTCTGTGCATACATAGCATTTGTACCCAGCAAAACGCTCAAATAGGAATGTACAAGTCATGCTAGACCAAAATAACTTTCGCGGCATACAAACAGTCCATAATTTTACCGTCTCATGACGGAATCACAGATGGAAAAATAGCTCACCAAAACCCCGGACGAAAGACCAGGAGTTCTGTCCTGTTGGCTTATTTAAAGTTTCGGTCACTTGACCACTTCTCGATTCAGTGCAGATAATTTCGCCCTGACCACCATTCGTAATTTTCGTAATAACTGGGTATAAATACGTACGATAAAACATGCAGAAATGTTTGCAGTCATTTTCCAACGTCTTAATAAACTCACTTGTACAGTATTTCAACAATTTTAAACAATTCTCCAACAATTCTCACACACACAAATCGCCAAATCAGGCACTCGTCGAAAGTTATTGAAATATTGAAGAAGGAAACTCATGCTGGTAAGATAATTTGTGTCTCCATAATTATGGCACTATCCACGTAAATAAACTAAATTGTTCGTATCGCTTTTTATATTTGTTTAATTTGAAAAATCATCTCTTCGTTATATTGCAGGCATTATCCCCTTTTATCTGGTGTATCACAGTTGTCATTTTCGTGATTGTTTCAGATGTTGTAATTTATTACAAACAATAATGGTAAAAATGTCAATAAATTTTCTATATTTAAAGCTTCAGGCGCGGATTTATGTTCAATGAGCTCGCCCCGTTGCCGCGGTTCCAGAAGCGTCATTGATTTTTCTTTAGCATGCTCGTAAGAAATTTTACTTATTTTCATTAAAATTATGTTAGTGACGATATTCAAAGTCACATGTCTTTCCATCTTAGCTGGTCCCGCCACCATGCCACCGGAACATACTCCTCATTCTGCCTGGGAAGACCTCGATGACTGCTGAGCCTCGAGGCTTGCCAGCAGCCTTTACTTGCGATCAGCTCGGCTGCATATCCCGAGGAACAGACTGAACCAACAGCCGTTTGCTCTGCAGATAGTTAAAGTCGCTGGAAAAATAATTTTAGGTAGTATCACATGGAAGAAGGAGCACATAGGAAACATGTAAAACGAAGTGCCTGTACCTGGTTGGTCTTGCTTTACACGTTTCTTGGTCTTGTATCATGAGTTGGTACTGAGGCATGTAATAGCTGATGAAAAAATTCTGCCTTAACGATTAGTGCTACATTTATAAATGGAACTAAAACAAAATGGACAAATCAGATTATTAGACAAATTTTATGTTTATTATTGTCTTAGAAATTACGTATTAGGCAGCAGTAGATAATGCACATTAGGATTTTTTGCGCGTCGTGAAGGCAGCGACGGACGATGCAGTAAACTACAGCAATTCAGCTGGGTCTGCTCTGGACGTGCGCATTCGACTCTGCTGATAATGGGATACATTAGAGATTTTGAATGTATGTAGAAATCACATGTAGTTTTGATTTTGTTTCATATAAAGAGCTTATAAGGCATACTATCTCTTACTAATGTATTATGCTATGGTTTTTGTAACAAGAGAGACTGCGCTATCAAATTATAGTATCTTTTCCTTGTGCCTTTACCCTGCACTGTTTAACGGTTGTGTCGTGGTTCATTTAAGGGATGGCCTGATTCTTCCTGTCGCCACCCCATTACTTACCGCCCCCCCCCCCCCCCCACCACCCGTCCTTCCAGGGTTGATAAACTGTCTGCGTGTAGTGTTTGTTACTCATATGAACGTGAGCGAAAATTTTCGAACTATGTACGAATAGTGTAACTGAGGCGGGACTTGGTTACGAGCCCTGTATTCACCTTGTGGGATGTGGGAAACAGCCTAAAAACACAGCCTGGTTGCCGGCCGACGGACCCTCGTCATTAATCCGCCGGGCGGATTTGCTCCGGTGCCGTCCCGGAAGCGGCGCTTTAACACGCGCGGCTGTCCGGGCGGGTTTTAAACTTCTTTTTTTCATTTAGTAGCTAGCACGGTTTGCCAGTCACGGCGTATGTAATAATTGGTCTCACTCTTATTTTGTCTATTCTTGCCTTTGTGTCTTTTTCCCATGTGCTTTTTTTCTGAAGAATATCATTGACACTTTGTTTGCGTTTGCTACTCGTTCTGTAACTTAGGTTTCGACATTTCCACTGCTGGACAGTTCATTACCAAAATATTTAAACGACATTAGCTGTTGAATAAATTTTCCATCTATCCACTTCAAGTTTGCTTCTAATTGCTTCCTCAGATGCCGTCATACATTTAGTTTTTTGAGCGGATATGAGCATATTTAGGTCTCTGGCTGCCACGTTAAACATATGTAAAGTTTCTACAGGTTATAATCACTGTTTTGTCGCAGAGCTGCATCGTCTGCTTAATGAATAATTTTTGCTTCTTCGTATCTCATTCTATAACCACTACCAGCCAATACCTTCTTATTACATCTTCCATTTCTATGTTGAAAAGTAATGCATAGTAGTTAATAGTGGTACTATTAGACAAGGTGACTCTTTGAGCCTGCTACTTTTCAACATAGAAATTACCTCTTCCATTTCTATGTTGAAAAGTAGCAGGCTCAAAGAGTCACCTTGTCTAATAGTACCACTATTAACTGCTATGCAGCTGGGTAATATGGAGTCAAATGGTTCAAATGGCTCTAAGCACTATGGGACTTAACATATGAGGTCATCAGTCCCCTAGACTTAGAATTACTTAAACCTAACCAACCTAAGGACATCACACACATCCATGCCCGAGGCAGGATTCGAACCTGCGACCGTAGCAGTAGTGCGGTTCCGGACTAAGGCACCTAGAACCGCTCGAATCTGGAATCAATTTTCGGGTTTAAAACGCTTGTTAAACCCTATCGAATGCCTTCCGTAAATCAATGATATTCCATGGACTTCTCTACAACCTGTCTGAGAATGAAATATACTGCTATAAAAAGTAAAAGATGGCTACAGCGTGCGTTGCGGAGCGAAGGCAGTCAACATCGGAGTGTCACCAGGTATAAGTCGTGGTAGATGCAGAGGGCGGCTCAAGAGCAGAAGACGGCAGTGGAACTGTTAGGGAGCTCTGTGCAGAGGTTGAGGCACTGATCGGTGCTGTGTTGTCGAGTCTAAACATCCAGCTAGAGCACAGCCTGTTTGGGAAGACAAATAAGGTGTTAACAACAGCAGTTGTAGCCAGAATCTCAGGAGGTTTTCCTTGGCTCTGAGGTAAATGGCTGGAATTTCTCCGTTAATAAACGCAAATAAATTCCCAGTTTGCGAGATATAAACTCCCCAAACGTCACAATCAAATAATAATAAAATGCGTACAAAGAGCACAACCAAAAATATTAAAGAAAAGATAAATCTGTGATACGTATCAGTAACATCCCCCTCCCCCCTCCCCCAACCTCAGTTCTTAACAGAATCAATCTCCGATCCTCTGGTTTATTGTACAGATAAGTTAATGTTTTAAACACTGACGTTAAACATGGAGAAACCTCATAGTTGAAGAAAAAACTCTATGCTGATCTCATTAGTTGCGACTTATACGCCCAAAGACTAATTAATGAAAGTCACGTTTTTCACGCTTTTCAATGCTTGTGAGGTCATACCTCCTGAACTATGCGCTGTACAGTGATATAAGTTTGCAGGTGCATTCAGTGATATATGTGGATCTGTGTGTAAAATGTATTTGCGTATAGAGTTAATAGTAAAGAAGTAATAAATTAAAATGTCATGCTTCATCCGGCTGTTTTTCTGGAGAACAGCGAAAATATCGTCAACGATGAACTTTTGTGGGCGTGTGTCTAGTGTGTGGAGAGGTATATTCTCGGTATTTTGCGCGCCGTGAACTTCGCTCTCTCAAGACGTAAACACTGTTTCTAATATTAATTCTTAATTCGGCAAATAATTACATAAAACAGTGAAACTTAAATTATTGTTCTCCTGGTAGCCGTTAGATAGGCAACCTGCAACTGAATCGTACTTAGCCATTCAGTAGTACGGATGTATGGTCATTATTTATTCCAAAGTTACATTTGAAGTCGTTGTCTTTAACAGTTAAAGTAGGTATTTCTTTTCTTCAAATAACCACATAAATTCATTTAACGACACACCAAAACTTACTAGGGTTTAAGTAACGTAGAAATTAAATATATTAGTGCAAGATGTCAATTAGGTTTACAGACTAACGTTGCAAATAATTTATTTATGAGAAACTACTGTTTTCATGTACATTTAGGTGCCATCACGAATGACAAAGAAAATTTCATAAAAATGAAGGCGTACGAGATGAATGAGAATTCAGTTGAATTAATTTTACTACCATCAAACGATATTAGTGGAGTAACGCCATTGTATGCAGAACTGTAATGCAATGAAATGGCTAAAAAAACTTTGGGCCACATCGAGAGTCAACCTGGATTAATAGGATTTTCCCGAACAGTCACCTTATCCATTAGGTGTATCATACCACAAGGCCTGACATTAACTTGCCATTGGTTTTCGTTCTGTTATCCCCGAAAAGTGAAAGAAAAGATATCCAGTTATTTTTGTGAATTGGTCCGACTATTAATTAAATGGTCTCCATAATGAATAAAGGACTCTATTTATTGCACTCCTTGTGCCAGCAACTAAACACTACTGTCAGATAGCACAGAACGCTCTTATATTTTTGTATGTACGCGGGAAGCACGTTGGAGTAAAACACCGCGCCCATGCCAATGTTGAATGTGCTTTCTTCAACTAAATCTCCATATCTGATGAAGCTGACTTACGAACTCCCACAGCCTTCACTACTAAGTTTTATTATAACAGACGATCAGATGTTTCCATTTGAGGGCGTTACTGGCAGCGTATATGCAACTTTGTGCGACTCTGATGCACCGACATGTAAGCAAGGATTTAGTTTGACATTCGTGTGCGGCAAATGCGGAAACGGGAACGGTGGCAACGTTAATAGCAAACACGTCCTAACAGGACCAATGTGCTGTTATTCTTTTCTTGGCTCCCGAAGAACAAACACTGGTAGACATCGATAGGAGAATGAAGTATACGCTTCTGGGGCAGCATGTCTGTCGAAAAATACCGTTTACCATCCCTTCTATTCCTTAAAAAAAAGAATGTGAAGGATCATCGATTTCTGTCGGACGAGGATGTGCAGAAGACAGTTACGACGTTCTTCACGCAGCTGGATACTGTTTTATCAAACGGGTGTCTTTAACTTTGTGCGTCGGTAATGGCCCCAATGTTCACGCTAATTTGCCTGATTTGCGTATCGATTCTAGGTTGTACGTCCTTCGAATGGAAAGTTTTTGGTTGCCCTTGATAAAAACAATAATAGTCTTGTATTCCTGTTCTGTTTATCCATGTATTTCTGTTTGAAATACACTCCTGGAAATTGAAATAAGAACACCGTGAATTCATTGTCCCAGGAAGGGGAAACTTTATTGACACATTCCTGGGGTCAGATACATCACATGATCACACTGACAGAACCACAGGCACATAGACACAGGCAACAGAGCATGCACAATGTCGGCACTAGTACAGTGTATATCCACCTTTCGCAGCAATGCAGGCTGCTATTCTCCCATGGAGACGATCGTAGAGATGCTGGCTGTAGTCCTGTGCAACGGCTTGCCATGCCATTTCCACCTGGCGCCTCAGTTGGACCAGCGTTCGTGCTGGACGTGCAGACCGCGTGAGACGACGCTTCATCCAGTCCCAAACATGCTCAATGGGGGACAGATCCGGAGATCTTGCTGGCCAGGGTAGTTGACTTACACCTTCTAGAGCACGTGGGGTGGCACGGGATACATGCGGACGTGCATTGTCCTGTTGGAACAGCAAGTTCCCTTGCCGGTCTAGGAATGGTAGAACGATGGGTTCGATGACGGTTTGGATGTACCGTGCACTATTCAGTGTCCCCTCGACGATCACCGGTGGTGTAGGAGATCGCTCCCCACACCATGATGCCGGGTGTTGGCCCTGTGTGCCTCTGTCGTATGCAGTCCTGATTGTGGCGCTCACCTGCACGGCGCCAAACACGCATACGACCATCATTGGCACCAAGGCAGAAGCGACTCTCATCGCTGAAGACGACACGTCTCCATTCGTCCCTCCATTCACGCCTGCCGCGACACCACTGGAGGCGGGCTGCACGATGTTGGGGCGTGAGCGGAACACGGCCTAACGGTGTGCGGGACCGTAGCCCAGCTTCATGGAGACGGTTGCGAATGGTCCTCGCCGATACCCCAGGAGCAACAGTGTCCCTAATTTGCCGGGAAGTGGCGGTGCGGTCCCCTACGGCACTGCGTAGGATCCTACGGTCTTGGCGTGCATCCGTGCGTCGCTGCGGTCCGGTCCCAGGTCGACGGGCACGTGCACCTTCCGCCGACCACTGGCGACAACATCGATGTACTGTGGAGACCTCACGCCCCACGTGTTGAGCAATTCGGCGGTACGTCCACCCGGCCTCCCGCATGCCCACTATACGCCCTCGCTCAAAGTCCGTCAACTGCACATACGGTTCACGTCCACGCTGTCGCGGCATGCTACCAGTGTTAAAGACTGCGATGGAGCTCCGTATGCCACGGCAAACTGGCTGACACTGACGGCGGCGGTGCACAAATGCTGCGCAGCTAGCGCCATTCGACGGCCAACACCGCGGTTCCTGGTGTGTCCGCTGTGCCGTGCGTGTGATCATTGCTTGTACAGCCCTCTCGCAGTGTCCGGAGCAAGTATGGTGGACACCGGTGTGTCAATGTGTTCTTTTTTCCATTTCCAGGAGTGTAATGCTGCACAGCCATATAATTTAGCACACTGTATATTATACACATATTACAGATAATTCAGTAATTTGAGGGGTTAAGGAAACTTGCCGATAAAAGGAAATGTGCGCATTTTCGTTGAAATCATATTATTTTCTTTATTTATCTTCCTGAAACACACAAGTAGCTAGACTATTCTTTGGAATATAGTTTTGCGATGCGCAGTGCGTCCAACGAGGCTATCCTATCCTAGGTCAAACATTCAATCTCCATAACCCAGCCGGCCGGTGTGGCCGTGCGGTTCTAAGCGAGTCAGTTTGGAGCCGCGTGACCGCTACGGTCGCAGGTTCGAGTCCTGCCTCGGGCATGGATGTGTGTGATGTCCTTAGGTTAGTTAGGTTTAAGTAGTTCTAAGTTCTAGGGGACTGATGACCTCAGTAGTTAAGTCCCATAGTGCTCAGAGCCATTTGAACCATTTTTGAACCATAACCCATACAAAGCGAGGTGGCGCAGTGATCAGCACACTGTACTGGCGTTCGATAGTACGGTAGTTGAAACCCGCGTCCTGATTTAGGTTTTCCGTGATTGCCGGGATGGTTCCTTCGGTAGGGCACGGCCGATTTCCTTTCCCATCGATCCATCCATCCATCCGACCATGTGCTCCGTCTCTAATGACCGTTTTGCCACGGGACGTTAAACACTATTTAGACCTCCTCCATAACCCACAGTTGTTGTATTGATATTCCATAAATATAGCTGTTGTTATCTTCCTGGTTCAAATCTGATAATCATCCTCTTTGATGAACGAAGTCAAAATTTTTCTTTTGCGGCTGCATAAAATTAGAGCGAATTCTCTTCTGAACGCAAGATATAGTCCCCCCCCCCTCTCTCTCTCTCTCTCTCTCTCTCTCTCTCTCTCTCTCTCTCTCTCTCTCTCTCTCTCCCCTCCCCATCCCCTTTAGAACTGTTTACTTCACAACTTTCTCGAGGAATTGACCGTACGAATTTTAGAGTATAGTTTTGTTTCTAATGTAAAAATACGTAGAAAATAAATTCATTGGCTGTGGGATTGCGTATCTCTACGTATTATAAAAACCGATGTACGTGTGCATGTGTGTTCCATATCTCCTCCTACAGCACTGAACCGATTTTAACTAAACGTGGTACACATATCCCTTATTGTCAGTCAACACACGCTGTGGGGGTAAGAACCACATACCTATCATAGTTCAACTGAATCGTGGAAAACTGCGGCATCATGCATGTCGTTTAAATTTATTACTTCTGTTCTGCCAACTCTGTTCACAACAAATTTCGCAGAAAGTATGCACATATGCCACTGAATATACCTACACAAATACAGGGTGAATCACCTAACGTTACCGCTGGATATATTTCGTAAACCACATCAAATACTGACGAACCGATTCCACAGACCGAACGTGAGGTGAGGGGCTAGTGTAATTGTTTAATACAAACCATACAAAAATGCACGGAAGTATGTTTTTTAACACAAACCTACGTTTTTTTTAAAATGGAACCACGTTAGTTTTGTTAGCACATCTGAACATATAAACAAATACGTAATCAGTGCCGTTTGTTGCATAGTAAAATGTTAATTATATCCGGAGATATTGTAACCTAAAGTTGACGCTTGAAACCAGCAGCATCTGCAGGGACATGTTTACGATGACGACCGTGTTTACGAGTGTGGCTGCAGTGCACTGTTGTGGTTTGGTCTCGCTGTCGCAGTGTCCGCATTTAGCGCTTGCTGCTATTGTTATTCTGCATTCGTCTCCGCACGTAGACCAACTGTAGTACACCGTGTTAGCAGACGTCTGTGAAGATGGCTCTGAGCACTATGGGACTAAACCTCTATGGTCATAAGTTGTAACCTCCCCCTCACTTACCGACCTTAATGACAGTGAAAAATGAAACCGCGTGTACCTAATGGGAGTTTTGGAAAAGCAATCGTCACCGAAGTTAACCTGTCGGTAAAGAGGGAGGAAAGGGTTACATCTAAATGAAAGGAAATGTGCTAATGAAACTGGTGGAAATTAATTTTGAAAAGGGGTAAAGTTAATAAAGAAAGTAAATGTGCAGCCGTTACGTTAACAATTAACTAGCGGTAATTAGGTATTTGAGATTTGGGGGAAATCACGGTCGCCAGTCCTAAGGACAATTACTATAGTAACTGAAAAAGAAAGGTTATTACACATATAATTAGCACTAGAAGCGTGGCAACTGAAGGTTGACACGTGTAGTGTGAAAACTGAAAGTTTGTCAGAAGTAATAAATTTCGCTACACCCTGACTTAATTTAGCAAAAGAATTAATAAAACAGGATAATCGAAAGTTAATTTAGTGACTGAAGTTAATAGTGAGCTTTCTTTCTGAAGCACATCGAAATTCAGTAAAATACGGTTAGTCTTGGACTACCTCAACAATCATTTCAAAAGCTACTTGAATCTACGCAATTTAGAAAGAAGAGATTTAACTTTGAGCCTGAATTAAATGATTCTGAACAATTAACAATAGTAAAATTTAGTACGTACCAAGCTGAGCTGCAGTCACAGGTAAGCTAAAATATGGTAACAAAACTCGCACTCTTAATTTGTGCTTGTGTAATCTGAATATTGTATCCAGCTAACTGAACTTTGAAATTAAAGCAGTGAAATGATGTTACTTTAATGCTGGCGTCTGAATTTCAACGACACTCGGGTTCATTCCGGAAAAGGAAGGGACCCTGCTTGGCAATGCAATTGGGACAATGAGCAACAAAGGTTCATGCTAAGTTGCTGTAATTATAGTTACGAAAATGGAACAAGATTAAAAGCTGAGGTCTGCCATACAGCTCTAAAACTTTACTTGCTTCCAGTCTTCCTTGTTGGTTGATTGAAGGTTTGAAGCCGTCGATCGAGGAGGTGGCGACAGTCACTCATTGTCGGCCGTCGCTGTTGCAGAAGCTGGATGTTGGCGCGCCTTCTTCTCGACACGGTCACCAGACGAAACGGGCTCTAGATGTGCACTAGTTAATGTTTCCCGTCCGCGACACCATGTCGGAAACTATCATCGCAAGTCGAGCGCAATTACATGCTGCCAAACCCCAAAAGCGCGGCAACTCGCGGGAGCGTCACACAACACACCTGCTCCACTCGCTACTCCAGCCAGACTCCTTCTCTCAGCCCGCGCTCCACGCGGCAGAGTTAACACTACCAAAGATCCTACACACTTTGATTCTTCACACGACCTATCGACGTAATCGTTCGATAGCAGTTTTCCCTAGGCAAGACCCAGCGTAAAAATACAAATAATATTTACAAAACAACCAATTATACATCGGCATAAATGCATAAATATATATATATATACAAACAGTAAAACAATTACAATATATAAAGAGACAGAAATGTCATATCTTGAGGTAACAAAACAAGGGAAAAAATTATAGTACAATAGATGGAAATAGGAGGATATGCATTTCCGGCGTTACAAAGTCCCCTAGAACTTAGAACTACTTAAACCTAACTAACCTAAGGACATCACACAACACCCAGTCATCACGAGGCAGAGAAACTCCTTGACCCCGCCGGGAATCGAACCCGGGAACCCGGGCGCGGGAAGCGAGAATGCTACCGCACGACCACGAGCTGCGGACAGACGTCTGTGATAGTGTAGGAACTGTGACCATGGTGTATTCGAACTCTGAAAAGGCGGAGATGATACTCATCTATGGCGAGTGTCGACGAAATGCAGCTGAAGCCTGCAGAGTGTATGCAGAACGGTACCCGAACAGAGAGCATCCAACGTGCCGCACATTGCAAAACATCTACTGCCAAATGTATGCAACAGGTATGGTCGTAGCACGCAAACGTGTCCGTAACAGGCCCGTCACAGGAGAAGCGGGTGCAGTTGTGTTAGCTGCTGTTGCCATGAACCCACACATGAGTACACGGGTCATTACGAGAGCCAGTGGACTGAGTCAAAGTAGTGTTATGCGCATACTGCATCGTCACCGCTTTCATGTGTCGCTACATCAGCAATTACATGGTGATGACTTTAATCATCGAGTGCAATTCTGTCAATGGGTATTAACAGAGAATGCGTTGCAGTTCTGCCTGTTTACCGATGAAGCGGGTTTCACAAACCACGGGGCAGTGAATCTACGGAACATGCATTACTGGTCCGTGGACAATCCTCGCTGGCTCAGACAGGTAGAGCGACAGCGACCGTGGACTGTAAATGTATGGTGCGGAATCATTGGCGACCACCTCATTGGTCCTCACTTCATTGCAGGGGCCCAAACAGCTGCAACATACATCGCGTTTCTACAGAATGATCTGCCAACGTTGCTCGAAAATGTCCCACTGGAAACGCGTCGACGTATGTGGTATCAGCATGATGGTGCACCTGCACATTCCGTAATTAACACTAGGCTGGCCCTTGACAGGATGTTCGACGGGCGTTTCATAGGACGTGGAGGACGCATAAATTGGCCAGCCCGTTCTCCTGATCTTACACCTCTGGACTTCTTTCCGTGGGGTACGTTAAAGGAGAATGTGTACCGTGATGTGCCTACAACCCCAGAGGATATGAAACAACGTATTGTGGCAGCCTGCGGCGACATTACACCAGATGTACTGCGACGTGTACGATATTCATTACGCCAGAGATTGCAATTGTGTGCAGCAAATGATGGCCACCACATTGAACATCTATTGGTCTGACATGTCGGGACACACACTATTCCACTCCGTAATTGAAAACGGAAACCACGTGTGTACGTGTACCTCACCCCTCATGGTAATGTACATGTGCGTCAGTGAAAAAGACCAATAAAAAGGTGTTAGCATGTGGACGTAATGCGCTGTTCCAGCCTCTTCTGTACCTAAGGTCCATCACCGTTCCCTTTGGATCCCTACGTAACTCGGTGCTCTCCGATACACACGATCGAACAGCGGAGGAGTGGTACTCAAGCGTCAACTTTAGGTTACAGTATATCCGGATGTAATTAACATTTTACAATGCGACAGACGGCACTGATTACGTATTTGTTTATATGTTCAGATGTGCTAACAAAACTAACGGGGTTCCATTTAAAAAAACGTAGGTTTGTGTTAAAAAACACACTTCCGTGCATTTTTTTATGATTTGTATTAACCAATTACACTAGCCCCTCTCCTCACGTTCGGTCTGTGGAATCGATTCGTCAGTATTTGATGTGGTTTACGAAATATATCCAGCGGTAATGTTAGGTGACTCACCCTGTATATCATTTTACGAAATGCAGTTCAAGAGCATGACATTATAAAATGATGCATGATGCACGACGTTTCAATTTATTACGTCTTTACTACTAACACTTTTCGCAACATATTGGGCAAACAGGATCCAAATATGCCACTAAACGTACGTGTAAAATTTCAGTTTTATACGAGATACTGTTCAGAACATTGAGGTGTGGGAAAAAGTAACTAGAGGACGAAATTCGCTACGGATAGAGATGAAATATGTGTACAATTATGTGTGAAATATGTTAAGTATATGTGAAATATGTGCTTACTCTGGCAAACTTGTTAGACACATTGTTTACTATCTGGAAAGAAATACTGTGGGGTAAGAAACACTGGCCTGCTACTGAGGTGGTGGTGATAGCTTGCAGAAAGAAGGTGGCGAGGAGGAGATTGACGAAAAGGGGGAAGGAAAAGATGGACCCAGGTAGGGGGGGGGAGGTGGTGTATAGAAAGAGGAGGAGGAAATGAACAGAGCGAACAAAGATGATGAGATGGACGGAGAGAGGGGGCGAGGAGGAAATGGACCAGCAGGAATACATTCTCGAGGAACGACGGGTACTCAAGCTTGTTTTATTATAAATGAACGTCCTTAGCACTCTGCCAACGGCCTCGCCGCAGTGGTAACATTGGTCCCCGTCAGATCACCGAAGTTAAGCGCTGTCAGGTTTGACTAACACTTGGATGGGTGACCGTTCGGTCTGCAGAGCGCTGTTGACAAGCGGGGTGTACTCAGCGCTTGTGAGGCAAATTGGGAAGTTACTTGATTAAGAAGTAGCGGCTCCAGTCACGAAAACTGACAACGGACGGGAGAGCGGTGTGCCGACTACACGCCCCTACATATCCGCATCCAGTGACGCCTATAGTGTCTTTCGAGGCCTGTTCGGACGGAGTTTAGCTTCTTACGCGTCCCTGGCACTTTTGTGCGCTTGGGAAACAACGCTTTCTACCTTTTCCTTGGCGGAGATATGTTTTCAGAGAGGTATGCACTATCGGAACGCTTTAGCTACAGCATGCGGCCGTGCGCGCGCAGATGGGATGGAAGCATTCCACGTGCATGCCTGCCGGAGGGCGCAATGTTCCTGCACGCGGTGCTAGCGCCACGCTACGCCACAGCAGGAGACGTGTGCGGCTGGTATTAATCACTGTGCCACGGCCTCCGGCGTACCATCCGCCGCTGTCTCGTGCCGGCGTCCGTGCCAGCACGCTCATTGCTGGGATTGTATCACCTCTACAAGTTTGAGCGACAGGGACCGGAGGACAGTAATGCTACAAGTTAGGCTGTGCGAGACTGGGCACCGTCTTTCTTAACTCTCTCTCTCTCTCTCTCTCTCTCTCTCTCTCCCCCATCCCCCTCCGTCCTGAGCCAAAACACTATGACCATTGTCCTCTGCGAGACTGGATTCCGCCTAGTGGCATTGCGGGCTGTTGTCGGTTAGGGGATGTTTTTAAACGGCGCAGAGACGAATGGCGAATCATTATAGTGACGATACAGACAGCAAATTGGAAAATCCAATGAGGTCTGCGACTTTTGCAGAGGGCAAATTATTACTCTGTGGCTCCTGCGAGCGAGCGTCTCGGAAACGGCAAAGCGTGTCGGCCATGCGGGTGCTGCTGTCGTGAGCGTATATGTAAACTGGTGGGGCCACGCCGTAAAGCAGGATAGCGCCGTGTGGCAGATTTCAAGACAGAGGAGGCTAGAGAGCTGGTAGAGGCAATGTCGTTTCGGTGCACATCGTTTAACGCGTATTGTTGAACATCGGGCTCCGCAGCAGACGAACCCTATGTGTTCCCAAGTTGACCCGAAAAAATTGTGAATTACGGGTGCAGTGGGGACCACATCATAGAGATCGGTTCGTGGATGAATCGAAATTTGTAACCCGACTATGTCCGGACACGCCGTCATTCCCGCAAATGGCTGCTCGAAAAATGCACCGCGCCACGGGCACAGGACGGCGGGGGGCAGTACACTTACATGCAAAACGTAAGGACGAAAGTAACTTTGGCATGGTTTGTCACTGCCACGTAATTATCAAACTTGGACCATAAATGGAAAGAACTACTACAGTATAGTACAGAAGGTAACTGAAAGATATACCCAATGACACGAACATAAATGACACTTTATTCAAAGACAGTAACTACACTGAAGCCACCGCGATTTATGATGGTCCTCTGGACATTAAAAAAACTTGGACATGGTTCTTAATGGGATGCGTGATCACAATGATGGCAGTGCATGTTCTGCAATGTGCTACCGTGCTTTCCACAAGGTTAGTAAAACAGTTACTGTGGTAGGCCGTTTCATTCCTCCATCAGCGTTGTTGACAACTACTGGATGATTATTGGTGCAAGCGTACGTGTTGTATTATTCTCCCCAGCGCGTGCCATATGTGCGTGATGGGTACGACCAGACCAGCCCATGCGTTCCCCTATTTTAATTCCTGGTCAACCTAAAAGATCATTTTTGACAATTCTGGACGTACCCTCATATGGCGACAAATGGGAAAAACAAATGCTCTCAGGAGTAGTGTAGAACATGATCGTTTTCGCGGTCCAAGTGTTAGGGTTGGGGGTTTCGTAATGCTGCACAGGCGTACTGACCTCCAAATCGTTGAATGCGGTACACTCACCAGTCAACGTTACGGTGACAGTACACCTTCCCCATGTGCTTCCTTTGGGGGTGCATTATGCCGTGTTCCAGTGGAAGGCTCTGCAGGAGAGGCGCTCAATAGCTCGGTACGGGCTTTTGTTGAAGTTTCGAGAACATACCTTCACAGAGGAGTCAAGCAGTATATTGCTCCCTCCTACGTTTTTCTCGCGAAGAGACCATGAGGATAAAATCAGAGAGATTAGAGCCCACACAGAGGCATACCGACAGTCTTTCTTTCCACGAATAATACGAGAGTGGAATAGAAGGGAGAACCGATAGAGGTACTCAAAGTATCCTCCGCCACACACCGTCAGGTGGCTTGCGGAGTATGGATGTCGATGTAGATGTAGACTTCATTTTTATAACTGCTCAGGTGAAGGAGCTTTTAGAACGAGAGGATATTCGGCGAATGAAGTGGCCTGCCCGTTCTCCCGACGTAATTCTATCGAGCATGTGTGGGTGCTTTGGCGAGACGTGTTGCACATCCACGTGTACCAGTAACCAACCAAAGAACTCTTTACCAGATTTGTGGCCAGCATTGGAGCACGTTGCATTACTGTCTGTGGTAATCGCACACCAGCCTTTCATAATGCCTAGGGGACCAACATAAATCGCCATGACTTCAGTGTAATTATTGCCTTTGAATAAAAGTATAATTTTTGATCATTACATTACTATTTCGTTCATTCACCTTCTGTGCTGTACTGCAGCAGTTCTTTCTATGTATTGTCCAATGTTTTTCAAACCAATGTTTTATGCCGTGGGGACATTGACATTGCCTGTGGTTGTAACTGGAGGCACCGTGTCTGCTGTGGACTACCAGAAGATAATTGCGGAGCTTCTGCATCCCTCCATGCGAGATGTGTCGATGGCATCTTCCAGCAGGATAACTGTCCTTGCCAAAAGGCCAGAATCGTGCTACATTTGTTTGAGTAGCTTGATAGTGAGCTCAGTTTGATGTTTTGTCCAACAGATTTCCCTGCTCTGAACCCGATGGATCACATCTCGGAAACTATTGGGCGCCAGGCTCGCACCCACAAACCCGTAATGTACGGGAATTTCATGACGTGTGTGTACAAGATTTGTGTCATGTACCTCTTGAAAACTACCAAGCACTTCTCGATTCCACGCCACAGTGTCGCTGCTGTATTGCGTCCCAAATGTGTATCAACTCATTACTAAATAGGTGGTCAGTGTTTTGGCTCATCAGCTACTGTGTTAGCACAAACTCTCGACCATATGTTGCACACCAACTGCAAGTGTAACTATTCGAAATTTAATAATCCTTGTGTGATACTAGGTAAAACTTTTTCCTGAAAGAGAGAAAGGAGGGATTTAATGCCTAAGTCTCTGTCTACAGACTGTAAGCAGACAGAACCTTAAGCCAAAAGAGAGACTTAAGTCGAAAACCCACAGTTCACCATCACACGTCTGGTCTCACAATTAAATTGTCCCTCAATCACGTCTCCTTTAAATAATGGTAGGAAAGGCAAACCCATATGAGGGCGGATTGTCGCGACATTCAGATGACATTTCATCTTTTTTTCTTGATTATGACTATTTGTTCAGCTACTCATTGTACCATAACATGTAACTTTCCTCGAAAAACGCTTGTTTATGCAAAAATGTTAAGGATGCATTTTTCCCCTGATGCTACATCTCCTAGATGATATTTCCCTGTATTCCAAGAAGCCTTGGTTCTCGTTACAACCACATTTCCTTGTCTTATATCGACATGATTTGGAAGTTTTCTCGTGATATCCGTGTGGCTTAGTCCACTGGCTTCAACTGCTCTAGTTTGGAGGGTGATACGGGTGAAGGAGGATATATGGCGGCTCATGAGACATTCTGAGATAGATAACGCACTACCCATCTCCGGATTCGAGTCACCGTGTGCATACGTTTTTCACTTGTTACAGTCTATCTGAGACAGGTTGTGTTTAAAAGAGGACAGTGTTGTTGCGTTGTAGAATGGAAACTGACTGCCTCGGTGTCATTTGCGAACAGGTACAGGCATGCGTATTCTAGTACTGAAATATGTAAACAGGCAGAAAGCTTCGCTGCGTTCGGCCACGCCTATATAAGACAAGTGTCTGGCGCAGTTGTTAGACCGGTTACTGCTGCTACAATGGCAGGTTATCAAGATTTAAGGGAGTTTGAACGTGATGTTATAGTCGGCACACGAGCGATGGAACACAGCATTTCTGAGGCGTCGATGAAGTGGGGATTTTTCCGTGCGACCATTTCAAGAGTGTACCGTGAATATTAGGAATCCGGTATACCATCAAATCTCCGACATCGCTGTGTCCGGAAAAAGATTCTGCAAGAAAGGTATCAACGACGACTGAAGAGAATCGTTCAACGTGGCAAAAGTGCATCCCTTCCGCAAATTGCTACAGATTTCAGTGCTGGGTCATCAACAAGTGTCAGCGTGCGAACCATTCAACGAAACATCATCGATAAGGGCTGTCGGTTCTGAAGGCCTACTCGTGTACCTTTGATGACTGCATGACACACAGCTTTACGCCTCGCCTGGGCCTGTCTCGTTTCAAATTGTATCGAGCGGATGGAGTGTACGAGTATGGAGACAACCTCATGAATCCATGGACCCTGCATGTCAGCAAGGAACTGTTCAAACTGGTGGAGAATCTGTAATGATATGGAGCGTGTGCAAATGGAGTGACATGGAACCCCTGATACTTCTAGATACCGCGCATTCCTACGGACTTGGGCAATTCCAGCAGGACAGTGCGAGACACCACGCGTCACTACTTTGATTTTAAGCATTTCCACTGGCCGCTAAACACCCCAGACATGAACATTAATGAGCATATCTGGGATGCCTTGCAACGTGCTGTTCAGAAGAGATCTCCACCCCCTCGTACTCTACTGATTTGTGGGCAGCCCTGCAGGATTCAAGGTGTCAGTTCCCTCCAGCACTACTCCAGACATTGGTAGAGTCCATGCCATATCGTGTAGGGACACACATGCGTGCTCGCGGGGCCCTACACGATATTGGGCAGGCGTACCAGTTTTCTTGGCTCTTCAATGTATTTGGTCACCGCCTAGCGGGAAGGATGAATGTGCTTGTCGTCCATGTTCACCACCGTAGATACTAAACGCACCATGCACAGCAAAATTAAAGAGTCCTACGGTGAAGACTTTCACGACCTGGTGCTTGGTTGTTGATGAATCTTTCATCTCGTGACAACCACGACCATGCAACCGGAAGATTGACCAGCAGCTACGTAGCTAGTTTTGGTTAGTTACATTACGCAAAATACTTGCCGTTCTACGAGTTACGTCTCTATCAATACCACTAACAAAATTTAATGTCATTGGCTTGGCACTGCTATGGTTCGTTGACTTTGTAAGTAGGCTAATTAGTTTCCGATTTTGCTCTTAGGTACTTCTTGCAGAAAGCAAGTTGTAATACTATATAAGGAGCGAACGGCCCGGCGCCCAACATATCGTACGCTGACAGTCCCGTACGATGGATAAAAGCAGCCGCGCCTGGCTTAGAGGCTACTAAAAATAAACGCGGCGTGGTGCGTGTGTGTTCACGGGCAGGTGGGTCGCGACAGCTGACAAAGCGCCCGCACGCCCGTCTGGCGCCCTACCCGCTGCTGAATACCAACTACGTCAGCTGCCTGCATTCGTCGGGATATCCCGTCTACCTAACACAAGCACTCAACCATGAGCGTCTTTACAGGTATTGTTAATGTGACCCTATTGTCTGCTCACCTAGAACGGCAATGAATTTCACACGTGGACAGCTCAAAAACTGACAAGTAACACGAGATGGTATCCAAAAGTTCCAGAAATTCTCATTTTGTTCGCAGATGTATACTGGTACACTAAAACACGAGTAAGTGCCTCCCAGTGTATCCATCTCGAATTACTGTAGCAAATGGCTAGGCTGAGTGGTTTTGTCAGTCATTAGTAAACATATTTCCATTGGTTTCCGTTAGTCTGCGATTTTGCAATGGCTGACTTACAAGTGTAACATGTTTGTATGAAGTTTTGTGTTAAACGTGGGTAAATGGCTGCAAAAATCCATCAAACGTTGAAGTGAATTCAGATACAATGCTTTAGGTCAGTCACATACCTACCACTCGTATAAGCGTTTCAAAAAAAGGCGAACATTAGCGAATAATGACGAGTGTTCCGGTCGGCCGTCAAGTGACGCCACACCAGAAAATGTTTGGCAAATGAGGAATCTGATTTTCCAGGATCGTAGACAGACCTTCCAAAACCTTGGTTATCGAGTCTCGGTCCGGCACACAATCTGCCAGGAAGTTTCATATCGTACGTTGATCGCGACAAATTAAATTCTTAACCATAAATAGTTACAGATTTTTAATTTATTTTTCGTGATTCTGACTAGGTACAATGTATTTCCGTATGAAACATTCATATTTTAATGGCAGCTCCAAGGGCCCTAAATTATGTAACAAATCCTTCTCATTGTTTAAATTTAGTCATTGGGTAGAAATTTGGAAATTTATTGTGATCTTTATAGTAGGAACGTACCATAATTTTTCCTGTCCGTGCCAGGTCATTAATAAATGTTCAAATGTGTGTGAATTCCTAAGGGACCAGGTTACTGAGGTCATCGTTCCTTAGACTTACTCACTACTCAAGCTAACTTATGCTAAGGACAACAAACACACACGTGCCCGAGGGAGAACTCGAACTGCGCTGCGAGAACAAATTAACAACGATTCAGAGTTGTGCTGATTTACTTACGATATGATGGATGGCCAGAAAGTAAGCGTCTGACGCTCAACGTGATTTTTTGTTTCTTTTTTATACAATTCTCAGCACTGCGCTCAAGGACAAGGTGTTGACAGGAGACCGCACGCTCGTTTGCGTCAGTCGCCTGAAAACACTTGTAATGCCATGTTGAAACGTATGAGTCTATTCCGAATCCCGTCAACTGCTAGGTGAAGAGCGTAATCCGGTTTCATCATGCACAGGGAAATACTCCGTTCCAGATTTTTAACGAAATAAAACTATTTATGGGGATGGTGTATACAAGTGGTGTCGTGAGTTTGAAACTGGCAAACCGAATGTTCATGATGAAGAAAGGACCGGACGTCACTCAATCGTAACTGATGAGCCAGTGAACAAGATTGAATAAAAGATTCTTGACAGCCATCAGTTGACTCTGGACGGGGTGAACGCAGTGTTTCCAAAAATCTAGGGATCTCTTCTGAAAACATTTGGTTTTAGAAAATAGTGTGCGAAGTGGGTACCAAAACAGCGCACAGCTCAGCACAACCAACAGAATGGCATCTACAAGTGAATTTCTCGAGCTCATCAAACTGAGAGGTGAACAATTTCTTGAATCGAATGTCACTGGTGATGATACATGGGCGGGAGAATACAACAGAACTTAGTCGACATTCAGTCACACTATTACCGAAAAAATTCGGAACTGTTGTTGCGGACCAAAAAATACTGGCCTCTTTCGTTTGGGACTATAAAGGAATTTTCCTCATTGAATTTTCGTCCCAGTGAAAACTAATTAATGCTCCGCGGTAAAATGAAATCCTAAACAAAATATTGGCGGTGATAACGAGCAAAAGCAGGAGTATTTAACGAATGACAATGCACATTCCCGCTTAGCCAAGCCTCAAACCAACCCTCGAATTCATTCAATTGGGACATCAACCTCTCCGGTCACAACCCTGATCTGGCACCTTTAGATATTCATCTTATCACTTCTCAGAAGTTGAGTATGGGTGGAAAAGGATTCCTACCGACGATGAGGTACAGAGTGCCGTCAAAGAACGGGCCAAAGTGGCGACGGGAGATTTTTTTTTATGAAGGTGTCACAAAGCTCATCCGTCGGCTTATAAAGTGCATCGACAACAAAGGCGACTATTCCGAAAACTTGTGTTTGTTGCATAAATGTGAATTTGTAAATGTTTCGAATGTATTGACTTCTCATTTTGTGAGTAGTCTTTAACTTCTAGTCATGCCTTGAGCATCGTCAGCTATTAACAGAACACTGAGGATATAAAGACACTCTTCAAACCATTATATCCACTGTAGTCTGGTAATGTTATCAGGTCGTCATATGTGTGTCTCCGAATTAGCTCTAAGTTAGTACTAAATCCATATGGATACCTTCAATGGACTTTACAAAAATAAGTTCTAGTTAATAGTGCTTTCCTTATGCTTTAAATTTCGATGCAAAACTCATTGATTCGTATGTTGACAGTATAAAGCAAACATTCTTGAGTCATGGTTAATTTCTCATCGATAAATTTTGAGGTTATGTGTGAACGACTGGCTCTAATTCCGTATGTGGCACGAACTGCTTACATTAAAAAGTGTATATTGCAAGCGCTCTTTGAAGAGAGCGGTGTAAGAAAGATTCCTCGCTTACTAAATGAAATGAAAACAGAAATATATCGCGATCTCTTCAAAATTAACGGCACTTTCTTCTCCTCGCGTATCTCATGATGTTAACTACTTTGTTGTGAGAATGCATCTTTTGTTTAAACCTTTGAAAAATTTCTTACATTTTGGGACATCTCATTTATGTTCTGACGATAGTAATCATTCACTGGACAGGCATTCTAGCGTAGGGAAACACAGTGAACCCTCTAGTAATGTATTTCAGCCTCTGGTTATGTATTGCAGCCTCTGGTCACACATACATTTATGTCAAATCGTCAGCCAGTATTTGTGTGTTCTGCCCATGCAAATTGACAGTGCCGTTTAGATTTGCGTGACTAACGAACAAAGTTGCGTACCAAGCAGTAGGCTCTAATAACCTAGCAGTCAAAAAATTTTACAAATATTTGCAATCGCCAGAGAATTCTAAACACAGATCCTTTTTTTAAGGGTGAAAGCTATGCAATAAGTACTATTTGACACAAACAGAAAATGTATTTTGCGAACATCTATAATTCTAATCTGGAGGTTAACATTGTTCATGATAACTGGAAGCCCACGATTCGTCAAGAAATCCTTTGCCAACATTTAATAACGAAATAGTTCATGAAGAACGTAAGAAGAGCGGTCTTAGCTTTGAAATATGCGCTGTCTTAGGTGGCAGTCTGCACTTCGGTATGGACGTTGCGCACCAGTTTTCCTGGCGAGCAAGATTGCGAGCTCCACGTGAAAAAGCTCAGGTTGTCCGCCCCCCTTGAAAAATCGCCGCTGCTGCATTGTCTGGCGGCAGAAATGGCTACGTTTGTCTTCCGCCACGACGGCCTGCAGTGCTTCTTACTTTTCGTCCCGACACCGTGAAAGGGTTTCTCCCAACAGTCACCCTGCTGCTTCGCCAGCAGTCGCATCTTCCACCGTGCACGTCGGAGTGGCAGCGTCGCAAATTTCAAGTACTCTACTAGAAGCTAATACAAGCAAAAATATTGCAAACAACCATGCCGAAGCAGGATAATCATTAAAGATCCCTAGTTATATTCTCAATGGTTGGTAATGAGGATATTCGTAACGCGTCAGTCTAAACTTTGCTGTTACGGTACCGGACGATTCATATCGTCCATCCATCCTTCTGGGACAAAATGGTTCAAATGGCTCGCTCTATGTTACTTAACATCAGTCCCCTAGAACTTAGAACTACTTAAACCTAGCTAACCTAAGGCCATCACACACATCCATGTCCGAGGCAGGATTCGACCGGCGACCGTAGCGGTCTCGCGGTTACAAACTGACGCGCCTAGAACCGCTCGGTCACACAATCCGGCTCTTCTGGGACACAAACATTCGTAATTCGTATTCAAATATTATTTCTGTTTAATGTGAACAAAATTTCAATTGGATATTAAGGAACTGAGTCAAGTAAAAACCACGAAAGTTCGTTGAAATATCGCAGAATGAGAATATACAGTATGTTTCAAAATGAATATACAGGTTTTGAGGTTTTGTGGTATTTATTACATTCAACTTATAATTACAAATAATACGTCAAATAAAAGAGCAGCTCAAACGGTTCTGCTTACAAGTGTTCAATGTGAGCAACATTGGCAAGGAATGAAAGAAGATCGGGTTTAACGTCCTGTCGCCATCGTTGTCACTAGAGACAGAGCAGAAGCTCAGACTGTGTCAGGAATGGGGAAGGAAATCAGCCATTCCCTTTGAAAGGAACCACCCCGGCATTTGCATGGTGAGTTTTGGGAAGTACCGGAAAACCTAAATTTTGTATGGCCATACAAGGGTTTGAACCGTCGTCCTTCCGAATGCGATTCCGGTCCCTCGGTAGCAACATACGTCACACATTGAGTCAAAGGCGAGTTCTTTTCAAACCTTGATCAATGTGGCCGGAGTAATAGTTGCAACAATGCTGTTTCTGTAGCCCGTTACCATAGCTAGTAGCAGAGACACATGCACATGATCTTTTATGTAGCACCGTAAGTAAAAATAAAAATCACATGGCGTCAGATCCTGTGTGACCGTGGAGGTAATGTTAAAGGAGTCTGACATCCCGCCCCTTGCGCCCAATCCAGCAGATGGACACAACTAGGTTTAACGAAACGTTTACTGAGTTTTGCCAATAAGGCGGCGCACCACCTTGCTGCTAATTGAACTTCATCAACAACCAAGCACCAGGTCGTGAAAGTCTTCAGCTTCTTCCAATTGAGAAAAGAGTCGTAGTTCCACCGGATCAAGTTAAGAAAGCTCCTAAACTGGATAGAGCACAAAAAAACATTCAATTTAGGAGAGTCGCATGGCAACTGTACTACCTCGTTGGAATTTAAAGAACCCCAGATGCGCACATTATGTGTGTTCATATTTCCTCTTAGGTGAAAGGTCGTTTCATCACTGAAGACGATACGATCCAGAAAATTCTCATCGTCATGCAGCAACAGTTCTTTTGCAAAGTTATCACGTAAACTGTAGTCTGTAGGCTTAAGAGCATGTAACAAATGGAAACGACAAGGACATTATAAGAGTCTCCTTAAAATTCTCCACACAGACGTCACTGGAATTGCTAATTCACGACTAGCCTTCCGAACTCATTTCTTGGGTTATGCGTGAGAGACTGCCTCGTTCAGCACTTTCGGTCACTCCTGATCGATCCATACTTTCCCATTTGCGCACAGGTGTACAAACAAAGTTGCTTTTTCATTTGATATGTTATTTATAATTGTAGCTTGAATGTAACAAATGCTACAGATAATTAAAACCCATAAATTCATTTTGAAACACCCTGTAGTTTTGAAAGTTTCCTACGATGGATCGATGGTTTACAGGTGTCGGCATTAAGTTAGTTATTTTGATGATCTCTCATGAAACTGCTGTAGCAGCTTCTTAACACCAAGATTACCCACGAAATCTGCATCTCAGAAAGAATCAATAACTACAATAAGAACAACTGCAATACGAACAGCAACAAGTCGCAACTCATCACTGTTGCTAGAATTTCCCTCAGACATTGTACAACTAACAGAATCTACTCTAAAATAATAAAGGTTCCGTTCAACAATCTTGTGTCAACGCTGCACACTACACTATTTTATGACGATAGCACATGTTGCAAGGAATTCGCTGGTCAGAGGTTTCCACCAAAATACATCACATGTACATAACTGCAGATAGCGATCAAATGTTGGCTCTGATACTCCTGTTCCACAGAAAATTTCTGGACAACCCGTTTTAGCCATAACTTTTTCCCTGATCAGTTATGAATGTTCTTATCAGATATAACCGTTAATGTAACCGTGTATTGCAGCTGAAGTCTCTTAAGAGGACGTGTATTCAATTACCTTTACGTTGCTGTACTTTCCTGTACAGGCACTGACATAAAAGAAACAGTTAAATCGTTAGGAGCGACTGAAAAATCCTACGACACTAATAGTCTTCGACTGGTAGTTTGATGGTTGAAGGGATGCTACACGCTGTTTAAATGTTGTTCTCTTTCCGTGTCGTCGTCATCGTTGTAAGTCCGAAGACTAGTTTGATGTAATTTTCCATGTTAGTCTATCAGGGCAAGGCTTTTCGTCTCTGTGTAGCAACCGCAACCTAAATCCATTGGAATTACTTACAGTATTCAAGCATTGTCTCCCACTTCAATTTTTACACGCCACACTTCCACCCATTGTCAGTTTCTTGGTGCCTCAGTGTGTACGACTGCTATCTTTAAACGAACGTCAGTAGATGTTCAGAGACTTTTGACTAAAAAAAAAGTTCATTTGAAGGTCGTAAAGCAACAAAAAATCATTGATAGGGTTTTATGTGTAAGAAAACAAAAATTACTGCAGCCTCACTTTTTTCACATATTCTTACTTTTTGTAGGTCTCTACTTTAAGATCAAGTAAACTTTTTTAGTCTAAAGTCTTTGAACACCTACTGATGATGTTACCTATTGATTTTCTTTCAAAGATAGCAGTCCCATGATTTCACAGTATTTTACTGCAGCCCACGACACTTTCTCAGTCGTTGACCTTCAACCTCGGTTCCTCGATAATGGTCCAAAGCACAACGACCTCTGCAACCGTGACCACTTTCCAGTGTTCATTTTGCTTCCGTGGTACCATCTATTAGACTGGCTAACGTGTTGCGCATTTAAGAGGTTGAACTGGCAGACCTATACCTCTAACGTCACATTTACAGGCTTCCCATCAACAACAGCGACGATGTTCTCGGAAACATCTCTGCAGCAGTCTACGCTCAACCACTAAGCCGGATCTGTGGTTCCCATTCTAACCTGCGGTCGTAATTGCAAGAGCCTTCACCACCGCCTGCGGCCGGTCTCTTGTTGGTCTGAATTAATTGCAGCGACAATCTGGAATTATCGCAGTACTTTTCGACGATATAAGCGGCACTCCAAGATGGCCAGCCTCGAAATCTTAAAGCGACAGCGGCCGAAATAATGCCGAGAACTCCTTTTTGGGAATGCACACATCATCTTCCCAGATATGGGCCCAGTTGCGTAGTCTGCTGTGCCACAAGCGGCCGACGACTGTTCTTGATCAGCTAGTTAACGGAAGTGCCTATAGTGTCCACTTCGTGCTTTATGAGCAACTCACGACCCAACTGTTGGCAGCGTCAACATCCATTGGTTAGCCTCCTACTTTCCAAGCACGTAAACAGCGTGTGGAAGAAGCCGGCATATATTTTACTGTAAAGTGCCCCAAGCCATATAACGAGCCATTTAATGAATGAGAATTCCATAGAGAGGTTCAACCCGTCCCACAGCACGGCACCAGCCCGGGAATGTTGGCAGTATGATGATTCAGTACCTGGATATCAATCATAAACGCTACCAGTTCATGACTTCGAATCGTACCGGTGTGTATTCTGAGGTGAATTACCTTCATAGTGATGGGACGGTCTCATCATCCCAGTTGCTCCGTTAGGAAAGAACCGAACTTCCATTGACAACTATAGACCAGTCAGTCTCACGAGAGCTCGACGTAAATTGCTCAGGATCATGGTGGTCAGTCGATTTTGCTGGATCCTTTATTAATCACAAGCCATTGTGTCGAGCTATCTGTGTCATCAAGTGATCCAAGACTACCTGGCAAGCTTTCACCAGGCACCAACACCTTATTTCTGTCTTTTCGACTTGCATTATAAGCATGTGATATTGCCTGGCGTCAGCACATCTTGAGCACCCATTGCGACTAGGGTTTCCGAGACACTTTATGGATCTTTGTCAGCTTAGTTATTTCAGATTACAGTCAGTGCACGCCACAGTTCCCCCACTGGTCCAAAAGAACGTCATTATTAGGGCTCAGTATTTAGTGTTTCACTTCTTCTTGTAGCCATTAATAAACGTATGGACTCCGTGGGCCTGGTTGTTAATCCATTCTTTTGTTGATAACTGCTGATTTTGGTACAACTCCAGGTCTGGGGTCTTAGCAGCGCATCAGCTTCAAAGAGCCATGGAGAAGACCTCTTCTTTAATCCCGTAACAAGGCTCCCAACTTTTTGCTGCTGAAATACAAACCATGAATTATTTCGTAGCATCGCGGTTCATCTAGATCTAGATCTGGAGCTTTACGTGGGGGACCAACGCCAGGAGGTAGTCGCGAAGTCACGTTTTTTGGGCCCTTTTTCGATTATAAACTGGTACAGTTATCGTATATCCCTCAGCTAAAAACTATTGCATGTAGAACTTTAATATTCTCGTCTTTCTTAGCCATACTCCTTGAGACGCTGATAGGGCCACACTCCTGCGGTTCTGTAGTGCAACAATCTGTGTATAATTCAGCAACGCCATCGGCTTTGCGACTGTTCAAGCGATTTCATCATTGTGGGGTAAATTTATCCACCAGTGTCTTTCGTACCAGCCCCATTTATTGTCTTTCGATAGAATCCGTGTTCCTATTCTGCAGTTTCGACACCACCAACTGCTACTAATCTACGCCAAGGCAGAAGTGCCGACACCCTCCATAAATAGGGGAAGATACCATATCCAAAATGCGGCTGTGGAGTCGCAAAGCTAACAGCTCGACACACAGTGGAAGAAGGTTCAAATCTAGCCTTCTCCGATTTGTTTGCAGCAACAGGCAACGTATGCGATGCTTGGATATTAATTTGTAACTAAGGTCGGCACATAAATATGTATATATGCACAAGTCAGCTTTATTGTTATCCTTACGAATATTAATAGTGCGAAAGTAACTCTGTTACGTTTTCACCGCTAAACCGGCGAACCGATATCCATGAAATTTGGTATGAGATATCTTGAACCATGATGAAGAACGTAGGCTACTTTACAAAACGTATAGTGCAAGATATTTGTTGATCTGAAGAACATTATGCAAATTAAGGAAAAATATGAACTTTTTGAAAAAGCTATTTACTCCTTCACTTTTAAACTTCATCATATTTGTGTAAATGCTTTTAATGGTTGATATGTTCTACATAATGTGATTCAACGTAACCGATACAACGCTAATTCAATTCTGAAAGTCTTTAATCCATACTTTCACAATAATACAAGTATTATTATCTGCGAAAGTAACTCACTCTGTTACGTTTTCACGGCGCTACCGCTGGATCAATTCTGAGGAAATTTCGCAGAGTGCTTGAGTCCTGTGGAAGCGCATAGGCTACTTCAGGAAAGTTTTATATTCTTAGATATTATTAACATTTTTAAATGAGGTATACATGGTTCAAATGGCGCTCAGCACTATGGGGCTTAACATCTCAGGTCATCAGTCCCCTAGAGCTTAGAACTACTTAAACCTAACTAACCTAAGGACATCACACATCCAAGCCCGAGGCAGGATTCGAACATGCGGCCGTAGCGGTCGCGCGGTTCCAGACTGAAGCGCTTAGAACCGCTCGGCCACCAGCGGCCGGCAGGTATACATGAGTGGGATGTAGACGGCCCTAGCGCGGTGGTCAGTGACTCTTACTGTTTATTGACAGTAAAAATCCAATGTTAAGATGCAAGTGGTTTATTATATTGAGTCACTACACCACCTGGGATTGGTTGAGATACAACAATAAAATCGGACGTTAAGATCGAGAATCATATTTAAAACTATTACAATAAGCCTCGATAACTTAAGTATGATTTAGCGCATAGTTCTAAGAGAGTTCGTCCGGTCCTTAGATGCAGAACGTCATGTAGCCTAAGAGCTGCAGACACGCTAGAACAGTCAGAGGCCTGTCGCATTTTAGATGCTGGGCGTCACGCTTCACTTAAAGGTTCGAAGCTGCTCAAAGACACACAACGACGGCGTCCTTTAATGGCTGTATGACGAACAGAATGCTTAACTCCTCTTCTGCACGAATGTAATGAATCAAAGTACTTATTAAATGTGTTTAGAAAATGTAACGGATGATGTGAGATTCGACATACAGCAAAATAATAGCATACATTCTACATACAACAAAATAATAGAAACCTTTTTAATACATACGTCTCTACATCACTACATACACAGACATCTCCTAAAATCGCTAGCTTCTTTATTCGCCATCACTCATCGTAACAAAACTACTGATACGCGAGGGAAGCAGCAGTTAACAGCTAGTATGAGTGTATGTGTATCACGATGTACGCCATACGATAAATAAATAAATATTATCCAACCTGCGTCACATGGTGGGGTGTTCTCGGCATGCCGACTCATATGGTTTGGGTATCACTGGCCGATACCTTAGCCAAAGAAGCGATCATGACAGGCCAATGGTAATAGCTATTTGAGACACTGATTCGTGAGTACAGATGAGATTGGGAGAAACGAATAGCGGGCTACTGATCTTGGCCATGTCTGTCTGACTCGTCACGAGACACCTCCCCAATGCGACGGCAGTGCTTCGCTGATGGTGGCTAATATCCTCGTGGAACGGTTACTCCTTACACGACTCCTACGAACTTGAGGATCTCACGGACTTTGCATCTTCATTGTGTTATAGTGTAACTGGACAAGTTTTACACGTTTTGAGAGAAAGAGAGAGGGGGGGGGAGGCACTTTCTGTTTCCAGTTTTTATTATTCCACCATACTTGGGGAGCTCTTACGTCAAAGATGCCCCAAGCGTCCCTAACTGTGCTTGTCCAATATGCCGGCTGGGTCATGTCTTTTTAAATCGCTTTTATCGCCTCTCGCTGCTTTTCAGTCTTACGTTTTTAGCGCTGTACACTCTTTTACTTGCAGGGATCTCTCCTTCGTCGTTTAGAAGGGGCGGCCTTATTATATAATTCTTTTGCTCACGTCTGCGGCCGGCAGGTGATCGGGCTTTCGAGGAGAGCGGACATTGGGGGATTTGCCTCCCACCGCGGATGATTTCCGATGGGATCTTAGCTGCTTCTGACCTTCACGCTCGCTCGAATTCGCAACCTTTCTTACACGTCATGTAATTGCTTTTAAGCCGTAACATTTTCAGTTTGTTGGTTGATCTGCTCTATTGTTTCCCAAGCGTCACGATAATATGCTATAACGATTTGTTTTGTTTTGCTTTAGGGCTCAAAAAACAATTGGGGTCATACGCTTCCAAGTCAAATCCATGGAACATGAACACTGAGAGGAGTTAAACGACTACACGTCAGCCCCAATTGACAGAATAGAAGACAGCTAAAAACAGGCACGTGGGAAAAGGGCTAAAAAAAGACACCATACAGAAAGGGAGGTCCAAAACTAAAAATTAAATGGCCTTCACCATATTGCTTTAGCGGATAAAAAGTAGCCGGCCAATGTGGCCGAGCGGTTCTAGGCGCTTCAGTCTGGAACCGCGCGACCTATACGGTCGCAGGTCGGAATACTGCCTCGGGCATGGATATGATGTCCTTAGGTTAGTTAGGTTTAAGTAGTTCTAGGGGACTGATGACCTCAGATGTTAAGTCCCATAGTGCTCAGAGCCATTTGAACCATTTTTAATAAAAAGTAAAACGCGGTCAAAAGCTCGCGCGTCATTCGCTAAAACGGATGATAAATCAGACGGCAAACCCAAGTTGGAACGTAAATGGTTTAAAAAAAAAAGGCATTCTAGCGGGAAGTGGCGGTCAATTAAAAGCTGGGCGCAATGTGTACAAAGTGGAGGGGTCATTAACAAATGATGATGGTTAAAAAGACAGTGCCCAATAAGCAGCCGAGTTAAAATAACCTCCTCCCGGCGGGAGGGCCGAGAGGAGGTCGTCCAAGCAGCTGGGACTGGTTTAATAAGCCGAAGCTTATTCAAGTGAAGACAGGACCTTTGGCGATGCCAAAGGGACACGACCTCGTGACAGACGGCCACGCAGAGATCTTCGGAGGGAATGTAGGTACTCGCGGGCTGAGGTACGACGACTGCAACCTTGGCAGCAGCGTCAGCAGCCTCGTTTCCAGGCACCCACAGAAACATGACACTGGCTCCACCAAGAGTGAGCAAGTGACAGTTTTCCTGGACCGGCTGCACTAAGGGATGGTCGGTGTGCAGCTCACATAGACTTTGAACGGCACTGAGTGAATCTGAGCAGAGGACACAATTGAAAAGGCTGTGTTACAACGGTTTTCACATCTGGCTATCGACGTGGTCCATAGACGAGTTACTAGTTCGATCCCTTGATCGACGTACAACCAATCCATATCTAATTTCGACATATATGGGTTATTAAATGTCAAGCTTTCTCCGTGCCGATGTCAGTACAGGCTTCAATACAACGCAACAGCAACATTGTCAAGGAAAAAACTAAGAACGTCCAAAACATTAATACAGTAAAGAGATCGGAGTGGCCGAGCGGTTCTTGGCGCTACAGTCTGGAACCGCGCGATCGCTACGGTCGCAGGTTCGAATCCTGCCTCGGGCATGGATGTGTGTGATGTTCTTAGGTTAGTTAGGTTTAAATAGTTCTAAGTTCTATGGGACTGATGACCTCAGATGTTAAGTCCCTTAGTGCTCAGAGCCATTTGAACCATTTTTTTTTTAAACACGCTTAATCCAAAATATGACTGTTGTTACCGGGAACAGCTATTTACTGTATTTACGAAACATGCTACGTGTCACATTCCATAGCCCAATGCATTACTTACGCGTTATTCTCTAGAAACTGCCAACATTTCTTAAAAAATTACACTTAAAACAAACTGTATTTCGTATCATCTGCTTTCAGTTCGCCTTCGGGAAATAATCATGCAATATTTTTTCTTATTTTTCTTTTTTATTCACGTTTTTACTAGTGATGATTCTCATTGTCTGGAGAGTTAACACTGAAGAGCCAAAGAAACAGGTGCACCTGCCTGATATCGTGTAGGGCCCCCCGCGAGGACGCAAATGTGCTACAACACGTGACATGGGCTCGACTAATGTCTGAAGTAGTGCTGAAGGGAACTGACGCCATGAATCCTGAAGGGCTGAAGAATTCGAGGGGGTGGAGATCTCTTCCGAACAGTAAGTTTCAAGGCATCCCAATGTTCATGTCTGGGGAGTTTGAAGGCCAGTGGTAGTGTTTAAACTCATAATAGTATTCTCAGAGCCACTCTGTAGAAATAATGCATGTTTGGGTTGTCGCATTGTCCTGCTGGAATAATCGAAGTCTGTCGAAATGCACAATGGACATGAATGGATGAAGGTGATCAGACAGGATGCTTACGTAAGTGTCACCTGTCAGTCGTATCTAGACGTATCAGCGGTCCCATATCACTACAATTGCACGTACCCCACCCCATTACAGAGCCTCCCCCAGCTTGAACAGTTCCCTGCTGACATGCATGGTCCATGGATTCATGAGGTTGTACACGTCCATCCGCTCGATACAATTTGAAACGAGACTTGTCCGACCAGGCAACATGTTTCCAGTCATTAACAGTCCAATGTCGCTGCTGATGGGCCCAGGCGAGGCGTAAAGCTTTGTGTCGTACAGTCATCGGCTCCGAAAGCCCATATCGATGATGTTTCGTTGAATGGTTCGCACGCTACACTTGTTGATAGCCTAGCATTGAAATTTGCAGCAGTTTGCGGAAGGGTTGCACTTCTGTCACGTTGAACGATTCTCTTCAGTCGTCGTCAGTCCCGTTCTTGCAGTACCCTTTTGCGGACACAGCGATGTCGGAGATTCGATTTTTCACCGGATTCCTGACAGTCACGGTAGACTCGTGAAATGGTCGCACGGAAAAATCCCCACTTCATCGCTACCTCGGAGGTAATGTGTCCCATCGGTCGTGCGCCGACTGTAAAACCGCGTTCAGACTCACTTAAAGCTTGATAACCTGCAATTGTAGCAGCAGTAACCGATCTAACAACTGCGCCAGACATTTGCTGTCTTATATAGGCGTTGCCGACCGCAGCGCCGTATTCTGCTTGTTTATATATCCCAGTATTTGAATACGCTCGCGTATACCAGTTTGTTTGGCGCTTCAGTGTAGATTACTGTTACAGGTGAGCGAATGCATGCTCTAATGACACTAAAGAATTTCAGTGTTTCGGTGTGCGCCATAACGGGTTCTTGAATCGCCTCGTCTTCGCTATATTCCTCTATAGAACACACATCGCTCGTTATATCCGCATCCAAAGCTGCTCAAACTCCGGTGATGTAGCCACTCGCGGATGTTTTCGTGATCTACGTCTTCATAACTAGAAATTTGTAAGTATGGTGAATCGCTGTATCGGCAGGGGAAGAATAAATAAAATGACGAAGTATATACATGGATAAAGAGATGGTTAACGTACGATATTTTCTGAAAATCGCACAAATTGGCGAGTGTAGTTAAACCACGCAATTTCAAGTAGGCATTACAAGCGAAAAACTTACGCAGGTGTGTTTTAAGGCATGAGATCTGGAAAGAGAAAAGGGAACTGCGACAAACGGGAGTATATAAAGTACAATAGAGTGTGCGTCATGTGACGCGAGGTTTATAGGACAGACAGGAAAAATATTTTCGACAAGCTATGAAGAGCGCACAGACACTTTCAGTGCGAGCGCTCATGGTAAAACGGTAGCAGCTGAACACACGTACGAGAAGGGGCACCCACTAAAAGGCAGTGAAAGGGGTCTACAGGTGGTGTACGTAGCGAAGAACAGGACGCTTGATCTGCTTGAACAACTAGAAATCTGATTTCATCGAGATAGAATGTACAAACCTGAGGGAGAGTGTTAATGGATACTTAAAAGGGTTTATGAACTTAGCAGTAACACGATATGTGGAGCTCGTTTCCAAAAAGTACCAAATCCAAAAAATTCAAAAACTTGAGTTTGAGCTGGCAATCCCTACATAATAGCTTGCTGGATCTAACAAGTAAATATTTCTTGGCAAATGCACCAAATACCATTGAACTTCCGTAGGAAGAAGTACCAAATCCTCTTTCAATGATTTGCTGTAGCATCACAATCGCAGTCATCCAACTTTAGGTTGCTATTGTTTTATTTAATGTAACATTCTTGTGTTCTCTGTTGTGTTTGCTTAAGGTTAACTCGTAAAATGAATTCTGATGTATCCATGTGCCCGAATTTACAGAAAATCCAAGGAAACGTTGAAGATCTGTAAATTTGTGGAAGTGGAGTGTTTTGAAACACGAAAAACATAATGCTCCTGCAAGTGCAAAACCTCAGATCACGTGTAGACGTAGTGATTACTTTTTGGAAGCGTTATGCGTATCAGAAGAAGGCATGATAACTGAAAATAACAGATATTGGAAACCTGCAGATGCTGTGAGCCTGAGAAAGGGTTTCATGGGTATATTGATATGAACTAACCTAAAAGGAGAAGACCTGATGAAACCAAGAAAGAATGTTCAAACAAAAAGAGAACTATAAGTTACAGAATACAAACTGCTCTTCAGGGGAAGGTCACTGTTTGTTGATTTACGTTCCTAAATATTTTTAATGTTGGGGGAAGGAAGGTACAGCATACAGCTGATGAGAAAATGAATAGTGGGGCAGCAGTTTCTGGAAGAAGAGCTGGTGCATGGCTTTGTGGTGACATGAATAAAACACAAGCTGAAATTATAGCTCACGTAACAAATTTTAAATGCAGAGAACAGCATCTTACACTTTTGTAGAAGGCATTTCAGTGAGTCGCAGACAAACGAAGAGTATTCTGGTTACAGGGAATTTTTCTGCTCCGCTCAAAAATCTGCCCGGTTGGATTCGGCACGTTTGGGAAACAACCTCCACTTATATGTCAGCTGTTGGCGTAGTTAAATGTTGGCAGTGTTGTTTCTTTACCCTGTGACAGCTCTGGAATGCTAGTGGAGCGGTTGTTGGCTTAGTGCAGTCAGTTGTTTACAGAACAAGCATTTGTACGGGAAGGCAGCTAGTGTGACTTCCAGCAAATCCGATCGGCTTTTCCACTGTAGAAAAGGAGCACTTCTGCGAAAGAGCAGTAGTATGTCGAAGCAAACTAGAGAATCAGATGTTGCCGATTTTTAAGTAAGACGTCTGAATACCTTTGTTTTATTTTATGGCAATTTTCGTGCTTGAAGTGCGTGTGTATGAAGAGTTGAATGCAGATGACGGGAGCTTGACTCTCGAAAAATTCGTGTGTGATGATAACGATCATCTTCAGAATCACTGTCTCCAATCCTTAATATGAATGATATTAGAAATTTGTATTCTAACGAAACTATTCCTTATCATTATAACTGAATACTTAAGTGTTTTTTTCCTCCAAAGATCGATCAACTGTGTTGAGATAACCCGCACCGGGATGACTGTCGGCTTGCTGTACTGCTATTGGTGATTGACATTAACGACGTCTCATTTAAACGCGTTCGGTAGGCTGTCTTTCTCTCCGTTCCTGCAGATCTTCCGCAAGTAGAGAGAGAGAGAGCGAGCCTTTTCAGGACTGGTCGGCCTGCCTGCCAGGGCTCCCGCCACGGCTGGCGGGCGCCACCTGCCACCTGTCGCCGCCGCCGCCGCCGCCGGCTGTCACCGTCACTCATCGCTCACCTAAATAGCCGCCGCCTCGCAGTCGTGCCTGTCCCGCCAATTGCTGAGGGCGTTTCATAGCGCGGCTTACACTTCCGCCTGACACCGCCTTATTTGTGCTTCTTTACAACTCTTTGTGCTTGGGAATCACAGGTGTCTGCAGAGAGAGAGAGAGAGAGAGAGGACTGGGTCTGGGCGGGAAGAGGGGCCACTAGCACCCCCTCCCCTGAAATCTGGAATACAGAGTTCCTATTTATTACAGAATTTTCTGGGATATAATAAGTTTTGTGTCACATATAAAATTTAGTTTTTGTGGCATGACACGTATGGAAACCGGCCAACTCGTTCATATGGAAAAGGTTACGAGGGCCAATTTCGGGTTGGAAAAAATGCGGAATTTGTTGTGTGACATCCGTAGAATATTCCCGCTTCATCCGTACAGGTGGCGGCGCTATAGGTAGGCTTCAAAATAGCGTCTGTATCCGCAGTGCGTTGCAAGCAGGAAGCTGTCATTGAGCTTCTTTCGGCGGAAAACCAGTGCATCACATGTATCAGTAGGTGCTTGCAGAATGCCCGCGGAGACCTGGCAGTGGATAAAAAGCACGTTGAGTCTCTAGGCGAGGCGTGTGTCGTCATTGCAACAACGTCGCGGAGGCCTGTCGGATCTCCCGAGTGCCGGCCGGCCACACACAGCTGTCACAGTGTTGGGACGTGCGGACACTCTCATTCGAGATCATAATCAAGCACCTCGCTTCTAAGTTTGACATATCTGCTGGTTGTGCTGACACTCCCGTCCACCAGTTGGGGTACTCAAAAGTGTATGCACGCTTGGTTCCTCGCCACCTAAAAAAACGAAGGACCATTTGTGCGCCATTGCTTGCGCGTTGCGAGGCTGATCGTGACAATTTTTTGTCAGACATCGTCACAGGTGATGAAACATGAGTTCTTCACTTCGAGGCAGAAACAAAACGGCAATCCATGGAGTGGTGCCACACCACCTTTCCTCCGAGGACAAAGTTCAAAGCCTCGTCGTCAACGGGTAGTCATGGCGACGGTCTTCTGGGACTCAGAAGGGTTTATTATATTTTATGTTTTCCCCTATGGAGCGAAGATGAACTCGGAAGTGTATTGTGCTACCTCAGGAAATTGAAGAAACGACTTCTGCGTGTTGGTCGCCACAAAAATGCAAACTAACTTTTCCTTCTCCATGATAACTCAAGGCCTCACACAATTCTTTCACCCGAGAGGAGCTCATAAAACTTCATTAGACTGTTCTTCCTCATTCGCCTTACGGCACCGATCTTGAACCTGTTTGGTTCAAAGAAGGATGCTCTCGGCTGGAAGCAGTACGCGGATGATGGGCGGGTTTTCGATGCAGCAAGACGATGGCTCTGTCTTCGAATAGCAGAGTGGTACCAAGCGGGCATACATGCCCTCCCAATAAGGTGGCGTAAGGACGTGTCACTGAACGGAGATAAATAGTGTTTCGTAGCCAGACGAATGGGGAATAATGTGGTGTATTGGTATCCTTAATAAAACCAACCTGCCTTCTGAAAAGAAATTTGTTATATCACTTACTGATGGCACCTCTCAGTTTTAGAACTTTGTCCCCCTCCCCCTCTACCCTTCCAGATAAATTACTGCAGACGCCCACGGTGGCAATATTCGTATAGTAATTCCTGTTGGCAAGTGATTTCATACATTTATTACCGTCTTGTTCAGCTTCTTAAATGTATTCTCACATGTTTGCATCCTTTGTTCACTGGTTACGAAATGTGAGTTGTAAGTGTATCTTCGTCGCTTAGGCGACGCTGAAGTGCATCGTTCATAATTAGTGTGAATTAGGGAACGTTTGACTCCCTTTTCCAGCACATTGCGCCACTATGCAAAGCGGCGCAGAGACCAATACACTGAACTTGTAATCGGAAAGAATCACGTTCAAATCCCTACCCACCATAATTTGTCTTCTCTTGTGTTTTCCTGAATTGCTTCAGATGAAAGTCGGTATGATTTCGTAAACGTCATTTCCTTACCTTGTCCTTTCCAACAATCCGGAGCCGTCGAGGTTTGCATGCTGAACCGTTAGTTTATTACTGTGTACAGTATCATTACTCGTTAATGCACTATTTAATCCTTTATTTTCTCCCGTATTTGAGGTTTGCTGCATAGAGATTTTGGCAAACCTTGCTGCAGAAAAAAAAGGAAGACGTATTACAGACTTACTCTAGAATCACCTTTTCTACTTGAATTGCAGCACCCATTAAAATACTGCAACCGAGCGAAGTGGCGCAGTGGTTAGCACAATGGACTCGCATTCGGGAGGTCGCCGTTTCAAACCCGCATCCGGCCATCCTGATTTAGGTTTTCCGTGATTTCCCTAAATCGCTTCAGTCAAATGCCGGGATGGTTCCTTTGAAAGGGAACGATGACTGCCTTCCCCATTCTTCCCTAATCCGATGGGGCCGATGATCTTGCTGTTTGATCGCCTCTCAAAAATCAGCCAACCAAAATACTGCAGTGGTCAGTCCATCGCTGCTGTCTTGCCATTAGGAATTGAAGGCCCTGCTGGGTGGAGGAAATTTTTCTGTCTCCAACTTGCGATTCGGCTCTTATTAATATTTTTTCAATTTACCACCGGAAAGACTTTATGAACACCCGGCATTGTTAAGTAAATTACCGCGTTGAACAGTTGTTACAGAAGACACGCAAGCTCGATTTTGGGGGATTGATATAGGCCGTGTCGTATCCCAAGGATTGACCCCACCGCTTGCCTTATGCGATTTAGAGAAATCAAAGAAAAATTAAACCGCCGTCGTCCTGCAAGAGTATCCAATGGCGTAACCACTGCAGCATCTCGCTTGGTAGAGAGAGTAGTGTAGGTCGTAGAAAGAATCAGTGAGACGATTCCGGCGTCCGTACCGTAATGCGGCCGGTGCACTGTGCGGGTGTCTTCGACTGACTACTAATACAGAAAATAGTGTTGCGTTGCTTAATGTGGATGCGTTGACAATAGAGCCCTGCGTGACGGAGTAAGCGAGCACAAAATGTGAGATTGGGAGAGCACAGCCTAATTGGATAGACTGCCCGCACTGGTAACTGAGGCCAAGCATAAAAGCCATGACAGAATCCTAGTTAGTGTTTGACTCCAGAAACCTTAAACTTGTGAATATCCGTGCGCGCCTACATCCATCAGTCTTCTCATTGGTGATGAGTTTCTAATTATGCAGCACAAGAAGACAGTGTAGAAACAAGTAAAACTGAAACCAATGGGTGCACATCGAAGAAAAGGGACAGTCTAAGAAACATATGGAATAAATTTGTTTGTTTTTAGACGAAAACAGTACGTCTACTGGGTACGTATTGTGCATAAACTGATCTCCATCAATGTTTTTCCAGTCGAGAACGAGTCATTTAAAGAAATACAGTTATAAGAAATCCGATACTGACACAGCTCCTTAGGAACACCAACAGTAGTAAAAAAGTTGTATAACAGGGATCTTTGTTCCAAGTGTCCTAAAGATATGAGACCTTTTAATGCTGTTTATGGCGATGGTTTCGAAGCGCTAGGCCAAGCATTACTTTATCCAGGTGCAAATTATCGAGAAGTCACCGTTTCAGATGTCATGCTACATCCCTCTACTATAAGTAAACATGTCAGACGACAGACTGATGCAATTCGAAACAGCATAAGACTTCCGGTTATTACGGAAGTTATTCAGAACACTTATACGACGTTGGTATGTGCACCGATTCGTACGAAAAGGTGCATAATTTGACGGAGGCATCACATTACGTGAACACTGGTCTCTTGTCAATAATTTTTTGTTTAGAACTAAATTCCAGGACGTTAATATGGAGTAAACTTTATGAAAGATACAGAAGATAGGATGACGGATCTCAACATTCCGCCGGACATGCTGCATATTTTATTTTTCTCTCCTGCCAAAGTGCCTACGTAATGGAAGCTTTTGAAAATGACGAAAGGCTTCCTTGTGCTGCGCTTATTGTAAAACAGCATTTAGCCACACTGTCGATGAAAGTAGCTTCTTGTTAAATGATGTCGCGAACATCGCAGCAACAATAAATATTGGAGAACGCATTGTACGGTACACGAAGGAAAATTGCCTCTGCTCATCTTTGAAATTATCTTTGAAACCAGAGGTCAGCACACGCTGGAATAGCTTGTACGCTGTGGTTGGTTTCTTACAACTCATTATAATAAAGTTGCTGCTTTATTCAAAAATGGCTCTGAGCACTATGGGACTTTGTGGTCATCGGTCCCCAAGAACTTAGAACTACTTAAACCTAACTAACCTAAGGACTTCACACACATCCATGCCCGAGGCAGGATTCGAACCTGCGACCGTAGCAGTCGCGCGGTTCCGGACTGAGCGCCTTAACCGCGAGACCACCGCGGCCGGCTGCTGCTTTATTGAAGGAAAAGTGTTCTGCTTACATAGCACAGGGATATGACCGTGAACTTCAAGAAAGGATTGCAGATTTTTCCAAATCGTTTTAAAAAGGACACAGATGAATTATTGTTGTTGTCTCAGCCGAAAGACTGGTTAGATGCAGCTCTCCATGCTAATCTATACTGTGCAAGTCTCTTCGTGTCCGAGTAACTACTCCTAGCTACATCCGTCTGAATCTGCTTACTGTATTGACCCCTTGGTCTCCCTCTAAGATTTTTACCCGCCCCACCCATCCTTTCTTCTAGTACTAAATTGGTCATCCCTTGATACCTCACAATGTGTCCTGCCAACCGATCCTTTCTTTCAGTCAGGTTGTACCACAAATTTCTCTTCTCCGCGAGTCTGTTCAGTACCTCCTCATTAGTTACGTGATCTAACCATATAATTTTCAGCATTCTCCTGTAGCACCACATCTCAAAAGCTTCTATTCTCTTTTTGTCTAAACTGTTTATCGTCGATGTTTCATTTCTATACAAAGCTACACTCCATACAAATACTTTCTGAAAGGACTTCCTGACACTTAAATCTATACTTGATGTTGAGAAATGTCTCTTCTTCAGAATCGCTTTTCTTGCCATTGACAGTCTACATTTTATATCCTCCCTACTTCGACCATCATGTTAGTTTGCTTTCCAAATAGCAAAACTCATTTACTATTTTAAGTGTCTCATTTCCTAATCAAATTTCCTCAGAATCACCCGATTTGATTCGACAACATTCCATTATCCTCGTTTTGCTTTTGTTGATGTTCATCTTATACCCTCCTTTCAAGACACTGTCCATTCCGTTCAACTGCTCTTCCAAGTCCGTTGCTGTCTCTGAGAGAATTACAAAGTCATCGGCAAACCTAAAAGTTTTTATTTCTTCTCCCTGAACTCTTAATTCCTTCTTCAAATGTGAATTTAAGTACTGCATTTCCAAGTACTGTTTCATTAAGACATGGGCAAAGGATAGATTTTTAAATAGCGTGATTGCGTATACTGGCAGATATGTATTTGTTAACAAGAGGTGCAGTGGATTACAAATGGAACCCCCACTTTCTGTTTGAGAAGGTTGTAATTACTTCCAAACATAAAACTGCTACGTTCGTTTGGTCGTCTTTCCGATGTCTCTGTTATGTTCGGCGTAAAAAAAAAAAAATAAAAAAAAAAAAAAAAAAAAACAGAAATTCCTAGCAATTTGCGACAGATTTGGCAAGCTGTTCAGATACAACATGCAACGATTAACGTAATACTTTAGGTATAGTTAATACGTATTGTCTTATAGCGAAACGGTAGCATTATAATTCTATAATATTTCATAAATGTAAAACACATTTATTTCGTGTACGCTTTCATGATTTCCATACCAATTCTGTATTACTTTATTCTCTTTCGTTCATTAAGTAGGACGTTGAGGTGCAGTGTTATCGCCAGTCAGACTCTCTTTCTTTTGAAGGACTGGAAGAATAACAAATCTTTCGCAACATATGAAGTAGATGCCTGTATTTTAATGCACCCAGGCATGACGGCATCTTAAAATTATGGAGCAGTCACAAAAAGCACCTACCAAACTTTGCTGCAGTCGTAAGACGTATTTTATGTATGCTAGTGAACGGCGCTTTAGTAAATCTGGCAGGGTATTAACAATCACCGCGATCAGTTAAATGTAAAACGCGTTAGTGATCTATTGCTGATCCACAGTTTCTATAAATTTTCTTCTCTTGCAAAGAAGTGAATAGTGTTTAAAGTTACAGCTGTAAATATACAATGTTCTTCGCATGTTTTTTTAAAATAAAAGGCACTCGTCTCCCATAATTCTGGGATACTGTTTATGTAATGGGTTCTTAGTTTCCTATTAAAGACTGGGACAATAAATCTGCTGTTCGGAAATGAGTCTTATCTTTTGCTGTTATTGTAGTAGAATATCAAATTGTTTTCCCCGTGCTGTATGAAGGTAACTCTGGCATGTAAGCGTTTTTGAAAACATTGACTTTGTGAAAAAGAGTGTGTGTGTGTGTGTGTGTGTGTGAGAGAGAGAGAGAGAGAGAGAGAGAGAGAGAGAGAGAGAGAGAGAGAGAGAGGAGGGGGGGGGTGGCGGCGTTGGATTTGTGCAGTGCGGAGAGGTGAAGCGAGATGAGACGTCAGGCAAGACTTGTCATGCTCGGTTATTCGCATGTCTGGAGTCCGGAGAAGAGACAGTTTGCATGTGACCATCCCGAGTCATGTGGGCCCGACACGAGCGGCTGTCTCCGCCTCCCCGTGGCAGCCGAGCCGTAACCGGTCAGACATGGAACACTGCAGCACTGTAGTAAACAACGAATGGGCCAGTTTAGTTCGAGATGTAGGACGATTGTGACCGCGATGTAGGCCTACATGTCACAACGTAGATATATCAGCAACGATTAAACTTAAATCTGTTAGAAGGTAACAGTTTGCACTCCTTCCACTTAGAAGTTTATCTTCAGCAAAACAAGTTCTATGTAGCTAAATTGTGATGTGGAAGAAATAAGAATACGTGTTCACTGTCTAAAACATTACGTATTTATGTTTCGACACTTGTGAAACCTTAAAAATGTTTCAAACATTGTAATTTGGCATTAAAGGTAGAAAGGTTGCAGTGTAATATCTAGTCGAGGTCATTAGAGCGAGCGAGCCGGCCGCGGTGGTCTAGCGGTTCTGGCGTTGCAGTCCGGAACCACGGGACTGCTACGGTCGCAGGTTCGAATCCTGCCTCGGGCATGGGTGTGTGTGATGTCCTTAGGTTAGTTAGGTTTAAGTAGTTCTAAGTTCTAGGGGACTTATGACCTAAGATGTTGAGTCCCATAGTGCTCAGAGCCATTTGAACCATTAGAGCGAAAGCTGGTCTTGGGAAAGGGTGAGCCATGAACACCGTCTGCACTGGTAGTGGTTTAGGGAAAATTGCCTAATTCCTGCTGGTTTTGGGAAAGGGTGAACCATGAACACAGTATGTACTGGAAGTGGTTCAAATGGCTCTGTGCACTATGGGACTTAACATCTGAGGTCATCAGTCCCCTAGAACTTAGAACTACTTAAACCTAACTAACCTAAGGATATCACACACATCCATGCCCGAGGCAGGATTCGAACCTGCGACCATAGCAGTCGAGCGGTCCCGCACTGGAGCGCCTAGAACCGCTTAGCCACCGCGGCCGGCCACACTGGAAGTGGTTCATGGAAAATTGCGTAATTCCTGAATCAGGGTGGCGGGACAGGTGTAAACCTAGCTCCGCTAGAAAAGGCTGATACAGTCTAAACCAATATACTACGTCGTACGTAAGCTTTCCAAACGTACAATATAAATGATCAGAAGTATCCTAACACCCCTATGTAATAAGGAATTCAGCACTTGATGTCACGAGTGACAGTGTAAGAGAAAGCGAGGAGTATTTTGGTTAGCAGTGAAGCAATAACACCAGAATGGTTGGTCAGGAGAACTCGGTGACTTCCAAAGTGGACTATCCATTTTACTTCACCACAGTAAAAAACGCATCATGGACATTTTAACCCTTCTAAAGCTGCCGAAGTAGACTGTTAGTGACGAGACTGTGGAGTGGAAAACCAAAAGAACAATCACAGCTAAACCAAGACGATGCGCACCTCGTGTACTGTCCGACAGGGACTGTCGAGCATTGCGGAGGTTGCTTACAGAAAATCAAATGAAATCAGCGGAACGAATCACTCGTGAGTTCCAAGCCGCTACCACCAGTCCAGCTAGCACAGTGACTGTGCCTATGGAGTGAAAAAGAATGGGGTAAAATGGTCGAGCAAATGCTCAGAAGCCATATACCATTTCTCTAGTAAATGGCTTGGGTTTGCTGAATCCCTGGAGAACGCTACCTGTCATGGTAGTGCCAGCGTTGAAGTACGGAGGAGGTGACGGTACTGTGTGAGAGGTGTTCTCGGTTAGGGTGTGGTCCTTAAAAGCATTGTGTTCTGCGTTCAGTAGGGGAAGAGATAGCAAGTGATGACTGTCAGCATGACAATGCCCACTGCCATAAAGCAGCGTCTGTGAGGCAATGGTTTGTGAACAGTGACATTCCTGAAATAGACTTCCCTGCCTAGTGTACCGACCTGACCCCGATGGAATACCTTTGGCATAAGTTGGAATGCCGACTGGGCTGTTACTTCTCTGCAGACATTCAGGCATCTCATTGCAAGGACCCTCAACAGACTTCAAGCCGTCGTAAATGCGGAGGGTGGGCACATTCCATGTTAATGCCGACTAATATGTCCGTATACTTTCAGTCGGATAATGCATCAAGAAAAATAAAGTTTTTGTCCATTCAGTAATTTTTTACAAAAGTGAACCGAGTCCTTTTGCCTCAGATAGGTTTTACCGTACACCATGTAGTATGTTCCAAACCTACAATTTCTTCTTTGTGTAAACATTTCCATCACAATCTCTTAGAGGGACAGTTTGTCACTGAGCAGATGTCATCATTGTATTTACCAGATTATACCTAGACGGTCATTAGTCGAAGAGAAAAATTTCTCTTATTGGGCGACCATCATCATCATCACCACCATCATCATCATCATCATCATTTGTGCTCTACCATAAGCTAGTAATCCAACTAAAAATTTACCTATTCAAAAAGATGAGTTTGAGTATGTGTCAAGTCTGTGTGAACCAGCAATAAACAAACTGTTAGTTACAATCAACGCAGTGTACGGCAGTGTCACACATACATTGTGAATGTTAGTGAGAAAGTAGTTAGAAAGAGTTACTATTTCGTTTTTGAGACTGTTCGTATTACTTTCATACATGGTAGGAGATGCACATTTACCTTACTGTAGTTAATTCATTTTAAGTTAAACCTAAAAAGTACCTCGAATTTGAAATATTCCAGCTGAAATTTAGTAGTTAATCTGTTGCTAAAGATGTGTTGGAGCGTTGTTAAAAAGCAACAGGAGCGCAAAGTTGCACTGCAATGCCATTCAAAACTTGTAAGGTTATCTTTTGTCGATCCACTGAAGAGACATGCTGCAGTACACTATCTTCTGCAATCTTGCGGATTCATTTCGTTATATCCTAAGCGGTTTCATTTTATGTTTTGGTAAATTGTATAGCTCTTTTACGCATTAAAACGCTGTCGATTTCGTACTACAGTAGTGACCAGTGAAATATTTTGTAATCACATCCGGTAAAGATATCAGCACCATAGCGCTTGTGGCTGCGGTTAGTACGAGGCCACTGCGCCATTTCGCAATGAAATTCAAAGCAGGCGAGTGAATGAATGAAGGCGCTCTTGGAGCCGTGCCGCGGCACGCGCGCTGTTTGCAGGGGCCGCACGCCTGCGGCTGCTAGGTGACATTTGTGCGCAGCTCTCTCTGGCTCTGCGCTATAGCGGGTCGTGTGGTGCGTCATGACACGCCCACCCATTGGCGACCTGACCCGTGACCTCCACGCCGTGTACCCCGCTCCGCGCGTAATTACTAAACGGCGGTTGCCCTGACACTTTGAAGTACCGGTACATAGTTCTCTTCACGCTTACCCACATCACGTGCTACTGGTACGAGGATATTAAGGGAAGCAAAACATAATGATCGCTACTCGCCGCTAGACGGAGTGGCGTTGCGGGCGCGTGACGCGGCAAGTAAGTCCGTAAACGGAGGCGAGACGAATACAAAGTCATTCTAGAGGCGGCATGGGCCGCAATTGCAGGGGCTGGACAAAACTATGAAAGCACCACGAGAAAAGCATGCGTGGACATTAATGCAGATGATTGCCAGCCTGCTGGCGGCGTGGTTGCATTTGATCACGACCTGCACCTACGCAGTGTCCTCAATATGTTGCAAGAAACAGTCGTCTGAACAGTGTTCTCTGAAGGGGAAGGTTGTTATCAATGGCCCACATTAAAAAAATGTATAATGTAATTCTCATATATTGTAATAAATATTTTGTTATCAGTGCAACTTGAACCTTATCTTTTACATAATTTAAATTTAGGGTGAAGTTTAGACGAAATTCGAGTTGGCTCATTGAGGTTGGGGGTTGTTTGGGGGAGGAGACCAGACAGCGAGGTCATCGGTATCATCGGATTAGGGAAGGACGGGGAAAGAATTCGGCCGTGCCCTTTCAAAGAAACCATCTCGACAATTGCCTGGAGCGATTTAGGAAAATCAAGGCAACTCGTACTGCAATGCTTATCAATACCTAGTTCCCATCCACAGCACGTAACTTTATATTGTCAACATGACGAAATGGTGTGAACCAGTGGCGTAGCGTGGTTGGAAAGGTTGGGGAGACTCTTCTGTTATTATAGGGAGACAAAATAGTACAATAAACAATAATTTAAACAAATGAAACAAAATGCATCAAATAAAACATCAACAACAACAACAACAACAACTACTACTACTACTACTACTACTACCACCTCAAATAATAATAATAATAATAATAATAATAATAATAATAATTACAACATAACAGGCATGCACGGTGGATACAAGCAGAAACAGACTCATACAAGATGATACCACAAATGCCTGAAGTGATAATTTTGCAACATGAAGTCACCCCAGCAATTAATTCTACGCACCATTGAAAAGCCCCTGGAAATGATAAAATAGCAAATTTCTGGCTAAAGAAGTTCACCTCAACACATTCACATCTAACTAAATTATTTAACAGTTACATAGCAGACCCATACACATTCCCTGATACACTTACACATGGAATAACCTATCTGAAACCTAAAGACCAAGCAGACACAGCAAACCCGGCTAAATATCGCCTACCAACAATCTACAAAACATTAACTTCAGTCATTACACAGAAATTAATGACACATACAACACAGAACAAAATTATAAATGAAGAACAAAAAGGCTGCTGCAAAGGAGCACGAGGATGTAAAGAGCAACTGATAATAGATACAGAGGTGACATATCAAGCTAAAACTAAACAAAGGTCGCTACACTACGCATACATTGATTACCAAAAAGCTTTTGATAGTGTACCCCACTCATGGTTACTACACATATTGGAAATATACAAAGTAGATCCTAAATTGATACAGTTCCTAAACATAGTAATGAAAAACTGGAAAACCACACTTAATATCCAAACAAATTCAGATAACATCACATCACAGCCAATACAGATTAAGCGTGGAATATACCAAGGAGACTCATTAAGTCCTTTCTGGTTCTGTCTTGCTCTGAACCCACTATCCAACATGCTAAATAATACAAATTATGGATATAATATTACCGGAACATACCTACACAAAATCACACATTTGCTATACATGGATGATCTAAAACTACTGGCAGCAACCAATCAACAACTCAACCAATTACTAAAGATAACAGAAGTATTCAGCAATGATATAAATATGGCTTTTGGAACAGACAAATGTAAGAAAAATAGCATAGTCAAGGGAGAACACACTAAACAAGAAGATTACATATTGAATAACCACAGTGACTCCATAGAAGCGATGGAAAAAACAGATGCCTATAAATATCTAGGATACAGACAAAAAATAGGAATAGATAATACAAATATTAAAGAAGAACTAAAAGAAAAATATAGACAAAGACTAACAAAAATACTGAAAACAGAATTGACAGCAAGAAACAAGACAAAAGCTATAAATACCTATACTATACCAATATTGACCTACTCATTTGGAGTAGTGAAATGGAGTAACACAGACCTAGAAGCACTCAATACACTTACACGTTCACAATGCCACAAATATAGAATACATCACATACATTCAGCAACAGAAAGATTCACATTAAGCAGAAAGGAAGGAGGAAGGGGATTCATCGACATAAAAAACCTACATTATGGACAGGTAGACAATTTAAGAAAATTCTTTATAGAACGAGCAGAAACTAGCAAAATACACAAAGCAATCACACATATAAATACATCGGCTACACCACTGCAATTTCATAACCACTTCTACAACCCTTTAGATCACATAACATCAATAGATACGAAGAAAGTAAATTGGAAAAAGAAAACACTACATGGCAAGCACCTGTATCATCTAACACAGCCACACATCGGTCAAGACACATCCAACACATGGCTAAGAAAAGGCAATATATACAGTGAGACGGAAGGATTCATGATTGCAATACAGGATCAAACAATAAACACCAGATATTACAGCAAGCATATTATTAAAGATCCCAATGTCACAACAGATAAATGCAGACTTTGCAAACAACAAATAGAAACAGTAGATCACATCACAAGTGGATGTACAATACTAGCAAATACAGAATACCCCAGAAGACATGACAATGTAGCAAAAATAATACACCAACAACTTGCCATAAAACATAAACTAATAAAACAACACGTTGCCACATACAAGTATGCACCACAAAATGTACTGGAGAATGATGAATACATATTGTACTGGAACAGAACCATTGTAACAGATAAAACAACACCACATAACAAACCTGACATCATACTCACCAATAAAAAGAAGAAATTAACACAACTAATCGAAATATCCATACCCAATACAACAAACATACAAAAGAAAACAGGAGAAAAAATTGAAAAATACATCCAACTGACTGAGGAAGTCAAGGACATGTGGCATCAGGATAAAATTGACATTATACCAATTATACTATCAACTACAGGAGTCACACCACACAATATCCACCAGTACATCAATGCAATACAGCTACATCCAAACTTATATATACAACTACGGAAATCTGTAATTATTGATACATGTTCAGTTACCCAAAAGTTCCTAAAAGCGATATAACATATACTGTACAGTTAAAAGGAAGTCACGCTTGATCAAGGTCCGCGTCGCTTTCCATTTTTAACCAGACCTAAGGTCTGAGAAAGGAAAGAAGATAATAATAATAACTAACTTGTTCAAGAAACGATGACAAATTTGTAGAACTCCTGCAGCAAGAGAAGAAGCACTTACATTTTCTTGTACACAAGTGCAATGCGCCTGTATTTTGTTTCCACGAATAAGTCTATAACTCGGTCTACAAAGATCTCATCACTGAATAGCTCTCCAAGTAGTGACTTTTCTATTGCTAACGTGCTCAAACAGAACAGCCGGATGTTGGACTTTGAATTCCTTAAATAATTCTTCGCTCGTTTAAGGGTACTCATGCTTCGTTCACTGCTTGCTGTAGTTGCGGGTAGGGTCAAAACCAAACGCAGGAACTTCGTTGTTTCTTCATAAACGGAATCTAAATCATTGTTGACAACGTACTTTAAGAGGATTCTTGGAGATAAGTGTTTTTCTCATCAGCGTATATGTTGCACAGTTCGTTTTCAACTTGTTCTTGTTTGAAAAAAGGGTACTGTTCTAATAATTGAAGCAGTTTCAACTTTGGGAATTCTTTTTGATAGTTCGGGAAACACTTTTCGTTCAAAAGTTCAACAAACTGAATTTGGGGAAAGTCTTGAAACCTTCTTTCCATCCGAGCAATTTGCAAATCCAGTATCTTGTAAGTTAGTGACCTGAGAGATGTCTTTTGACTGTCACAGAATGATAAGCTGCCATTCAAACACAAGCTGCATTTAATACATTCATCAACGAATGTTTCCGTTCTTAATTGTCGTAAGTTTCTCAAAACAGTTCTTATTTCGTCGTGGCAAGCAGTTATACTGACAGATTTTGAGTGAATAACATTAAAGAGATGATCGACATAAACAAAGCACACTCTGTAGAAGCAAAGCAAGTAGACAAACGTAGGATCATCCATCTGTAGTTTCAGTCACACAGCACAGCTCATAGATTCTGGGTCCCACTGAGAGTCTTTATCATAAAATATATAATTAAAAACACTATATAGTCCTGAGAAATGACTAGATGTTGAAACTGCCCTGGAACGAATGTTCCAGCGAGTGTTGCTTGGATGTGGCAGTTTAAATCCTGTCTCAGTTAGCAATACAGTTCGTTTTGATGATTTGCTGAAAAACAAATGGAATGCAGTAAGATCTCTTATAAACATGCGTACTTGTCGTATGATTTTGGAGGCATGGAACAGTACCACATTCAGTTGGTGTGCGTAACAATGAATAAACAGCGCATAGGGACAGAACTGCTTTATCAATTGTTGTAGTCCTCTTTCTCTGCCCGCCATTACTGAAGCGCCTTCATATGTTTGACTAACCATTTTTCCTTCCACATTCCATTCTTTCAATACTGCATGAACAATGTTTGACAAACCTTCAGCAGTTTTATCTCCAGAAACATCGTAAAATCCAACGAATCTTTCCTCAATTTTGTCTGCAATACAGTACCTGAATATTATACTCATTTGGCTCTTACATGATAAGTCTAATGTTTCATCAGCCTGAATCGAAATGAAATTGCAGTTCTGAATTTCAGATTTTATTTTCTCATTAACTGCCAGAGTTATCATTTCTATTACATAATTTTGTATATCTGGAGACGTTCCTTTAAAGGTTGAGGATGATGACGGATGGTCTCGGATTAACTACTCTCCCTGAGCTAGTAAATCCAACAATTCCAGATAGTTACGTTTGTTGCTGGAGGATTCATCTTCTCGACGGCTGCGAAAGGCTAGTTCTTGTTTACAAAGAAATACAATTGCCTGAATAAGACGAGCCAATACTCTCCTGCTGGATGCAACTTGTTCGTTGTATTTTATTGCTGTCAGACGAGCGGCTTAAGAAAGGGCGTGCTCAATTCTACTTTTGCGCAATAACTGAGATGATTCTTTGTTCTGCAGGTGATGTTTTGATGTCTGATGTTTTTGTGCTTTCCTGTCAAAGTTCTTTATTGTACAAACGCCCTCATTGCATCATTCAAAAAAAAAAAATGGTTCAAATGGCTCTGAGCACTATGGGACTTAACATCTAAGGTCATCAGTCCCCTAGAACTTAGAACTACTTAAACCTAACTAACCTAAGGACAGCACACGACACCCAGCCATCATGAGGCAGAGAAAATCCCTGACCCCGCCGGGAATCGAACCCGGGAACCCGGGCGTAGGAAGCGAGAACGCTACCGCACGACCACGAGATGCGGGCTTGCATCATTCCTTTTCACCACCAAACACAAGACATATAAAACAATATAATCTGTTATTAACTGCATTCGCAGTCAGCCAAGCATACTTTTCGTACCAGGCTGTCTGAAAAGTGCGTTTTTGTTTGGCTTCACTTAAAACTGCGTATATGAGTAGGTCGTTTGTCCTTCAATTCGCACATTTTTTCGTACGTTAATGTAGAGAAAGGCGTTTTAAATAAAAATTCTATTAGGTGTACAGTTGCTGGCTCACTCATGTTGGCGACACAACGAAAATATGCACTACAATCACCCAAGAATGACTATGAACACAAACCGCGTGGCTGTTCACTTCCGTGTTAAAAGCCAGCATAGAAGCGGCAGAGACTAGTCTCTATACCTGCTAGCAAGTGCAGCGCACCAGCCTTCGTGGAAGGGGAAATGGAGGGGAGCCGAGAATGCCAGTAAAGCGCAGGCGCACACAGCCAGGTAAGGGAAGAGAGGCAGAGACTGAGAGCAGTCGAGTCTCAAGCAGGCAGATACACCAATACTCAGGGTGCGGCGGCGCGGGTTACAAAACTGATGTCTTCGCACATTTAGTGCTCTTAGTAGAAAGTTGTTTATATTTTTGTTATGAATTACTATTGCATATTTTTTAAGCATGACTACAGGGGAGACTAAGTCTCAAAGTTTCCCCTCACGCTACGCCACTGGTGTGAACTAAACACACAGTACTTTCGAATGAAGGCTGCTTGAATTTAATCAGTATTACCTTATCACTACAACGTTTCAGACACTAATACTAGTCAATACAAGAACTTACCGCAAGTCCTGCCTTTTTTCACTGTTTTCTTGTGTCTTCGTGGAGCAACTTACGACTAAGATTGTGAATCTTTATCAACACGGGATACACTTAATGACCGGTAGTGTGCGCCTGTTGTCAGTAACCCCAGAGAAATCGAGTAGGACCATCGAAGGAGACGGCTCATCGATAGCAACCCTCCCCTAGTTCTGAGTGCATTATGTGGGAGCTAAGAAAATTCGAATCTGAGCAAAATTTTCCTGATCGTGTGGTTGGTGCTTCCGTGACCAAGGAAGCCGATTTGTTTAGCACCGCATAGAGGATATGCATCGCATACAGAAAAAGCAGAAAAACAAATCCACTACGTCACAACGCGGACGACATTATGTGTTGAGTTATCTTTGGCCTTAAGAAAGGCTTATGTACAGCAGATGACATCATTTTCTTGTACCTCTGCCCAATGTGGTACAATTCAGTACATGCAAAGCAGGTTGATGTAGCCTTAAATGACAGCTGTAGGATTGTTACAGGCTGCCTAAGGCCAACCCCCATGGACAGAGTTCAATGTCTCGCTGGGATTGCTCCATGTGACATCAGAAGAGAGGTCGCTGCTAACATGGAGAGGCATAAATCAAATACAGTCACCTCACATCCACTCTTTGGACATCAACCTGCCAAGCCAAGACTGAAGTCCAGGAAGAGTTTCCTAACAACTTCACAGCCCTTAGAAGGATCTGCTGCGGCTAACCGATTCACCAAGTGGAAAGAAAGATGCCAACACCTGTCAAACTGGATGACACCACAAGAATCCCTGCCGCCAGGACACATGGAGAAGTGGGTCATGTGGAAGTCCTTGAACAGACTACGGACCGAAGTTGCAAAATCGAGGGACAATCTCCTTACATGGAACTTGCAACTGCCAAATGCCAACACAACACTGTGCAAATGCGGTGAATTGCAGACAAACCGGCATCTCTTCAAATGTAACCAGCTGTAGCATGAAGGACTTAACGCCTGCAGCACCCAGTGCTATCAAAGTTGCCCAATTCTGGGTGAATATTGTATAGTTTTCTTTGTATGTATTGTATATGTGTTCAAAAATGAATAAAAAAAGAAATGTGTTGAGTAATCGTCACGGATGATCATTGAAGAGAGTTGTGACGAGAAATAAGAGGACGTTAGCTGCAGAAGTCACCGCAGAACTGAAGGTAGCACGCACGATCCCTGCAGCTTCAAAACAAGAAGAAAGGAGGTCCATAAGCTTGGAGTGCCAGGGCGAGCTGGAATTTCAAAAACAAACATCGGTGATGCAAATGCGCGTAACAGAAAACGTCCTACCGAAGCCATAAAAACTGGACAGTGGAGCAATGGAAGGAACTCATTTGGTCGTATTAGTTTTGTTTCACAGTCTTTCCAACTTGTGGCCGAGTTTACGTACCAAGAGTGAGAAATGGCGTAGTTCCCGTGACGACTTTGGCAGCCGTATTGTGGTACTGCCAAGGATTATGTAACCATTTTGGCTGATCATTTCCATCCCATCGTATAATCTTTATTACCCAATGGTGCTGATGTGTTCCAAGACGACAGCTCGCTTGTCAAAGATCAATTTTGTGAGTATCAGAGCATGAATTGCGGCATCTCCCCTGGCCGCCTCAGTCACAAAATCTCAGTATTATTGAACCTTTGTGGTCTATTTTATTGAGAAGGGTGCGTGATCGCTGTCCACCTTCGTCATCGTTACTCGAACTTGCCACTACTTTACAGGAAGAAAGATATAGGATTCCTCTGAGAGCTATACAACTCCCTGTCTGTGTCCTTTACGAGGAGACTGGGAGCTTTTTTGAATGTCAATATGTTTTCTGCGCTGTGTTGTGTTGTATGTTTGGTGTTTCCATAATTATGTCCAAACCTTCTAGTGAGTTTGATAAGGGACAGCGTGTTATGGACTGACGCTTGAGAAGGAACGGCTTAGAAACGGCGGAGCTAGTCGGCTGTTCGTTTGCTAATGCCGTGAGCGTCTGTGGGAAATGGTAAAAGGATGGCGAAACCACTTACAGGCGACAACATATTTGACGTCCATGCCTCATCACAGAAGTTTACCGTCGGAAGTGTACAGACGTAGTAGTAACCTGATCAGGTAGTCGAGGACCCGGGCGTTTGAAGGATCTTTTTAAATGAAAAAGTTGGTCAAGAGTTAACATACAACCTGTAGTTAATTTACTTGCCTTGCATTGAACTATTGTAGTAAGTTAACTCTTAAGCACAGACGGGCGCTTTCTTGCAGTTGACCAGTCTTGGAATACATAAATGTAGTTAATTTTTATATCGGAAAAAATGGTGCAGGAAAGGATTCAAGCCATTGCTAGACGGAAGCTGGTACCATAGAGAGCGTCCAGCATTAATTGACGCTGCAGGTGGCGAACAGCAGACATTACGTAATTCCTTTACGCTCCCAATTGTCTACCAACAACGTGTGCAAACTGGACACGTTTACTTTTGTTCATGTTCATCTAGTAACCTATTCTAAGATATTATCCATTCTGTTAAGCAGCTCTTCCAAGTTCTTCGCTGTCTCTGACAGAATTACAATGTCATTGGTATACCGCAAAGATTTTATTTCTTCTCTATGAATTAAATTCTCTCTCCAAATTTCGCCTTGATTTCCTTTAATGCTTCCACAATATACAGATTGAGTAACGTCGGGTCCGCAGCTCGTGGTCGTGCGGTAGCGTTCTCGCTTCCCACGCCCGGGTTCGATTCCCGGCGGGGTCAGGGATTTTCTCTGCCTCGTGGTGACTGGGTGTTGTGTGATGTCCTTAGGTTAGTTAGGTTTAGTAGTTCTAAGTTCTAGGGGACTAATGACCATAGATTTTAAGTCCCATAGTGCTCAGAGCCATTTGAACCATTTTTGAGTAACGTCGGGAATAATGTACAACCCTGTCTCTTTCTTCTCAGTTGTAGCATCCTCCTATGTCATTAGGCTCCTATAACTACGTTCTGATTTATGCAGCAGTTGTGGATAACCTTTCGCTCCCTATATTTTATCCCTGCTACTTTTATAATTTCGAAGTGTGTATTCTAGTCAACATCAAAAGTTTTCTCTAAATCTAAAAATGATATAAACGTTGGTTTGCCTCTCTTCATCTTGCATTCGAGGATAAGTCTAGGGTGATTATTGCCTCGTGTGTTTCCATATTTCTCCCTAACCGAAACTGATCTTCTCCAAGGTTGGCTTCTACCAGTTAGTCCACACTTTCGTAAATAATTTGTCAGGATTTTGCAAGCGTGGCTTATTAAACCGATTGTTCGGTAATATTCAAACCAGTCAGTACCTGCTTTCTATAGAACACGAATTTTATTAAATTCTGCTTGAAATCTAAGACTATTCTGCATGTCTCATATATCTTGCACACAAGGTGCAATATTTTTGTGCAGGCTGGTTCTTTCATAGATCTCAATAATTGTCAGGGAACGTCGTCTGTTGCAGGGCCCTTGTTTAGGCCCAGGTCTTTAAATTCTTCTCGCAATTCGGGCATGGATGTGTGTGATGTCCTTAGGTTAGTTAGGTTAAGTCATTCTAAGTCTAGGGGACTGATGACCTCAGATGTTAAGTCTCATAGTGCTTAGAACCATTTGAACCATTTTTCTTCTCGCAATATCGTATTGTAACACGCCCGGGGGTACAAATGGTTGGGGTCCCTTAAACTGTTTCTAGTTCTTTGACCGTGCGCCCTGTCTACACCACGTACCTGATAATCCCGTGGTGGTCGTATTGCTCTGCACCACACTGCCGCTGGCTTGCCTGAAATTACGTATCGCAATATGCAAGCCGGTTTAGGGGAGCCACTCAACGTTAAACACAACACTGCCCTACGTCTGGTATGAACAACTATATTTTGAGACGGTAAGAAAATCGCAGGTTGCGCTCTTTACATTCTAAGTCATAAGTGTTTATCCCAATTAATGGATGATTACCAGTCCACAATATCACTCTGACTAGCTTACGCGTAACCGACACGACGCGGGAACGGAAGTTCTTACGCTCGTCACCCACACGCAGATATCGGGCTCCGTTCTCCTTGTGTCTAGTAATAAAATAACTCGCTTCATAAAGTTAAATTTTTAGTTCTCACATGTACGAGCATGCGCGTAACCGTCGCGGCGCGGTTGACTGTTGACGATGCGGAAACGCGATGACCGAACGCACGTTCTCACGCTCGCCACAAAACACTGGCACTTGAATGCACTCTTTTGTGATAACTAATTTTTACTGTTTCACATTATTCATTCTCGGAAACCGAACACGGCGCGTTTGACTGACTTAGGGTACGACACGCAAACAGGCCGATACTCAAAAAACGATATCGACAGCACTGCTCATTTTTAATTACATCATTACGCACTTTCCTCCGAATCCCCTTCCATATTTCATCACTTCACTGTAATAGCACTTGTAGCAAGACTTGAACTTGCATAATAATGCCCTTCCAATGCAGAGCTACACGCAACACACCTAACTGCTCCGTGTTCCGTGCTCGACTTTGCAAACGTGCTGCCCGCAAAAATACTCCGCAATCAAACCAGCGATGTGACAATACGGGTGCAGTATGTCCTATCTTGTCTTCACCTACTACCCTTCCCCTTCTTTAGTGTTACAATTAATTTCGTTACTCTTCTATAGGCGGTCTATAAAATCAGTCCACCCTTCACCTTTTCCTTCTGTGCTTAGCACCGGCTTGCCATGTAAACTCCTGATATTTATACAGCTGCTTCTCTTTTCTGCAAAGGTCTCTCTAATTTTCCTACAGGCGGCATCTATCTTCACTCCAGTTACACATACTTCTACAGCCTTGCGTTTGCCTTGTAGCTTTGCCATTTTGCACTTTATCAGTCTCAATTTTTAGACTCTGTATTCCCTTTATGTAGCTTCAAGGGCTACATTTTTATGTTTTGTCCTGTTGTAAATTGAGTTACACAGTATGTGTCATGCCTTATCCAAGGACTTCTATTGAGCTTTGTCTTTTTCCCTATTTGATCCACTGCTGCCTTCACTGTTCCCTCTCTTAAGATACTAAATCTTGTTCTGGTGTTTCTTTAACTCTGTTTCAGCCAGTCATAATTTAACTGAAAAAAACTTCTGCTTCTTTCAATGTAGCCAGGTCGCATCTCCATAATTTACTACCTTCCTGCTGTTTCTCCAGTTTAATCTGCAGTTCATAATTAATGGATAATGATTAGTGTCCACATCTGCCCCTGGGAAGATCTTACGGTTTAAAATCTTGTTCCGAAATATGCCTTTCCCGTATATGTGTATAATTAAATTGAAACATTCCAGTGTTTACAGGTCTCTTCTACGTGTACAACCTTCTTCCATGATTTTTAAACGAAGTATTTGCTACGATTAAATACAACCCATTCGTCTAACTTAATTACCTGAACAATTACTTTATCTCAGCATACATTCTTTCAGTCTCTGCATCTTCTAAAGAGCTAGTTGGCATATAAGCGTCTACTTCTGTTCTGTTAATGTAATATTTAGAAAAGGTCTCATCAATGCGCAGTGATGCACAAAGAATTATGTTTCATTTGTGTTATGTCAGATGGCTTACATTTCCATTTTTTAAGAATTAAGTAAGAAATTGTGATTCTTTTTGTCTACCTTGGCTAGCCGCTGTGGCCAAGCAGTTCTAGGCGCTTCAGTCCGGAACCGCGCTGCTGCTACGGTCGCAGGTTCGAATTCTGCCCCGGGTATTGATGTGTGTGATGTCCTTAGGTTAGTTAGGTTTAAGTAGTTCTAACTCTAGGGGACTGATGACCTCAGATGTTAAGCCCCATAGTGCTCAAAGCCATTTTGTCTACCATGTTAACTGTACTGATTTTGGTACTATAATTAAAATCAGATCTTACCCTCCTTTTTTCTTTTTTTACAGATCATCTGTACAAATGCCGCCGATCTTCAGCGAGGCTTCCTAATGCTGTTCGGTGAGTGTTCTAATATTATTACTGTTTGTAAAACGATTATCAGCGATTTGAGTTCAATAATCGTCGGATGTCGCTTCGTTGTATCTAAAAATATATCGGTTTCAACCCATAGATTGAGTTTAATGTTTTTGTGTTATTTTTTTTCTTTTCGTTGAGTGTCAGTGTTGAGTGGCTGTTTAGAAGTTGAAGTCTTACGTTACTTGCAGTACCATCATCCTAGTTGAAGAATATACTTCCCAAATGTCCTAATGTGATAACTTCCTTGATTTATTTGCATAGTTTTTTGTCGACGAGAAAACCGTATACTTTTATCATACGAGTATGTATGCTATGCTTTATTTTGCCATTTTCTTGTAATCTTAACATTAGTGTTATTGGCAGTAATACAGAGTCTAGTGTCCGGATATGAAATATCAAGATTATAAATAAGATACTATACATCCTGCTGGTTGTACAAACAGGAGTTAATTTAATTTATTCATATTTCCAGATTATTTTTGTACAAACACAGGTTTTCGTATTCTGCAATCATCACAAATACATATCCACGGGTGTGCTGCCGGTCTATAGTGTCCAACGGGCACAATATTTCGGCGATCATACATGTCGCCATCATCAGCTGAACTGACGGACTGAGCTCCTGTGAACGTGCCGGCACGGAGATCCGTACGCTATGGCTGCTCAGAGGGAACTGGGTTCGGTCGCGGCGGCGGCCGATTTAAATACCCTCCGCCCGCGGTGCGCTCCCTCCGCCGTCCGCGCCCCGCGCCACGGTCGCGCGGTGGAACAGATTGCGACGGCGTCTGAGATGACGTCGGTGTGATGGCTCTGTCCGCCGTGGTCGTCACAACTATTAACCCAATCGCTGGTTCCCAAGCCTTGCTAAGATTATAGCCACAGTCACGGTTTATGAGGTCGTCATTGGTGCGAATTTCGATGGCCTCTCTAACAACGCTGTCCCAGTATCTCGACGTCTGTACCAGAATCCTCGTGCGGTCATACTCCATGGCGTGATTTTCCGACAAACAATGTTCAGCGACCGCCGACTTGCTCGGATACATCAGTCGAGTGTGCCTCTGGTGTTCACGGCATCGATCCTCGACGGTACGCATCGTCTGACCAATATACGACTTGCCACATTGACACGGAATCTGGTACACGCCGGCCTTCCTCAAACCGAGGTCATCTTTGGCGCTCCCCACCAGTGCACGAGTTTTATTTGGAGGACAAAACACAGTTCCGACCTGGTGTTTCTTCAGAATGCGGGCGATTTTACCCGAGAGTGCGCCTGTGTATGGAATAAATGCAGTGCCTACCTCCTCCCTCGTGACTTCATCCAGCTCAACAGGTTGTGCTGCAGTGGTTGGGCGGAGAGCACGTTGAATCTGCCACTCTGAGTACCCATTTTTTCGAAATACAGTTCTCAGGTGTTCCAATTCCTGGGATAGACTCTCTGCGTCAGAGATAGTGCGCTCCCTATGTACTAGAGTTTTAAGTACCCCGTTCCTCTGTGAAGGGTGGTGGCAGCTGTCTGCGTGCAAATACAGATCAGTGTGCGTTGTCTTCTGATACACCCCATGACCTAGGGTGCCGTCAGCCCTTCTCTTGACCAAGACGTCAAGGAAAGGTAATTTACCCTCCGTTTCAGTCTCCATAGTGATTTGAATATTGTGCCCGTTGGACACTATAGACCGGCAGCACACCCGTGGATATTTTGACTATCAAATACGCCGGGAGAAACTCAAGAATCAAATCACAAATGCAGTTTAATACTTAAAATTCCGTCGATGTGTAATCAATAACAAAATATTTTCTTAAACTGTTAATAGTAAGGCGTTTATGTACGTAAGGCATTGTCAGTTTCATAGAAATCCGTAAGGGGCTGGTGCAAGACGGGGACTTTGCTCTTTTATGGAATCTGCACTGCAGAGTAGTTATTCATTCCAGAATCCTTATTGTTTTCTAGAAATGATTGTTTGTGATGCCACTAAACTATTAAACTCCACATTTAATAACTCCGAGTGCAACGGGAAACATTGTAGCATTAGCAAGTACTATCTAACGTGGATTGTTTTGCCTGTCAGGATGTCAACCGTAAATTAGAGCGCTTCCTTGGCTGGCGCGGAGAAGTTGCGGAGCTTTTCAGTCATGGCAGATGAGGACCTTTAGAGAACATTGCCGGAATAGTGTCCCGAATCTTTTTACACATTGGAATATGTGTTACCAGTAGTGTAGACAATTTAAGATCACATCATTGTATCAAACTGTGGAGACGAGGGCTGTACTGATTCAGTCCAAGGTTGTTATGAGTCGGTTCTGCAGGTCAATTTGAGGGTTATTTTGCAAGATTTCTCACATTCATCTTGTCGAATTCAGATCCAGGGTTTCATTTTAACCAAATAACCCAGAAAATATAACTTTGAAACCACATTTTGTTGAACTTTTAGTATGAAAAAAAACATTAAAAAAGTCTCGAAGCCGCTTTTAATTTACCACAGATGCATAGAATTTTGATAATAATAATAATAATGTAATAGTATATATTAATCAGAGCCCATTCATCAACAAACAACTAGAACAACCAAAAAAGCCATACAAACTGGATTAAAATAAACATATTAAAATTTTAATGGGAGACATAAACGCATGAAGTGGCAAGAAAAACAAATTCCGAACAACTGTAATACTATATCCTGCTCACAAAGGACTAATAAAAATGGAGAGACACTTTTGTGAAACCTTTCAACTGAAATAGATGCCAACAAATTTTCTGGAATGTCCTAACCAGAAGAAAACTTCCAGAAATTAAAAAAAAGTTTTTAATTGAAAAGTAAGGAAAGGTTAAAGTTAAAATCCAGCAAAATAGAACCATACCGAGGCTAACTAGAAATCCAAGAACTAGCCTTGAATTTCTGTAGCAAAATTCGAACTCCTTCCATGCAAACATTGTAATCATGAATCTTCCAGCTGGTCAGAACTTAAAGATAATATTTTTAATGTAATGGTACACCGCAAATGAAACGTTAACATAGGTGGTGGAGCAATATCTGTGACATGGCCGTAGAGCAAAGAACTAAAGCCTGGAAAGACTGGAATTTGCATAAAATCACTTCGCTGCAGTCCAGAAACAGACTTCAAGGATCATTCGATCTGTACAACATCATTATAATAAAACCAGACTTGCAGAAATGAAACAAGTGATCAAGAAAAATAACGCGGTATTCTGCAGAATTTTTAGAGGACAAATGTCAACATATCGGGCTTCCAGCCTCTTTTGTAGACAACCTGACGGGACTCTGGAAACAAATAACAAAGACAATAGTAAACTCTAAGCAAAGTACTTTAAAGATCTCGCACAGTCGAATTGAACGAACACACACACACACACACACACACACACACACACACACACACACACACACACACAATCAGAATCCCGACTATAGAATATGTTGAGAAAGCAATACGTGAACGTAAAAACAATAAAGCGCCAGAGGAATATGATACAACGGCAGAAATGTGGAAAATAGGTGGTAAAAGCTTCACGAAGAAAATTCGTGACGTATATATTTCGTTTGAAGAATCGACCCGTAAAGAATGGTAACCTGTCTTAACACACCCTTTACGCAAGAAAGGATGTGAAACTGATAGTAAAGAAATCCCTGTGCGGTTATTTATGTCAGTTACTTAGTGTCAGTTAGTTACAAAATTCTTTCAAAAATCATGCGTAAAAAGCTTGATACACAAACGAACAACTTAATTGGCAACTATCAAGCAGGTTTTCGGAAAGGCAGGACCTACGTGGAACCAATTCTCAAGACTGTTATGAAAATACGCAAGGGCAGGCGAACGCTGCTTTGTTAGTGTGCTAGAAGAGTTTAAAGTGAATAGAAAGACGAAACAGTTGATTAAACATACATTAACTGATACCAGCTCACAAGTTAGATTTAAAGGCAATATATTTGAATTGTTTGAAATAAAAATAGGCGTCCGACAAGGAAGTTTTCAATTTCCCTTACCGTTGATTCTTGAACTAGCAAAAGTCATTAGAACATGGGAAAAATAACAGGAATGACTATTGACAGACGACGGGAAACTAAAATTGGTTTGTGATATTTAGCTTGTGCAGACGACCTAGCGATCAGTTCAAACAACAGCGAAGTGGCGATTAATTTCCTTGAAAGAGACACAGATGGACTACCTATGTTTACACAGTTCGGCAGAACATCTCAAGTATCCCATTTTATAAACTTCGGAGAAACCAACCCACCCTCTGGATTAAATGGTGAAGTAAACAGAGAGAGAATCATTAAATTACAGAAAGCTTATAGAATTACGTGGAATAAGTATAATGAGAAACAATATCTCGTAAAGAAAGTTCAAAATTAAATCACAGTAGTCAAATCTCAAGCGTTACATGCGTCACTGTCGTCGGTAATCATTGAAGGTAGATCATTGACTAAAGACATAGGAAAAGAAGAAAAATTCGAAGGAAAATTTTGGTGCGGTTTGTGTTTAGAGAATGTGAATGAGACGGAAGTGTAACGAGTTACATCAAAATTTAGACCAAATCCTGGACACTTTCAGGAAAAGGGGATCAAAATCTTGTGGCTGCAGTCTCAGAATGAAACAGACTGACCAAAAGGATTCTTTCCATTGCCCTCTTAATGAAAGTTAAAAACAAATGGAATACTTGAAATTAGACGGTCGCAGGTTCGAATCCTGCCTCGGGCATGGATGTATGTGATGTCCTTAGGTTAGTTATGTTTAATTAGTTCTAAGTTCTAGGCGACTGATGACCTCAGAAGTTAAGTCGCATAGTGCTCAGAGCCATTTGAACTTGAAATTAGAAAATATTATCGGGAAATAGGCATCACAAACCAAATTCTACGAGACAGAGCTGCATTGAAAACTGTAACTGACAAGCTCGAAATTAAAGCTAAAGCAACTGTTACATCCAAGAGAACACGGACAAAAGAACTTTAAAAAAAAACCACACTGAGAAGATGAAGACATTTTGGGAGAAGAAGAAAGCAAGCATTTAAGCGAAATAAGTTCAATCGCGGTCCATAACTGAGCGTCACGATGTAAGAGAAAGTAAAGTAAAACATATATAAAATATTTTAATCTGATAACAATTTGTTTACTTCAGTACTTCGTAATTTAGTACATTTAGAAAGATATACCATTTTAAAAGCACTCTCAGAAAATTTGAGACACTTGTGCAGTTGATTTAAGAACTATAATCGGTACAAAATCTTAAAATTTTGACTAAATAATAACTGACACGATATGAAATCGAAGTGTGCATTCTTTTTTGATTAGGAGGAGGGATGCCATTTCTTTCAGTCATTTTCGCTTCCCTTCCGGAAATATCGGGTGTTTTTTCGCAGGTACAGGCAGCCTGCGGATTAGTCGCCTTTACTGGCCGGAATGTTCTCTGTAATAGTCATACTGACGCGAGTAACTGAAAAGTATCCTGCTTGCGATGTACCTGCTGGTTACAATTAAAGTGTAGCTAATCATAGAAGTCAAGCGAGGACTGTATTTATTGTATGGCAGCGAAATTTGGTAAACATGCTAATGCGATAATATGCAACCGATTTACGCTGAAAACAGTTCGGCCACCAGGTGCAAACCTGGCGCTGTATAGCATCGCTTCGATGTCTCCAGTGCTCATATTGAGCACATTCTGTAAGTGGCGGTTAATAATAAAGCGTACATTATGTGTTCGTCACATTTTTGACAATTTCTGCCCATGTCTCGTTCCTAATAAATTACGCAGGGAAAAATTTCTGTACGACTTTCTTGCATTTACGGCGCCAGATTTGTAACTCATGGCCAAAACTGGAATTAATTTCTTTCATGGATAAATCGGTTCCGCATTAATGCGTTAGAATACCTACCAAATTTCGCCGCCATACGATAATTGCAGCCCACACTGGGCCCCTGTTAGTAGTTGATCGTTAATTATAACCGATCGGTATGTATAAACACAGTAAAATATTGTAGGAAAAGGGGTTGTAAATTACATATCCAGAGGAAAGAGGTAAGTGGATCGGCCAACCAAGAGATGGAAGGAGACTGTGGCAGCGACTGGACTCGGTGCGCGAATGGGCACTGGTGGTGGTAATCCAGTTATTTAAAAAAGATTATCAAATGCTGCTTACGCAGGCAGTAGCACGGGAGACATCAGATCGTTGTGTGTAGGATTTACGCAGAAGAAAATGCGACGCGTGCAGTGTTTGATGTGGCGGGCAAGTAAGTAGTGGAGTGCAGCGCATATGACACCTGCGGCTGATCGCGTCGCGTGCGGCGTTGCTTTGATCCGTTAGACTAGGGGGGCTCGGCACGCGACGGCGGCGCCTGTTGCCTCCCAGGTAAGTGTCTGCCTCTCACACCGCCAGCGGCTGCACACGCGTCTAGGCAGTGGGCACCATCTGTCGTACTGCTGGCCAAACCGGGAGTGTCAGCACTCGTGACCGATGAAAAGCACAGCATCAGATACACGCGGTCCACACAGTGTTCTTCTCTCAGTAGAAATTGAACTTAAGGACGTACTTCAAATATGCACCGCCTTTCCCAGTACGACATGAACCAGAGCCCCGCCGACAAAAAATTTCGGTAGTTGTTCAGGGACATAATCCGATTACTTTGGTATAAGATGAATAATGTCGCTGGTGTCTCGTAACGGAGTAATAATGTAATTACGAGTTACTGGGTTTGTTACCCAACTACGTATCTTTCTTTGAAAATACGTCCACGGCGCTGAGAAAGCCTGTAAAATGCAGTCACCAAAACGTACACCACGTATCATAGAGAAGTGCAAAAATTCTCAGACGAAACTGTGCATTTTTGTCATAGCATTTTTCAATCTGTTTCGTCAGTGTACAGTACGGCACAGTACAGTGCAGTACGTAACATGTACCGGGTGATCAAAAAGACAGTACAAATTTGAAAACTGAATAAATCACGGAATAATGTAGATAGAGAGGTACAAATTGAAACACATGCTTTGAATGACATGGGGTTTTATTACAACCAAAAAAATACAAAAGTTCAAAAAATGTCCGACAGATGGCGCTTCATCTGATCAGAATAGCAATAATTAGCATAACAAAGTAAGACAAAGCAAAGATGACGTTCTTTACAGGAAATGCTCAATAAGTCCACCATCATTCCTCAACAATAGCTGTAGTCGAGTCATAATGTTGTGAACAGCACTGTAAAGCATGTTCGGAGTTATGGTGAGGCATTGGCGTCGGATGTTTTCTTTCAGCATGAATAGAGATGTCGGTCGATCACGATACACCTGTGACTTCAGGTAACCCCAATGCCAATAATCGCACGGACTGAGGTCTGGGGATCTGGGAGGCTAAGCATGACGAAAGTGGCGGCTGAGAACACGATCATCACCAAACGACGCGCGCAAGAGATCTTTCACGCGTCTAGCAATATGGGGTGGAGCGCCATCCTGCATACACATCGTACGTTCCAGCAGGCGTTTATCAGCCAGACATATCGGCGTACCTCTCACCCGTCACGGTAGCAGCTACCAAACCAGAATTACGCATTTCCTCGAAGAAAAAAGGCCCATAACGGTAGATATGGTAAATCCAAACCATACCGTGACTTTCTAGTCGTGCAATGGAGTTTCCACGACAGCTCTAGGATTTTCGGTAGCCCAAATTCCGCAGTTGTGGGCGTTGACAGACCCTCGGAGCGTGAAATGAGCTTCGTCGCTCCACAACACGTTACTCAACCAATCGTCATCTTCCGCTATCTTTTGAAACGCCCACACCGCAAATGCCCTCCGCTTCACTAAATCGCCAGGTAACAGTTCGTGATGCCGATGGATTTTGTACGGATAGCATCGGAGGGTACACCTCAGCGCCAACCAAACAGTAGTGTATGGAATGCCGGTGCAACGTGCGACTGCACGAACGCTGACTTCCCCGTGCATAGACGAACCCGCTACAGTCTCCATTTCTTCTTGAACTGTGTCAGCAGCATTATGCCTTGTGCTCGGTCGGTCACTACGGGGTCTATCGTCTAAACAACCCGTGGCTTCGAACTTCGAAATCATTCTCGCCACAGCTGCATTTGTCAACGGACCTTTACCCGTTCTAATCCCCTTCCTATGGCGATAGGATCGTAACGCTGAACTAGCCCTTCCTATGGCGATAGGATCGTAACGCTGAACTAGCACATTCGCCATTCTGATAATACAGCTTCACTAAAAGCGCTTTTTCAGGTAACGTCAACATGCTGCGACTGCTGGCGCATCTGATTCTCTCTCTTATTACAGCTCCTTTTATACACGATTGCCATGCGCAGTCACTGACGTTTTGCTGTCCAGCGCAATCTGTCGGACATATTGTGAACTTTTTTTTTATTCTAATAAAACCCCATGTCATTCCAAGCATGTGTGTCAATTTTTACCTCTCTATCTACATTATTCCGTGGTTTATTAAGTTTTAAAATTTATATTGACTTTTTGATCACCCGGTATAACGCACTTTCCTTGCAGGTACTGTCTGTCAGTAAACCTAATCATACTGCTGTGTATCATTATCAACTTACAAATAAAGCTGCCGGAAAAATAAACTCCTGACAGAAGCAAAGAGTATTGAATGCAAGCTTGAGAGCGGTGAGTGAAGTGTACATTACTGCTGAAAAGTACTGAGAGTGAATGGACAGTGCATATCGTCGACACTTGCACTGTTGTGCAGATGTTGAAACGTCCCCTTAGAACAAATTATACAAGACTGTGCTTAAACTGACACACAATGTTTTTAGCGCAACGCAATCTGACTATTAAAGATCCCTGCAAAAGAATGGCCCTGAGTAACATTAAACTATACCTTTCAGAAATCACTTACCTCACAAAAATCTTCGTTGCTCGAACTACTGCAATACAGCGAGTGCCACTACTGCCAGCTAAATAAAAGATACAAACTACGGAAGGCAGTAACTACTGATAGTCTTAGCAAATGAAAGATTCTAATAGAGAACAAACAATGTATTTACCTCAAGATTCATAATATATACAGCAGTTCATGACATTTTTCAAAACTCCGCCATCTCTCTCCCCACATCCACCACTGCTGGCGGCTCACCTCCAACTGCGCAACGCTACGCGCTGTTCACATCCAGCTATAGCAGTTCATGACAACAATGGTAGACAACAATGCAAACTAGCCACAGACTGCACACAGCACAGCCAGTGATTTTCATACAGAGAGCGCTACGTGGCGGCGGCGTTACCAATCTAAGAACCTAAACAGCCTACTTACATAAAGAAAACATAAACAGCCTACTTACATACAGCCTACTTACATAAAGAAAACATAAACAGCCTACTTACAATGTTACAGTGCGAAAGAGAAAGGTCAGTGGGGTGAGAAATCAGATTGGATGCAATTGCTCTGTTACGAGCCACCAAAGACCACGGGATCCTTATAACGATAAACACTTAAAAACCGCTAAACATCTCGCGAAATCGTCTTGATGTAGTTTTGGTTAAATCCCTGTACATGTTAGACTGTAGTTTAGACTATCGTCACGTGGATACTATTCCGGTGCAGCCATACAAAAGATTATAAGCAGTGTCTTTCATAGGTGCAGTGGAGTTTCTCAACATGCTGCCACGAAATCGATGCCAGCCGATTATTTGACCTACAACGGAGCCTGAATTATCAATAATCCACTTCAAATGCTTCCCCTTACCGTTATTTCTGTGTTTTTGTATGGCATGTGACCCCACGTGACTCTTTATTGTGGTGAAGTGCACAACCATACATTGCTTTAAAATTACAGCCACAAGACCTTCCTTAGATTACCTGTATCTGTATTCAGAATTTGACTACGTACAGCTGTAATTGTAACTAACAGTAGCCGCTAAGTCATTCACGTAAAATATGTGTGCCTGGTAAACGGGTTGTTACATTTCCTTGGCGCACATACGATATTACGTCTCTGTCTGTGCAGGACTCGACAACCAGGGTAACATAGTACTGCATTTAACTGCCAGGGAGTCCTGTATTGTCTTCAAATCGAGTAGATGCACCGTAAAACATTTATATTTAGCATGTCTCCGTACGGCACCTAGGGTGGTAGTGTACCTCAGACGGTTTCCTAAAGATTGCTCGTACATACGTACACAAAGCGACTAAGTTCGGACACTTTCTATACTTTGGTCAGACACAGCGAGCCGAACGTTATCAGTTAAAGCCTCAGCAAGAAGGCCGTAACATGAACTCAGAGTATACCACAACAACGACGCGGTATAACTTCAGAAAAAGTTTTAACATCGACAATGACTGCGAAAGGCTACCTCTGTTCGTTGTCTCCAGTCCGGCACGAGAGTGATTGTGAGCATCAGCGACCGGTTAAATGTCAGTTTGTTCAAATGGTTCTGAGCACTATGGGACTTAAAATCTCAGCCCATCAGTCCCCTAGAACTTAGAACTACTTAAACCTAACTAACCTTAGGACATCACACACATCCATGCCCGAGGCAGGATTCGAACCTGCGGCCGTAGCAGTCTCGCGGTTCCAGACCGAAGCGCCTAGAACCGCACGGCCACTCCGGCCGGCTGTTAAATGTCACTTCGCCGTACAAGGGAACCTTACGGAGTGGCTTCTTCGATTTTCTTCACATTTAATTGCATGAAAATGCCAGTATTCACAGTGAATTAAAATTTGGTGCAAATATGCAAAAGTGGAATATACAATAAAATAGTTTTGTATTTCTATAGATCAAACACTATTATTTATATGGATTGTGTATGGCAGACTTCCAGAGGTTGTTCAGGGATACGTTCTTAGTCGACATTTACATCAGTACTTCGCAAGCCACCTGAACGTGTTTGGTGGAGGGTACTTCTGGTACAACTGACTGATCTTCCCGTCCCTGCTCCATTCGCGAATGGTGCGTGGGAAGGTTGATTGTCGGTCAGCCTCTGTGTTGGCTCTTATTTCTCGAATTTCCTCGTCGTGGTCATTTCTCGAAACGTAAGTGCGAGGAAGTAATATGTTGTCCGACTATTGGCGGAAAGTGACTTGAAATTTTAATAGTAAAACTCTACGTGATGTCCACCGCCTCTCTTGTAACATCTGCCATTGCAGATTGTTGAGCATCTCTTCTAGAGTTGCTGTCTTGTAGACAACCGCATCATCTGCGAACAGACTTAAAGAGCTTCGGATGCTTCGCACTAGATAATTTTGTACATTGAAACAGCAACGGTCCTCTCACACTTACTTGGGGTACGCCCGAATTTAGCTTTACATCTCTCGATTTTGTTCGCAAATCTGGTCCGATACTCCGTGAGTATCTCGGTGTATGGGACCATAGTCTCCGGCGGCAGGTTCCAAAGTTACAGCATTTGGTTTGGTTTCATATCTCTATAAGCTTTGTATCTACGTAGCACTGAAAATGTTGCACAACAGTGTAAATGTCAACGGAATGCTCTGTGTGTCTTGTTTCCATTCGCGCACGGTACCTGCTGTTGACGACAGTAATGTCCTGTTTAACTCGTTGGGCTCAAGTTTGCGTTCACTACTGCTCGGTTGAGTGCTTTCTGGCAACGTTAGTAGTGCGTCAACAGCGACACCATTCCGTGCTATGGATAGTGTTTGGGTTCACTGAATGCAGTGGAAGAGCAGCTCGGCAGCCACATCACAATACTTGTGCATCTGTACCGCTTCGGCGAGAATTTGAACGACACAGAAAAGATTACCATGGCCTCTGCGCAAGGACGACACGCATAGTCGTTAAGCGTTCCACATTTTTAAGTACCTTGTAAGTAATCCACTACAGTTCAAAAGGAACAATCATGTAAAAAATACGTAAATGTGTGTGAAATCTTATGGTACTTAACTGCTAAAGTCATCAATCCCTAAGCTTACACACTATGTAACCTAAATTATCCTAAGGACAAACACACACACACACACACACACACACACACACACACACACACACACACACACACACACACACACACAAGGGAAGGACTCGAACCTCCGCCGGGACCAGCCGCACAGAACAATCATGTACATAATTACAATATCAGAAGAAAAAATAACGTACATTGTTCCACATTAGGGTTTCCGTTTGCACAAAAAGGGTTGCACAATGCTGCAACCAAAATTTTATCACATACCTAGTGATATAAAATGCCTGACTGACACCAAAATAAAATTTGAAAACAAATTGAAAAGGCTTTCTCCTGGGGTACTGCAGTTACGTACAAAACTTTCTGTTGTTGTGACGTGTAGAAAGTGGTTGGAGGGAATTAATGTCTCCCATCTGTATATTAAAAAATAGAATCTTGCAAATGATCATGATGTCATATTTATAAAATGGTAATGTTTATGTAATATGACTGGTTCCACATAATTACATGGGACATGTAACTAACATAGGCGTCTTCGGGAAACTGGATCCTTCCGTTTTGGAATAGAAGGTACTGCTTTTGCGATATATGGTGGAACAGCCGATATGAAAGGAAATGTGACGCATGTGATTGGTGACAACCCTGCTTCTAGCAGTCAGCGCGTTGCACGACCGCAGAACTTGAGGGCATTCAACTTTTTTTGAGTATCAAATGAACAACAAATGCTTTCGTATCATCCGTTGAAGGTGCAATTACTGCAGCCTGCGGCCCTCACATTACCAATGGCGTTTGCAAGTTAATGTCTACAGCAATGTACAGAAAATAACGAATTTCCTGTTTTCGTGTTGTTCACAGTCGAGACCATGTATACAACAAGGGTATGTTCAACTGTATGGGATGACGAAAATTCTCACGCACTGGTTTGTCGATGCTATCAGCAAACGTTGCTTACTAGAACACTGAACGGAGTCATGTACAAAACGTTCCGTCAATAAGTCCTCCCTTACTTCCCAGATGTGCCGTTGTGACTTCGTCGGGTTACGTTGTTTGAACATGACTGGACACCGGCGCGTTTTATCTCTTATGTTGGGAACCACATTGAAGTACAGTTTGGACGACAATGGGTTAGTCCCGGTGGCCCTGTTCCATGGCCAGCTCGGTGACCAGAAATGGCACAAACGGACTAATTCTTCAGGGAATATGTTAAGACCCTAGTTTATGAGACTCCGGTTGATACTCGCACGCATATGGTTGTTAGGATTATCAGAGTCGCGGAAGTAGTAAGCGAAACCCATTGAATTCTTGAGTATGTAAGACAGTCGATAGCGCGTCGCTGTACGCCCTGCCGTGCTCATGATGGTCGGCATTTTGAACAACAGTTCTCCGTTTCTTAAGTGATGTGCAGTTCGCTGATAAAACGAATTGAACACAGTGTGATAAAAGTGTACATGTTTTGTCTGAGGGTTGTTGTGTTAGTCTGTGGTGTGTGTCGTATGTTTTTGTTATTGCATATTGTAGGCTTCTTCACTGTAGTGAAGGTATTTTTCTCAAAAGAAAAAGAGATTGCGGTAACAAACAGAGTCCATTATAATTATGAGCCGTCGTAGACCGTTGGTCCCTTGTATCCCTAGACAACTTCCGAAGGTCTGTCGGTGGAGTTCTGGCTCAGTATTTAAAAATAAAAAGTTATTTAGGAAGCTATTTTTGATTAAAAATTATGAGTCGGTATTTGTTAATTAACCTTTGTTTGTTAGCAAGTAGGTAAATTAAATAAATGTAAAAAAATGTTGCTAGTCTACGTCTACATGATTACTTTGCGATTCACAATTAAGTGCCTCGCGGAAGTTTCATCGAACCAACTTCGAGCAATTTCTCTGCCGCTCCACTCTCGAAGAGCGCGCGCGAAAACGAACACTTAAATGTTTCCTTTTTTGGGGGGGGGGGGGGCGGATTACGTCATCCTGAATTAGAAAACTGATGTCCGAGTAGTGACCTTCAAATCCTATAAGTATGAAGAAAATCGAAGAGAGCAGAGCAGTCTGTAAGGTCTCCTTGTTGGTTCCTGTGCTGTAGTGTTTGTCGTCCCTCTGATGATACTGCGAGGCTAGACGCCAGCCCGCTTTCCCTCCCCACAGTTTGGAGACACTGCACGGCGGCCGACCGCGCAGAGCAGCCGGGACGAGCAGCCGCCTTACCTTCGGCGCTCGGGCAGGGCAGCTGCGGCCGCGGCTGCGAAGGGCGCGCCAGCTGCCGCCCACGGCGCAGCTGCACGGGGCGCGCGCAGCTGCCGCGTCGGCCGCGGCTCTTCCCTTAATTAAAAACATTCTTCGCCGACTCCGTTGTGCAAAAAATATGCTGCACGCCCATCCCGCTTATGAAGGTCTTGCATTTCCTCTGATTTGGAAGACTTGTTCTCTTCGGAGGTTCTTCGCAGTAATGACTGTGGCGTTCCTCGCACTTTAAAAGGGGCGCGTCTTTGTAAAGCGCGTTATTTGTCATGCAAGACGAAAAGGTTCTTCTTTACAATGTAGTAAGATTCTTTCACGTACTGTTGCACAAAAGAGTACTGTCACAGAAATGGAGTCCGTGCGTGACGCAACTTTCACAGCTAGATGAAATTGAAGAACCTCTGTTTTCACTGTCACATTATACTGTTAGAATTAGGAGATTTAACACGGGATCCAAAAACTAAAGGCGACATTATTTGCATCTCAACTGCGGAGTTGGTGTCATTGCCTTCCATATGACCTTGCAACAAAGTATAGAATCGCACTCCAGATCTGCCTTCTGTACATTGGTATAAATCATTTTGTTTGCCTGTCTAATAGAAAACTAAATAAAAGTAGTATCCCATTAATTTTAATCAACGTAATTCAAGCTATGAATAAGGGATGAACTGCAGAACCATGTTAAGACCCTTTCAGGTGTCCACTGGTACAGCGGAGACTGAAAGTGACTGCGTATGTATGAAATAACGCAAACATGGAGCTACATACCAACATTCCGAAAGTTACGGAAAGAAGTACATCCATATTGAAATCGAAAAGTAGGTAATTCATGCAATAAAGTACGAGCTGCATTTTTAAGAGTACATGAATAACACGGTAAAATAACTCTTGCTTCAGGCTGCCCTTCTCTTTAAGCACTGAGTTTCATATATGATGAAGCCCACGTATGACGTTATCAAGTGATTGAAGTCTTCTGCAGAGACATATAGAGAATCGCACTAATCGCTTCCATGGCAGGCTGTGATTCAATGTTCCTCTTTGCTTCATTTTCATGATCTTTATCTTCTTCTAATCTTCGGTTATTACATGTATGCTCAGCGTTTGAGTTGCCTCAATATTATCGTCAACTGAAACATTCTTGAAACTGCACGTCACAGAGTTTCCACTGGCTGCCTGGTAGTCTTCGTCGTCAGAATCGGTAACATGGTCATTTACTCCTCCATGTGTCTACGACAAAGAGATTGATCTGGTGATGTTATGTTACCCGGGGACCTAGAAACGACGGAGAGGCTCCGTCCCCGCCGCAGCCGCATTGGGCCACAACCCCACGACGACTACCGCAGTCTACTTCACCCCTCCGCCGCGCCACACCGAACCCAGGGTTGTTGTGCGGTTCGGCCCCCGGTGCCCCGGTGGATCCCCCCCCCCCCCCCCTCCTCCCAGGGAACTTCTCACACCAGACGAGTGTAACCCCTATGTTTGCGTGATGGAGTAATGGTGGTGTACGCGTACGTGGAGAACTTGTTTGCGCAGCAATCGCCGACATAGTGTAGCTGAGGCGGAATAAGGGCAACCAGCCCGCATTTGCCGAGGCAGATGGAAAACCACCTAAAAACTATCCACATACTGGCCGGCTCACCGGACCTCGACACAAATCCGCCGGGCGGATTCGTGCCGGGGACCGGCGCTCTTTCCCGACCGGAAAGCCGTGCGTTAGAACGCACGGCCATCCGGGCGGACGATCTGGTGATACTGTAGCTACAAAAATACTTCACAAAAATTCGAAGAGATTCATAAAATCACCTAGAAGATGTGATGTTCCAGAAACAGTTTTCTATAACTGGAGGCTGCGCCACAGTACCACTCCTCCCTGCTCCCTCCCCTCCCCTCTCCCTCCCCCCACCACTCACGCTTCACGCTGCAGGAGGGGGGAGTGCGGAGGGGGGGGGGAGGCGTAATCAGTGCAGCTAGGACATTCGTGTTCCTCGACTTTTGCAGAATCCTGAACATTAATGTATTGTAAATGCTGTTAAACAATATACTTGCGCTAAAACTGTTTTGTCATTTTTATGATTCCTTCACGTATAGACTAAAGTTTGCTGGTTGGAACTGGAGAAACGAAAAAATGTTATACGTTAAGCAGTAAAACATTTTTCGCGTAGATAGCATAGTCGTTTACAAAAAGTAAAACATTCGGTTTCTTCGATCATTATCTAATGAAACGCTTTTGTTCAAATGGCTCTGAGCACTATGGGACTTAACTGCTGTGGTCATCAGTCCCCTAGAACTTAGAACTACTTAAACCTAACTAGCCTAAGGAAGGACATCACACACAACCATGCCCGAGGCAGGATTCGAACCTGCGACCGTAGCGGTCCCGCGGTTCCAGACTGTAGCGCCTAGAACCGCACGGTCACTACGGCCGGCGAAACGCTTTTGTCCATGTGACAAGTTGTATTCCTGTCATCCAAGTTGTCGGATAATTCAGGTACTCGCTTGGCAGTTTACTCACGCTGTAAAAGGGATGGCAAATTACTTCTGTATCCTTGCTCACCAACCTCAATTGCTCCGCGCCATCAGCAATGGGGCAAGTGCGTATCGTCACTCCCTCCTTGCTAAAATTCTCATGATGATAAAATGCATCTAGTACAGTTTCAGACGTGACAGGTACGAATTTGCTAAAGGGAACAGACAAGTTACGTCTACATAAAATGTCTTACTCTTTTCATACTGTGCCGTCAAGCGTGCTAATTGTGAGGGACAATTTTCGAGACAGTAACATAATTTACGTTCACGCATTCGGCCTCATCACTGACTTGTTGGAAAACTGTTCCAGTACACTTCCTAAAAGCTGTCCAACAAACCCGCAGAAACACTAGAATTTTCTAGTTTCACCTTTCAGTTTTTTTCAGTTTCTAGAGTATTTGCTTGAATTACTGGCCTATTTACGGGAACAGTTGTACCCACTAAATTAAATTTCAGTTTCTCGTAAACTCAAAATATTTCTTCTTATTTTGCACGGTTATTACGCACTAATGTATGGAAATGAAAACTCGCCCCTTGATAGCGCACATAGTCAGAACAGGGAGGATGGTAGGAAACGTCAGGCGACTTTACCTGCTTGAGGTTTCCAGCCTCCAGTTGTTGAGAACAGCTCATACTCTCCCTCGTGCTGCTGATAAGTTGCCTATCACCTGCTGACAAGTTTTTGTCCGGAGATTCTTCTGTGGGAGGTGAGCGCTGTAAAAAGGAAGCTGTCATCGAACAGGGAAGGAATAGAGGTTCGATTCAAACGGGAATGCGTTAAGACAGTTTAAGAGACAAGTATCAAACAAATCGTGCACTCTTTGGTGGAGGGAACCAATCCGCATTTACCCTGGTTCCATTGCTTGTGTTAACTTACCCAAGCTCTTCGTAGATCACGTTGCTACAGGGCTTGTACAGTTGTTCGAACTAGACGCATGGAGCCCAAATCGATCGTATGGAGAGGGCTACGTACTGTCTGCGTCGACGGGGACCATCTAGTGCGTCCATAAACGCAGCACACAGTTCTACTACATTCTCATCAGTGTACTTACGAGCCATAATTTGTAGGGAGCGTCATTAGGTGCAGTTATTGATCTGATGTGACTCCTGTCGGCCAGAAATCCATTTTCTTGTGTTTCGTGATAGGAGTTGAATGTTCACATGAAACCACAGTAGTGTACGCCAATTCGGCGGGCGTCGTACCGTGATGAAATGAAATGTGCGTTTGGCTGTGGCCTCTCGTCGGGTGGATCCATCGCCTGGTGCAAGTGTCTCAAGTTGACGCCACGTGAGCAACTTGTGTGTCCATGAGGATGAAGACAATACAACACCCAATCCCCTGGCGGAGATAATCTTTGATCCGGCCGGGAAAGGACACCGCTCCCTCGGATGGCGTTCTGCAGTGCCGACTCCTCAGGTACGGGGCAGGTGCACTTCTTCGTATGATGGCATTCATGAAGTGGCAATGCGCCCACGCTATAAGCTTGAAACGACTTTTTCTAGTGGCAGCGTGAACAGTGTACACAGTCCGCATTGTCCCGCTCCGATTTGAGAACGAACAGCCTGCTGAACCTCACCTGAGTGTGTGTGTTTACTTTTACTTCCATTATACAATGTGACAATACGTAGCGATTTCCTGTCGTCATAATGTATGTTGAGATACAGATTTCCAATAAAAAAAATACATACTGTGCGAGCCATAAGGGTGGTGCAAAGTGGATTTGGAGCAATTTGCGTGAACGTGTATTGTGTGGTATGCGTACTGTAAGACCTTCGGTACACACACCATCAGATTATTTTACTTGTCGCTCCAACGAAGTAGGCGAGTGTCAGCAATATGTCTCGTGGTCTTATCGTGGCGTTTTTATCTTCTGCCGTTAGGTCAGGCGATAGAAATACCACTTGCACGCCTAGAGTAGCAGATTGACGGTGACCAACTTTAAACAGAACTTGATTATTTTTCACACACTTTTATTAAAATAATAACAACATAAAATTACTTAACTTAGTTCTGGATGCTATTTACAATTGACAATCTGAAGTTCCTTTGGTCTTGGTATGTTAATCTTATTCTCACATATCTCTGATACTTGACAAATGTCTAGTCATTTATCTTCATGGCTATGTGCAGGAATATGGTAATCTTATGAGGCGCAGACTGAAACTTGACTATAGACTAATGCAGACTGACTAATCGGAGTTCTGTACACTCGTTATAATATCTCGCGCATTCAGGTATCACTGCGCGAGTGTGATCCGCGAGGAGAAAAGGCTCTACGTTAGCAGCAATCTCATTGGCTGCGTGACATATTAATGCGCGGATCGGCGGAAACAGAATTTGGTCCGTCTCTAAGACAGCGCCATCTCTTGCGCGGAGACGGACGAGCGCTGCGCCTGCGATGTTGTGCTTAGCGGGGCGCGCTCTTGTGGGGAAGTTGTGTACGCGCTGACTACGCGGAACTATGTACACAACATATTGTGTAGAGCTTTACGAGAGCCAATAATGTTTGTAACTTTAAGAAGACGGAATATTATAAGTTTTGTACTTGTCTTTGCGGCTTTTTTCTTTTCTCCTCCGGGAAGGCTTTCACACTTTCTGCAAAACCTGCACATTCCTTCCTTCATCTGACGCACGGGTCAAGTGGCGTTATTTCGAGCGAACAGCGGCTGCGTCAGTTGTTTACATCAGACGCGTCGCGGCAACGGACGGGGCTGCGGCTGCTTGCGGAACGGGCCCGGCCCGCACCAAACATTTAACTGGAGCACGTAGCGAGGCAGTAACACGAAGCAGCGCTCGTTGCGGCCGTAGCGCGACCTAACTGCGCCGCTCTCCTGCCCTGCACTTCCTCTCTGCTTTGTGGCCCAACGCCGAGCTCACTGCACTCAGCGTCTGCCGCCCACCCGGCGCTCTTCCTGCCCCGTACACACTCGACGAGTCTCGCCCGCGATACGGCCAGCGAGTTGCGTACTCTCACCTCGCATTTAAGGTTTTACTCGGTCCTCCTTTGGACTTCAAGAGCCTCCGGTCTTCTTGTTACAATCCGTAATGCTCGACGAGCGCTCTCTTTCGCCTATAAACAGTGTTACTATATTTACGTGCTGGAGCTCGTGCGCTACATTTTAGTCCTGCATTTGAAGTGCTGTTCCACTGTAACTGAAGGCACGGCGTTTCTGACGCCACATAAAGCAATGGTTCTCAACCTTTTTGAAAATAGTTCCACAGAGTGTAGTAAGGTATGACGAGGGCAATCCCAAAAGTAAGCTCTCCTATTTTTTTTATATGTACATAGACCTGTTGATTTCTACAATGGTTTACATCAGTTTACAGCTTGAACATTAAGTTATTTTCCGACATAATCACCATTTCTGTCGATGCATTTTTGTAGACGCTGTGGCAGTTTTTGTATGCCTATGTCATACCAACTCGCCGCCATGCTGTTCAGAAAGTTATGAACCTGTACTTTCACCTCGTCGTCGGAGATGAATCGCTTTCCGGCCAAATGTTCTTTCAACCTAGGGCGCCAAGTCAGGGCTATAGGGTGGGTGGGTGATTATGTTCCACTGACACTGTTGCAGGAGAGCAACGGTTTGCCGAGCGATGTGTTGCTCAACATTCCTCTTCTCCGGTTCTGAACTGCCCGTTTGAGTTTTTTCAGAGTGTCACAGTACTTGTCAGCGTTAATTGTGGTCTCAGCGATTCAGCTATGACGACGAGGTGAAAGAAGAGGTTCATAACTTTCTGAACAGCATGGGCATACAAAAACTGCCACAGCTTCTACAAAAATGCATCGACAGAAATTGTGATTATGTCGAAAAATAGCTAAATGTTCAAGCTGTAAATTGATGTATACCACTGTAGAAATAAACAGGACTACGTACATATAAAACAATAGGAGACCTTACTTTTGGGATTACCAACCGCCACCCTCTCCCCACCAACATCAATACTAGCGCCTAACTAAGCTTTAGGATGAAAACGTGTTTTCTCTGAATTTTTTATTTTTAAAACGACGAAAGGTAAATGGTATTTAGTTTTTGTGTTTTTTTAAACCATGAACTAATGAGAAAGTGAGAGAATTGGTACAGCGTATTTCTAACAAACTCTTTTCTTAGAATGATGAGTTAAATCCCGGTGCATCATTGCATGACTTAAAACTTCTGCGAAAAGAAGGCTACCTATCCGCATTGGGATAGACGCTTGCTACGAAACATGCTTTCTCTGCACCGTTCCTCTTCCTAGTGACGCTTGCTGCATCTATTCCGTGTGCCCTCATTTAAAATGACGTAAGTTAAAATGTGTATCTTATACTTACTGTTTGTAAATCACTTGATCAGTGAACCCTTTACTTCTGAACAGGCTGAAACTGGAAGACTTCATGTTGGCAATGCTTTGTGTCTGACCACTACCAACAATAATAATAATAACAATATAGTGTAAGCCTTACAGTAGCCATTGCGTAATTATTGTCACGTTGAACTGTCAATTAATTTGTTATTGTGATTATTTTAGCAATATATGGTCTATTCCTGGAACTAACTAACTATAAGAGTAAACGGAATGAGATAATACTGTTTTAAACAGATTGACCTAGAATTTGGGAGGATGGAAACTCCACTCTTCATCCAGGAATCCCGATTTAGGTTTTCCGTGGTTTCCCCAAATTACTTCAGGCGTATGCCAGGATAGTTCCTATTCTAAGGCTACGGCCGACTACCAATCCGATTCTTGTCATACTAGACCTGTAACTCTGTAAATGTTCATATATATGAATTATTTTTGTTGTTCTTAAATTGTAATTCCAAGACATGTTCAGTCTCTCTGCAAAAGAAATCTGCAGATAAATAAAATTACTACTGCTACGTAAATGCCTCAATTTTACTACCACAGATGCAATGGTACAAACTGTGAGTATAATGGGTCGACTATGTGAGGAAGATATTGTTATATACTCGTTTCACAAGCTGTAACCTCCACGACATTGAGTCATACGTTAACGCTAGTGAAACTCCCTGCTAAACCCGCAGGACAGGACAGGTACTTGGAATTGTGGAAAGGGGCCAAAATGAGCGGCTGTCAGTTAGACTCGAACACATATAACTTTATTATTTCACCAAACATTACAGCACAAATTTTTGAACTTAGTTATCGGCTTAAAGGCCACACTATCTTATGCCTTAAGGGCACAACCCCTTAAATTAAAAAAAAAAAGGGCTGAAAGCCATTAACTTAAGATTCAGACCCAAAACAGAATATTTAGCAGGCAGAAGTCCTCACGTAAGTAAGTTCCATAACTTGGCTGATGACCCAACAAATCCAACACTTGACAAGCAAGAAACTTTAATTTCAAAACTGCTCAAAGCCCATGACTTAAAACACAACTAAAATAACCTTTAAAGGCAGAAGGCCCAAGGCTTTATCTTTAAACAATATTTTACACAGGCTGAAAGCCCAAATAATCTAAGGCTTGACAAGTAAGGAAATTTAATTTTAAAGTAGCTGAAGGCCCATGACTTAAAACACAACTAAAAACAATTCAACTTTAAATCAAACCATCGGCTATGAGCCATGCAAATACACACAACAGAAAATAAGAAAAGGCATTGCAGCTAACGGCGCTAAGAAGTTTCGGGGGTCGGCCAGCACTTGAAATACTAACGTTCACGTAGGCGAGACAGGCAGTCGGCCCAACCATCCTCAATCCGACGGCAACCCAACCGACAGACCGTCAACACACCAATGCTCAAGGTGATTTCAGCTCCACACTTGCACCAAGCTTCCGCTCCGCACTTGCACCAAAATACCAACGATGCTGACAGCAGAGACTGTGGAACCAGACTAGAACGGATCCCAGACAACCCATAAGGGATGGACGACCCGAAAACGCATGTAGTTTAATCAAACGACCGACTAACTGAGAAGCAGTACGCCGACAACACTTAAATAAACAAGTCCGTGAAAATCACATAAACTACACACAACCCCACGAACATCTGCACGAGGACTAGACAACTACTTAATTTCAAAATGTTCCGAAATTTCTTCCTTGAATTTTATATTTTTAGGTTTTGCACCATGTAGTGTTTCAGTAATAATTGGAGCTGTTTTCTGGTCGAGACCTTATTGCTATGTAGGTACAAACTATTTTCTTACTGCAAATTTTTTATTCCTGAGTATTAGTTTCTGAACTAAGAAGGGAATGGTCAGAATTGTTATGCCGAAACATGTATTGCTTTTTTTAGCACTGTTATTTAACTGTGCAAAAGGTCCGCATGCAAAATTGTAGCTGCTGACAAGAACTGGAAGTCGCCTAAAAAAAATGACGAACATGGCTGTGTTTCCTGCTTGGCGCTTGCAGTGACAGCTGGCCACCCCTGGAAATGGCGAGTCGCGAGCGTTGTGCGCATGGTCGGGAAGTGCGGCCGTCTTATCGCGGCGTTCATTAAAGAGGAATATCGCTGCACGGTTTTGGTGGAAAGGGGAAACGATTATTCGTTTCTGTGACATGCACGTCCTTTTAATTTCTGGTGCGTATTTCGAAACATACCGTCCTGAAACTGGTTAGAGATGTGAAAGATGTTCTGTACATGTTCATCTATACTCCGCAAGCCACTTCACGATGAACATTAAATCTCCCCTCACAGGTGATGGCGAACCCTGTAAATGTTTTGTTGCTTGCCATGGAGATATACCACAGACGCCAAATGAAGCAGTCAACAGAAAACACGCGTGAAGACTATGTGCTGTGCGACATGGTTGTTAAACTTCTAGACGAGCATGTACGTGGCGCAGACATGTGGCTATAAACAACTGAAACACTCGATATTGCAGACTGTGAATCTACAGACGGCGAAGACACCGACGAAAGTTGCACGCATGAAGACTCTTCGAGTGATAGTGCTACGTACCATCATCAATTATCTCCGAAAGTAACACCAGCAACTACAATTACCTTATCAGACAAAGAAAAAGCGGTGACGTATTGGTTGAACCAAAGTGGTAAGAAACGCCTACGTGTCAGTACTGTTCAAAATAAGTATAGCTTTGTCCGTTCTGAACGTGAATTGTATAGATGGAAAAAGGAAGTCGCTGGACGACGTAAGAGTCGACTGGAAATTGCGACGTAGATAAATGCTCAACTTTTTGAGCTATTTACCGATGCCAGACAACAGTCATTTAGTGTCAGCGATACAACTTTGCGTGATTGGGCGTTAGAGATTGTCAACGCGATAGGCGCTAAAGAATTTACAGCTTCTCGAAGTTGATTAATCACTTCAAAAGATCACATAAAATTGTGGCAAGAAAAATAAAAAAATTTGGATCGAGCTTTTCTTACGAATGCAAAAAATGAGATCGCTAGTTTTAGTGAATCGTACGTGTACAATGCCGGTCAGTCAGGTTTTCAAAAAGAAATGCGTGCGGAAAGAACACTGTCATTCAAAGGGGAAAAACATATTGAGGCGATTGCGCAGTCTACGACTGCACTCACCCATTCATATACTACAATGCCCATAATTAGTCGTGATGGTTCATTGCTGCCTAAACTATGTCTGGATAGTTCATTGCTGCCTAAACTATATGTGTGTCTTCAAGAACCAACTGGACGTTTTGGACCACATGTCAAAAGAACAATGTTCAACGCAAACAATCTTGTGGTAGACGCATCGAAGTCTGGAAAAATGGGAAATGAAAATGTTACACTTTTCATGCGTCATGCTTTTCTTCCGTTCTGCGGGAACAAATCTCTTCTTCTAGATTCGTGGTCAGGTCATAAAAGGTCTGATTCATTAAAAGCTGTATTTCGAGCCCACCCTGACAAAGAAGCAGAGATACTTCAGATTCCACACGGCACGACGAACGTAATTCAACCTTTAGACAGTGGAAGGCATTTTGCAGAAAACTAACAGAAAATTATTGTGTGCAGATCATTGCAATTTCCTGTCTATCAACGTGACAATATTCTCAGGCTGCAGTCAGTAGTACATTATCAATTTTCCTCCCCACGGTTTCAGAATTTGATTAAATATGTGTGGCACTCGTCGAAATATACTGATACTAGGCCTGATTCATTCCTAACACCAGCCCAGTTTTGTCTACGGACATCTGACAATGTCTGTGATTCGCAGGGCTGTCATATGTCATCTTTACTTGTATGTTCTTGGTGCACAAAAAACCTATGTTTTGAACATTGTATCAATATTTCGCATTTTTGAGGTAATTACAAGAAATAAAATTTGGACGTGTTCTAAACCGTATATTTATTTGTGTCTATTTCATAGCTATCTGGAAAGAATGTTGTAGATAACATATCAGCCATATTTGTCAACGAATGTTTCATTATCATACGATCGCTTTCACTGGGGGAATCAGCTCTCTCACTGCTGTGGCGAGAGAGCGGCGTTGGTATAACGTAGCGAGAGACGTCAGGGTTGTACAAGACGCAGTTACAACCGCGGAAACCATGCGACAATAATGTCTTACTTCATAAAATTGTTTACAGACTTCCAGGTCATGTCAGCAGCTAAAATTCTGCATACAGACTTCTTGCAATGTTAACTCACAGTGGTAAAAAAAGCAACACAGGTTTCGACATGACAAGTCTGACCATTCCCTTGTAAGATTCGATCTGGGCAAGATGTGTTTGGTTGGTTGGTTTGTTAATTTGGGGGGAGGGGACCAAACAGCGAGGTCATCAGTCCCAACGGATTTGGGGAGGATGGGGAAGGGAGTCAGCCGTACCATTTCAAAGGAACCACTCCGGTATTTGCCTGAAGCGATTTAGGGAAATCACGGAAAACCCAAATCAGGATGGCCGGATGCGGGTTTGAATCGTCGTTCTCCCGGATGCGAGTCCAGTGTGCTAACCACAGCGACAACTAGCTCGGTGTATTTGGTCTTGAACCAGCTAGATACTCATCAGTTTTGCATTCAGGTTGTACCATCCAATTATCATCATCCGCTTTGTTTCCGTTTCTATGTAGTGGAGGTATCAATTCAGTTTTAAAATCGACCGGAATTTTTCGCATGATCACTGTAATGATTTCTTGTAAAGTTTTTGGACCAGACGACTCCAGGAGTTTCGCATCTGCTCCATCTTCATCAGATACTTAATTTTTAACCTTTCAGTTTGTTCAACATTTTACTCCCTATTTGGTGATTCTGCCTCTGGATTTGTTTTAGGGGAATTTCTGGGGGAGTTTTTCTGTGGCCTCAGGGTAATTCAGAAGTATTTAAAACTACTTATTTGCAAACTTCTCTGTTGTTTTCAGAATGAGATTTTCACTCTGCAGTGGAGTGTGCGCTGATATGAAACTTCCTGGCAGATTAAAACTGTGTGCCCGACCGAGACTCGAACTCGGGACCTTTGCCTTTCGCGGGCAAGTGCTCTACCATCTGAGCTATCGAAGCACGACTCACGCCCGGTACTCACAGCTTTACTTCTGCCAGTATCTCGTCTCCTACCTTCCAAACTTAACAGAAGCTCTCCTGGTAGAGCACTTGCCCGCGAAAGGCAAAGGTCCCGAGTTCGAGTCTCGGTCGGGCACACAGTTTTAATCTGCCAGGAAGTTTCTCTGTTGTTTATTGGTTAAGTGTCTGTTGTCGATTTTCCGTCTTGAAGCAGAGATATTGGGGCTGGTATTTAGCTTTGTTTTAAAGGTTTTGTGAATAATTCCCTTCAGTTTCATAGAGTTGACCGTTCTCTGTTTATCTAATTTTGGAGATTTGTTGCTCGATTCCAGGAAAATCTCATGTCCATTTTCTGATGCTTTAGTACTCCATGATTTGAATGCCTTGTGGCGAGATTTTACTGCTTGTTGACAATGTTCTTTCCACCAAGAATATTTGTCCTCCTTTGTAAAACAGACATAGTTTTATTCAGTTTTGATACGATTATGTTTGAATTGTTGTCTGTTTTGTGCTTACGTTTTGCCGAGTTGCGTTTGTTAAATGGTTCAAATGGCTCTGAGCACTATGGGACTTAACATCTGTGGTCATCAGTCCCCTAGAACTTAGAACTACTTAAACCTAACTAACCTAAGGACATCACACACATCCATGCCCGAGGCAGGATTCGAACCTGCGACCGTAGCAGTCGCGCGGTTCCGGACTGAGCGCCTAGAACCGCTAGACCACCGCGGCCGGCTGCGTTTGTTAAATCGCGATATTTGGATTTTGCTGGTGTTAAAATTAGGAATTACCGACATGCTTTTGGTGATTTTTTCGGTCTGTAAACTTAGTTTCGTTAGGGTTAAGTGGTGGTTGGTGTAATTATTTGCTCCTTTGAGTACCTGGACATTCAAAATACACTTGTGTATATGAGATTGTGGTATGATCGGTTTGGAATTCATCTATATTCTTGTTGGTCGATCGCCATTTTGTTTTTTAGTATTTTTCTTAAAATGGTTTGACTTAACTTTGGGCTTGCAATTTCCACATTACTGTCAATCTTTTTCCATTTTCTCTACCCCATTTGTGTGCAGGGAAACCACCAATTGTTTACCTGAATTTCCTCTTGCCCTAGGTGTGCATTAAAATCGCCGGCTGGAATTTTCGCTTAATGTTCTGGGAATTTAGAGACTATTTTCTACCGTCTCCCATGGCGTACTTATTTTTTCGCGGTTTGTGGTTGATCGGCGTATGTGCATTAATTATTGTGTACATTTTACTTGCATATTTCGAGGAAATTGTCATTAATTTGTTACTCACAGGCTTTATTTCGATTACAGAACCAAGAATGTCTTGTGAAACTGCGTACGAAGCCCTCATATGGGGTGTATTTTTATGAATTCTTTTATCTATTTTACTTTTGAACAGTCTATAATTTCGAAAGTCCATGGTGTTTTCGTCTAACAGTCCTGTTACTTGCTTGAATAAAATTTTAATTTCTGGTTCTGTGTTTCTCCTCATTTGCAGAGCTTCCCTGCCTTTGAAAGTGAGTTGGTATTGGTTGTATCAAAGAAAGTTTGGTTTTGGGCATCGTTTGGCCTGATAACAGAGATTTCCTCTGATTTGGGATCTGACGACAGAGCCCTTTTTCGCGAGAAGCCTTTTCCCCCCAGAAACCGATGGACCAGTTGCGTCATTGATGGTGGAGGCTTTGTTACCTTCTGGAATAATTTTGTGATTAATAGAACGCTCCATAGACGCACTTGGAATTACCGGGCCGAATCGCACCTGCGGTGAACAGACGTCGATCACATTGCCGCCTGATCCCTGTTAGAAGCATAGCGCGTTTCCTTAAATGAGGAGACACTTTTGCTGGCTTCCCTGTATCGAGATCCACTCTCTCCGCCTTCACTACTACGGAGGTTTTCGCTGTCACCCTAGCATGGCAGTCTTGACACAGGTCCACAACTCGGGTCGGGTGAACCTAGTTTTTTAACGAGGTTGTTGGTCTTCCCTCTCGTCTTTCTTCATCACTTGTACGATGAAGGCCGGCCGCGGTGGCCGTGCGGTTCTGGCGCTGCAGTCCGGAACCGCGGGACTGCTACGGTCGCAGGTTCGAATCCTGCCTCGGGCATGGGTGTGTGTGATGTCCTTAGGTTAGTTAGGTTTAAGTAGTTCTAAGTTCTAGGGGACATATGACCTAAGATGTTGAGTCCCATAGTGCTCAGAGCCATTTTGTACGATGAGGCCCTGAGCTTGCACCAGTATTATTAAAAATAATAGTAATAATGAGACACCAAGATGACTGGCTTGCTAAGAAAAGAAGTGCACGGCAAACGCGCGAATGTTGTCAGCCAGAATGCCAGTAAGTTTGCACGATGGCACAAAGGAAGTGAAGAATTTGTGACGGCGGTACAAGATCAGGTCTTTGGGATTAGGAGGTATCGGAAGTACGAGGTTGCCAAAATAATCCACCAGAAGTTGGTACAGCATTATCAGTTAACGAAAGACTCTCCTCCATATTACTGATACGATCATCTCACTATTGTAGGTAACGAAAATTTCAAAACTTACTGGAACCGTAGTATAGTAACAAATAAAACAGTCTGTTCTAATAGACCTACGTAACAATGATAAATAAATCTGAGTAAGTCACCTTCCTCACAGACATTGCTTTAACCAACACCCATAACCGTGACATAAGAAGGTATCATAAGAAGGTATCCATATACACCGATGTGGCAGTGAGGTGAAAGCCATGTGGAAACAGAAATGGATACACATCATCCAGTAGTAATAGCGGGACCGACATTGTACCAAAACGAACTGTAGAGAAGCTGCAGGACCTAAAACTTCATCCTTCTCTGTTTTAGCAGCTGCAGAAGACAACCGTACTGACCTGCAGAATATTTGGTCGGTTTCTCGCAGAACATTGTTAATTTAGTGATAATTAATTATTTAAAATGTTGCCATTATATCAACATCTTGTAAAATGAGTGAGCTACTAAATAATATTATTATAGACTTCAGAAAAGGAAGGCTCTGTATTGAACAAATTTGGAACCTGCGAACGCTCCTGAAGGTCAGACAAACAAATAACAATGTAGCCACATTTATGGACTTCAAGAAGACGTACGACTCTATAGATAGGTAGATTCTCTTTGACATATTAGAAAAAGATGGAACAGACAGAAATACCAGAACACTCATACAACATACACTTACAGACACAACATACAAAAAAAAAAAAATGTATGGTGTAAATCTTAGATCCATTAGAGTTACCTACAGAGTTCAGACAAGGGGATGGTCTCCTACCGCCTTTATTCAATATTGTCTTGGACGAACTTATCAAACATTGGGAAGAAAAACTAACAAGAATTCTGTTAGGAAAACGTGTGAAAACAAGACGATCATAAAATGTCTAGCATATGCAGATGACCGCGCACTACTCAGCAACAATAGACAAGAGGCACAAGAAGCACTGGAATACTTACATGAAGTCTCTGCCAAAACAGAACTGCAGATATCGTATGAGGAGACGCAATACATGGAAAGAAGGAAGAACAACTAGAAGCAAGGAATGTACACAAAATTCAGAAAATTAACAGAGTGGAAAAATTCTAATACCGTGGGGAATTTATACAAATAGTAGGATCAAACAAGGCATCCAACATACAAAGAATAGAAATACTTTACAAAGCATACAAACTGACACAGCCTCACAACAATAAAAGAAATATTTCAAAACGGGATAAACTCGGGCATTACAGTATAGTTGTACTACCAGAAGCACTCCACGCATCAGAAACGACCACAATCGGAGCATCAGGCTGGAACAGTACACAGAGATGGTATATGGATGAAGAGACTAACCAAATAATTATATAAACACGCAGATAGGATCACAGACACGATCAGAAAACGCCGACTAACATTCTGTTGACACACGCGTAGAATTAACAACAGCATACTCACAAAGAGGCCTTCTGATGTAGTAAACAATACAATAAAGAAAAAAAAATTATTTCAAGAAAGAAGACCCAAAACAAGCAGGGATCAGTATTGCAATGATAAACAAAAGAGATAAATTCAGAAACAAAATTATAAACACGAAATGAGAAGTAAAAGAAAAGAACGAAACAGGTAAAATATGGACAGAGCAAAGGAAATGTGAACACAACCAAAGAATGACCAGGTTTTGGGAAGATAAAAAGAAAGAAAGAAACAATCAAACAAAAAATGAACAATGATGTAACATTCAAGTTAATCACGGTCCAAAGGGGAATAATGTGTAATAAAAAATATTAATAATAGTAACAAGAATTTAATAAGGTTCTGTATTTAGTTAAACAATGATGCAAAAAGTTTTGCACCGTACGTGCGAAACCCTGATTTTATCAGGTTCAGTAAATAAATGTTTTAATTGTAATGACAGGTTCATAGCAGTTTTAACAGTAATACATGAAACTAGTGCAAAAGGTGTCAGGCGCACGGACTCCTTTTACATGAAGTGCACGTCTTCTTGTGAGTCTCGTGACAAACTTCGTGCCGCTGCTTGTCTTGTCAGCTGTTTCTTAGTCCTCGGCGATTTTGGTGTAGCAAAGTGTGAAATACCCCATATCTTCAATGATACTGTGAAAAGCATGGAGCCGATTTAGATTAGTAGTTTCTTCTGATTTCCAGACGTCAAAGAAACGAAGTACAGTATAGACGAAATAGTCATCCGTTTCTCTTTTGCTGGTGGAGGTACTGAGACAGGTCTGCGCAACGATTGCGGATCTCGTTAGCCACCTGTGGAATGTAACGGCATCTTCGTCGTATACCGCGGGGCTTGTCTGTCGCAAGCGGCCCGTGTGATTGAAGTAAGGCGGCCAGCTGGTTTCGTCACGCTGCCACACTGAATGCTCCCTGGTACACCGCTGCTCCTTCACAGCTGCGGCGCAACACTGCTGTACCCCCTGCGTAACGGTGCCTCCTGATCTATTGTTGGAGGTAGTTGCTCAAACTGATGAGATGCAGTGCACTTTATATTTGACTGCAGAGAAAGATAATACATTGCGTAAGACGCTGTACTCTCGTTCGGAAGGGACACCTTCAGTCAGCCTGTACAGATATTCCGCCGACCTTGTCATCGATGGGGCGTTAAAACCTTAGTCTACCTTTCTTTTTTACGTTTAATTAATACGTTCACTTTTAGTACCTACTATGCCTAAGTACATTGAAAAGTAGTCCCTCAGCTGCAGCTGTTCGTACTCGTAAAATTGAGCGTTAGCAATTTGTTAGGTTTTTTCTCTCTTCAGTCCTACTCCTCTGTTTCCCTTATTAGTGTTTGTCACCTTTTATCCCATCTCCTCTACAGTGGCTTATTATTTCTTCCTTGCTGTGGTGCGCAGTTGAATGTATGTGAAGAGCGATACTGCCGGATTTCGATATACTTCCGTGCCTCATCTTGAATGTCCCATTTTTATTTTACCGTACAAGAATATTTAAATCTGATCAACCTTTTGACCTCTTACACCAGAAGAAAGGATGAGACAACCTAATACCGTCTACACTGACTGGCCTTAGTCTCAACCGTATATGCTACTAGCCTCGTACAAACTTATCATCCTGCTCTTCGTCCGTGAGACGGTCAAATTCAAGACGTTAAATACTGGTAACGAAAAATATCTGTTTCGTGACAGCGCTGGCAGCCTGCTTGACACACTCAGTAGACTGCAAAGTCTCCCAGTTCACTAGCATGGAAGAAATTAAGTGCTTATTACACGGAAAATATGTTGTCAGAATTCAGAATATCAACTGCGCAGAACGTCCCTACAAATGCTCTTACTACCCGAACACGGGAAGATGTTCCGGAGGAAACAGCTATCCCTTGCGATTGTCTGTGGATGAAGAGAAAGAATTGCCTATAAACAAAGGAAATATCCTTTACTATCCGCGGAACAACCGCGAGTGAGGCACGGAGAGAAGTATACAAAGAGGTTACATTGAAAACTTTGGTAACTTCTGTCCTAGTGGGATTTTGTGCAGAAGGTGACACTATTCTGGAACACACTGACTTCAAACAAGTTAACCAAACGACAGAAATGTCAGTATACCGTTTATCGACTTCTAGTAAGTTTTTTCCCAACACATTACAGCGTGTGCAGAAGTAAACAAAGCCTGATCACAGAATGCGCAGTATACAAAACTTTGTTGAAATTTGACATTGCTGAAACATATACGACCAGAAAACCGTACGAAATGATGTCCATAACTAAATGCACAAAGGAAGTAGAATCCGATGAGTTTCAGTGTAGTGCACCAGAGGAAACAAATTTTGCAGCCTCCATATTACAAAGACGATCTGATTTACGGGTAATATTGTGGCAACGAAGAAGAGATACGATGTTAAACAAGTACCTCATATTACTGGGAATATTGGTTGTAGCAGTGACGCAGACAAGGAAACACCGAAATATGATAGGGAAATGAGGCATGCAAAACATAAGGACGACAGTAACTTCTGCGTGATATATTACTGCCAGGTAACGTACTGTAGGTCGACGAAACTTGGATCACACATAGAAAGAACTGCCACAGTATAGTACATATTGTAACCGAAAGAAATAAACAATGATATGAACAAAAATGACATTTTTGTTTTCGAAGCCCATAATTACACTACTGGTCATTAAAATTGCTACACCAAGAAAAAATGCAGATGATAAACGGGTATTCATTGGACAAATATACTAGAACTGACATGTGATGACATTTTCACATAATTTGGGTGCATAGATCCTGAGAAACCAGTACCCAGAACAACCACCTCTGGCCATAATAACGGCCTTCATAAACTTGGGCATTGAGTCAAAGAGAGCTTGGATGGCGTGTACAGGTACAGCTGCCCATGCAGCTTCAACAATATACCATAGTTCATCAAGAGTAGTGACTGGCGTATTGTGACGAGCCAGTTGCTCGGCCACCATTGACCAGACGTTTTCAATTGGTGAGAGATCTGGAGAATGTGGCGATGACGAATACACGCTTCCACTGTGCGTTCACTGCGATGTCGCCAAACACGGATGCAACCATCATGATACTGTAAACAGAACCTGGATTCATCAGAAAAAATGACGTTTTGCCATTCGTGCACCCAGGTTCGTCGTTGAGTACACCATCGCAGGCGATGGTCTGTCTGTGATGCAGCGTCCAAGGGTAACCGCAGCCATGGTCTCCGAGCTGATAGTCCATGCTGCTGCAAACGTCGTCGAAGTGTTCGTGCAGATGGTTGTTGTCTTGCAAACGTCCCCATCTGTTGAGTCAGAAATCGAGACGTGGCTGCACGATCCGTTACAGGCATGCGGATAAGATGCCTGTCATCTCGATTGCTAGTGATACGAGGTCGTTGGGATCCAGCACGGCGTTCCGTATTACCCTCCTGAACCCACCGATTCCATATTCTGCTAACAGTCATTGGATCTCGACCAACGCGAGCAGCAATGTCACGATACGATAAACCGCAATCGCGATAGGCTACAATCCGACCTTTATCAAAGTCGCAAACGTGGTGGTACTCATTTCTCCTCCTTACACGAGGCATCAGAACAACGTTTCACCAGGCAACGCCGGTCAACTGCTGTTTGTGTATGAGAAATCGGTTGGGAACTTTCCTCGTGTCAGCATGTTTTAGGTGTCGCCACCGGCGCTAACCTTGTGTGAATGGTTTGAAAAGCTAATCATTTGCATGTCACAGCATCTTCTTCCTGTCGGCTAAATTTCGCGTCTGTAGCACGTCATCTTCGTGGTGTAGCAATTTTAATGGCCAGGAGTGTACACTGAAGTCACAGCGTTTTTCGATGGCCCCCTGGGCATTAAGAAAAGCCAGGACATGAATTACGATGTGTGATCACTAGGGGCGGCAGTGCGTGCTGTGCAGCATGCTTCCATGCTGGCACAACGTTGGTAAGGAGTTCGTGTCATAGGGCGTTCCATTCCTCCGCCAGCGCGATGATCGTTGGTGCATACGAACGGCCTTAGTTTCCCCAAAGCATCTCACACGCGCTTGATGGGATTTGAGTGTACGGAAACGGGCAGGCCAATCCATCGCTGAATATCTCCTCGTTCTAAGAGCCCCCTCACTTGCGCTGCTAGACACGGTCGCATCTTGTCATCCTTAGAAATGAAGTTAGGGCCAAATGCAGCCTGGGAAAGATACACACTGCGAAGGAGTACAGTGTAACAATACGTTGACCAGTAAATGATTTGGAGACAGCACGTCTATGCAACATGATGTCTTCCCACACCATAACACATGGACCACCAAAACTTTGACGTTTGATAATGTTCCTTGGTGCATTACGTGTTCACACTTCTCACCATATGCGGATACGTCCAGCATTGTCGAACATGAGCGTTTTGATAGTCCAGGTAATCCAGAATTTATTACTTTTAATATCTAGAAGGCTTGTGCTACGTAATTGCAGGTATCTCCGCCCTACAGAAACAAAAAAGTTCGAACGTAAGCACTGACAGAGAGCTGAGCATAGTCAGACACGTGGTTGGCATAAGCACTGGCTGCGCCGTGTCTGTCTTGTTACGAGACTCAACTCCTGTTATCTGCTTGCGTAGAAACACGAACAATGTCATACGGCTTTCATTCGCGCACAAATCCCGTTGCAAGCGGCGTTTCGCCACCCGTGCGCGGCAGAGCTTATTTCTTCAGAAGCAGCTATCGCAAGTGAGTGGCTACACAGGCCACATACTACTTTAGTAGCTACAAACTGAAAAAGTGCAACTGTGGTGTCTTCTCGTTGTCCATAAATGTGTGGATGAAAATCCCAGGGCTTGATGGTATAATAATGGTTAGATCTCAGCGCACTAGTCTCATTCTTCTAATTTAATCTATTCGTTGGTTCTCAGAATTACTGCAATGAGATCTTTCTCCCGCTTCTGTCTAACGGAGCTCACTTTCCGTTTATAGTAACCTCGGTGTCGACAGAATATTAAAAATTTTTGAGAGGAACGCAGAGACAGTTCTCTACGTTAGTTGTGCGGTGAAATCAAAATTATTGCCTTCATTGTAATTAGAAATTACTAAAAATATTATTTTCATAATCCCCACATCGAGCAATTATCAGGTGATAACGTACATACCTGATAAGCATCAGATTTCTTATGCACAGTCTTATTTACTTATGGTTTCGTTAAATTATCTCACGTTCTTTTCAGTAACATAAAACTGTGCACATCCCATAGGTCGGTCTGAATACCACAGTGCATAGACATTTTTGTACTGGAGATGGTCATCTCCTATTAAAAAAGTTGTAAGATGGGTGCAGTCTTCCGCCACTGGTGTACAGTTAAATATTAAGGAATGACGGAAGTAAAGGAAATGTTCAAGAATTAAAATTCGGGCTGAAAGGATAACAGTGATAAAACTCGCTAGTAACATTGCTATTTTCAGTGAAAATGAAGAACAATAGCAGAATCTCTTGCATAGAATGAACTGTCTAATGAGTACAAAATATGGGGTGAGAAAACAGGAAAAAGACCAAAGTAATGACTAGCAGCAGAAATGAGAGCAACTAGAAACTTAACATCAAAATTGATGATCGTGAAGTAGACAAATAGGGATTCTCCTACCGTGGAAGCAAAATAACCCATAATGGACGAAGCAAGGACGATATAAATAGCAGACTAGCACGGGCAGAAAGGGCATTCCTCGCCAACAGACGTGTCAAACTTAGGCGTTAATTTGAAGAAGAAATTTCTCAGAATGTACGTTTGGTGCACGGCCCTGTATGGTAGTGACTCGTGGACTGTGACAATACCGGAACAGAGGAGAATTGAAGAATTTGAACGTACATGTGTTAAGACATAAGGTACATGTATTAAGACGTCAGGGAACAACTTCCATGGTATTAGAGGGAGTTGTACAGGATAAAAGCTGTAGAGGAAGACAGAGATTGGAATAAACCCAACAAATAAACGAGGACGTAGGTTGCAAGTGCTATTGAGCTACATCAAACCAGTTAGAGGACTGGTGAGTCAAAAGGTGCCCTTCCTGTGACCATTGAACAGATTGGCCCAGCTCAGTACCAGTCACAATATGTGATTTTATTTGACGCACGACCGGTTTCGGGCTTATGCCCGTCTTCAGGTAGTTTGCATCGTGGTACATGGTTCTGTACACAGTGTTGGAGATAACTGTTTAAATAAAAAACAAATGATGTGATGTTGACTAAATTGACACAAATGAAATATTTGGAAGTGGCTAAGTGACACGATGCAAAATATTATGGTAATTACATGTGTATCTACATCGTTTTCATAGTATCATATTTTTGTACGAAAATATTTCGTTTTCCACTTATTTATTGTATTTTAATCACCATGCTAATTATTGGTTCTTCAGTATTATATCTTTAATGAAGTAGTGGCACGTTAGATGTTGGTAACATCAGACACACAGGCACTCAAAACATCCAATGTTTACATTTGAAAAACAGACTTTATGGTCAAAGAAGTACAGAGATGTTATACATACAGATACATAACATATAGTACAAACTGTGAAAACGAAACTGTTGTGTGATTGTGGAACCACACTGTCATTTATAATATGTAGAAAGGTTGCTGGTAAATAACTAAGGTTAAATGGGCTTTCTTTTTCTTCAACATTGTTCAGATGATCGAATCTGTGTGAAATCTTATGGGACTTAACTGCTAAGGTCATCAGTCCCTAAGCTTACACACTACTTAACCTAAATTATCCTAACGACAAACACACACACACCCATGCCCGAGAGAGGACTCGAACCTCCGGCGGGACCAGCCGCACAGTCCATGACTGCAGCGCCTGAGACCACTCGGCTAATCCCGCGCGGCTTTCAACATTGTTGTTGCGAGGAATCACAAATTACAATTTTTGATTTTGAAATATTTGACGAATGATGTGTATAATTGACTTGTTTGCAAGGTCCGCTTGTTCACTGAGGATAAGGTGTTGACCGTGCAGGGTGGCCGTGCGGTTTGAGGTGTCATGTCACGGATTGCTCGACCTCTTCCGCCGGAGGTTCGAGTCCTCCCTCGGCCATGAGTGTGTGTGTTGTTCTTAACGTCAGGTAGTTTAAGTTAATTTAAGTAGTGTGTAAGTCTAGGGACCGATGACCTCAGCAGTTTGGTCCCTTAGGAATTCACACACATTTGAATATTTGATGAGGTGTGGTGATTTGGAGCTGTGGCTGTAAAATTCGAACTATTCAAGACAATTCATTTTCTTTCCTTTGCTGACAGTGTGCAGTATCTGTAGATAGTCTTTAATGGCTGTGGGTGAGGGATCATGTTCTCCCAGATGTGTTACAAAAGTGAATTTATCAAAATTAGTTAGTTGGAAGGCATCAGTGTGTTTCCAGTATCTTCCAGTGAAGCTCCTTTCTGTCTGGCCTATGTAGAATTGTGGGCAATTATCACACACAAGTTTGTAACTACCTGATTTGCTATGACACTGGCTGTTTGTCTTTTTGCAGTCAATGATGTCCTGTGGTAGCTTATTATTAGTGCTGAAGGATATTTGAATGCCATTGTTACGATAAAGGTTAGTTACTTGGTACGACATTGACGGCCGATTCAGCCTCCTTACAGTGAAGGATGATACGTGTTGATGCCACCCGTGGTAATCACAATGTGGCGGAATGTGTTGTTGAACGGCATAGTAGGCAAACATCAGGTGTGACTGTAAGGGATGGCACTGGACACAAAATGTGTTGTTTTCTGTTACACAGGACATTCTGAACAGCAGTCTTTACAGCAAAGGGATTTCGAAGTCTAGGGCACTAACCCTCCTTCAGGCCGACCTAAATGCAATATTTCGACACGGGAATGCGTTCTTCGAAGAATGAATGAAGTAACTGCTTTCATAATTCACGTTCGCCTGACTCGCTGCCCATATAACAGCACCTCTAGTATATGGATGGTGGGCAGTTTGTTCGTTACAGTCTTTAATGCTGCCAAGGCATACGCTGTGTGGACTCCCATACAAAGAGCCTGAGCGAAGATCCACTATCAACATATCCAGGCCCTATTCAGTTGTACACGTTAACATTCAGTGGCTCCGACTGCAGCTTGTGCCAGCTGCAGACCGTGTAGACTTGCCAGAGACCATGGCAGTTTTGTAATACTAATACAGTCGTCGTTGTCCATGTATCTCATTTGTGGTATTCAGTTCATTTCAGTCACATGTTCGATTTTTCACAATTAGCGATGTATAGCGACCAAATTGTGTGACTCGGAACATTTTCGTATCACTTAGTGCGACTTGCCTGCCTTATCCAAGAGGAGGCAATAAACAAATTTTGGGAGCAAATCGTGGTACATTGTACCACAATCCTGAGGTCTCTTCAGACCAGATCTACACAGACAGACAGAGGGAGAGAGAGAGAGAGAGAGAGAGAGAGAGAGAGAGAGAGAGCACATGTGAAAGTGAGATACTGACATGCGTTTCTTTTCTAAGTCGGTGGTGTGTTTTATTCTGTAACTACTGTGTTGCCTGTAAGCAGTTTCCACTGGATCAAGATTGGACTTGCGTAAAGTTAAAAGTTGTGACTCGAAATCACGCAAAAGGTATGCGCCCGCTTGTACGTAATTTCAAGATTGTATCAGTGTAGTTCTGGACGTTTCGATTTATACATCATTAGCAGATTAATCTGAAAGTATAAAGCCGGCCGAAGTGGCCGTGCGGTTCTAGGCGCTCCAGTCTGGAACCGCGGGACCGCTACGGTCGTAGGTAACCGCCGTAACTATAAGACGGTCAGAGCCTTCATGAAAAACCAGGCGTGCACGTCTTCGTCCGTTGCAAATAGAGGGCCACGAACGTCTTTCTTTAGGGCTTCAAAAAACTGGAAATCGTATGGGGAGAGATCGGGACTGCATTTGGTTGCAAGGTTGTTTCAACTACGTTGCTGAAGATTCGCTGGGAAGCCCTTACACGTTCTCTACACAGCTCCAACCTCTGACCATGCGATTTCCATATTTTTGGAGCCCGGAAGAGACATTCATGGCCGCCGATTTGCTTCGGACGAAGAGATGTTCGCCTGGGCACAATCGTGGTTCCGTAGGCAAACACATTGTTCCATGAAGACATCGACGGCTTCTCCCATAACGGGTAAGTGAAACAACAAATATGGTGATTACTTCTGAAGTAGTGAACAGTTTGCTTACTTTTTCTCCATCTGTCTCGTTTTCATTTGACTGCCCCTTGCACGAACACGACCAGCAGGTTAGAAACCTCTCCGCTCACATACAGAACATTGCTAACTATTTTCCAGAGGAAATGAAACATTTGCCTCCATATAACTGTGAAAGTCGTCGATGTAGCCTTGCGATCTCTGCTCACGAAATTGCGCCTGCGCGTGTGTATTTTATGCGGAAGACAGGATTTTTTTCATTCGATCTTTGCACTTGTCTATTTCTAACTACTGTGAGTGAAACTTCAATATCGATTGAATATGAGAATTTCACTATGTGCATCCATTTTATTTCTATAGCAACAAAACACGAACATTGCGAAACGACGACGAATTGAGCAGGAGACAGTCGCAAGTGACAATGGCTGCTGAAGCTATCGACGATGATACCTGACTCATAAATTTGGAAGTGGTTCCTGTCAGCATTATCAGGTTTGTGATTGTGGTTGTTTCTCCTCTGGAGCACGTTAATCACTGATAAAATTTATCGGTGAGTCACTTCTAAGAAGTCAAACTATCTTCGATTTCCGCAAATGTGATCTGACTCGGCCACAAGATACCCCGTTTTCCTTGAGTCGAGTCTTAAGTTTCAGTTTTATTTGCTAAGTAACAACGGCCTCAAACGTTGTTATAGAATCTAGATCAGATTTCAGAAATATCCTTAGTGAAATGAGATTTTCGATTGTTATATGGAGGCTAATGTTTCATTTCCTCTGGAAGATAGTTAGCCATGTTCTGTATGTGAGCGGAGAAGTTCTTGACCTAACTATTTTAGTGAAGATCATTCGTGTAATTAATTCTCTGTTCACTCTCGCTTTCCTGCTAGCAGAAATTCGAGAACGCTACATCGTCTTCAAGCACATTGAAATTTTATGGGCAGCGACAGTAAATGTTTCCCGAGTTTTTGCAAGTTACTATTGATGAACATTATGATTTGTATTTAAATAATCTGAGCATAGTTTATGGTGATGATAGAATCCGCCTTCGTATTAACGGCACGGCGAGATTCATAGTACCTCGCCGTCTGTGTTGTCCCAAACTGTTAACGTTCACTTGAATTTACAGGCATTATGTAAAACTAGAACTGACGTTTGATCACCAGCATGCCAATAACAACACTTTTGTTAGAAAAATGAGATTTTTATCCCATTAGTTTCGTCGCGTTCAACAGTCTCCCGTACTGATAAACGAAAATAACCAGGTGCTAAGTAATTCGACGCACAAGTTTCATGTTCATAAAGAGTTTCTGGAATCTACACTATCAGTGTAGTTCACCAACACTTCAGTTTTTCTGCGTTTGATAATAGTGTCATATTCGATTTCTGTAGTCATGCAACATCATATAAAATTTGAAGTAGTGTCAAATAAGCTACTGATGTCTTATCAGACAATGGTGTCTATCTTAATAAAAAGAAAATTGTATTTTCTTCAACTTTTGTAATCTTTTCGTCCTTAATTCCATTTAATATTACGGTACCGTCTACTCACAACTGAATAAAACTGAGTTTTTATGGTATACACGTTTCGCTCTCAATATTTGTAAAGAGCCTTCAGTGGCCTCTGATATGTACACTTTTTTTTGTTTATACTATTTACTTCACATTTAGGACTTTTGTACACTATATGATCAAAAGTATCGGTACACCTGACTGAAAATAACTTATAAGTTCCTGGCGCCCTCCATCGGAAATGCTGAAATTCAGTACGGTGTTGGCCCACCCTTAGGCTTGATGACAGATTCCACTCTCGAAGGGTACGTTCAATCATTTGCTGGAAGGTTTCTTGGAGAATGGCAGCCCATTCTTAACGGAGTGCTACACTGAGTAGAGGTATCGATGTCGGTCGTTGAGGCCTGGCATGAAGTCGGCATTCCAAAACAACCCAAAGACTTTCTATAGCATTCAGGTCAGGACTCTGTGCAGGCCAGTCCATTAAAGGGATGTTATTGTTGTGTAACCACTCCGCCACAGACCGTGCATTATGAACAGGTCCTCGATCGTGTTGAAAAATGCATCCCCGAATTGCTCTTCAACAGGGGAAAGCAATAAGGTGCTTAAAACATTGATGGATACCTGTGCTGTGATAGTGCCCCGCAAAACAAAGGCTGCAAGCCCCCTCCATGAAAAACAAGACCACGCCATAAAACCACCGGCTCCGAATTTTACTGTTGGTACTACACACGCTGGCAGATGAAGTTCACCGGGAATTCGCCATACCCACACCCTGCCATCGGATCCCCACCTTGTGCACCGTGATTCGTCACTCCATACAACGTTTTTCCACTGTTCAATCGTCCATTGTTTAGGCTCCTTACACCAAGCGAGGCGTCGTTTGGCATTTACCGGGGTGGTGTGTGGCTTATGAGCAGCCGCTCGGTTTTGAAATCCAACTTTTCTCGCTTAACTGTCTTAGTACTTGCAATGGATCGTGATGCAGTTTGGAATTTCTGTGTGATGGTGTGGATAGATGTCTGCCTATTACACATCAAGACCCTCTTCAGCTGTCGGCAGTCTCTGTCAGTCAACAGACGAGGTCGGCCTGTACGATTTTGTGCTGTACGTGTCCCTTCAAGTTTCCACTTTACTATCACATCGGAAACAATGGACCTAGGTATGTTTAGGAGTGTGGAAATCTCACATACAGAGGTATGACACAAGTGACACCCAACCACCTGACCACGTTCGAAGCCCGTGACTTCTGTGGAGCGCCCCATTCTGCTCTCTCACGACGTCTAATGACTACTGAGGTCACTGATACGGAGTACCTGGCAGTAGGTGGCAGCACAATGCACCTAATATGAAAAACGTACGTTTTTGTGTGTGTCCGGATACTTTACATCACATAGTGTCTGTAGGTTATAAACAGTTCTGGTACTTTTTTTCTTTTCTGTGATATATTACAAATTTAAAGCTCTGCTTATAGATTTCGTGGATGGTGATCTAAGCGTTATATTGTAGTTCCTTTATTACAGCAGTTCTTTTTCTTCTGATAACTGCCATTTCAAATTCCCTTTTCGTACTTCACAGATCTAGGAATTAAACATACGTTTTGATGTTCTGTTTTGGATGAAGTCGCCTACTCTTACCAACAAACTGTGTATTTTATCTCCCACGTCGGATTGACAACTCTTGTAACTTAGTTAATGACCAAGGCCTGTTAGCTAACACACAGTCATCACATGTTTTGGTGGTACATATTGACCAGAATGTAAATAGGAAAAAGAAAAAGAAAAAAAAAAAAAACCTCGTCCTATAACATCTTACACCGCAGTTCGAGGGGTTCGTACTCGTGGTTCACAAACCTAGGAAAGAAAACAAATGGTAAATCAACACACATTGTTTACTTTCATTCAATGATGTCCTATGGAGTAGCTCCCTGGAGCGACGCGACTCGTGTTTGAGGAAAAAAAAAGTTTTTGTTACAGGATAACGTAAAGTAAGACAGTAAGAACAATAGTAAGTAGTTACCTATTATCACATTTGAACTACAGCTTCACAGTTCGTATTACATTTTCTCATGAAATAATTCGTAAATAATCACAAGGAATCACACTACAATATTAGTAGAAAAACTAACTTTATTCTGAGAATGTGTTACCAAATCTTTGATCGCTTACCTAAGGAGACGAAAAACTCAACAGATTTGTAAAGTTAAACTTGTATATAGGTTGAAGAAGTTGCTTTTTGGAAACATCTGTTCAAGAGAAGGTTCTAAGTTTTGAAACTTTACGATTATTCCATACAAAACTTCCTTTTGTTTTATAACGTAATCTGCAAGTAGACATGCTGTCATTTTGAAATAAGAACAATATTTAATATTCCGTTCTTCGCCATTGTGATTTATCGTACAACCAATTTGAACTTAACTCCCACAATATTATCTCCTTTGCCAGTGGCGGCATTTCCTTTGACACCACAAGAAACGTGCAAGTCATAATTTAAAGTCCACAAGATAAGGGAAATGTCCAGATGAGTTTCGTGGCGTTCAGTCATACTTTGAGTCAAACTTTGAGGTTATGCAAGTAAATTTTTTAATTTTTTTTAAGAAATGTAGAAAAATTCTCTTATCACACAACCTTTTAGCGTTTTTTACAGGCCTGCGTAGTCTGGGACAGGCGTCATTGTCTCGTAAAGCGACGACCGCAAGTGCATCACCTACTCCGGGGTGTTGCGTCGTTTTAAATCTGCAGGTGTGTGTGTTCCACATGGAGGAATGCTGGAGTAATATTGCGCGCGAATCTATGAAAAAATCGTCGAAATAAACTAGGAAATTGTCTGTGTAGTAGTTTCGAATCAAACTTCGCTCTAGGAAACTAACCGAATGGATGAAAACGCTAATATTTTCCAAAGAAATAGAAAAAAGTTTGTCGCGTGTAAGTTCACAGAGTATACGTTTTGAGAGATGTACTTAGAAAATACGAAGGGTTCCAAAATAGACCATTGAACTGATATTTGTGTTACGTTAATCCAAATTAGAAAGTGTTCTAGTTTTTTCGATTCAAAACAAACCGTCCTGCGAATTCGAGAACGTGACAAAATATCGACAACATTTTCTACAATTGAATTTATCTTGCCGTGCGTTTCTTGATAACGATCGAAAGCAGCCGGCGCTCTACAGGCGCAGAACGTGGACAACTAAAGAAATCGTTTTAACATTATGCAACAGTTCAAGCAATGGAGTTACATGAATTGTCTACCTCTCTTTGATACTACAGATATACGTACTTTACCGGTGAGCTGATCACGTATTTAGGAAATATTTTCACGTTTATACACTGTGAAAAGAAATATGTTCATTTGTGGCACGTATTAGAAAGTCGTTGTATTTAACAATTCCTGTATTTCCAAACTTTCGGAAAAACTTGATTCACGTAACTGGAGTACGGATTCCTCATGTTGGATTACCTTCATAATGTCGAGAAAACAGCAATAGTACAGTAATCAGTATTCAAAACAGTTAAGGGAATTCAGAAACGCATCTTAATTCCATGAACAGACATGTTAATGACGTATTACGTTAATGAGATTCCTGTAGAAACGAAATGCGTGTTGGAATTCGATGTATCAGTGCATAAGGTACCGACCTAGTGAATCATTTAATGATGGTTCGATTCAGTGGTTCTTCAGAACTCCAATGCAACAGACTGTATTCGACGTGCTAAAATAGGAAGTTAGTAGTGGTTTGGTATGTTGCGTAGCAAACAATATTTAGTTTGTGTTTGTAAAAGCGCAACGCAATATAACACATTTTTATTTTGCGATAAAAACACTTCCTCACTTGGGTTGCCAGAAAATGCACAAGGCACCGGCTTTATCTTCTCGCTCCCGCGTCAATGGTTTTACAATCTCATTAATGTTCAGTTATTCCCACTTAACGTTCAGTTTGTCATTTGCTACATTATGCTTGAAACGCATGGAAGAACGTGCATGACAGCTGACAAGAGTTGCATTCGTGACAATAATCGAATAGAACAGATTTATTTATATTTTGGCGTTCAAAATTAAGCGAGCACTGAGGACGTCATTAAACCAGTTATTGAATTTGACGACGGTCGGATGTCATCTGTGACTGAAATTCCATTTTGACTTCAAAGCACTTGATCACTTTATTCCTGTTTCAAAGTGGATCTGCATTTGTTCACCGCAGATAACATTATAGCGTGCGTTATCGACTGTGTGTTTCAGTTCGTGTGGCCGTGCCCAACATTCCACTATGGAGAGGTTTGCATCCAGGTTTTGTGGCGACACGTCACTCACGGCCACTGATGATAATTTATGAACTCTAAATCTTAAGAAGAATATTTTTGTGAGCTAAATATTCGTTGACGTAGTAAACGAATGAAGAATGAAAATCTGAACCTTTCTGTGTGTCAAAAGATTAAAAAGCGATGTATCTCTCTTCGAACATAACTAACTTGTTTCTGGAAAACTGGAAGATATCGCAGAATTATGCTGCTCATCTTAAAAAAACGAGACAAATTACAAAATAAATTATTTATTTAGAACGTTCTAATTGCCGTACGAGGAAACTGGCTGGTTATGACTACCAACAAGCAAGTTTTTGTTCCACGTGCCACTAATACTGTGGCACTGCATTTTATTTGTGAGACTACACATACAGAAATTCATCAGTAATGTTTTAGCTAGTAGAACTGTAGTAAAAAAAAAAGCCATTTCTCGTATCTTCCGAATTTTTTTACGAGTGAACTACAAAATCAAATAAAAGACAAAATCTTTCAGTATTTACTTCTGTTTCGTACACACGTCCATTCTTGGCATCAGATGTTGCAAAGTTTAGTGTAGAGCTTGCGGTGTTGTTGAGGAAGAAATGAGAACATCAACAGGTCTTTAAGTATTGAATGTGATAAGCATGGTTGGCATTTCAATTGAGGTACGACATGATATGCATGAACCGTGGTCTTTTCTTTTTTGAATACATTGACTTGTTCCTAGTCTTCTGTTTCAGATTGAGAATTTTTAATAACTACTCGAGATGCATAAGTATGAGACACTTTGATTATACTGCATTTGGATATCTTACATGGCTGCATTGACAACAACGTTTTCAGCAGGATCTTTAAAATCAAAGAAGTCTGTTGTATGCATTGTAATTACGTGGAATGAATTCATAGCTTTAGCTTTCGTAACATTTTCTACTCACACTTTTTTTGTATGTTCGCCTATCCAAAGCTTTTACAAATTACCTTATTCCCGTACAAAGATATTTTATTGATACAAACAAAAATTCATCCGAACTTCGCATACGACACAAACTGTATATCTAGTAAATGGAGGACACCTTGACGCTTGGCATAAAGACCATGCGCCATCTATTAATGAATGTTGGAAACATTTTATCCACAGTTTTGCCCTTGGAAGAAGTCTGGGGATATGCAACAGAGCACCAAAAACACCACAACACTGGAAACGCTTTTTTTTTCAAATAGCACTTTTTAACATTTGAACTGTTTAAATACTCATTTCGTAATTCAACTTTACGTAGTGAAATGTACCAAAAAAAAAAACCTTCGTAGAAAGATTATACATTAGCGACCAATTCCTTATTCACTGTCCCCAAGCTGTTACCGTTCACATCGCTGACTCTTCGTAATAATTTTATTCTGACACTTACCACTTTAATTATAAACGTAATTTGTATTTCTATTTCTTTTGCAAACGAAATTTCTGCGGCTAACTCATCACTTCAGTAGTCATATATAATTAGTGTTGAACGCTGTTAGTCTTGGGACAGCAAACACCAAAAACTTCGATGAGGTTTCCAATATCGAGAGATTTCTCTCCGTGCGGTCCTGGCGGCAGCCCAATAGCAGTGTCCTAAGGAACCCTGCCCACACGCGATGATGCGACGTACGTTAGAAATAACGCTCAAGAAGGAGACACTGACGTACTCTTAAAACATTCGTCTTAATTAAACTTGCAGTATGTATGTATGTATTGAACTTGGAACCTAGAACGACCCCTCAGCCGACCGGTGTGGCCTTGCGGTTCTAGCGCTTCAGTCTGGAACCGCGTGACCGCTACGGTCGCAGGTTCGAATCCTGCCTCGGGCATGGATGTGTGTGATGTCCTTAGGTTAATTAGGTTTAATTAGTTCTAAGTTCTAGGCGACTGATGACCTCAGCAGTTAAGTCGCATAGTGCTCAGAGCCATTTGAACCATTTGAACCAACGACCCCTCAGTAGTACACAACTCCGTAACAGGCTACAACAGTCCACTCACCCCACCGCCGCCCACAACGAACCCCAGGGTTATTGTGCGGTTCGGCCCCAGTGAATCTGGTATTTAGTTCGGTCGTTGTGTTAAGAGTACGGAAATTAAAGGGCGCAGAAAGCCTATTCGTCTGCAACAGCCCCAAGGGACCAACGTCCTTAACGTCTTCATCTCACAGGCGGATCATCAGCAACAGTGACACATAAGTTCAATCCAGTAGACACTGCAGACACGTCTGGAATAGAAACCAGCACACTGACAGTAAAGCTGCTGATAAGGAACTAGACACCGCCACCACCAGTCATCTCTTTGCCGGTCGAATACTTCCGCCTCCAGTATTGTGTCTCACTGTTTAGAGGCACAAAACGCATGGGTGTTTTCAGCTCGTTACTAAATGCAAATACGTAGGAGGCCGAGTTGATAGGAGCTGAAGGAGTCCAGGTTGCAATAATATGCTGTACGGCACACTGTTAGAGAGAAGGATTATTATTCAAGAAACACATAGTACAATGAAAATCACTTATCTTCAGTAGTTTGTAGGCCGGCAGCTGCGGCTATGAACTAACAATATCGAAACATGGAATACCATGAACTAATACGACATATTCTCAGGGACTACGCCTGGTGAGCCCTCCTCAGAGAATCAATGCAAACAGAACTGGCTGAGGGCCGATTATGAAATCTAGCTAAGAAGTGAACGAGGCACACTCCAGTTCCGTCGAGCTGCACAGCCCGCTAGAGTGCGCTGTGCTCGGCTGACGACTGGCTGCCAACCTTGTGTTGGCGCGGCGTTGTAGTAATATCTGTGGCAATGATACTACACCCAGGATTCAAACTAACCAACTTAAAAGTCAAACATCACCGCTAGAATGTGCATTACCAAGCTTGGTTGCACAGCAAGATAACCCGGATTAAAATATAAATTATTTTCTTTTAAACTCGAATTTTGAAAATTTAAAAATAGTCGAATATATTAGAAAGTGGTGCCATTTCCTGACTCCTAAATGAAATACGTTTTGAAGACCAAGCTACTGAAGATCAGGATAAAATATTGATGCTGTTGGATAGTAATGACCTTTTCGATAAAATTTAATAGACTACCTAGATATATAAAGAGATGAATTAAAATTCTTCTGATGCATTCGTAACTGTGTCCCTGCAGTTCAGTTATTAAACACCGTATGTAGTCGTTAGTATTAACTCACCTGTAGCCTTTCCAGAAGCAATTTTAAGGTGACTAGCTGATTCCTTCAACGAAGACTTTACCCAGAGAATCTGTACAAGAACAGGTGATATCCGCTACAAAAACGTAACAGAGGACGATCTCGTGGCGTATAACATAAACAAACTCTTCTGTAATTAGAAATATTTGAAGAAAGGTAGGTAGGTGCAGATTTATCCTACCAAAGACGACGACGACGACGACGACGACGACGACGACGACTACTACTGCAATAACAACAACACATTCGAATTGGGGAAGCGTGCCGGCTGCGTTTTTTGCAAAGGAATCATCCTGGCATTTGTGTTAAGCGATGCGAGTGAGTATTTGAGCATCAGTTTTGTGTTACGGAAAAAGAAAGTGCGCGACAATCTGTAGCTGAGCAGTATGAAGAAGAAAACCGCTTACGTCTCATTTATACGAAATTGTAACAAAACAAAAATTGAATTATTGTAGTGGCTCCTGTGTATAAACAACATGTGCAGCCAAATTTCGTAGACATGACGAGGTCGCCTTGTTAGAAATAAGGCGTATTTCGTGAAACATTTGCGCTTCAGGAAAATGCTCGACGAGCTGAATTCAGCAAAGCCAACGAACATCGGATGGAGCATAGAGCTCAGGTAAACGTATTGCTTCGCCTTTCTTACCTGCAGCGTACGGACCAGACCTATCGTGCTAATAGGGATGAGATCTTTCGCGGAACAGGGAGCGTCTTATCACAGTCCACTGCATTGTTGCCTTGAAGATTATACATGTGGTTGTAAAGATATAGTGACGATGCACACGCCGTTAAAAGTTGAAATACGTTCATTCTTAAACACATGCATGTTAATATAAGAACTCGATCTTCCTCTACCTGTCATATGGCTTAGAGCTCAGAAATTGCTGTTACTTGGGCTGGTAATCTACTATTAGTTATCATTCAGCGCTTTACTACAGGTCTGATGCTGCGTTACGCTTCTCTTAGCTGTCTGCTCCACCACTTAGCGGTTTGTATGAATGTGCCGTGAAACATACTGTGAAAAAGAAAGCTGTGCTACATCCGCCAGAAGTTCAGACACACAGTGCTCCCGGCTTAGAAAATAAAGAGCTAAAAATCATTGTCCCTCTTTGTTCCAAGGAGAAAAAGAGGAAGGCAGCCGGCTCTGAATTTTAATGAGCAGCCACTATGGTTTTCACTTGGCGTTATCTGGAGAAATCTCAGGACAGCTAAATATCAGAGGTCACGGCACGACTGAAACCACAGGGTTCACGTCTAAAATGTGGAGTTGGTGCGTCGGTTGCTATTCCGGACGGACCAGTTACAACTCGAAACATTTCTGTGTGTCAGAGTAATATTTACAGTACTTGCGCTGTGGACATCGTCAAATATTGCAAGCCCCTCAAACGATTTCATTCACGGTACGGGGATCGGTCACTGTACCCGCTAGGACGGAAAGTGCCAGGGTATAAGTTGCTTTGACTGGATCCTCTAGCTACAGGGTGATTATTTCTTCCGAGGAGAGAAACACTGGAAATTTTGACAACTGTACCGAACGATCACACGCATACTACTGTGAGCGCGTCCCCCCCCCCCCCCCCCCCCATCACATTGTCGTAGCTACTACCATGTTTAAGCAAAATAATCCAAGGGTACCTAATGTTTTCGGATGAATTGGAATATTTATTCAGAGGTTTTTTGGCTAATATGAATGTGAAAGTCTGTTGTACTGAAAAAGTACTAGTAAAATTTCATATTGTGAGACTTCCGGTGTATGTACTAACCTAAGACCAAATTTGATCTCTAGCTAATAATTGTCGATACTGCAGTTGGTTGTTTCGTATGAGAAGGAGATATCACTATCGAAGAAACCACTCTCCGCAAGCTACTTTGCTGTATAATTATTCTTAGCTACTTGCATGGCTCAGTTCTTGTAAAAAACGCCTTTGGTACTCGGGAAAACTTTCCGTGTCATTCTACCATATTCAGATGGTATAAAAGAGTATGAAAGGAGGGGACTTCATGAACTCAGGGATGTGCCCACCCACCGCCCCGGTTCTTTCTCTTAATAAGTCACTGAATTTTACTGCAGTGGGCAGGATGTCTGTTCTTGAAATACCGTGAGGCAAATCCTCGTCGAATCTGTCTGCTCGAGGACTTTTCACAGTTTCTCAGCAACAAAATAAAGTGACGTTCAGTTTGTCTGTGTGGTCACATCGTGTCTCGTGATATAAAGAAACTCGAAAAATTTGAAAGTGAAGTATATAGGATGTCCCAAAACAACACCGTCAAAATTTAGGAACATGGTCCTTATACAGAAATAAGTAAAAAAGTCTAGTAAACCTGGACTCCAAAATGCATACCTTAAGAGCTATGAGCACTTTTTCATTTTCGCTAGTGTGAAACACATCTCTTCTGCTAAACAAGTACTTATATTTCGTAATAGATGTGCTTTAGAGCCCATGTTTATTAGTTAGCCTTTTTTTTTGTTTTTGGTGTAGGGAACGTGCCCCTAGAGTTGATCGGTGTTCCTTGGGACAGTCTGTATTTCCTCTATTCCAGGCAGTGGAGACCATCGTCTTCACTATTATTATCCAGTCAGTTCTCGAAAGAAATCGAGATTTACAGCTTTTTGACCACTTCGCCAGAAAAACTTTGTTTGTCAGGAAGAGGATGGCACCTGTTTTTTTCACTCAAAGCTCAGCAGTGAGACGTGTACTGGTTAAAATCGTTACGTAAGTGATACGCGGAAGATATCTTTTTTCTCGGTACATCACTTTGTAATTGACAATTGAGACACAGCGGAGATGATGGCGATTTTCTACCGAGGAGAGTGTGCAAGCCTGGGACCAAGGGACGCCTTACTGATGGGAGACGCTTTAAGAGAAAAAAGGCTGAAAGTGGTTCGAAAGATGAATACACACAAGGATGTAAACTGCCATAAAAGCGAAGAACTCGGAAGGAGAGGAGGAAACGAAATGAAACTTCACAGAGCGAGATACGTGCTGTAATTGCAATGATTACAAAATAAGTCAAAATTACAAGAAAACTTGGCAGTATGAGGCTACTTATTAGTGTGATATTGCTATACCCTCTGGCCTAGATGCACGGATTGATTCGGTTGGCTCCCTACACCACGACGCCAGAAGTAACAGCGGTGTGCCTCTCCAAAGCATTGGAAGAATGGGATCTCTCCGCACGTCGCCATGAGGGGTACTAGCGAACGATGGTTATCCCAGGTAGTGCAGAACAGCGATTCATCGATGAACACAATACGACGCTATTCATCAGCAGTCCATGGTACCACTCCAGATGCAGCCGTTAGTGTTGTGTTGTATTAACGGCAGTTGACGTTCAGGACGATAATTACCCAGTCCGGCTGCTTCTAGTGTCTAACCAATGGTGAGGGATGATGCAATAAGTTGCAGGGAGTCAATCACTTGTTCTCGCCGGCCGGAGTGGCCGAGCGGTTCGCAGGTTCGAATCCTGCCTCGGGCATGGATGTGTGTGATGCCCTTAGGTTAGTTAGGTTTAACTAGTTCTAAGTTCTAGGGACTGATGACTTCAGATGTTAAGTCCCATAGTGCTCAGAGCCATTGGAACCACTGGAACTTGTTCTCGGTTGGCTGTTGCAAGTGTGAAGGGTTTACGGAGTGCTAAGCGCACATTATGGCGATCCTACCTTGTGGCGGTCAGACATCGTCAATCGGGTACTTGACAGCGAGTTCCTGTTCAGTTTAACGTCGGGTCACTGTCGCATCCGAATCCCTCGCAAATTTGGATATTGCACACTTTGACCAGCCGACCAGCTGGAGACGCACAGTGAGGTTACTTCCGATCGCTCAGTGTCTGATACTGTTAACGTCACTGAACAAGAAGAAAACTAACGCACTCTAGTAGCCGTTGTAGCTGTCAAAGAGAGTTGCAACCCTAACATTTACGTACCCGCTGATGATGTGAATCTATACAAAGTCGACATCTGACGCTGTGAGAGACATTGTAATAGAAAACGTTCGTAACAGTAATTGGCATTAATGCTCTTAAGCTCTTCCCAAGTGAGAGGTGAACGCCAACAGCAGAATAAAATGCGTTGAATTCTCTCCACCACCTGCGAAGCAATGCGTTGCAATTTCGCTTTCTGCGTCACAGACCGAACCGAGCACAACACGTATTGGAGTATAGCCTTCTGAACCTGAAGTACCTATTCGTTTTATTTAGAACTAGAAGTTTCTTATTACGCAAGTATGTCGTTTCACGACAGCAGCACATTAAATATAAATGAAAAGACACGTAGTTTTGATTGTGAAACGGAAAATGGTTCGTCGATGATCAAATGTGCTAACGTATGTAATGCTATTTCGAAATGTATGGCTAGGGAGGTAAACCTCCACAAAAGCTTTACACAACAAATGATAGCACTATTTTCCAGTGAGTATGTAGAAGTGAAAATTTGTCTGAGATTACTTTGGAAGATATGGTGCAAATATTTTTGATAACATTGATAAGGCTTGTGGAAATAGCGTATTTTGTAGCAGCCTGATTTCTTTCAAAATTGGGGTATCTACGGTCGATGCCTGGCTGGTCACGTAACAACCAACACCACTGTTGTTGAAATATGTTGTCAGTGACGTAGTGTGCAGCAGAAAGATGAACATTTTTATAACTCTTTTTGCAACATACTTGAGACCTAGAACCCACTGACACATCCAGAATATACAAGGAATTTTCCCTTTTCCCTTACTCCCTTGTCTGTATTCGGAAACAAAATCTATTTGGTTTTCGCGCCTTATGAAGCCGGCAACTGGCGCTGGAAAACGTTTTATTCACAGATAATACTGGCGAGTAGCAGTACCATGCGATTTATGAACGCTCACCAACTGCGTTGGAAGGCACGACGTCATCTGCTTCCGCGTTCACGTCTCGTATGAGGGCAGCCTTAGCGATGAATAAACAAGCACCCGCGTGAAGCTGAAAGGCTGCAGAGAAGTACGCCTACGGGGGCCCATGAGGATGTCTTCTAAAACTTGTTAAGCAAGTCTTATGTGAGAAGGAACCGAAGAATGTTGTACCTGTTACTGTAATGGCTACTGGACGACTGTTAAAGACAGGCACGCAATATCGAAAGTCGAGCCACTCGTAATAGTGAAAATGTCACTTCAGTGACTACTCGCGAGGAAAAAGCGTGTATATTATGCAAAGTAGCAACGTTATACAAGAATTTACCTATTCCCTCTCCTGTACGGAAAACTACAATCCTAGTTGCATTTTTCATTTTATAATGAATTTGTTAAGGTTTTTTCTTTATAATTTGCATACTGTACTTTCTTTTGTGTCCACACTTTGGTGCAAAAATTTTGTATTGTAATTCTAATTTAATCAAATGACACTAAACAAAAGAAAACACTGCCACACTTCATTACTGTGAATCCATAGAAAAGAGTTGCTCTGTAGATTTTCAGTTCCCTTATAAATTTTCTCACTCTTCCCCATTACTCAGCCTAGGCGTCAAGCAGACTGTACTCTCCAAGATTTCTACCAGTGTATTTTTAATCCCTCCTGAAATATTGTGATTGGCTCTGTATCCAATTACGCACTCTGTTGAGTAGCGGCAGCGTAAGCGTAACCAGAGTCTTTCAGCTTAGTTTTAATTAAGGCTACAGGCTACCCATTACATTTCATTAACTCAGGTTAATTCGTTATGGCATTCATTATATGATTGATGGCGCTGGAAAACAAATTGGTAACGATCAGATCCATACTATGAATGCACTACTGCTCATTAAAATTGCAGCGCCAAGGAGGATAGCAAAAACCGAAGCTTTGTGCGTATACAGTATAGTAGGAAGAAAGCATTATTAATTCTGTAGTAGGTGATTTTGCAGTATGTACAGGTCGCTAAATTCAGTAGACAGAGGTGCCGCCGGCATCTCGTGGTCGTGTGGTAGCGTTCTCGCTTCCCACGCCCGGGTTCCCGGGTTCGATTCCCGGCGGGGTTAGGGATTTTCTCTGCCTCGTGATGGCTGGGTGTTGTGTGCTGTCCTTAGGTTAGTTAGGTTTAAGTAGTTCTAAGTTCTAGGGGACTTATGACCACAGCAGTTGAGTCCCATAGTGCTCAGAGCCATTTGAACCATTTGAACAGAGGTGCCACTTCTGACAGAAGCAATTGTTGTAACCCGGTAGGACATCGAGACTAACTGACGAGGAGAACACGGCAAGTGCCATCACCCGCTTTTACAGAAACTTCGCTCAGTGGAAGTGGAAGAGGAGTCGAAAGAAGCGAACACATGTCGGCTTAACCGTAGATAGACGATTTCTGGAAAAGGAAAAAAAAACCGATTGTCGAAGTTTTCGAGGTATTTTGTGTGTCCTTTACCGAGCTACATCCTCAGACGAAATGGTGGCTCAGTGGTTTGTGTCTCGGCTTCTTAATTTTGCGCCCCGTGTTCGAAATAAGATTATTGATTATTTTATTTTTATTGTTTTCGTTTATCTACCCACGTCTGTAGAAAGTTACTACACGAGTGTTTCTTATCAAACTAGGGGATGCAAGTGCGTTATATTAATTGTAAAATTACAATTGGATGTCACTTTACATGTATTTTGTATGTTTGTATGATGACTTTCTGATATTTCATTCTCGTTTCTATTTTAATATTTTATTCATATGTTTATTCTTCAGGAAGATTCGGTGCATTCCCTTGGATGATACCGATCGTAGAAACATTCGAAACACACGTATTCCGGACAGCACGAGCACCGCGCGAGGGCAGGTGTGCCTCAATGACATTTCTTCGAATGAATCTCACTCGGGAAAGAAACGTTGTTAACGTTACTGAAGATGTGGCTTTAATTTCGCGTAAACCATGCGTAACGGATCACTTTTCCTAAAAGTGGCGCTTGCAACTGATTATTCGGACGCGTGGCGCAAAATTAAAAACCCGCGGCGCTTGCCTAAGGATATTGCGCGGTAAAAGGCGCATAAAGTAATTCGAAAACGGTCGAATATCTAGTGATAGTCTGAGAGACATGTTCGCTTATAATGACTCCTCTTCCACTGAACGAAGTTTCTAGGATATCTGGAGCTGGCAGTTGCCGTGTTCTCCTTGTGAGCCTCGATCACTGATAACTGTACTTCAGTCCATGCTAATTCTACCGCAGAGTTGATCATTTTTGGTGGTTGGCAAATGGTAGGATCCTAGTGTCTCGACAGTCGACCGTTGTGGCCGAGCGGTTCTAGGCGCTTCAGCCTGGAACCGCGCGATCACTACGGTCGCAGGTTCGAATCCTGCCTCGGGCATGGATGTCTGTGATGTCCGTAGGTTAGTTACGTTTAAGTAGTTCTAAGTTCTAGGGGACTGATGACCTCAGATGTTAAGTCCCATAGTGCTCAGAGCCATTTGAACCATTTTTTTAGTATCTCGACAACCGATGGTCAGATGTTTTGAATGGGTAAGAGATCTGGAGAACGTCCTGGCCACGGCAATAGTCGGAACACACTCTGTACCGAGGAATGTCGGGGCAGCACGAACAATATGCGATCTTGAGTTACCTCGTTAAAAGATAACTTCACAGGCATCTCTAGTTTACGGAAAGCCTCTAGCCGTCACACATCAGATGTGTGACGCCTGTTGCACAAATTACCTACTATACTAATGAGAAGTGTTCATGTTGCGTTTATTCCGTCGTGCCAGGTGCTGTGCTTTTATGCGCCAAACGTCGTCGCACTGCCCGTGTGAATGCTTGCCTCGCTGCACACAAACCCATTTCCTGACAAGGCAAGTGACTTGGCTGTACCATCGTGCATGACAGAGTGAATAGTGTGTGTCCTTTCCGGCGCTAGTCCCTTAGGGCACTGATATGCATGGCGTTGAATTTGGCCCCCTGAACCTACATTCATATTTCATATTAGCACGAAAGTCATTAGATCCCTGGCAACACGCGCAGCAACATCGCGTTACAATAAACAGGAGCCTCGATAGGCCACGATTCTTCTGCTGTTGCATTCCGACCCGTGGTGGTCGACGATTTTCCTTTTTGCACGATGGGAAACACGATATTTTCACAGTTACATTAAAATTCAATATCTGTGTGAGAAACCTGCTGCGCATCTTTCCTTATACAGGGTATCCGGAAATTCCCATTACAAACTTCTAGGACTTGCAGAGGGGAATGAGTACATAATATTCTGAGTAGGAAACCATGTCCGGAAACGTACTGTTTCCGCGCTACAACCACTTAAACAAGTAATTGATTACGCGTGATCCGGATCATCACTTATTTTACCATTCCACTCATTAACAGCCAAGGAAATTGCTCGTGTACTCGTTGACGGATTGTCGTCAACGTAATGCAGTAGGGCCCGTTCCAATTCGGATGTGCGGCGTCCCCTTGGAGCACTACAGCCACGTCTGCTAATGGTGAAGGTAGCGTTTCTCGAAGCCGTTCCATAATTGTGGCGAAAAAGGTATGCGATGGAGTCTGACGTTGTGGAGAACGATCTTGATAAAGGCGATGACCAGCTGTTCCATTACCGTGAGCTTCGCCATTCAGATGCATCTTGTTGGTGCATTCTGCAAACGCGTACTCAACCGTGTTGCTCTAACACTCACAGACACGTGAATGAGGCTCGAACCAGGTCGGATTGGTACGATAAATGTCAGATGACATCGGCCGATCCGACGAAAGCACCCTCAACCATGACTATCTTGTTGCATACCTACCTAGTAAACATTTTTCAAACGGCTGTAGCACGAGAAAGATACGTTTCCGGACATGGGGTCCCTATTCAAAATATCATGTACTCACTTCCTCTGCAAGACGTAGAAGACTACTACCTACTTTTTGGCTGCGCTGAACTGCTGCTCATTTGCATATCTAAGCACGTACTACAGTTCATGTCAATTTGACATTTGTTTCGCACCACCTCTATGGTGTTGCAATTTTAATGGCCAGCGGTGTGTTATCATTGACAGATCTTCTTAAATAGGCTTCACCATTCAAGATGAAAAGAATGCAAAGCAATGGATCGAATCCAGACTGTCATTATACAGTATAACCTCGTTAACACGAGTCCGAAAGGACCGAAAACTCTAACTACAGTAATGCGTAATACATTACAGTATCAGTTACTTTACATTACTGTAGGCTTAAAACACTAAAAGTGACTGTAAAAGTACTCACGAAATACGCTATTTTCTTGGAAAAAATTCAAGCATTGTTCGCTGACATTGACGGGAACGAAAACACCTTGTAATTTCGTAACCAATTGTAGCTATAGCGTCCGTATATCTAGCACTGACTTCGGATGTTGAAGAAAATTGTTCTGAACTATCCAAGGAAGTAAATATCGCCTGACAGGTAGGTGGAATGGAATCTGTGTTCTCCTCCTCCTCCTCACTTCCTTCTGACGACTCTTCTTGCACCTCAGTCACAGCTTTAGACACGTCAGATTCCACAGAACATACTCGACACGATCATCTGAACTCCTCAAAACTAATGGCAGGGTTCGTAATGTCTTACAGAACTGTCCATTCATCGGGTGAAGTGGTGTCGTCTAATTCGTGGATATTTTCAGTGTTGGTATGTCTCTAGGCTCTGTTAACACATTGAATGTCATGGTATAGTTGGGTTACCGACCCCATGGGGCCATTTACTTTTTTTCAATATCCTGCTTTAGTTTGCTCCAAGTAAACTTGATAAGTGCAAATAAAGTGAAAATATGGCATTTTAGTAAGTTTTTTAATTTTTTGTGTGAGTTACATATGATTCACGTGGTCCCAGAGTAAAGGTACCAGGTGTTTCATTTCCTATGTCGCTAATAATTTCAGGTTTGTACTCCTGTTAGTTTTTCATTCCACAGCATTATTTGTGTACAGTTCCATTATTGCTTTCGTGCACTGTTGCTTCAGTCTTTATTCATTGTTTTTTGCTCCGTAACAAAGTGATATTGTGGCAGAAGAAAATGTCTCGTAGAAGATATGAAGATTAACAAAGGCATATACATCAGCTTTTAGATGAAGTTATGGACATAAGTGATGAAGATTCTGTGTCTTTATTTGGTGATAGCTCAGACGAATTTTTACCAGAAGTTCTGATGATGGAATCACATCAGTGAAGGTAGGAAGAAGAGTTTTATTTCCACGTTCAGTCAAAGAACCAGACTTCACAGCTGTAAAAAACAGGCAACAAACCGTGTTAGTGCCATAACTACTGCAGTTGATTCAGATTCAATTGAAGTAAGTGTAATATCAGATAGTTCTGAAGATGAAGATGACCCACTTAGTTCAAATTCTGATTCTGGGGGGCCAGTTACGGGTAAAAATATGAAAAACTTTACATTTATTCATTCCAGTTCTGGTGTAAATGCTTCTGCTACGTTAGCTCTCAAAGGCAAGATACCATACGATTTCTTCAAATATTTTGTAACCGATGAAATTTTAGAATATGTGACCCAACAAACAAATTTTTACGCAAAACAAGTCTTAGAAAGTCAATCAGCAATTGTTAATTCGCGACTGAAGAAGTGGACTGATGTCAGCAAAACTGAAATTAACCATTTTTAGGATTTTTGTTATGGATGTCACTAAATGTAAAACCGAGGATTCCAAATTATTGGCCAAGAAATATGCTCTATCACAACAATGTAAAAAATGTAATTTCACGCAATTGTTTTGAACTGCTTCTACGTATGTGGCATTTTTCCAATAACAACCAGTGCCCACCGGGAAACCGCTTATTCAAAATTCAGCCACTTATTGATAAATTACTGCAGAGATTTCAAAGTGCAGTTGTGCCCGAGAAAGAAGTTTGCATTGACGAAACACTTCTGCGATTTCGAGGAAGACTAAGTTTCATTCAGTATATTCAGGGCTATAAATTCGGAGTTAAATTGTTCAAACTTCATCTAAAGGGTGGCTATACCTGGAATATGAAAGCTTACTGTGGGAAGAATACGAATCCTGGTGTTCCTCTTGCCACTTCTGTTGTTATGAGCCTTATGAGTGGATTACTAAATGAGGGCAGAATCTTATAGACAGACAAGTTTTACACAAGTGTTCATCTAGCACACTAGCTTCCTGAACAATCAACACATTTAGTTGGTACTCTAAAATCAAACAGAAAACTGAATCCTCAAGATGTACAGGTAAAACTGAAGAAGGGGCAACACAAAGCAAAGGAACGTACCACAGGTGTAGCAGTACTGAAATGGAAAGATAAGAGGGATGTTCTGATGCTGAGTACTGTTCATGGAGAAGAAGAAGAAGAAGAAGAAGAAGAAGAAGAAGAAGAAGAAGTTCAAACCAGGAAGGGCACAAAGAAAAAACCAGCAATGATAATAGACTATAATCAAAAGTTTTTTATAGATCTTGCTGACCAAATGAAGTCGTACTCGCATTGTCTAAGGCGGGGTGTGAAATGGTACAGGAATCTTGGGATTGAATTGTTGACAGGGTCAGCACTGGTAGGTGAATGCTCATGTGATTTACCGATACAGCAACAACAAGATGATCTCAATCACGGAATTCAAAGAGGAAGTGACTTTGAGACTACTCCATACAGAAGATGCCGATGAGACCGAGGCATTTCTCCCAAAGCCACCGCGTTACCCGCAGATTGTGCGCTTGTGAACATGGGAGCAGGCAGACGTAGGTGTACAGTGTGATACGAAAAAATGAAGAATGAATTTGGACGAGAGCAAGCTGTCAAGAAATGCAAACAAACTGCATGGAAATGTAAGAGTTGTCACTTATATTTTTGCGTAAAGTGTTTTTTCATAAAGCACAGTGCATACAAGTGTTAGAGAAAGAAAGTGGAATGACACAAATTTTTCAGTTTCATTGTTGTTGCAATTAGAGTTGAAGAATGTAAATAAAACTGTATGTGATTTGCAATCTACTGTGTAAGTAATATGTCAAAATAAATAATAAAAAAAAGAGAAGTCCAATACTACTGAGTCACGTGAGTTAGATACAACTCTTCGAATTCAAATGTCAATAACTACTCTTGAGTTCTTGAAAACCGTAGTCCACGAACACGATTTGCTGCTGAGGCCATAACCAATTCTAACACCGAGTCACAGCATGTTCCTTTGAGTTACAACTGTACCACGGAGTTTTAAATTGAAAAATGTCCGTGAGTTGTATTTACTTCACGTGGCCCGAAGAGAACACTTCCTGTAAGTTATATTTAACTCACGTGGCAGTCAGTGTGTGTTAAAGCACTTCTGTATATGATGTGGCTACGCTGAGTTCCGCACTGCTGCGATGGCCTTTATTACAAGTAGATCCCAGTTTGGTATTGCAGTATTGTTTGCAGTAGCACGAACTTCAGCTCTTGCAAATCGTTTGCGATAAGCTCTCTTCATGAGGGAAATGATGCCTTCGTCCAAAGACTGAAGGCGGCTTTTAGCATTTGGTGGAAAAAACTGATCTTTTATGCTGGTTAAGTTCAGATCCTGTACGTTATGGGCAGAACATCTGTCCATTGTAGAGAAGAATTCAGTTTTGAGCAACCATTCAACTGTTGAAACGAGGAAGCCACTTGCGAAATGATGTGTCGTCGCGCGAAGCTTTCTTATAGTGAGAGTAGATGCAAGATAAAGTGTCCATATTTATGTTTTTAAAATGAGGTATCTCACACATACCTATAACCCAAGGACGCAACTTCTCACTGCCGTCCGCATTACATCCAAGTGCAACATTTACACGGTGTTTGCTGCGTGCTCGACTGTGGCACTTGTCACCTTACATCCCCAGGGTGCAATTTGGAAAAATTTTGTTGAAAAGTACAGTTTCATTCATATTGAACGCATCACATGTGGCATACTTTTCACTTACTCGGTCAAATTTATCTAACCAGCTGTTCGCACTTTCATAATCATCAACTTTATTTGCTCACTCCAAATTTGCGCAGATGAAACTGAATGTCTCTTTTGGAAGCAGTGCAGCCAACCAGCAGAACAACTGAAGTCCTCAATGTCTACATTTTTGGCGGCCCCATTTGCTTTTGATTGAATCATGGGGCTACTTACAGGCACGGTAGATGCACGCATGTGTTTGAACCATTCTAGCAGTAACATCTCATGTCTTCATACTTGCGCTGCGAAGTGGTTTAAATTTCTTCCAGAACCTGATGCAGCAGCATTAATGATTTTTTCTCGATTCTTAGTTATGGCGGATAAAGCAGATTTGGGAATTCCAAACTGCTCTGCATTTGCTGTTTTCTTTGTACCACGGTCAGCTTCATCTATAATCTTTAGCTTTACCTCTACATTTAGAGCTACCTGTTTCTTCTTTGTAATATGTGATTGCACATACCATTGAATTTATTTAAATGCACTGCACACGATGCTTGTTGAGGTGATAATAGCGGCTGCCGACGTACAATATGTTAGAAAAAAGTACTGAAGAGTTAGCTTTGAGTTACATTTCTTGCATTCATTGCGGAAAAAATTAACACTTAAGAATACTGTAACATCGGAAGTTCGTGTTACGATGAAACTTAATTATGCTAGGGACTGAAAAAGAGTTCGTAATTCGCCTTAACCAGAATTCGTGTTAGCCGCTAAAACTTCCCATATAAACTAATGCATTCCTGCCGGGGCCAGTATTTTTTTTTTTTTTTTTTTTTTTTTAGAGTTAACAGCGAGTTCGTCTTCAGCGAGTTAACGCTAAGGAGGTTATATTGTACTCAATTGTGCGCCGCAATTTATATGCGGATTGAAATGCAGAAACACCTACAGGGTGTTTCAAAAATGACCGGTATATTTGAAACGGCAATAAAAACTAAACGAGTAGCGATAGAAATACACCGTTTGTTGCAATATGCTTGGGACTACAGTACACTTTCAGGCAGACAAACTTTCGAAATTACAGTAGTTACAATTTTCAACAACAGATGGCGCTGCAGTCTGGGAAACTCTGTAGTACGATATTTCCCACATATCCACCATGCGTAGCAATAATATGGCGTAGTCTCTGAATGAAATTACCCGAAACCTTTGACAACGTGTCTGGCGGAATGGCTTCACATGCAGATGAGATGTACTGCTTCAGCTGTTCAATTGTTTCTAGATTCTGGCGGTACACCTGGTCTTTCAAGTGTCCCCACAGAAAGAAGTCACAGGGGTTCATGTCTGGCAAATAGGGAGGCCACTCCACGCCGCCTCCTGTAGGTTTCGGATAGCCCAAAGCAATCACACGATCATCGAAATATTCAGTCAGGAAATTAAAGACGTCGGCCGTGCGATGTGGCCGGGCACCATCTTGCATAAACCACGAGGTGTTCGCAGTGTCGTCTAAGGCAGTTTGTACCGCCACAAATTCACGAAGAATGTCCAGATAGCGTGATGCAGTAATCGTTTCGGATCTGAAAAATGGGCTAATGATTCCTTTGGAAGAAATGGCGGCCCAGACCAGTACTTTTTGAGGATGCAGGGACGATGGGACTGCAACATGGGGCTTTTCGGTTCCCAATATGCGCCAGTTCTGTTTATTGACGAAGCCGTCCAGGTAAAAATAAGCTTCGTCAGTAAACCACATGCATATCGCCGTCATCAATCCTGTGCACTATATCGTTAGCGAATGTCTCTCGTGCAGCAATGGTAGCGGCGCTGAGGGGTTGCCGCATTTGAATTTTGTATGGATAGAGGTGTAAACTCTGGCGCATGAGACGATACGTGGACGTTGGCGTCATTTGGACCGCAGCTGCAACACGGCGAACGGAAACCCGAGGCCGCTGTTGGATCACCTGCTGCACTAGCTGCGCGTTGCCCTCTGTGGTTGCCGTACGCGGTCGCCCTACCTTTCCAGCACGTTCATCCGTCACGTTCCCAGTCCGTTGAAATTTTTCAAACAGATCCTTTATTGTATCGCTTTTCGGTCACATTAAACCTCCGTTGAAAACTTCGTCTTGTTGCAACAACACTGTGTTCTAGGCGGTGGAATTCAACACCAGAAAAATCTTCTGTTCTAAGGAATAAACCATGTTGTCTACAGCACACTTGCACGTTGTGAACAGCACACGCTTACAGCAGAAAGACGACGTACAGAATGGCGCACCCACAGACTGCGTTGTCTTCTATATCTTTCACATCACTTGCAGCGCCATCTGTTGTTGAAAATTGTAACTACTGTAATTTCGAAAGTTTGTCCGCCTGAAAATGTACTGTTGTCCCAAGCATATTGCAACAAACGGTGTATTTCTATCGCTGCTCGTTTAGTTTTTATTGCCGTTTCAAATATACCGGTCATTTTTGAAACACCCTGTAAATAGAATCGGTGCTAGCATCACTCCATCCTCCATTTTGTGGCATTGACAGATGTTCATTATTTCGCTTCACCAAACGTTTTGACTCTCCTGGTTGATCTCCATGCGTTAAAGCTCTTTAGCGTTTTCATTTCTTCACGCCTTTTACTAATGAACGTAGCCCCTGACCTACGCCCGAAATTTCACGAGCGTAACTGTCATAAATAGTGGATACCTCCCTTTTTGTGGCATTTTCAGCAGCGCTCAGTAGCTATTTTACTTCTGTCGACGGAGAGGACGTATTGATATCAGTTTCAAATCCCTTACGTCTATCCTGATTTAAGCCTCAACATGGTTCAAATTCGGCCACAGCGGCCGGCATTTAAGCCTCATCGTATCATCACTTCAGATGAATGCCGAGAAGGATGCTAAAATAAAGTTTTTATTTTTCACAATAAAAGTCAATCATCAGTTGCAAATATATTTTTATTATGCTTTACCGGTTTCGCCAAATTAATTTGTCATCTTCAGAAGCTTAGTACCGATACTGGTTTAGCAGATATCAACATATTATTCATATGAGCATAATGCTATGATATGTCCAGAAATGTACATATTGTATGTGGTCATTGTAAATGCAGATTGTCAGTATGTGTTTACAATAATCACATACAGTATGTATATTTCTGGACATACCATGACATGCGTCTGTGAAAATATCTTGGAATCTACTAAACCAATACTAAGCTGAAGATGACTAATTAGTCGAAACCGGAAAAGCAAAATAAAAATATAATTGCAGCTGACGACTGAATTTTATTCTGAAAAATACATACTACAGTTGCTCAAAATTACAGCCACGAATAAAATAATAAAGTCGTTTTTGGTTTCTCTCCTCATCCTTATATAGTACAAACGTGACCTCAGTATCCAATGCCCCAGACGTCGACAGGACATTCTCTTTTCATATTTGGATTTCAACCGTTATAGTTATAATTACTGCGACGTACCCCTCAGGGCAACATGTAGCTTCAAGACATGCACGACTGCCGTAATGATGCACAGCCGAATTCATCTTCCCTTTCCAGGTAGTGCTCTGTCACTGATGACAGGGTAGCGTTGTTGAAGATACCAGTTACGAAGTTATTTACGCTAATTGCGTAATTATACCGTTGCTCGTTACCTTCCCTTTCGAGAGAATAGTTGCAACTTCCAGAGCTCCGACGTCTTTGCCTGTGTATTGCGCGTTCGACGTCGCCACATCTTACTCTAATTGTCGCCAACCAGAGAGCTGTGACATAGTACCTTGTGCCTCAGAGAAAGTGCGCAAGGTTGCCCTTCATGCTCTCGTGATAGCTATTTCTTGTGGGCAGTTGTTAGGCGTCTACTTATTATGTGCAACTTGTACTAGCATCATCTTTCGTACACCATGAAGAGGCGATGGAGTGCCTATTACTTAAATGCACAACTGTTTTCGTCATGACGTACTTGACTGGGTCCACGATGATGTCCGTTCCCAGAACAAAGCTAATCCCTACCAGCAGGTATCGTTTGCACCTCTTGGCTTGCTCTTACGTTCGCAGTTGCAGTTGTATGAATAATATATTGCTTATGGCCTTTTTTCAAATCTTACTAAAGTTGCAAAAGCAGCCAACACCAAGATACTGTTTCATGTGGGTATTTCGTGTTAAACAATTTCCTTACTGTGTACTTCCAAGTAGGAACTGTAAGCAAGCGATGTTCCATCGAGTAACTGCAGAAAAGTGAAATCTTAACAAAACCGTGGTGCACAACAGCATGGGATGGTGTGATACTTGCATTTTCTACTTTTGTAACTTAGCTACGGTTGAAATCTGTAAACGAAATACCATACAGAAGGCATGTGCTACCGTTTCTAAAAAGTTTGGAGTCCTCATGAAGTAGGTATAACAGTAGATATAACAGTAGATATCGAACGAATTCAGACATGTGTTGCTACGTTCGTATACGAGATACGAAATTTTTCTGCTCGTACCTTTTACTTACTGTGCATGGTCCGCTTCAAAACACTCTCCTCCACAGCTGATAAACCGTTCCCAACGCCGTTTCCACTTCCGGAAGCTATCGTGGTACGCATTTTGCTGGATCGAGCGAAGCGCCGTGGCGAATATTCTTTTATCTCGTCTATCATTGCAAATCTTTGTCCTTTCAACGAGGTTTTCAACTTTGGAAATAAGGAAAGTTATGTTTCACTTAAGGAACATCTTGTTCTCATTTGCGCGATACAAAAGTTCTTCACAGATTGCGAGGCGGAGGTCCTTCTGGTCTAGATTCACGAGCCGTGGGACGAACGTGGTGACAATATGATACATTCCAAGACGCTCTGTCAGAATTTCATGACATGATCCAACTGAAATGTTACAGTCTCCTGCAATCTGTCGGACAGTCTGTCTTCGATTGGCACGCACAATTTCCTTGACGTTCCTGGCATGAGGGCGTCCTGAACGAGGATGGTCTTTAACTTCCGTCCGATCATTTTTAAACCGCGTGAACCATTCGTAACACCGTGTGCGACTTGAGCTCGGCACCGTAGGTTTCCTGCATCGTTTGGAATGTCTCTGTAAAGGTTTTCTTGCATTTCACGCAAAATTTAATGCAGACGCGTTGCTCCTTTACCTCTGGCATCTCGAAATATGCAAACTGTGGAACGCAAGGTTCTGGTTATACAGCACTGAACAAGAACTAACGGATATACAACAGTGAGACATCCGGCAGTTACGCATTAAACGCAAGCGTGTGCACGTATGCCAACCTCATTTCGCTCAAACTCACCATTGGCACAAAATTGATAATGTTCCGGAGTTTTTTGAACAGACTTCGTAGTCCGTACAAAAGTGCAACACAGATGGCCGGAGAACTCAAATGGCAATCCTTGGGGGGGGGGGGGGGGGGGGCAAAAGATAACGTCGTTCTCCCGATATCCCGTTGGATGAAATTAGAGAATATTTATTCGGAAAAGAATGTGCGACAGTTAAGAGGCCACCATCGCATGTCTCCTCTAGGGATCGTGAGAGTAAGAGACTAGGGTGCATACCGAAGGGTATGGACAGTCATCTTTTCAGTGCGCTAATGAAAGATACAAAAAAAGAAAAAAAGAAACTATAACGTTACGTTCAGTATACTCTCCGTCATGCACTGTACACTGAGCTGCAGAGTATATATACAGAGTGTGGACAAGAATATGGAAACACTAAAAACACAACCCATTACCTTGCCTAATACGGTGTAGGAAAACGTTGGGAACTGGCATGCAAAACAGCTTCCATTCGTCTTGGAATGGATGAATACAGGTCCCGTATGGTCTTCAAGGGAATCTTACGCCTACTTCTTGCAAAATAGTGGGACGTTCAGATAACGATGATGGAGGTGGATAGCAATCACACACCGTTTCTCAAAGTAGGCCTCAAAGTCTCGATAATATTGAGACCTGGTGACTGGCGGCCAGGAGAGCCCTGACAATTCATCCTCCTGCTCGCAAAACAAGTCCTGGACGATGCTAGCTGTGTTAGGAGGGCCATGTCTTGCAACACAGCACCACCACTGGAGAACGAACGTTGTACCATAAGATAGACCTAATCAGTCAAAATGGTCACATAACCCTTCGTAGTAATGCGCCCTTGCAGTGTACTCGTGAGGCACGCGGAATACCACGATATGGCAGCCCAAATCCTCTCCGAACCCTCGCCATGTCCTCTTCGGGCGTAAACTCGCCCAGAAATTACAAACAGTGTGAAACAAGGCTCATCTGACTAAACGACTTTCTTCCATTGCTACATAGTCCAGGTTCAACATCTTCACCTGCAAACTTGACTAGCATCTGCATTTATGTTCAAGCCTGCATTTCTCACGGTGTTTCCATTTTTTCCCAACCTCTGTATATGGAAATACAAATTATTCCGCGCCTCTTCTCGAATTAAACATAGAGATGTTACACATTCACAACACCACTGAACACAGAACAAGATACCATAGTTCCACCACAATTATAATGTATGGTTCTGAGGACAAATTGGTTATTTACAGCGTATCATGTAATGTGCGTATTTTAGTTACTGTCGAAGTTAATGTAGCTGACCAAACTCTAAACTGAGCACCTAAACGCGTTCATAAGCCATAATATTACGAAGACGAAGCAGATGGTACATTGACGTAAAACTGTACGTAAGGACATGAGAGTACAACACAAGAAATCCAGAACAGAATCAGCATTTAGGAAATGCAACTAGTATTTTCAGTTTTGGGCATGCTGGAGATCAAGGTTACGTGTCGAACTTCGCTGGGACACCAGTTATGTCGCTAATACCAGGTCTGGTATAAAAATGGAACCTGGAAGTTCTCACCTATGCATTATAGTCGGACGCTTATCGTAAATTTAGGGTCTCCAAAGAAGGTTTTGTCACGTGGATGATTCAACGTCTTGGTTTATGGCACGATGCTTGTTAATAGTTGTGATTTGTCATGCATTGTGGTATACAGTCACTGAGATCACTACACAATAGGTGTGAAACAAAGAGTAGGGCTATAGATAGAGAGATGCTGATTGGAACGCGTTTGGTTGTCAAGAGGGCAATGCGTGATGCCTTCAGCGACTAACGTAGCAGAATATTGTCAGATGATCTTTCACAAAACCCAAAGAAATTCCGAGCGTATGTAAAGGCTGTTATGGCACCATAGTTAGTGCCCAGTCCTTAGCGAATAAGACGGGAAATGAAATTGAGGGTTGCAAAGCAAAAGCTGAAATGCTTAACTCCTTTTTCAGATGTTCGTTTAGAAAGGAAAACTCAGGAAAATTGCCCCAATTTAATCCTCATGTCACTGAAAAGATGAATGAAATAAGAATTAATATTAGTGGTTTTGAGAAACAGCTGAGACCGTGAACAGAGCTGCAGGGTGCCATGGAATCCCTCTGATTCTATACGTGCTAGCTCCTCTTGTAACTATAATCTATTGTAGATCCCTCGAACAAAAAACCGTGCCCAGTTGTTGCAAAAAAGCGCAGGACACACTCGTCTACAAGAAGGGTAGTAGAAGCAATCCACAGAACTACCGTCCACTATCCTTGACATAGGTTTGTTGTAGAATCTTAGAACACATTCCGAGCTCAGAGGTAATGAGGTATAACCACCTGAGTGACACCCATTATGGATTCCGAAAACACTGATCTTGTGAAACCCAACTAGCACTTTCCTCACATGACGTACTGAAAGCTTTGGATAAGGCAGGCAGGGAAAAGCATTTGACTCAGTAACACACCTACGCCAACTGTCAAAAGTACTAACATATGGGGGTATCAAGGAAATTTCTAAGTGGATTGGAGATTTTTTGTTAGGGAAGATGCACATGTTATCTTGCATGGAGAGCCATCGTCAGATATACAAATAACTTCAGGTGTGCCCCAGGGAGGTGTGTTGGGACTCTTGCTGTTCATGTTGTAGATTAATGACCTTGTGGACAATATTAATTGTAACCTCTCACTTTTTGCAGATGACGCTGTTATCTGTAATGAAATTTTGTCAGAAGGAAGCTGCATAAATATCCAGGCAGATTTTAATAAGGTTTCAAAGTCGTGCAAAGATTGGCAACTTGGTTTAAATGTTCACAAATGTAAAATTGTGTACTTCACGAAACAAAAAAAGTAGTCTCCTATGACTATAATATCAGTGAGTCACTGCTGGAGTCGGCCAACTCATACAAATACCTGGGTGTACACGTCGTAGGGATATGAAATGGAATGATCATATATGCCCAATGATGGGTAGAACAAGTAGTAGACTTCGGTTTATTAGTAGAATACTGGGGAAATTCAATAAGACTACAAAGAAGACTGCTTACGAATCACTCGTGCGACCGTTTCTAGAATATTGTTCAAGTGTGTTTCACTTGTACCATGTAGGATTAACAGGGGATATTGAACGTACAGAGAAGGGCAGCACGAATGGTCACAGGTTTGTTTGATCAGTGGGAGAGTGTCACAGAGATACTGAAGGAACTGAACAGGAAGACTCTCGAAGATAGTTTACGTCTGTCCGAAGGAAGTCCTTTAACAAAGTTTCAAGAACTAGCTTTAAATGATGCATCTAGAAATATACTAAAGCTCTCTACATATCGCACGTAGGGATCGTGAGGATAAGATTAAAATAATTACTGCACGCACAAAGGCATTCAGTCATTCTTCCCGCGTTCCATACGTGAATGGAACTGGAAGAAACTGATTGGAACTGGAAGGGATCCTAATAAGGCGTGCAATGGAAGGTACCCTCTGCCATGCTCTTCACGGTGGTTTGAAGAGTATAGAAGCAGATGTAGCATCCATCTGTAATGTCATATTTTACGTGAGGATGGTTTGTTACTCATCGCAACTGGTTGTTTAATAAGGTGCCGACAATACAGCAGTGCACCAACCATAATTTTAAAAAAAAATTCTGGAAAAAATTCTAGAAACTGTGAATCACTTCCTCAGAATAATGTGAAAATAAATAACAATATTGGAAATCCTCACCCTAGAATGAACCACCTGGTGGAATGCTCGAAGAAAGAGAGACAAGTTTACAAAATACACGTACACGAAGTTGGAAGGGAAAAAGAGGAAGAAGCTGGATTGCAGGATCCGAAGACTGCAAAATATTATGAATAAGCTGGCAGCATTAGGTCCTGTTTGAAATCCGTTGCCTATGTTCAGAAAATGGACTGAGATGTATTCACAAGTAATTTACTAAAAGCTGTGAAAGCCACAGAGTCCTTGCAGAGTATTTGGTTAATATGGTTAATTATATTGAAAATGCATTATCAGCGTCTATTTTAAGTTACGTTAAAAGTGTACTGCAGTTCTATCACAGTAGTATCTATTCAGGCTGATTTTAAACACGCCAAAGTGGTAAATAATTATCATTTTGACAGTCCAAAGCCTGTTAAAAGTGTGATGGGAGTCAGCCTTTATCAGTTGTAACAATAGGCCTCAGAACAGTATGCCAAAATCTCTTAATGATAAAACTAGCTGGTCGTAGCCTGGTTGACTAGCGCTTAATCAATAAACCGTGGGATTCGGCCTAGTGAAGCTTGTGATCGCAAATCTGTGGTAAGGAAATACTTTTGAATTTCGCAGTAGCTTTCAGCAACAGCAAAAATCCTTAATGTTCGTAGCCACTGCAAATGGTGTATATTCGTAAACATCTTTGATAACGGCATTTGTTTGTGATTGGAAACGACCTTCTACCTGTGCAAAAATGTTATTGGCAGGACTGCTGCTGATGTTGATTTTCTCCTACTAGCTGGCCATACACGAGCGGATGCTTCCGACGGATTCTCGAACACCAGAAGGTTCCACCTGTGCGTTAGTGGAGAGACGACCTTCGGGCCGTCAGCTGCTGTCCTTGGAAAGGGCGGTCTTTCATCGGGTGTTGTCAGTAAATCTTCAGCAAACACTGCTGCTTGCATGTCTTCGTGTTCTCATTTCCTCGGCATTCGAAATATGTTGGGGAAGCACGTTATCAGTGGAACTGATAGGAACAAATACAGGTCACGGTATCAGAGTTAGCTGTAGCTCTTCGTGCTATTGAAAGGCTGCCACGATTCTTCATGTTGTCTACTATAGCCTTGGTGTCCCGTCAGCGCACCCCTCTCCCCCCCCCCCCCCGCTTGTCCTCCTTTGTGTCGTCTCTTTCCAACTTAAATTCTTGTCTCCAAGTAACAGAGAGAGAGAGAGAGAGAGAGAGGTATGTAAGCAATGCAATACTGAAAGGCGTCTCGGAAAACCACCTCCTTCCCTAGGCTGTGGCTAAGCCATGTCTCCCCAATATCCTTTCTTTCAGGGGTGCTAGTTGTGTTAGGGTAGCTCAGGTGGTGCCGGCACGGTAGCTCAGCGTGTTCGATCAGAGGGTTATCTATCCTCTGTAATAAAAAAAACTGAGCAAATGGATCAACGATGAACTGAAATGGGTGTCTTGCGACGTCCGCCCCGATCAGATACAACGAGCAAAAACGAATAAAATGAATTTTAAAAAAAGTGGTAGAGCACTTGCCCTCGAAAAGTAAAGGTCCCGAGTTCGAGCCTCAGTCCGGCACACCGTTTTGATCTTAATTATGTGGCAGTAGAGTGCAGTGAGTCTTCTTTTAGACACCCTGCAAGTCGTCCGTAGTAATTTTTCATTTAGTCAGTTCTGTCCTGTTTCTAAGTATTATGTTATTGTCGCCACGGTCAAATGTGGGATATATATATGGACGACAGCATAAATATACGCCATATGAAATAAAAAAAGTCAGTATACGTTGTTTCATCTTCAGAAGCAGAAATACCACGGCTTAGGGCCACTGCACGAGTTCAGTTTTAGCTCTCCAGGATGAACAGTCGAGTTTTCTCTGTCAGCCACGAAACTTTTGAAACCCTAGTTGAAAACACTAGCTTACTTCTCCAAAGATTAGTCACGAAGAGTCGTTGGAGACAGCATCTATTACAATATATCACCGCGCCCGCCGTCGACAACACGACCTCCACAACCACCACCACCACCACCACCACCAGGCATTTCATATCTAGTGCTGGATAAAGGCCTCATCGAGACTTCACATGGACTAGGGTTTTCATCTGTACGAATTCATATTTTTCGTGCATGTTTCTGTACTCGTCAACCGTCATCGACTCGGTCTTTTATTGTCTTTTGGAATCCAGCAAAGAACTTTCTTAGTTCATCTATTACCAAGTCTCTAGGCCTCAATTTTATTTCCATTACGGTCATAATTACACGTTTCTATCGTTGTTGCCCGAATCGTTTCTTTCCTTTCCTGTAGTTTCCCGTAACTACTGACATATGTCTCCCTATTACTCTCTGAGAAACACTCAGTTTTGATTGCTGTCGTATGAAAAGCCCATATCTGACTGCCGTTGGTGAAAGCTGGAGGTACCCAGGGATTTGTTTGTACATTACCCATTTTAGACACAGTGTATCTTCGTTCTTAAAACTACTTTATTTACGAAATGCACTGCACGCCGCACACAACTCTTCCGTTTGTGACTCTTCCTATTCACCCAGTCGAAATCGCCACCTGCTGTGAATACAAATATTCCCCTGTCAGCTGTATTACATCATTCAAAAAATTTAATATTTTATTGCTGAGGTGTTCATTGGATACGGTATTATTTTGGTCTTATTTCAGTTATAGAGTTTTTGACTTGCAAACTAGCTCTGTAAAATTCGTGCATTCGACATTTTAAGTTTATCTGCAGTGTGGACGTTACAATGTTATCGGCGGAACAGTGATTAAAGCCAGATTATCGTATAACATTGTACGTTGAAGTCTGTAAACTCATGTATAGCATTAATATAATAATAGCAGATTTAAATAAATTCTTAGTGTAGTAGTACGTAGCTAATTAACGAAAACTTTACACATTCGCCAGATGCCAGTCTTTGCCTACCAACAGGCTGTACAGTGGCGCCTGCGGCGGCGACGCGGTTCTGCAGTCCACCATTAAATTCCGTTCTCCGCCGCTAGATGGCTGCCGATGTCCCAACAAGAGCGCCGTGTAATTCTGCCAGTAGCCAGGTTCTTCTTTTTTTCGTATGGTTTTGCATCCGCAGAATCACGTATTTATACGCAACACATACCGTTAATTTGCATATTTCAATCATTTTGACACACTGAATGTTTGAATGCAGATTTCAACGCCACAAGCTGGCGGTGTTCCGTTTAAACTGCCAGCTGTGAGCATTTTCGCGGCCAACGAAATGAAACTAGTATATGTACGCATTCTTGGTAAAGAGACATTTGGAGCAGTACCAGTTTAGATCTCACCTAAGAACATAACGGTCCGTCTTCTGTCTATCTTATAGGAAGATTTGTTGTCGTAAGTATTTCACATTTCTTTCTGTAGTTCGGAGCGCTGTATTGAATCAGGTCATGATGGTTAGGTGACGGAGTAGGTAAATTTTGACTAGGGTGTTGGAGAATAATTTTACAAGCCACGAAGTAGACAGCAATAATCTCGTACGTCACCCTGTACTTTCCATTACGACAGCTATCAGCATATTTGCCCCGTAGGTAACAACTGCAAAATTACAAGTGTAAAAAGAGGCGCCCAAGATGTCCATTAAAATATGAGAGTATGAATATTTAAAAATCAAAGACGCAAAAGACAAAATTAAATTAGCCAGCTAAGGTACCAACGTAATATTAAAACTGTAAGAACTTAGGTCCCTATAACTACTTCTCAAGAACCAACGAAAGTGAATAGTGTTGGGAGAATAGCAAAATTGAGAACCGACCGTTCGGGATGTACAAAAGTTCATTTGGTAGATTGTATCTAAATTAGATTAGATACGATGTTTGCTGATGTGCAAATGTACCTTCTCTTTATCGTGATATAAGCCTTAACTACGTAGATCTATACTTTTCATTTGCAGAATGTAGTAACTGTTTCCTCAAATGTAGGCAGTAAATCATTAGTGCTAATTAAAATTTTCACATATATTATGGGAGAAATTTAACTGCTTTGAAGCCAAAAATGCCGTATTGTTTGTCAGATGCGATGTCATAAGGCTGTGACTGTGTGAAAACTTAATGAAAATAAAAGCAGTAACTAGCCATTGTTAATAACTATACTTATTAAGTAAAATTTAGATATGATATTCTTTAGTTTGTAAAATAACTACATGAAGCAGCTGACAAATTATTAATGGTGTGCTTCCGGGTGTCCTGCCGAGTTGTTTCCATTTTATGCTAAGTTTTTCGACGGCCAACCCGGTTGTCTTCGTCAGGATTTTGGAGTTACGTTGTGTGTATTCGCTGTCTCGAATCCAGACGTGAACAATTACTGTTATCTCGCGCCGCTATTAATGACTGGCTAGCTTAGCGCCCGCTGCATCGCATACGTACACTGTATGGTCTGTGCATATTGTTTTGTTTTTCTTTCAAGTAGTTTGTATTGTCTTACGCCCATTGCTTATGTGTAAATCTACATCCTATAAAAGAGTCAGTGGCCCTTTACGTGCCTACCAGTCTTTGCATAACTAGGTGTTCCGACGGGTTGAATTTAATTTCATAATAGCGTGTTAAAAAATCGAGAGAGGCAAGTCGAATAAGATGTACTATAGTTACTAGTGCTAGTGCTAGTCTTACACCCAGTACTAAATTCTGTAGATTCAGAGGGATATTCTTAGAATCGCATTTAATCGTCGTATGTTTTGTCATCAGTAATGATTAGTTTCGGTAGTAATTACAACAAAACTAATTTTATAAACCTATGTTAGTCCCATTGAAAAAGTGACGTATTAAAGATACGTTTCTTTTTCAAATCAATTCTGACGAAACAGAATTGTCGCGGTGACTGCTAGCTGGCTTCCTTTGTTTTAGTTCACAAATTGTAACACCTAAACTTTTCGCGCCGGTTAAGGTTATAGAGGCATGGTCTTTCCCGGAGGTACTTTCGAGCAGAAAGCGATTCTGCTTTCATAATGAAATATTTTCATAAAACTTTTCATCTCCTATTTCACCCCCTTAACTGCTGGATTTTTAAAAACAATGAAACACGTATTTTTCCAAATTTTGATCGAGAGACCAAACACTAAATTTTGTAGTTCTAGCTTCAAAATGCCCTTATTAGCGACATATTTTCAAAAAACTTTCGTCCCCTATTTCACACGTACAGGAGTGGAATTTCGAAAAATCCCTCTTAAACAGTGCTCATAGTAAGATCGACACCCTCTCCAGATTTCAAGTTTCTTTCCTTAGCAGTTTGAGCTGTGCGATGATCAGCCAGTGGATCAGTCAGGACGTTTCCTTTTATACAGGATTTGCCAGAAATGTTGCGACACACTTCGTGGGCTTGTATAGAGCGTTTTGAAAATAAGTCGAGGAGAAGAATTGCGGCAAGTTAAAAAAAAGAGAACAGGAAGAGAGATGGATAGTGATATATACGTGTGTATGATATAACACTTCACCCGAAAATATTTCTCTTTCATACCTCATCTGTGTTACCACAGATGACGTGTCACTGATCTCATTTGTACTAAGATTGCAGTACACGCGAGGTGCCTGTTCGCTTCCACCGTCCTGAGTGGAATGAATTAAGTTCTGTTAAGTGTTAACCAACCTGCAGTCTTCTGTAGTAGTTGTCCCCTGCGCAGGAAACATCACGAAGGTCGTGAATACGTTATCTTGAGGCTGTAAGAAACTCTTAACGAGTAACTATTATTTTAGAAATAATCAAATTTCCAATCAGTTTATACGGAATGCCACTCGCTTTTTATTGGAAGAATACGAGAAACCGTACAATCACACTCCACTTCACAGTCACAAATAATTTCTATTCTTCAACAAATTAATGAACTGCATATTCCCGTTATTACAGCTATCACATTACAGCCGAACCACTTCGCCCGCCATCCAAGCTAGGCGCGATCCGATCACCGAAGTGCTTCCTCTGCCTTCCCGTTTAGCAGTTGTTTCTTATTCTGTTGATTGTTAATACTTGTGAAATAATGGAATGATAGCACGCTATTGAGAGATGCTTTAAGAACGAAGCAGCCAATCGCGGAGAAGGACCACAATTAGGCGGTCTTTCTCGCGATACCCGTAAAGAACAAACCATCTGTCACCGGTATCTCACACCACATTACGTCTTCGGGCCACAGCTTCCTTCTCAACTGCTCGAAGAAGAGCTTTCTGTACCCGATTATTACAGAATCCGTGTCCGGAAACGTCATCCACTGAGGCAACAGAGCATCGCATTCGTTGGAGACGAGGCCATTTTACGCAGCAGCTAACTCCACCTTCTCCACGCGTCATCGTTGCAATTACTCGCCATCACTGAATAACAAATAAAATGAGACGTTCCGCCTACGGCCTGTCTGGATATAAAGCCGCATTTGCTGCCTAATTGTTGGCCTAGTGGCAGGCGCCGGCGCCCCTAACTTGGACGCTGACGTTCCCGGTCATTGGTTCCCATCCTTGATTTGTTCCTAAAGATACCCTGTGCAAGACTACGAGGTTCGTTCCAACATTTTTGGTACATCCTGTGTATAGAGATTGTGGATTCGACTACTAACACCCACCATGCCTTTTCATGCTCTTTTACTTTTCAGAGACAGCACTGATATTTCGTGAAACACAAAATATCTCATCGTTTCCCAGCTCTAATGGATATGATGGGCGGCGAGATCTTAATGAACTGGGTGTCAGACCCCAAACCTGTTTCATTTTAAACTTTAGGACGTATTTATTGGCTTTTCCGATGTATTTATTTCGACAGTCTAGTTAAGTACAAAGTCCCAGAAACAATGCACTGACATCACCATACTGGTCTCGTCGCTTCTCATTTCATTATTGTATCTGAGGCAGCGTGCCGCTGACGTTCCTTTGCATCTCTCCTCGACTGCTCTCGTAGTCTGCCCCCACGTAAGACGTAGCACATTAGCATAGAACGCGGTACACAGTCGGCTTTGGGATACCTAGACCGTCTTTAAAATTACAAGGAAGATTGTTTACCTTTGTTGGCGGGAGCGAAATAGGCAGGACGGCATGTTTCCGTAGTAGTTGACTGATCTTTCTGTGTACTGGGCCAGCATGAGACTGATACGCGCGACGGAGGTTTCAATTTAAACAAGATAGTTTGGCACTCAGTTTAGCAATATCTCGCCGGCCACGTGCACCAGAACTGGGAACACTATGAGAATGTGTCCGCCTCCGTAGCGTAGCGGTAGCGTTTCCGCTTATCACGCAGGGGGCCCGGGTTCGATTCCCGGCAGGGGACTGGGTGTCGTGTCCTTCGTCATTTTCATCATCATTGATCCGCAAGTCGCCGAAGTGGCGTCATCTAAAAAAAAAGGACTTGCAATACCGCGGCCGAACTCCCCCGCAATGGGGCATCCCGGCCAACAATGCCATACGCTCATTTCCTTATGAGAATGTTAGTTAAGTGGAATACCAGTACTGGTTCTGAAGAGAACAAAAGAGCAAAAAGAGCGTATTGGGCGTCGTGACTCGGACCCGTTTAACCCACGAGGTGTGGTCTCAGACTGCGCGAAAATTTTCGAACTTGCTCTCCATGGTAAGTTATTGCAGAATGCTTCTTAACTCCCCCTGCCCTCCTTAAATCGCGAATCCTATAATGGTTTGCTCTCGGTTGCATTATCATCTTCTTTGTTTGTTGTTGGGACGTGTTACTACCACGTGTCGGGGTCTCCCGGACAGCGTTTCGTGGACTAAGAACCTGTTTTCGACTGTAGTGCGAAATTTTTCCCGAGGAACGTGTCAACTTCATCGATGCTAAGTCCTATGAAACTGTTGGTAGGTGGATGTAGGAATAGGTCAGTGACATAAATCAAGAAACAGACGAGAAAGAAGATTTTACAATAGCGAGTGATCACAGTTCTGCTAGCGAGCAAGACGATCATTCAGACGAAGAACTTCTGGACCATTATTTTGACATTTACGTTCCTCCAAGAAATTACTTAAAGCGTTAATTAAAGTCAAATGTATTCTGAGTGGTGATAGAGAAAAATGTAGATCCCAGCATAGGTTGTCAATTTTGCAGACTTCCATTTTGTACTTATCGAGTGCAGTTTTTATGTGCAAGTTTCAAACTTGGACTTCAGTTTCAAGTGAACATTTATTTGCTACAGGGACACCACAATTTTTCAGAACGTAAAATTCAGTTCTCTAACACTTTGTTTACGTGTACTATTTTTTTAAAAAACTGCACGAAGTATGTGTTTTATGTGATAAAAAGTAAAATGCTGCAGGCATTATTTAGTGTAACAAAATAAGCTAGCAGTATTCAAACAACACTTACATAATTGTAAAGACGGTTAAAAATTTCAAATGATTTGCGCCTTAAATCTCTGGTTAAACGCAGGGGCCCCGGAGAACTACCTCGTAGTACACGTTACAGAACAGTCATCTCGCGGGTTAGGAATTAAATAACGGCGCGAGATCAACGGTAGTTCACTACCCGCTGCCTGCAATCCAGACTGAACAGCGCAACTCGCAGCACTGGGTCGGTCGTGCAAATATTGTACGCATAATGGAAACAAATCACTTGGAAGAAGACGCGGAATCAGTCACTCTGAGTAAACTTGAGAGACCACAGGTGGAGTATTGTCTGAGGCTCCTGATAACGCTCGCAGAAATAAAAAGCGGAAAAATGGAAAAAAAACATACGTCAGCGACTGTAGTTGCGCAAGAGAAAATTGGTTCAAATGACTCTGAGTACTATGGGACTTAACATTGGAGGTCATCAGTCCCTTAGAACTACTTAAACCTAACTAATCCTAGGACATCACACACATCCATGCCCGAGGCAGGATTCTAAGCTGCAACCGTAGCGGTCGCACGGTTCCAGACTAATTGCATAAGAGACATTAATATAAAATTAGCGAAGTGTTAATTACATAAGTGAGTGCCAACCAAATTGTGCACGGAGAGCCGGCCAGTGTGGCCGAGCGGTTCTAGGCGCTTCAGTCTGGAACCGCGCGACCGTTACGGTCGCAGGTTCGAATCCTGCCTCGGGCATAGATGTGTGTGATATCCTTAGGTTAGTTAGGTTTAAGTAGTTCTAAGTTCTAGGGGAATGATGACCTCAGATGTTAAGTCCCATAGTGCTCAGAGCCATTTGAACCATTTCTTGTGCACGGAGAAAAATATTACGAAATTGTAAATTAGTTTTTGGAGAGGGTCCGCCTTGAGCAAATTTAATTTTCGAGACATATTTTGCTAAAGTCTCAGCGTCATCTGTGGGCTTTTATTATCTTTCTATAAAACAGGAAAAATGCTCTTTGCCGCTCGTACACATGTAAATTTGAGCTTTTAAGAAAACCTTTACAAATTTGAAAAACCTACTAAGTTTTGTATATTGTTACCGTATGCTGTGGGTTTCATGCATTTTTTATTGCAGTCGTTTTCTTTCACAGTTTGTCATCTGCAGCCGTGTAGAACTTAATGTACGACAGTTATTTACTTTTAAGTTTGACGACTGGGAATGTTTTGGTTATACCTAATTTTAAGTAATTCTAAGTGGAAGTGTGTGTGTGTGTGTGTGTGTGTGTGTGTGTGTGTGTGTGTGTGTTTGTGTGTGTGTTTCACTTACTTTGTCTGGTTTCCCATTATCTTCAATGTGAAGAGATGCGCTAAGTAACTTTCACGGTGACTGTTTACAAAGTGATGTCGGATAGCTGAACATTTGAATGTTCTCTGGCCGCTAGGTTTGAATCTTAGCGAGGTGTGTCTGCCATGACACAATGGCGTGCGCTGCCCCCCCCCCCCCTCCCGCTACACACACTTCCGCATAGAATTAGTTAATGTTAGGCATAACCATAGCATTCACAGCCGTCAAATTTCGAGGTAAATAACTGTTGTACATTAAGTTCTATATGGTCACAGGTGACAAACTGTGAAAGAAAACAACTGTATTAAAAAAGTGTAAAAATCTAGGAAAACCGCAGCATCTGGTAAGAACGTATATGTACAAAACTTTGAAAAACAGTGAAATTCGTAAATACTGTCTTAAAAACTGAAATTTACATGATAACAATTTGTAAAGGGCAGTTTTCCTATTTCATAGCAAGAGAAGAAAAGTGCACTGATGATGCTGAAACTTCAGCGAAACATGTCTGGCAAATAAGAGAAAAGATAAAAATAGTATTTTGCTTCTCCAAGAACAACATGTGAACACCGACAGAAGCGCTTCGTAGCCAAGATGATTATGAAATTCACTGATGATGACGAAAACATTGCCGTAAGAATTTAGAGTACAAACTACAAAGAGCGTTTTGCATCCGTACACTTCTGCAACCGCGGGTGAGTGTGTTTGCCGCCTGCCTGCGGCGCCAGTTCGCCGGCGCGTTGCCCAAAGTGAACGCTCGCCTCCACAGTCCCCGCGGGGCGGGGCGGCGCGGCTGCCGCCTTTGAAGTGCGTTGCCTTTGGCTAACTCAGGTAGGTAGCGGCGCCGGAGGAATGCTTCTGCCTAGGCGCCGCGACCGTAACACCCGGAGATCTCGGGCGTTCGCGCCAAAAGGGAAAGCAGTTTTTCTGTAATTTGTAACGTATCTCCTTTTTTCCAGGTAGGCCAAACGAAGCACTCGTTTTAAATTCCTTGAGACTTCAGTTAGAATCAACGTCTACTGGAACGTTCTTATTTCTGGAATGTGCACTGAAGTCAGAGACTTACGAGAAAAAAAAGGGCACGTGCATCTATGTGCTTTCTTTAATGCTGATCTGCAATAGAAGTTACTTTTTAAGCACTACACGTGTTGTGTCACATTGTTAATAGTATTCTTCGAATTTAGATTAATCTCCGTTCCCAGTGCTGAAAGTGACAGAGACACCTGTGAGTCTTGTCGGCGATCTGTACCCGCACAGCGAAAATGTCGCCGGAAATAATGGCACATATGTTCTAATCGATATGAACCGAGTTTTCAACATTCGAATGTACTTTTACAGCCCTGGCGGAAATTTTTAGGCATGTAGAAAGGCCCGTTATCTTGATCCGAGCCCACCGTCCGCAAGGGCAGAACACTTGAAAAAAAAGGGGAACCCGTTTTGTGTTATCGCGAAGTAGGAGAAATAATGTCATGGATATGATGAGCGAGTTGGAGATGCAATAATTAAATCAATGACGTTTCTTGCTGTGGCGACGTTTCTCCGCGAAAATTCAAACTTCTCCTCCGAATGCCCAAATAATTTGTTGACTCCCAGTAACATAGGGAGAAATAACCATCGTAATAATAAAATAAGAGAAATCAGAGCTCGTACGGAAACATTCAAGAGCGCATTTTTCGCAAGCGCTATTCGAGAGTGGAACTGTAGAGAAATAGTCTTAAAGCGGTTCCATGAATTCTCCACCAACTACTTAAGGGTGAAATACAGAGTAGTCATGTAGATGTAGGTTTTTGTTTGGATTATCACGTAAGGTTGGACGTGATCTCCGAGAATGGACCAGATAGGACGAGAGCAATTCTCACGAAGATAAATGACCACAAAGGATGTTAGGAAAAAAAAGAATGTTACGAAAACATTCCCTGTACAAAAATGCTATACTGTCCTGTGATGATGATGTTGGATGAATTCGATCACTAACGTAGACTGGAAAGCTGTGTTCACGATCCCTGCCGGCCACAATCTTGACGACAGTTTAAGCGCGCTGCTCAAGTGCTGAAGTGTCCACAGCTCGTGGTCGTGCGGTAGCGTTCTCGCTTCCCACGCCCGGGTTCCCGGGTTCGATTCCCGGCGGGGTCAGGGATTTTCTCTGCCTCGTGATGACTGGGTGTTATGTGATGTCCTTAGGCTGGTTAGGTTTAAGTAGTTCTAGGGGACTGATGACCATAGATGTTAAGTCCCATAGTGCTCAGAGCCATTTGAACCAAGTGCTGAAGTGCAGAGGTGTGTATTACTGTACGGCAGTTCACCCTGAAGTCAATCCCTCACACTGATCTGAAACCTACGATCAAGAAATCTGATTACGGGGACTGGAACTGTGAGTAGCATGTATCTCAGCAACGCAAGGGCAGACATCTAGTGGACATACAACCCGGACATCTATCTTCCACTACGGTTCGAATGTTTGAAGCTGTAACGGAACATATTAAAGGCTTTACTGTACCGAAGTATGCGATACCCTCCAAATTCAACCAGTTTACCGAGTATTTATGATTATAGAAAAGTTATTGTGTATGTTAACAATGATTGCATAACATGTCTCCATAAACAGTCAACCCATTAAATTATACTGAATAACTGACCCACACAAAAGTTTATATCACTTGATCACTGATACAGCAAATGTCATCATGTAAAAACACTAAGTTCATCTTAAATAATTAATATGAAGTACGAAAAATAGTGGCCAACTTAGGTATTTTGGATCTCCTTAAATAAAAATCACCCAGTGAAACCTATTTGTTCACTAGGAGCGGTTTCACTCAGTATTCACGAAATCAATCCTATTTTAGACGAAAACCAATGTAATTCTTAATAATTCATGTTATTTACTTATTTATGCAAATTAGAGAAGTCAATTGACAAACTTCTAAAAAACGGCCTTTTTGTAACAAAGGATTATTCTGTCAAGTCAACAAATCTGTCTGTCATTTTAATAACATGTTAAATTATGTCACTCGATGCAAATTAATAACTTTTCTGCACAAATTATGATAACAGATGTACATGTGACTTGTAAACTGTATCTTTTTTTAGTAGTTCTTTGACAATGTTATAAATACAAGCAGCAAGAAGGGTCAAGAGGCAGTCGGAATGTCACTTTGGTAAAGAGTGTTTGTGTGTTATTGTTTGAGGTGGACAAACAATGCAAAGAACATGTAAAGGAAGTACTACTTTGTGTTGTGTCATGGTCTTTGGTAGACAGTGGAATTATGATGGCCACCAGAGTAATAAATATTTGAAGTTTACATATTTGTTGGTTTCGCTCGTTCTTTATCATCAAAAGCACATAAAAAACACGGGACCTCATGTTTTTAACCCTAGACAACCAGATTTAGAGCCAGCATCAGCATCGAGACACGGCAGCGATCCAGCACGTAGCAGCGATTACCACAACACAATGCATTTTAATGGCGCCAACCTAACATCAAGTGCTAACAAGCTCCGTAAATGGGAGTGAAATAGTGCGATTATAGCAATTAGCAATATCTACGACCAGGCGACCATTACAAAGCCTAGCAAACATCATCCGACTTCCATTAATCGAATTAGCATGGGTAACGCGTGTTAACCCGTACATTTACACCGATTCAAGATTCTGGACATTCCGATGAGGATCAATCAGACGTGGCAAATATGAATCATATAACACTGGCTTGCACTAAATAAGAAGATGCAGAAGTACTACTGTACAGGAAATTAGATGCAAGGGGTTTTTCCCCTACCTACAAGTGTAACATCCTTACTCTACCGGTTCGATACATGTAAATTCCATTTGATAGCAAAACATTTAAAAGAAGCTGATATACAGACCTGTACTACAAACTGATGTGGTCAAGTACTCTCAAGGAATCATCAAGGGTAGAAAAATGCGCTGTAACTTCATATATTTATTTTTAGTTAAGAACTTATTCTTGTACATAAAACTTAAGTTTAATGTTCCATTGTGAAATTTTAAATTACCCTAACTTCGTACATTTGTAATTATTACTGTCTGTATGGTCAGTGTCACCTAAAGCAAACATAAATAAATAAATTAATAAAACAAAGTATTGAAATAGTGAAAAAGTACATCTATTATCCACAGACGAAAAAAGCCTCTAGTCGTAAAAAAAAGAAAGATATTTTGATTTTAAATGAAACAGCAAGTTTACTGTTACCAGTCACTGTTTATTTACCTGCATGGCACGTTTCAAAGGTTTAAACCTTCATCATCAGGTGGATTTACATGTGTTAGTATGACATTTGTGTGTGTGGTGTGTTACGATTCTTTTGGAGGAACTTGTGGCACTGTCTAATGGAGAAACAAAACGCTATATCAGAACATACTTTTGGGTTTCTTTCGGCGAAAAATTAAACGTATATCTACCGGTAAACATAAAATAAGTAAAATAATCTCCAGTGGTCACAGGTTCCTTTCACTGTCGTAACACATCACATGTATACTGTCTTCCGTATACTGTCATATTTTGTTAACAAATATGGCGTCTGGAAACTATTGGGTGCAAGGATCGTATAGCAGAAGAGAAAACATTATCTCAAAGTACAAAGGATCGTAACAATATTATTAGAGAATAAATTTAAAGTATTTGGAGATGTTTGTTTCGAGGTGTCGAATACATGCGTTGGAACAAATACTTCAGGTGGTATATAAATCCGTTTTTGACAAGTTAAAATAGCTTAAACTTCATACTCGTTTATACAATCAGGTGAAATGTTAAAAACTTTAAGTACAATAATCATATTGGCTGTAGTGGTAAAATTATACACAAATAACAATTTTGTTTGGAATTCGCAGATAGACACGAAAGGCTGGAGGCAGAGAGAGAGGAAGAGAAAGTGATAGGAGAGAGAGGGTGGAAAGAATGATTGTATGAGAGCAAACTTTACAAAGCAGAGGTCTTATGTGTTGTATGTAGTAACTGCTTAAAGGTTGGGGTCGTGACTAGAGCCTCCCGTCGGGTAGACAGTTCGCCGGGTGCAAGTCTTTCGATTTGACGCCACTTCGGTGACTTGCACGTCGATGGGGACCTTGCATGTCGATGGGGATGAAATGATGATGATTAGGACAACACAACACTCAGTCCCTGGGCGGAGAAAATCTCAGACCCAGCCGGAAATTGAATCCGGGCCCTTAGAATTGACATTCTGTCGCACTGACCACTCCGTTACCGGGGTCGGACAAGGTTGGGGTAATACATTGTTACGTTACCATGACAGCAGCCAAATGTACAAGAGATTGACCTCATATACAGATACATCATCACACCAACAGCTTGCATCCCTTGTCAGCTTGAAACTATATGTACATCAACTACTGGCACTGGCACATTGTTAAGCATTAACCAATGCATTACCCCAACGTTTAGGCAGTTATTAAATTGGCACCCGTTTATGTTTTTGTTACTCCGATATGGTCCGTTTCCCAATATTTTTGGACAGTGTACTCGAGACGTAGTCTCGTATTCTACGACCATTATTATTATTATTATTATATTATAACTCTTGGAGTAAAAATAAAACGCACGAAGAACAGGTGGCTGAATATTAAACCGGACGCACGTAGAACGAACTGATTCTTTTGCACCGGTAAAACGTTAGCGTGAACGGCTTACTGATAATGACAGCTACAGAAAGAGAAGCAACCATAAGCAATGGGCTGGCGGGCGTCCCGTGCAGGAGGGAGGCGGCCAGCAGCTGTTTGCGCTGGGCTGCCCCCATTACGGCGTTTACGCTGACGTAGCCGCGCTTTATTCTCACACAGTGGCAGCGATCAATACAGTTTAAAATACCACCGGCCCCCACAAACGCCCCTCTCTCACATCCTATTCGTATATGCTAGCACGCTGCAAAATCCTTAAAAAATTACTAACTGCTCCGACGTGGTTTCTTCTAATAAGCTAACCGTGAATACAATGAGTCATATAAGTGGAGCATCCACAGCTGAAATGCTGAAAGGAACACTCGAACATATTTAAATATACTGTGGTGTAGAAGTGCTGGTAAAATTTGTCGCATTAGCTGTTTCGTTGTACTCGTACACTGATGTGAAAAAAGTCATGGAATAGCGATATTTACATGTACAGAGGTTGGTAGTATTGCGTACAGAAGGTATAAAAGGGCGGTGCATTGACGGAGCTGTCATTTGTACTCAGATGATTTACGTGGAAAGGTTTCCGACGTGATTATGGTCGCACGACGGGAATTAGTAGACTTTGAATGTGGAATGGTAAATGGTACTAACATACATGGCACATTTTGTATCGGAAATTGTTAGAGAATTCGGTATTCCGAGACCCACTGTGTCAAAAGTGTGCCGAGAATATCAAATTTCAGGCATTACCTTTCATCACGGACAACGCAGTGGCCGACGGCCTTCACTTAACCACAGAGAGCAGTGGTGTTTGCACAGCGTAGTCAATTGCTAACAGAAAGTAACACTGCGTGAAATGACATTAGAAATGAACCGTACGACGAACATCTCCGTTAGGACAGTGCGGCGAAATTTTTCGTTAAGGGCTACAGCAGCATACGACCGACTCAAGCGCTTTTGCTAACTGCACGACATCGCCTGCAGCGGCTCTCCTGGGCTTGTGACCATCAGTTGGATCATAGATGACTGGAAAACGTTATCTGGTGAAGTGAGTTCCGATTGCAATTGGTAAGAGCTGATGGTGGGGTTAGAATATGGCGCAGACCCCACGAAGCCATGGCCCAAGTTGTCAGCAAAGCACTGTTCGAGTTAGAGGCGGCTCCATAATGGTGTGGGCTGTGTTTACATGGAATGGACTGGGTCCTCTGGTCCAGCTGAACCGATCAATGACTGGAGTAGATCATTTGCAGCCACTCGTGGACCTAATGTTCCCAAACAACGACGTAATTTTTATGGATGACATTGCGCCCTGTCATCGAGTCACAATGTTTGCGATTGGTTTGAAGAATATTCTGTACAACTGGAGCAAATTATTTGGCCATCCAGATCTCCCGACATGAATCTCATCTAACATTTATGGGACGTAATCGAGAGGTCGGTTGGTGCACAAAATCCTGCACCGGCAACACTTTCATAATTATGGATGGCTGTAGGGGCAGCGTGGCTCAGTATTTCTGCAGGGGACTTTCAGACAACTTGTTGAGTCCATACCACATCGAGTTGCTGCACTACGCCGGGAAAGAGGACGTCCGACACCATATTGAGGGGTATCCCATGACATTTTTCACCTCAGTGTATAGATGTTGACAAAATAGGAGCTGTAGACATTGGTGTACTCTCCAGTGTCATCTCAATATTAAGATTTCCAGCGGTCTACTCGTTTTCACGTTACCACATGGGCATCTCACACTCTCCGAACTTGAATTATCAGTGACAATTAGCTGTGTTTAGTTTGAATTCCGCCAGTAGTTCCCTTTATAGAATCTTGGAACACGCATTAAACCATTTAGATAACATGGGACTTTAAAAACACCTGCGGATTTACTGGCATGATACGAAACGGTTGTACCGGTCTGTGAGCTGAACGACTACAATAAAACAGCTAAAGGCAAATTGGAGACTCAGTCAATTTTACCAGCGTTTCAACACCTCAGTATGTACTGTGTGAGTTTCCTTTCAGTGCGTATAACTTTGAATAACTTCTGTTTACATAAGTCACTTATAGTTAAAGTTTTTCAAGCAGTTGCAAAACTATCTACTGTTCATAGTCTTCTTCTTCTTCTTCTTCTTCTTCTTCTTCTTCTTCAGTAGCTCTACAGCCCTTGTTGAGCCTTGGCTTCTTCAACAATCTTCCTCCACACTTCTCGGTTATTTGCTGCTCTTTTCCACCCCCGGACTCCCAATTGCTGATATCCATTATTACCTCATCGATCCATCTTCTTCTAGGTCTCCCTTTTCGCCTAACTGAATGGATCATACCTTTCATCATTTTCTTTGGAATTCTATCCTCTGCCATTCTCTCCAAGTGTCCTAGCCATCGTATTCGCTGTGATTTAACAAATTTTACTATGTCCCTGCCTTGTATTAACTCTTGTTAATTCAGCATTGTAGCGTATTCCCCAGCCTCCTTCCTCCCTTATTGGCCCATTGATTTTGCGTAGTATTTTCCGCACAATGCTTCTTAGAGCATTTTTATCGTGTTCTGTCAACGTCCATACCTCTGAGCCGTATGTGATAACTGGGCGGATTAGGGAATTATATATTAGCAATTTAGTTTTTCTTGTAACAAGGCTACTTTTGAAAAGCTGCATATTTGCAAAGTAAGCTCTGTTTCCTGCTTGTATTCTTTCCCTTATAGCTTTTCCAATACTGTTATCATTTGTTATTAGGGCTCCCAAGTAGTTAAAAGAGGACACTCCATTGAAGCATTTCCCATTGATGTTTAGGTTTTTAGGGGTTCTTCTGGCCTCAGATTGTGACATTACCATATATTTTGTTTTGTTTACATTTACTATGAGGCCAATTTTTAAGGCTTCTGTTTCCATTGCCCGGTATGTTTCTAGGAGTGTATTGGTATTTCTTCCTACTATAGCAATGTCATCAGCGTATGCACATATCTGGCTAGTTTTCATAAATATGGTGCCTCTTTTGTTGATTTTATTTACTGCACTATGCAGGGCAATGTTGAATAGGACAGTGGAGAGACTATCCCCTTGCTTCACACCTTTATTAAAGTCAAAGCTTTCACTTGTTCTGCTAAGGACCTTTACTTTTGCTCTTGTCTCTGTCGTTGTCATTCTGATTAGTCTTATTAATTTAGCACATATACCAACTTCTTTCAGTACTCTGTATAGTTCTTGCCGATTTATGCTGTCAAAGGCTTGTTTGAAATCGATGAATAAGAAATGCAGATCTATATCATATTCATAGAACTTTTCCATCATTTGCCTTATCACAAATATTTGATCAGTTGTTCCTCTGCCCGGTCGAAAGCCACACTGATATTCCCCTAGTATGCCTTCTGCACACTTCCGTATCCTTTCGTTTAATATACTTGGGAAGATCTTATAAGCTGTACTTAGGAGTGTTACACCTCTATAGTTTTCACATGCTGTTCTGTCCCCTTTCTTATAAATGGGGACTATTATTCCAATTTTCCAATTATCTGGCATAGTTTCTGTTTCCCATATATCTGATATTAATGTGTGCAGTTCCTTTATTACAGCCTCACCACCAGTTTTTATTAATTCAGCAATTATGCTGTCTTCCCCAGGGGCTCGATTGTTTTTTGACTTGTGCACAGCCTGCGAGACCTCTTGTAGTGTTGGTTTTCTTGCCTCATTGGTTTCATTGTCTACTTCCAGCTCCACTCTTCCCTCGTGTGCAGCTGTTTCTTCATCTTCTAGGCAGGTGCTTAGTGTATTACTCACTATCTGTTCTTCCTTCCTTATCATTTTCCCATCTTTACTGGAACAGGCCATTGTTTTTGGTTGGAATCTATTCTTCATTTTGCCTATGGCATGATAGAACTTTCTTATTTCACTTTATTCCTTTAGTTCTTCTAGTTCTTGAAATTTCTTCTTATTCCACTCTCTTTTCTTTCTCTTGCACAGTCTGTTAGCTCTTCTCCTTAATTCTCTATATTGTTCCACATTATTTCTGGTTTCTCTCTGTAGCATTTTTGTTCTTGCCCTGTTCTTTTCCTCTATTGCTGACCTGCAATCTTCATCAAACCACTCCTGGGTTCTTCTGTTCCTTCTTATGCCTATTATTTCCTCTGCAGCATCCTTAATGGCTTTTTCAAACCTGTTCCACATTTCATCTACTCCTACTGTGGTCTCTTCATTGCTCAACTTTCTGCTTAGTGTTACTTGGTATTTTTTTTTACTTCATCAGGGATGTTCAGTTTGTCTGTATTCCATTTCATCATCTTTCCCATTCTGTTGCCATTTGTTAGTGACAGTTTCTCTCTCAAGATTGATTTTATCAAAAAGTGGTCTGAATCACAGTTTGGTCCTCTGCAGCTCCGTACATCCGTAACTGACGTGGAGTGGCGTGCAATCACTAAAATATGATCAATCTGATTGACTACTCCATTGGCTGCAGACTTCCAAGTACCCAGATGGATCCTTTTATGTGGAAAGCAGGTACTTTTAATAATCATATTATTCCTTGCTGCGAATTGGCATAGTAAGTCTCCATTCTCATTGTTTTCTTCATGTAGTGAATATTTTCCAGAAACTCCATACAGATGTTCATTCCTCCCAATTTTCGCATTAAAATCTCCTATTACTAGCATCAGGTCATATTTAGGTACTGCACCGTATACTTTTTCCAAGTCTTCGTAGAACTATTCTTTAATTATATCCTCTTTTTCCTCTGTTGGTGCAAGTGCATTAACTATTGATATATTCTTAAATTTACCTTTTAGTCTGAGTCTGCACATACTTTCATTTATGGTTTCAAATTCTAGAAGGCTTTTCCTAACTTCCCTAGTTATTATAAACCCTGTTCCAAGTTGGCCTGTTCTTTCTTCTGGTCCACTATATACCAATGAGTACTCAGGTTTATCTATCTGCCCATTACCTTGCCATCTTATTTCCTGTAGCCCTACAATATCATATTTGAATTTTAAAATTTCATTGGCTATTTCTTTCATCTTTCCAGGCTGAAGCATTGTCCTCACATTCCTTTATCCGTTTCCTTTGCCGGGATCGTGATACATGCTTTCCATCCAGTTTCCGAGGCTTCTGTTGAATTTCCGTAATATTCTTTTTTTTACAGTATGGGGTTATTAGCCCCATGCCCAACCCCCAACCTGGAGGACTAGGATTTGTATGAGGTTTACTCCTCTAGGGAAGCTGGCTTCACTACGCCTCTAGAGCCCTCCCTGCCCTATGTTGTGGGACACACTTTGTCTGGCTCCTCTGTCGAGACCAGTCCGGCTTGGGAGACCCTGCCAGTAGCTATGCTACCGCCGACATAGTTCTCGACTTCACCGAAGCACGCAAACCCTCCCGCCCGGCACTGATGGTGCCTACTATAAGGCGGTTCATAGTGTATAAATCGTTTCATTTGAGCTTCGGCAATGCTGCATGTTGCGCAGAATTTGGCATATGATCCCAAACCTCGTCCTGTACAGTAGTGATGTACGCCAAGTTGTTCTGTAAGGATGACAATGTTTTATTAAATACCTACTGTACGTTCGATAGATTTTATTTCACGTTTGTTAATATATGTCAGTCTTTCCTTTAATGATTTATGAGACTTCAGTCATGCGGTTTATAGCAAATAATTTATTATTTTAGTCGTTGTTTAGCTTTCGCCCAACTATCTTTGTCCATCTGATACCTCATGTGACATATTCTTGGAAATTGTATGTAAATTGAGCTGAAATGTTTTCGTCTTGGACCAGTCACTTCCTTCGTAAATCTGGTCCATCACAAATGACATCGTCGTTAACCGAAAGTAAAATCTTTATCATTTTTTCCTTTCCCATGGTTCGACCTTGTGATCTATCAGCTTCTGATATTTAGAAATGTCGCTTGATTAAATTTTTTAGATGTCAGTTGCTCAATTCTTTACTTTTGTTCTGTTTCAACATTCCGTACAACTGGGTGAAGCGAATTAGTATTTCGTTATCAATTAGTTATAGAGGGAATGATGCAAAGTTTGGCTACGGTAGTTACAAAAGAAAAGCGAGAGTCTCTGGTTAAGGTTCTAAAAAACGTTTTGTTGAACGAATATCATTCAAAAGAGTATGTCAGAGGTCAACGACGTCATGATCTTTCCTTTGTACACGCTGTATTGAAACGACAAAGAGGTTCACAAGCAAAGATTCACAAAGTGTGCCGCTGTATGTACTACTTTTACCAGCCTACATACTATCGAAGAAGGGTTGTTCCAAGCAGTTTGAGGCAGAAATTCCATTCATGATAAATTTTCCCTACATTATGTTGACCTATCACAGCAGATAATAAGACAAAAGTGTACGTCAAGATTTCGCAAGACTGTTGTTAGTAAGTTATGCTACATACGAACAGGGCGCGTAACATGTTGGCAATCACATACTTTGTCTTCAGTAACAGCGAACATTAATTTTCGGTGTTTCTACGAACGGTGTTTCTACCACCAGCGGTCTTACCGACAACTTAGGTATTATGTACACCTTAAATACCCAGCACTTCATTTTTAGCGCCAATTGGGATTGCAGGGTGGTAAAATTCACGCGACTAAAATAACGAGGAGTTATGCAAATTGAAGGTTGGGAGTGGGGGGAGAGTACAGCAAAGGGATGGAACTGTTGACGTCAGCTTCATCGGGACTTGATGCAGAATCAGCGGCGACGATTGAAAACGTGTGCCGCAATGTGATTGGAACCCGGGATCTCCTGCTTACTAGGCAGTTAGGTTAACCACTGCGCCACCCAGACACAGTATTTATCTCAACTGCGCAGAATCTCTCGGTACGGCCCTCGGCCGACCCACGTTCCCATCTAGCCCCATCTATCCGCAGAGTCCGCCCATATCATCCTCCTCGCTACTTTGCGATACCCACAGAAGGTCGAAAATAGTTGCGCATGCGCACTGAAGGTGGTAGATTCATGCTCATTGAGGCGAATCAATTACACGGATGCGTGGTGTCTGTTCTTTCATACGTGTCCTAAAGGACAGACACCACGCATTCATGTAACATCCGGACTGGCAGACACTGTAACGAAAACACTGGAAGTGGAAGCTGGAGTGTTAGTGTTAGATTCCATGCGTATGCGCGAAAATATCAAATAGGCGACTACAGACTACTAAAATAGAATTTTCACTATAATGCAGGCCCAGCTTCCATTAAATTCTTTTCACTTTGCAATCGCAAAGATGTAAGTGCTTGACTATTTTGAGGGAGTAATACAGTGAATAAAAAGATAGAGGGTTTTCTGCATAGTAACTAAATTTCGTAACGTCTGGACATAAATTCAGTGTAGACGGCGTAAGCGCTTCGACTTAAAGCAGACTACATTCTAAAGTTACGAGATTAATTGGCTTTTATTATCATACTCCGTTTCGTGCTCAGGGAGACAGCTTGGTGACACATGGCGTATATCTTCTTCACATTTTTCATTACTTTCAGACGTGAAGTATTAAAGCTCACGTTGCAGCGCAGACTTTTCCTTTTGGAGGTTTATCGCCTCGCGTATTATCTGCAGCATTTTCGCTGTGATAGGCGCCTTTGCCAGAGCGCAGTTGGCGGTTGCTAAGGCGACCGCAGGGCGAAGTGCGCCGGCTGGCCCGGCCACAATGGGGGCAGAACGCCGTTTTATGCCTCTCCTGTACAATAGATTGGCCCTTCATAGCTCGTATACGGCGGCGTCGCAATTCGGTAGGGGGGCGAGGAGCTTCCTCGTAAACGGTGGCCGCGGACCAGACGCTTTCTGAGGAGTGAGAGCACTCGTAAAGCCAGCGCTTATGAACACCGTTCACCCACGCCCTAATAACGAAAGCGGCGCCTCCTAAAAACACGGAAGATTTCCTGGGTAATAACTCCAAAGTGAAGAAACACTCTTCACTGTAATTAAATAATATATTAGGTTCCCATGATATAGTCTAATGTTCCAAGGGCTTGCGAAGTATACTCACATTTCCTTTTCCCATTTTCGCTGTTCATTCCCTTTGAAGGCTTAAGGCACAGAATATAAGCTCACCGTACAAACCGTTACTCACACCCCCATTAAAGAGCACACTAGTCACTTTGGAACAGTGTAGATGGTGTACGAGGGGCGCTCAATAAACAAAGAAATGCATACTTTTGATCACATAGTGTAGCTCGGTCGGTAGATAACTTGCCCGCCGTAGGTAAAGATCACAGGTGCGAGTTCCGGTCCGACACATAGTTCTAATCTGCCTGGAAATTTCAGATGAACGCACACTCTGCGCCAGAGTAAAAATTCAGGCTGGCAGTTTACAGTGATTCGATATTATAGTGGTTCAATTGGCTCTGAGCACTATGGGACTTAACACTTGAGGTCATCAGTCCCCTAGAACTTAGAACTACTTAAACCTAACTAACCTAAGGACATCACACACATCCATGCCCGAGGGAGGATTCGAACCTGCGACCGCAGCGGTCGCGCGGTTCCAGACTGAAGTGCCTAGAACCGCTCGGCCACTCCGGCCGGCCGATGATATAAATTGGCGAACTGTTGTGTCATTCTTGAGCTACTCGAATTAGTTCGGACTTTTACACCCTTGTGAGAAGAAGAATTACTTTCAAAAAGTGCTGTCTCCTGAAGGGAGGCGAAGTTTACTCAGCTGGATAAACGTGGACGCCTAAATTTCATAGCCGTACCAGTTACTCTTGCACTGAAAGTAACTGTAAGCAAAACCCACTGAACTCACGATATGACCACTCTAGCAGTTGCAGATCCACTGACTACTTCGCAGTTAGAAGAAGATAGCTGGACTGACACTCACCTAATTTCCTCCATACTTAGCTCAGATTGCAGCACGGAACGCATTACTTGTTGCTGTTGTCCGCTAATATAGCGCTCCTTGCGCTATTGAAGCTCCTGTGTTGCATTCGCGTATTTTCCAAGAGGTTTAACATAGTATCCCAACTAACTGTTTCGTTTTGTAGTTCCTGTGCTCAGTTTTCTTGGACAGTGTTCTCTGGACGTGCATTGCGTATTGCACGACATTGAGAACGGTACAGACAGTAAGCAGCTATGTTGTACGTGTAATAGGACAGTAATTACGGAACAGTATATTTACCTAAGTCTGTTTAAGTTGTCATAAAAGTAGTGAATCAGTTGGGAAGCAATGTAAATTCTGAAGGGACTGTAAGCAGCTAGGTGGTTAAATCGTCAGTTACGTGATTGCTGCACTATGTTATGTAAGCTCGACATCAGTATAAAAAGAGAGGCACGTATCTTCCAAAATGCACCAAACATAATTATATGTTCTGCTAAGACAACACTATGAATGCCTTAAAACATTGTTGACGGTGGACCTTCGGTTGGACAGGGGTCTGTCATGGAACTATTTCTTTGATAAAGAAATTTGATCAAATATTCAGCATATTGCTGTGATAAAGCTCTTTGGCGCGGCACAAAATGGGGTTACACTGTCATCGAATATTTCGTCATAGTTCCTTCAGAATGGCTGGAATGAGTAACAGAAGAACCGCATGATATCAACTTAGGAATTGCTATTTTTAATGCTGTTAGTTTCATAGTTCCAAGTCAATAAAAAGGGCAGTGAATCGGATATTTTATGACAGTGCGCCTAAATTACATGTACCTGCTTTCCCTCGGCAAAAACTTGTAACGATCATTACTTGTCTGCAGGTTGGAGGAGCAGTCACACAATGAGGAGCACACACATAAAGGGCCGAGTGTATTCCAACTGTAAGATACTCTTGTTTTCACTGTTCACAACTGATCCGGTCACACTATCGACGTAAATATTAAATGGTAGTTCAACCACGTGGTCCGTTTTGAGTACAGTGCAATGTATTGTCGTGCTGTTTAGTGACACATTTCGATTACGGTACTGCCGCCACAATCACGCAGAATCACTGTTGAGAAAGTTAGTTCTAGTTTTGACAGGCCGTACAGCTCTCACAATTGACAATAATTCATACTAGCGGTGTTACCAGTGATTTTCACGCGTGCACGCTTGGTATTTGCGACGCAGCTGACGGTTGAGCTCACGATATGCAAACAAAACTATGTTAATTCGTGAATTTTTGTCTCACGTATTGTGTGTCTGGTTGTTGGTCTGACCACACGACATACTGGTGCGGAAATTCCGCTTTTCATGCCTAACTGACGTTGAGCTGATGCAAGACACTCAGCTTTCAAAATGAAGACCTTGACATCTCGGATCAAAAATGGAGGCTTGTGATTTCGCAGGCCACGGCGCCGGGACTGCACGTTGCATTTACCACGAAAGGTAATAGACGATTCCATCTAACAATCACGATCAAAGCTCTTGAGAGAGGCTACTGTCGGTACTGCGGAGGAGTAAATTTCTGTGCAGAACAATGAGTTGCTCGTGAAGACAGATACAGCTGTTCTCCTAGATGGGTTAGGGTACGTATTATGCACAATAACCTACCACCTGAAGTGGAATATATTTCATTCGGAGTCTTTCGTTCACACTCAGGAAGAACTGCAGCCCTTTCGTTCTTGTGAAATGACCACTGTCGCCTTACTGCAGAACCTTTTTCAGAAACAAGAGCAGGCGATGTATAGAACAATAAACTTTAAAACTACTCTTTAATACTTCAGCAGAAATATATAAAATTTCGTAAGTTTCAAAGAAAGTTCGACGTTAGTAGATACGAAGCATGTGCAGAGATTAAGTGTACTAGATATTTGTATTTTTTTGGAAGAAGTGTATTTGAAAAAATTTACTGGATATTGTTGACATAATTATTGACTATTTTTCCACATAATCGCCATCCCGTTCAATACGGGTGGTGAGCTACTCCTCAAGCTCCTTTACGCCCTCCTCGAGGAACTCTGCCACCGCCTTCTTCCCTCACTTCAGAACCTCAAAAAATGGCTCTGAGCACTATGGAACTTAACATCTGTGGTCATCAGTCCCCTAGAACTTAGAACTACTTAAACCTAACTGACCTAAGGACATCACACACATCCATGCTCGAGGCAGGATTCGAACCTGCGACCGGGGTCACGCGGTTCCAGACTGAAGCGCCTAGAACCGCAGGGCCGCACCGGCCGGCTTCAGAACCTCTTTCTGTACGCGCTCGTCGGTTGAAAACGTAATGACACTCATGTGTATCTTCGGGGAAATGAAAACATAATAATATGAGGGCGCCAAGTCAGGGGCTTACGGGTATGGTTCAAAACCTTCCACCCAGCTAAGTCCAAGAGCGTCTTAGCGCCTAAGGCTGTGTGCCTTCTCGTTAGCATTTCCTCCTTTTGTTTGGAATGCTCCTTTTGAGTTTTTTTAGGGTCTCGTAATGTAGTTGTGCATTGATGGTCTTGTCCTGTGACAGAAATGCGACCGAAATGATGACTGTTGGGTCACGGTACACTGAAGCCTTTATTTTTTTTTTATTTTTATTTATTTTTTGTTAGGTGGAGAAATGGGGCGTCTACAATGGGACGACTGTCTTTTTGTCTCAGGCCTATAATTAGCCACCCACGTTTCGTCTATAGTCCCAGCAGAACTCAGACGATCCTCACCTTCCAGTTCAAGTCTCTGAAGAAACTCGCGGACCCTATCGTTCCGATATTTCTTGTGCCGCCCTGTCATCTGTTTTGGGACTCATTTTGCACAAAGTTTACGGTATTCCAGTGATTCTGTGAGTGTGTCGTGTGAGAGAACTCTGGATAGCTTTGGAAGCATCGCAGAAATTTCATTGACTGTCAATCGGCGGTCTCCACGTACAGTTTTCTCCATTTCTGGCACCAACTCATCAGTCAGAATGTGTTTTCCTCTCCTATGCTGGTCATGAACATTTGTTCTTTCTGGACTAAACTCCCTACAATACATACACTGTTCATAGCGCATTCGCCGGCCGAAGTGGCCGTGCGGTTCTAGGCGCTGCAGTCTGGAACCGCGAGACCGCTACGGTCGCAGGTTAGGTTTAACTAGTTCCAAGTTCTAGGGGACTAATGACCTCAGAAGTTGAGTCCCATAGTGCTCAGAGCCATTTGAGCCAACCATAACGCATTCGCCATCAACAATTTTGATTCGCGAAAAAATTTCACTTGGTGTTATTCCTTAAGCGAGTAGGAGGCTGATCGCAGCACGTGCCTCGTACTTGGTGGGATTTCTTATCGACATCTTTCTCGCAACTGGACACTAAAACATGAGTTCAGCGTGCTACCGTATTTCGCGATGTTCGCTCATGTCAGGGAAACCATGTCAGGGAAACTCCCTCTACCACGCAGCGTTTCCGACCCTCAAAAAACAAAACCACAGCCCGTTACACTCACAAAATATGCCACGTATGACTAAGTCTTGTATCACCCTCTTCGTTTGAATGAAACGCAGACAGATCTGTACAGTCGTTATTAGCCGAATGATGTGTTCATTTGCAACATTAGTTCGGCGTGCGAACCGCACGATTTTCGTTCTGAGAAAGAGCTGTGCAGGCTGTACTGCACATTTTAGCTGCTGTCAGTAAGCGGCGATACCGGTAACAGCTGTTCACAGCGCTGGCCTATGAGAACATGGAAGATTTAATAGCTGCGGGATCGGCAGGAATCGTCGACGCTGAGCATTCGTGAAGCGCGGAATGCAGGCTGCCAGCGACCAGTTGACGCGCTCGCGATCAGGCGTTGCGCTGCGAGCAAGCCGTGCGGAATGCTTGAAATCGCGCGAACCACGTGTTTGCGTCGCGATAACCGGCCGTGCATAACGCTGCGTGTTGCTGTGTGTAGCGGCCCCCGTTGCTGCAACTCCATAGCACCCTACGCTTAATTCATGACTGTGGGATCGACAGTGACTGACGGTATCGCTTTCAACTCTCAACGTCCGGAAAGGAAGAGTGATGTAGTTCAATAGCGGATGCCTTTGTTTTCCTCCTAAATTAGAACTCGCTTCTGACGGTAGGCTAGGGACTCCACAGAAAGACATTAATTATACTCCGTTTCGCATATGCAAGTCAAACAACTCATAACATTTAAACACTTGATATAATTTCTCGATTATTACAGCAATAGAGTGGTACTCGTAATTACGACAGCTATTATTGGCTTTCGATGTGCATTTTAACTGCAATAGTGTAATAGTCCAGTAGGTGCTGACAGACTCGCACAATATTGCGCTTGTGTTCACAATTGTTTCGAGACAGGTCTTGCATTGCCGTAACTAAAGTTGAGCCGGTGGATGATGTCATATGTAGGACCATGAGTAATGCCCATTTGGTTTTGCAACCTCATCAGCGGTCACTGGTCGGTTATTCAAAATCACGTTATGAAAGTGATCAGTGTTGGCATCAGTATTGGTAAGAGGACGTCATATTCTTTCCTCGTACTTCACACTTGTTCGGTCGCTTTTGAATTGTTCACTATCAAAAACTTCGCCGTGGTAAGGCATTGCCCTCGTATAAATGACCTAGTAGATAGTGTCGGAAGTTCCATGCGGCTTTTCGCGGATGATGCTGTAGTATACAGAGAAGTTGCAGCATTAGAAAATTGTAGCGAAATGCAGGAAGATCTGCAGCGGATAGGCACTTGGTGCAGGGAGTGGCAACTAAACCTTAACATAGACAAATGTAATGTATTGCGAATACATAGAAAGAAGGATCCTTTATTGTATGATTATATGATAGCGGAACAAACACTGGTAGCAGTTACTTCTGTAAAATATCTGGGAGTATGCGTGCGGAACGATTTGAAGTGGAATGATCATATAAAATTAATTGTTGGTAAGGCGGGTACCAGGTTGAGATTCATTGGGAGAGTCCTTAGAAAATGTAGTCCATCAACAAAGGAGGTGGCTTACAAAACACTCGTTCGACCTATACTTGAGTATTGCTCATCAGTGTGGGATCCGTACCAGATCGGGTTGACGGACGAGATAGAGAAGATCCAAAGAAGAGCGGCGCGTTTCGTCACAGGGTTATTTGGTAACCGTGATAGCGTTACGGAGATGTTTAACAAACTCAGGTGGCAGACTCTGCAAGAGAGGCGCTCTGCATCGCGGTGTAGCTTGCTCGCCAGGTTTCGAGAGGGTGCGTTTCTGGATGAGGTATCGAATATATTGCTTCCCCCTACTTATACCTCCCGAGGAGATCACGAATGTAAAATTAGAGAGATTAGAGCGCGCACAGAGCCTTTCAGACAGTCGTTCTTCCCGCGAACCATACGCGACTGGAACAGGAAAGGGAGATAATGACAGTGGCACGTAAAGTGCCCTCCGCCACACACCGTTGGGTGGCTTGCGGAGTATAAATGTAGATGTAGATGTAGATGTAGATACTGATGAGAGCATGCTATGGATTTCAGCCCCTGGCACAAATTCAGTCCACGAGAAATTGAGCACCATATTAGTCGAACATCATTGGTGGAAAGAATCTGCTGCGATTTTAGTAAATGAAACATTCCGACATTCGTCTAAATCAGTGATACTCGTGGTTGCTACTGCCCAATAGTGGGCAGTCCAGCTTACATGGTAGGCGATACGTTATTGGGGGTGTTAAAAAAAATTCCATTTCTTTGTTATACAATTTTGACATAAAATATATGGGAAGTACTTATTATTATGTTCTTTAATTTGCTGTAACTCTGTGTTATAAATTTTACAGTGTGAAGTTACTTAGATACTTCTTAAAGCACCATTACTGTGGAACCGGTGTGCGCTTACTACTAAAAGGGATACTAATCTGGGCGGTAGGGCGGTAGGTAAGAAAGGTTGAATAGCCATGATCCAAATGATTTATGGAAACCCCAGAGACCCTGTATCGGAATAACCTCCAAAATTTCATCCAGCTGATACAAAACATTTACTATCAAATAAATCTGAAACTATTTAGCGGGTTCAGTTCATACAGTAGAACAACGCTGTTCTTCATTAGTGCAAAGGAAAAGTTGTGCTGATATGTTGACTTCGCAAATGCGCGAAACGAACAAGTGTGAAAAACGATTACATTTTTTTAATAATCTGAAAACATGCAGCTTTTAACTAAATTGCAGTAATTGCCTCATTAGTACGAGGGTAAGGTGAATATTTCCCAGCATTATACTGACAAACTAAATTCCTCACGTGGGCCGGAGCGTTACTCTGATCCTAGACTGGCGGTCTCTTCTTTTGCTTTTCATGTCGTTTATAACTTTTTTATCATTCAGTTGATCCAGGAAAGTAGCGTCTGTTCGCCAGGTATGGTTTTACCATTTGCAAGATAATCAAAAATAGATTTTCATTTAGTCATCCACTTACGGAACTTGATTCATGCAAACCACCTTCAAGTGCGATGATGTTTGAAGTTCTTGACTGTCATAATAAGTCACCACCTTTGGACGCGTTTCTGTTGGCGATAAACGAACCAAAACAAAGAATTTTTTGACGGCACAGTATCTGTATTAAGAAAGCTCTACTGCAGTTACACTAGCTCGTCAGTACCAGCAGGAAGAAAACCAAGCCGGCCAGAGTGGCCGAGCGGTTCTAGGAGCTACAGTCTGGTTAGTTAGGTTTAAGTGGTTCTAAGTTGTAGGGGACTGATGACCTCAGAAGTTAACTCCCTTAGTGCTCAGAGCCATTTGAACCATTTGAAGAAAACCAAATTTCACTGAAGTAATAGATGAAACTGACTGCAGAAGAGAGCGATTAAAATCCCCGTTCCTTTCGCTTTTGTTTCCCCCTCTACAAAAATCTGAAAATGTAGTTATTCGTAAAAAGTGTTAGTGACACGCCGCATTCCTTTCCTTTTTTAAGACGTGATATCTCGATAGAAGTCCCTAGTTATTCCGTTCTGTAATAAAATTGCATTGACATCAACATCAGAACCATGTCATCATATTGACAAGTATTCATTTTGTGACCGTAGGGTTCTTTTGCCTCGGCACCATTCAGTTTGGTGAATCATACACTTAGGTGACAAAAGTCAAAGAATAACAACCGAATATCATGTCGGACCTCTTCTTGCCCGGCGTAGTGCAGCAACTCTACGAGGCATGGACTCAACAAGACGTTGTTGGAAGTCCACTGTAGAAATATTGAGCCTCGCTGCCTCTACAGCCGTCCGTAAATGCGAAACTGTTGCCGGTGCAGGATTTTGTGCATGAACTGACCTTTATGATTATATCCTATAGATGTTCGATAGGATTCATGTCGGGCGATCTGAGTGGCCAAATTATTCTCTCGAATTGTCCAGAATGTTCTTCAAACGATTCGTGAACAATTGTGACACGGCGCATTGTCTCCATAACAATGCCATCGTTATTTGGGAACATGAAGTCCATGAATGGCTGAAAGTGGTCTCTAAGCAGCTTAACATTACAATTTCCAGTCAGTGATCGGTTCAGTTGGACCAAAGGACTCAGTCCATTCCATGTAAACACAGCTCACACATTACGGAGCCACCATCAGCTAGCATAGAGTCTGGTTGACAACCTGAGTCCATGACTTCGTGTGGTGCGCTACACTCGGACCCTACCATCACTCGCACCAACTGAAATCGGGACTGAATGACCAGCCTAAGGTTTTACAGTTGTCTGGACTCCAACCGATACGGTCACGAGCCCAAGAGAGGCGCTGCAGGCGATGTCGTGCTGTTAACAAATGCATTCGCGTCGGTCGTCTGCTCCCAAAGCCAATTAAAACCAAATTTTCCCGCACTGTCCTAACTGAGACGTTCGTCCTAAGTCCTACATTAATTTCTGCGGCTATTCACACAGCGTCTGGTAATGCTGATAACTCTACGCAGACGCTGTTGCTGCCGGTTGTTAAGTGAAGGCCGTCGACCACTGCGTTGTCCGTTGTGAGAGGTAGTGCCTGTAATTTGGCATTTTCGGCACATTCTTGGCACTATGGATCTCAGTATACTGAATTACGTAATGATTTCCGAAATAGAATGCGCCGTGCAACTACCTCCAAGTACCGTCCCGCGTTCAAAGTTTGTTAATTCCTGTCTTGCGGCCATAATCACGTCGGAAACCTTTTCAGATGCATCGCATGAGTACAAATGACAGCTCCGCCAAAGCATTGTCCTTTTATAACCTGTGTACGTATTGCAGTTGTTGTAAGGAGTAGTCTGCTTCACACGTTGAATAAGAAGGGAAATTAACCTGTCATGCATCCCAAGAGCGGACGTATAACATGGCAGTTGCTTCTCTTCTCTTTAAAACCCCTGCTGCGTGTTGAATAGAAGCAGAAACTTCGGAACGACTAGTTGAATTAATGGATTCCTATATCCCGAGCGAAATTACCCTCTCTTCGCCTCGGCAGGGCTGGCGCACGCGGTCCATACTAGGGTGCGTGTGGGTCGGGAGCAGCCGCCTTCATCCATCATCGGCGGCCGTCCGGGCGTGAACCGGCAGCCGGGTGCTGACATTTCGGGACCCACCCACCCACCTGGCGACCCGGCGTATTCTGGACGCGCCGCACCGTTCCGCTGCGCGACCTAATCCCGGAGAGAGCTCCCGTTTCGGGACTAATGGCTTCCTCGATAGCGGCCGCCAGATCGTCGCATCGGCTCGCTGACGTCACATTTCTCCCCCTATCGGCTCTCATCGTGTGCCTCTCTCTGGGCGGAATCGAACGCCATCCTTTCATCGAATGGCACTTTGCTGTTATCTGCGCCGTGCGAAGGCATATTTCGGAGACGTTGCTTTTCGAGAGATGGGTGTCAATCGAAAGAAACACGTTGTTAGAAGCTAGACACGCTGCTGAAGTAAACCGAAACAAAGTGAGAACAGCAGATTTATCTACACTGAATGCGATAAGTTTGAACACCATCCACTGCAAACAACCGTGCAAAAATATGGACTTCAGCAGCAAAGCAAAATTCTTCGGGTAGGGTGTAAAGAAACTACGTATAGAAATTGTTAGACTGTTTAGAGGAGATAGCAGAACTGTTCCCTTTTTTTGTGCCACAAGTATCATTGGTGTACCGTTCCCTTGTTGGAATTTCTTGAAGAACTCGACGGTGGTTTTCCCTTAGACCGGTGGTTTTCTCTTAGACCCACGTTCATAGTTGTTCTGACTGCTCCGAATGCAGTACGTTGACATAGGAATTTTGTTTGCAACGCTGTTATATCTCACTGCAAGGAAACTCAAGTTTTGATTAGTGCTATCAGTGTTCACGTTCCTGCATAAACAGTTGCATTATTATTTTTTTATTATTATGTTTACATTAATGTTTGTACTGATGTTTACAGGTCCTTGACCGCTGATTACACTGTAAGGCAGGGCTTCCGAACCAGTGGCACGCAACCAAATAATTTTGGCACGGCATTAGGGATTTAGGTAGGCGAACCTAATCCAAATAATTCATTTTTTCGTCTGCCTTTGAAAGCATAGTAGTAAAGTCCATCGTGGACGGGGTGTCGGTGCCAAAGCGTCATAGAGGTTATAGATGACAGATACTCGGTCAGGCTCCATCTCGGTGAGTCACGGTGTACTCAAATGTGTTTGTAATAGACTGCTCAGTGGCATGAATGTGACCACCTGTTAAAAACCTGAATAACCATCTTTGTCAGCGCGAGGGCTGCGAGCCCTGCAGGAAGAGTGCCAGTGAGGTCCCGGGAGGTACCGACAGGCATGTGGAGCCACGCCGACTCCAGTGCCGTGGTCAGCTGCGCTAGGTCTCTCGGTTGAGGGTGCATGGCACGAATAACCATATCGAGGCAGTCCCACAGATTCTGAATTGGGTTTAAATCCGGGGAGTTTGGTGGTCAGGGGAGTACGGTAAACTCAACCTGGTGCTCTTCGAACCACGCACGTACACTGCGATCTGTGTGACACATTGCATTGTCCTGCTGGTAGGCGCCATCGTGCCGAGGAAAAACAGACTGCATGTGGAGGTGGACACGGTCCCCGAGGATAAATACATAAGTGTGTTGGTCCATGTGCCTTCCAGCATGACTATATCACACTGAGAACGCAGAAATACTTCCCCAGAAAACACTTCTCCCTCCAGGTTGCAGAGTGTTTGCTTTCAGACGTTTCATGCTCTCCACGCCAACAGCCGTCTATCCGATGGAGCGTAAAACGTGATTCAACTGAAAAGGCCACCCGTCGACAATCAGCGGACGCCCAATTGCGGTGCTGACGTGCAAATTCCACCTTTCGTCGCCAGTGAGCAGCAGACAGCGTGAGGGGATGAACCAGGTGCGTGCCGCGGAGGGCCTTTGCGCAGTTACGTTCGCTGAATGCTCTGTAAGGAGACACTTGGTTGATCTGGACAGTCAGTTACCCAACAGCTGCACGTCTCTTCCGTCGCACCCTGTAATCTATGTTCCGTGAGTCACCACAGGTGCCTCGGCGCCGGTTTGGGATAGTAATTTTTCCATGCACGATATACTTTGACCTCGGCGGCACGTGAAGAGTTTACATACGTAACAGTTTCGAAAATGCTTCCACCCTTGACCCGAAAGCCAAAGACTATGACCTTTTGGACATCTGATAAATAGCTCCATTTCCACATTGCGATAATGATTGCACTGTTTCCCCCCCCCCCCCCCCCCGATATGCTTTATATACCCAACACTGCTCATGCTGCCACCTGTCGTCTGTGAGTGGGTATTGCATGTTAACGTCGAACATAGGCGGTGGTCGTATTAATGTGATTGGACCGTGTAATACACCGTCTTCCGCTATTAGATCGCATAGGTAGGCAGCTGTCAGCTGTTCCGACAGCGACGACTTCCGACCTCTACCGACAAGTACCACAGTGCCAAATTGTCGTGGCGAAAGAGCATTTACCTGTTTGTTTTTGTTTGTTGCGCGCTTACATCATATGCCGCAATTACACGAAGTTAGTGCCATTTTTAAACTTTGGGTGTTACTTAACATGGCTAGTTTGACAAAGTGCAAGTAAATTTCATAGAGAATTTCAAACTTGGTTCATTGATAAATATGGCATGATTAACAAAGGCAATAAAGCGATGTGTGTTTTTTGTTGCGGAACATCGTCTGTAAAACTGCGCTATGAAACGAATCATAAATATCTTAAAATGCGGGTCAAAAGCAATTCATTACATACGCTGTTAACTAAAGGAATATGGTCGATAAATATAAACGAATATGTTAGTAAGCATTGTCGTACCAGTGCAGCAAGTTTCTCGGCTGAAAATGTCATGCTCGGCACAGTAAAACCTATGGCGACGGGGAATTTTTGAAGTAAGTCTGGTTGGGATTAGCCGCATCACCATTTCAAAATTTTAAAAATAAAGGTAAGATCATTGAGCGCATCAAAGATGGTTCTTCATCTAGTAACATAATTAACGATGGAATCTTAAAACTGGCAGAAAATGTAAAAAATTAAAATAGTAAAAAAGAACTATCAAGGCATCTCATATTTTGCTGTGTCTTGACGAAAGTATAGATCTAACTAAATGTGCCCGTTTACCAGCATCTGCTCCATATTGCGTTGTAAACGATATCGAAGAAGAATTGATTGCGATAGTATCGTTGCCAGCAACTAGTAAGGGCACAGATATTTGTACGGCTGTTAAAAAGTCGGTTTCTGAAAGAGGATTAGATTTAAGCAAAACTGTTTCGATAACAAAAAAAGTTTTATTTGTTTATTTCCGACACACATTTGACATTATATTCTTGAGCTCCACTGCATCATACACTCCTGGAAATGGAAAAAAGAACACATTGACACCGGTGTGTCAGACCCACCATACTTGCTCCGGACACTGAGAGAGGGCTGTACAAGCAATGATCACACGCACGGCACAGCGGACACACCAGGAACCGCGGTGTTGGCCGTCGAATGGCGCTAGCTGCGCAGCATTTGTGCACCGCCGCCGTCAGTGTCAGCTAGTTTGCCGTGGCATACGGAGCTCCATCGCAGTCTTTAACACTGGTAGCATGCCGCGACAGCGTGGACGTGAACCGTATGTGCAGTTGACGGACTTTGAGCGAGGGCGTATAGTGGGCATGCGGGAGGCCGGGTGGACGTACCGCCGAATTGCTCAACACGTGGGGCGTGAGGTCTCCACAGTACATCGATGTTGTCGCCAGTGGTCGGCGGAAGGTGCACGTGCCCGTCGACCTGGGACCGGACCGCAGCGACGCACGGATGCACGCCAAGACCGTAGGATCCTACGCAGTGCCGTAGGGGACCGCACCGCCACTTCCCAGCAAATTAGGGACACTGTTGCTCCTGGGGTATCGGCGAGGACCATTCGCAACCGTCTCCATGAAGCTGGGCTACGGTCCCGCACACCGTTAGGCCGTCTTCCGCTCACGCCCCAACATCGTGCAGCCCGCCTCCAGTGGTGTCGCGACAGGCGTGAATGGAGGGACGAATGGAGACGTGTCGTCTTCAGCGATGACAGTCGCTTCTGCCTTGGTGCCAATGATGGTCGTATGCGTGTTTGGCGCCGTGCAGGTGAGCGCCACAATCAGGACTGCATACGACCGAGGCACACAGGGCCAACACCCGGCATCATGGTGTGGGGAGCGATCTCCTACACTGGCCGTACACCACTGGTGATCGTCGAGGGGACACTGAATAGTGCACGGTACATCCAAACCGTCATCGAACCCATCGATCTACCATTCCTAGACCGGCAAGGGAACTTGCTGTTCCAACAGGACAATGCACGTCCTCATGTATCCCGTGCCACCCAACGTGCTCTAGAAGGTGTAAGTCAACTACCCTGGCCAGCAAGATCTCCGGATCTGTCCCCCATGGAGCATGTTTGAGATTGGATGAAACGTCGTCTCACGCGGTCTGCACGTCCAGCACGAACGCTGGTCCAACTGAGGCGCCAGGTGGAAATGGCATGGCAAGCCGTTCCACAGGACTACATCCAGCATCTCTACGATCGTCTCCATGGGAGAATAGCAGCCTGCATTGCTGCGAAAGGTGGATATACACTGTACTAGTGCCGACATTGTGCATGCTCTGTTGCCTGTGTCTATGTGCCTGTGGTTCTGTCAGTGTGATCATGTGATGTATCTGACCCCAGGAATGTGTCAATAAAGTTTCCCCTTCCTGGGACAATGAATTCACGGTGTTCTTATTTCAATTTCCAGGAGTGTATATCAACAAGCATTGTGTACAGAGGGTGGTGTCGCTTACCTTGAGAATATAATGGCCGTAGTCATAAAAATAGTGAACCTTACATCGCCGCAAGTTTGTAATGAAAGAAAGTTCGAAGTCTTGGTAGATGTAGTCAGCTCGGTGTACAGTGTGTGACTTGTGTATAAATGTTCTCTAGTTGAGCAGTTGCAACGGACAGTAGACATTTGTGTACTGTTGAGGCGAAATTGTATAATATTCCCAGTTATTGGATTTTATTCGCGCTTTTCGAGTTTTAAGGTTTTAATAATGATATTGTTTCCCAAAAGAAGTATTTTCCAGATTTGGAAAAAATATTCCAGCGATCTAGATTTATACGAAAGCCTTACAAGAAAAGTCACTGAAGAACGTTCTTCGGTAATACATTCTTCCATGAGATTTTCTCGGTTGGAAGAGTTGTCGAAAACAGTAAAATATATTATGTATCCAGATGTGAATTGACTGAATTAACTGAACGTGTCTAAATTATATCGATTGGAAATTAAAATGCAACTGATTGATTTCCATTATAGTTCAGTGTGTACTCAATTTACTGAAACAAGAAAAAATTTGGAGTAGTAAACGAATCAGGAAGAGTATCAAGCAGCATGAGCCAAAATGTCGGCATTAAAATTATGGAAATGTGGAATTCAATTCTAATCACATATAGCTGTCTAAAGAACCTCGTGTTTGCTGGCTTGGCAGTATTTTCATCTATCTACGCGTGTTAGTCATTGCTTTCTGAAATGAATAACATTTAAGTATAAGTAAGTAATATAAGTAAGTAATATAAATTATTTGGCATCGAATTTGCAACAGCAAAATCACAATATTTCCTTCATTTAGATAAAGTAAAAAAACGTTCATTCTATGACTGCTGTATAAAAGGTCTATTTTATGATTGAAGTATTAAGATGGAAGTATGCAGTTTTTTTTCACTAACTCATAGAGCCCAAATTTCTATCCACTATCAAATCTTAAAATATGCACTATCGTATGTCTCAATATACACAAAAAAACAAGAAAAGAGAGTAATATGCGGGATCAAAATTTAGTTCTGCGATTAGTTTGATGGCACGCCATGGTCATATTAAACATTTCTTTGGAAGAAAGGGTACGTAGATGTAGAAAGGTTCGCCATGTCTGCTCTGAGGTGTCGTCGTTGAGTGACTGTAGAAGTATACAAGATTACTTAAACAAAATTTCTGGTTGGTGTCATGAATGGCAACTTGGTGTAAATGTAGAAAAGTGTACGTAATGCAGATTGGTAGGATAAAAAAATCACTTAATTTTCGAGTACATTATTAATAGTGAACTGAATTGCAAAGCGATATGAAATGGAACGAGCGCATAAGGACGGTAACAGGGAAAGCGAATTTTCGTCGTCGATTTGTTGGGACAGTTTTAAGAAAATGTGGCGCATGTGTAAAGGAGACTGCGCATGGAACTTACGTGCGATCCACTCGTGGATACTGTTAGAGTGTTCGGAATCCGTTCCAAGTTGGATTAAAGGAAGATATCGAAGCAATTCAAAAGCAAGCTGCGAGCTTAGATACCGGTAGATTCGATCAACACGCGATTATTACGGAGATGTATCGTGAATCCAAATGGGAATCCCTGGAGGGAAGACAATATTCTTTTTGCGGAACACTAATGATAAAATTTAGAATATCGACGTTTGCAGACGATTCTACTGCCAGCAACGTACATTTCTGTGAGCACCGCAGAGATAAATTGGGACTCTCACGGAGGCATGTAGACAGTCGTTTTTCCCTTGCTCAATTTGCGAGTGGAACTGAAAAGGAAATGAGTGGTGGTACGAGGTAGCCTACGTATCCACGTAGATGTAGGTGAACCGAGTTAGCTGACATGCATTTCATTTATGCGGGGGTGGGATGCAAAGCGGAGCAGGAAGGCGCCTGTATACAGGAAGATCCTGGTTTTAGACAATGCTCAGCTACCCGAGGTCGCCAGACGACTCTTGAGAAAGTTCGCAGTAGGGGGATAGAAACGTAGAATCTGGAGAAGCTGAGGGGGATTATGACAGTCTCATTACCTATCTTATAAGGCACATCTCTCAGCCAAAGTAAGTGTTTTGAAAGTGCCAGAATAAGTGTGTATTTTTTTTATTTGTTTGCAACAGTTTCCATTACAATATTTATTAATACTACACGTGTGTGCGTGCGTGTCTGTATGATGATGATGATGATGATGATGATGATGATGATGATAGAAGAAGGGGAAGAGTGAAACCTGGTACCGGCACGTAGCCTGCTCCTTGCGAATAGCACCTAGGGTGACGACAAGCTTAACGTTTCCATCCGCCGGACGGATAATCATCAGCAAGTGTCACATGCCTCCATTTCATGACACATGACACGGCCGTGAAAGGTTACATGTTATGACATTGCTGAGAGGTTTGGTATTTAAACTATGACGGTGGAGAAGTTATTAACTGTTTCAGTGAGAAGGGACTATTCTGAGAAAAACTGCTGTGGGCGGAATAATTATCATAGAAAGTCATTATCTTCCACATTGTTGTTGGTCTTCTAGACAAATTCAGCCTGAGAAAATTCTCCAAAAAGAGTACTAAGAAAATCATAGAAGATCGTTTAGATGTGCCAATGTGACGCGTGTTCCTACAGTAAAAACCCAGGTCCATGGTCTTCTCAGCACGGAAAGCGTCTTGTACTTTTCATTGCGGCAAACGTTTCGAAAACCTGTTTACAGTATTTGCTGACATAACCTAATTTCTGGGAGGAGACCACCCGTAAGCGAATCCGATCAGAGTGAGCGAGCGGCACTTTACAGCTCTGCTAAATGATTAAAAAAAAATAAAAATAAAAACCTGTTTTCAACGACACAAGCTGTTGATTAAACATTCGTGTCGAATTCATTATGCCATCAGTTTCGACTTAACGCCGTTTAAGTGTGACGTAGCGTGACCTATCGTGTACTGTAATTAGATTTTCGGCAGCGAGTGAGTCACTGTACACGGCGCGCAGAGAACGCCCACGTGCCACACTTCAGCCCAGTATCGAGCGGGTGATCGCTCTTTACTAAAATTCTTGCAAAGCCGCTGATAACCTAACCTCACTTCGTTGTGCTGGCTAAACCGGAACACTTTTGACAGACACCCTTCTTGTAACAATAATAATAATAATAATAATAATAATAATAGGGAGAAGTGTCTCAGTAGCGAAATCCAGAGAACGGCTGTTGAAGTGCCCATCCGGACCTTCCTGGATTTTTAAGGTAAGTTACCTTAATTAATGACTAAGGGTTTTTGTAAAAAAAAATCCAGAATGATGGCCAAACTGACGAGTCCGACTTCCAGCTCAGGATTTGCTCCTTCAACGTCCCCTCTGCTACTTGTTACTCAAGTGCAACGCACTTGATTCAAGAAATAAAATAATCATTGTGTGTGGAAAATTCGTTAACAATAATTCGTAACCTTTCCAAAGAGAGCAGCTTGGAATTCACGTTACACGATTCTCGGAAACAAAGGGGAACCTAAGTTAGTTGGGTGACATGAACCCATACCTATCTTAAAGAAATGTAGTCCACGTTCTCAGTTTAAGTACTTTTCCTAAGAATAGTGTATCCGTCTAGGGTTAACATCTTTCACTAGTAATCAGAACGTCCTGGGTCTAGCGTTAGATGCCAAGTACTGTTTAAATTCTGGATAAAAATCCTCAGCAACGGCGGCTGCAGACTAAGGAGCCATCTTTATCCTGCCAGCGTCTTTGTCAAATAGAGCGGAGGAGCGGACAGAGTTTCAGGGCAACCTCTTACCCTTGGGGTGGGAAACTGCTCTTAAAAGGTGGAAGATTCAGCAGTGAACAGCAGCGTGGGGATACAGAAGAAATTGGAAAGCACTGCATTAAAGACGCGGGACGTGTGGCCTTTAATTGATCAAGTGTCGTGGTGATCTCACCATTCGTAGATGATTCCAAATAAGCCACTTCCTTCAGGTTTCCGGGAGGGGGCTACCAGCGGAGAGGTGACCATGAGAAAAAGAAGAAAGGATAACGTGATAGGGAAGCTATAAAATCTGAACAGGAAAATACAGAGGCTCAATGTAGATATAGTGGGGTCAGTAAAGTGAAATGGAAAGGTGGTCAGTATTTCTGGTCAGACGAGTATTGGGTCATATCAACAGGAGCCGCTGAAAATGGTATAGTGGAATTAGTATTTGTTATGAATAGGAAGTTAGTACAGAGAGTGATATGGTTTTTGTCATCAGAATCGACAGCAAACCAGCATCAACAACAATAGTTTAGGTACACATGCCGACGTTATAACCAGGAGATCAAGAGGACGAGAAAGTATGAGGATATTGAACGCATAATTTAATATACAAAGGGAGATGGTAATCTAATAAACGCGTGGGGGGAATCGGAACGCATTAGTAAGCGAACGAATGGAAAGAGTAGTTAGGGCAAGTTACGGACTAGGTAGTGGGAATGACAGAGGAAAAAGACTGACTTCTGCAATAAATTTCCGTTAGTAATAGCGAAAGCACTATTCAGAAATCAAAAGAAATAGAAGATATGCTTGGAAAACGCCTGGAGGCACGGGAAAATTGGTTTTGGATTACATCATGGCCAGACAGAGATTCCCAGGAGGAAATGTAGACTCATATCAGACTTTCGTAATGGTGAAAAGTAGGCTGAAGTTCAAGCAAATAGACCGGAAGAATCAATGCACAAAAAAGTGGGCCGCAGAAGTATCGAGGAATAAATAGTTGAAGTTCTCTAATGCTGTAGATAGTTCGATAAAGAATACTACAATAGGCAGTTCAGTTGAAGAAGAATGGGCATCGCAGAATCACAGAAGTTTGCATGACAGTTATAAACACCGGAAGGTACCTGCGAAGACACCATAGGTAACAGAAAGCGAGCTAGCACGGGTAATGAGAGTATTCCTGGCGAAAAAAGTCTAGTAGTATCAAACCAGGGCTTTAATTTGAAGAAAAAAATTCTGTAAATGTACGCCTGGCGCACAGTATTGTGTGGAAATGAATCATGGACTATGGGAAAAACGGAAAAGAAGACGTAGGCTCCCGCAATATTGACAAAGAAAGGAACATAAGGAAAACACTGACAAGTAAAAGAGACTAAATGATAAGACATATTTTCGACATCAGGGGATAAGTTCCACAGTTCTGCAGGGAGCTGTAGAGGAAAAAAGTTGTAGGGGAAGACAGAGATTGGAATACATCCAACAAATAATTGAAGACGTAGGGTGCAACTGCTACTCTGGGATGACGAAGTTGGCACAAGAGAGTGCGGTTTATGTACCATCCAAGTCCTAAAGTACGTGTCACAATGTGGCGAAGAAACAATAGGCACGATAATGTGTTTTTGAGAGTCTTATAAGCCCCCACAATCTGTTCCGGCACCTGTTAAATAAGCCTGGATAGTTCAGATAATATCGCTTATTTTGATTAGAATTTTCATTCTGTATTCGGACTGTTCACCCATTGTAGGTGATGGAGTGTTCTGAATTGAATAGTAGCGTCATTACACAAGGTACTAAACGTTGATCCCTCTTTAGCATTTTCACTCATTTATTGCTCGTACCAGTTATTCTGTTATTAGTTATCTATGATTAGTTATTCTGTTTTGAAACTAAAGCAGACAGAAAATTTTACATTGTATCTACGCTTGTAACAATTTTACAACTAATTTTGTAAGTCCGCTTCCTAACTTAACCGCATTCTTAGTACGATCTCGTTAACTTTCTCTCAAATGCACCTATTGCTTATATTTTGGTGTAAATGCGAAAACATGTGTTAAGCATTAGACTATAATTAAAAAAGGCTCTGACCACTATGGGACTTAACATCTACGGTCATCAGTCCCCTAGAACTTATAACTACTTAAACCTAACTAACCTAAGGACATCACACAACACCCAGTCATCACGAGGCAGAGAAAATCCCTGACCCCGCCGGGAATCGAACCCGGGAACCGGGGCGCGGGGACTATAATTATTTGGGGCTGTTGTCTTCTTGAACGTTTTGCGTTTTGATTTTCTGAAAACACAATAAATAATGAGAAAAGACGAAATTTGGCATGTACGAATACTTCAAAGCATATACCCACACTATCATTTAACTCTGGGGTCGAAATTGATACACACTGAGCTTACGGGCTCTGGAATTAGGAACGTGTTTCTGGTATTGAGAAGAAATTGACGAGGCTAAAGAGTCCACATCTCACATTCTTGTGTCTTTAGCGAATGTATATATCGTTACACTTCATATTTTCACAATATCACTTCGTGCTGTCATGAGTTGCCTCCATCACCGTCAGAAGAGCTGAGCCTGCAACCCGACTAGAGTCCCGCATGCTTCTAGCGACCCCGATAGCTTATATTGAAGTAACTTGCAGCGGATAACAGCCCTTGGAACCACAGAACTTATTCTTCAGCGCTGATCATCCCATTGTTTTCTACCCAAGTTTATACCACGATCTATACGTCGGTTTTGTTGTGTGTAATATATCTCTCGCTTCTTCCTGTTTCGTTTGTAATATTTCGCTTCATTTTTTCTGATTAAAGCGTCAAAGATGTACTTGTGTAGTATTCTTAAGGAAGAACGTTAGTATTTTGGTATATTGGAAAAACGCGCCCCAGTACACCCTTCTAAGGCTTATTCAAATCTAACTGTTAATACCCTGCGCACCCACACTGTTACAGCGTAGTTGGGGAGACAAATACAGTTTCGCTATATGCCGTTTTATATTGGATGGCGTGTGCAGCTACAGCTGCCCATGCAGCTTCAACACGATACCACAGTTCATCAAGAGTAGTGACTGGCGTATTGTGTCGAGCCAGTTTCTCGGCCACCATTGACCAGACGTTTTCAGTTGGTGAAACATATTTTGGCCAATAGTAGCAATTGCAATAAAAAATAGATCCCGTTAACAAGAACTTTAGACATGAAACTTTTGCTTTTGGCCAGTACGCAGCCTCAAGTACACTACTGGCCATTAAAATTGCTACACCAAGAAGAAATGCAGATGATAAACGGGTATTCATTGGACAAATATATTATACTAGAACTGACATGTGATTAAATTTTCACGCAATTTGGGTGCATAGATCCTGAGAAATCAGTACTCAGAACAGCCACCTCTGGCCGTAATAACGGCGTTGATACGCATGGGCATTGAGTCAAACAGAGCTTGGATGGCGTGTGCAGCTACAGCTGCCCATGCAGCTTCAACACAATACCACAGTTCATCAAGAGTAGTGACTGGCGTATTGTGTCGAGCCAGTTTCTCGGCCACCATTGACCAGACGTTTTCAGTTGGTGAGAATCTGGAGAATGTGCTGGCCAGGACAGCAGTCGAACATTTTCTGTATCCAGAAAGGCCCGTATAGGACCTGCAACATGAGGTCGTGCATTAACCTGCTGAAATGTAGGGTTTCGCAGGGATCGAATGAAGGGTAGAGCCACGGATCGTAACACATCTGAAATGTAACGTCCACTGTTCAAAGTGCCGTCAATGCGAACAAGGGGTAACCGAGACGTGTAAGCAATGGCACCCCATACCATCACGCCGGTTGATACGCCAGTATGGCGATGACGAATACACGCTTCCAATGTGCGTTCACCGCGATGTCGCCAAACACGGATGCGACCATCATGATGCTGTAAACAGATGCGGGATTCATCCGAAAAAATGACGTTTTGCCATTCGTGCACCCAGGTTCGTCGTTGAGTACACCATCGCAGGCGCTCCTGTCTGTGATGCAGCGTCAAGGGTAACCGCAGCCATGGTCTCCTAGCTGATAGTCCATGCTGCTGCAGACGTCGTCGAACTGTTCGTGCAGATGATTGTTGTCTTGCAAACGTCCCCATCTATTGACTCAGGGATCGAGAAGTGGCTGCACGATCCGTTACAGCCATGCAGATAAGATGCCTGTCATCTCGACTGCTAGTGATACGAGGCCTTTGGGATCCAGCACAGCGTTTTGTATTACCCTCCTGAACCCACCGATTCCATATTCTGCTAACAGTCATTGGATCTCGACCAAAGCGAGCAGCAATGTCGCGATACGATAAACCACAATCACGATGGGCTACAATCCGACCTTTATCAACGTGATGGTACGCATTTCTCCTCCTTACACGAGGCATCACAACAACGTTTCACCAGGCAACGCCGGTCAACTGCTATTTGTGTATGAGAAATCAGTTGGAAACTTTCCTGATGCCAGCACGTTGTAGATGTCGCCATCGGCGCCAACCTTGTATGAATTCTCTGAAATTCTAATGATTTGCATGTCACAGCATCTTCTTCCTGTCGGGTAAACTTCGGGTCTGTAGCACGTCATGTTCGTGGTTTAGCAATTTTAATGGCCAGTAGTGTATATTCATACTACACCGTAATAATATTATTATTATTAATTTAGTATATTATTATTATTTTAGTATTCAGGTTTCTTGTCCATAACTTCCTTTCAGCAGCTTGAAACGGTTTTTAATTTGTGTCTTCGTGGCAGATTAAAACCGTGTGCCGTACCAGAACTTGGAGTCACAGTCATAGTGCTTCACGGACAATTGGTCTACCGACCGCGCTATGCTGGCATGACTCACGATCCTGTCGCACAGCTTTACTTCTTCCAGTATCTGTTATCCTGCTCCCCGAAATTCATACAAGTTCCCTGCATCCCTTGCGGAACTAGCATTTCTTCAGGAAACGTTATTGCGGAGAGGTGGCTTTGCAACAGCATAAGGGATCGTTTCTAGAATGAATTTTCACCCTCCAGCGCTGTTTGGGCTGATTTGAAACTTCCTGATCGAGCACACAGTTTCTGTTGGATTCAGAAAATACTACTGAATAAAACAGTCCACGTCACTTATTGGAATTTCGTTATTTGCTACGACGTTCCGGCCACTGACATCATTAGGTAGCAAAAAACTTAGAACTTATAAAAGAAGGTTCTTTGTCAGTATTAAAAACTATCTCTAATCCGATTTTTGGTACTGACACAGAACCTTCTCTAATAAGTTCTGAGCTTTCTGTTATCTGGTGATATCTTTAACCTAATCGTCTTAATAAGTAAAGAAGTTCTTATAACCCATCTATACGGTTTTGTTCACAAAATATACACAGTGATCTCGGACTCATATAGGAAATTCATTTCCTAAGTTAGTAATTTAAAAAAAATGCTATTCTCGTCTAACATGAATGTCTCAAGAAATGAAGTCTCGTACCACCACACGTAGCTACCGTTATTGAGATGGGTTGCTTGCACGCAGCTACTGTACAGCCTCGTCTAAGGACCAGGTAAGTTTCGGCTAACTATGGCAACGAAAAGTACCAAATCCACAATAATTTGTTAAGAGGAAATACACGAAACTTATTTTGAAGGTGAAAGTGATGGATGCCAATCTTGTTAAAATTTTACTTTGAACCCTGGTCTCGTCCTGAATCTAGTGGGTGATGGCTGTTGTAACCAGTGGAAGGTCCATTGCGACTCTTCTTGGCGGCGACTGTAGATTCATCGTGTTACTGTTTTGAGGCACAGTGAAAACGATAATACGGCATTGATGGCCTGGAGTCCTCACTTGAGAAAGTTCGGCCGCCGAGTTGCAAGTCTTTTCAGTCGACGCCACATTGGGCGACTTGCGTGTCGATGATGAAGGAATGATGATATAGACAACAGAACACGCAGTCTCCGAGAGGAGAAAATCTCCGACCCGGCTGGGGGCCGATCCGGGTCCCGCTAATTCGCAGAAAGACATATTGACCTCTCAGCTAAGGGGGCGGACTGAGGCATGGTATTCCTACTGTCGAACTAGCTGTTGACACCCTGTGTAGCCGTGCGTCCACTTACATCCACGTTTGACGGATAATATCTACGTATGAACAATTTGCGTGACGTAAGGCGGAAACATAACATAGTCTCTTCTATAAATGATGACTAACTGAAACCCTTAGCTGCCTCATATATATAGTCACTTTTGTTTCCGTCCTCTATGGTCCCTGACAATAACTAGTTGCGCCTTATTGGAGGCTGCACATGCCGTTTCGGCGCCATCTCCGTGTATGGCTGTATCTTGGGGAGGATACAGCAGAATGAAGATTCAGTCCGTAATTTTTTAAAATTACTTCCATAATATCCCCACTACTTTCGGCTGACACAGCTCTAAAGTCTCCTGTCATTGAGCGGTCATCAATAGGATCCATAATTCTGATTTCTTAGTTAGCCTATTTGTGTAACACTTTCGAGCGCACGCGGGTCTGTTTTGAGCTGTTGCTCATACTCTAACCCTTGCTAGTTCCTTTTACTTTTGAGGGTTTCCCTTCCAACATGGCTGAATAATTTCAGAAAGTGCCCCGTTATCAATTATGAGAAAAGAGGCTGATATTTTTGACGGAATAAGACATGCTCACATGATAGACTGAAAGAAATGCGAAACCTGCTTCTAAACGCCTGGATTTGATTTAAAGGAATTTCTTTCGAAATGTTGTATCTTTCTATATCTCTTCCTTTATAAAAGTTTTCGGTAATAACTGCAGCCATTCGCTACTGGACGTCGGGTTGTAGTTATTTCTGGAAACCTTTATTCATCGCAGTCGCAGTGTTGCACAACTGTAATGGATAAAAACCATTTTCCCCTTTGCTTCGTTTATGCTTTCTCTAGCAGAATAAAAACATTCTAAAGCTAAGATAGCATAAATATTTCTTTTTTTTATAACAAACAGTTTCGGCAGACTTCGCTGTCATTTCAGGTCTTCAAAAATTTTTTTTTATGAAATGTGTTGTTTTTGAGTCGAAACCTGACGCCAAGTTGTCATGTTACTGGATCAAATGGAGCACATTATACAAAGGTTTATCACAAATAAAACATTTGAAATCAAAAAGCACCTTGTGCACATGGCGATGTTCATACATGTAGCGCTCACAGATGATTGTTACGCCATGCCGGCCGTGGTGACCGAGCGGTTCTAGGCGCTCAGTCCGGAACCGCGCTGCTGCAACGGTCGCAGGTTCGAATCCTGCCTCGGGCATGGATGTGTGTGATGTCCTTAGGTTAGTTAGGTTTAAGTAGTTTTAAGTTCTAGGGGACTGATGACCACAGATGTTAAGTCCCATAGTGCTCAGAGCCATTTGAAACTTTTTTTTTTGTTAGGCCATAAACAATTGTGCTTCTATGTATTTTATCGTCTACTGTATTTTTTATGACGTTACAATCATCTGTGAGCGATACATATTTGGACATGGCCATGTGCACGAGGTGCTTTTCGTCTTTAAATGTTTTATATACGACAAATTGTCTGTATAATGTGATAAATTTTGTGCACTAACATGACACCGTGACGAGATGTTCCAACTCTAAATGAACATTTTATAACAAACATTTTTGAAGACCAGAAGATGACAGAAAAGCCTGTCGAAACAGGTTGTCGTAAATAAAGAAATCTTCATGCCATCTCTGCTTTATACGGTTTTTACGAAGTAAAAAATTCGGTCTTCGGGAATACATAGAAGTGTAGCTGTAGTTAGTGAGAGGCGGCTGAAGAATGCCTTGGCAGTGTAGGGACCGGGCGCGGGCAGCCCGCGGTGGCCCCACGGGACGGGGGCGCAGCGGCAGACGCCGTGCCGCGGCACGCGAGCGCCTATCGGCCATCGGCGCCGCTGCGGAAGCTCGGGCTACCTGCTGGCGTGCAGATGGAGGCCGCGATACGACGCCGTCGGTGGCTGCATTAATCACGGACACGGCGCGCCGGCGCCCAGCAAATCCGGGCGCGCTTCGGAAACAACCGGCCAGCACTGAGCGCCCCCAGCTCTTGCCGCCAACTGTAACACTCCTTTACGCATTAATTTACAGGTACAAGCATGGAATTTTTTTGGCAACATCAGTGATGACGTTCGTAAGCGGAATGGTTTTAATTACAAGGAAAGCATACTTCTAAAAAGAACTTATAAGGGATTCAAGTCGAAGGGAGGACCTGGCATATCTAGCCTAGGCTTATGATATCTGCTTAATCAGTCGTTCTGAGTAAGAATTGAAAAAAGAAAATGGCCAGGACACTGGAGATGGCTACCGGCAAATTCTGGCTACTCATACATGAAGCCAAGACGCATTACCTCGTTACGACCCGTCGACATAATCAGGATTCTCAAAAGTTGACACTCTCTGCGGGTGAAAGATGAGTCCTACGAGAAGGCCCGTGATTTTTTAAATACCTGGTAGCGCTTCTCACGAATTCGTCATACGAAGTGGAGGTCAACTCCAGGATCTTCATATACATCACTGCTCTGCTATTCACGCGTAAGTGCCTGGCAGAGGTTTCTCGACGCACCTTCAGACTATTTCTCTGCTGTTCCACCCTCTAACAGCGCGAGGGAAAAATGAAAACTTAAATCCTTTCTGAGGGAGCTCTGATTTTTCTTATTTTATTACAGCGGTCATTTATCTCTTTGCAGGGCGACAGTAAATGTTTTCACATTCAGAGGAGAAAGCTGGTGATTGAAATTTCGGAAAAGATCTCACCGCAGAGAAAACGCTTTGCTTTGATGATTGCCATCCCAGCTCGGTTATCACGTCTGTGATACTGTTTCTCCTATTATATAATAATACAAAACGAGTTCCCCTTCTTTTGAACTTTTTCGATGTCCTTCAAATGGTTGGTTCAAATAGCTCTGAGCACTATGGGACTTAACATCTGAGGTCATCAGTCCCCTAGAACTTAGAACTACTTAAACCTAACTAACCTAAGAACATCACACACATCCATGCCCGAGGCAGGATTCGAACCTGCGACCGTAGCAGTCACGCGGTTCCAAACTGAAGCACTTAGAACCGCACGGCCACACCGGCCGGCCGATGTTCTTCGTCAATCCTACGTGTTAAAGACCCTATTCAGCGCAGCAATACTCTAGCTGAGGAGAAACAAGCATAGTGTAGGCAGTTTCTCTACTAGACCAATTGTATCTTCTAAACTAAACTCCGTCCACACAGGCCTCAAAAGGCCCAACGGTATTCATCAGTCCCCTAGAACTTAGAACTACTTAAACCTAACCAACCTAAGAACATCACACACATCCATGCCCGAGGCAGGATTCGAATCTGCGACCGTAGCGGTCGTGCGGTTCCAGACTGTAGCGCCTAGAACCGCTCGGCCACCTCGGCCGGCGGCCGTTGTCAGTTTTCGTGACTGGAGCCGCTACTTCTCAGTCAACTAGCTCCTGAATTTGCCTTGCAAGGGGTGAGTGCACACCGCTTGCCAAAAAGCGCTCGGCAGACCGGACGGTCAGCCATCCAACTGCTAGCCAAGCCCAACAGCATTTGACTTCGGTGATCTGACGGCCGCTGGCGATTTATGCTCTAAGCGTTCTGCTGATAAAACGCAGTCTTTGGTTTACCTTCCCTACAACACTGTCTGTGTGATGAATCCTACTTCACTTGTTCCTAATTCTGATTCCTAGGTATTTAGTCGAAATGACAGCCGTTAGATTTGTGTGATTTATAATGAAATAACGGAATTTTTTTGTACTCCTATGGATAACCTCACAATTTTCCTTATGGAGAGACAGTTCTCACTTCTCGCACCATTCAGATACCGTATGTAAGTCATTTTGCAATTGGTTTTGATCTTCTGATGACGTTACTAGACGGTAAATGACAGCTTCATTTGAAAACAGTCGAAGAAGGCTGCCCAGATTGTCTCGTAAATTATTGATGTAGATTTGGTAAAGCAGAGGGCGTATAACGTTTCCGGGCGAATGCCGGATATCACTTACCTTTTACTCGATGACGTTCCGTCGACTACGTACTCTAGTCTTTCTCAGAGGAAATCATGGATCCAGTCGCACTACCGAAACGATACTCCATAGGCACGCAGTTTGATGAGAAGTCTGTTGTAAGGAACGATGTTTAAAGCCTTCAGGAAATCTAGAAGTATGAAATTAATTTGAGGTCTCCTGTGGATAGCAGTCATCAGTTCTTGCAGATAAAGAGCTAGTTGCGTTTCGCTATAATTATATTTTAGAAATCTGTGCTGACAGTGTGTCAATAGACCGTTACTATCGAGATAATTCGTAAATTCGGACACAGTGTATGTTCCAAAATCTTATTGCCTGCAGGCAGAAAGCCGATGCTTCTACAGTGTAACGCAGCTGATTTGGTCCAGGTGCCTTTCGAGACAGTTTCAGATTCGACTGTATAAAACCCTGAGTACTGTACGACTGTGAGACGTGGAATATCGGAAAGCAAGACTCTCATAAACTTCTCTTATTTGAGACAAAAGTACTGCGGAAGATCTTTGGTCTGATTTTGGATGAAAACGTCAGACACTGATGAATGGAGGATCAGAGGCAATCATGAGCTGTATGAACTGTACCGAGATGCCAATATAGCAGGAATCATAATATGCAAGCGAATACAGTAGGCCGGACATGTGGCTCGGATGGGAGACGATAGGTGGCCATGGAAACTTCTGGATTTAATCCCCACTGGTAGGAGGTCCTCGAGAAACGACTAGAGAAGAGGTAGATGGCCTCCGTGAAGACCTGCAACTGTCAGCGACAGATGTGGAAGCATGGCGGATGGAAGTGATGGGTACAAAACAAAGGCGAAGGAAATACGTATCAAGGCTCGACACATTGAGCCTGATCGCGTAAAAAGCAAGTAAAGTAATACAAGCAGCGGGTCAGCGACTTTGCTCATCTCTCGCATGATTGTAGTACGTACTTAATTTGGATCGTCCTATGGTAAAATGCGGAAGTAAAGTCTACCAGGGAATAAACAATATCCAAGAATATGAATTATCAAACAGGAGCTTATGAAACACTAATGTTTGGTTATCAACGCAGAAAATATAAGTAAGAAGCCAAGGCCAGTAAGAACACAAGGAAGAAAACGACAATATGATGTGAAAGAATAGTGATAACAGAAACAGAAACAAATAGGAATGAAGTTAGGGATACAGTCTTCGTTTGTCAGTATTGAAAAAAGGAAAAAAACTGTTACATGATTCTGCCTACTGAAACAGACAACACAATTTTGCTCGAAGGAGGAGGATCGGAGATTAATATCCTGTCGAAGTCATTGGAAACGAGACCCTAGTTCAATTAGAAAACGAAGAAGAATAAAGACCTATTGTGACACTGTTCAAAGAAATATCCTGGCATCCTCCTCTAATAATTTGGAGGAAAAACGAAAAACAACTGGATCGCCGCACAAGAATGTGAAGTCTTGCTTCTCTTGAATAGTTGCACGTATGTTATTTACTGCCCAGCCTCGCTTCCAAAAGTGGTGACAGCTGCTTGCCTTTGCCACACATTCTTACGTATAAAACTCGAGATCACTTTCGTGTTATGATCATAGTTCTCTCGCATTCTAGCTGCCTTTCCGACGTACGTCGTTACACAACACCAATGTGAGAAATTGATAAGAAGAGTGGAACAGAAGTTCTCTGGCCGCGAAGTAATCTAATATACAGGGTAATCGGAAACTTACTGTGCGATTACAATGTGTTTTCGAAATTACGTTGATGGGCGGCTCTACAAAAAGAACCTGCTCAGTTTTATTGGAAGACATGTTATGCAGACCTGATTGCGATATTCCTCTCATGTACACCGTTATCTTAGTTTTAAGTTACAAAGCTTACGTAGGTGATTGCGATAGACTATAGATTTTGCTGCTCCCAAAGAGAAAGGTCTGGTGGAGTAAGGTCCGGTGAGACTGCGGGCCATAGGTTTTCTTGAGATGCAATGTTCATCAAAAAAACTCTTCCAGAAGACGCAAGTGTCGTCAGCGGTTTGCGTAGTAGCTCCATCTTGTTGAAACCGTGAGTAGCCGATTTTGTCTACCTTGAGCTAACCAGTGGAATCATGGATCATTAAACAACGACTTTCACTGTTCACAGTTTCTTCAAATAATAAAGGTATAATAATGCACCCTATAGATATTGCTACCCACACTCGAATTTTCTGATAACGCAATCGCATTTCAAGCACAGCACGAGGACTCTCCGTTGACCATAATCGTGTTGTGTGTGTCAGCATGACCAGAGAGTTGCAACCTGGCCTTGTCTGTGTAGAGGTGACATGGGGAATGTAAATGGTATTCCTCTAAATAAAAGATGTAAACTATCTGCAGTAACGAATTCGTTTTTTATGATGCGCATCTTTCGTTCTTGCACTGCTGTCACTTTACGCGGGAAAGATTTCAATGATTGGCTAACCGCTTTATGTGCGTTTGCAACCCTAATATCTTTTTCTTGCTCCAACCTGATTTTGCTCCTTTCGTTCAGTTCAGGTGGTCTTCAAAGTTCGTCCCGCATTTGACGCAGCTTCTCTCTCGAAATTTATCTGTAACTTGACAAACCGCCTTACGATGAGATGCAGTTGTTTCCGGAAATTTTTCGTCGAATACCTTCTTGTCGAAATACATGTTCAACAAGAAAAATATGTTCGTCACTTGAATGCTTGCCGGTCTGAGTGGCCGAGCGGTTCTAGGCGCGCAGTCTGGAACCGCGCGACTGCTACGGTCGCAGGTTCGAATCCTGCCTCGGGCATGGATGTGTGTGATGTCCTTAGGTTAGTTAGGTTAAACTAGTTCTAAGTTCTAGAGGACTGATGATCTCAGAAGTTAAGTCACATAGTGCTCAGAGCCATTTGAACCATTTTTGAATGCTTCGTAATTTATAAACAAATCGCATTCAGTAGTCTTCGTCAGCTAAACCAAACAGTTATATAATATGCAGCAGTAGAATTAAAAAAGAAAAAAATCGTTTTTCTGTGAAAAAACATATCTGCCAACTTGTGTTGTGCCAACTTTGTTTCGAACTTCCAACGTCCATAGTCCAGTACACATCGATTTCCCGTACACACTGTATAAGAAGTACACGCTGAGGAGGGATCAGTATTAAGCAGTCTCTGTGAGTACGTTTGAAGTGACTACGAGTAGCCGGCCGCGGTGGTCTAGCGGTTCTAGGCGCGCAGTCCGGAACCGCGCGACTGCTACGGTCGCAGGTTCGAATCCTGCCTCGGGCATGGATGTGTGTGATGTCCTTAGGTTAGTTAGGTTTAAGTAGTTCTAAGTTCTAGGGGACTGATGACCACAGATGTTAAGTCCCATAGTGCTCAGAGCCATTTTTTGACTATGAGTAATGCCATGCTTTTGAAACATGAAGCATGCAGTCAAATGATGTCACTAACGTATGAAATAGGTGTAACGCGGGTTACAGTATTTGGATTCAACGTCGTCGCACGTAACAACTGTACTTTATGAAATTGCGATGGCCATCATGCTATATATTAATGTTTGAAAACGGAGGGAAGTGATAATTTTTTAAGACACGATATTCTTTCAAACAAATAAAAAAATGTAATCGTGGTTTTGATAAAATTTAACATCCAAATAAACGCGTCTGTTTGTTGTCAACGAGGAAACTGATTGCGCGACAGACACCTTCGGTAGTGAAACGCTGCGAGTCGTAAAATGTGAGACGAGGGAAGCGTCCCGAACTGCCACCTTTATCCTTCCTGATTGTATTTCTTGTTGCTACGAGGTTAGCCCTCAACTAGATTAAATCTTGATTAACCCCACAGCGGAGCCCCGTCGCTCGCTGGGAGATGAAATTTCCCCACTGCTCTGCAGCGGAACCCCAATTACTTGCGGAACAGTTTCACAATCACAAGGTGCTGTCCTTATGACCAGTTTGAGCTGCTGTTATTCTTTGCCTCGTACATGGATATACCAACATAAACGCAGTTCTTTCATTCCTGTTGTTCTGGTAGGAAGTTTTACGGCGAGATTTCTAACTGATGATTTATAGAAAACCTATTCTTACAGATTTCGATGATTCGTAATACCTTGCTGTACCAGATACTAGCAGAGGTAACATCCTTAATGCAAAAAAGAGAAAAAAAAGAAAAATGGAACATAAAACTAAAAGAAACATAAGTTTTAAAAACATTTCAGTTGCGAAACGCGTGAGATATTGTGGAACACATGGGCTTGCACAGTGATGGGAGTTGTGTGTTTTCGTTAACTGTTAACTGTTTAACAGTTATATGTGTCAGTGAAAACCTATAGTAAAAGTTTTCAGAATTTAGGAGTAGTACTTTACTAGAATACGCCACGTAATAACGTAATGCGTAGCGGTCATTTTAAGAGTTTTATGCGAGTTCCGCCCGTATGTGCAGTAGAAGAAACCCACAAGTATTTGTGTGTGAGCATAAATTACCGGCCGGCCGGGGTGGCCGAGCGGTTCTAGGTGCTACAGTCTGGAACCACGCGACCGTTACGGTCGCAGGTTCGAATCCTGCTTCGGGCATGGATGTGTGTGATGTCCTTCGGTTAGTTAGGTTTAAGTATTTCTAAGTTCTAGAGGACTGATGACATCAGAAGTTAAGTCCCATAGTGCTCAGAGCCATAAATTACCAGCTTGTATAGTTCGTATGGAAACTTTGAGGAGCCTTAGTTAGCCTCGCTGCATGCGCCGCAACTTGGTATCGGAGCGAGCCGATCGTGTTGACGTCGAATCAGAATTACTGCAACTGCAACATTTCTAACAAGCGCTTTAGAAGAAAAACGTCACTATCATGTGTGTCATATTTCATTCTTGGAAATTCCGTCCAGGATAGGGCCCTATCTACACCTCCCTCATGAACATCACTTCTAAATGCATATCGTTAACGCATGGGCGCGCGCGCGCGCACACACACACACACACACACACACACACACACACACACACATACAGAGAGAGAGAGAGAGAGAGATTTTGCATTCAGAAGCTGCAGATAATTAATTCCTGTGCACAGTCCTGATTTAAATTTCACATAGTTTTCCTGGTAAGTTATGGCTAATACGAAAATTGTAATTTCAGCTAGACCAGAAGCTCGTCCATCTTCTGTCGATGTCCACTGGAGTGCATGTTTCATTTCTAACGACCCTCGATGTTGAAGAGACAACAAGCTCTTCAAAGAAATGGTTTAAATGGCTCTGAGCACTATGGGATTTAAATTCTGAGGTTATCAGTCCCCTAGACTTAGAACTACTTAAACCTAACTAACCTAAGGACATCACACACATCCATACCCGAGGCAGGATTCGAACCTGCGACCGAAGCAGCAGCGCGGTTCCGACTGAAGTGCCTAGAACCGCTCGGCCACATCGGCCGGCATCAAGCTCTGATATACCTTCTACCATCTGCACGTGGTCGTGAGTCAGATATGGGGACTCTGCTGTTGTCATCACAGTGGTTAGTGCGTTGGTATATATGGTGGAACCAGTGGTTAGAAGATGGACCATGGACAGTATTGACGCGGTAGCGGACCACTCAATGTGACTACAGCATATGATGATGGACGTCTTGGCAATGTAGCTGTACTTCACATGCTGGTTCATCCAGTGTTGGGCCGACTGAAACGGGTGTGGATCAGAGTGCCGTCGACGATTTGACGTCACGTGCTACGTTCAGCACCGGTGGCACATAATATCCTTGGGTCTAGACGCTTCAGACTGCAACGGCAGCATGAATGAAGTCGCTAGCAAGAAGAATGGTGAAAGCAAGTTGGTTTATTTTCTTCTTCTTCTTCTTCTTGTCGTCAGCAGATCGACATGTGACCTGGCCGTGCTGACTACAGTATGGCAGCTAGGTTTGTTAAGCGATGTAACGGGTAAACGCGAAGAACGGTGGCACTGAGGTCGTTGGATACAACATACGATGTCTAAGTACTGATGGTAATCAGAAAAGTAAACCGTTTACAGGGTGGTCAGAAGTAGTCTGTAAAGCCAGTAAGGGTGTTGCCGGGTAGGTCGTGCTGAAAAATAATGGGGAAGAAAAACTTCTAAGTGTTGTGCCATTTCCGTGTTAATTGGCATTGAAGATAGCCAGTCAGGCCGCTGTAAACGCAAATTCAGGCGGGTTTGATCCTACTACCATCCCATGTCCAGCTTTTGTACTGCTCTCTTTTTTGGTTTTAGGAAACCTGCCACCATCTCTGGCAGGCCGCTTGAATTTAACCGCGCAAGTTCCTGATTGGCTAACTTCAATACTAACTGAATCGGAAACGGCACAACATATCTATTTTTTTTCTTAGCAGCTGTTTCCCAGCAGAACCTACCCTGCAACACTCATACAAGCTTTTCAGACTGTTTCTGACCACCATGTATTTGTGCATAAGGTCGTAGCGTTTCCGCATGAGTTTAATAAACACAACAGGTATACGCGACAGGGACTTTAGTCATCAACGGTATGTTCCACTGTTTACAGATGTCTGCCAACGCTAGGGTAACTATACGATTTCGCGACTGTAGAAATCACGTGGTTTGAGGCAAAGAACTCTTCAAGCAATGTTCATCCGGAAAGGATGTTCCTTGAAGGTTGTTCGATAGAGAGCGGAAAAGGTGAAAATCTGAGGCAGCAAGATCAGGGGAATAAGGTAGGTGCGGAGTAACTTCCCAACCCAACTCTTGTTGTCAGTCTAACAGAATGCAGGCGGTCGTTATCGTTGAGTAGCATCTATTCACGCAGTCTTCCTGGTCGTTGTATTTGGATCGCTTCTGCAACACACATCAGTTATTGACAACATTAAATGTCAACCATGGTGATTACGCCTCGGGGAAGTGATTTGTAGTACACCACACCATCGATGTTCCACGAGATGCATAATATTTCGTTCGTGGATGCGCGCAGATCTTTGTATTGGGAGTTTCTGTTTCGTTTGGGCTCAACCATTCCTTTCTTTTCCTTGAGTTAGCATGATACCATTTCTCGTCACCAGTATCGGTACAAGATAAGAATGAACGGTGTTGTTCACGAGCCAATTGATGACGAGCAAGCGGAGATGCTCATATGGCCACCAGCTGGTATTTTTGATTTTGGCTTAGAGCATGTTGTACCCCTACATCCGATTTTTGAACCTTACCCATTGCATGTAAATGTCGTAGGATGGTGAAATGATCACAGTTCATCACGTTTGTCAGTTCTCGAGTACACTGACGTGGATCATTGTGGATTAATAGGTTTAAATAATCCTCAAACTCTAAGTGTGGTCCTGAACGTGGAGAGTCACTAACGTCAAAACGATCCTCCTGAAAACGAGAAAACTGTTTTCTTATCGTGCTCTGACCAATGACATTATCCCCACATACGTGCAAATGTTTCTGGCTGCCTCCGCTGCCGTCATCCCTCTACTGAAATCAAACAGAGGTATATATCGGGCATGTTCCGATGTCTTCAGTTGGCACTCCATTTTCTAGCGTCCACAGCTCCACTCAATGTCTCCAAGTATTTTGCAGTTTATGTCGTCATTCTGTATAGCGGGGACCTCGGTAATTCTCACGGTATTTGGATATGCACGAAAATGTTGGTGACTTTGTCCGCTATGTGCGTGGTGGCGCTAGTGCCCTTCCGTGACACACGAGCACGTTGATAATCACTGGCCCTGCACGGCGAGGCCGTTGGAGGGTTGCTGTCCGCCGGTTTCTGCTATGAAGTGAGTTTTTTTAACGTTGGGCTGTCACTGTTGCTGGCTGGCGTTTTTACGTTTCCTTGTTTGCTTATTTGCTCTTTTCATCGTAGGTAAATGCGCTTTTAACATAACAGTTTTTCAACTTCTTAGTTTGAACTGTGACACCCTGCTTGTTGCGGGTAACAGTATTTTATTTCGAGAACGTTGAGGTCCCCTCCTTCCCGTATCTGGGCTTAAAGTTTTGTGACTTATGAGTATTTCATATTGGCTTCATGAGCATAGATTATTAGGATAGGTAATGTTTTTTATCATAATGTCGATTGTATGTTAACCTGTGTTGTAGATGTACATCTGAAGATTTGATTTGAAATGACGAAACCTGTCGCGTGTTCATATGCAGCAGAAAACGGTTTATTTCAGAAACATGGATATCTCCAAATGACAAGACGACAATCTGTAATCTCAAACAGCACCAGTGAACTACAAATAAAATATGAGAATCGGTAAATAAACCCATTGCAGCCGGAGTACAACACATGCAAAACAAAAACGCAGCGAACTTACGCACCAACCGAATACAACTGCAGCAAACCATATACAAAACTCTTGTTAATCTTCACGACTTCCACAAGACCTCGTAATGGTCAAGCGTTTGCGTAATGAAACATTCTTCCCACTATCCATTGGGGCAGTTCCCTACCCCTTGAATTTTTCCCAAAAAGGAGATTATTTGCGTTCTCCTCAGTGCAAAGAGATCTTCCTAATTATAAAACTGTGCGGATAGCACTTTCACAGTTTGTTTCACGACTTATATGAGATTCTCCAAAAATTCCTAAGCACGGCATTATCGGTGTGAAGGGCCTCAAACGTGCCGTAATTTTCACATTTAACCCTTTCGTGGGCAAAATTATAGAGCAATTTTTTTTAATGAATGGAGAGCAGATAGTAGTTAACAGATAGGTATATTTATCATACAGAATATCAAATTTGCTCCAACTGTGAAAGTGACGTCACACAACAAGGTGGGAAGTATTCTTCCCACTGCCCTTCCTTGGAGTTAAATGACAAAAACAACTTTTTCAATATATGTCATATTTATTTGATAAATTTACTTCTCTTGTTACAATGATTGTTCACAATTACTTGCCATGAAATTTTCTGAAACATGGGTCTATGCAAAGTGGTATTTGACAGTATGTACATACACAGCGGCGTCTATGCAAAGTGGTATTTGACAGTATGTACATACACAGCGAGTGCTCTTTTCCGCAGCATTGGTACTACAATGACGGCATGTCCAGTAGGTTTCTCCTAAAATGGGTTGATGCTCCGCTACAGCCACATGACGAAAATCTTCAGGTACTTTACCCCTTTTTGCCAGAAAGAAGGTTTTTTTTCCACGCCGTTTTTGGGATGAGAAGCCAGCTATCAATTGTCTGGCTAGATGGATCCTGTATGTGAGTTGATCATGCTGTCCACTTTCTCTTTTGCTTATTTTGCACAGGATAAAACTGTTCACTACAGCAACATCCACCAGGAAATAAAATATTCTGTGCCACCATTTTACAGAACGTCCGCCAGTAGCATACTTTTCTCGTAATTGATAAAACTTATCGACACCACCCATTATTTTGTTGTATTCTGCCACAACTTCAGGACAAGAAAGCTCTGTACTAGTACCAGCTTTGTTTTTCCTTTTCACTGTGGGTGTTTCTCATGGGTCATGAATTGAGGACAGGAAAGTGACTGGATGATTATCCATCCATTTTACTGCAGAAATGTCTCCTTTTGTTTCAAACTTTAGTTCTCATTGTTTCAATTTTACGTGCTCCTTCATAAATTTGGTTAAATCAAAAGTATTTACGTTATACTATAGCTTTGAGGACAAAATCACAAAATGTCACGCAAACAGCACTGAAAGGCTACTCTACAGAGCAACACTCAGCTATACAATGCCTCTGCGCGAAGGTACAGCAAAAACGGCGGGAACTTCAGATTGCAAGTAGTGCCCTATACTGTTCACTATGTGGTAACAACGTACAGAGGTGGGAACTGTGAATCCCACGGGACTACGGGCGAGTTCATTGTAGTGGGAAGCATGTTTCCCACGGCTCACAAAAGGGTTAACTGACTTCCATAATACCATTAATAATATTGACCCTTGACCGTAATTGATACGAGGTAAGATTTAGTGATATGACTATAGACGAAAAGGAAGAGGAATAACTAAAAAAAATACCACTCCGACCACAACAACGCACATACTTCGTGAATTTAATATATAAATAAACCGTCGTACTAAATTTCGTGTTCGTTCCTTTAATAGCGGATCTAAATTTCAAACAAACATCAATAAAATGCTAGGAGATGGCGAAGTATTGCTTACAAGAGCATGAAACTCTGGCTCTTTGGTTGTTTACATATCCTGAAGACAAATCCGTAATCAAAGGAGCAGGTGGTCATAGAAAGCAGTTTCAGTAGATTTTAGCTCTAGGAGAATTACGGTTCGGTGGTTTTGGTACACTATATAAATGACGTAGTAAATGGTGGTATTACCGGTAGTATTGGTAGCATTGGTATCGAAAAAAATAAAAACAGAAACAAACGTACATACAAGAGAGAAACTGGAAGCCGACGGTTTTTTCTTCGTTCGTTCGTTTGTTTCTTTGTTTTGGACATACTTAGAGCTGCACATAATGCAGTGTTAATTCAAAATGATTCAAATGGCTCTGAGCACTATGGGATTTAACTGCTGAGGTCATCAGTCGCCTACAACTTAGAACTACTTAAACCTAACTAACCTAAGGACGGCACACACATCCATGCCCGAGGCAGGATTCGGACCTGCGACCGTAGCGTGTTAGTCCATTGTGTATTTTTATATCGTTACACAATATAAATTGCATTTTATAACTAATAAAAGTTATTTGATCGCGTAACTTCTGCGGATATATGTAACCCAAGAAATTACTTTTGATGTTAGTACAATTTACGCGTACAAACATAAAGACATATATTTAATTATTGTTGTTATTTTGTACTCAGTATAAAGTTGTTCATGAATAATAGTAACTTATTTTATATAGATTCGCTGAAGTGTAGGAGCGATATGTGATTTTTTTTCTTTTTGCCTTTTGTTGAGGAAATTGCACTTTCTAGCTGTTTATGATAAATATCTATTCATTTCTTTATATTTACTACAGCATCCTTCTGTTTCATACTACAAACCAACAATTTCTGAATAAAACCTGAACTAAACATTGTCAATTTCATTTCTGCTATAAAAACAGTTTGTTTTAAAGTAACAGACAGTACGATAACTTTGTAAAACAGATGTTCTGTAGGTTTGGTGGCCCTTTACATATCCTCACTCTGGTTTTAGAAGATTCACCTGTCCCGATTTCTAGGAGAACCTAATAAGACGCTGATCGCTCGTAAAGAAAGTGATCGTTATTAGGTAACGCCCGATGGATGTGGAACACACGTAACGTGTAGGTAATGTAGATTTCACCTAATTGGGAGTATTCTTAACGAGATGAGTTGCGAGTAACGGCCCGCTGCTCGGCTTAGCGGCCAGACAGTCTCTACTAATTGCCCAATAGTCCTTGTATCCCCGTTGTATGTTCACATTCCGAGCGATTTTCTGTGGTTTTCCTAAATCACTTAAGACAAATACCGGGATGAAAAGGAAGCGTTCGATTTCCTTCCCCATCCTGCGTCAGAGCTTCAACTCCATCATATTGACCTCGTCGTCGACTGTACATTGAACCCTACCCTTCGTTCGCTCCTTTTTTGTATTTGCCATTGTATCCTCGCGCAGTACGTGCTGCAGTGGAAAAGTATTCGCACGTGACGCTGGGTAGTGGACCGTTCTTAACACATTCTGCTGCGCGTGCCAGTATTTTTGCCAGTGAATCGGTGGCTGATCCGGATTAGCACGGCGCTTCCACTGGAGCGCAGGTGCGAGCTGTGGGGCAGCAGGTGCGAGTGGGGCGCAACATGGCGCGCAGCCAGGGGATCGATAGCCCGCCCCGCCGCGCCCCGCCAGGCCGCTCTCGCGCGGTCCGGCGAGCTGCCTGCTTGACCCGAGCTGTGCGCGCGGCCGCCGCGGCCCGCGACCCGCCTACTGCGCATGCGCCGGTGTACCTGTCGCGCCGCCCCTCTCCATTCCAGCAGCGCAAGCCCGCGGTACGAGCTTCCTCGTCTCGCTCTCGGAATTCTATCGCTGCCCACGTGCCATTGGGTGCTACAAATATCACAGTCATAGACAACATCGGAATACACGGGTGGAAAATAAAAGCAAAGTTGCCCCGTCAATGAAGGTATACTTCTTAACGAGTCTAGAAGTTTTAAGTCTACACTAAACTTATCGGAAAAAATAGGTTATGTCAGCCCATTGAAAAAATGCTGTGGAACTGTGTAGATGGTGTAGGCGTGGTTTCAGGCGGTCGCGACATCCTCTACCGTTAGCATAAATAACGACAGTTACATGGGCTGACGAGGTGACGTGACAGAATGACAGAAGGAATTGACGTGACCATGCCGTCAATTAAAACTGAAGAAACTGCAAAAAGGTGGGAATTTAAGGAGATGGGATCTGGACAAACTGATTAAACCAGAGGTTGTACAGAGTTTCAGGGAGAGCATAAGGGCACAATTGTCACAAATGGGGGAAAGAAATACAGTAGAAGAAGAATGGGTAGCTCTGAGGGATGAAGTAATGAAGGCAGCAGAGGATCAAGTAGGTAAAAAGACGAGGGCTAGTAGAAATCCTTGGGTAACAGAAGAAATATTGAATTTAATTGATGAAAGGAGAAAATATAAAAATGCAGTAAATGAAGCAGGCAAAAAGGAATACAAACGTCTCGAAAATGAGATCGACAGGAAGCAAAATGGCTAAGCAGAGATGGCTAGAACACAAATGTAAGGATTTAGAGGCTTATCTCACTAGGGGTAAGATAGATACTGCCTACAGGAAATTAAAGAGACCTTTGGAGAAAAGAGAATCACTTGTATGAATATAAAGAGCTCAGAAGGAAACCCAGTTCTAAGCAAAGAAGGGAAAGCAGAAAGGTAGAAGGAGTACATAGAGGGTCTATACAAGGGCGATGTACTTGAGGACAAATGGAAATGGAAGAGGATGTAGATGAAGATCAAAAGGGAGATATGATACTGCGTGAAGAGTTTCACAGAGCACTGAAAGACCTGAGTCAAAACAAAGCCCCGGGAGTAGAAAACATTCCATTAGAAATACTGTCAGCCTTGGGAGAGCCACTCCTGACAAAACTCTACCATCTGGTGAGCAAGATGTATGAGACAGGCGAAATACCCTCAGCCTTCAAGAAGAATATAATAATTCCAATCCCAAAGAAAGCAGGTGTTGACAGAAGTGAAAATTACCGAACTATCACTTTAGTAAGTCACGGCTGCAAAATACTAACGCGAATTCTTTACAGACGAATGGAAAAACTGGTAGAAGCCGATCTCAGGGAAGACCAGTTTGAATTCCGTAGAAATATTGGAACACGTGAGGCAATACTGACCTTACGACTTGTCTTACAAGAAAGATTAAGGAAAGGCAAACCTACGTTTCTAGCATTTGTAGACTTATAGAAAGCTTTTGACAATGTTGACTGGAATACTCTCTTTCAAATTCTAAAGGTGGCAGGGGTAAAATACAGCGAGCGAAAGGCTATTTACAATTTGTACAGAAAGTAGATGGCAGTTACAAGAGTCGAGGGACATGAAAGGGAAGCAGCGGTTGGGAAGGGAGTGAGACAGGGTTGTAGCCTCTCCCCGATGTTATTCAATCTGTATATTGAGCAAGCAGTAAACGAAACAAAATAAAAATTCGGAGTAGGTATTAAAATCCATGGAGAAGAAATAAAAACTTTGACGTTCGCCGATGACATTGTAATTCTGTCAGAGACAGCAAAGGACTTGGAAGAGCAGTTGAACGGAATGGATAGTGCCTTGAAAGGAGGATATAAGATGAACATCAACAAAAGCAAAACTAGGATAATGGAATGTAGTCGAATTAAGTCGGTGATGCTGAGGGAATTATATTAGGAAATGAGAGACGTAAAGTAGTAAAGGAGTTTTGCTATTTGGGGAGCAAAATAACTGATGATGGTCGAAGTAGAGAGGATATAAAATGTAGACTGGCAATGGCAAGAAAAGCGTTTCTGAAGAAGAGAAATTTGTTAACATCGAGTATAGATTTAAGTGTCAGGAAGTCGTTTCTGAAAGTATTTGTAGGGAGTGTAGCCATGTAAGGAACTGAAACATGGACGGTAAATAGTTTGGACAAGAAGAGAATAGAAGCTTTCGAATTGTGGTGCTACAGAAGAATGCTGAAGATTAGATAGGTAGATCACATAACTAATGAGGAGGTATTGAATAGAATTGGGGACAAGAGGAGTTTGTGGCACAACTTGACAAGAAGAAGGGACCAGTTGGTAGGACATGTTCTGAGGGATCAAGGGATCACAAATTTAGCATTGGAGAGCAGTGTGGAGGGTAAAAATCATAGAGGGAGACCAAGAGATGAATACACTAAGCAGATTCAGAAGGACGTAGTTTGCAGTAAGTACTGGGAGATGAAGAAGCTTGCACAGGATAGAGTTGCATGGAGAGCTGCATCAAACCAGTCTCAGGACTGAAGACCACAACAACAACAACATGCCTTCAATAAAGTTGCCCGATCTTTAAAATGTCAGTACCTACTGTTCAACGTGTCTACGTGGAGCAGTGTACCACTCGCAGCTCTGTAACATGGTCCAGGATTAGTGGTCGTAAAAAGATCCTAACTGACAGCTTTGTAGGTGACAATCAGTTTCAAACCCCACAGGAATGTTTGCTGTCAGAGACGGAAAGTCCGACTCAACTAGTTTACGAGCGACATTTCTTAGGAAACTGCATTCGATAGACGTTAGGAATCGGGTAACACGCGGGAGGCCATTGCTAACAGCACCACATAAAGCTGCACGTCTAAAATGGAGCAAACGACACTGAAAATAAACAGGAGATGACTGGAGGCGTGTACTGTGGGACGACGAATTATGTAAGACACTGAGTACATTGACAACCCAATCAGGCGATCAGCCTGCAGTGTTTAGTGTGTGCCTTTCAGGTTACAGATGTTTATGTAAAGTTCTGTCGGTGTTTTTTACACCTTGAATCAAGCCCACTCATCGAGGACATCGTGAACACTTACCAGCATGTGTATTTCATATTTCTCGGTGACTGAGTTTCGTCTTTTCGTCAACATCTCCGTAATAAGTATGCTGTGGACACTCACGTCTTACAAGATAGTGCACAACTGCGTTCACAGGTGTGCAGCATTCGTCTCTGCTTTGTCGTACACTCGGACAGCGTATCCCACTTCGACTGACAGCTAAATCTTCCATCCTAAGCAGATATAAAATGTCTGCCTTATTTAGTTACTGCGGTCTTCAGTCTGAAGACTGGCTTGTTGCAACTCTCCGTGTTACTCCTTCCTGTGCTAGCCTCTTCATCTCTGAATAACTGCCGGCCGATGTGGCCGAGCGGTTCTAGGCGCTTCAGTCTGGAACCGCGCGACCGCTACGGTCGCTGGTTCGAGTCCTGCCTCGGGCATGGATGTGTGTGATGTCCTTAGGTTAGTTATGCTTAAGTAGTTCTAAGTTCTAGTGGACTGATGACCCCAGAAGTTAAGTCCCATAGTGCTCAGAGCCATTTGAACCATCAGAATAACTACTGTAATGTGTACCCTTTTGAATGTGCTTGCTGTCTCCCTCTACGATTTGTAACGCCCATGCTGCTTTCCCTTGATGTCTCACAACGCGTCCTTTCAACCGATCACCTCTTCTAGTCATGTTGTGCCACAAATTTGCCTCCCCTGTTTCATTCAGTACCTCCTTATTAGTTACGCGATCTACCCATTTAATCTTCAGTACCACATTTCGAAAGCCTTTATTCTGTTCTTGTTTAAACCGTTTATCGCCCACGTTTCACTTCCATATATGGCTACACTTCAGACAGGACTTCCTAAGCCTTAAATCTGTATTCGATGTTAACTGATTTCTCCTTTTCAGAAACAGTTTTCTGGCCATTGACAGTCTACATTCTGTATCCTTTCTACATCTTCCATCATCAGTTATTTTGCAGCCCAAATATCAAAACGCATCTACTACTTTCAGTGTTTCAGTTCCTAATCTAATTCCCCCAGCATCGCCTAATTTCATTCGACTACATTCCACTACCCTTGTTATGCTTTTGTTGTTCATCTTATATCCTCCTTTCAAGACTATCTCCATTCAACTACAATTCCAAGTCCTTTGCTGCCTCTGAGAGAATTACCGTGTCATCGGCAAACCTCAAAAGTTTTTAACTCTTCTCCCTGAATTTTAACACTTACTCCAGAGTTTTCTTTGGTTTCTTTCAGTGGTTGCTTAATGTACAAATTGAATAACATAGGGGATTGGCTAAAACCATGTCTCACTCCCTTCTGAACTACTGCTTCCCTTTTATGCCCGTCAACTCTTATAACTGCTATATGGTTTCCGTACAAATTGTAAATAGCCTTTCACTTCCTGTATTTTACCTCTGCTACTTTCAGAATTTCAAAGAGAATATTCTAGTCAACATTGCCAAAAGCTTTCCTAACTTTACAAATGCTATAAATGTAGGTTTACCTTTCCTTAACTTATCTTCTAAAATAAGTCATGGTACTCGTGTATTCCTGCATTTCTGCTAAATCCAAACTGATCTTCCCCGAGATCGGCTTCTACCAAGTTTTCCACTCTTCTGTAAAGAATACGTTAGTATTTTGCAAGCATAACATTTCGGTATATTCACACCCGTCAGGATCTGATCTCTTTGGAATTGCAATTACTACATTCAATTTTAGATATGAGGGTATTTCGCTTGTCTCATATGTTGCACGCCAGATCCAATAGTTTTGTCATGGCTGGCTCTCCCTGGCTATCAGTAGTTTTGACGGAATGTCGCACACTCCATGATGTTTTTCACCTGGCCAGTTTGAAATATGACGCCGTGCTTTCTTGCGGGCAACAGTATTTTATCTTATGCGGTTGTCAAGTTGTTCTGGCAATATCGTACCTCCCACCTTATCTACATCTACGTCATGTCCCTTGCATAGATGCTTTACATAGTACTTCAACCTTTCAGCTTTTCCATCGTTGCTTAGTACTGGTTTTCCATCAGAGGTCTTGTCTAGGTCTATGTATAACACCACATTAGACGTAGTGATCAACATCGCGACGATTTGGTTGCTGCACGGAATCTAACATCAATGACTGGCTTTTGCTGATTGCGGCATTTCTGGAGAAACTTTTGGACTCTCTTCCTTACCGAATCGAGAACATTACGAAGGATAGAGGCTGTGTTACGTGGTGTTGCGCCATAGTATGAAATTGTGGGAGAACAAAAATTTTTTGAAGTGTTTTTTCGCGGCAAGCACGGAGCCGTGCAAAGATAAACTCGAAAGCAATGTCTCAATCGGAATCTAAACTGGGAAAAAAATCCAGTGCTGCAAATAGTGAGGCACTCCATTGGGGCGTTGCTTCACAGCACTTGAGCAGAGTGCGCGGAATGCCACCGCCGCAGGATGAGCACACTATAGCGTCATTCTGACAGCAGCGCAAGAGCGCATCCACAACACCGAGACGTTGCAGAAAGTGCCCAATTGCAGGTCTGAAACCAACAGCTGGGACAACGCGGTGTGGTATAGAGCGCTGGCAAGCCTAGCAAATGGAGCCATATTCGCTCCTCACCACGGGTGGGTAACGCGATAGGCACGTGATAAGCAGCGTTAATACTTGCGACTCGGAAGCTCATTCGCTCAGTCGTCATTAACCATTCACGAGTGTTCAGTCGATAAGACAGTCTTGTAAATTCCATGAGGAGCCACCTATTGTTCGTATACAACAGGTCACCCACCCAACCTGTTGCCCTTCACTTAGGTGGATTGCCGTTTCTGCCATTGATATTAACACTTCAGCGCCTTCGGCCAGGCCAACGACCCATGGTTGGCTGGGGGGGGGGGGGGCGGGGGGGGGGGGCACGAGCTGCCGACCTCACACCTTCTCCTTGCTGTACGTGAGAGCAGCTACGGGTGTCTTGACCGTCTCTTCTTGTGGCGTCAGGACATACTTCTGCGCGGCTCTACTTTCATCCCGTGCGGTGCTGTTGACCGCCGCCCATGACGGCAATCATGACGACCCCAAGAGCGCCTTGGGTCGAACGGGTCGCCTGGCTGTTAACCTGGACGAACAACGCCTGCAGATGTCTGGCTCGGCATCCCGTACGACACCGCCTGCGCCGAGTGTGCCGTCCCTGACCACGCCAAGTAACGTCGACGCCTGCTGACGTGGGCGAGTCAGAAACTCCCAGCTACTCGCGCCGCCGGTCAACACCCGGAGAAGCTGTTTTGCATTTTATTAATCATGACACTGTCTTACCGACACCATCGGACATGCTACCGGACCACACTCCGAACTTCTTATTCTGCGCTCTTGGTGTCTGTCATGGATGACTTATTTTGTGTCCAGCGTGCTTATATTGTGATAATACACAGTAACTTCAGCAGGTTGCAGGTTGTATACCGCCCTCCATCTTCGATGTAGTTCTGCAGCCTGGCTTGGAAACAGTCGTTTCGTGAGGTAGTATTTCACTCTGCTGTCACCTGATGTTAGGCACAGGGAATTTATAAATTTGCTATACAAAAGTAACTGTTAATTGTGAAAAATGTCAGTAGCTTACAGAAGGGTTTGCTAAAACACTGTATTCGGTATATATATATATATATATATATATATATATATATATATATATATATATATATATATATCTGCTTAACACTTAGTTCTTGACGTTCTCGCTTGGCGGCATGCGTTAACTTATATTTACATAACATCAAAAATTATAGTATGTACTTATATTAAACTAATAATAAAGTATCGGAACTTTACAAAAACACGAATGTTAGGAAAAAAATTTGGAAGTGTCCAGACACGAACCACCGCCCCAACAGGCAAGTTCATGTGGTCCAGGGACGCTACTCACTACGCTTTTTTTAAAAAAAATCTCATTTTGTTCGTTTCCGTTCGTTGTATGTGCTCGGGGCGGACGTCGCAAGACACCCGTTTCAGTTCGTCGTTGATCTATTAACTCAGTTTTTTTATTACATAGGGCAGCTAACCCTCTGACCCAACATGCTGAGTTACCGTGCCGGCATGCTAAACCAACAACACACAACTTGCATCCAATTATAACGTGTTACTACATACTGAAAAACTTAATCGTAGATATGTTACTAATTGAAATTTAAATATAACGAAATGTACCAAGAACAATGCGTTTTGGGTGGATGCTCAGTGTGTCGCTGCCTTCAAATAGTATACTCTCATAATGCGCAAGTTACAATAATTCTTTTACCACGAACATGATGTTTCTGATTATTTTATTGGAACGGATCACACAGTTAACAACGGGTTTTCCAGTGCTTCTCTATTTGCTGGTGCTCAGAAACGGCATATATACGTATAGGCTTGAACTAGATGGCAATATGGCGCCTCTGTACTGAAGGGAGACGGCGTGCGTGTGACGTAGATGGCGTTGTGCCATCTCATTTGTCAACGCTCGGACGCATGCTCAGAATATCTGACGCTAGACATTGCTTTGCACGTTCGGAAAGACTCCCGAACGTGCTATTCCACGCTATGACGTCAGAAACTCTGCACTCTCAACGCTCAGCGCTCGGATGCACGGTCCGTGTTCCGACGGCTTTAGTGTGGAGATTGAGGGGAGATTTTACACATCACAGAATGCTCATGAACATCACCGGTATGGCCTAGGTGCTATGGTATGGGCAGACATTACGCACAATGGCCGAACACCGCTGCATATCATTGCGCGAATTACCGCGACATATAGCCGTATTGCAGGGAGATTATTCTGGATCAGTCCGTCTGCTTCGAGATGCAACGGTCCCGACTTACTGTTTAAGGATGGCAATGCCCGCCCACGCAGGACTGCTGAGGTTTCGGACACGAAAATGAAGATATTGAACGTGTGGAATGGCCTGCGTACTGCCCACACTTAAACCCTGTAGCACATGCCTGGGATGCTCTTCGCAGACGTGTTTGTCAACGAACACGTCCTCCCCGAACCGTGCAAAACTGAAAACAGCCTTGTGAGAGGAGTGGGACAATATTCCCAAATGACTTCTCAAAAGTTTGGTAGCCAGCATGCATAAGAGGTGCATTTCCTAGGAGGGCATATTCATTATTGAGAGTCCGATATCGACCTTTCTGTTGGGAGTTTGAATTGTGTCAAACATAAACGTTATTTATATATATTATTCTGCTTTCCCATGTGATGAAATCTGTACCAATTTTCTTTATAAATATACCACTCCACCTCTATTACGTATGTACTGTGTTTCATTTCGTCCATCATTGCCTGTGATTATTCCTGTCCGACAATGTCTCAGTGCTCAAGCAGTGCAATTTATGCTACGACCGCCGTGAGTTCTACAATACTGTTGCTCATTTGGCACAACGGTCCTGCTGCGAGTTTACCCATTTACACACTGCCGTGATCACCATCGCCAAACAGTTGACGTCATGTACCCTTCGACACCAGTCTTGCGTGGCCACAACGTTCGCTAACCCTTTACGACGCTCCAGACAACAAATCATTCTTCCAGTGATTCGAATACTGTTGTATAAAATCAGTGTTTTTCCTTTTTGTTAGTCGTTCTACAGATCCAACCTACGGCGCTTTTGAATCATCAGTGCCACAGGCAGGTATGATTTTCCTAGGAGCTCGTCGTCTTATCTTTGAGATGAACAGTGTACGTCACATGTTGCACTAAAGGTAAGTTACTAGTGGTTAATACGGAACTGATGGGTGTTTCACACATTCCAAAATAGATGAAAAAGCACCTAATGCGTAGCAGGTGCGGTAGTGTCCACAGTTCAGTAAAAAGGAAGGAATAACAGTGTTTAACATCCCTTTCATAACGAAATCGTTAGAAAAGGAGCGCAATGTCGGATGTTTTTGTTACTCATGAGGAAGGAAGTAGACTGTGCCCTTTCAAAGGAACCATTCCGGCATATGCCTAGAGATTAGGGAAATAATGGAAAACCTAAATCTGAATGGCCAGAGGCGGATTTGAACCACTGTCCTCTGAATGCGAGTCTAGTGTGCTGACCACTGCTCCCGAAGGTCATTCTTACTGCACACCAATACCGTGTGTCCTTGCATATGATACGGAGTAACTGTTCAAAACTGTTACTGGCAGACATGGGTCGAGGTTTTCAATTTTGGTGACTAAAGGTAAAAAAATTCAGAAAAGTTGGCGTTTTATTTGCACAGCCCTACAGCGGCGCCTCCATAAAACAACTTTTAACATTATTCATATATAAACAGGGTCGTGTTCAACGAACTAATGAATAGCTCGCTTCCTCTTATGCAATGAAATGAGAGAGGAAGAAAATGAGAGACAGTTGTTAAATACACTCCTGGAAATTGAAATAAGAACACCGTGAATTCATTGTCCCAGGAAGGGGAAACTTTATTGACACATTCCTGGGGTCAGATACATCACATGATCACACTGACAGAACCACAGGCACATAGACACAGGCAACAGAGCATGCACAATGTCGGCACTAGTACAGTGTATATCCACCTTTCGCAGCAATGCAGGCTGCTATTCTCCCATGGAGACGATCGTAGAGATGCTGGATGTAGTCCTGTGGAACGGCTTGCCATGCCATTTCCACCTGGCGCCTCAGTTGGACCAGCGTTCGTGCTGGACGTGCAGACCGCGTGAGACGACGCTTCATCCAGTCCCAAACATGCTCAATGGGGGACAGATCCGGAGATCTTGCTGGCCAGGGTAGTTGACTTACACCTTCTAGAGCACGTTGGGTGGCACGGGATACATGCGGACGTGCATTGTCCTGTTGGAACAGCAAGTTCCCTTGCCGATCTAGGAATGGTAGAACGATGGGTTCGATGACGGTTTGGATGTACCGTGCACTATTCAGTGTCCCCTCGACGATCACCAGTGGTGTACGGCCAGTGTAGGAGATCGCTCCCCACACCATGATGCCGGGTGTTGGCCCTGTGTGCCTCGGTCGTATGCAGTCCTGATTGTGGCGCTCACCTGCACGGCGCCAAACACGCATACGACCATCATTGGCACCAAGGCAGAAGCGACTCTCATCGCTGAAGACGACACGTCTCCATTCGTCCCTCCATTCACGCCTGTCGCGACACCACTGGAGGCGGGCTGCACGATGTTGGGGCGTGAGCGGAAGACGGCCTAACGGTGTGCGGGACCGTAGCCCAGCTTCATGGAGACGGTTGCGAATGGTCCTCGCCGATACCCCAGGAGCAACAGTGTCCCTAATTTGCTGGGAAGTGGCGGTGCGGTCCCCTACGGCACTGCGTAGGATCCTACGGTCTTGGCGTGCATCCGTGCGTCGCTGCGGTCCGGTCCCAGGTCGACGGGCACGTGCACCTTCCGCCGACCACTGGCGACAACATCGATGTACTGTGGAGACCTCACGCCCCACGTGTTGAGCAATTCGGCGGTACGTCCACCCGGCCTCCCGCATGCCCACTATACGCCCTCGCTCAAAGTCCGTCAACTGCACATACGATTCACGTCCACGCTGTCGCGGCATGCTACCAGTGTTAAAGACTGCGATGGAGCTCCGTATGCCACGGCAAACTGGCTGACACTGACGGCGGCGGTGCACAAATGCTGCGCAGCTAGCGCCATTCGACGGCCAACACCGCGGTTCCTGGTGTGTCCGCTGTGCCGTGCGTGTGATCATTGCTTGTACAGCCCTCTCGCAGTGTCCGGAGCAAGTATGGTGGGTCTGACACACCGGTGTCAATGTGTTCTTTTTTCCATTTCCAGGAGTGTACATAATAGCGATTAAAGATTGTTGTGTAACTCAGTGGCAGAAGAATTGGGGCTAAGGAGTGACCCATACGAGGAACTAACTCAGTAATTACTGTGACTGGTTTAGGAATAAAGTACAAAGGTTTGGATTTCGTTTCTCTCGAATACGTGAGCACTGCCTGGAACCAGCCCAAGAGAAACGGTTAAAAGCTCTAGCGGCCCTCTAAAGTCAATGTCAGTCATTACGGAAAGGAAACTAGAAAAACACATCTCGACAATATTAACCATCTCCAGAAAGCGGTTAGATTCCACAGGAAAATATCGGTTTCCATGGAAATTTTCCCATTTAATACCTGATTTTTTGTGATAATCAACATTAAGCTGAAACAGCATTTTATTATGGGCCGTAAAAAGGTCTTGTGAACAACTTCTACCGTAGGCGAACTGCAGTTTCTTAGGGTTCGAGCAAATAAACTGTAGTCAGTCATTTGCTTGACCCACAAGTGAGCTGAAGTGATTGTTCCACTCGACATTTTCATATATTGTTTAGCCCCAGGTAGTTCAGTAGCTGTGCGACTTGACTGATTGATGAATTATCTCTTACGTTTTCTTTTTTTTTTTTTCTTTTTTGCTATGATTGTCAGTCAGTTGATATGTTGAAGTTAAGTTTTTAAATTTAATTTATGATTTAGTTCACAAGTCTAAACAGAAGGTCCCAGTAGGTAGCAGCTCGTGAGCACAAAGGTTAGTCGACTGTTGGAGGGATGTCGCTGTGTGTTAGACTGGCCCGAATAGCGAAAGTGGAAGCTCTTGTAGCGGAGGCGTGAGATAAAGTTGACCGTGTAGCAAGACACTCCTGTTAAGTCTGTACTGTCGTAACAGAAACTTTGATTTCTAATTAATAAAATAAGAAGCCAATATAATTTGATTTTGGTCTCGCTAGCCATCTCCTGATAACGACTTTGACTCCGTCTTGACAATTCCTTTCCCACTGAATTAGCATCTATTTCAACTGACTTTTTATATCGCGTTGATACTGTTCTCCACTACTGTTCCGTACTGGATAAATACAAAACCAAAATCTCACGACTCCATACGTAGATGTTTCATATTACTCTGCACCAAAGAATAATCTGTGCACTAAGTGCATATTACATTTACGGTATAACACACATATAATCGTTCATGAACCACTGGCGCACTGCCAAAATACTTAACTATCACTATTAGTGGTGTAACTTAGACACATTGAACTGTCAAATTAAACCAAAAAAGGTGATACTATATCGTGCTGTGTGCTGTCATTGTGTATGTGTTCCGATTAATATGTATCAATTAGCTAAGTCACATTTACTCTTTATCATCGGCGAGGATCAGTGCTCTAACGTGGCGTCAATACACCACTTTTAGAGTTCCCTTGTATTAACTTGGCATCTGCACGTTTCCAGCACTTTAGAGTCGATCCTTTTGTTCTGAAGGGGCAGTCGCTTGCTGATCTCGACCCTTTGAAGTGGCTCTCTTACGTGCTGATTTTCTTATTCGACTGCGGATTTCTCGAATTTTTGCTGTACTGTTATATTCTGTTAATACTATGGTTTTCGAACTCGTTAGCTGTAACTTACAAGTTCTGCTCCTGAGTAGCCTTTGGATCAGAGAATACATAGAGAGGCGTTATTTGGCGCTCGCTGTGTACTCCGTCGTAATATTACAAGTCATATTTTCTGTACGCATTCTGCTGTTGCTCTGAGGCGGATAATTGGATTCTTATTGTGAAAGCTTCACAATTGATGAATTGATTCTCAGAATTATACCTGACGTCCGTGCAGGGTATAAATGCACACATACACTAAATTATAGTAATAATAATAGTAATAATAATAATAATAATAATAATAATAATAAATTTAAAAAATTGAAGATTTGTGTACATGTTTTATGTTTTGTAACCGTGCTGTATTTTATGTACGTTGCTGTATTTATTTAGTAGTGTAATAAAGCTTGTTTCATCCAAGTTATTCTCGCCATATACATTAAGCCGTGAAATTTTCCTAGAATTTTGTCACGATGGAGAATCTTGGCAAAGGTTTGCGTCATACAGCCCGTGGACAAAAATATGTAAATGTTGCGAGAACAGCACGCTTGAACATAAATGCTACGCTGTTGTCAACTGAGGTGAAAAAAGTCAGGGATAGCAATATACACATACACAGAAGGCTATGGTATAGCGTATACAAGGTATAGAAGGCCAGCGCGTTGAAGGAGCTGTCATTTTTACTCGGGTGATTCATGTGGAAAGTTTTCGGACGTGATTGTGGTTGCGCGGCTCGAATTGATGGACATTGTACGCGGAATGGCACTTGCAGCTATACGTATGGGACATTTCATTTCGGAAACGGTTAGGGAATTCAATACTCAGAGATCCAGTGTCAAGAGCTTGCCGAGAACACAAAATTTCAGGCATTACCTCTCACCACGGTGTTCGTTTGGGCAGTGCGGCGAAATTTATTGTTAATGGGCCATTTATTGTAGCAGACGACCAACGCAAGTTTTTGCTAGAAGACCTACATTGTCTGTAGTGCCTCTCCTGGGCTCGTGACCGTATCGGTTGGACCATAGATTGCTGGAAAACCGTAGCCTGGTCAGATGAGTCCCTATTTCAGTTGTTAAGAGCTGATGGTAGAATTCGAGTACGGCACAGTTGCCACGAAGCCAGGGACCCAATTTGTCAACAAGGCATTGTGCAAGCTGGTGGTGACCCGATAATGGTGTGGGCTGTATTTACATGGAATGCAGTGGGTCCTCTGGTCCAACATAGCTGATCATTGACTGGAAATTGTTGTAATGTTAAGCTGCTTGGAGACCATTTGCAGCCATTCATGGACTTAATGTTCCGAAACGCCGGCCGGTGTGGCCGAGCGGTTCTAGGCGCTTTAGTCTGGAACCGCACGACCGCTACGGTCGCAGATTCGAATCCTGCCTCGTACATGGATGTGTGTGATGTCCTTAGGTTAGTTAGGTTTAAGTAGTTCTAAGTTCTAGGAGACTGATGACCTCAGATGTTGAGCCCCATAGTGCTCAGAGCCATTTGAACCATTTGTTCCGAAACAACGCTGGAAATTTAATCGAGTCAATGCGCTACGTCACCGGGCCACAGCTGTTCGCAACTGGTTTGAAGAACATTCTGGAGATTTCGAGCGAATGATTTGGCCAACCAGATCGCCGGATATGAAACTAACCGAACATTAACAGGATATAACAGTACAGGTCAGTTCGTGCACAAAATCTTTCATCGACAACACTTTCGCAATTATGGACTGCTATAGAGACATCAGGATTGATGGTCACGAAGTCAATGAAGTTAAGGAATTCTGTTACCTAGGCAGTAAAATAACCAGTGCCGGACGGAGCAAGGAGGACATCAAAAGCAGACTCGCTATGGCAAAAAAGGCATTTCTGGCCAAGAGAAGTCTACTAATATCAAATACCGGCCTTAATTTGAGGAAAAAATTTCTGAGGATGTACGTCTGGAGTACAGCATTGTATGGTAGTGAAACATGGACTGTGGGAAAACCGGAACAGAAGAGAATCGAAGCATTTGAGATGTGGTGCTATAGACGAATGTTGAAAATTAGGCGGACTGATAAGGTAAGGAATGAGGAGGTTCTACGCAGAATCGGAGAGGAAAGGAATATGTGGAAAACACTGATAAGGAGAAGGGACAGGATGATAGGACATCTGCTAAGACATGAGGGAATGACTTCCATGGTACTAGAGGGAGCTGTAGAGGGCAAAAACTGTAGAGGAAGACAGAGATTGGAATACGTCAAGCAAATAATTTAGGACGTAGGTTGCAAGTGCTACTCTGAGATGAAGAGGTTAGCACAGGAAAGGAATTCGTGGCGGCCGCATCAAATCAGTCAGTAGACTGACGACCCAAAAAAAAAAAAAAAAAAAAAAAGAGAGAGAGAGAGAGAGAGAGAGAGAGAGAGAGAGAGAGGCATCATGACTCAATATTTCTGTAGGGGACTTCCAACAACTTGTTGAGTCCATGCCACGTCGAGTTTCTGCACTACTCCGGGTACAAAGTGGTCCGACACGATAGTAGGAGGTATCCCATGACTTTGTCACGTCAGTGTATTCTTGGTCCAGTTTTATGTACCTGGCTAAAGTTTCAAATAATTCGAATAATGTATCATTGCAGTCCTATTACGTCAGTAGTAGTGATTTTAGTATAGTTTCTAGAAGTTAGAGAGTAAAAAGTAGCTATTTACGTCTGTTATATGGGTAGCATTTTCATCGAAAAATTAAATACTTAAAAATTTGAGGAATTCTTAAAGCCAGACTAAAGATTTTCCCTCTTACATGCACTAAATAATTTTTCCGATGTCATGTGATAAATACAACTTCAAAATGAGTAACAACTATTTTTTTTAGTAGGCAGCGCCACTTAATTTTTGTGTCCATCGCAAAATCCATTTCATTTAAACGAACCATTTGTGCGAATTTTCCCCAGCCACAATGTTGACGGTGTTTTGAACTTATATGTTTGTATTATAATGAATTCCTAATTTCCGTAGATTACGTCATTACCTTAGATAAACGCTTAATTTTTTAAAAGATTTTTTTCCTTTTTTTCAGAATGCGGACCATGTGTTTGGCAAGAACAGCAGGTCGGTGAGTTGAATATGACAAACTTGGTATTGCTTTGCAAGTAACAGCTGTATATACTTGTAACTGCAGAAATTCTCACAACCATAATTATTTCGAGATTTTGATGGCGATAAGAAAATTCCCAGAAAGATATTCTGAAAATATTTTGTCGTTTCTGAAACATGGAATATCTTCAGTGCGTGTAATGTACTGTCTTAGAATTGGGCACCTTTCTTCCTACGTATTTGAAGTCACTAAATGCGGTAAACAAAAAGAGCATGCCCTCCGTCTTCGATACTTACAGAGTAGTATTCAGTACACACAATATTTGTTGCCTAAGTTATTTGCAAGAATGATTACCATAAACCATCACTGATCCAACTGGTTCGCAAAGCCCTGAAGATGAGCTGTAGTTATACTATTGATTTCGGCAGTAAAGATAGATTCTGATTGCAGGATTGTTTGAATGTAGCCTCTTAACTCTGAAAAAGTAGTAACATTTCTCAAAAGAAAATTTATCGAGTATCATGAAGGTATTCCACCACTGTAACTATACTGTTGTCCATTTAAGAGTACTACCGCCCTCTGCAATCTCGCAGTCAGCTATAAATGGTATTGTACGTCGTGGGATACTGTCTGTATACGGACAAGCGTCCTTAGACACTCATGCAGAAGACTTGTAAATTAATATGTAAGCACTTCGTCGAGAAAGGCTTAGGATAAATTTCCGAATGCGTTAGCAGAAAATTACCTGTTTGTTTACTATCGTGTCAGAAGTACAAAGTATACAATCAACAAAAGGAAATAGATCGGTCACCTCAGTTTACACATTAGTCGATCAGACATTGGCCACGACATTGGACACGTCGGGTGAATTCGGTATCGTCCTCAACATGTCTTGGTGGTGCATGTGGCTGAAGATGAACACAGTAGTACACAGTTATTAGTCTGCACAGCATCACGCTACCAGTAAACCGACCCCCGGGAAGACCCCACTTCTGCAGGTTGATCTTGCATCTCATGGTACTAAGAACGTAATCTGTAGAGAGCCTTCTATGTTGTCCACGGTTCTGTATGACCAGGACGGAGCTCTTGTTTCGAAACAACACATTTCTCCAGATGTTGACGTTTGCAACGGCACTTCGAGATCCTTACTTGATGCAGTGCTCCTGTAAGAGCTTCAGTGGTTACCAAGAAGCTCTTTCTTGATTTTAGCCGAGGATGTGCTGGCTGACAGAAATCTATAAATAGTGTGCATTTCTCGCATCTGGCAGCTACTTCCTGTATAAGTTCAGGAGGGACTACGCGAGCAAGACAGTGGCGTGTATCTACGGGTGTTGGTCTTAAACAACCGATGATATTTCGACAGGTCTCATGCCTGATATGACTGGACATGCATATTCAGAACTTTAGTAACACAGCATAAAATTGAAATCTCATTTTACTGTGTACCGGCACCTTCTGCCTTATATCCGGATGACGACACGAAACAAAACGTGACGTTCAACGCTTACTGTCATCTGATGTGCAAAACCAATTTGAAGCTTGTTACAGAGTCAGAAATTCTGTGTCTGTAGGAGACAGGCCGTTGTTCATCCATTCGGAAGCGAGCGAAAGAGAGACGGCCAACTTGCCGGTGATGGGAACCGTTCCACAAAGTGGAATACTTGAGTCCGGATATTGGTTGTGTTATCGACGAGTGGCGCATCTGCGCTGCTGCAGGAACTGACCGCCTGAAGCCTTACAGAAAGTTAAATCAAAAATCCTCGGTCTTGAGCAGACAGAATAATCTCCCTCCCCCCCCTCCCCCCCCCCCCCCTCTCTCTCTCCCTGAGCGAAAGTGTGATTGCTGTGAGTAATTGTGCAACTTGGTTGAAACCACAAAAATCTGCATTTTAATCAATTCTTCGAAACATGACACGATACTTGCTTCACGACGTTGCTTTCATTATATAAGTAGAGCTCGTCATAAATTACTATATAGGTGATGGGGTGGTATTAACATTGTGATCGAGCTACTAACTATCTGCGTTTTCTTTTAATCACTTCATGTTCTTTCCTTCACAGATCCACAATAAATTTCGTTACTGTAGCATTGTCAGAACTATTACGATATTTTTCTCATTGTTACTAATTTCTTTAAGGACAGAGTGGTGACTCTACGAGAGTATGGAAATCAAAAGAATCGATAGCAATGGCGATTAAGGGTTGTTCAGACATTCGCGTCAACTAAAGTTGGGAAACAAATCTAATAGCTAAATTAGGAATGCAGAAAGAATGGCGCTGGAAATTATGGCATGTTGTTCTCCTGAATCATTGGAGGTGCTTGCTGCAACTAAACAACATTGTGTGGATATGACAAATGTTACCGGAACATTTAGTTAGATTTCATGTGTACAACATCTAGATGAAGGTAGATAAAAAGCACAGATAATAAAGAATCCTGTGTAACCTCAAACATTGAATGCCTGAGATACGAGACCTCTGGCAACATTTACAGAATCGTTTTGATTCTTAAATGTATGCAGAAAAATTGTTGGACGTGTCATTACATCAAAATAAATCGCTCTTCTTTGGTTAGAAGGGTGTAAGTAAAATTGGTCAGTAGGAGCCACTTACGTACTTTTGCGTGAAGATAATTTACATTTTTGCACTTTAAACCTAAATGCGAAAGAAGCGTCATCGTGGTTAAAGTATCCTAAATAGGATTATACATGTTTCTGTGAATGAAGTTGTGGCTGTTCCTTGTGAGAGGGTCGTGCTATCTCATCTTTTTTTCAATTTAGGTAGGGTCCGAAGAAGAGCGAAATACAGGGTTAGTAATTACTGCCAGGGTTTCAGAAAACGACTACGTGAAAATTATAGGACATGCAGAAAATAGGTGTACATCAGTGGATAGAGCACCTCTCCAAGGCTTAACTCAGTCACAGGTGATGAATATGGGTTCTGTTTGTGTCAAAGAAATGGTTAATGCTACAGTCAAATTCTTGTCATACACATGCCCACATGACACGGTCGACATCAGCGACCGAATCATTATCCTTCCTCGCAACTCCTCCGAATTAAGTGGCAGTGGAGAAAGGAACCCACAATCTTTGACTTCACTCCACGTGATGCCTTGTTATGGTGTTAAGTGACTGTGATGCCACTGAAGAAGAGGTGGCTAATAATGGGAAGCACGCCCAATCCAACGCTGAGGTATTTCGTCATTGGGATGAAACGAACGTCTGAAAATAAGTGTGGTTGAACACTGTTTTGTCAAAAAGTGAAGTCTCCACTGGCTTGTTGTAATAGTTGTACTAATCGTTGCTGCAGCTAGTCCATGTACACGAAACTAGTTAAAGTTCTCTCCGCAAAGAAAAATTGTCCATAAACTTCTGAAAGGGAAAAGCACAAAATACGTTAACTTTACGTGAATTACGAACGTGTTACACAATCTCGTGGGGATGTTCTGTTCCTCAAACACGAACGTTATGACGATCCATGTTTCCAGACACATAAAGCCTTACTTCCTCACTGAAAGTGAATTCCCGTTAAAAACAGTCTTCCTCCAGTAGCCGCTGTGTTATTACAAAAGTCAGAACGAAGCTCGTTATCCAAAGTAGTCAACGCACGCAACAACAATCAGACGAGTGCGTCGAATGTACTGTGCAGTTATCGCGGCAGTATCTCGATTTCTTTGTCTGCACAAATGATCCCCGCACACGCTTCATTATACGCCATGTACCCATACACCTGCTTCTAGTAAACTTTGCAACGATGCCATGGGGCGTATTATGTGTCGAAACCTATCAGTTGACATCATCATTCAGTCAGTCCTGTTCTGAAAACCCAGAGGTACTTACCCGTAATCAAGTATATAATATCGACCGCTCTAAAGACGTAAAGCTAATAGCAAGAAATTGGAGTATTATTAGTAACCAGCTCGTACAGTGTTTACAGAAAAGCATGTAGTAGTGATCAGTGTATAGCACTTGAAAACTGTAAGTTCGTCTTACTATATTCACGTGCTGACACTGGCCATTGCTAAATTGTTGTCTGTATATGCTTGGAACAAATTGTGTAAACAAGGTCTTCACAAAACGTTAAAATACGCATGACAACAAAGGTCTTGAGCATCAAAGTACAACTCAAAATAACTAGCATTAAATAAAAGAGACATATACAAACCAGACTTAGCTAACTAATATGTTTAGAGTGGTTTCAGGGTCCAGTTAATTCATAGTAGTTGCATTACATTCAAAAATTATAATTTTTTGAGCACACAAAACAAACTAAGCAAAATATTGTACATATCGGACCAGGGTCAGCACGGCATGCGTCAAAGCAGTGTACAGCCGCAATGTTTAATTCTGACCGAGCAAGTGTGTGGCGCTTAGTTTCATGGCTAGTGCCTTCGCCAATACCTCATGGTGCTCCTTGATTCCTGTTCTGGCTTCTCTCGAAGTGTACGTGTAGGCCCTGTCTTGTTTTGAGCTTTGAGTCCCCCCCCCCCCCCCCCCACCACCACCACCACCACCACCATTGAAGGTTTGTCCGAGCCAACTTTGTGTGTAGCAGTTAATAATGCTCTCCTTTTACATATCTCTGGTATCTTATTTCGTCTCTGAAGAAGTTAAAACGTTGTATAAGCATGTGATAGCAAGTCACCATTCAACAATCGACACATATCCAACGCGATTGGGAAATGGGAAGCACCCGTAACGAAATTACACACGTGCGAGCCACTACACCGCCATAAACCGTTTTAGGTTCGGTATTACGACTTACTTTTTTTTTTAGATGCATGTATGAAAAACTAAATAGTGCAGCCAAGAATGTCTTGAAAAAATGGAAGTCTTACAGCAAGGTATGTCGTCCATTAAGCTGTCTCCAGTATGTAGCGGTTCAAAAGCTCAAATACTCTTGTATCTGAACTCAACGTGTGTAAACGAGATCTTGTATCTCTTTATAATAGCTGCAAGGACTGGAGTTATTACATTTCAAGTAGTTAACTACACTTTTGCATGGACATCCGAGATACAAAAACGAGTTGAAAGGCGCGGCTCTGTTCCGCTCTGAGAGCCCGCCATAAACGGTGCAGTGAAACGATCTTCTCACGAAAACGTGTAAAAATTCCACATTACCTCGTAGAGCGATCGTAAATCAAAGATATACGGAGAGGCGAACTTTATTGTTGCCATTAAAAGTTATTTACGAGTTAGGTAAGATGGGGTGGGATCCATAGCGAAGGGATTTATAAATGACTGCTTGGTGTAGGCGCCAGGTTCGTAATTGGAGTTTGTCTCAGGCGTTGTTAAGGTGTATAGCCGAAATTTAATATCTCCCCTAAGTGAAAGGCAGGCTTGATTAATGATTGCTTCTTCCGACTCAAGATCTTTTAATATCCGAATTTATTGACTGCTTCGTAATTACGCCTTGCCGGTTAATATCTTCATCGCAGTGAGTGCTCTACATTGTTTACTCCATTTCCTGATCAAAACATTTAAGCTCGGGGCTTTTATTAAATGCGTAGAATTGTGGGGAATCCTGTATGATTAGTATCTGTTAATACAATCGAACTAAGTGGGAAGATGTTACAGAAGTTCGAAAAAATGCTTCCAGGAATGCACAAAAATCATCTTACGCGCCGTAGAACTACATATATTTTAATCAATATTGACACATTTCTTTCCAACATTTACTTACAGTACAGAAAGTGTCACGTTACTTCAGATAACAGATATTTGAGACAATGAGGGGACCATAACACATGATTTCCCGTCTGAGAATAATGGAGCACTGGCATCGTTCCTTGTCCAAAACAATTTGGGTCTTCTTCTCTAGAGCTACGAAAATAGCTTGGTGTTATAATAGTTGCTAGACGAAACAAGTGCGAAGCTAATCTCGTGAAATAACCCCACGTTGGGATCCCAAAATTAATGTGATAGGGGAAAAGAACAACAACTGAACTGGGAGTGGAAAATTAACGTAGTATATGAGGAAATGAAGGGAGAAATAGTCCCACTTCGCCAAATTAATATAGTGCCTCTTCGAAGACGCTAGCAAGGACACAGTTTTCGGAATTAGATACTTAATAAATATGTCTATTGCATCCTTCATTTAATTAACTTCTATCTCCTGTATCCTTTCGTATTAGCTATGTATTCATTTGCAGTGAAATGACAATGTAGTAGGATGTGGCTAACTGGCAAAGTCACACGTTTTAAGACTTTAACACGTCTTTAGTCAATACATATAATGAGTGAAAGCGTGATTTGCCAACTTGTGCCTTTAAAACTTTGCAAGCCACAGCCGCAACCCGATGGAGGTTGTGTGGTACGGCAACTTTGCGTCCCCCATCCATGAAAAAGGAGATGTAGTTGTCGAAAAGAGGGCGTCGCACCAGTGAATTTCTTAGATTAGATTAATACTTGTTCCATAGATCATGAATACGACTTTTCGTAATGATGTGGAGCGTGTCAGGTTAATAAAAGATGTCTGTACAAGATATTACATTACACAAAATATTACATGACACTAATGTTTAAGTTTTTTCCCTTAATTTATATCTAAAAATTCAGCCAATGAGTAGAAGGAGTTGCCATCTAGAAATTCTTTTAATTTATTTTTAAGTGTTAGTTGGCTATCTGTCAGGCTTTTGATGTTGTTTGGTAGGTGACCAAAGACTTTTGTGGCATTTTTTTTCCTGAAAAATTATTTATTTACACATCACAAAATTATTTTTACAAATTTACAGCAGCTGCAAAAAGCTCAGAAACATTTCTATTTGCAATCTATTAAATTGTTTTCCACATCAATATTACATCATCTCTGGTTACAGGGCTCCTGATCAAACAAAATTCTGTGAATGTTCACATTCAGCATTTACATAAAGTTTCCTGACGTCTTATTCTATAATTTCACAGCCAAAACCTTCCCAAAACACATCCAAGTACATAAAGTTAGAGGTAGGACACCAGTGTGCCCACTTCTTTTCCAGTCAAGAAGGTATTTCTGCCCTTTCTTCTGTGGTTGGGACTGCTCCATAACCATTTGATACTATTTTTACACTTCCCAGCAAATCTGCTTTGTTTTCTTCATGATTCCATGTGGCCATTACAGAAACTCTTGTCTTCCTCTCCCAGCAGAGAAAACTGATTACAGATGTAAACACAATGATCTGGAATACAATTATGAAGAGAGTTCCTGTCCTGAACCCAACTGTATCGAAAAGAACTCCAGCTACAGAAGTTCCTATGAAATCTCCAAGGGCAAATGAAGCAGCCCAAATACCAGAAACAAGCCCATATGTTGTCAGATCATCTGCCATACCTCATTTAACAGCTGATCTTAGTGCATCTATGAAACATGGGACAAGTGTACGTGCTATTCCAAATCCGTGGATTATCAGCCCAAGAATACACAGCCACAGCTTCGTTGGCACTGGTATGAAAGGAGCAGGTCCAATTAATGAAAAACTAATAATAATTAGAATATTTCCATCTGCCATCAATTTCTTTGGGTATATTCTTTTGTCACACAGTCTTCCAACAAATGGAGCTGTCAATGCATAAATCCCACCACTTATGATAAAATACAAATCCAAGAGCAAAAGGAGGCAATTTGAACTCCCTCAGGTGGGGCTCCAGTATAGATGAATTGAAACCCATACTCATTGATGTGCCAATTATACATATTATGTCCAACACAACTGCAGGAACTTTCAGAATTTTCATTAACTGTCCTTTTTGTTGTACATCCTCACCAATTTCTAATGGTGGAAGAATACAGTATATCAATAGGCCCGCTAGGGCTGTAATAGATCCCATCACTACAAATGGGAGAACATATCCTCCAAGAGAATACAGAACTCCTCCAATTGATGGCCCAGCAATGTACCCCAGTCCGTAAAAGACTTCCAGTGTCGCAAATGTTGTTGCCACTGAATGTGGAAACATCATTGCTGTAACTGAAAAAGCAGCAGTTACAGCTGCTGAAGAACCAAGGGCTTCAGCTATTCTGACTACGAACGAATGGGAAGTCTGTGAAGCAGGTGGGAATCGGGTGCTGAGGAAGACTAGAGATTGTTCTAGAAGGTTCGAAAAGATCCGAGAATGTTCCATTATCCTGTTATAGCAGGAATGCGTCCCCACTCAGAAGTGTACGTATAGACAATAACGAGTCGCATGCGTCAGTATACTTTCGGAAATCGGTTAGAACGGATCGAGAAAAAGAGGAAAAGTGAATTGTCTAAGGTAATTAAGAATGTATTGAGTGGAATTTTAGTGTGTTATTTAGTAATTTAACATCATGCTGAAACATGGGTGAATTAGACAGAAGGAAAGAGAAAGAACAGCGAAGAAATAAAAGATAAGTAGCGAGAAACACGTTTAACTTCACGACGGCAGAGAATGAATTGATTGGGAAAGAATTAAAAAGGTGAACAACGAGATGAAATCAGAGAAGAAGATCGAGTGAGACACTGAGCAAGCAGACACAGAGAAGCTACAGAAGAAGTAAGATTACGAAATCAACTAAGTAGAGCTATAAGGAGTCAAGTTCGTGAACACAACTGCCGCCAGCGCGTGAACAGAACAGTGTACGAGAAGTGTAGATTACAGTTTAACAGGTGAAACATTCCGTTATAATCCCTTTAAAAAGACTACAAAAAACACATACACGTTATCATTGTCAAAATGGATCAAGTGTCTCATGTCTGCGTTGCCAAGAAATTCAGTAGAGAAACGCAGGGATTTGTTGCACGAGCGAAAAAATTGGATTAGCAAGATTGGAAGTGCCTTCACGAGAATTATTTAGTTACATGACTGGAAAACCTCTGAAATCAAAACATTTTCTTTCAGATGACATTTGGTGCTACTTCCATGAACAGTGATGAATATCAGTTTACTCGTGTGTTTTCGATAAGAGAACGAATCTTTCGGAGAGTGAGATCATTATTACGGTTGCCAAACGAATCTTGAGAATTTTTACAATTGTATTTCATTGAGGATGAACAAATGAAAGTCGACCAATCTTGCGCCAATGTAAGTGAATGGAGACGGAAAGTCACTGAAGAATTGCAGAAGATTTTACATGACTATAATCATCTTGGTGTTGAAGCTCTTTTTCCTTGTTTGCTGTAACAATACACATGATTTTGGATGGGATCCGCCTCTAGCAAAACACATTTTTGGTTTTTATCTCAAACATTTTTCACTGCAGTTGCAGCATCGTCAGTGGGCTTTTATTTTTTTGGCTGTTAAAGATAAAGAATGTTCTTTATTGTTCGTATATATGTAAATATTATGTTTTTAAATCGTAATTACAGATTTTTGAAGAAAACACGCTACCCTTCTACTACATGGTGTGGTTTTCCTGATGGATTATGTTTCAACATTGACAGTTTTCATTCACAGTTTGTCATCTACAACCATACACAACTTAATGTAGACAAGTCATTAAAGCAAAAATTACGATTTGGAAGCTGTTATGGCTATGCCTGAAATTAATTAATTCTATATGGAAGGTTGTGTGAAACGGGAGTGTGTGTGTGTGTGGGGGGGGGGGGGGGCAGCTCTATAGGTTGGTATTACCTAATAATTCTTTGAGGGCAGAGAACAGAGTTCCACTGGAGAGAGAGCTGTGTGTTCATTTTTGAGGGTAAACAAGTAATAAATGAATACACAGCTCTCTCTCCAGTGGAACTCTGTTCTCTTCCCTCAAAGAATTATTAGATAACACCAACCTATAGAGCCCCCCCCCCCCCCTCACACACACACACACACACACACACACACACACACACACAGAGAGAGAGAGAGAAAAGGAAAAATCTTCAAACGTTCTCTCTCTCTCTCTCTCTCTCTCTCTCTCTCTCTATCTCTCTATCTATCTCTCTCTCCCCCTTTTCACACAACCTTCCATATAGAATTAATTAATTCCAGGCATAGCCATAACAGCTTCCAAATCGTAAGTTTTGCTTAAATAACTTGTCAACATTAAGTTGACAAGTTAACATTAAGTTGGTTGCAGATGACAAACTGTAAAAGAAAACAGTCTCTGTAAAAACATAATACATCAGGAAAACCACACCATGTGGTAGAAAGGTATGAATTCGTAATTTTGTGTGTTTTCTTCAAAAAATCTGTAATTGCGATTTTAAAAACTAATATTTACATGTGTAGAAACAGTAAAGAACATTCTTTAACAACCAAAATATAAAAGCCCACTGATGGTGCTGCAAATGCAATGAAACATTTTTGGGATAAAAAACAAAATTGTGTTATGCTACCCATAAACGTATGTAATAATCAATTGGTTCAAGTATTCATAACAGGATCAACAGGCATCCGATGATTGTAAATTTGCGATTCGAGCTAACAAAAGACCGGTTAGAGAACAAAATGATTCAAATGGCTCTGAGCACTATGGGACTTAACATCTGAGGTCATCAGTCCCCTAGAACTTAGAACTACTTAAACCTAACTAACCTAAGCACATCACACACATCCATGCCCGAGACAGGATTCGAACCTGCGACCGTAGTAGCAGCGCGGTTCCAGTCTGAAGCGCCTAGAACAGCACGGCCACAACGGTCGGCTGGTTAGAGAACACTGCGCCTCAAGTTAGTGAAATTGCCGTTGTAATTGTGGATAGTGAGTACAAAACCCATGGTATAAATGTTCACGAAGAAGAGGAGGACTGCAACGTAAAGCAGAAGCACATCGATTCTGAAATATTTTGTGAAAGTAGATGGCCATAAAGAGCAAGCGAAGCAGGGCTTTCTCAGCTAGTTTTAAAATAAGTGGAAAGAAAGTGTTATTGCGATATATTTACTACCGTCTAACTTCACCGTTTCTTTACAGCGATCATCGGATCATAGTAGTTGCAGAGCAGACTGATTGTTTCAGGTTCTTGGTAAAGAGTCCGTGAGTCATGAGTCACGTGAATATAGTTAGCGTTATGGAAAAGTGTGGCATTTGACGGTAACAAGTTTCAATGTAATGTAGTGTTGACACCCTTGCTCTTAATTTTACCGACGGTAATTTCGACTTTCTCATATGTCTAATGTCTCGTTCTGACGTCCATTTCTTATCGCTTTCTTCATAATCTTTCCTTCAGCCCGTTAGCCTTGATTTCCCTGCACTACTTATTTCATCCTTAACAGAGTTTATATTGCTGTATCCCTGTTCTCCCTGAACAGCTTCGTACTTTTCTCTTTGTCGATAAAGTGAAGTATTTTTTTCTGCTTCTCTTCGTTTCTTCGCATCTACCTTCCTTGTATCTATACTTGTCAGTCCAGCTTCTGTGATGGCACATTTTATAAAGGATGATACCGTTATGCTGTTACAAACTTTGAGGCATGATAGAGAAGGGTAAATGTATCTGTTTGAGGTAAGGCACCTGGTGCGGAAACGTCCGAGTCGGGAGTTAAAAGCGAAAATCGAAAAGCGAAAATCGTTCTGATATCTCTCACAGGTAGAACACACACACCGGTACTGTTGATTCGAAGACTGCAGAGTACGCAGTTTTCACAGGTGATTGTATGGACCATTACGAGATAGAAATGTCCAGTAAATATGGTCTCTAAAATGCAAACCTTAAGGGCTATAGGAACTTGTTCGGTTGAAGAGGTTTGTTTTACAGTAGCTAAGATGAACAAGTAATGACGGCTCTCAAGGTATGCATTTTAGAGCCCTTGTTAACTAAACAATTTTTCGTGTTTTGGTCCGTACTACCACCTCTAAGTGACATGATGATGATGATGATTATGATTATGATTATGATTATTATTATTATTATTATTATTATTATTATTATTATTATTGGTTGGTTGGTTGGTTGGTTTGTAGGGTGCTCAACTGCGTCAGGGCCCGTACAAAGCCCCAATTTTTACACATTCCAATGTAGCCAGTGTCACGAATGATGTTGATGAAATGATGATGATGATGATGATGAAATGATGATGACCACACAAACACCTAGTCCCCTGGCAGAGAAAATCCCCAACGCGGCCGGGAATCGGACTCGGGATCCCTTGATCCAGAGACAGCAACACTAGCCGCTAGACCACCAGCTGCAGACCACCCACCTCTGAGTTTCCTACCCCACAATCTTAGAAGCGGCAGTATCAGTATTTGTATTCAACTGTCAGAGGTATCAGAACGATTTTCGCTAATAAATTTAGAGCCGGTCGTTTCCGGATTAGGGTCCCTTAACTCAAATCATACGTTTACCTTTCTCCTTCATCGCTGGATGTATGCAACATTGTCACGGAATCCCACTGTAGATGTCCATTCCTCTTCAACTGAACTGCATATAGTTTTCATTATCAGACTATCATCAGCCTTAGATAACTTCAAATGAAACTCTTCATTCCTCAGTACTTAATTGTCCAACTTCTTCCCACATTTATTCTTCCTCTTGATTATCCAGCCTATTCATCATCATTACTAAATTGTGGTCTGAAGATGAATCCGCCCCTGGGATTCTCTGCATGACCATGATGTAATCCAGCTGTAATTTTATGTCTCCAGGGCTTTTCCAAGTACTTATATACCTCCTCTTTTTGAGCATTGTATCTGCTATTATTAGATGTGATTTATTGCAGAACTCAATTAGTTTTTCACGTCTCTCATCCCTACTACCTAGCCCTTATTCTCCCGCAACTTTCTTTCCCTTCTTCTAGTATCGCATTCCAGGGCCTATCGCTGGCTGTTCACAGTAACTCATTTCTCGCCCTACTTTCCTGTTCATAACGAATCTTTCTTCCGCTACATCATTTTTGGTACTGGTGATACCCTATTTAGGAATAAGAAAGCAGTATCTTCCTTCCATTTCACTTCAGCCGTCTCTGAATATTCAGTCTTGGCATTTCACTTTTCAGATTTTCTAGCTCCTGCACAACTCTCACACGTCTGACACTACGTACTCCGAATCGGAGAAACTGCCATTTTGTTGGTTATTCAGTCTGTATCTCGTTTATTTCATGGTTGACCCCCCACCCCTTGGCGGTCCTCTCCCGGAGATCCGAATGGGAAACAATTCTTGAGTATTTCGCCAGTGGAGAACATGAAAGCTTATCAAGAAAGGCCCCATGTCCCGTGGAAACACATCATGTGCCTATAACGCAGTGATTTAGTAACATATGCATTCCCTCCGGTGTGGATTTTTGTGATTTTTGAACGTAAATGAGAAATTAAAATTTTACCGAAGAAAGCACACTTCAAATTGCCAGCAAGAAAAGAAATAATGTAGTTATGTAAATTAGGGAGAAGACATTGAACTTTCCATTGTTCCTGTGGCATAAAATGATTGAGAGAGTTTTGCTACAGCCGCAAAGTCGTCGTTGGAAAGTAGCAGATCTGGTGACACAAGAGAGTGTTATTGTTAATTACTGTCGATGCAAAGATATAGATATAATAATAATTATTATTATTATTACCGCCGGACTTTGTTAAGAACATAGACTGCAGGTGCGACTTAACAAATGTTGAAACATGAAAACGATTGCGCGCTTATGACGCACGATCGTTGCGTCTTCAAACTGACTACTTCCAACTGATACAAAAGGCCAAAAAATATACAAAATATTTCGTTTTGCAGAAATGACAAGGTAATGCAGTCAACCACCAAAATGAAGTCGTAATTTAAAAGATGTTCTTATATTACAACAGAATTCATGATACAAGAATGATAGAAGCTGCTAGCAGTGAGGCTGGAAGAAGAAGAAGAAGAAGAAGAAGAAGGAAGACTGAATATCAGTTCTTGTTTTTAAAGAAAAAATGTTGAAAGTTCATAGATGATTAAGACACCGCAGTAAAGTTCACAAAAAATGGTTGAAATGGCTCTGAGCACTATGGGACTTAACATCTGAGGTCATCAGTCCCCTAGAACTTAGAACTACTTAAATCTAACTAACCTAAGGACATCACACACATCCATGCCCGAGGCAGGATTCGAACCTGCGACCGTAGCGGTCACGCGGTTCGAGACTGAAGCGCCTAGAACCGCACGGCCACATCGGCCGGCAGTAAAGTTCGCACTCGGAGATATAATCTTATCGCTAATATCGTTACAACACGACGATTTGCTACAGTCTTCATTACCTTCAGCATTCTCATGTCATTGATGATTCTTGTGCCTCTTAAGGGCAGTTTCCCACCTCAAAGGCAAGAGGGTGCCTCGAAGCTCTGCCTGCTTCTGCCCCGTTTTTGACAGGACCTTTAGCAGAACGAATGTGACCTCTTACATCGGAAATCGTCGGCTACCAGTGCTGATGATTTTTATTCAGAATTTAGGTAGTGGCTTGGATCGGACCGTCACCCAGGACGTAACGATTACAAGTTAAAAAAATATTTCGCCTTTCTGCGAAAGATAATTTTACAAAATGTTCGTACAGTTCTCTTCCTCTACAGTTTGAATTACGATTCTCATTCATCCCACAGATTGGTGACATTCACCTTGGCATCTAAAAACTCCATATGCCAGTTTCACTCCACTGTGCAGGCACTGAAGCTAGTACATACTGTTGTACACACACACACACACACACACACACACACACACACACACACACACACACACACTCATACAAATATCGCTAGCTGTTTAGCGTCTCCAGATAAGCTAGCTGATTCGCTAATAGGTAGGTATCTGAGGAGTTACTGGTCTCTGTGGCAGCAATCTCACGTATGGTAGCAGAGTGTGGTAAGCTGTCGGTGAGTGTAACAAATGGTTTTGATACCACAGTGCATCAGATTAGTGCCTTCAGTCATGTTCCCTTTGACAGCAAGTTGCATATGAAGACGACTGTAATTCTTGTTCGTCTTTCTCTTTATACACGACTGGGAAGTAGAGGCGCATCAATCTGTGGCCTCTCTGTGATGTGCAGATACCTGGCGACGGTTTGTTTTACAGACGAATGTTAAAATTGTACTGTATTACCTATCTTGTGGACGACTGGAACGCAAAATAACTGAAGTCGAAGAAGACCAAATAGGTCTGTGTCTGCTTCGTGCATTCGAATACATGCGAGTGAACTCTTATAGGCCACCTGAAATTTACGAAGTGCGTGGGAGATATTCTAACTATACAAATGATTGGTTGTCTGTTCTTAACCATGTTTATTCTTTGCTTTGTGCGTTGCACAGAAGACCCTACAGCAGGGGCGGCCAAGAATTCGGTAAGTCTGCCTCGGTAGTTGGGCGGTCAGTTTGGTGGATTTCCAAGCTAAGGGGCCGGATCGGAGATTTTCTCCGCTTGGGGACTGAGTGTTATGTTGTCTTCGCTTAATAATCATTGACATTATTATTCAGATGGCTGAATGGGCATGACGCGGAATAAAAAAATTCGGCACGTGATTAATGCTCTTGCACGCTTGCGTAGCTCTCACACCTGGCTACACTCTTCCCCATCGCCACGCCACGGTGTCCGAACGTGAGAAGGGGGAAACTGCATACGACCTCGTTTCATGTTTATCAACAAAATACTTCACAAACAAAACAGAGATTCAGTATTATTTGATTATTTTTGATGCACAGAAGACGTGGTACAGTTTTTGTCTGTGACATTTTTGGCGTAAATACAAAGACAGACAATTCCCCAGACTTTTGCACTCAGGTTGCACCTAATCGTGACTATCTTAGTTTCACAATCGAAGAAACTGTTTCGCACAGATCTGTTAATCGAAATACTTTATTACTCATTGAAAACGTGGTATCTCTTCCAGGATACCACATGGACAGTTTTATGTAAAAGAATTTGTCTTTTAAACGGGAATTACATTGCATATCATTTATTTCGTTATGTGCATTCACTGAGGCGCTTCCAACTGAAACAGCGAACGTCTCCAAAACAGCTGGAAGTAGATGTAAAATTGTCAGTGTCTTCAAAACATTTAAAAAAACTATTCTTGTAATTTTTTCAGTGTCATAATGAATTCTTCGCCACTGGACAAGCGAACTTCTTTTGTACCACGAACAAATAGCGAAGGGTAAACAGCGCTGAAACCGCGAGTCTCTCAATCTGAAGAATGTTATGACGACCAAAAAATTCCGTACCGCAATGCTAAATGAAATGTGTCACTGTACCGAATAATCTCCAGAAGGACCGAAGAATGACGAGACGGACCAAGCCTCGGCTCCCACGTGCGCAAACATCGTGCTCGCGTGCAGTTCGGCCGAGTTCACCCTAAAATTTCTGTGTAGATCCTTCGCGGGATAGTCGCAGATATTATGTGGTACTCCTTATCACAGAAGCGGCAAACTGTCACACGATAAAAGCTGTGCGTTTCCTTTTAAATTTATTAATGCTTGCACAAAGAAACTGACCTTCCAGAAATATATCCATTTAGAAGGCTGCCCTCATCTCGAGACATTCAGTTAATGATGCAGATCTAATATGCATGGATAAAATTCAGTTATGGTATCAAATGGAAACTGAATAAAATATTGAATGTCTGTAGCTATGACAGTACTCCATCACAAATTCAAAGACTACGACTAACAGCCTAAATGAAAACTTAACGCCTGTTTAAGAAGACGTTGAAATAATTACGAGTTTAGGTCTTCATTGTACAACTACATTTCTGTGCCACACGCACTGGACATTTTAACGTTGTTGACGCTGTGGTAATGCCATAACAGCCATAGTTGATAGATGCTTAAAAATACCGCTCTCACACGCACGTTGCTACCGACGCTGGATTACAAACTCCTCCGAGACAGAGAACGCCAGCCTTCCACTGGTTAAAATCATGCGTCACGCCCACTAACACTCACTCATCTTCCCAAGAACGACAGCTGATAGTTGGAACGCCTTCCACTGCCTATAAATGAACCTGTAAACGATAGTTATGTATGGCTGGTGTTCTCAACCAGAATATAATCATTGTTAGCAGTTGCGCGGGCGCGGGCGCGCGCACGCGCTTGTGTGTGTGACAGGCCCTTGGAATTGTAATTATATGATTCACTGAAACACTAGCGAATTGAGAGTTGCTGCTCCCGTTACACGGGTTGTATACGTGGACAAGGAAAAAAAATTCCCAGGTTTTTCGGATTTTCCGGTTAAAAATACACTTTCTCCCGGGTGAAATTACACTTAAAAAATGGTTCAAATGGTTCTGAGCACTATGGGACTTAACATCTGTGGTCATCAGTCCCCTAGAACTTAGAATTACTTAAACCTAACTAACCTAAGGACATCACACACATCCATGCCCGAGGCAGAATTCGAACCTGCGACCGTAGCGGTCACGCGGTTCGAGACTGAAGCGCCTAGAACCGCACGGCCACACCGTCCGGCGAAAATACACTTTTTCCATGTTAAGTGACAGTATACTCTTCCTCGGCACTGTAAAACTCATCAATCCTTTGAATGAATGTTTATGGTTTTAAATACGGACGTAGAATTTCCCGGCACTTTAGAGAACTAAACACGGGGGAGGGTGGGGGGGAGACGTTTTGAAAGGCCTTTGATTTGCAGCAACATGTACGCTGCATATTTTTGTACTTTGAAAAACAGAATTGTTAAACCAAAACTATCATCCTCAACAATTAAAAAAATATCAGTTGAACAATTAAAATATCTGGCCTAATTATTCTTTCTGTATGATGGGTACTAGAACAACGCAAAAAAATTAAAAATTTCTTCAACACAGTGATAAAACTGTTGAAATTAACACCGCCCCAGAAACTATAAAATTAGAGGCAACGAAAAGAACAAAAAGTTGATAAAATTGGCCTCTTGGCCAAATAGTATAATAACGACAAAATGTAAATAGCATCCAAACACACTCACTTAATACGGACAATAAATCATAAAAACTGCCTTCAGATTTAAATGGGCTTTCATACGTTTACACTTCACTAGATCTTATAACCTCTCATTTGACCAGTTGTTCACTACTACAACCAACCAACTAAAATACTATGGTGTCTACGCATATTAACAATTACAGTTACTGGAACAGTAGCATGTAAAACGCTGCATATGCTCACGGCGTAGTAATAACAGACAAGATTACCTGACGTACACCCAGCGTGCAAGCAATCACCATAACATCAACACTCCAAACTAAGCTCACGGTCTTTCCGAGTGGAATATGGTTGACAAGTCATTACACCCGGTGCACACCATTTGTACACTAAACACATCCTGAGTCAACTCAGTGATATTCCATTGTCGGTCACTGTAGCGCAGAGTTAGCGCTCCACCTGTAATACGGAAGGAAGCCCCCGTCTGCGTATCTTCTGGGACAGCTGCGCCGTCGTTTCGTCGGGGAAAGACGCAAGTACGCCCGGTTGGGCCAGTTGTTCCACACTTAGCGGGCACGGGGAAGTCCCAGTCCCAGTTCCTTGGCGCCACAGGCTCTGCAGTAAGCTTCGTACTCGTTGGCTGCACGCCCTGACATTCTCCGTCCTCGCACGTCTAACTGCTGTCACTGCGACGCCTAAGGCCTGCTACGCCACTTCAGACGAGTTGAGCCCCAAGACTCGTCAGCCGCTCGTATAAATGCTACCGGCAGAGGCCCTCCATAACGTCACCGCGTCTTCTTGAGCTCCTGTACAATAGGCTGAATCGTCCGCCATGTTTTCCCCAACTGCGATTCGACAATGCTTACCGTGCGGGTTGTTAACGCATTCACGAAACTTTTTACAATATTCGTTATAAAATATTTGTTACTGCTTGTGTGAAGTGTACTGAACAGTAATTAATGTATGAAGATGCTATCTGTTCTTTCGGACATGTCCGATCTTCATATAGATACGGCTTACTGGCCAATGATCTTCTTCAGTGTAGATGCGCTGATATTGCCCGAACTCTTATGGGAATCAGTAGATTGACTGCCGTGAGGAAAGAGTATAGTGGGAGGGGCACTAAAAATGTAGTGTGTAGACAGTTGAAAATGCGGGTCTCACGGGCAGCGTGCCAAAGATAAGTCACTGCAGTCGCACTATCGTCTGTGTCCTCGGTGGCTCAGACGGTTAGAGCACCTGCCATGTAAGCAGGAGATCTCAGGTTAGAGTCCTGGTTGGGGCGCACATTTTCGACTGTCCCCGTTGATATTTATCAACGCCTGTAAGCAGCTAAAGGTCTGGTTTTCATTGTAATTTTAGTAATTAATGTGGTTAGCGAAATTTAGAATGCGCCTTTCATGCAACAGAAAAATTAAAATGTGATGGTACATGGTTATAGGGTATGCTCCTCTTATGCATCCTCGCCCGGATTTTTTATTCTTCTGAATGTTTTCACTGCAGTGCCAAAAATTTGGATTTTATTTTCTCTATCTCCACGTAATTTCCTATAACTGAAGCGTTTCGTCTGTAAAGGTCTCGAAGACACTGGAATTTCGCTCATTTTCTTGTACCAGAAATTTTTTTTCACAGGAGTAATTCATTAACATTTTTCGTATTTTAAGTATGACGCATTTGAGCCACCAGAATGGGTTGTGTGTTGAATAGAGTTATAAGGCGAATATCAACAGAAGTAACACAAGAGCCATGGAACGTAGTTGAATTAAATCAGCCGTTACTGGTAGAATTAGACGAGAAAATGAGATAGTAAATGTTGTTGACGAATTTTGCTGTTTGGACAGCAAAATAAGTGATGATAGCTGAAATTAAGAGTTCATAAAATGCATATTGACCATTGAAAAAAGTCTTTTCGAAAAATGGCCATTTCGGTAACATCGGATATAAATGTTAGTGTTAGGGATTCTTTCCTGGAGGAATTCGACTGAAATGTAGCCTTGTGAGGAGGTGAATCGTGGACGATAAACAGTTGACACAAGAGAATAAACTCTTTTGAAAAGTGTGCTGTTGCAGAACAATGTTGAAAAGTATATAGGTTCATCAAATAACTAATGAGTAGGTACTGAGTCGAACTAGAGGGAAAAAAAAGGAAATTTGTGGCATATCTGACTACTGAGGGATAGGAAGGTAGGACATGTCCTAAGGCACGAAGAAATGGTCAGTCCGGTTGTGGTGGGAAGTATGATTGTGCGGGAGGGGGGGGGAGGTTAAATTGTGACGAGAGACCAGGGACTAAATATACTTGGTGAAGCGAAATTCGCGCAGTCGTGCTGTAACGTTGGTGCAGTGGATAGAGTTTTAGGTTTTATTTGCTAATTTCATTCTGACGTTTCGTACAGTAATATACACCGTTTCTTGGGTCACATGTATCCTAAATGTACAACATTTTGTACTGCTGAACGTAATAGATACGTTGTTAGACAAATAAGGAATAGACAGTCGAAACAAATGACCTGTCACAGGACAGAAGAACTACAAAAACATCAGTTTCGAGATGCTAAAAATGATAGCACAGTACAGTAACGCAATATCTACTTGTCATTTACACTACATGTAATATGAGCTCTCAGACGTCGCACATCAGCAACCAGTGACAATAATAATGTTCATATTGATGACTGCATGACCTACACAACAGAATATGTTGTCCTCAGAACAAAAGGTGCTCAAAGCGACCTTCCTGCACGTCCAAACATTGCGCAACCCGTCGGATCATACAGCTCTGGACCGTTCGCAGCAAAGCTGCGTCCACAGTAGCAAGAGCAGCATGACCACGCGCTACCAATTCTTCCACAGGAAGAAATCCAGGGGATTTAGGTCAGGTGAAGGCAGTGATCATGCAAATGGACTCCACGTCCGAGCCATTTCCCTGGAAATGTTCTGTGCAAATACTGTCGCACTTTTAATTCCAGAGTGTGGAAGTGCACCATCATGTTGGAACCATACCTTTTGCCGAACATGTAGTGGAACATCTTCCAGCGCATCAGGCAGATAGTTTGAGAGGAATGCACGATATCATCGTGCAGTTAGCCGGTCAGGCAACATCTAGGAGCCCAAACACCTGATACGGGTGCAGCCCATGCTCGTGCAGCACGTTAAGTACCGTGAGCTGCGAGACAGCTGCTGCCTTGCTATGCAACGTGTACATCGCTGAGCTTATTGGTGTATGACCTCCTCAGTAGCAGGAGTACGGCGAGTCCGTGGACGACGCGATGGTGGAAGGAGTGAACCTGACTCCCGAAGGCGCAGCTCCAGATGACGAAACACATTTTTATCTGGATGGCGTAGACGAGGATATCTAGCAGCACATTCACGAGCGGCAACACCAGCCCGGTTATCACATGCACCAAGGACCAGAAGCATATCCACATGTTCATCGTTGTCTGCCGCTCTGGTTTGGAGGTTTACAATGAGATAATTCGATACGTTTACGCATGTACGTTGGAGCCTGTCACGGGCGTGTTACTCCGCTCGCAACTAGGCCCTGTATGGTGAACAGCGCATACAGTATAAACACGACGTCAGTCCTGCGTGCTCTTCCATCCAACGCTCAATACTCCTCTGACGGATATTGTTCTGTATGATTCATCCCGACAGCGCTAATTGTTCGGTTTCGAATTACACTACTTCCCTAACGGTAATAGACGTGATGTTTCTACAATTCCATCGATATAAAAATAATAATAATAATAATATAATAATGCATTGAGATATGTACTAAACAGCATGCGGTTACCAGACTTAGTGTTGAAAGGCATAATTAGTGAGACCATCGTGATAACACATACAAACAGTAACCGAGTTTGGGCATTATTCGCAAAGCACGTCCCTAGCCCTAGTGGCAACGTAAGGCCCTAACGAAATGTAATGCACTTGAACGAGGCAAGAATAATAGTTGGTACTAACCTATGGGACCATTGGAGGAGGGTACAAAGAAAACAGGTTTCCCGTCTAGTAGAACTAGTGCGAATAAATTTACGCCCACGACGTGGAGAGAACTTCTTTCAAAGCTGAAGAATCTTCCATTTCTACGAATATAGTATGTAAGTGGAAACGTTTTCTAGAGGAGCCGCTGCAGTCGCTGTTGACGATTAAGATGGCAGGTACCGTACCACCTGCCACTTGGATTACATTTACCAAATAAAAAACACATGCCTCAACCTAGGATCGAACCAACTCGATGCACTGCACCAACTGTACAGGATGACTAATATGCATTGACAGAGGTAGTTACCATACATGTGGTTACTGTGTTGCCAGATTTCCAGTCTTTAACGTCCTTTTTCTGCTGGATGTACCCGCCGCACGAAATTTTTTTATCGCTTGCATGCGAGGAGTCGTGCTGCGAAGCCCCAATTTCGCTTCGTCCTGTAGAAGCAGCTTCAAATGGAGGTGGGTTGCTATAGGTATGCTGAGATAAAGTGAAGTGGTGTTCAGAAGGTAGACTGGCGTGGAGAGCTTCGTCAAACTAGTCTGACCACTGGTTACCACAACAACAAATTATTATCGTTATTATTATTATTATTATTATTATTATTATCATCATTATTATCATTATCATCATCAACTCGTTGTCATTGTTATGAATATGCTTTGCTCTACGGGCAACCTTGCTCACGCCTGAAGCTATCGCTAATTTATCCATTCTACGGTGTTCAACCCCGGGGCTGTGGCTTATATTACTTTGAGTTAACTGAAACTGTTGCGTACCGCAACGTCAGTTTTTCAAATTATAAAGTCACTATAATGTCTAACACAGAAAGCAGGCATGTATTAAGGTACTTGTGCTTTATTCGATCATGTCGGCATATGAGGTTCATGATGGCATTAAATCATGCAGACTTACTCACAGGCAGACTGAAAAAAATGTCATAACTGTAATTTATGAAGTGATGTGGTGAGACTGTACTATGATGTAATTGTTAATACAGCGACATTTTTAATCAACGTGAATTTAGTTGGAGCTTTTCTCGTGGGTATCATTAGTCAAGAGATATCGCAATGATTTTTATGTATATCAGCTGTTGGTTACCTTTCAGCCTTGTGTTTATTAGTCACCCGTTATCAGCGTACTCCAAATGCTGCAGCAGACAGGTAACAGATTAACGAGGGCCTTGCGTGATTCATATTCCGTGGGCGGGTGTGTTGTTCAGAAAGACGCAGGCAGTGGTAAGAGGCTGACCGTCACAAGATTCCTGTGTTCCATACGTAACACAGAGAAAGCAGTGTCACACTCTGTGGCCAAGTCGAACGATTCAGAATCTTGTGTAGCCGTTGAATCTGGACATGGGCATTTCACAATCTAATGTATGGCGTACACTGTAGCAGAATAATCTGTAACCTTACCATAAACAAAAAGTATATCAATTATATCCGGGCCGGCCGAAGTGGCCGTGCGGTTCTAGGCGCTGCAGTCTGGAACTGCGAGACCGCTACGGTCGCAGGTTCGAATCCTGCCTCGGGCATGGATGTGTGTGATGTCCTTAGGTTAGTTAGGTTTAACTAGTTCTAAGTTCTATGGGACTAATGACCTCAGAAGTTGAGTCCCATAGTGCTCAGAGCCATTTGAACCACTGAATTATATCCGGGAGGTCCTGCCCTTCCCTTGGAGTTGTGCAACTGTTTAAATACTAATAGGCTGTCATACAAATAAATGTTATTTACTGATGAGGCACAGTTTACTCTAGATGGTATAAACATTGTTATTAATAAAAGCTACGGTATTAATAAAAGCAGATTATCTGACACAATCATACAGTTTTAGTTAACGTTATTACCATCATTTTTCCAAAATTAAATTCTGTTCAACGTGTGTTGAAAGCTTTGTGCAATTGTCTGGAATTTAAAAAGAAAATTGGGACAAGTAGTTAATAATTTCAAAATTTTACGAAAATACTTCATTGCTTCTCGAGATGTTCTGAAAAACTACTGCAGATACAAGTCCGGGACCTGTTTTATTAGATTCACCAGTTCAGTAACAGCAAAATAAATGGAAATCGTGCGTTACTTTAGCTTCGTACAGTTTTACGATGGTTTCGTATTAGCGAATTTGCAAAATTTCAGGCAAAATCTTTTATTAGCCTTAACTTCGTAACTAAACATTTGCGGACCTATGTTTGTATGAGCTTTTTGCTTTCGTTTTACTTCTAGAATAACGTATTAAAATATTTGCATATTTTCGTGAATCACCGTGTATATAGTCTCTGTCCTTCCGGACAAGTCCGAAAGAAAGCACACCACATATATGGAATTAATTTCGATCTACAACGTTCCTCTCGTAGTGTCTGTCATTGGAGTCGTTCGAATAAGTGTTCTTAGCACACTCATGTTCTAAGCCTTTCTTCGCGAAGAAGCGTTATACGTTTTTCAGACGTTGTATCTGATTTTACGGGAACTTGTCGTGTATCCTGGAGATTGTGTTAGGCTAGAGACTCTCGTATTCAGCCAAAGAACAGAACTCCAGTAGGAATAGGTTCGACTCGAATGTGGGCCCATAAAATCTGACCAAAATGTTCACCGTCGGTGGCCGGCCGAAGTGGCCGAGCGGTTCTAGCGCTACAGTCTGGAACCGCGCGACCGCTACGGTCGCAGGTTCGAATTCTGCCTCGGGCATGGATGTGTGTGACGTCCTTAGGTTAGTTAGGTTTAAGTATTTCTAAGTTCTAGGGGACTGATGACCTCAGAAGTTGAGTCCCATAGTGCTCAGAGCCATTCACCGTCGGTGTGTCGATGACCTGATTGTCTTGAACGTATCCCTCACTGGTGCTCTATAAAATAATTTCACGCGAGCATTTTCTCCGCTTTCTTGGCGTCCTTTATTTCTCTGTGCCAAAGCTGATCCGCGACAACGGAAAAGAAATTCCATTATGCTGGTAGGACGAGGGCTTAGGGCGCGAGGCAACGCCGTTGTGTGAGCTTGGCCGCTTTGAATTTCCTGCGGCATCACGAGGGGCGCGCGGCGGCGACGGCGGCGCCGACGCAATTGTCATGCAGGTGGGCGGGCGACTGAGCGCCGCTGCAGCTCTCCAGCGACGCTATTTGGGATTCCGCGGAGCAAGTTGGGTGTCTGCTTGCCACTCCCACACTCCCCGCCTAACACCCAGCTCCCTTAAATGTTGGAGAAACTGCGCACCTGACAGCTTGACGTACATAGGTGCTCGCTTGTTTTGACGTCATCTGATGCCGTCATTCACAGCTCTGTAAATTACTTCTTGTCTTCTAAAGAGTTTCACCATCTGCATAGAACGTCAGCATTTCGTCTCACAGTTAGTGCTTCAGACGTACCCAAGGATGCGGGCGGAAATATTCGCGAAGGCAGTTGTTAGTTGCGTTCTCACGCATCATATTCGCGGTAAATGTGTTGGTGTGGAATTTACCAATTCAACAGAACTTGCTAGCTCTTCTTAAAAAATGCGCACTGCCTGACGAAAGAGTGAAGCACGCAGAAGAATGCATTGGTGTTGTTAGCGTTTAGTGATGTTACCAGGCATGGTGGGGTATACGAGGGTCGTCATTAGCGTCAGATATTGAGTGATCTCTGTGATGTACACTCTTTTGAGATAGCATTATCAACGTCTAGATGCCGCACTGTGGTTCTCCATTTATCCGGCTGGACGTATCGTGCAATATCCAGATCTATGGGGCTTTCGAATGCATTGGGTTGCTGCATAAGTTCGTAGCAATTTTCGATAAGCTTGATAAGCGGAACAGATGCACATAACAGACACTTTAGACATCAATAATATATTCTCTTTCACGACGTGCAACAGTCTGCCAACGCTGGGTTAACTTTTCGATTCCACGACCGTTGAAATCACGTGATTTTGACACGAAGAACTCGTCGAGCAGTGTTCGGGCGTATTTTCATCTGCAAAGGAATTTCTTTGAAGGCTGTTCGATAGAGCGTGGAAAAGGTGAAAATCTGAGGGCGCACGATCAGGTGAATAAAGTGGCTGCTGAATGACTTTCCTACCCATCTCCTCTATAGTGTTTTTTGTCAGTGTATCAGAATGCGGCCGGGCTTATCGTGGAGTAGCAGTCTTCCTGGTCGTTGTGCTTAGAGTGCCTCTGAAAGACGTTTCTCTTGCCAGTACATGTCGGCAGTGATAGTTACACGTCGGGGAAGCTATTGGTAGTACACTACACCGTCGCTGGCTCATCAGATGCACAACATTATCTTTTGTGGATGCGCACAGGTTTCTGTACGGGGGGTTGCTGCTTTATTTGGGCTCCACCTTTTCTTTTTTCTCTGTAGGTGTTAGCATGAAGGCACCGTTTCTCGTCACCAGTAAAGATACAAAGGAATGGCCGGTTTTGTTTACGAGCCAGTTAACGACGATCAAGCAGAGATGCACATACGGCCACTTGCTGATTGTTGTGGTTTCGGCTTAGATCATGCGTTACACATACATCCGGTTTCTGAACCATCCCCAGTGCATGCAGATGTCGCACGCTGGTGGGATGATCACAGTTTATCATATTTGCCAGTTCTCGAGTACACTAACATGGATCATTTTGGATTAATGCGTTTAAACAATCTTCATCAGAACCCGAAAGTGTTGTTGAACATGGAGAATCAGTGATGTGGGAACCATCCTCCTTAAAACGAGAAGACAATTTTCTTGCTATGCTGTGTCCTATGGTGGTATCCCTATATACGGCGCAAATGTTTCTGGATGCCTCCAATGCTGTCACCCCTCTCTAGAATTCAAACAGAAGAATGTGTCGGAAATGTTCAGATTTCTCCATTTTCTAGTGTCCACAGGCCCACTCACTACAAATGACAAAATGACAAGATATAAACTCAATTAGGAACAGTGAACTACAAATAAAAAATGTCGATCGATGAATAAACCCATAGCAACAGGAATATCGGAGTGCGAAACAAAAATGCTACGAACTTAAGCACCAACCTAATAGATGTGAGTGGTGTCTGCTCGTCGGACATGTTTGACCGAATATACATGAATATTTTGGGGTTAAGGAATTGAACGGAAACGGGGTGGGAAACTGATAGGAAGGAAATAATGACTACCAGCTGCAGAGGCGATTGTGGCAACGCAACGCCGAGAGTTGAAAATTTATGCTGGACGAGGACTTTAACCGGGATGCACCGCTTTTTTAGAACGGTTGCTTTAACCGCTTCGGTCATCCGGACACGCTTTCCGTCAGTCCCAAACATCCAAATTCCCGCCCGCCACACCGCAGTGATCACCACCCATTAATCCCCTACTCGCAGACTTCTGATTCCCGTAGTTCGGACGTTGGTTGTACATCCGAACTGAAACTTTTTCATCGGACACGTCCGCAAGAACAGATACCGCTCCTATTTATAATTATATGGGGCCGACGACTGTTTGCTGAAAAAAGTTTCTATGTGGATGCAAACCCACGCCCGAACTCCTACGGGAATCAGAAATCTGCGAGCAGGGGGTTAATGGATGGTGATCATTGCGATGAGGCGAGCGCGAATTTAGATGTTTGGGACTGAGGGAAAGCGTGTCCGGTTGCCCGAAGCGGTTAAAGCAACCTTTCTAAAGAAGCGGTGCATCAGATTTCGAGTCCCAGCGCGGCACAAATTTTTGCCGATCTCGTCGTTGCATTTCCGCAGCACACCTGGAAATCGTTATTTTCTTCCTTTCCCTTTCCCATCTCGTTTCGTTTAAATTCCTTTCGCCTGAAAATATTCATCCTATCGAATATCACAGGGGCCTGGTGTTCGACTGCATGGCAACATGAGGTACGCATAGTCGTCGTCGTAACGGTTCCAATTCACCGCTGACCACCACAAGGGAAAGAAAAAAAAAGTAAGGAGGATGAGAGTCAAACGTCCCGACAGCGCGGTCATTAGAGACGGAGCACACTCTCAGATTAGGAAAGGATGGGGAAGGAAATGGACCGTGCCCTTCTCAAAGGAACCGTCGCGGCATTTATCTGGAGCGATTTAGGGAAATCACGGAAAATCTAACTCTGGATGGCCGGACGGGGATTAGAAGCGTCGACCTTCCGATTGCGAGTGCAGTGTACTGGCCAATGCGCCACCTCGCACAGTCGCCAAAAGTGAGAATTGTCGTATTCACACCAAGCACGTCATGGCCCCTTCACATCTGCGCCTGCCATACGAGAATAAGTAATGGACTCACTGCAACTTCCTGTGTCATCCCGACTACCTGCTGCTGGACGGTGTAATTACCGCCCCATGCGTAGCCTGTCATTGATACCACAACACAAAAATCAGCGTTTGCAGTGGTGCCGTGATCGCGAAGCATGGACTGGTCACGAATGCTTTCGCATTGTGTTCAGCGGTTCTGCACTATCCGGGATGACCATCGCCCACGAGCAGGGCAGCTGTCTGAGGAAAAGGCCCATTCTTCCAATGTTTTGGAGGCACAGCGACGTTAACGTTGGCGGCAAGGTGTGAGAAGCCATCTGGGTTACTGGTAGTACTTGAGGGTACTGTGACGCCACACCGGTACGTCACAGGCATCCTTCGTTACATCTGTATCCTGCAAGTCACAACAGATTGACGTCAGCGATGTAGATCTATAGTTGTATGTGTTCTGTCGTAAGACCCTTCTTGAAAACGGGAGTGACCGGCACTTTTTACAATCGCTGGGTTCCCTTCATTCGTCTGGCGACATACCATAAACAGCTGTTAGGAGGGGGAAGCAAATTCTATCAGATAATCTTACAGGTATCTCATCTGGGTCAGGTGCTTCTTCACTAGTAATCGATTTTAGTTCATTTTCTATCCCGCGATCACTTATCTCAATATCTGCCATTTCGAATTTACTAGGTCTACAACTTTGCTTCCGCCGTTTTATCTCTAAGTTCGGGGCTTTATTGTGACAAAATGATTCATACTATTGCCCATCGCAGGCCACTACATTCTCCCATCTTTCGGATAGCATACGAATCCCGTGGCGGAAGAACTGGGCGTCTTTCGTGGGAATTTATGAATCGATTCAATTTTGCAGTTGTTCATATGATCGGAAGAACTGGTCAGCCATACTGTATGCCATTGATCGAAAACGATGATAGTCAGAGAGAGCAACGTATGGAGAATACGGCGCGAGGGATAGGACTTCTCATTTCAACGTTTCCATGTATATTTTGACGGATTTTGCGACATGGGGTCCAGCACTGATCTGCAAAATTACCTTTACGTGTCTATCGCTGTATTGTGGCCGTTTGTGTTTCAGTGCTGGGCTCGAACGCATCAGTTGCTTTCGATAATGATGTCCTGTGACTGTCTTCGTCTGTTTCAGCAGCTACGAAAACTTTCTGTCTTCCACCGCCATGCCGGTCTTCGACATCAAAATCACCATTCTTAAGGCGTTGAAAACATTCTCTGCACGTTCTTCCACTAATAGTTCCCTCACCATTGGTCTTACCCAGCATTTTAAGAGCCGCAGCCGCAGATTCCTTCGTGTTAAAGCAGAAAATTAAAACTTCCCTCAAATGGCGAGAAATTGGTACGTAAGTTGACGTACTTAATCAAGAATAACCTTAAATCTTCTAACATTTTTATGGCATTATGTTTACAGATGCCTAAAAATGGTTCAAATGGCTCTGAGCACTATGGGACTTAACTGCTATGGTCATCAGTCCCCTAGAACTTAGAACTACTTAAACCTAACTAACCTAAGGACAGCACACACATCCATGCCCGAGGCAGGATTTGAACCTGCGACCTTAGCGGTCGCGCCGTTCCAGACTGTAGCGCCTAGAACCGCTCGGCCACTCCGGCCGGCACAAGCAGGACACAAAGATGAGTCTGCTAGGTGGACATAATAAAGTCTTGGGTAGCTCGATACTTTTCTGGTAACTGCTTTATACCAGGTTGCCGAAAAGTTCAAGTCTGTCTGTTTCTTCGAAGTCTAAGACGTTACCATCACGAATTCTCTATCTATCTGCTCGAACTAATTTTTGGTGAAGACATTCAGAATAATGTCACACGACTCCCTGTCTCCGGCACCAGATTGATCACATGCCTCTCCCATTCTATACCTGGCAGTTTGTTGACTCCCCCTATCACAACAACGCGATCAGGAAGCTTATTCACTGCGACTAACTGTACATCACAATCTGTCAATCCATATACAACAGGAGAAGCACATCTTGTGTTTCGCTAGTTCTTCTGAATCAAGTTGTAGTTAATTCACAGACCTGCTTCATATGAAAGTTTTAAGAAATCACATACCTGATTGCAAAGTTTTGTGTGGTAAATAAAATTTGGTTACACTTGAGTATACTGTTGTAACGAAAGAAACTGATTAGCATGTGTTAGTTTCGTTGTTCTTAGAGTCTGCCGTCACTTAGTTTCGTTGTTCTTAGAGTCTGCCGTCACAGAATTTGAAACCCACGATAATTATTCATTAATTTTGACCAATCATAATTTGCTTCAAGTTCAGATCAGTGCCGTCAGAATTATGTGATGTGTTTTTGAAATTTTTCGTATAACGTGTAACAAAATTTCTGAATTTCAATGTTAAAGTTGAAGCTTCGCAGGTGAGCCTTAAAAAGTGTTTACATCGCTGAAGTGTCGTGATTGTGGGAGATGAGTCATTGAAGACGGAAGTTTCTAATTTGGAGATGCTGTGAAGAGAATTTCTGGACAAGCAATAATTACCATGTAATCACCGGCGTACCATCAAACTGTGCCATCTGTTTTGTGTAATATTTGCTCACACCTGAGCAAAGTTAGGAGTGGGTCGTTTGATGTCATTACGTTCTATAGTGCTCCAGAAATGGGAACGTAACGGACGTTTTTCAGAATTGCATTTTGCTGTTTACTCATCATTAATCCCCACCATGAAACTGCTAAGACGACACTACTCCTGGCGACCCACCAATCGCATCGTGCTTATGGTGAGACATGCCGATATGGTTTGCTTTTTCTTTGGAGGGGGGAGGGGGCAGGGCGAGAAATTTGAACGATAGTGGTTATTAAAAGCTTTTAAACTATTAGTAAGGGACCGATGGCCTCTGTAGTCTGGTCTCTTCAACCCCACAAACCAACCAACCAAACTATTGGTTTTTCTTCGCTTACTGTCTACAACGCATCTCATCTTCCATTACGATGACGCAAGGTCTCTCCAGTGTGAAAAAAATAACTGAGAAATTTTGGCACGTCTATGACTTCTTATTGTCATCTGAACTAAATGCTTTACGGATGCCGATTTCAAGCACCAGAAGATATAGTTTTAGTGAGGAAGTGAGGGCCGCACCAAACGAATAGGCAAGACATTGTAGAGGTACTCTTGAGAACTGTGGTTCAGTTTCCCTTTCGGACAGCCAGATTTAATTTATGAGTGACTTCATTACATCGTTTAAGGCAAATATCGGGATAGTTCCTTTGAAAGGGCACAGCCGATTTTCTTCCCCACGCCAAGCGCGCACTGCCTTTCTAGTGACATCATCGTCGATGGTACGTTAAACCCCCATCTTCTTTCTCCAGACCGCAGCAAGAAAATACTGGAATAAAAAGGTCTGATGTCTGCACTATGGTTTTGGTTAGGTTTTCTCTCGTAAATGAATAGGTTTTCACTACCTGTCAAAACATTTCTGCCCACTAGTTCTTCCTATCTACTACGTTATCTCATAAATATAATGCAGTGTTATTAATTGGGAAGTCTTGAGTCATCACTGTAACTGTTCTTCTTTGCAGTTCTACACAAACTGCAAATGTGATATTATTATTCGTGTGCTGGAACACTGAGCCCTTAGTTTATCCGGTATGTTGTATTACTCTTCTTCGTGATCGTTACATTACTTGATATTGGGAACAGACTGATGATGGTCTTCCATTCGACACGTAACTGTCCGGAACTAAATCACAAATATGAAATGTTTTTGATGTTTTTGGATGAGTAATGCGTTAAAACCCGTGTATTACGTTCCCGTCCGTTTAGACATTGCAACTAATGAATCACTAAATGTCGTCATAGTTTAGTGTGACACAGTTTTGTCATGTACTTCGTCAACTCGGTAGATATAGATTTTTGTGGTTAATTCACTTTCAGCGAACGTTCCGGAGAACGCATACTTACGTAATTGCTCTTCAGACGGAGTGAGCAGCTTCAGTAGGTAAAGTCTGAAGCGATAGGACCAGTATTAATATGATATTTTGTCCCCATATGAACCGGGACTATATGAAAAAGAGAAGGAAGCTAAGTTCTTCCTGATGTAAATATCTTGTGCTGTGTTTCTTCGTATGAAGTTCGCATGCGTGTTATCAGGGTCACTGCCTGTCTACATTCAAATTCAGTATCCCTCTGCCGAGTCCTGCAAACGAGGTAATTACACTTTCCCGCTCAGAGCAAAATTTAATTAAAGCCCTAGTTTCCGCTATAAATATTAATGCGGTCGGTTATTTGAACAAGTCGGCACATTCTCAGAATGAACTGCAGTGTACAGCTTGTCTGATGATTGTTTCAGCGGTACTAATTTCATTTCCAGAAAGAAAAAAATCTTTGCTACTCTGAGCAGTATTTTTCCTGAGCTCTACGAGAAAAATTAGCGCTAATTGTTAAAGCAACCAGACTGTCTTTCTCTCGATGTGAGACTAAAACACAGTTGATCAATAACTCTTAGACATTTTGAAACCCTCTTTCTTTCTCGTGAATGTGTTCCGTCATTTTAGAGCTGTGGATCTCTTCCATAGCAACCAAATCACTTGCATGCGAACGAATCCATAATACGCTCTCTGGTAGAGATGCGATTATTTTCTCGGCTTCAGAGTATTTAACTTTAGGTGGACCGCTTTGCTTCATCCAATAGACAGCTGTGATCGCACTGACACGCCATCAAGAGACAGAACCTGAAACACATTCTATAATGCAGTAATTGATGTTGTACCGAATGCCTGTGAGCATAGCAGGAGAATTGGACGCTACGCACGCTCACAAACGGCTTGTCTTTCTATCTAAAGTGACTGTAAGAGTCATCAAGGTATCAAATACTTTACTGATCCGAAAACTCCCATTTGAAAAGCTGTGGGACCACTTAGGAGACCTTGTTAGTTGTGCAAATATTCCACAGATCCTGTGGCAAATAATACAAACAGCGAGATCCAGCTTCTCGTGGAGATCTGTCGGCAACAGCCGGCCAGGGTGGTCGAGCGGTTCTAGGCGCTACAGTCTGGAACCGCGCGACCGCTACGGCCGCAGGTTCGAATCATGCCTCGGGCATGGATGTGTGTGATGTCCTTAGTTTAGTTAGGTTTAAGTTGTTCTAAGTTCTAGGGGGCTGATGACCTTAGAAGTTAAGAAGTTAAGTCCCATAGTGCTCAGAGCCATTTGAACCATTTTTTTGTCGGCAACACACGCGCCTATCTGGCACTGAAGCGCTGCGACAGGCCATGGATGGGTTGCCTAGAACGAGCTAAGTGGCGACCAGCGTGGATAAGGGATGGGTGAACGTTTTTCCGGCTACAGCCCCGATGTGATCCTCTTGAACGCTTGAGAAGATGTGGTGACTTGGTGAAGGTAAGACCGTGGATCCATCAGTCTCAGAAGCGACAGTTAGTGCCATGCGACTGGCCCCTGATGTCTTTAGGAGCCTCTGACATTATATGGAACCTCCGTCCAAGATCCGCCTGTTGTGACATCTAGGCGACTAGCATCTGTTTTCTCGTAACTTTTCATGTAGTTCGCGTTACTTTTCACAGTAGTGTCAATTAAAAGCCCTTATTCACCGTTATGATATGTTGTTTACATTATAACCAATTTTATTACATAGGTTTACTTTTTACGCCCTTTTGTTTCCGTAAACAATTACATGCCAGCTGTCTAGCTGGTACAGCGACTGCTCTGAATGCTACAATGTGTGTACTCGCAAAATGTTTGTTGTAGTCTTTCTTCGTATCCGGTAATTGTTAGAAAAAGGCATCGTCTGGTCACTAGTTGGAAGCTAGTATATGTTAGAGCCTCGAACTCTTCGTAATTGCCCATTTAATGCATAGAAAATTGGGAACACCTGGCGAACTGCATGTGACACTACAGCTTATTTTTGGCGCAGTAAAACCTGTTAGGTTTTTATGTATTGCTGTTAACTCTCGTTGATAATAAGGGAGTACTAATTTCTTAGTGAATTAGTGTACTATGTTATTGCCAGGCAATTAGGGTACAGTTAAGGAAGATTAATACAACACTACTGGCTATTAAAATTACTACACCCTAATGGCGGCGTGCAATTACGTGAAATTATCATGAAGTGTACCACCTAGTTGGAATTGCAAATGATAAGCACTTAAACGCAATCGCACAAAGTAGGTGGGACTAACGTCATCTGCAGTCTGTAAATAAGGAAAGATTACGCAACAGACTTCTCATTCTGATATCGTATGTGCATGTTGTTAGCCGGCCGGGGTGGCCGAGCGGTTCTAGGCGCTACAGTCTGGAACCGCGCGACCGCTGCGGTCGCAGGTTCGAATCCTGCCTCGGGCATGGATGTGTGTGATGTCCTTAGGTTAGTTAGGTTTAAGTAGTTCTAAGTTCTAGGGGACTGATGACCTCAGAAGTTAAGTCCCATAGTGCTCAGAGCCTTTTGAACCATTTTTTTGAATGTTGTTTGTTTGTGAGAAGGTGGTGGTACGCGTTGCGTAAGAAAGAGACACGTCTGCCAGAACGTGTTTGTATTCGACGGTTGTAAGATCATGAACCATCGAGATTACAGTTTACTGTTGTGCGCTGTTGCTGCTCGCTTTGGTAGATATCCCACGGTTATCGTGCGAACATTGAATCGACGGCTAGAGAAGTGTCGAGGAGGACCTCAGGCAGCCTGCGCGATTAGCGCCCGTAGGACGGAAGCGCTGTTCGGTCGACCGTCCACTGTCCAGGTGCCTTCACCCATGTCGCGTACCGTGAGTTACGAATTTGGCTTGTTTACAGCAAGGCATGAATCCCTCACCCACAGTTCAACGACATTTCACCACGTCAAAGCGGCTTTTCCCGCTGCGCTGCAGCAGAGAGGCAAGCTGACGGTGGTGCGCCCAACACCACGATGTACATGAGAGACACGGTGTGCTCTTTTAAGACGAGACCTCGTTCATCGCACAGCGTTAGGATGGGCGTATCCGTGAGTAGTATGTACGAGAAGATCGAACGTTACCAGATCGCATTTGTCATCGTCATACAGACCAAACAATTGGCCTTTTGGTATAGCGTGCCATTGGGTGCGTAAGAAGGTAGCTCTACTTGTTATGGCCAGTAATTTAGGCAGCTTGCGTTGAATTTGCAACACGTTAAGAATAATGCCCGTTCCCTAACCTTCGAGGACTCCGTGACGTTATCTTTCGGCAAGACAATGCGGCCTCATTGTATCTGTGCTGTCCTCGCCTACTACGTTACAGAAGGTGTTCGCTGAGATTTTACCGACTCGCTAGCTACGTAATATGACTGGAATTCGGTTACAAACAGACTGACCGACATTCGTATGAAATACCGAAACAATCTGAAAACAGCTAATATTGTCTCTGGGAAACCAGAGACATCGTCGCAGGACGACGGGATGGCCAGACATGCTGCATACGTAGGCATGTCGTAGGTACTCAGGTGTCAAAAACAAAACATTGAAAAATTCTTAAAGAAATTAGGACATGCACCCTAGGGCAAAAAAAAAGAACCACGAAGGAATTATCCAAATTGGTAGACGTGACGTACATGTAGAGACAAACAAACGATAACAGTTGCAGGAAAGCTGGATGATTTATTCAAGAAAAAGAACTTCACAAATTAAGGAAGTCAATAATGCGTTGGTCCATCTCTGGCGCGAACGCAAGCAGTCATTCGTCTTGGCGTCGACTGATGGAGTTGTTAGATGTCATAATGCTCCGCACGTTCTCATTTGGGAAGATATCTGGTGACCTTACTGGTGAAGGTGCGGTTTCACAAACACGAAGACCAGCAGTAGAAACTCTCGCTGTGTACGGGTTGACGTTACTTTGCTTGAAGTGTAAACCAGTATGGCTCGTCATGAAGGGCAAAAAATGGGGCATAGAATATCGTTACCATACTGCTGTGCTGTAGGGGTGCTGCGGATGGCAGCGAAAAAGGTGTCTTCTTCTGAGAAGAAATGGAACCGCAAACCATCACCCCTGTTTGTCGGGCTGTATGGCCGACAGCAGTCAGATTGGTATACGACCACCATCTGGGGTTTCCAGACGCGTCTTCGCTGGCCATCGGGGCCTGGAATCTCTTTGACTGGAGTAGAATTATCTTCATAGATGAGTGCCGCTTCGAACTGAGCGTCCACGACCAACGAAGACTGTGTGGAGACGCCAAAGACATTAGTGCGTACCAAGCTGACTGTCAACCATCATACGGCCCTACAAAGTGGAGTTACTAAATACAGTTTTCCGTAATTCCTTCACGAAAGAAGATGAAGTAAATATTCCAGAATTCGAAACCAGAACAGCTGTTAGCATGAGTGACATAAAAGTAGAAATCTAAGGTGTTGCGAAGCAACTCAAATCACTTAAGAAAGGCAGTCTTTCGGCCCAGATGGTATTCCAATCAGGCTCCTTTCAGAGTATGCAGACACAGCAGCGTCTTTCTTAGCCATCATATACAACCGCTCACTTGACGAAAGGTCTGTTACTAAAGACTGGAAAGCAGCACAGGTGCCGGCCGTAGTGGCCGTGCGGTTCTAGGCGCTACAGTCTGGAACCGAGCGACCGACGGTTGCAGGTTCGAATCCTGCCTCGGGCATGGATGTGTGTGACGTCCTTAGGTTAGTTAGGTTTAATTAGTTCTAAGTTCTAGGCGACTGTTGACCTCAGAAGTGAAGTCCCATAGTGCTCAGAGCCATTTGAACCACTGACCTCAATTTGCAGTAGGATTTTGGAGCATATACTGTACTCGAACACCTTGAAGAAAATGACTTATTGATACATAACCAACACGGATTAAAAAAATATCGTTCGTGTGCAGTACAGCTAGCTCTTTATTCCCATGAAGTAATGAGTGCTGTCGACAAGGGATCTCAGATCGATTCCATATTCCTAGATTTCCAGAAGGTTTTTGATACCGTTCCTCACAAGCGACTACTAATCAGATTGCGTGCATATGGAGTATCGTCTCAGTTGTGCTACTGGATTTGTGATTTCCTCCCAGAGAGGTCACAGTTCATAGTGATAGGCGGTAAATCATCGAGTAGAACAGAAGTGATATCTGGCGTTCCGCCAAGTAGTGTCATAGGCCCGGCCCTCTGCTGTTCCTGATTTACATAAATGATCTAGGTGATAATCTGAGCAGCCCCCTTCGATTGTTTGCAGATGACGCTGTAATTTAGCGTCTAGGAAAATCATCAGATTTTCAACATCAATTAAAAAATGACCTAGAGAGAATTTTTGTATGGTGCTAAGTGGGAATTGGCACTAAACAAAGAAAAGTGTGAAGTCATCCACATAGGTTCTAAAAGAAATCCGATAAATTTTGGGTATACGATAAATCGCACTAATTTAAGTGCTGTCAATTCGACTAAATACCTAGGAATTGCAATTACGAGCAACTTAAATTGGAAAGACCACATAGATAATATTGTGGGGAAGGCGAAACAAAGACTGCGCTTTGTTGGCAGATCACTCACAAGATGCGACAAACCCACTAAAGAGACAGCCTACATTACACTTGTCCGTCCTCTGCTGGAATATTGCTGCGCAGTGTGGGGTCCTTACCAGGTAGGATTGACGGAGGACGTCGAAAAAGCGCAAAGAAGGGCAGCTCGTTTCGTGTTATCGCGCAGTAGCGGTGAGAGTGTCACTGATATGGTACGCGAGTTGGGGTGGCAGTCACTGAAACAAAGGCGGTTTTCTCTGCGGCGAGATCTATTTACGAAATTTCAATCACCAACTTTCTCTTCAGAATACGAAAATATTTTGTTGACACCCACCTACGTAGGAAGACATGATCATCACAATAAAAATAAGAGGAATCAGAGCTCGAACGGAAAGATTTAGGTGTTCCTTTTTCCCACGCGCCATTCGGGAGTGGAATGGTAGACTAGTATTATGAAAATGGTTCGATGAACACTGCCAGGCACTTAACTATGAATTGCAGTGTAACCATGTAGATGTAGATGTACAACGGGAAGTGGTGGTCTGGGGTGCAGTTTCTTCTCGTAACAGGACCCCTTACAGCACAACGGTACGTCGTCGATATTCTACTTGCGTGTTGTTGCCCTTTATGGCAAGCCTCCCTGGCCTTACATTGCAGTAAGGTTATGTCTGTCCGCATACGGTGAGAGTTTCTATCTTTTGTCTTCATGCCTGGTATACCCCGTCTAGGACAGCAAGGTCACCGGATTTCTCTCCAATTGAGGACATTTGGAGTATTATGGGCAGAGACCTCCAACCAGCTCGGGATTTTGGCAATATGACTAGTCAGTTGGACAGAATTTGGGACTCTAATCCTCACGAAGACGTCCAACAGATCTGTCAATCAGTGCCAAACCGAATAAGCGGTTGCTTAAGGCCCAGAGGTGGGCGAGCGCGTTATTCCCTTGCTCAATTTGTGTAGTTCCTTCTCTCGAAAAAATCATGCAATTTTTTCTGAAATTGAATTCTTTTCTTTGTCTGTACATGTACATTACATCTGCCAATTTCCGTCGTATGTGTTAATTCCTTCGTGGTGCGCCTCTTTATTGAGCGAACAAAGCAAAAGCGCACAGTTGTTACCCATCGCAGTTATGCTGTCAGTTAGGAAAGACGGAGCTTTTGGCCAGCATCTGTGGATCTTTCATTAGAAAACTTGCGGTCCAAGGTTGCCTAGACTGTAAGGCCAGCCCTGGCGGGTGGTTACATTAATTAATTCTGGCGTAGAGTTGAAGCAGCATGGAATGACACGCACGTATCTTTCTCCCAACCTTAGTGCTACTCGATGACCAGCTGGGGTGGAGCCATTGTTGGGCGGCCGGAGTGGCCGAGCAGTTCTAGGCGGTTCAGTCTGGAACCGCGCGACCGCTACGGTCGCAGGTTCGAATCCTGCCTCGGGCATGGATGTGTGTGATGTCCTTAGCTTAGTTAGGTTTTAGTAGTTCTAAGTTGTAGGGGACTGATGACCTCAGATGTTAAGTCCCATAGTGCTCAGAGCCATTTTAACCATTTTTTTTGGAGCCATTGTTGTGGTTAGTGGTGGCTGCTCTGTGTACTAAACTGCGCTTCCTGTCTACATTCAAATCACGTACAAATTGAATCACACGTTCTGCCTGCTATACAGTATACACACATTAAATAAAGTTTTCTTTTGGGTACCCTGTACGGTTTTGGAATTTTAATGCCCAGCAGCATATTACGAGGAAAGCTACAAGTACCGAGTGCAGATTAAGTAGTTGTAACTTTATCTGCGAGAGACTGGTACGCGAATTGTAGGTGCGGAGGTGGCAACCGCACTCGCGCCTGGCCGCTGCGAATGCCGACGCAGAGCTCGAGGTGAGGTGCGCTGCGGTGAAGTGGCGCCGCGGGCCTCGGCGGCCTCGGCTCGTAGGCTGGCGCCGCGGCGCGGCAGCGGCCGTCGCCCGCACTGCCCATCGATCGCGGCGCTGCGGCAGCTCCGAGTCGGCAGGCGCGCCATGCGACACCCTGCCGGCTCCCACCGGCTCTGAGCAGTCGCGCGCACCCTGAGCGCGGCGCGCCGCTGCTGAGGCTGCCGATAGCTGTAGTACCTCACGCGTCCGAGAGGGCCGCTGTAGCCAGAAACACGTTCAGTCATACCTTATCCACGTTCATCTGCACTTGACTCGTTCTAGGAAATCCATCCGTGTCGTGCGGCAGCCCTTCAGTTTATGTGCCTTCTGCACGTAGTATATGTAGTATTACTATTTGGTTGGTTGTTTGGTTGCGAAATGGACAGTCGATTGTGATTCACTAAAATGTGCGACATCAAGTGCCCGTACGATAGTTTCGGCTACACCTGGTGGAGTATGGTGTATTTTTAATATCTTGGAAGACCAATGACGACTTGTAACTAGCCATAAAAAGTTCCAGTTCCGACTCTGTTAAACATATTCGTAATACAGACGTCTAAATCATCCTCGTGAAAGAAGAACACCTGATTACACTATATTCTTTTCCTGATAGCCTGAGCGGGGGGAGGGGGGGGGACAAAATCCTCGTCCATGCAGGTTATTCGTTTATTGACATGAACAGAGAAATGAAGCGAAAGGTGCACATTACAACAATAATTTACTGTAGGAAACAGTTCGAAACAGAGCACGTGGCACGATACAAAGTCTCATTGCTTGCGAAAATATTCTTAGTAGTTTTTTATCGTTTCATTGCCAGTCCATACAAAGTCGTCATATACGAGGGCAGTTCAATAAGTAATGCAACACATTTTTTTTTCTGAAACAGGGGTTGTTTTATTCAGCATTGAAATACACCAGGTTATTCCCCAATCTTTTAGCTACACAACACTATTTTTCAACGTAATCTCCATTCAATGCTACGGCCTTACGCCACCTTGAAATGAGGGCCTGTATGCCTGCACGGTACCATTCCACTGGTCGATGTCGGAGCCAACGTCGTACTGCATCAATAACTTCATCATCCGCGTAGTGCCTCCCACGGATTGCGTCCTTCATTGGGCCAAACATATGAAAATCCGACGGTGCGAGATCGGGGCTGTAGGGTGCATGAGGAAGAACAGTCCACTGAAGTTTTGTGAGCTCCTCTCGGGTGCGAAGACTTGTGTGAGGTCTTGCGTTGTCATGAAGCAGGAGAAGTTCGTTCAGATTTTTGTGCCTACGAATACGCTGAAGTAGTTTTTTCAATTTCTGAAGAGTAGCACAATACACTTCAGAGTTGCTCGTTTGACCATGGGGAAGGACATCGAACAGAATAACCCCTTCAGCGTCCCAGAAGAATGTAACCATGACTTTACCGGCTGAGGGTATGGCTTTAAACTTTTTCTTGGTAGGGGAGTGGGTGTGGCGCCACTCCATTGACTGCCGTTTTGTTTCAGGTTCGAAGTGATGAACCCATGTTTCATCGCCTGTAACAATCTTTGACAAGAAATTGTCACGCTCAGCCACATGACGAGCAAGCAATTCCGCACAGATGGTTCTCCTTTGCTCTTTATGGTGTTCGGTTAGACAACGAGGGACCCAGCGGGAACAAACCTTTGAATACCCCAACTGGTGAACAATTGTGACAGCTACCAACAGAGATGTCAAGTTGAGCACTGAGTTGTTTGATGGTGATCCGTCAATCATCTCGAACGAGGGTGTTCGCACGCTCCGCCATTGCAGGAGTCACAGCTGTGCCGGCCCGCACGCGGGAGATCAGTCAGTCTTGCTTGACCTTGCGCCGATGATGACACACGCTTTGCCCAACGACTCACCGTGCTTTTGTCCACTGCCAGATCACCGTAGACATTCTGCAAGCGCCTATGAATATCTGAGATGCCCTGGTTTTCCGCCAAAAGAAACTCGATCACTGCCCGTTGTTTGCAACGCACATCCGTTACAGACGCCATTTTAACAGCTCCGTACAGCGCTGCCACCTGTCGGAAGTCAATGAAACTATACGAGACGAAGCGGGAATGTTTGAAAATATTCCACAAGAAATTTCCGGTTTTTTCAACCAAAATTGGCCGAGAAAAAAAAATGTGTTGCATTACTTATTGAACTGCCCTCGTATCTTAGTCACCTTCCCTTTTCTGTGTTCACTTATTCTTTCCCTTCTTCATCCAAATCTTTTACTTCCCACTCCTGCTTCATACACCCTCTTTCCCTTTTCTTTTGGTTATCCAAATGGTTAAAAATGGCTCTGAGCACTATGGAACTTAACTCCTGGGGTCATCAGTCCCCTAGAAGTTAGAACTACTTAAACCTAACTAACCTAAGGACATCAACACATCCATGCCCGAGGCAGGATTCGAACCTGCAACCGTAGCGGTCGCGCGGTTCCAGACTGTAGCGTCTAGAACCGCTCGGCTACTCCGGCCGGCGGTTATCCCCCCCCCCCCACGGCAACAGCATTTAAGTCGCGCTTTGGAGCTACCATACAGTGGTGGCGTCACAGAAGACCAGCTACTTAATGATACTCACGTCAACACTCTAAGCTGTGATGAAAATATGAGAACCGTATCTCACCAGCCACTCTGGAGTTCATCTGAAGTGGAATGTTTAATTGATGACTGAGCTTCTCCACTACTCGGGCAGTGCTTTACAAAAATTCAAACGCCGCGGCGCTCTATCGCGCAATCACACACTAACTATAAATTTAACGCAAACTGTCAGGACACCGATATAAACGTTTTCTGGGTATGGTACCGCGTCATATTGTATAAAACAACTGCTGGAGAAAGACCAACGTTTCCGCCACGGTTGCAGCTGCCTTCTTCTAGGTCTACTGGTCACCAGTAGAACGTTGGTCTTTCCCAGCAGTAGTTTTATACAATATGACGCCGCGGTACCATACCCAGAAAACTTTTTCGTCGACTGACGCTGGCCGCGGAAGCCTACGCAATTGTGTCAGGACACCTTTTACAATCGCGACTAATTATGGTACTAAGTACGTCCTCTTGATGGCAAAAAAATGAGATTACTTTGTTAGAAAACGATCATTTACTATCTGTCATGTTTTCTCAGCGTGTTGAGCAGAGTTGTTTCCATTTTGAGCAAAATATTTCGACCACCGACCAGCCGAGTTTTGAGGTTGTGTGTATTCGCTGTCGGGACTATCCAGACTGTGAACTATTGTTGGTCACACGCCGCTATTTATAGCTGGCTGTGACTTCGACTACCCGCGCTCAATACGTCCTTTGATGCTCTTTGGTTTTTAAGAGACCCCATTGAAACACAAAATCTCGTAAGGTATCCCAGCGCTGGAGGATGTGATAGTCTGCGATATCTGCCGGACCTCAAGTCCTATTTAAATTTTGTTTTTATTTTTATTTAAATTTAAATTTAAATTGAAAGAGATGTCCCTGTTTATTAGGTTTCCAACATATTTATTTCGACGAGTTTCTAAATTACACTGTGCCACAAACTGGGCTTTTACACCAAGATACTAGTCTCAGTATGTTTAATTTTATGATTATATTCAGGGCGGTGCTCGGTGACCTCTAATAATTTACTTTGTTGTTTTATTTTGTGTCCCTGATATTTTTTGTATCTCTCTTCGACTGTTCTAATAGTCTGCCCCCTCGTAAGACATGCTACAGTCAAAAAAATGTTCAAATGTGTTTGTAATCTTCTGGGACGTGACTGCTAAGGTCATCAGTCCCTAAGCTTACTCACTACTTAACCTAAATTACTCTAAGTACAAACACACACACACACACACACACACACGCCCGAGGCAGGACTCGAACCTCCGCCAGGACCAGCCGCACAGTCCATGACTGCAGCGCCTCCGTGGTCCTGCGGTAGCGTTCTCGCTTCCCGCGCCCGGGTTCCCGGGTTCGATTCCCGGCGGGGTCAGGGATTTTCTCTGCCTCGTGATGACTGGGTGTTGTGTGCTGTCCTTAGGTTAGTTACGTTTAAGTAGTTCTAAGTTCTAGGGGACTGATGACCATAGCTGTTAAGTCCCATAGTGCTCAGAGCCATTTGAACCATTTTTTGCAGCGCCTCTAACCTCTCGGCTAATCCCGCCCGGCTGCCACAGTCACATAGGATGCGGTGCACACCCGGCTTACAGAGATATAGCCATCTTCAACCTTACAAAGAAGACTTATCTTTGTTGACTGAAGCGAAATACACTGGATGATGCCATGTTTCCGTAGGAGTGTCTTTCCGGGTACTGGACCAGGATAGGGTAAGATAAGGGATTCTTGCCCCCTCTTTCTGACTTTCAACCTGTTTATCTGAAACATTGTTGATTTTGACTGCAACATCAGCTCAATTTGACGGTCTGAGTGCACATTTATTCTGAACACAATCTTAGTTGTAATTCATGGGCGAGACTTTACTTATGTGAAAGTGTTCGGCCTCTATGGACCAGCGTCTTTAGCATGATACTTCTTTGTGACAGGTCGTGGTGGCTCGAGGTGCGGAGATGCGGAATCAGTGTGCGTCGGTTTTCTGTACAAACTTGACCAAGGGATCCGCTCGGTCTTCTGTTAACTAACACGTACAGGAAATGTAGCTGCCCCCCCCCCTTTTTTTTAAATTTCCATCGTGATCCTTATAGCAGATTGGAGAGAGTTTGTGACCCTGGCACTCTTCAAGATTTTTCATCTAATGCGGCCACAGCAATAACGTATCGATCACGTATCGATAGAAACACACAAGCCTGAACGTGGCGAATAACAGTGACTTCGCTTCATTGTTCCATGCGTAGATTCACCACTTTCTAGCACATCGCGCTCTATAGATTCACCAAGACAGACGATAACGGGCTACCCATCGCCGCCCCATCGATTTGTTCACAATATTTTCTGTAGAACAGGAAATACATATTCTTCCGATGAATAAAGGTAATTTGAGCTAATCATTTATCCTTTCAGACGTATTGTAGACAAATAAAAAATGTTTACTGTATAGTTGTTACTTTGTTACGAAAATATAACCAAATGTTGTGGGAGCACTGTTGTAAGGCATACAATAAGACCATCAAATGACTCTGTATTGTTTGCATATACCGTTAGATAATTATGGCAAGCATGGGCGACGCTGAGGCAGCGAGACCGCCTGCAACCCTCAAACCCTTCTTGGGACTCAAATTGTCAGGCGTGGAGATTTAATCCAGCGATGGAAAAGCAACGCTAGGGCACTCCATTTGTATCAAAGACACTGGTCTAAATTCGGCTCTTCCATTTTGTGTTAACTGCTTAAATCTAGTATCATCATTGGATGGGCAGTGCATTTGTTCGGTTGTAGCATGTGCATGTAGTCCATAGTTTCCTCATAGCGTTTCATGATTGTTCTGGCCTACGAACAACATAAATCAACCCCTTGCGGTAAGGAATTATGTGCGCTACTACTCAGGTGATGCGCAACTTATTTCGCAAATCCTAGTAATGAGATTGAGCGCCTTACTCGGTGCACGAAAAAATGTTTATTTTAGGGGAACGCCAATCGCATACGAAGAACAAAAAATTCTAGGCGTCGTGCTCCGCCCTAGAACCTTCCACAGTTGCAGTTGGTCGAAACCGGCAAGCTCGTCGAATATGCTGGTCGTTGTTGTCGTTGTGAGGCAACTGCTGTTTATAATTTGATCTGCAGCCACAGACAAGCACACAGTTAGGAATAGAATTTATCCTAGTCGCCAAAGAGAACCTTGCACCAAGGTTATTGAGGACAGCTCGTAGCGTGCCGGATATATCGAATGGGATGGTTTGACAACTGTTTCATTTTGCGCGGTTTTCTACATCTATATCTGTACTCTCCAAACCACTGTAAAATTCGTAGTAGAGGCTGCTTAACACAATACCACACGTTCGGTTTTCTCTCTGTTTCATCCGCGAATGGAGCGCGTGAGGTACTACTGATTACTGCTGATGCTGATAATGTTTGGTTTATGGGGCGTTCAGCTGGGCGGTTATCAGCGGCCGTACAAAGTTCCAATCTTTACACAGTCCAATCTCGCCACATTCGCGAATGATGATCAAATGATGAGGACAAAATACACACTCCGACCCCGGCAGAGAAAATCGCCATCCCGGTCAGGAATCGAATCCGGGACGCCGCGATCCAGAGGCAGCAATCCTAGCCACTAGAAAACGAGCTGCAGATTCTGGATATTGCTGAATGCCTCTGTTCCTGCTGTAATTACTTCAATGCCGTCTTCTCTATCCTTTCTGAAGCAATATTTATGAGGCTGTAGAATATGTCTAGACACTTCATGGAATACTGGTATACGAAATTATATAAGTAGGTTTTCGCGGGATGTCATTTATCTTCAGGCGTCTGCTAATTCATATTTTTGAACATTTCTGTGACAGTCTGCCATGTGTCAAACAAACCCGAGGCCATTCATAGGTCTTTTCTGCATATTTCAATGTTCTGAGTTACTCTTATTTCGTATGGGCTCCACACACTTCATCAATATTCTAACGTGGGAGATATAATTTGTTTGTACGCAATCTCCTTCATAGGCGGACATTTTGGCAGCATCCTTCCAGTAAACTGAAATCTGCCACCTGCCCTATTTGCGAATGAGCCTATGTGATCTTTCCATTTCATATCCTATAGAGTCTTCTGATTCCATTTATGATTCACTGATGTTGTAGTCAGAGGATACTACTTCTCTGCATTTTATGAAATGCACAATTTTAAATTATAGTAGTTAACAAGAAATCGCCCTTTTTGCATGCTTCGCTTTCTGTTTGTATGCATAAACGCGTTGCGCCTTTTTGTCAAGGCATCCTTTATGGATGCACAGGAATATTCCTGCTTTTTCGCTTTCACATGTTGGTTATTAAAAATGGTTCAAATAGCTCTAAGCACTATGGGACTTAACATCTAAGGTCATCAGTCCCCTAGACTTAGAACTACTTAAACCTAACTAACTAAGGACATCACACACATCCATGCCCGAGGCAGGATTCGAACCTGCGACCGTAGCAGCAGCGCGGTTACAGACTGAAGCGCCTGGAACCTCTCGGCCACAGCGGCTGGCTATTGGTTATTAGATTTATCTGAGTTTCCATACATACTCGTACGTTATTATAAAATGAACATTTACATACACGAAAGCTTGTAATACATTACTTGATGATCATGAGGGAAATTGGCTGAAAGTCGCAAATTTTACATTTATGAACGTTTAAAGCAAGTTGCCGATCTTTGCACTATTGCGTAATCTTATCAAGATCTGCTTGGATGATTGTGGATTTTTTTTCACACAACACGTTTTGACCCAGTGTGCCATGTCATTTTCTCATGAGCCTGCCGTAAAAGATGGGTGTAGGGAAGCAAGCACGTACTGGTATGCCTAGTGTGACGTGCGATATAGTACTGATTTTTCTACGACGCTCGGTCAAGTTCAGACCGGCAGCGTCTAAGATATGCCGCGAAGAGAAAAACAGAGAGACAGTACAATAATCCTACTCAAAATTAAACATGTACATATTGTTACAAAACGTTGCCGGTTTATGTGTTACTAAGTCCTTGTCAAAGGTTTCGAATTTCAGTAGATAATCAGTTTCTTGAAAAAAATCCAGTTTTTACGAAATTTTAAAAGCGTATAATATTCAAGTTAGAGAGTTTTACCTTTGTATTAGGTTCCCATTATCATAAAAACGTATGGTAGAAGTTTTCATGAAGTACATCCTTCACTTTTTGAATTGTTAAGTAAGCGCCTATTTAATGCCAAAAACTGGAAACAGTAATTCGTAATAAAGATACAAAGCTGAAATGACAGCACTGTATTTGAGATAAGTAATAATGAAACTCTACCAACTTTCGCTATGATGTTGTAGTTCAATAGACGCACAGAAAGTAGAAAGAGACAGTTCAGAGGCCACTCTGTACACTCGGTACCATTTGAAAAATTCTGGAGGTTAAAATTCAAAAGTTATCGGGCTAAGAATTTTATACAATATAAACAGAGTATATATTTACTTAGAGAAAAGTTGGAATCATTGTAGTTCTTCAACTAACAACGATATAGATAATTAGGTAACCAAAAAGGGTGCTGGATGTGCGCTGCTGCCGACGCTGGAATCAATATTGGAGTGAGTATGTAAAGACAGGTGCGTTTGCAATTTGGATGTTGTTCAATCATTTTCAGTCATACGGAATGTGTTATGATCCGCTGCAGAATGTGCCGTGATTCTGTCCATGTCAGCTTCGGAAGGCGTTAATGACGACTGACATGCTTGTTTTTTCGATAGAGTGAGATATCCTTCTTATTTTGCAACTCCACATGGGCGCATGGATTCACCATAAAATATGTAATGATGCTTCAACTGTTCCACCAATGTATACGATTCTAGAATTATGTAAGATGTTACTGTGCGATATACGGCTACCATAGTAATGTCCGGAACTACACTCCTGGAAATTGAAATAAGAACACCGTGAATTCATTGTCTCAGGAAGGGGAAACTTTATTGACACATTCCTGGGGTCAGATACATCACATGATCACACTGACAGAACCACAGGCACATAGACACAGGCAACAGAGCATGCACAATGTCGGCACTAGTACAGTGTATATCCACCTTTCGCAGCAATGCAGGCTGCTATTCTCCCATGGAGACGATCGTAGAGATGCTGGATGTAGTCCTGTGGAACGGCTTGCCATGCCATTTCCACCTGGCGCCTCAGTTGGACCAGCGTTCGTGCTGGACGTGCAGACCGCGTGAGACGACGCTTCATCCAGTGCCAAACATGCTCAATGGGGGACAGATCCGGAGATCTTGCTGGCCAGGGTAGTTGACTTACACCTTCTAGAGCACGTTGGGTGGCACGGGATACATGCGGACGTGCATTGTCCTGTTGGAACAGCAAGTTCCCTTGCCGGTCTAGGAATGGTAGAACGATGGGTTCGATGACGGTTTGGATGTACCGTGCACTATTCAGTGTCCCCTCGACGATCACCAGTGGTGTACGGCCAGTGAAGGAGATCGCTCCCCACACCATGATGCCGGGTGTTGGCCCTGTGTGCCTCGGTCGTATGCAGTCCTGATTGTGGCGCTCACCTGCACGGCGCCAAACACGCATACGACCATCATTGGCACCAAGGCAGAAGCGACTCTCATCGCTGAAGACGACACGTCTCCATTCGTCCCTCCATTCACGCCTGTCGCGACACCACTGGAGGCGGGCTGCACGATGTTGGGGCGTGAGCGGACGACGGCCTAACGGTGTGCGGGACCGTAGCCCAGCTTCATGGAGACGGTTGCGAATGGTCCTCGCCGATACCCCAGGAGCAACAGTGTCCCTAATTTGCTGGGAAGTGGCGGTGCGGTCCCCTACGGCACTGCGTAGGATCCTACGGTCTTGGCGTGCATCCGTGCGTCGCTGCGGCCCGGTCCCAGGTCGACGGGCACGTGCACCTTCCGCCGACCACTGGCGACAACATCGATGTACTGTGGAGACCTCACGCCCCACGTGTTGAGCAATTCGGCGGTACGTCCACCCGGCCTCCCGCATGCCCACTATTACGCCCTCGCTCAAAGTCCGTCAACTGCACATACGGTTCACGTCCACGCTGTCGCGGCATGCTACCAGTGTTAAAGACTGCGATGGAGCTCCGTATGCCACGGCAAACTGGCTGACAGTGACGGCGGCGGTGCACAAATTCTGCGCAGCTAGCGCCATTCGACGGCCAACACCACGGTTCCTGGTGTGTCCGCTGTGCCGTGCGTGTGATCATTGCTTGTACAGCCCTCTCGCAGTGTCCGGAGCAAGTATGGTGGGTCTGACACACCGGAGTCAATGTGTTCTTTTTTCCATTTCCAGGAGTGTATTTCTTATCCTTACTGCTGTAACTCGAAAGCTTTCAATATTTACGTCATTTACGTCATTTAACCTCAGCAAGTTGTTAATTGAAAGTGAAACTTCCCTTCGTCGATATCCTCTGCTATTTGGGAGATATTGGAAAGTTGTAGTGACCTCGAATATAACAGTCGGCGCTGTTTTCCTTGTCCATCGTTCGTCTTGTTGATGCACTTGTTTCAAATTTCCACTCACGCATACGAGTACCACTCAGATAAACTAAAGAGTCCAGTTGTAAGTAGGCTGTTTATGTTTTCTTATTCACAACGTTACGTAGCGCTCTGTATGAAAATCACTGGCTGTGCTGTGTGCAGTCTGTGGCCAGTTTGCATTGTTGTCAGCCATTGTAGTGTTGGGCAGCTGGATGTGAACAGCGCGTAGCGTTGCGCAGTTGGAGGTGAGCCGCCAGCAGTGGTGGATGTGGGGAGAGAGATGGCGGAGTTTTGAAATTTGTAAGACTGGATGTCATGAACTGCTATATATATTATGACTATTAAGGTAAATACATTGTTTGTTCTCTATTAAAATCTTTCATTTGGTAACTATCCCTATCAGTAGTTAGTGCCTTCCGTAGTTTGAATCTTTTATTTAGCTGGCAGTAGTGGCGCTCGCTGTATTGCAGTAGTTCGAGTAATGAAGATTTTTGTGAGGTAAGTGATTTGTGAAAGGTATAGGTTAGTGTTAGTCAGGGCCATTCTTTTGTAGGGATTTTTGAGTCAGATTGCGTTGCGCAAAAAATATTGTGTCAGTTTAAGCATAGTCTTGTATAAATTTTTCCAAGGGGACGTTTCACAGTGTAGACTGCTGATAAGAGTATTGCTCATAATTTTTATATGGGCTGAGTCAACAAGTCATCGTAGGTTTGCTCTTGGCATCTACAATGATGTGTAGAATAAACCACGTGATTTTGTCATATTGCTGGGGCGTTGGAACCAGTCGCGATACTGAGGTGCGTGCAGATGGTGCGATAAAAATGCACAGAGAATATTACACGGTATTGTTGATTCATTTTTGTGAAATCATGTGTTGAGTTTTACTTACTACTTTGCAGTCCCGTTAGCCTTTGCTATCGATAAATGTGCCGGTTCTCAGTGAGTTACTCTGCGGATACCTCGACGGCAGGGATGAAAAATCACGCGACGTGGAGAACATGGTTATACTACTTCCATGTTTTCGTGAATTAGTGGTGCTGTTGGTGGTACATGACACACGACCTTCGTATGCGATAGTGTTATTTAGTTATGAACTAGGCTATTCCTACGCTTCACGGTGCCCGTTATGATCATTTTCATTAAGGAGATTCTGTGGCGAGAGGTTCAGATAATACTGCCGAAAACACCTCCGATTATGAAGTATTACTACTACGTACACAATGCAGTCACTCATTTATGTTGTATACCCTAGCTAACAACTGAGCAATGCAGAGCAAAAAATTATACTTTGTGCGTTGGAGCCATATGGAAATGAATATCCGAGAAACTGGTTAGAAAGCTTTTCGTGAATTTTCACATATATATGGCGTGCGGCTACAGATACAGATGCTTCTGGTTCACCATAAGATAAACAGATGTCACAACCATGTATACAGATGTCAGAACCATGTATACATGTTAAAATCCCAAAATCAGTGACAGTGTGTCTTAGGTCCTTACGGTTTTCACGCATCTTTTGATATGTTGATCACGGGATGCAACGTTTTAATCGTAGTACGCGACTTGCAGATGGCTCTGGACCAGGTATCTTGTCCGTCTTGCAATCTGCAGAAGGCCAACAGACAACTGTTTACCTTGTGAAACATCTGACCTGTGGTGGAATATTCATTAGATTATAAGCCGTTCTGCCTTTGTCGTTGAGGCCCGTGTAACACATTAACTGAGACACATGCTGCTGCTGTGACAAAAGTCGCAGTGGCTTTTGACGCTGGCTGTCCTGTTGATGTAGGACGAAAAACTCGGAGGCAAATACTGACGCCAGCGAAACTGCCACAGCACCAGCACCAGATCCAGGAGCAGGTGTAATTTTACTTTATAGGTACTCAGTGCCACCGGGCACGAAAGGTAGCGGACTGGTCTTTTCGTAGTACGGTTTCAAAGGTAATAAGGAACGTTTGCATATTCAGGAATTATATAATTAAGAATTGCAGCAATTTTTGTGCTAATGATTCCTCATGTTTTTATTCAGGAGTCTCACCAAGCTCTAAATCCCTCCCCATTACTCTCATTAAAAAGTCAATGAGCCGGTTGCTATTTCCCCATACGTATGTGTGCGAGTACGTGTCTTACGTGATGCTTAATGCAGGATATTTCACAAGACTGTCTCTCCTAGAAGAATGAAGAAGGGAATCTGGGGTGTATTTCAAATTGCACAAAAGTTCAAATGGCTCTGAGCACTATGGGACTTAACATCTATGGTCATCAGTCCCCTAGAACTTAGAACTACTTAAACCTAACTAACCCAAGGACAGCACACAACACCCAGCCATCACGAGGCAGAGAAAATCCCTGACCCCGCCGGGAATCGAACCCGGGAACCCGGGCGTGGGAAGCGAGAACGCTACCGCACGACCACGAGATGCGGGCTGCACAAAAGTTAACAAAGTCTTATTTTCAAAAGAACCATACGATTTTACAGCGCTTTGTCTTTTACGTGCATGTACATACAAGCTTGGGATACTTTTACCAAATTGTGTTTAGGATCGAAATTTTCGTTTCTTCCTTTCACAGATGTTCTATGGGCTCTTCATAGGTGTCATCAGTAACAGCCAGTAGCCGGCCGATGTGGCCGTGCGGTTCTAGGCACTTCAGTCTGGAACCGCGTGACCGCTACGGTCGCAGGTTCGAATCCTGCCTCGGCCATGGATGTGTATGATGTCCTTAGGTTAGTTAGGTTTAAGTAGTTCTAAGTTCTAGGGGACTGATGACCTCAGCTGTTAAGTCCCATAGTGCTCAGAGCCTTTTAGTAACAGCCAGTGGATAGTGAAACTCGTCCCACACTTTCGCTAACATATCTGGAGTTCGTTATTCAATGCTATTTCTTTGAGGCATTGCAATTCAACCAAAGTTTCTTGGTAGGGGAGGCAAGCTGAAGCATCATTTAAATCCAATTCTCTCTCGCTGTATGTAGACCAGAATCAATGTGATATAACAACGTATTTAATGAAAAATGAATGCTAGGTCCGTTAATTAGATTTCTCTAATTGCTTCTGGAAAAAAAAGTTTTCTTCCAAATAAGGTTAACTGTGCGCGCAGTTCGTGCTACCCGTTAATCCGGACAATCTACTAGACGCTGTAGTACTCCCAGTTAAGGAGTCCAGATTTCGATGAAAATAATAAGTAAGAGGTACGTTTTCTATGTAAATCAGTTTATATTCTTCATACAATACTTTCCCTACATAAAATCGAATAACTTCTAAAATAATTCCTTCGTATTAATGACACAGAATTTCTTGAGATCAAAATTTCCGCAATTTCGACTTACAGCAAATATTTGCTTTTACAGAGACTCTCTCTCTAAAAAATCCACTTATTTCTCGAACGTCTAACATAAAGCGAGTGAACCCAGCATTCGTGCGTGCTACTAATATTGGTAATTCACAGAATCATGCTGTGGTCTAAGATCGTTAATGTACCTTCCAGGCTTTTCCCTTTGACTGTTAATGATAGGAAATTAATGCTTCTTTAAACCAATATGTTCTAATTTCTCGTTGCACGAAACAAAATTCGACTGAAATCACAAACAAAGGTCAGTGACCTTGCTGGGCGTGCCAAAGTTGACTATCCATGTATATAGTATACCCCCGCACACCACATTTCTTTAAAACGTTTGACGCCATGAGATCAGTCGACTTTGTAGGCTAAACGCGCAATCCGTGAACAGTACGCTTCAACCATCGTTGAGGCAACTCCTTAATAACGAATCCTATTAAGGCGCTTACGCACAGGGCAGCGAAGACAAATGAACAACATCAAATGGATTGGGCCGAACGTTTCTCGCTAACGCATAGGCGTTCGGCTTTTTATCCTCACAAAACCAAGGGGTTGGGACCAAGGGATTCGGCCACGTGGAGTTGCAGTTGGCTCTGATAACTTGTCGAAGTTGCCCCCATTTTATTATTATTTTATTACTGTTATAAAGTAGCGTTTGAATAACGGTTTCACCGACCGATATTAGGAGGGAAGAAGAGAATTTAGCAGTCGTCGCACGTGCAGCATTTATTTTACTGCAAGAAGCTGATCATCAGAAAAAAGTAGTAGTAGTAGTAGTAGTAGTAATAGTAGTAGCAGAAGAAGAAAAAGATGGTGATGGTCGACAACTTTTTTAGAAGTTAGGAAGCAGTGTTGTGGAACAAAATTAGCGCCTGACCTTAAAGCTGAACTGGAATATTGGCTATTTCAAAATTTTTGTGAATGAGAACTACAGATTTCTAATTGTTATCACATTATATAGGCCATAAAATTTCAATTTTAGGAGAGAGCTGTACCTGCGGCAAAAATATACCCCTAAAGATTCCATTTCCTTTTTCACATCTTGCACATTACTTTTTGACATCTCACTTATTTCCCTTCAAGCGCCTAATCTTTTCAATTTGTTTTTACAGATACAGTTCAAATGGCTCAAATGGCTCTGAGCACTATGGGACTTAACATCTGTGGTCATCAGTCCCCTAGAACTTAGAACTACTTAAACCTAACTTACCTAAGGACATCACGCACATCCATGCCCGAGGCAGGATTCGAACCCGCGACCGTAGCGGTCACGCGGTTCCAAACTGAAGCGCTTAGAACCGCACGGCCACGCCGGCCGGCTAGATACGGTTCATAGGGTCCCATAAATATTTTCGTTCAGGGAAAAAGATTACAAAATCAGCTTCAATGCTGTCTCGCCGTATTCCACTCAATACTCCAATATTTTCAGAGACAATAAGTACATACTCGTTCAATACACACAGCTACTGAACCAACGAACATTCGACGCGACGTGCACACTAAGAGGTGGGTCCCGAGCTCAACTCAGCCCCAACGCTTTGAATTTACCGACGCCATTTCGACCTGTAAGCAAGATCAATCGCATCGTTGGCTCCGATTTGCTTTCCGTAAGCACTAAGCAAACTTCGGCCAAGAGTGGTTGTCGTTCATTGGTCTGGTGCGTATCCGCCTTTATATGCAAGTGCAGTGGTGTTCCGTCTAGCTGAAAAATGTAAGTTTCGACTTCTTCTCGCAATTAACGAAAAATTCGGATCTGTAACATATCCGGATACGCGATACCCTTCGTACAAAATGAACGAGCGTAAATCTTAACTCGCATGAAGCTTTGGAAAGTCTCCTTCGTGATCGACTGAAGTATAAGGGACAGTGAAATTAAAACCCAACACCCGTCACAACGCGACCATGGAATGTTTGCACTTAAAAGTTATAGAGACGCGATGATAATTCCTGTTCCGTAGAACGCGGTTGGCCTCTGATGGCTCCACAACCGCTCCCACACTGTTCCACTTCCTCGTACGACTAAAACCGACGTCCACGCGTAGTTTTGTTCAGGTCTGCAAAGATGGAAGATCGTTGCTGTACGGAGAATATTGCAGTATATCACAACCAAATCGCTGAAGCTTAGCCTTTGCCCGATTGGCCGTCTGGGGATGAGCGTTATCGTGCAATAGGTTGTTTCCGTTCGACATCATTCCTGGGCTTTTTGACTTTATGGCGCGTTGCTGTTTCTGCAAAGTGTTTTCATAGCGCTGCGCATTGATTGTACTTCCATGCTCGAGAAACTCGACGAGCATTGGGCCTCTGCAGTGGAAGGAGGAGATCATCGTGACCTCACCACCACTTTTGTGAACAGCTTTGGATTTCTCCGGCGGAGGAGTTGTGGAAAGTTTCCACATTGGTTATGCCTGTTGGCCTCGAACTGTCGGAATGCTGTCGGACGGAATCATTCAGTTGCATGGTATCGCCCGCCCCGAGACTGCCAATCGGACAAAGGCCACGCTTCAGCGATTGGGTTGGGAAACACTGCAACATCTTCCGTACTGCCGGGATCTGCCACTGCGTGATTTTCAGGTGTTTGGCGACCTGAAGAAAGGCATGTGTGGATGTAGATTTTTGTCGGACGAGGAAGTGGAAAAATGGGCACGGTTTTGGATCGGTCAGCAGCCGACCGCGTTCTGCGAAACAGGAATTGATCGCCGCGTCCCTCAGTGTGATAAATGTCTTATCGCGTGTGGTGATTACTTTTGAATGGAACCATTCTACAGTTACGTTATGACTGGTGTTCGGTTTTCGTTTGACTGCTCCTCATATGTCGCTAGTGTGTACCCTGTGTTCTTACGTTGCGGTATCTTCTCTTTCCCACTTAAACGGAATGTAGGCTCATCACGGAACAGTATACAAGAAAGGAACTTGTTATCCCCAATCTCTACCCCCTGAATGAATCGACAGACTCTACACGTTATCATTTGTCACCAACATCACAATATTGTAACAACTGGATCCTTTAAGGTATGAAACACAAACGTCGCCACATACCCACCAGAAACATTTGGAATGGCTGACGGTAGACTGGCACGACGAGGTAGTTTCAGTTATGTGGACTTCGTGAAAGATCCTATTGAACGTTTGTAATGAACGCACATGATTGACCTGTGAATTTCCCCTTACGGGGTATCTTGACTGCTGGTGCAGTAGTGCTTTGAGTTGTAGGAGGCGCAGTGCCGTACATTCTGCAAAAATCACGTTGGGCAATTGTGACTGAATTCTGAAATTTAAAACAGGAGAACACAAAACTCAAAACTCCTTTTGTTGCCATATAATCCCCATCGTGATTGGACACACATTAGGTAATTAAGGCAATACCGAGTGAGCTATCTATGTGTGAGGGAGATCCCAACTGGCAGTTGTTAGAACCGGCAACCTTTTCGCTTTCAGCATTTAAAGTAACATCTACCGAATATTTCTGTCTTCATTGTTATTGAAGGTGTAGTGTTTTGGAGTCGAATAAATCTTATGGAAACATCCTACAGAATTATGTTATTTTGAGCTGCCAGATAGTAATTCCAATCTATTAGGAATCGTTTGTTGGAATGAACGTGTAAATCGGGCTACGGCTCCACCGTAGCGTAGAACAATGATGTTTTCCACGCTACTCGTCCCTTTTGGCAGCAGGTGATGCGGTTGAAGTGTGTGGAACTGCCTGTGTGAAGTGGAGGTAACAAAAAGGACCGCAAGATATCCTCAAATGGCTTGATGCGCAAGTCGCGTATGATGCTATTCGTATCCTAAGCCCCCGGTGGAGGAATATCTTCACTAGAATTCCATAATGATGTAAGTAGGTAGAAGACATAATCTATCGACGGGTTTACTTAAATAAATGCGAACCAGAAAGAGAGTTACCATAGATGTACGTTTTGCGAAATTGCAGTCATGTGCTTCGTCAAAGTTAGGGAGCTGTGACGCAGGATCGTGGGTTGTGCCTCGATAGTTCAGTCGTAAGAGCGTTTCTGTCGTAGGACTGCGTTCCGCGTTCAAATCCCTGTCTGGCACACAGTTTTAATGAGGCAGGAAGTTCCAGATATTGCGCACACTGCGTTGCAGGGTAACAAATCCATTCTTCTTCAATATAGATCGCGCTCTGACTTACGTAATTTCCACGTTGAAGTGACTGCCCATGCTACGGTACGTGGTCAGGAACGTTAAAATTATTTATTCCCTCTTTAAGAAGATAACTTTCCTCGTCCGTGCCACATTCTGACATAATAAGCGACCTATCTCTCATGAACGCCTCGTATTACATTTCTGTCTGCCCATCGTGATGCCACTGTGCACTGCATCAATTACTCGCTTGTATATCATTTTGAGGCCCGGACGCGAATAGCTACTGTGACGTGAGTTCATAGTACATAGACTGCATGCAACCTCTGTGATAACGGCTCCAGTGACATCCAACCCAAGTAGAGCGCAAAACACTGTGTTATGAAAATAGGATGTTCTCTAAAAACGTTAGTTTTTGAGTGGATGCCTTCTAGAAGTTTTGTTTTACTCGTGTGAAAAGTGATAAGTAAGCGCCACTATGTTTTTTTCAGTGCACAAAAACTGCCACGGGAATATTTCACCTGTTTTTTTCCCTTCAAAAGATGATTGAGATAGGACCTGGATCTTGTAAAGTTCAAACCTGGAGCTTTGTGATCTACTGCAAGGTAACAAAAAGTGGAAATGAAGAAATGTGTGTTAAGTATGAACATAGTAGTGATAACAGTGATAATAGATGACGATAACAAATGATCCGTACCAGGCCGCATCTCAGGTTCCACGGATCACAGAGATAAAGGATCAGGCTTTTTTTTTATTTTTATTTTAAGCCCTTGCCCTTGCGATCATTTGTATGCGTAGCGGAACAGCGGGGATACGGTAGCTATCCTACAGGACAGGGTCAGAATTTAAACATTACACATATCCTACCGCCCGGGCAAATTGAGGAAATCCGTTGGTTCTTTTGTATTTGGGGCGGTCCAGGGTGGACATTAGGCAGCTTACAGGAGCACCGTTTGTTGATTTGTGGTACCTGAGAAACCTGCGAAAAACCAGGATTTTTGGGTACAAGTACCAATCGTGAGGTTTGCCACATCTGTAATACTTTATCGTGGGAGATCGTCAAAATTTTTACCCTATGTTCTTAAGATGATATCCTCTGGGAACTTCTACATTTTTTCAGTAGTATTATCCGTTGCAGAGATCCAAAGGTTCAGATTTACTGTACTTGTGCATGTAAGATATGCACTTAATATCTGGTCTGAGGCGTAAATGTAGTTTTAACTGACGCAGTGAACACATGGCAAGGATTCTAGGATCGTTGAAACGGTTCTGATGTCACCAAACTATGTTTATAGGTAGCATTTTTCACCAATGAAACTTTGTGACGCACTGTCTCCGTATAAGGGACACTTCACGCCAGTATAAATATGACTCATTTGTAACTCCAGTGAAAAAAAATGGGGTAAAAGGGATCTTGACATTCCTGAAAAGAACGTAAAATGACTGCCGAAAATTATGTAAACTTCGAAGACTTGTAAATCCAGTAATATATTTTTAATAAAATTTTCATTCTCATAATATACAGATTATAAGGCGGGCATTTTCGATGAATGACGGTCGTAGTGCAAAGTACCCAGAAAAAGATGTAAAGCAAGCGAGTTAGTGTTAACCTTATAACAGGGCTTCCCAACCTTTTCGGCTGGTGGACCCCTTCTTCAGTCGAAAATCCATGGCGGACCCCTAGTCTGTTCCCAATGACCGCCCACCCCCCCCCTCCCACCCCCCACGAAGTATCAATAGTCTTTGGCTTAGAGATGAATGAAAATAACATGAAGGTCAAAAATCGACTTATGAAATAGGTAGTGCACTAACAAAGCAAGTTTAACATTTAATTATGCCTGGGGCCACATACGTGCCAGCGAGTGCTGTGATCGGTCGACAAAGCTCGCCCCGCGCATGCGTAAAAGGTTTCAGCGCATCTACCGCCGTGAGCCGGCGCACGAACGACTCCCGTATTCTTGCGAAACAGTCGATCAGAGAAGCCGCATTCTCTGGCACTAAACTGTGTATGCGTTCTCACTTAGGGACCGCAATACACCTGAAGTAAAAGTACACATTTTTTTCACACTAAAAAAGAGTGATGGATTTTCACATTTTTATTCAATAATTTTGCTCATTATTTTATACGATTTCGTGGAGGGTGGCCACGGACCCCCTAGAAAGAGCCGGCGGACCCCGAAGGGGTCCGCGGACCACACGTTGGCAAGCCCTGCCTTATACTATGGCTATTTATTTGGTGTTTATATGTGTGAAGGCTTTACTGATTACTGAACTGGAGAATTGAGTTTATACGAGCAGCACACAGGGCTGCAGCAGAGAAAAGAAGAGAATCAGCGGAAAAATGTCTCTTTCGGAGCACAAAAAGCAAATATGTCTCTCTTTAAAAGACTGATAGAAAAGAGGGGACCGTGCGGTCTCAATTCTCAGTCCTCCTCCTTCACCAAAAATTTTGGCATGTGAACATTTTCGCGCTTTCTTGTGCTGAAAGAGAGAGATAGTGACGGGGGCTTAATTACAGAAACAGACCGGAGAAGAGTATGTATACTATTATGTGTTGAAATAGCGCGAGTATGTTTACATACCAACATTTTTGGTGAGGAAAGCGGAATGAGGACTGAGACAGCTGGATCCCTACTGTTCTGTCAGAATCTTGTAAAGAGGAACATATTTGCATTTTTTGTGCTCCGACAGGGGCATTTGCAAGCTGGTATAATTGAAGTTGTCCTCATCAAGATTGAATTTACGTGATTATTAGCAATGCTTTGGTAGGTGGACGGACAAATGATCGAAAAACGCCAAAGTCTTTTCTATACTGTATGACTCGTGCCTTGTCCCTAGGAATTCAGACCCCTAACATAGGTTATAAGTAGGCGCAGTATTTAATTTTCGTCGTGTAGGAACCTTAGTTGGTGCTTTGCAAGCAAACCCCGATTTCGTCATCAGGATTCTGCGGCTGCCATCCCCGCTTGAAATCATTAGACAGGTTTTCTCGTGGCATTTACAAAATTTTCATCAGGTTTTGATTACCAGACGATAAAATGTTTTCTATATGTTTAGAATTATCGAGAAATATTTTTATCTCGGAATATTTTCACGTACTTTGCTAGCCCTCCCTGCGATATCTATAGGACGATCAAAATGTTTCCGTTAGAAGACTGTATAGCCCAGAATCGACATGCCAGTCGGGCAAAATCACTGTAAGCATTGAGGCAATCATGCCACGGACGCACCAGGTGGAAGATATCATTTGGTAAAACTGCTGCATGAAGAACATCATCGTCAGACAGGAATCGTCGATCCTCCAAGGTCTTTTTTAAGGGACCGAAGGCGTGGTAATCGAATTGGGAGAGACCAACACTGCAGGGTGGGTGCTCGAATGTCTGCTACTTGTGTTGGCATAGCCACTGCATTACGACATCTGCGATATGAGAACGTGCGCTATCATGAAGCAGCAGCACCCCTTGGCGCAACATTCAACAACTGTGTCTAGCGATGTTTGTCCTTCGGCAACCAAGAAAAGAATAACAGCACGTTGGTCGGACTTGGACACATTTGGTAATAACGTCGCCATTGTTCAAGTTTCTGCATTTACTGCAAGCTCGTCGGAAAGACGCACATGCCACACTGATCCGTTGCCTACGTGTCGATGCTTACATACCTGCTTCGGATTCGCGCTGCGTTGCGTATAATCTGCGACAAAGCCCTCAAATGAAAACTTTTCGATTACGCCTTATATTTTCATACACCACTGGCCATTAAAATAGCTACACCACGTAGATGACGTGCTACAGACGCGAAATTTAACCGACAGGAAGAAGATGCTGTGATATGCAAATGATTAGCTTTTCAGAGCATTCACACAAGGTTGGCGCCGGTGGTGACACCTACAACGTGCTGACATGAAGAACGTTTCAAATCGATTTCTCATACGCAAACAGCAGTTGACCGGCGTTGCCTGGTGAAACGTTGTTGTGGTTCAAAAATGGCTAAAATGGATCTGAGCACTATGGGACTAAACACCTGAGGTCACCAGTCCCCTAGAACTTAGAACTACTTAAACCTAACTAACCTAAGGACATCACACACATCCATGGCCGAGGCAGGATTCGAACCTGCGAACGCAGCGGTCGCGCGCTTCCCGACTGCGATGGTGTATTGAACGAGGAATCTGGGTGCACGAATGGCAAAGCTTCATTTTATCTGGTGAATCCAGGTTCTGTTTACAGCATCATGATGGTCGTATCCGTGTTTGGCGACATCACGCTGAACGCACATTGGAAGCGCGTATTCGTCTTCGCCATACTGGCGTACCACCCGATGTGATGGTATGGGGTGCCATTGGTTACGCGTCTCGGTCACCTCTTGTTCACATTGACGGCACTTTGAACAGTGGACGTTACATTTAAGATGTGTTACGACCCGTGGCTGTACCCTTCATTCGATCCCTGCGAAACCCTACATTTCAGTAGGATAATGCACGACCGCATGTTGTAGGTCCTGTACGGCCTTTCTGGATACAGAAAATGTTCGACTGCTGCCGTGGCCAGCACATTTTCCAGATCTCTCACCAGCTGAAAACGTCTGGTCAAAGGTGGTCGAGCAAGTGGCTCGTCACAATACGGCAGTCACTACTCTTGATTAACTGTGGTATCGTGTAGAAGCTGCATGGGCAGCTGTACCTGTGCACGCCATCCAAGCTCTGTTTGACTCAATGCCCAGGCGTATCAAGCCCGTTATTACGGCCACAGGTGGTTGTTCTGGGTACTGATTTCTCAGGATCTATGCACCCAAATTGCGTGAAAATGTAATCACATGTCAGTTCTAGTATAATGTATTTGTTCAATGAATACCCGTGTATCATCTGCATTTCTTCTTGGTGTAGCAATTTTAATGGCCAGTAGTGTAATAACATGGGGTTTCTTTAGAGATGATGGCTGTGTTCCCCATTACCCCTCTCTCATTTTACCTCTGCCCCAATCCCCGACCCTGTTAATTAGAACTTAGTGTCCATTGTTGTGGTCGACATAATTACATATTTTAATTGATATATTTATACTGTTGCAAAGTTTCAGTACTACAGTGTAAACAGCCTATCGATGTATTGTCTGATCGTGGTATTTGTAGGGTAGTTTCGGTGTGGAGTTTTTAAGCGGCGCGGCGTGTATTGGGTGAGCACCCTGCAGCGCGGCCCCGGCGCCCAGCGTCCATCGGAGCAGGGCGGCCGCGGCCAGCTGTGTGCCAGACGTCACTCGGCGGTGAAATATGAGCCTCGCCTGTCGATGCCGCCGTAATAATAGCGTCCACGGACCGCGCCTCACCCGCTGATATCGCCGCTGCGCAGGGGCTGGACCCTGCTCCGTTTTGTGACGTAAATCCGTTCAAAAACAACCCCCGCACGTTGTGTTCGTCACTGGAGGCACGAAGCTTTAAATACAAGCTAGAGCCAGTTTAGATTACGTAACATGTAGCCAAATAGGCCAAGAAATCCTATTTAAACAAATACAGATAACTGTATGCAGCTGTTGCTCGAGTGGATAAAGATGCGATAGTCCTGTCAAGTGCATAATTTTTTTCATGCTGTTCTATCCTGTCCTGTCCTCTCACATTTATTTTGCATACTTCAGATCCATTTTCTGTTAAACGTTTTGTAAAAGATATTTGAAATTAAACCAAAGGGAAAAGCCTGCCTCGTATGTACACAGGATTCTCTCATATGAATTGTTGGGTTTCAAATATCTTTCTCAAAAACTTTTAATGGAAAATGGATCTAAATTACCTGAAGGAAACGGTATCCAAGAATCGTCTAAGTGGCATGCTGTGCATTGTAAGCTGTGTTACGCAAATGATTAACTTTTTAGCCTAACCGCACCGAGTATGTAAGTAGCGCCATCTACATTCTGTATACAGTGCAGGACAGGAGAAACACTGCATGCTTTGAGGAGTGATAGTTTTGGTGATTTTGAACAATAAACTTCATATGGCCATGTGCCATACCGAGTAGTTTCTGTTGTCAGTTTTGAAATTTTTTTGAAAAATTCGAAAATTGCGGCCTCTAGAGGAAACACATCGAGTACAAAATTAAACTGCATTAAATATCCTACGAAGAAGTCCCTTTCAGTTTGTTCTCTACGGCTAGTAGGTTGCGCGAAGACAGCGAAAAAATATTGAATATCTCGCACGACACGCATGCGAGGTAGCTTAGGTAGTTTTTATAGGCCAATTTGAGTTAGTTTACAGACATTATAAATGACAAGTGTCCCATATCAAATCTTTCGCCTAGAATTCTTTTACAGTATAGTGGTGCGCTGTAGGTAATTGAATTGTACAGAAAATTAATAACAAAGTACATTAAACGTGTTCTATCTCAGAAACCATTTGGAACAAGATACACGTCCACATGAAGCTTTTGGTTCAGAGTCACCAATACAATCATGGCTCAAAGCATGTACCTTTCCTCCTGGCTCAGCCAGTACAAGCTGCGTTTCTCATTCAGAAGTCGCATCTGAATGTTGGTTCGTTGCGAGAATATAATGCTATGGCTCTTGTAAGGAGGAGAAACGTCTACCATCACGTATCGGAATTAAGGAGAGTCAGAACCGTGAGCCTTTCGAGACTACGATGTATCGTTCCCCGCTTTTTCTGCTCGTTCCTCTGTATCCCGCTGCTGTCATGCACGTATGAAATCGTTGAGTTCAGGAGAATCATACTCAAGACAATGCAGGATGTGTGTGGCCCAGTACAAGCACCGTAGTTATTAGACGTAGTTTTGGCTCGTCTGTCTATGATCGTATAGTAACGCCAGTACCTTGAGACAGGAAGCTAACTTGTCCGCATCAAGAAAAGTATCCACACGGACATTCTGAATATCTCTTGAAAACCACGAACTTTCAGTTCGGTGGCCATTTTTGACTTACTCCTTTACGTGGCGTCAAAGAGGGAAGCCCCGACGATGGTGCACCCACCAGTTTCACTTGACCACGGCACCACGTCATCTTAAATGTCCGCCGCTCGTGGTCTCGCGGTAGCGTTCTCGCTTCCCGACCACGGGGTCCCGGGTTCGATTCCCGGCGGGGTCAGGGATTTTCACCTGCCTCGAGATGACTGGGTGTTCGTGTTGTCCTCATCATTTCATCATCATCCAGGAAAGTGGCGAAATTGGACTGAGCACGGGTTGGGTAATTGTACGGGTGCTGATGACCACGCAGTTGAGCGCCCCACAAACCAAACCAAACATCATCATCATCACGTCATCTTAAAAAGACGAATCCTCGTTCCGTGTACAGCATCATTGTGTGGATACTCCAAGGAAAACACACGTTGCCACAAGACATTCGTCATCGTTACACGACCTTATCATCTGGCGTAATGGTATGGGGTGCCAGTGGCTACATAACACAATCACCGTTGGTTCATATAGATTTGTTTGGACAGCAGCCGTTACGTTTCCGACGTCGGTGACTGTGCCACGTTTTCGACGTCCCCGTAATGACATTTTTCAATAAGATAACGCAAGACCGCATTCGCTGGTGCTGTCCACAACTACCTGGATGCTGAGGGTGTTCGCCTGTTGCCCTAGGCAGCACGTTCTCCAAGTCCGTTGGTAGGTTACTGACGGACAAGTACAACACCACTTGCCAGCGACAGAGACCTATCGGTCAGTTTTGGTCATGCTGGAAGAAGAAATATGCATATCAATTAAGGTAATAATCTTTCATCTTTGGAACTCTAAAGTAATGTACACTCCTGGAAATTGAAATAAGAACACCGTGAATTCATTGTCCCAGGAAGGGGAAACTTTATTGACACATTCCTGGGGTCAGATACATCACATGATCACACTGACAGAACCACAGGCACATAGACACAGGCAACAGAGCATGCACAATGTCGGCACTAGTACAGTGTATATCCACCTTTCGCAGCAATGCAGGCTGCTATTCTCCCATGGAGACGATCGTAGAGATGCTGGATGTAGTCCTGTGGAACGGCTTGCCATGCCATTTCCACCTGGCGCCTCAGTTGGACCAGCGTTCGTGCTGGACGTGCAGACCGCGTGAGACGACGCTTCATCCAGTCCCAAACATGCTCAATGGGGGACAGATCCGGAGATCTTGCTGGCCAGGGTAGTTGACTTACACCTTCTATAGCACGTTTGGTGGCACGGGATACATGCGGACGTGCAGTGTCCTGTTGGAACAGCAAGTTCCCTTGCCGGTCTAGGAATGGTAGAACGATGGGTTCGATGACGGTTTGGATGTACCGTGCACTATTCAGTGTCCCCTCGACGATCACCAGTGGTGTACGGCCAGTGTAGGAGATCGCTCCCCACACCATGATGCCGGGTGTTGGCCCTATGTGCCTCGGTCGTATGCAGTCCTGATTGTGGCGCTCACCTGCACGGCGCCAAACACGCATACGACCATCATTGGCACCAAGGCAGAAGCGACTCTCATCGCTGAAGACGACACGTCTCCATTCGTCCCTCCATTCACGCCTGTCGCGACACCACTGGAGGCGGGCTGCACGATGTTGGGGCGTGAGCGGACGACGGCCTAACGGTGTGCGGGACCGTAGCCCAGCTTCATGGAGACGGTTGCGAATGGTCCTCGCCGATACCCCAGGAGCAACAGTGTCCCTAATTTGCTGGCAAGTGGCGGTGCGGTCCCCTACGGCACTGCGTAGGATCCTACGGTCTTGGCGTGCATCCGTGCGTTGCTGCGGTCCGGTCCCAGGTCGACGGGCACGTGCACCTTCCGCCGAGCACTGGCGACAACATTGATGTACTGTGGAGACGTCACGCCCCACGTGTTGAGCAATTCGGCGGTACGTCCACCCGGCCTCCCGCATGCCCACTATACGCCCTCGCTCAAAGTCCGTCAACTGCACATACGGTTCACGTCCACGCTGTCGCGGCATGCTACCAGTGTTAAAGACTGCGATGGAGCTCCGTATGCCACGGCAAACTGGCTGACACTGACGGCGGCGGTGCACAAATGCTGCGCAGCTAGCGCCATTCGACGGCCAACACCGCGGTTCCTGGTGTGTCCGCTGTGCCGTGCGTGTGATCATTGCTTGTACAGCCCTCTCGCAGTGTCCGGAGCAAGTATGGTGGGTCTGACACACCGGTGTCAATGTGTTCTTTTTTCCATTTCCAGGAGCGTATATCCAAATGGAAATGTGTTCCGGACAGAGACTCGGACTCAGGACCTCCAGCCCTCACTCCGCTCCAGAGAGAAAATTTATTTCTGGAAACTTCCCCCAGGCTGTGGCTAAGACATGTCGCCGAATATCCTTTCTTCCAGGAGCGTTAGACTTGTTAGTTTCGCAGGAGAGCTTCTGTGAAGTTTGGAAAGTAGGAGATGAGGTGCTGGCGGAATTGAAGGTGTGAGAACGGGTCCTGGGTAGTGCTAGGGTAACAGTCGCTAGAGCACTTACCCGCTAAAGACCAAAGACCCGCGTTCGAGTCTCGTCCGGTACACAGTTTTAACCTGCCAGGAAATTTCATGTCAGCACACACTCCGCTGCAGAGTGGAAATTTCATTCTGGTACTGTACATACCTTGTCCTCCGCTTTCTGCCTGTGACCATGGTATATTTGTTACAGTACTTCTTGCAAATAATTTCGCCGTATGGGTACTCAGTAAGGCGCTAGGCACACTGTTGGTCGTCTTCTGACAATATTTCGTGCATTTAGAACGCGGTGGCAGAAACTAAAGGAACTAGTAGGTATTGATGCAGTGCCGCTTGTGATATTAACAGTGATCATTGTTATATTTTTTTAAAATAATAGCAAGCGTAATTAATGAATTCTGTGCTGTTGACCAATGAGTTCATAGCATTTGGTTCTAATCGTACATCGATATAATCTCCGACACGAATTTCATATATCCGTGGGGGACTTACAAAGTACAGTAAGATGAAAAATTTGCAGGCTTCAGCGAACCTCATCGCCGTGCATCATCTTTTTCTTTTGTAATCCAATAAGTGTTGATGCGTTTCGTCTTTCATCAGAAATGTATGTTTCAGGGAAGAGGACATTTTGTTATTCGTAATTTCGATTAGGATTAGCATTCCCTGTATTGAAGACAACAAATATTCAAAATTTCTGTCCAGCCGCTCAGTTTTGAGATTTCTATAGTTCGCTGAAATCATGTTGGTCTAGTTCGGAGATGATTAGCCTAAAAAGGATGTGGCTGATTTTGCCTGATCCTTGTCCACTCTAGCTTTTGCCCAGTCTCAAGATGCTTCGCTGAAACTTGAAACTAATTTCGTTCACTGTCAAAAGGCCCTCACGATGGTAACGCCTGTTTATAGCGCATGATCTGGTTCTACGAAATACTTGTTGATTTACTTCACGTGCTTGTGACATGAGTAATTGGTGAGTCTGGTGAAATATAAAAGCGTGGGCAACGAGGTTTCTTTCAAAAACACTGAAAAGATTATGTGGCCTCACTGTTCAAAAATAAAGGGCTGACGAGTGACAGTTGCAAAAAATAACTCTAAGTGATTTGTGAGGTGGAGTGAGTTACATGAATTCTCATTAGGGAAAAAGGATAGTTACACTGTAGGGTCGAAGGAAATTATTAGATTGCATTAACTGTAGTTTATTTTTATTTTACTTTCGTGTATTAACAAATTCAACACCACTATCGTCTTACAACGTTGACATGTCGCTGTTGGTTCATCCTCTATACACTGCTGTATTGATCGGGTGAGTGGCCAGAATGCTATTATACCGGTCTACTTGCGAAACCTGGGACACAGCTCCAAGAAGATTTTCGATTTCTTTGCGGTGTTATATGTCTCGTTGAGAAGCAAAGAGAATTCCTAACTCAGATTCTCAGTGCGGGATAATACAGGTCGGCCGTTGGGTCATGAAGACGAACAGTTTAATGTACAACGCGTAGTAAATAATTTATTTTCGTCTCTGCTGGGCGCAGGTAAAAGCGGGTAGAATCGTTATTACCGTTTTCTCTTAATCGAGAAGTGACGTTCTCATCGACGAAGATACGGTCAGTTACGGGGAAAGAAATCGCCTGACTCTTAATGCAAGGAAAGCCAAATTAGTCAAACGATTTAAGGATACCGATTAGTGCCATTATAAGTCTTGGACAACTTTTCAAGCTTTCCTTATCGCGTCAGTTTATTTCTATACTCCAGCTTGCGAAGACCCCCTCTGTCGTCTTGTTGAGGAGTTAATTGTCGCACTAACAGACTGTGTGGTGGTTTCATACATAGTTTATGAAACTACGTCGTGTTGACTTTACGAAGTCACGAAACTCACCTTATTTCTCTGTAACCTTTCAGGATAGAAGGCCCATTTCCACATTCCAGTAAGAGTATAGGTGTTGTACTGGTTAGAGCGTGACTCAGATTTCGCAAGTTGACCGGTATAATAGCATGCTGGCCACTCACCCCATCAATACAGCAGTGTATAGAGGATGAACCAACAGTGACATGTCAACGTTCTGTAAGACGGCAGTGGTGTTGAATTTGTTAATACACTCGAGTAAATGAAAATAAACTACGGTTTATGCAATCTAGTAATTTCCTTCGACCCTTCAGTATAACTACCCTTATGATTTGGACGGCTTTCATGTCATAATCCCAGTTTATATATATATGTTTAGGAGAAGATTTTCGCTTCATCAAATATAGTTATGTTTGTGGAATACTTGTGAACAACAGCAGTTTTGTCAAAATAGCAACATTTAATGTGACACCGTTGCTCGAAAGTTACAGAGAAATAAGCCGAGTTACCTACGCCAACGTAATCAGCATCCCTACTAATCTTTCATCGTCACAGACAGCGACTTAATCTCTGATAGCTTACGGAGGTTTGGTGACTTCTCAACTTCTCCATGACATAGTTCGACCATTTACCAAGTGAAAGGTAACAATTATCGAACTAAATGAAACGAAGTCGTCATAACTTTTGAACGGTTTTCGTTAGGACGTTCAAATTGCACAGTTGGCTGCGAGACATGATGGAAATTAGAATGCGTATTTTGGTTTGGTTTAGCGATGAAGCCCACTTTCATTTGAATGGCTCGTCAGTAAGCAAAACTGGCGCATTTGGGAGACTGAGAATCATTATTTCGCGATCGAGAAATCTCTTCACGCTCAACGGGTGACTATGTGGTGTGCAGTGTCCAGTCACGGAATAATCGGTGCGATATTTCTTGATGGCACGGTGACTACCGAACAGTAGGTGAAGGTTTTCGAAGGTGATGTCACCCTCATTATCCAAATTGACCCTGATTACGACAGTATGTGGTTCATGCAAGGTGGAGCTCGATCCCATCGAAGGAGGAGAGTGTTTTCACGTCGTGGAGCACCTCTTTGGGAACCGCATTCTGGCTCCGGGGTACACAGAGGCCACTGGCAAGGGCCTCAAGTGGTCACCATATTCTCCGTATCTGCGACTCCTTTTTGTGGGGCTGTGTTAAAGACAAGGTGTAGAGCAAAACCCCAAAACCATTGCTGAACGGAAAACAGCCATTCGGGAAGTCATGCAGAACTTCGCTATTCGTTTACGCCACATCATCGTCAGTCATGGCAGGCTTATCGAACGTGTCATAACCGAAATCCAAACACCTGTAGTGATGTTTACTTGTTGTATGAAGTGTCTGCACCCCGTAGTTTGTAACTAATTTACGTTTTTTTTCATATAGTTCAGAAATAGAAACCCTTTAGGTATAATAGGGGGAGTTGTTATTACGTCATAACCTTGAAGTCGACGTCCGCCATGTTAGTCGCCCCAAACGTTAACGTATGGTCGAAGTGTTTTGATAAAAAATGTCAGCTTGTATTGTTTACAGGCGTATTAGTCGTTGTGATTATAGTCTTAAAAGTGTAAAGGAATTACATTCGATTCGTAAGTGGACTCGTTAAAGCGAATTTTCTTTTATATACACCAATTTTATTTGCACTGCTTACTTTTACTGTAGTGGTTATACATCCATAATTTAGCTTTAGATTTCATATCGATACAAATCGAACAGCGCTCTGGTCGAACGCTGTGAAAAGGAAGTATTGCAGATCTTCCAGCCGTAGCGAAACATGTTCTCAGCGTTTTCGGAAAAAGTGCATAGACAGAACAGTTCGTGTAAAGGAACATGTTTTACGAAAGCAGCCTTTTCACATTACATACTATGCTTCTTGATTATTCAAAACTTTTAGAAAAAAGAAATTTACATTAACGAAGCCAAATGTTTCGTATTATTGGATGAAATATGCAACTGAGACCAGGAAAGGTCTGAAAATGCCTTCCAGACACTACGTTGTTCGCGAAAGCACTATAATAGTAAAACAACTGTTGCTTATACACGGCAGAAATGAAGAACAACAAGCAATTGTAAAAGTAGTCATCTAATGTTCAGGGGCTACTTATTATACCTCCATACTAATTACGTACGCTGTGATAAACACTCGGATGGACGTTATTTATACATGTGAAAATACTGTTACGAAAAATCTCAAAATTTGACCGATTTACTTCTAATTGTTACATATATATCCTGGGAAGTCCTTGACCGATTTATTTCAGATTTTTACAAGATGCTCTAATAAACATTCAAACGAACATATCCTGTTCTTTAAACAACCATGTAAATGTTTCAGTTAGGAACGACTGCGAGAAAGAAAATGCTGTATAGGCTTCTTACTGTTGATTTTGACAGAAAGCAGGAGATTTGTGTTCATGGATTATCGGTCTAAATGGTGCAAATGGCTCTGAGCACTATGGGACTCAACTACTGAGGTCATCAGTCCCCTAGAACTTAGAACTACTTAAACCTAACTAACCTAAGGACATCACACACATCCATGCCCGAGGCAGGATTTGAACCTGCGACCGTAGCGGTCACGCGGTTCCAAACCGACGCGCTCAGAACCGCACGGCCACACCGGCCGGCGATTATCGGTCTATGATAAGGATAATACTACGGGTTCTGAATCGTCTGAAACTTTGTAATCCTACCCGTTTGCATATTTACACGTCTCGTTTACACGTTGCATACCAATGATCCCAACGGCTTTACCCGTTCGTTTTAAGCGACTTAATTTCCCAATTAAGCTTTTGTTTGCAGTAACAAGAATCAAGGCTTAAAGTCAGGGAGAGGGAGGGGGGAGAAGATATGGGACGGGGAAGGAGGAAATGGACAGAGAGAGAGAGAGAGAGAGAGAGAGAAAGGTTGCGGATGGAGAGAACAGAGAGAAGGGCAGGAGGAAGAGGAAATGGACACAGAAAGGAGGCGGCAGGAGGTATTGAGCAATTGCGGAGCATTACCGGGTTCGCCAGTTTCGTACACAGCTGACGAATGGCGACGAATAAGCTTCTTCCATCCAAAAGGATTTTAAGACTGCATCGCTTAAGTCGGTCCTATAAAGAACTGGCGTAAACGTATAAATGTTTGCAGAGAGCGTTCTCTCTCATATGGCATCCATGAAGGGAGCACTGAATCGGCATTTTTCGGGAGCGAAGCAGACGCCAGCAGCCTCCTGGCGGGTATGCCACCCGCGCATCGCGCTCCGCCTTGGCTCGCAGGGCGACGACGCTATCCATAAAACATGACCCGGCGCACGCCCCCCGGCAGCTCGCTATTGACCTTAGCGACACCGGCCCGCCTGTTGACACAGCATTCAGGGGGCGGTTGCTGCCTGCCCACCCACCAGCTGTCGCTTACCTGCCGCTGCCGTGCTGCGCTTGGCTATCACGTCCCGTTCTTCTCGATGGGTTTTGTGCTGCTTTCGTTCCGCAAGCCTGCTGTGGACTACGTATCGACAAGCTGTCGAATGAAGAGGAAATGGAATAATTTGACGTTATTCGATGCTGCATTACACGTGCGGCATCTGCGTCACATATGAATGTGATCATAATCTCGAAACAGTCTTCACTTGAGTTTATGTGCCTTGTCTGCACGAGTCCAGGCTTCTAATTGCGAGGATGTTCCAGGGACTATCTAGTGCCTCACGGTAAGTTGCTGGGAGACCAGAAATATCGATTTTTGCAATACGCTATATTGGCGCAGTACAAATCAAAGTGATTTAAAGTGTATGCAGGGTCTGTCATGATTGATTGCGAAACCTGAAGTAGGTGGAGGTTTACAATAACAGAAGCAAAAACGTTCTTACAAACTTGGTCCCTCTAACTAGTCGTTTGCGAGATGAGTGCGAGTGTTACGAGCTGCCATCTACTTCAGAATGAAATGTTGCCCTAGTTAGTTCGAATGCATTTTAAATATAAACCTCTCCACTTAGTCCCCGTGTAGTGGGTCTTACATTGGCCGTACACGGGCATGACGTTCATGAGTCGAGACCTCAGCAATGCTTGTCATCGAATGTGTTGCTACGGGCACTAGGAGACTGACTTATTCTGCCATATTTTCTTTCAACAAAACTTGATGCACGAAGTTACTTTTTGTGCGGACTGATCTTGCAGAATTACTTCAGGACGTTCCCCTTGGGCAATTCTGGAGAGTTGGCACATGCAGGCATAATGGAACACCGGCACGTTTTGCTGCTGGTGTAAGAGGACAGGGCAACGCGCCAATATGGTCTAATATGGTAGCTACATCAAGGTCAGTACTGTGGCCTCCAATATTACATGATATGTTCTTCTATTGAGGATAATTTCAGAAGTAAAATGTACAGCAACTTCCTTCAACAGTAAATTGTAATATGTAACGCGCTGAAAAAAAATATTTTATTTCTTGTAAAGGCACACCATGGTTAAAATTTGAGCTCATTTAGATGGAGACAAACCAAAGGTTTCCATGTCAGATATATTGATACTAACTAGGACAATGTTTCATGTTAAAGATCGTAGATAGAGGTTCGTAATTATATTTTCACAATGGTCTCGCAAACGCCTCATTTGCGGACGCATGTTTATAGGAACATTTTTGCTTCTATTATCGTTTCTTTAAACCCGTGTCAGCTTCCGCTATATAATACACTGTGCATTTCAGAGACACAATCAGTGCAATGTTTCGCGAAACAACGGGTTTCGACTATTCACGGGTAACTTCAGACCCTAAGTAAATGTAGCTGCATACTTCACACATCACACATCTAAGAACGAAGTCGTTCGCGACGGCATTATTGTATAAAACATTCTCGGACTTCTTGCCGCGTCAGTTCAGGGTAAAACCTTGAGCTTTCGACTAGTACGTCCAACGTCTTCGTCAGGAGCCACTGACGAAGTCGATGGAGGTAATCGTCAAAAGCTGGAAGCCTTACCCTGAATTGACGCGACAAGAAGTACGAGAATTTTTAATAAATTACTCATGTGAATGGCATACGGCGTTCTGTCTCTCTTTACTAAAGTAGGTGTTCGTAATTGCGGCTTCCGTATGTGGGCCGCCATCAGGATTCTTTCTCTAACTTGTCCCTCATCATAACCATCTCCACAAGCTTGATATGAATGTGTGCAGGCACTGACAATGTAGAGTCACACATTTGACAAATTGTAAAAGCGCCGATATGAGGTCCAGTAGAAAGTATTGTCCTAAGCAATGGAAAGAAGAATTGACATTTTGACTTCCGAATGAATTAGCGCTTCATGTTGATCGCCTTTAGTTCACAGAACAATTTCACACGCATGTGTATTACGAACTCTGCTGTGGCCGTAACTGAGTCACCAGATTAAGAGCAATGAACATAACTAATGTATATACAGCTCTATTTTTTAATTTACTTTTATTCATGTTTTGCAGTTTTGAATGTGACTGTATTCGGTAGACATATAGTTTGATTAAAAATGCCTCCAGTCACAATTTTTTCGTGTTTTATTAAATTGAACGATGCATTTCGGATCCCGTAGGTCACTCTTCAGCTTCCTGCAGGTCTAGTTCGAAAAGTGGACCGGGGTGTCAGGTTCTTTGGGAGACCGACATTCGTTGGGCGTTGCAGTGTCGACAGTACGAGTTTCTCGAGTTGGACGTGCGTGCGTTTTCAAGTAGTCACAGACTGGGAGCGGAAGATCGAATGTAGAAGCGCGCCGCGAGGGTAGGTACAGAGAATTGTGAGAGAACCAAGTTACATTGTATACTGTGATTATAAAAAGTGAGATACGTATCGATGGAAGGTAGAAATGGAATTGCGATAAAAAGAAGCTTTGTTTTCAGGGGAACGTAATGCGGTGATAAGTTACGAAGGGCATTGCGTTGGATTGAAGTTGTTGAAATGTGTACAATTAACAAACGCTTGCCCCTGATGACAGATAGTAACTGTCCTAAACGATATTTCCTTTAAAAATCGGTAAATGTCATGCAGTATACTCCAGAGTGACTCCAGTCAGAGCAGAAATAATTTTGTAAAGATAGTGACAAATGTATTATTAGATTGAAATTTTTGTCTAATAAACAGTTACTTATTAAATATAACTCAGGACATAATATCATCTGTTACATTACAGTAAACAGTGCTTCAAACGGCAGTAAAAGTGACATAGGGAGAAACGTTCACCACGATAAAATAAGGGAAATCAGAGCTCGTACTGAAAGATATAGGTGTTCGTTCTTTCCATGTGCTATACGAGGTTGGAATAATAGAGAATTGTGAAGGCGGGTCGATAAACCCTCTGCCAATCACTTACATGTGATTTGCAGAGTAGCCATGTAGATGTAGATGGGACTGACTGTAGGCACGCGCCCGCAACTGTTAACCTTTCCTTGTTCTCTTTTATCTGACTTCTTCAGCGCCAACGGATAAATTTTCCATTGACTTTGATTAAATCAACGTTCTAAGTATAATGAGAGGGGGAAGACTGTACGGGGAAGAGTGTTAAAAGAAGGTGAGACTGACAGTAGATTGCCGTGGTCTTACGATAGGAACCACCCTGACATTTATGTGAAGTAATTTAGGGAAACAACGGAAAAACTAAATTATGACGCGTAATGGGAATGAGGGTCTCCATCCTCCTCAGACAACTAACAACAGCGCGACCTCGTTTGGTTATCTCTAGTGTACAATGCTGCTTTGTTTACACAATCTTGCAAAGGATTTATTTCAGAAAATAAGAAGCTAATGCTGCACTTTTCATTGCTCAACACCAGTCATTGTACCGTCTCCACACAGCACCACCTGACATCAGAAACCCTCAGCTTCACGTATCTGTCGAGTTAGCTCATCCATAACGTAATATAGTACACTACTGGCCATTAAAATTGCTACACCACGAAGATGGACTACAGACGCGAAGTTTTACCGACAGGAAGAACATGCTGTGATATGCAAATGATTTGCTTTTCAGAGCATTCATACAAGGTTGGCGCCGGTGGCGACACCTACAACGTGCTGACATGAGGAAAGTTTCCAACCGATTTCTCATACACAAACAGAAGTTGACCGGCGATGCCTGGTGAAACGTTGTGATGCCTCGTGTGAGGAGACATGCTTACCATCACGTTTCCGACTTTGCTAAAGGTCGAATTGTAGCCTACAGCGATTGCGGTTTATCGTATCGCGACATTGCTGCTCGCGTTGGTCGAGATCCAATGTCTGTTAGCACAATATGGAATCGGTGGGTTCAGGAGGGTAATACGAAACGCCGTGTTGGATCACAACGGCCTGGTATCACTAGCAGTCGAGATGACAGGCATATTATCCGCATGGCCGTAACGGATCGTGCAGCCACGTCTCGATCCCTTAGTCAACAGATGGGGACGTTTGCAAGACAACAACCATCTGCACGAACAGTTCGACGGCGTTTGCAGCAGCATGAACTATCAGCTCGGAGACCATGGCTGCGGTTACACTTGACGCTGCATTACAGACAGGAGCGCCTGCGATGGTGTACTCAACGACGAACCTGGGTGCACGAATGGCAAAACGTCATTTTTTCGGATGAATCCAGGTTCTGTTTACAGCATCAAGATGGTCGCATCCACGTTTGGCGACATCGCGGTGAACGCACATGGAAGCGTGTATTCGTCATCGCCGTACTGGCGTATCACCCGGCGTGATGATATAGGGTGCCATTGGTTACACTTCTCGGTCACCTCTTGTTCGCATTGACGGTACTTTGAACAGTGGACGTTACTTTCAGATGTGTTACAACCCGTGGCTGTACCCTTCATTCGATCCCTGCGAAACCCTACATTTCAGCAGGATAATGCACGACCGCATGTTGCAGGTCCTGTACGGGCCTTTCTGGATACAGAAAATGTTCGACTGCTGCCGTGGCCAGCACATTCTCCAGATCTCTCACCAATTGAAAACGTCTGGTCAATGGTGGCCGCGCAGCTGGCTCGTCACGATACGCCAGTCACTACTCTTGATGAGCTGTGGTATCGTGTTGAAGCTGCATGGGCAGCTGTACCTGTGCACGCCATCCAAGCTCTGTTTGACTCAATACCCAGGCGTATCAAGGCCGTTATTACGGCCACAGGTGGTTGTTCTGGGTACTGATTTCTCAGGATCTATGCACCCAAATTGCGTGAAAATGTAATCACATGTCAGTTCTAGTATAATGTATTTGTTCAATGAATACCCGTTTATCATCTGCATTTCTTCTTGGTGTAGCAATTTTAATGGCCAGTAGTGTAGATACTTTTACGCAGAATAATTTAAGGCTGAGAGAAAGCTGAATTTCATTCAAAAATAATAAGGATCAATTTTTGAGACTAAACGAAGCCATTAAAACACTATGCGAGGTGAAATACTATTTCCGATAACCTCGTTGTACGAGCTTTACGGAAGTGTTAATGCGAAAGCAACGAGGGAGCGCGTACGGTGGTTGAATACACGGCCAGCTGGCGAGCGGCTCAGGTGGCTGATGGCTGACCGCCCACACGTCGTGTCAAGTTAAATTTTCAATTAAGCCGGCCAGGTAATGGAGTGTAAGCGCGGGAGATTGCTTTCCACCGGGGAATGCGCGGGATTAGTTGTACGTTGCCGCGCCCGCCGCCCGATTGCGGATTACCTCCCTCTATAACTGTCACTCGTAATAACGTGAACTCTGATTTTTGTCCGTCCATGTCGTACTTTGATGAGGGCGGGTGACCTTTGGTTTGAATCGCGATATAAATGTATATATTTGCACAGTGTGTTTGTGAGGTGGGGGGAAGGTCATTGTAAAAATTAAATTTTTGATTACTGTAACTCATTTAACTTTGTATTCCTTCAAAGGTATGTTATTTGAAAGTAGCAGTTAAATTTATTACGGTAATTCGTGGCAGAGACATGTGGACAGGTAATTTGGAAGAAGAAACGACATTTTCTTTCTCACAGTTGTGATTATGATAAGGTCTTTGTAAACTAGTCTTCATGGCGACGAACTCACAATAGTAAACTCGTAACTTAGAACTGGTAAATCAGAGGAGGTTGTTGACATTTAGACAATATGGAAAATCAGTGGACTTTCTCGCTTTCTCTTCACCGTATTGTTGTTGTTGGTGGTTATATAACGTATTGCAATGTGACATATACTACTTAAACTAACAAACTCAGTGCTCATTACGTTAACACTAGAGTTACATATGTAATATTCAGAAGAGTTGTTAGGTTAAATCTTAGACTAGTGTTTGTGTGTGTGTGTGTGTGTGTGTGTGTGTGTGTGTGTGTGTTTGTATGTGGGTGGGTGGGTGGGTGGGTGGCTTGGTTCAAATGGCTCTGGGACTTAAGATCTGCGGTTATCAGTCCCGTAGAACTTAGAACTACTTAAGCGTAACGTATCTAACCTAAGGACATCACACACATCCATGCCCGAGGCAGGATTCGAACCTGCGACCGTAGCAGTCGCGCGGTGCCGGACTGAAGCGCCTAGAACCGCTCAGCCAAAGAGCAAGACATCAACACATCGAAAAACTGGGAGAAGTGGAGAAACCGGTTTGACCCATAACATTAAACAATTTTCTGTTTAATCACGTGTGGCGAGTTAAACTGTGTGCTTAAATCTTTAATTTGTGTCGAGCTGCTCCCCTTTCCTTCCAGACTCTGCACACAGTATCAGCTTGTCACATACAGTGATGAGCAGAAAAATTGTAGCAGATTCCTATCCGGAGATAATATACTACTTGGTGGCGTTGCAGGCACGTAAGATAAGGAAAGCGTGTAAGAGAGCAACGATAAAGACCGGACATGGGGAAATATTCTGTCATTAGCGACTTCGATGGCGGATTGTTACCACACGGCATCTCGTGACGACAATCTCGGAAACGGGGATATTTGGCTGTTCACGTGCTTCGGTCGTGAGCATTTATGGAAAGTGGTTGAAGGACGGTGAAATTACGAGTAGGTGACCAAATTCACAAGAGGCTTCACGTTTATGCATTTCCCGTCACGTTCTTTCGCTCGACACACTTCCATAAAAGAGCGTTAAGGACAACAATCACTTGGCGGCACTGTTATCTTGTTAAAGATTTGACAGCTACCTGTAATGTTATCCGGTCTGTCCAAGAGTGTTAATTTTATCCTACACTGTTGTTATTAGCAAATCAATATTTTTCCGTGAACTCTTTAGCCTGCCTCGCCACGAACTACATACAATAGCTTTAAATACCACTAAGAGATTTGTCACTATTGCTCTGTATGCATCAAACAAGACGGCACCGTTATTTCTTGCTTTTGGAAATCTGTAACTTCTGGCAATAACGAACTAGATACTCTGCCAGAAATGCTACGATACGGTGTCAAGGGAGATCCAGTATTAACAGTAGTTACGGTAGTAGTAGCAGTAATTAGTGGAGGTGATGGCCTTAGTACAGTACGTTTAAAAAACAACGTAGTCTGTGCTGGTTACGAAGGTTGTTCGAAGTGGCCTCCATTACGGAATCTGAGCACTATGGGACTTTTCTGTGGTCATCAGTCGCCTAGAACTTAGAACCACTTAAACCTAACTAACGTAAGGATATCACACACATCCATGCGCGAGGCACGATTCGAACCTGCGACCATAGTGGTGGCGCGGTTCCAGACTGTAGCGCCTAGTACCGCCCGGCCAACTCGGCCGGCGCAGACATTAATAGTAATAGTAGTAATAATAATTGTGACATTAATAACAATAACGATGGTGACAGATTAAGAATTTATAGCTCCACAAAATAGATGTTTTTTAATATAGCTAGTTTAGCGAAAAGGAAATTTAAGGAGACCATGTCGGCTAAGAATACTGGGGAATGAAGAAGATCAAGTTAGAAAGAGGAATGTACAAGGGTAACGAGTGCGTAGGAAACAATGGTAATCTTATTGTTGCTTCAATAGATACGTCATTGCCTGTCTTCTGAAGGTGGAAACGTTATTTAGTTCTCTAACATAATTCGGGAGATTGTTCCTGACAAGGGAACCTCCCCATCGCACCCCCCTCATATTTAGTTACAAGTTGGCACGGTGGATAGACCTTGAAAAACTGAACACAGATCAATCGAGAAAACAGGAAGAAGTTGTGTGGAACTATGGAAAAAATGAGCAATATATACAAACTGACTAGTCCATGCGTAACATATGCAACATCAAGGAAGGTGTGAGCGCAGGAGCGCCGTGGTCCCGTGGTTAGCGTAAGCAGCTGCGGAATGAGAGGACCTTGGTTCAAGTCTTCCCTCGAGTGAAAATTTTACTTTCTTTATTTTTGCAAAGGTATGATCTGTCCGTTCGTTCATTGACGTCTCTGTTCACTGTAGTAAGTTTAGTGTCTGTGTTTTGCGACCGCACCGCAAAACCGTGCGATTAGTAGACGAAAGGACGTGCCTCTCCAATGGGAACCGAAAACATTTGATCGCAAGGTCATAGGTCAACCGATTCCTCCACAGGAAAACACGTCTGATATATTCTATACGACACTGGTGATGCCATGTGCGTCACATGACAGGAATATGTTTTCTACCCACCTAACTCGTACACTTGGCGAATGGGTAAAAAGATTCTTCTACATTGCCCGATTTTGGTTTTCTTGTGGATGTGAAAATCACTCCCAAAAAAGTGATGAAAACATAAGAGTTTGTCGCATAAACTGCAACAAATGAATGCAACAGTTTCACAGTCGCACCGTTTTCCCTGTGCTCTGTCAAAACATATGTTTTTAACGTTTTCAAATTTTTCCGCGTGTAGACCGTCAAATCCTGCATATGTCCAAACAAATCTGAACATGTCCTGGAATTTTGGAGAGCGAAGTTGATTATGTGTGAGTGCCTGAACTTTGATAATTGTCTGAAAATAAAAAATTAAGCTTTTCACTCGAGAGATGACTTGAACCCTGGACCTCTTGTTCCGCAGCTGCTCACGCTAACCACGGGACCACGGCGTTCCTGAGCTCACATTATCCTTGATGTTGCTTATCTTGTGCATGGACTACTCTGTATATTTTGCTTATTTTTTTCATAGTTCCACACAACTACTTCCTGTTTTCTCGCTTGATCTGTGTTCAGTTTTTCAAGGCCTAACCGCTGTGCCATCTTATAACTAAATCTGAGGGGGGCGCGATGGGGAGGTTCCCTTGTGAGTAGGGTTCCTGCTACTGAAAAGGACTTAGAGAACGTGGCTGAACAGTGGAGTGGGACAGAAAGGATTTTCCTGTGGCGGGAACGTGTATTTCTGCCGTGTTGTTCAGACAAGAGCTTTAAAGTCGAGGACAGATATGAGGTACAATGTTATTGACACGAGAGTAGAGAAGACAGATGGAAATCTCTGCGCTTTCCTGCACGCAGCTAGGATAGCTATGTATATAATGGTGAAATGTGATCAAAGAGTCGAACGTCATAGATATAAGAAACACAGGCATTCATAACAGATCCAGGCGTCGCGAGCTTTCCTGAGAAAGGCCTTGTAGGATGATATCGCTGCAATAATAATTGGAAGTATAAGTGTTTGTACAAGTTTCATTTTCAGGTCAAGAGGGCAGAACTTTTTTTATCTGTCACTTTTTATATCCGCTTCAGCTGTTCTTAAAGTATAGCGTTCATAAATAGATGCACCGTCTGTATGTAGCACGCACTGCTCACTGTGGCATAAGAGAAGCAATAAAGATTCGCCTTCGTGATATTTACTCGTTGTGCCCACTTTCGGCTTCCAGAGGGTACTCACGCATCTGACGTGGATTTTCCGTAGCTCAGTTGCGTGAATTCTGTGCACTCACATTACCTTCAAGATGGAACAATGCCTCCTCAGAACAAAACTCCTCATTCTTTCCCATAATAGATGACATGGACCACTGACAGAAAGTTACACTTTGCGATTGTCTGCAGATGATAACTTATGAAGAGCACTAATAGTGCCTATGTGGGCACTGTCAAAGCTGTGAAACAAATGACGCAGTTGTAAGATGCAGAACTGGCGTACGGCAGGACGTCGGTTCAGATTCTTGTCCGGCTCTCCAGGTTTATGTTTTCTGTAGTTTCCGTAAATAGCTTTAGGCGAATGTCGAGATGGATCCTTTGAAAAGGACACGGCCGGTCTCCTTTCCCAGTCCGAGCTTATGTTCCGTGTGTAATGATCCTGTCGTCGACGGGTTGTGAAATGCCGATCTTCCTTAATTTCTTTCCTTTTCAGTGCCAAGGAAGTGATCAGAGTGCTTAGATAAGCTCGGCTGCACCTGCCACATTTCCTGTTTCTGAAACTTGTCGTACAACACAAAGGGATTTACATCAAGGGGCAAGTTGAAAATTTGATCCGGACGAGGAGTCGAACCTTGGTATCTTGCTTACTAGGCACATGAGCTGACCACTACGCCATCCGGACACAGTGGTCACCGCAGTTGCACGAACTACCCTGATACGCCTACTGTCAGACCTACGAGCATATTCTCAGTTTATACCACGCACTACGATGTAGGGCCCCTGCTCGTTAGCCTCATCACTCGCGACATCTCGCCGATTCCTGTAAAAGTTCGAGCTTGGTGTGCAATATATTTTCTACTTGTCCAGTTGATGTAAATAAGTGCCTACTGGCAGCTAGTACCTTCTTGATTCCTAATAGCTGCAGGGTGACTTCTTAATAATACTTCTGGATGATCTGCATGATTTTGTGTGTTATGATCATGTAGCGTAACTTTGTAAATTTATAATAAAGATTTTAGACAGTGGTTTCATTCGTAAAATTATAAGTGACATGCAGTTTTAATCAACACGGCAGCGCGAATCCAAAGATGCAGTTATCGGTCTCCTCGGCTAATTTCATACAATAACATTAATGTACTGCCTTGCAGTAATATGGGTCCATTAGCATGTAAGTTTGGGGGGGGGGGGGTCGGCATGGAGGAGGAACACATTACACAGCCTATGAGAAAGAGTAACACAGTTGTAGGAACAGTTGGACTAGGGGCGTGGTAAGTGACGGCCATGAGGTGCAAGTTTCCGAGTGTAAAATATTGTGCTGGAAGAGATAACGTTGAATTTATATTGATAAATTGAATGCTGTTTGTGTGTGAATGTTTATGTGAGGTTGTACCGGGTACTACAATTGCAAATTTTACGAGGTAGTCAGTCGCACCCCTTATGCGTCGTTGGTTTCCAGGAACATTCGGAGCTGAGTGCACTTTTTTCAGCCAGAGGCATTTTCTTTGCATTTTCGTTCACCAATGCTCAAGCGCTACCGTTCCCGCGACCTTAAGCGTTCAGGTTTTGTGTGTAACGGTCGCATGCAGCCGAAAACAGGAGTTGCACAAAAATATGGAAACAGAGAGACGAAATGCATGTTTGAACATAAATGGAGATGTTAGCCGAGCCCGCAGGTCGTGCTGTTGCATTTGGCCACGAAGGGCGTCTGCGCAACGTCCTCAGTACATTGCATTGTCATTCGTTGTCATAAGGTTCTGTGCAGTTGGGACAGCATTATGTCGGTGCAAATGACTTCTAATGCGGAAAAATTGTTGGCGCTCGTATGGTGAGTGTTTCCACAACCAAGGTAGCCGAATTGTTTGGTGTTTCAAGAGGTACCGTATCGAAGATTTATACCGCGTGCAAGGAAAGCGGAAAAGCGTCATCAGCTAACATGACGCGGATGAAACTGTGTTTTGAGTGATGGTGGCGGACGGTGAGGAGGAATGTGCCGAAAAATAAGAGGGCAACAGCTGCAAAAGTCACAGCAGAACTGTGTGTCGCACTCACTAACCGTGTCACCACCAAAACGACACGAACGGAGATCCACAACCAGGGAATTGCAGGGCGAGCTGGGATTTCGAAACCACTCATCAGTGACGTGAATGCCCTTAGCAGGAAACGGTAGTGTCAAAGTCATATACACTCCTGGAAATGGAAAAAAGAACACATTGACACCGGTGTGTCAGACCCACCATACTTGCTCCGGACACTGCGAGAGGGCTGTACAAGCAATGATCACACGCACGGCACAGCGGACACACCAGGAACCGCGGTGTTGGCCGTCGAATGGCGCTAGCTGTGCAGCATTTGTGCACCGCCGCCGTCAGTGTCAGCCAGTTTGCCGTGGCATACGGAGCTCCATCGCAGTTTTTAACACTGGTAGCATGCCGCGACAGCGTGGACGTGAACCGTATGTGCAGTTGACGGACTTTGAGCGAGGGCGTATAGTGGGCATGCGGGAGGCCGGGTGGACGTACCGCCGAATTGCTCAACACGTGGGGCGTGAGGTCTCCACAGTACATCGATGTTGTCGCCAGTGGTCGGCGGAAGGTGCACGTGCCCGTCGACCTGGGACCGGACCGCAGCGACGCACGGATGCACGCCAAGACCGTAGGATCCTACGCAGTGCCTTAGGGGACCGCACCGCCACTTGCCAGCAAATTAGGGACACTGTTGCTCCTGGGGTATCGGCGAGGACCATTCGCAACCGTCTCCATGAAGCTGGGCTACGGTCCCGCACACCGTTAGGCCGTCTTCCGCTCACGCGCCAACATCGTGCAGCCCGCCTCCAGTGGTGTCGCGACAGGCGTGAATGGAGGGACGAATGGAGACGTGTCGTCTTCAGCGATGAGAGTCGCTTCTGCCTTGGTGCCAATGATGGTCGTATGCGTGTTTGGCGCCGTGCAGGTGAGCGCCACAATCAGGACTGCATACGACCGAGACACACAGGGCCAACACCCGGCATCATGGTGTGGGGAGCGATCTCCTACACTGGCCGTACACCACTGGTGATCGTCGAGGGGACACTGAATAGTGCACGGTACATCCAAACCGTCATCGAACCCATCGTTCTACCATTCCTAGACCGGCAAGGGAACTTGCTGTTCCAACAGGACAATGCACGTCCGCATGTATCCCGTGCCACCCAACGTGCTCTAGAAGGTGTAAGTCAACTACCCTGGCCAGCAAGATCTCCGGATCTGTCCCCCATTGAGCATGTTTGGGACAGGATGAAGCGTCGTCTCACGCGGTCTGCACGTCCAGCACGAACGCTGGTCCAACTGAGGCGCCAGGTGGAAATGGCATGGCAAGCCGTTCCACAGGACTACATCCAGCATCTCTACGATCGTCTCCATGGGAGAATAGCAGCCTGCATTGCTGCGAAAGGTGGATATACACTGTACTAGTGCCGACATTGTGCATGCTCTGTTGCCTGTGTCTATGTGCCTGTGGTTCTGTCAGTGTGATCATGTGATGTATCTGACCCCAGGAATGTGTCAATAAAGTTTCCCCTTCCTGGGACAATGAATTCACGGTGTTCTTATTTCAATTTCCAGGAGTGTAGTTAGGACTGTGGAGCAATGGAAGAAAGTCGTTTGATCGGCTGAGTCTTGTTTCTCACTGTTTCCAAATTCTGACCGAGTTCACGTCCCGAGAGTGAAACATGGCGCGGTTTCGATGAGATTTTGGGTTACCATATAGTGGTATTCCTTGGGCGAATTGGTTACCATGTAAGGAATATGTGACCATATTGACTGATCGTAAAGTATGTTTCTCAGTGCTGATACCGTGTTCCAGGGCTACAGGGCCTCTGTTCACACAACTTACATCGTCCAGGAGTGGTTTTGTGAGCGCAAGGACGAATTGTCCCGTTTTCCCGGGCCACTGTGATCACCAGATCTCAATGTTGATGAGGCTTTTCGTCTAGGTTGGAAACAATGGTGCGTTTGTTTTTTTATTGATTGGAAACTTAAAAAGTTTTTTTCATAGTTTTTCATGGGTTTTCAGTATGCCCGCCTTGAGATACACGATGTATGTCGATGCGGTATTCAAATTGTTCCCACACTGCAGCAAGCATGGCTTGAGTTACAGCTTCTACATATGCTTTTCGCGATGTGTCAGTTCATTCATTGCAGTTGGTAACTGAGGCACATAAACAGTGTCTTTTATAAACCCCACAAGAAATAATCACATTGTCAGGTCTAGTGACCTCCAATGCCAATAATGTAAGGCTGTATCATTTGGTCCAGCGCGACCGATCCATCGTTCAAGTAATATTTGATTTAAAAATGCACGCACTTCGATTTTCCAGTATGACGGTGGCCCCTACTGTTGGTAAATGAAGTCGCTCGAATCAGTCTCAGGTGTGGGAAAAGGAAGTTCTCAAGCATATCCAGATATGTGCTTCTCTAACAGTGTTCTATGCAAAGAAAAATGGACCAAATACCTTTCCCGTGAAATTTCACAAAACACATAAAATTTTGGCGAGTCCCTCTCATGTTGTACAATTTCATGTGTTTGTTCCATACCTCATATTCTCACATTATGACGGTTCACCTTTCCATTTAAATGGAATATTGCCTCGTCACTAAACGTTAAGCGTGGAAGAAAACTGTCAGTCTCCATTTTGCCAAGAACGAAACTAGAGAACTCCGCGCGTTGTTGTTTCTCACCTTCACAAAGAGCTTGCACTAGTGAATTTTGTACGGTTTCATGTGTAAACATCGACGCAACACACATCAAACGGAGATCGGGGGGGGGGGGGGGGGCATGTTGAGCTGTCGAGCTGCACGACGAACGGATTTCTGTGCACTCCTCGTGAAATTATGGCGGATTCGTTCGATGCCTGTGTCAAGACACTCGGGGACGGCCCGGCGATTTGCCTTTACGTTAACATGTTTCTAAGAATTGTTCATGCCGTCGTCTAATGCTCTCTGCTGTAGGAGGATCCGCACCACACCTAATACGATAGTTACGTTGGACAGTTATTATTAACCCGCACTGCGCAAAACATAGAACACAAAACACTCTCTGTTGTTCCGACACTATTTTTAGTAGGAATGAAGTGACCGTACACTGCTGCTACGTAGCGGGAACCATGAAAACTCGAGAGTTCATAACTATTATGCTGTTTGAGATGATTATTTTTGATACACCCTGTCCGTAAGACAAAAAGCAGATGGAAATTATCATAGTAGACCACTCATTGCACGAGAATGTGTAAGATAAGGGTCGATAGCGTCGTAAACCCACGTACACGAAGCGGAGACGTAAAACTGGAGTGTCCGATAGACGACAGACCGCAGCTTGATGGCTGGGTGCGACTGCTACCGCTGTCGCTTCTGTGCCGCGTCAACAGGCCGGCCGCACTCTTATGTATTTAGGACCGGCCCTCAGCACGACCGCGGCCGCCCCTGCGCCCTCATAAATATTCGAGACTGCCGTCCGGCACTAACGATTTAATTACTCGCGCGCCTTCATTTGACTTGCAAACTTCCGGTCCGCTCTGTCGATCCGCCCTGTCCCATGGACAGCGCGCCAAAATTATTTTTTAGCGGCAGCGGTTTGTCGTTCAGAGATGATGGGCAGTGCGCGGGCGGACGTGTGAGTTAACTTACTGCCGGCCGGGGACAGGGGAGAGCGCCCGCCTGCTGGTAATCCCCGTGTCGCGCCCGCTGCCCACTAACGAGTCGTCATGCTGTGCTTCGCTGCAAATTCGGGCTCGTATATAAAACTTAAGCGCACAGTGGCAGTCACTGTTAACTCCAGCAGTTCTGCTCGCCAAAACAAATTTGGAGTTTTAGAGTGAACAGGAAATGTAGCTGTGGGCATAAGAAGAGACGGTGTGTTTATCAATAATTGAGCAAGTAAATAACGCGTTGGTCCACCTCTGTCCTTTATGCAAGCGGTTATTCGGCTTGGTGTTGATTGACAGAGTTGCTGGAGGCCTTCCTGACGGATATCGCACCAAATTCTGTCCAGTTGGCACGTTAAATCGTCAAAATCCCGAGCTGGTTGGAGGGCCCTGCCCATAATGCTGCAAAAATCCTGAAGACATCCAGCGACGTTTGTGACAAAGGTATGGTTTGGCAAGCAAAAAGACAAGCTGTAGAAAATCAAGCTGTGTGGGGGCGGACATTATCTTGTTGAAATATAAACCGACAATATCTTGCCATGAAAGGCAACAAAACGGAGCGTAGAATATTGTCGACATACCGTTGTCTGTAAGAGTGCTGTGGATGACAAGCTTAGGTGTTCCTACTGCTGATGATGATGTCCCATACTCGGTGATGGAGCGTAGGGGAACGATGCGGGACACCCGCACCGCCGTACTAGGCAAGGTCATAGTGGAGGTGGTTTGCCATTGCCTTCCTCCGACCGTAATGGGGATGAATGATGATGATGATGATGATGATGATGATGATGATGATGATGATGAAGACGACACAACAACACCTAGTCATCTCGAGGCAGGAAAAAATCCCTGACCCCGCCGGGAATCAAACCCGGGACCCCGTGCTCGGGAAGCGAGAACGCCACCGTGAGACCACGAGCAGTGGACGTGTTCCTACCATGAATAGAAATAGTACCCAAAACATCACTCCTAGTTGTCGGGTCATATGGCGAGCGACAGTCAAAATAATATCGTTGCGCTGTCCAGCGTGTATCTAGACACGTCGTCAACCTGGATTCTCATTGATTGGAATAGAATTGTCTTCAGTGATGAGTCTAGTTTCGAAATCAGCCACGATGACTACCGAATACGTGTCTGGAGACTCCCCGAATAGTGGTGGGTTACCGACCTCACTGTCCCGCGCCATACGGCCCGACAACCAGGAGTCGTTGTATGGGCTGCCACTTCTTTTCATAGTGGGATCCTTCTGGTTGTCATCCGCGGCACCCTTACAGGATATCGGTGTGTCGACGATATTCTGTGCCCCGTTTTTTTTTCCTCCAAGCTATCCTAGGCGTACATTTCAGCAGGATAATGCCTGCCCGCACACGGGAAGAGTTCTACTGCTTGTCTTTGTGCTTGCCAAACTCTACCCTGGCCAGCAAGGTTGACAGATCTCTCACCAACTGAGAAAGTTTGGAGCATTATGGGCCGCGCCCTCCAACCAGCTCGGGATTTTGACGATCGAACGCTCCAATTGGACAGTATTTGGCACGATGTGCCTCAGGAGGACATCCAACAATTCTATCAATGCCAAGCCGAATAACTGCTGCCATAAGGGCCACAGGTGGACCAATGCCTTATTGACTTGCTCATATTGTGAAGGTCTTTCTCCTGAATAAATCATCCAATTTTTCTGAAACTGTAATCATTTGTTTGTCTGTGAGTGTACGTCACGTCTACCGATTTCCGTCCCATACGGATAATTCGTTCGTGGTGCGTTCTTTTTTCCTATAAGTGTATCTTGCATATCAGGTAGGACAGTTTCTTCATGGCTGGCTCGACCAAGGACAGGTGAAATACACTCAGAGTTCAGGAAGAATCTGTAATTCTAATTCCAGACAAAACGGGTGCCGAGTGGTGTGAATACCACCGAACCGCCAGTTTAAATACGGCGTGGTTGCAAAATATCGAGAATTATTTATATACGGAAGAATGTAGATACTGGAATCGAGAAAAATCGGTTATGGTTCCGGTAAATGTCGCAAGACACAAAGCAGTACTGATCCTATGATGTACCTTAAAACATAGCATTTGTAGATTTAGAGAAACTTTTGATAATGTAAAGTGGACTACACTCTGAGATTTTGAAGGTAGCAGGCTGAAACAAGGGATCGAAAACTTACTTTTTACAGAAACCGCATTGCAGTTACAACAGTTGAATGACACGAAAGGGAAGGTACAGTTGAGAAGAGAATGAGACAGGGTTGTAGCCTGTCACCGATGTTATTCAGTCAGTGGACTGATCAAACTGTGAAGGAAAACAAAGAGAAATCTGCAGAATAAATAACGAAAGGAGAAGTACAGTGGATATAAAATGCAGACTGGTAATAGGAAGAAAACATTTTTTAAAAAGGGGTAATTGTTAACACCTGATGTAAAACATAGAATATGGACTTAAGTGATAGGAAGGCTTTTCTGAACGTATTTGGAGTGTAACCTTGTATCGAAGCGAAATGTTGTCGAGAGGCAGTTCAGACAAGAAGAGAGACGCTGTTGAAGTGTGGTATTGTAGAAGAATTCTGAAGATTGTAGAGGTAGCTCGAATAACAAATGAGTAGGTACTCAATGAACCTGGAGAAAAAGAAAAGTGTGGCGTAACTTGAATAAAAGAAGGAAGCGGTTCATAGCACCAAGAAAGCGTCAGTTTGATAGTGGAAGGGAGTGTGGTGGGGATAAAAATTTTAGAGGGAGCCCACGGCTTCAGTGCAGTAACCAGGTTCAAATGGATGTAGGTTGCATTAGTTATGCAGAGATGAAGAGGATTTGGCAGGCTAGATTAGCATGCAGAGGTCCATGAAACCAGTCTTCGAACTTCAGACGGGCAACACCATCTTCTGAATTTCAACTAGTGTAAATTATTATATAGTAATAAAAATGAACATTGCGACTAGTTGTAGAAGAGTCTGTGAAGAGTGGGATGGTGGTGGTGGTCTTGGAGATCATCACGCTTTTCTGATGGTGTTGCACCGCATGGCGTTGCCAAAACCTCGTAACGTCTCGACTTAGCATGCTCTCCTAAACTAATGATTTTGACTGTCAGCGAAAGCCTCCATTGGGGCTCTAGATAGTAGCTGAAGAGTGAACACTCAGTCATTAGTATGTATCATGTGACTGTTTACTTGCTTTGCGAGTGACATGTTGACAGTAAATCTGCGTCCCGCCCATAGCCCCGTCTCTCGTCTCTCACGTTCGGCTAACGTATTTACTGTTCGTTTGGGGCAAAGGAGCTGCATTCTAGCACCTTCATCGTCCAACAGCTCGGCTGGAGCCTGGCCACCGAGCAGTGTGTAAGTCGCACGCAATCAGCGAAGCCCCTTGAGCCGCGCCTGCAGGCGACATCCGGGGCCTGCTCTGCCGCTGCCGCCGCCGCCTGCTCTCCTGAACGGACAGGCAATTTCCGACGGCCGGCGGCTGCGCAGCCACTGGACGCTGCCTGCCGCAGAATGAGCTCTCGCGGCTAAAGGCCATCTCGCCCTGTCTCTCGTCACCATCACTTCTCCCCTGCCGGAGTGCATTTACAGGCAGTTCACCTTCGCTAGGTGATCATACTTCTGTTTCTGGTTAACGAGTTGTATTATTGTCTGATCCTCGAACAGATGTTCCCATTTGTGTATCAGAGAAACAGCGGATCGCGTTTTATTAAGGGAGAGGGCGGGGGTATGGAAACGACAGCGCTCAGGGACTGAATAATTGTGGCGTCACGAACACCGTTCGTAACACGATAGTTGTCTACGTTTATGAAGTGTATTCGCAAACTGTGGAAATGATTACACATCAGCTCTACACTGTGGTAACAGAGGTCGTGGTATATCTTCTAATACCGTGTCGTACCTCCTTTTACCGACGTAGTGCCGCAACTCTACGTCGCATGGCCCAACAAGTTGTTGAACGTCCACTGCAAAAATGGCTCTGAGCACTATGCGACTTAACTTCTGAGGTCATCAGTCGCCTAGAACTTAGAACTAATTAAACCTAACTAACCTAAGGACAGCGCACACATCCATGCCCGAGGCAGGATTCGAACCTGCGACCGTAGTGGTCACGCGGTTCCAGACTGAAGCGCCTTTAACCGCACGGCCACACCGGCCGGCCGTCCACTGCAGAAATAGTCATGTTGCTTCTACAGCTGTCAATAATTGCGAAGGTGTTGGCGGAGCAGGATTTTATGTACTAACTGACCTCTGGATTATGTCGCATAAATGTTCGACGCGGTTCATATCGGGCTATCTGGGTGGCCAAATCGTTCTCTCGAACTGTCCAAAATGTTCTTCAAACCAGTCGTGAACGGTTGTGGCCTGATGACATGGCACATTGTCACCCATAAAAATTTGATCGTTATTTCGGAACACGAAGTCCATGAATGGCTGCAGATAGTCTCCAAATAACTGAACATAACCATTTCCAGTCAATTATTGGTACAGTTGGACCAGAGGACCGAGGTACACTACTGGCCATTAAAGTTGCTACACCACGAAGATGACGTGCTACGGACGCGAAATTTAACCGACAGGAAGAAGATTCTGTGATATGCAAATGATTAGCTTTTCAGAGCATTCACACAAGGTTGGAGCTGGTGGCGACACCTACAACGTGCTGACAGATACGGTCACGATGCAGGAGAGGCGCTGCAGGCGATGTGGTGCTGTTAGCAAAGGCACTCGTGTTGATCGTGTCCGGCACGGTCTTAACGCGTACGTTCGTCGTACGTCCCACATTGATTTCTGCGCTTACTTCATGCACTGTCGCTTGTCTGTTAGCACTGACAACTCTAAGTAAACGCTGCTGCTGTCGATCGTGAAGTGAAGGCCGTCGGCCACTGCATTGCCCTTGGTGACAGGTAATGCCTGAGATTTGGTGTTCTCGGCACTCTCTTGACACTGTGGATCTCGTAGTACTGAATTCCCTAACGATTTCCGAAATGGAATGCCCCATACGTCTAGCTCCAACCACCATTCCGCGTTGTAAGTCTGTTAATTCCCGTCGTGCGGCCATAATAAGGTCGGAGACTCTTCCACATGAATCACCTAAGTACTGCCCTTTTATACCTCGTGCAGGTGAGTTTAATGCCATCTGTATCTTTGCATATCGCTGTCCCATGACTTGTCACCTCAGTGTATGCCCATCGTTCAACCGTCGCTGCAACACTGTTTGCTGTCTGGCTCTGAAAGTGTTAGTTGTGAAGGGTTATTACCTGAGTCTAGTTCCGCTCAGCTGCTGCTCTCTAGGACTTTAATTCTTGTACATATTACATTGGATCAAGTTCGTACTCCACAGTTCCACTTGCAGTAGGTTCGACTAATAACACTGAGAGTAGTCGTGCTTCAGCTTTACCGTAGATAGGATTCGTCTACATAATGTTGTAAAGGATCTGTGAGAGTAAGCTACATTTATTTGTTGTGCCAGTTCAAGTTTACAGGTAGAAATAACTTTGTGGAGACGTATTTGCTGCAGAATGTTTTTTGGTTATTTCCTAGATGTTTCACATTGCTGTCACTGTAATCAGTTCATTCTCTGGTACTTGAGGCTTCGTTGTTTTTTTTTTTTTGTTTTTTTTTATATTTTTTTTCCTTCTAGAGGTGTTATGCGTGCTAATATGTAAGTTACAGGAAAAGAAAAGTATGAGAGCCGTCTAAGGTTCTTGTATGAGAGTCATTTGGGTTTCTTGACAGATATCCCGAAAGATTTTTTGGCTACCTAATTGAAAGAGACTGGTTCCTTCTCGCTAATCAACGCCCTGTATCAGAAGTGTGTAAGAGAACTGTCTTAGATGCGTGTTAAGTGTGGACGGTTGTGAATAGTGCCTCAAGAGTGCTTGTGTATCTGTGCTGTTGTGGACGAAGGAAGGAGATGACGGCTTGTACCGGCACGTAGCCTTCTACCGTCGAATAACACTTCGACGGATACAGATTGAGTGATCGAGCCTGGGGCAACAGGAGGGATAGACGCAGGGAGAGTGTAAGACACAGAAGCAGCTCAGGAGATGAGCCTCTCTGCTGTATCGCTGCCGGAGCAGCTGTTTAAAAAATGGGCTCCCGCTGGAAGCGCCCGCCAGCTGGGCTGCTGGGACTTCCGATAACCGGCAGCGGGTCCCGAAGGTGCTCCGCGGCGAGACCGCCGCGCCGTGACAAACTGCGGCCCTGGCGAATGGTTCCTAATGCCCGGCCGAGGCCGATCTTTCTCTGCCAGCGGCCACCTCCGGGAGAGCAATCCGTCCACCGCTCCCGCCCCCACTCTCGGGAACCCTTGCCTGGGAAGGCGGACGCACCAGCGGGGCCCTCCCGCCTCCACACACACACACACACACACACACAGGGAGAGAGAGAGCACATCTTGATCGAACAGCTTTCTGTCTGGTCCCGGGCTCTGTGTTCGCCCATCTGCATCTGCATGGCTACTCTGCAAATTACACTTAAGTGCTTGTCAGAGGGTTCATTGAACCACCTACACTATAATTCTCCATTACGGCAAACTCGAACAGCAGCGGGAAAAACGAAGACGTATATCTTCCCGTGGGAGCTCTTATTTCCCTTATCTTTTATGATGATGAGGATGATAGTTTCTCCCTATGTAGGTCAGCGTCAACAACATATTTTCGCATTCGGAGGAGAAAGTTGGTGATCGAAATTTCATGAGAAGATCCCGCCACAACAGGAAGCGCCTTTGTTTTTACGATATCCACCTCAACTTCTGTATCATGTCCGTGACACTGTCTCCCCTATTTCTCGATAATACAAAATGTGCTGCCCTTCCTTGAACTTTCTCAATGTACTCCGTTAAATCATATCTAGGTAAGTATCCCACACACCGCAGCAGTATTGCAAAAGAATGTAGGCAATCTCTTCAGTTGATCTGCTGCATATTCTTAGTGTTCTGTCAGTAAAACGCAATATTTGCTTCGCTTCCCCACAAAATAATTTTCTGTCTCCTTTCTAATTTAAGTTGTTCACAATTGTAATTCCTAGTTATTTAGTTGAATTTACGGCTTTCAGATTTGATTGATTTATCGTGCAACCGAAATTTAACGGATTCCTTTTAGCACTCATATGGATGGCCTCACAGGTTACATTATTTAGCGCCAGTTACCGATTTTCGCATCATAAAGATATATTATCTAAATCGTTTTGCAATTTGTTTTGATCTTCTGATAACTGTACTAGACGATAAACGACAGAATCATCTGCAAACACCTAAGACGGCCGCTCAGACTGTCTCCTAAATCGTTTATATAGCCAAGGAACAACAGAGGGCCTATAATGCTACAATTAGTACGAACTGTGACCTCTCTGACAGTAAATCAAGAATCCAGTTGCGTGACTGTGACGATATTCCATAAACACGCAATCTGATTACAAGGCGCTTGTGAGGTACGGTGTCAAAAGCTTCCTGTAAATCTACAAATACGGATTCAATTTGAAATCGTTTGTCGATAGCACTAAGCATTTTAATTGAGTAATGAGCCAGTTGTGTTTCACAAGAATGATGTTTTCTAAACCCGTGTGGACTGGTCTCAGTATACCATTCTCTTCGAGGTGATTCATAATGTTCGAACACAATATATGTTCCAAACACATGCTACATATCGACGTTAATTGTATGGGGAAGAAGCAATTTGCCGTTACGTTTCCGTGCATGCGAAACTTGAAGATTGATCTCGTAATCCCTACGAAAACGGATAGTCAAAGAGTACTTTCTCGTCTGTTACAAACTGCTCGGCAGTGATGCGTGACTGCGGCATCCATAGTATCAGTCAGACTTATTCAGTGGTTAATGATGTTTGGTTTGTGGGGCGCTCAACTGCGTGGTTATCAGCGCCCGTACAATTTCCCAACCTTTGCTCAGTCCAATTTCGCCACTTTCCTGGATGATGATGAAATGATGAGGACAACACAAACACCCAGTCATCTCGAGGCAGGTGAAAATCCCTGACCCCGCCGGGAATTGAACCCGGGACCCCATGCTCGGGAAGCGAGAACGCTACCGCGAGACCACGAGCGGCGGACAGTCTTCAGTGGTTAATTAATGCCTACTGTCACTGTGTCCCGAGAGTTGCTCCTGATGCTACTGCTGTGATAAATGACACGACGTGTAGACTGTAGAGTGCGTACTCTCCGCAGCATACGTGTGAAATGTTTTGAAAATAGACTGAAATTCGCTTTTGGAAATATGCCACATATGTATTAAGCAAGGTACGATCGCGATAATTGTGAAAATACGTAGTTCGGAAAATTCCCAGGCCGCATGCTGTCATTGCGAATATTCAAATATAATATCGACAATAATATAATTGTGGTTTCGACAATAAATTAAGCCAGGTTCTCACACGTTATTGCCACTTATTGTTATTTATTTTATCAAAATTTTGATTTGTTGTAGCAATGTTCTAATGAACACACTTTTCCGAATTTTCTGTGTGACATCTGTTCCAATTTTTCCCGTGTACGTACACACCTGTCACCGTTCCTACAGGCCTCAATCCAAATGCAAATGGCGTACATTACGAAATGAAATATCAGTATTTTACGCCGTGTTTGCAAAAAACAGCAGCCGCGCTGCAGTGTTGCCACGCATCATACAGTAAACAGTTGAAAACAAGTGATTGATTGCTTCTGATGCGAAATCCTTACTGAAATGTGCTACGTACCAATTTCCGCTAACACTTTCGAGGGAGCGTCTTGTAATACTGATGGCTACGTGATATATGCGTCAGGTGGCGTACCGTACTCTTGTCACAGGCAACGAAATACAGCCACACTGCGTATCAGCAAATCACCATGTTACGTTTTGAACGGTTGATTGCAAGATGCTCGCTTGAAACTGACATGTTATTCGTTGTAGTACGATAGTACGCCATGCAGTCACATTAATATGACTACGGCCTATTTCGACGTCAACGTGCAATACCCATTCAAAGACTGCACTAGCGGTTTTATTCTTATGGCTAGGGCCTCTCGTTGGGCAGACCGTTCGCCGTGTGTCGGTCTTTGAATTTGACGCCACTTCGGCGACCTGCAGTCGATGAGGATGATAGGATGATGATGATGATGATGATGCTGATGACAGCACAACACCCAGGCCCTGGGAGGAGAATTTTCCCCGAAACAGCCGGGAATCGGACCTGGGCCCAGACGATTGACAATCCGTCACGCTGACCATTCAGCTACTGGGGGCGGACAGCACTAGCGGTGGAGGATATATAAAGCGTGTCGGGAAGGACGGGGAAAAACAGTGCAGTCGTTGTTGCAATGATTTGCAAAAGGACACGATCATCGACTTTCTGATCAAGGACTGAAGCATTTCTGAAACGGCTGCATTCTGGCTTACCTCATCATCCTGACTGACACATTGTATCAGTCGGAATAAGCATCTTTTCTTGGAGACCGTGTCCACCCGTACATGCAGTTTGTTTTCCCTCAGCACTATGGCATCTATCAGCAGGACAATGCAACGTGTCACACAGCTCGCAGCGTATGTGCATGGTCTGAAGAGCGCGAGGATCCGCTTACCTTGCTCCCCTGGCCACCAAATTCCCCGGGTTGAAGCCCAGTTAACAATGTATGGGACCACTTCGATCGGACTGCTCGCGACATGGATCCTCAATCGAGAAACCCAGCGCAGCTGGTCACAGCACTGGAGTCTGCATAGCTCCATACACCTGTCTTGACACTTGATAACCTCGTTGACTTCCTTCCTGCAAGTCTTGAGCTGCAAAAGGCTTAAGAAAGGTTGTCACATTCATGTGACCAGACCGTGTATATTTGCAATAAAACTTCTACTGCCAGAAACTAACAATGATTTCTGTGTACTAGCTACTACGAAGGGATTGTTTCCAGAACGAAGATTTCATCCCGTGGCGGAATGTTTGCCCTTTTGGAATTCCCAGTGAGATTAAATGTGTGTGCTGGAACCTTAGCTTCCTCGAAATCTGCTCTACTAGTAGTACTAGTGCAGCGAAGTATGTAGGAGAGTTTCTGTTAAGGATGGAAAATATGAGAATGTTATTAGCACAACTGGAGCTGTGAGTGAGTGCGCGTAGCTGGTCGTGCCTGGGGAGTCGATAAGAGTATTAGACGCCGAAAGCAAGGTTGCGGATTAAAATCCCAATACGGCAAACGGGTTTAATCTGCTGAGAAATTTTTAAAAATAGCGTACATTCCGCTGCAGGGTGGAAGTTATATTGGTCTCATATTTTATTCCTGGGATTTCTTCCGAACCGTCTGTTCATGATGTGTTTTAGTCACGAATGGGTCTTCACAACAGTTGCGGTCGCACACATTATTTTATCCTATCGGAAATCCTGTAAATTACTTTTAATATCGCTACCTGATCCCATTTGTCAATGGCCGATTGCTTGGCCAAGAACGTAGGAAAAATTAAGATGGAGCTCTCCTTTCGCCCCATTGATATTAAAGTTTATAACTATAATAATTCAGTTGGCGCAGGAATATTTTTGCCTAGTCTAAATCACCACCAGACTAACTTATTGTTATCTTAAAAGTTCGTGCGCCATGTACTTTGCCCACACATTATCAAAATGAAACAGGTAGCGAATATGTGTATTGCTGATCAACCATTCAGTGTGACTTGCAGGCTTACCGTAGGTATGGCAACAGCCATATAGCCACCTGGAGGTATCGTACGACATACCTAATCCAAACGTCGATCTTCTACCCGTGAAGTTAAACTGTTTATATCATTGATGGTTTCAATGTTTGATTCGCTACAGTGTCTGTATCTTCATGTTATAATGTTCTTCAGACATGCATGCAAGTCCGAAGAGAAAGGAACTGTTCTGATACTACAGCTGTGGTAAATATTACGAAATTGATGCGCATTTTCCGAATCCCTATTGAGGTCAGCTGTTCGTGACGGATGAAAATTTGTGCCAGACCACGACCCGAACCTGAATTTCGCGCTTATCGCGAGCGGTTGACTTGATCACTTCGGCAAGTTGTGCACGCCTCCAGGACCGAGCCAGATCCTATATGTCACGGAGTCCACAACCCTTTGGCTCGGACATTCGTGATTTCCGCAGAGAGAGTGAGAGAGAGAAATATCTTATTGTCGTCATTTTGGCCCGTCAAAGCATATTACTGTACATATACAGGGTGTTACAAAAAGGTACGGCCAAACTTTCAGGAAACATTCCTCACACACAAAGGAAGGAAATATGTTATGTGGACATGAGTCCGGAAACGCTTACTTTCCATGTTAGAGCTCATTTTATTACTTCTCTTCAAATCACATTAATCATGGAATGGAAACCCATAGCAACAGAACGTACCAGCGTGACTTCAAACACTTTGTTACAGGAAATGTTCAAAATGTCCTCCGTTAGCGAGGATACATGCATCCACCCTCCGTCTCATGGAATCCCTGATACGTTGATGCAGCCCTGGAGAATGGCGTATTGTATCACAGCCGTCTACAATACGAGCACGAAGAGTCTCTACATTTGGTTTCGGGGTTGCGTAGACAAGAGCTTTCAAATGCCCCCATAAATGAAAATCAAGAGAGCTGAGGTCAGGAGAGTGTGGAGACCATGTAATTGGTCCGCCACTACCAATCCATCGGTCACCGAATCTGTTGTTGAGAAGCGTACGAACACTTCGACTGAAATGTACAGGAGCTCCATCGTGCATGAACCACATGTTGTGTCGTACTTGTAAAGGCACATGTTCTAGCAGCACAGGTAGAGTATCCCGTATGAAATCATGATAACGTGCTCCATTGAGCGTAGGTGGAAGAAACTAAAATGAGCTCTAACATGGAAATTAGGCGTTTCCGGACACATGTCCACATAACATCTTTTCTTTATTTGTGTGTGAGGAATGTTTCCTGAAAGTTTGGCCGTACCTTTTTGTAACACCCTGTATAATCATTTATGATTACAATTTCTGTGTTTTTACTGTTATGCATGCAAATGTGAAGGACAGTGTATGTGGAGGTACAGACACTGTAGAAACACAGACATTGTAACAATCTGTGATGTACATGACTCGACGGGCTAAAATGACGATAAGATATTGGTTTCTCCCAGGGCGAGAGTCACGAAATGTGCGAGTGTGACGGTTGTGGAGTCTGCGACACGAGAAATTTTCTGTTGCTCCTGGAGGAATGCTCGAGATGCCGTAGTTTCTAAGGCGACCGTTTGCGGTAAGTGAGAAATCAGAGTTCGAATCCCGGTTCGGCACACATTCATCTGTCACAAAGCGCAAACGTCTGTCCACATTCGCAAAATACGAATGGGTTTCGTATTATAAACTATTTACGGACTCCTCATTTTGTTCTTACATCTACTGCTACAACTCACATAAATCACTGTTCTGAATACTGTTTGTGTGAATTGAGACATGATAAATGTTCAATTCTGAAAAAAAGTGAACAAAACTCTTTTCTTCTGCGTTGCATGTATGATGGGAACTACGCTCCTCAGACTCTACTGTAACGGGTTTAGATCATCTGCAGTCTGAAGACTCCAATACGTCCTTTGCATGAACTGTAAGTACGTTTACAAAGGAAGTACCACTGGCTCGAACGCCTAATGTCAAATATTCGAGGTCTTTTCAAAAAATTCGGGAATTTTGCCCTCAAAATTTTTCCACACTTACTTGTTACTTATTGACCATGGTCTCCATCGAAATATTCTCCTCCATCAGTGCAAATCTTCGTCCTTTCAACGGGTTTTTCAACTTTGGAATTAAACGTAAGTCCGCAGCGGCCAGGTCTGGAGAGTACCAAGTGTGAGGTAGCACAGCGACTTCATTTTTTGTGCAGTAGTCACACACCAACATGGATGAAAGTGTGGGTGCGTTATCGACATGCCTCATTTCAAGCCGTTTCCTTCTCACATTGTCGCGAAGTCGTCGCAATGCGTCCTGATAGTACCATCGGTCAACAGCTCTTTCCTGTGGCACGTATTCATGATGAACTTTCAGTCTGGAACCGCGCGACCATTACGGTCGCAGGTTCGAATCCTGCCTCGCGCATGGATGTGTGTGATGTCCTTAGGTTTGTTAGGTTTAAGTAGTTCTAAGTCTAGGGGACTGATGATCTCAGATGTTAAGTCCCATAGTGCTCAGATCCATTTGAACCATGATGAACTAATGAAAGGTGGCTACACTGAGTCACAGCGCCAGAGGTTGCGCCAAAGATTATTATTCCGCCGCCTCCACTGAGCGCAGTAGTAGTTCAGATGTCGAGAGCAGTCGGTGTTCTGTTGGGCGAGAGAGCAGATGATCTGAGTGTTGACTGAAATGTTGTACTGTTCGGTTGGTGTAATGTATATGTAGTGGACTGACGAGACAGCCAGTCCACAGTGACGGGTAACCGAAATGCACGCGTACACAAACGCCGACTGGCGTGAAGTCTGGAACAGGATACTTTATGAATGCACTAAAGAAAAGTACGTAGCGTCTGTTTACTTAACTTTAATTCATCCTTGTGGTACATCGCTCTTGACTATATAAAGGAGACTCTCTCCAGATATGGTTAATGGCGCCTTGCTAGGTCGTAGCCATGGACTTAGCTGAAGGCTATTCTAACTGTCTCTCGGCAAATGAGAGAAAGGCTTCGTCAGTGTTGTCGCTAGCAAAGTCGTCGTACAACTGGGGCGAGTGCTAGTCCGCCTCTCTAGACCTGCCATGTGGTGGCGCTAGGTCTGCAATTACTGACAGTGGCGACACGCGGGTCCGACATGTACTAATGGACCGCGGCCGATTTAAAGCTACCACCTAGCAAGTGTGGTGTCTGGCGGTGACACCACAGTATAGATGGAAGAAAATGCAATAGTCAGAACATATTTGAGAAAGGAGATGGGCTTTTGATTTATGATGCTGGTGTAGTGGAATATTTTCGTGAATATATAATGAGGTAAAAAGGTATTACAGTTTTCTTTAATAACAATCCCTCTTGCTCACAGGTACAGTCAACAAAGCATCTGGCTCGTGTTCATTTATTAGACTTGTAATTTCGGTTTCTATGTGCAATTATAGTATTTCTGGTTTTTCAATTAGTTCATTGTAAATGGTGTTTAAAATATTTTGTCTTTTTCTTCTTCCTCCCTGTACGCCCCTGAAGGCCAGCCCACGCGTCTGACACGTAGCAGGTGCCTGGGTAACGCGTAATTCTCGGATCCGGGTTGCCACCCAGGGTTCGCACGTGCCCCCTGGTAGAGGCCAGGCCCAGGGAAGGGTGACCGTCGATTGGCCCTTCTGTCAGGACTTCGGGAAGTTTGACCTGAGATGCGAACAATCACCTAAGGCAGGTGCACCCCCGTCTGAGGGTGGGGGGGGGGGGGGCAGTTGGAAGAAGCGCGCCGTCGGAGACGGTGGCAATCATGGTGGATTTTCTCGCAATTAGCCAATAATCTTCTTCACAGTCGACGTCTACTAAACGTAAACAGAACGAGGCTACACCATGGCTCCTCGTGGTTTCACATACTGAAAATGGTCAGTCCTTTGCTTCGGTAAATCCGTATATTCAGAAAACTGTTGATGCAGTTCCTGGCCCTGCGAAATCCTGCTATCGTTTACGCGATGGCACCTTGATTTTGGAGACTACTTCTGATTCTCAATCACGACAACTGCTTGCAGTTTCGCTCTTCCACAGCTGTTCTGTTCGTGTCGAAGCCCATTGAATACTGAATTCTTCCCATGGTCATTTACAGCTGACCTGTACCTCAAGAGTGACAGCTGCAGCTGCCATCACCGAGCACAACGGAAATCCGTGCTCACTACCCTTGTCCGCAAAGCTCATGAAATATACGACAAGTACAGTTTATTTGCTGATATTCAGCACCTGAAGAAAACCTTCCAGAAGAATGGCTACACCGTAACGCAGATTAGACGCCCTCTCAAGATGAGCAGGAAGAAGAAGGAAGACCTTCAGGAAGAAGAGAACAACGAAAGTCTGCCGTTCCTCACGTATGTGGGACCGTCCAGGCCAAGATTGCCAGGATACTGGAGAAGAACAAGATAAAAACCATCTTCCGTCCTACAGCAAAAATCAGGAATATGCTGAGCACATTGAAGGACAGCTTGGGTCTAAGAACACCGGGTGTCTACAGTATTTCCTGTGAGTGTGGAAAACAATACATTGGACAGACGCAGAGTTGCGTAACACAACGCATTTCTGAACATGTGAGAAGCGTTCGCCTCGGACAAAACGAAAAATCCACGGTAGCGGAGCAGAGCCTCAGTGAAGAATACACGTTTCAGTTTGAAGAAAGCAGGAGACTGTGTAGAGCGAATGGTTTCTGGGACTCTAATATTAAAGAGGCAGTGGAGATACAGGTCGATGATAACCTGGTCAGCCGGGATAGTCGCTTCCAACTCAGCACCGCGTGGAACATAACATTGGCAAGAATAAGACGAGAACGCACTGATGGAGGCAGGTCGATGGCGGCGGATGGAATAAACAGGCCGCACCGAGACGAGACGCGAGGACTCGGCGCCCGCGCCCCCTCCCCCCCCCCCCCCCTCCCCCGCGCGCGCGCGCTGCCGCGAAGTTTCCGTTCGCAGCTGATTAGACCGACCGGCGCCGAGGATGCAAAGAAGCCCGTGGTCTAGCGGCTATAAAGATTCGGACGAGACGTAAACCCGACACTTCGCATGGAGATGGCAAGTAAGAAACTTACTGAAACGTTGCCGGAGAACAACGCATTGACTCGGCTGTCAACTCTATGGCAATCTCCAACACCCTGGGCCGCTATTTTGCGGTGTTTTCGAGCTGCTCCAACTATCACTCTGCCTTCCTCCATCAGAAAGGAGTGGAGGAGGCTCAGGCGATATACTCTTCTCAGAATGATGAGTGCCGCAATGCTATCGTCGCTATGAGTAAGCTAAATCATGCTCTCACTTCACCCCATCCTCCGCCCAAGAGCCGGACAATGTTCACATTCAGATGTTACAGCACGTTTCTATTGCGGGCAAGCACTTTCCCCTTCGTATGTACAATCGGCTCAGGGCAGAGGACAGGCGTCCCAGACGCTGCTTGAAGCCACTGTCATACCCATACTTAGCTGGTAAGGACGAATACCTTTCTTCTAGCTCCCGCCCCATTTCTCACACCAGCTGTATTTGAAAGGTTATAGAATATATTGTTCATGCCTGGCTAGTGCGGTGGCTCGAGTCTCGGACTTTGCTAACCACTGCAGAGTTTGGATTTCCAGACGATAGACAAACTCGTGACTTGGTTTTGCGAGCATGTCTGTAGTTACTGTATTCACTGCTATTGCTACGTAGCATCGCAATCCACCCACAGTTATTGAAGGGGGGGGGGCAGCACACACACAGACGGAGTCTTTCACAAATACCCGCAAAAGATGTCACATACGTCGAGGTCAGGCGACCTTGGAGATCAACTGTACAATGTGACATCTGTACGCCGCTTACGGCCGATCCGTCGTTGAGCAGTGCAGTGCTGTACTCTGGACGCAAATCACGCCCCGCGGTTTTGACTGACTTTTACCCGTTGAAACGGAGGACACAAAACTCCTTTTCATGTTGTGCTACCTGCAGCTCGACTTGGTTCAAATGGCTCTGAGCACTATGGGACTTAACATCTGAGGTCATCAGTCCCCTAGAACTACTTAAACCTAACTAACCTAAGGACATCACACACATCCATGCACGAGGCAGGATTCGAACCTGCGACCGTAGCGGTCGCGCGGTTCCAGCCTGTAGCGCCTAGAACCACTCGGCCACCCGGGCCGGCGGCTCGACTTGATACACACTGCATAACAGAAGAACGAGCGAGACAGCGAGCAGGAGGGAGACCGCTACCTGCAACTACGTGTTTGGCCTTGTGAAATCGAATGAATTTTTCAGAAACCCTGCGCGTTTCCAATCAGTGTCAGCCATTAGATTTGGGGTATTTCACTTATTAGAATCTAAGGAATAGCTGTATGACAGTTTCTTTTTTATTTTAATTTTTTGTTGTTGTAAATCTTTCTTTTCATTTGCCTCAAACTGTTCATTCATTATGTTAGAACTCCGGTGACTCAAGGTCAGCTTATTGAGTGGCAGCTTCTCTTTTGTCGTTCAGGCTGAGGTGTTTCCAATCGTCATGTCCTTCTCAATTCAGTCAAGCCGTGTGTTTTACACAGTGCCGAGTACCTGCTACAGTGTCGTGTTTGCCATTGTCTGTTCACTGCTCTTCGCAGCATCTGAGTCCAATCCCAAAATCTTGGTGCGTCTACCATCTCTTCGTAACGTCGCTACCTCTGCGTGAATGCTCTCATTTTGTGAGCCTCAGGGACCTGCGCTGGTTGTGTCGTAATGTGTGTGTCACCTACGCACGGTGTAGTGCTTCAACATTGACAGGTGTGATTAGGGGAGGGAGTAGGTCACGTACGTAGGCAGAGGCCGCGGGAGCCCCTGGGACCTTTGGCGCAGCGCGGCTGTGTGCGCCTGTTTGCCCGGCGTGATCGCTCTCTCCCCAGACGGCCGCTCTTCTAATGGTGGCCGCCCGGCTTTGGTTGCTCGGAACAAACACTGCTCTGGCCTCTGCACCTTCGCTATCCGAAGGGCGATGTGGTGGGCCTGCTCAGGTGCCGTCCTCGCCGCGAAGAGGTCACTTCGGTAACGTGCGACTGCTTCACGTTTGTTGAGACCAGTCCAAAAACTGACCTCATCTGAAGAACACAGACGTGAAAAACTCAACAGCCGAACAGTCGACTGACGGAAATGACATGGAATTTGACATTTGAGCCTTTCCCAATAGGTACGTCGAACGAATCTTTTTTTTTTTTTTTTTAAATCGGAGGCCACTTTGTCACATATCGTACCTGCTGCCCAAGGAGTTTTCCTTTCTTACATAGAGTACCTGTGTGAACATTGTACTCGTATTCTAGTTTGAGATCTACTTATCATTATTTTCTAGCATGCAATCGAGTCTGTATCAGTAGATACCCAAATCTACTACTCCAGTGGTTAATCTTGATGTTTCTTCCAGCACTGTATGTCCATGGCTTCATTTGAAGTCAGAGATGGTATTAAGTTAAGAATAACAAACAAAAACTTTAGATAACGTTCGTTTATTGCCATCATTTTACAAAAAGGAAATACAAACATCGAAAGCACGCCAACAAGGACGCCATAATTCAGAAATTAAAGTGTAGCGACATCTGAAGTGTTACACGCTGTCTGTTGTACATTGTGTCAAATTACCTTTTATACGATTTCAAGTAACGCTTCAGACCAGTTTTAGGCAAGATTTAGTGCTTCGTGATAAAAATCCTGGACCATCGCAGATTGACAGTATCGTTAGCGTGCAAATAATGTTTGCAATTCGTTCGTATGAAGACAGAAAGGCTAAAAACAGAAAAATCACTATAAAAATGTCAAAATGAAAACTCAACAGAATACAGTTGATATGTTTTATCAAAAGGTTTTGTTTGGTTAGGAGCGTACAATTTCGAAGCGGAATTTTGTAAAGAAAACTTATTTCGAAATTTGTAGACAATTTTTTATCAATGCTTTAATTAATATTAATTAAACATTTTTAAATAAAGCAAAGTATCTGAGGCGAGGAATTTCGACTTTGTAGTTGTACTACTTTCTAAATAAAGCGACGAAATTAAGTAGATCAATCCACTTATGTTAGGCTCTGTGGCATTTGTTCATAGGAGCTAACCCACACAAAACCTTTTATGTTACTGCGAGTAAGAGGTGGTTCGGACTTTCAGTGTTATTAAGGCCACAGTTTCTAAAAAGGCAACCCAAAGCAAAACCTGGAATAATACGAGCCGAGCTCATCGAGTAAAAACAGGATGAGTCAGGAGGAAAGTATCATGCTGTGGATGGTGATAGGATTGGTGTTTCTGAACAACAAGCTTCAAATGAAAATATGTCCTTTTCTTAACAGTGTCCGATGCAGCTGTTTGAAATTCGTGGGCATCACTCTTGTCTAACTAGTCAACCACGTTGCGTTGTCGAAGGAAAACCCTCACGAAGTATTGTGGTAACCACCGTTCTCCATTAAGACGGTTATCTAAAGCAACTGGACTGATGAGTTGGTCATCAGTAATACCGCACTACACGTCCACTGAGAAACGTCGCTGAAAATTTGTTTCCACAGTGGCAAGCATATTTTCATGTTCCCACAAGTGAAAGTTACACCTGTTATTGATGCCTTTGCGGGTAAATGTCGACTCATCAGTGAACAGAATACGTGGAATACAGCATTCCGTACGAATGAGCTCATGTGAATAACACAACAGCTCTCTACAAGAGCTTCATAGTGCGTTGCAGCTGGCTGTCGACTTTTTAAACATCTTTTGCGAGGAAATGTACACAATTAAACAAAACATTAGATCACAGCGTCTCATTGCTATCACTTGCGTTTGTGCTGTTCCCCATTGTTTTCATTAGCAACTTCGGTAACTATTAAGAGCGGGACATACTTGTATGTTTATATGACGTTTTTTATTCAGAATCACTATTACCCTCAAAGCATGTACATTTCATCTTGACTCATCCTGTGCAAACACAAAAACTGAAATGAAAAGGGACGGACAGTTGCAAACATTTTTGTGTTGTAACTAAAACTGGATGTTACGTTAAATTAGAACCAATTTTTACTGTCCGAATCATAGGTTAGGATGTACAAAGAGCTTTCCACCTGAAGCTGTCGGTTAGATGCTCTTAGTCAAATTGTAGTAAGACCCTCGTGTACGGGGACTACGGTTTTAATGGTACACTGGCTCCTGTGTACGTGTCTTCATGCTACCCAACTTCATGTATTGGGCTGTAGCGTCTGACTATATTCAGTAGTACCGTGTCCAAACTTTCATACCCTGAACAAAGTTCAATGTGAACCGTATTTAAAATTTCCTTTTGGAAATAGTATTGTTGGGGCGGTGACGATTTTCCCATCCACCTCCACGGAATATTTAGTTATTCGAAACCAGGGATGCATACTGCGTGGGAAAACCGGAAGCTGCTTCTCAGTAGGCAGCGGTAGACTTTCGCTAATGAACGAGATTTTGATTCAAATTAAAAATCAGCGACGTTCATTAATACTTGTAATTATAGCAGAGGCACTGCTGAATGCGCCTTGATTGCGCCGAGTTTATCACTCGGCTCGACCGTAATTTCCTTAACAGCTGTATTGATCGTAACTGAATTACCTGTGCACGCCGTCGTTATGCACCAACGTTAATTAACGTCGCGTTTTATGCCTTTCGACGGAGAAAAAAAAAATTCGTGTCGCTCCCCAAGGAGAAAAATCTCGTGAAGATAAGCCTCACAGTTTCGCGGTACGCCGACGTTCAGGACTGTAATAATGACGCAGAGTATGGGTGCACAGTTAAGTGTGCAAATGTTTCCTACGAATGCATGCACGAATGTGAACGCACTAAACTCTCAGACTAAAAGAGCAGAATCAGTGTTGTGTACTAAACAAAAACTTTCGAGAGTTCAAATGGTTCAAATGGCTCTGAGCACTATGGGACTTAACTTCTGAGGTCATCAGTCCCCTGGAACTTAGAACTACTTAAACCTAACTAACCTAAGGACATCATACACATCCATGCCCGAGGCAGAATTCGAACCTGCGACCGTAGCGGTCGCGCGGTTCCAGACTGTAAGCGGAGTGTGTGCTGATAAGAAACTTCTTGGCAGATTAAAACTGTGTGCCAGGGAGTGTCATATCGGCTTAAAATGTTCTGTAATGTGGTTGCCCCCCATGAACTATGGACCTTGCCGTTGGTGGGGATACTTGCGTGCCTCAGCGATACAGATGGCCGTACCGTAGGTGCAACCACAATGGAGAGGTATCTTTTGAGAGGCCAGACAAACGTGTGGTTCCTGAAGAGGGGCAACAGCCTTTTCAGTACTTGCAGGGGCAACAGTCTGCATGATTGACTGATCTGGCCTTGTAACACTAACCAAAACGGTCTTGATGTGCTGGTACTGAGAACGGCTGAAAGCAAGGGGAAACTACAGCCGTAATTTTTCCCGAGGGCATGAAGCTTTACTGTATGGTTAAGTGATGATGGCTTTCTCTTTGGTAAAATATTACGGAGGTAAAATAGTCCCCCATTCGGATCTCCGGGCGGGGACTACTCAGGAGGACGTTGTTATCAGGAGAAAGAAAACTGGCGTTCTACGGGTCGGAGTGTGGAATGTCAGATCCCTTAACCGGCCAGGTAGGTTAGAAAATTTAAGAAGGGAAATGGATAGGTTAAATTTAGATATAGTGGGAATTAGTGAAGTTAGGTGGCAGGAGGAATAAGACTTCTGGTAAGGTGAATACAGGGTTATGAATACAAAATCAAATAGGGGTAACGCTGGAGTAGGTTTAATAATGAGTAAATAATAGGAGTGCGGGTAAGTTACTACAAACAGAGCAGTGAACACATTATTGTGGCCAAGATAGACACGAAGCCCACGCCTACCACAGTAGTACAAATTTTTATGCCAACTAGCTCCGCAGGTGACGAAGAGATTGATGAAATGTATGACGAGATAAAAGAAATTATTCGGATAGTGAAGGGAGACGAAATTTTAATAGTCATGGGTGCTGGAATTAGATAGTAGGAAAAGGAAGAGAAGAAAACGTAGTAAGTGAATATGGGATGGGGTTAAGGATTGAAAGAGGAAGCCACCTTGTAGATTTTGCACAGAGCATAACTTCATCATAGCTAACACTTGATTCAAAAATCATGAAAGAAGGTTGTATACATGGAAGAGAACTTTGGAGAAAAAAGAACCACTTGCATGAATATCAAGAGCTCAGATGGAAACCCAGCTCTAAGCAAAGAAGGGAAAGCAGAAAAATGGAAGGAGTATATAGAGGGTCTACACAAGGGCGATGTACTTGAGGACAATATTATGGAATTGGAAGAGCATGTAGATGAAGATGAAATGAGAGATATGATAGTGCGTGAAGAGTTTGACAGAGCACTGAAAGACCTAACTCGAAAAATGACCCGGGAGTAGACAACATACCAATAGAATTACTGATAGCCTTGGGAGAGCCATCCGTGACAGACTCTACCATCTGGTGAACAAGATGAATGAGACAGGCGAAATAACCTCAGACTTCAAGAAAATGGACACTGAATTCTATTCGACGAAACATCTGTCGTTATGAAGACGAAGGGTTTTTGGGATAGTGTCATACGAGAAGATATTGAAATAAAAACCTCTGAAAACACCACCAACAAGAACGGAGGTTTGCAGCTCAGCACAGCCTGGGGCCTGGCTGTCGCGATGTTAAAACGGGCGCGACGGACACGGAATAAAAACATTATCATATATGGCGAGGAAGAGAGCACCAGTGACGTCACAGCCAGCAGTTCGGCTATGTAACGACGCGGCCACGGCGACACAGCTGTCAGTCTTACCACTTGACAATGACCGGGAAGAGATCTTAACCACCTGACGCGGCGGGAAGCCCGAGAAAATTTTATTAACTGTAGATCACATCAAAATGGTTCAAATGGTTCTGAGCACTATGGGACTTAACATCTGAAGTCATCAGTCCCCTAGACTTAGAACTACTTAAACGTAACTAACCTAAGGACATCACACACATCCATGCCCGGGGAAGGGTTCGAACCTGCGACCGTAGCAGTCGCGCGGTTCCGGACTGAAGCGCCTAGAACCGCTCGGCCACAACGGCCGGCTTCGATTTATAGAACAGTGGATAAGTAGCGCTGGCTTATATTAGTCTCAAAATAATTTCTTTATAATGGCGGTAGTGGTTTCTGCTTAACCGTAATTGGCTCATATATCTCTGCTAATCTCATAGCTTTCAACGAGTGTCATTACCGTGTGCGACAGGTTTCTACGTTTGTACGACTGGAAGCTGTTATTGCAGTAGACAGTCCATTTGTGAAGATTTTTATATTTGGGAAATGAGTTGTGAACTTGACGTGAATCGAAGAAAGAACGGGCGATGTGGGCGCGATCGTCAGCCGCCCGTGGTTTCAGACCGTCGCTTCGGGCGGAACTACGTCGATAAAAGGGTTGCCAAAGTGCATGTTAGTCACGGCCGGCGCGCCACATCACTCACACTGCTGCTGCTGCATACTCCCACAAAGAATGTGGTCCGCCAGGTACCGAAATAGCCGCTTGCGGGACAGTGTCAGAGGCTTCACTAGAAAATATTCACCTCATCGTCTCAAGTAACTCGTCGTTCTGTAGGCCATGCAGAGTGTCTCTGTCGCTTTTCCGCACAAGTGTTACGTAAAATAAAATGGAGACTGCGATGTACTGTCGATTTTAACTGTTGCTGAGTGATGTTAAGTGCGTAAGCTAATACGAGGGTAAGTCAATTATTGTCCGCAGAGTAGTTATAAAATTTTATTATAATCAAATAGGAAACTTACATTTTTCGGCATAGTCTCCTTGCGTTTCAACGCACTCGGTCCATCGTTGTACGAGCTTCCTGATGCCCTCATAAAAGACGGTTGTCGGTTGAGGTGCGAGCCACGAATGCACCGCTTCTTTCACTGCTTCTTCCGAGGCAAATCGACGGCCGCTTAATGCCTGTTTGGGTGGACCAAACAAGTCATAGTCAGAGGGAGCAAGATCGGGACTATATGGAGGATGATCCAGTACTTCAAATTTGAGTTCCTGAAGTGTTTCGCAGTGTGGGCCGCAGTATGCGGACGGGCATTGTCGTGCTGCAACAACCCAACACCTTTTGACAGCAGTCCTCGGCGTTTGCTTCGAATTGCAGGCTTTAGCCTGAAAGTAAGCATCTCACTGCAACGTACACTGTTTATTGTTGTGCCCCTTTCCCCATAATGTTCCAGTACTGGACCTTCTGCGCCCCAAAAAACCGTAAGCATCAGTTTTCCTGCGGACGGGTGGGTCTTGAACTTTTTTCTTGCACGGCGAATTTGGATGCTTCCGTTCCATACTCTGCCATTTACTCTCCGGCTCGTAATGATGGATCCATGTTTTGTCACCAGTAATGATAATGTCTAAGAAGTTCTCCCTTTCATTACCATCGCGATCCAAGTGGTTTTTGCAGATGTCCAAGCGCGTTTGTTTATGCAACTATATGAGTTGTTTTGGGACCCATCTTGCACAAACTTTATGAAAACCAAGTCTGTAGTGGATGATTTCGTAGGCAAAACCATGACTAATTTGCAGACGATGTGCCACTTCGTCAGTAGGTAATCGTCTGTCTAAGAGAATCATTTCACGTGGACGCTCAATGGTTTCTTCATATGTGGCGGTAAACGGTCGTCAGGCTCCTTCATCGTGCGTAAACACTTGTGCGACCATTTCGGAATTTTTCAATCCATTCGTAGACACTCCGTTGTGGCAAAACACTGTTCTCGTACTTTACCGAAAGTCTTCGATGAATTTCGGCGCCTGATACGCCTTCTGACCACAAATACGGATCACTGAACGTTGCTCTTATTTGGTGCAAATAGACAGCGGAGCAGCCATGATTAACAGCACGGCAGCGATAACGGAACTAACCTAGCAGCTTGAAAATTGCAATGATATAACTACAAATAAACAAAGCATGCCTCATCAACGTAAAACTACAGTACTACCAAAATAAACAAAATATAACGAAATAGCGGATACTAATTGACTTTCCCTCGTAGATGCATGTATATGTGACAGATGCTGCAACTGGAAAAAATTATTAGTATGACGCCAAGGAACTTTGCTTTAACCTGAAGTAACATTAATCTGTGACCTTAACATGATCACTTGACCGGAAGTGGTTGCGTGTGAATAAGTACACATTATAGCAACTTTTAGTGGTCCCATGATGTCATTCTTCGATTATAAATACAGGCAGTCCAAAGAATACATAAATGGTACTATAAAAACGAGGTAGTGTTTTGTGATCGTGATGGGAACCACATAAGAAGAGACACATGAGAAATCGTATAATATAATTACATGCTGACATTCGCATTCTATGAAGTGAAAATAGTCTTACACGTCTCGTCGACCCTTTAGTCTCTAGTGGTCGACAACAAGCTGTCCATTTAGTCTCGAATTTTCGTCAGTATAATTCCTCAAGTGGAATGTCACTTCTCTTCCAATATTTTCAGAATGTAAGAGATGCTTTTTCAGGAACGAGCCAGTCAGCTGCAAATTTAGCAGTCCACTATTCTCCACTGCGGTAACTTGTGTTAAATAAATATGACTAATGAAATTAATTGCATTGACGACTCCCCGCATCATCACACAAGTCTTAGAACTAACCATAAAATTGTACGTACTTTCTGTGTCACTGAATTTGAGTGCTCCATCCACTTTAAATTGGGTTTATTACGATACCACGGATGCTGAAGGTATTGCGGTTATAGTACTCTTTGTAAATCGAAAATAATTCGGCGTTCCATTACAGCTAAATTCGGTTTCTAGCAATACTGTAATTCTGAAGCTGATAAATTTCAGTTCTAACTCATCTTTCAGATTTGCTATGGGAGTCTTCACGTTTTGGCGGAGACGTTATCTCGCTCCTACAATGTAAATCCGCATTCTAACCACTCCTGTGGTTTGTGCATCTGTCGTCCGTGTATTCTGTTCGTAGATTTGCCTTGTTACAAAGTTCAACACAAAGGTAAATAACCTTCATCATGACATTATAAGAAAAATGACGTCTTTATTCTGTCATCTCCATCACCTTGTAGAACGTAGTTTTTTTTTTTTTTTATCGAAAGTCTTAACTGAGAATGTTGTGACCTTCCTGCAAGAAGGAAGATACCTTTCTTTCTTTGTGTGTTCTGCTCACCAACTGTACTGAATACATGTATTTCCAGTGATCAGCACATGAACGGCTTTTTGATTTGCTGTGATAAGGTCTGCCTATTTTTGGGCATATTATTAGATGTTGCTGATCTTGTATTGAATCGTACTGTGTTTGTATCCCCATTTTCTCAGGTTGGTATTACAGTATGTGACTTGAGTTCTTAAGCTGTCAAGTCTCTCATTTTGGAAACTGTAGATTGCTCCTAGCAGCCAATTGTTCTTTAGGCTTTATTAGCGTCTGATTAATACAGCTTTGTCGTAAATTTTCACGTCGTATTTCAGGCTGCTCGGCTAAAGGGTTGGTCATTCACATAAAGCTTTGCCGGGACTTCAGTAGCCACATAACGGGTGCCTGTGATCATCACACTGCTACTTCCATTCAGACTTGGCTGCAACTTGCCTTCGGATTGTGGGTGGGGCTATGTCGACATTGGCATAAATTTGTTGAATTGGCATTGGTTTTAGGCAGCCAGACGCATTGCAGATTGTCTCACTAGTCGCCACGTCAGCATATTTGCCGTCTGCAGAGTACAGCCAAGCCGCGCGGGATAGCCGGGCGGTGAGTGGTCTGAGGCGCGGCTCCCCTTCCCCCCCCCCCCCCCTTTCTTCGGAGGTTCGAGTGGTTCGAGTACTCCCTCGGGCATAAGTGTGTGTGTTGTCCTTAGCGTAAGTTAGTTTAAGCTGGATTAAATAGTGGGTAAGCTTAGGGACCGATGACCACAGCGGTTTGGTCCCATAAGATCTTACCACAAATTTCCAGTACTGCCAAACACGTGCTTCGTACCCTGCTGCGGAGAAACGTGGTGTGGGAGCCGATATTCTCAGAATTTGAGGTTGAGCTCCCCATTTCGTGCTTGTGAGTTTTCAGATGATATTTGCCAGTCGTTCCAGTTCCGGAACACCAAGTGGATAGTAGATACAACAGAAGAAAATGAATCTCATTTATTGGTCTTCTGAATAAGAAAAGGGAAATTGACAATATTAAATGCGTCGACCACAACAAATGTAAGTAGACTTGTGATGAGAGAGTCTTCTATTCACAGAACTAAGTGTTATTTTGGGTATCAATCCAACGAGTTTTTGGTTCCATTTTTATACATAATACTAGACTTTTCACCACTGCTTTGACAATGTATATATTCGACACATGTTTGAACAAATCTCTTCGACCCTCTGTCCACCCACATCTTCCTACCTCTGTTTCCCCACCTTCTTCTCCTTCTGGCTGCCCACCTCTTCCTACCTGTGGCTGTCCACTTCTTCCTCCACCTGTCTGTCACTTCATCCTCCTATCTCTAACTCCACCTCCCCACTCTCTTTGTCTCTTCATCCATTTCCCCCTCTGTCCATTTCTCCTTTCCCCTTACTTTGACCATCCACTCCTCTTTTCATCTTAACCTGCCCCTGGCCATACTCATTGGCATGTGTATCGCCTGCAGTACATTTAAATAAAGTGGGCCAGTACTACTCATAGCTTGCCTACTATGCAGGGTAGGCTACACACCAGGGTCTTGGAAAGCATTTATTTGCCCCTGATGTGCAGGCCACCGTGCAAAGAATATCGATAAAATGTGCCAGTACTGCACCAACACAACACATCTGTCATATAGGGTAACATGTTGGGCCCCAGAAAACTGTTTGGCCCCAGAAAACTGTTTCTTACCCATGATACGTAAGCTAGCATACAGTGCAGGTTGAATGGGAGGCTGATGCTGTTCCTATACAATATGGCTGTTGTGCAGGACAGCCTATACACCAGGTGGTGGAAAAAGAACCATAGTTTTGGCTGCATCTCCTCTCCTATAGGAGTCAGGAGGTTATAACGTACAATGTGTTCTGTGAGAGCTAGGAGATTATGCATTCTTGTTTGCTGATATTCATAAAGCCTGCTGTTTCTGTGCCAAATGTGTCTGAATACGATTCAAGTGTTTTGGAGGAAATTTTGGACATATATACATAAACTGAGCTTTATAATAGGTAGATAGAATCAACAGCTTCTCTGAAAACTCAAAATCACACCATTAACCAATCGATCTGAGGAAACCAGAGATATGAAAGTGAATACAGTTTTTAAAATATCATAACACCAAGATAATGGAGCTAATGGAAGAAACTAACTCAAGCTATCTTTAAAACAAAAACAAGTGCATGCAACTAGGAAGTAAAGTTTGCGCTGGAAAGCTGTTAACATCCTCCCCACAATCTGGATCTCTCCTCATGCGATTTCCATATTTTTTGAGCCCTTTTGGAAGTCATTCTAGGCCGCTGATTTGCTTCAGACAGAGAAGTGCACACCTCGTTACAATTATTGTTCCATAGGCAATAACGAAAATGTAGCCACCATGGCACTGACTGTCGTATCTTAGAGTGGGATAAATGTGTTAACAATTACAGAGATTATTTTTGAAATAATAAACAGTTCACTTCCTTTTTTTCCATCTATGTCAGAGCAGCACTGATAAAGAGAGTTGTGAAACTTCTGTAGGCTATCAGAAGTAAGCATGGAGTGCGGTAGTTTTCCTTGTAACTTTGATCAGCTAAGGTGGTAAACGCGTTACCTATACATTAGGTCTGTTGCATACCCATCAGGTATTACCTCATAACTACCTAGATTCATCTAAAAAACCAGAATCGGTGAATCGTCTACGAACTAAATGAGCATATACACATCAAAAAAAGTTTTGCACCACCTCGGTTCCAAGAGTTCTGGAACCTATGCAGAAAACTGGAATAGAGATCTACATAAACGTCATTTCCGCCCCTTTTATTGCTCATGAAAACCACACATTGCATGTTGTACCACTATACAGCGAGACCTTCAGAGGAGGTGGTCCAGATTGCTGTACACACCGGTACCTCTAATACCCAGTAGCACGTCCTCTTGCATTGATGCATGCCTGTATTGGTCGTGGCGTACTATCTACAAGTTCATCAAAGCACTGTTGATCCAGATTGTCCCACTCCTCAACGGTGATTCGACGTAGATACGTCAGAGTGGTTGTTGGGACACGTTGTCCATAAACCAGTTTATACCAGGCATGTTCAATAGGATTCATGTCTGGAGAATATGCTGGCCACTCTAGTCGAGCATGTCGTTATCCTGAAGGAAGTCATTGACAAGGTGTGCACGATGGGGGCGCAAATTATCGTCCATGAAGACGAATGCCTCGCCAATATGCTGCCGATATGGTTGCAATATCGGTCGGAGGATGGCATTCGCGTATCGTACAGCCTTTACAGCGCCTTCCATGACCACCAGCGGCGTACGTCGGCCCCACATACTGCCACCCCACAACAGCAGGGTACCTCCACCATGCTGAACTCGCTGGACAGTGTGTGTAAGGCGTTCAGCCTGACCGGGTTGCCTCCGACGATTGTCTGGTTGAAGGCACATGCGACACTCATCGATGAAGAGAACGTGATGCCAATGCCGAGCGGTCCATTCGGCATGTTCTTGGGCCATTCTGTACCGCCCTGCATGGTGTCGTGGTTGCAAAGATGGACCTCGTCATGGACGTCGGGAGTGAAGTTGCGCGTCATGCAGTCCATTGCGCAGAGTTTGAGTCGTAACACGATGTCCTGTGGCTGCACGAAAAGCGTTATTCAACAAGATGGCGTTGCTGTCAGGGTTCCTCCGAGCCTTAATCCGTAGGTAGCGGTCATCCACAGGCGTAGTAGCCATTGGGCGGCCTGAGCGAGGCATGTCATCTCCGCAGTGTCCGAACAACATCGCTTTGGTTAGCTCAGAGACGCCTGGAGACGTCCCTTGTTGAGAGCCCTTCCTGACACAAAGAAACAATGCGGACGCGATCGAACCGAGGTATTGACCGTGTAGGCATGGCTGAACTACAGACAACACGAGCCGTGTGCCTCCTTCGTGCTGCAATGACTGGAACTGATCGGCTGTCCGACCCCCTCCGTCTAATAGGCGCTGCTCATGCATGGTTGTTTACATCTGTGGGCGGGGTTCAGTGACATCTCTGAACAGTCAATGAGACTGTGTCTGTGATACAATATCCACAGTCAACGTCTATCTTCAGGAGTTCTGGGAACCGGGTTGATGGAAACTTTTTTTGGTGTGTGTATAAGAAAATCAGGTAACCTAAGGAACATTTTTGTTCTACATAGTTATCTCCCCGTTTGTTACTTAAAAATAGACAGCATTTGTAGCAAAGCTGAAATTTTCGATGTTTAATTCAGGTCGTATTCGAAAACCTTTGATTTGTTACATGAAACAGTGGGATGTTGTAGTAAAAATGAAGGAAACAATTTTATTTACATGTAGCGTCTGTTCTTTCAGACATGTCGGAAAGAGCAGACAACACTAAGACGAGACAGCCAATCATCTCTTCAGTGGAAGTGTACACCAGGCTAGAACTCTTACAGGATGAGCGAAATGCTGCGAGTAATAAAAGTAATGGGCAAGGAGTAGCACAGTAGTAGTGTGAGGATAACTTAAGAATTTGGGTCTGGTGGGAGGCGAGCTAGGACAGTGTGTGCGGTTGCAGTGATCTCTTTGTTCAGATGCTTAGTGGTCAGAGAATCTGCCTAGTGAGCAGGAGACCCCGGTTCGAAACCTAGTCTGGTACAAATTTTCAAGTTTCTCCATTTAATTGAATAAAGACCACTTACAGCCAATGTTTATAATTCCTTAAGAATAGAGATCTATCATATAGTGCTAGAAAATGCCATTTTTTCAACAAAAAGGTTAAAAAACGAAAACAGCAGTACGCTGAGGTGACAATAGCCATGGTAAAGTTATATCCACAGTTACATATGGCGGTAGTATCGTATACACAATATATAAAACGGCAGTGAAGAGGCAGAGCCGTCGTTTGTGATCACGTGATTCATGTGAATGTGTTTCCGACGTAATTGTAGCCACACGACGGGAGTTAACAGACTTCGGACGCGGAATCATAGTTGGAGCTAGATGCAAGGGACATTCCATTTCGGAAATAGTTACGGAATTCAATATTTAGATATCCACAGTGACAAGAGAATACCTAATTTGAGGCATTACCTCTCACCACAAACTGCGCAATGGCTGCGTCCTGCACATAACGACCGATAGCAGCGGCCTTTGCGAAGAGTTGTAAGTGCTAACAGACAAGCATCACTGCGTGAAATAATCGCATAAAGCGTTAATGGACTCTGGCAACAAAGGCCCGACACGAGTGCCTTTGGTAACAGCACGACATCGCCTGCAGCGCCTCTCCTGAGCCTGTGAACATGTCAGTTGCACCCTAGACGACTGGACAACTGTGGTTTGGTCAGGTGAGTCCCGATTTAAATTGGTATGAACTGGTGATAGTTTCGAGTGTCATGCAGACCTCACGAAACCACTGACCCAAGTTATTCAACACGTCACCGTGTGAGTTAGTGGTGGCTCCATAATGGCATGGGCCGTGTTTACGTGGAATAGACTGGATGCTCTGTTCCAACTGAACTGATAGTTGACTGGAAATGTTAATTTTTGGCTACTTGGATTTTCGTGGACTTCATGTTCCCAAACAGCGACGGAATTTTTATGGGTGACAATCTGGTGACATCCGGACCACAGTTGTTCGCGATTGGTTTGAAGAATATTATCGACAGTTTGAGGGAATGATTTGGCAATCCAGATCGCCCGACATGAATTCCATCGAACATTTATGGGACATAGCTGAGGGGTCAGTTCATGCACAAAATCCTGCGCTGCCGATACTTTCGCAATTATGGACGGATATAGCGGTAGCATGGCTCAGTGTTTCTGCACGGACTTCCAACGACTTATTCAGTCCATGCCACGTCTAGTTGCTGAACTATGCCGGGCAAAAGGAGGTCCGACACGTTATTAGGCGGTATCCCATGACTTCTGTGACCTCAGTGTATGTCAAACGTGGCTTCAATACGTCATAGAACGTATATGAAACACGTTTGCGTGCCGGCCACGGTGGCCGTGCGGTTCTAGGCGCTGCAGTCCGGAACCGCGGGATTGCTGCGGTCGCAGGTTCGAATCCTGCCTCGGGCATGGATGTGTGTGATGTCCTTAGGTTGGTTAGGTTTAAGTAGTTCTAAGTTCTAGGGGACTGATGACCTAAGATGTTAAGTCCCATAGTGCTCAGAGCCATTTGAACCTTTTGATGAACGTTGCGTTCAGTACAAAATAATTACAGTGATTATGTGTATTTTTTTATGTTTGTGCTTGTAAACTGTACTTGCATCAGAATTAATTGCTGTCGTTACATAAGAGATCAGATGTTATGCGATCAACTAATATTTATTAATTATAAAATGCAATTTGTTTTCTGTAAGGGTGTAAAATCTTAAGGTGCTTCTAATTATGTGCAAAACAACCAAAGAATGAAAAGTCGTCTGTTCCCACTTTCTTTCGTTTGCATTCATGTATGTTTCTTTCCCTAGCAATACTACCAGTATTATGGGTATCCCCACCATTTACTACGTCGTTTATGTGGTGTACTAAAACTATCGATTCGTAGTCTTGGCAGAGCGCACCTCCACTGATAACACATCTACCATGCCGCATCGTAGAAAGAGACTACAAGGAAGATAGACGCACTAGTTACGTCGGTCCATGCTGTACGAACAGCTAACTAACTTTTACTTGGGAATAACTATGTGCGTGAGACACAGCGTCGCTGGCTAGGATTCACGACAACGGTCGCCAATTTAATCGTAATTTCTTCGGTTGTGCGTGTTGTGCTTAGAGGATGCACGACAAGAATCGTAAGGTAACAACTATTCTAGATACGCAACTGGAATGCTCGAATCCGCAGAACAGTAGTCTCACAAGGGGAGGCCGCCAATTGTGAAATTCAGATTCGATTCATACTGCGCATAATAAAAGCTCATGGCCAGAGGTGTCATGTGGCAAAGCATCAAGATGCACTTCTCAGCCGTTGTCGAAAAAACCGACAGTTAAAAGAAACGTTTGCGGTGAAATACTCTCGACGCTTAATGATTTTCTACAGCGTCGTGGCGCAGCGGTAAGCGCTGGATTTCGTAATCCGAAGGTCGCCGGATCGAGTCTCGCGCTATGCAATTTATTTTTATTATTATTTATTTTGTAATTCAAATATATATATATATAAACTATTAATGAATTGCTTATGCATATTGGTGAAGGCGGATCGCTCTCCAATTGTACCGCCTCCATTTTTCCGTTTGTTTAACAGGGTGTACCAAAGCTCTCCCGTCCGCACTGATTTTCGACGATGTTATAAGTTGCGCTAGGGACCGCATCTACCTTCTTTCGAAGTTAGCACGCAACTACGCTGTTATGCAGCGGCTCGTTTCGGCCCATTCAACATCTGTCCTTCAAGTGTAACGAGCGAGTAACGGAGTTTATATTTCATACCTGCCACAGCAAGTTTGTGTTCGTGGGGTCTCTATTCTAATTCGAACGTTTGACTTACGCTATACGTATTCGTTTCGGAATATCGTTCCTACGTCTTCCGTTAACTATACGTGGTTAACATTATGAAGACAATTAATAACCTTTGTGAAATACAACTTTGTTTGGGGAAAACAATGATGTTCGAAGTCGCCAGTTTTTCCACGACAAACGACTTTCAGCAACTTATTATATGCATAATTGTTGCAACTGATGGCCGGGAATTATATATATATATATATATATATATATATATATATATATATATATATATATATTTGAATTACAAAAAACAAATACTAAAAAATGGTTGAATGGCTCGGGATTCGATCCGGCGACCTTCGGATTACGAACCCGAGCGCTTACCGCTGCTCCACGACGCTGCAGAAAATTTCTACTCTTAGAGAGTATTTCACCGCAACGGTTTCTTTGAACTGTCGATTTTCTCGACAACGGCTGAGAAGTGCATCTTGGTGCTTTGCCACATTACACCTCTGGCCATGAGCTTTTATTATGCGCAGTATGAATCGAATCTGAATTTCACAATTGCCGGCCTCCCCTTGTCAGATGTGCTAATCGTAGATGAACAGTCATGGGAACAAGCAGTACTCTGATAGTAGCGTGGGAAGAATAATTGTTGCTGTAACAATTAATTTCTATTAAGACTGAATAAATATTTCTAATTAAACAAATATGTTTACTACGTTTCTGAACATTTAATTGCATTGTCGTGTCTTGTATTGATATCAGAGAAAAGTATAGGAGGAAGCATTTTGTGCTTGGAATAATGACTTGTCCTCTGCTAACTAAACCTAAAAAGCTGCGAAAGCATGCAGTTAGATTGAACAGTGTTAAGACAAAAGTATTCTTCCACTTTTAAAGGGCGTTGTTTATAAAATAAAGTTTAACTGATAATTAATTTCAATGCTGATGGTGATGCTTTTTCTTTAATACGATCGTACGTTTTTTTTTTTTTTCTAGATCGTTCGATAGCAATTCCTCGGGATGTCACACTCACAGGTAAGTTCAATCTCTGAATATAATCCTTGATTTCTCCATACATGCCTATCGACGCTCAGAATTTGCGTTTGATAATCATGTTCTTTCAGCAGCGTTATTGCCCAGTGAATATTTCCTGTGTGATATTTATTCCGTGCGGAACTGGGGTCCCTCTACATATTGTTGACAGTTAGAGTTGGATGCTTCTTTAAGAATCATTTATGTAGACCGGGTAACGGTTCAGCACGAATTACCTCCTTATAGCAACTGCTATAGCTTTGACTCTGTCTGTGATTTATTGAAGTTTTCAGAAATGTTCTCAGTAATTGGTTATTTGTTAGAAATCTTGAGTATATGAATAATTGCTGCTATCTGGGTTTGGAATTGTTAGGCTGTACCGTGAATGAGTTATGAGCTGGTCGACCTAAGATATACTTATCTCACTACGAAGCACGGATACCCATACTCCGCACAATTTGTGATCGTAATTCGTCCTTCCATTGTGACAGTAAGAGAAACAAAATTTCTGGGAGATGCATAAGGAGCAAAATTAGAAAAGAATACGTTCGCCGGAACAAATGTAAGTGCATGTAACGCAGTCAGTTTATATGTTATTAATTGCGGGCAGAGTTTTGTTATATTACACAACTCATCCGAACACCAGATAAAGTGGCAATGACCAGTAAAATATTGTGGGGCAGTGCAGGAACGTACATACGTTGATGAATCTAATCTATATAAATGAAAACGTGGAAGTCAAGTCGTCTGTGCGAATGCGCACAGGTTGCCCGAACTCTTATAGGAACCCCAAAGTGTGCGCGAGTAATGAGTGGATGGGCAAATATCTATTAGGTACATTACATATTTAGAGTTGTGGACGGTTGGGAATGTGGATGTCACGGGAAGCGTGCAAGGGATAAGTCCCTGCAGTGGCGCTATTCATCTGTGTCCTCGGTGGCTCAGATGCATAGAGTGTCTGCCATGTAAGCAGGAGATCCCGGGTTCGAGTCCCGGTCGCGGCACACATTTTCAGCTGTCCCCATCGAGGTATATCAACAATACCTGTTGTCCGCTGAGGGTTTCAATTAATTATCATTTATCCTAGAGAAGCTGCACGGTCTTCAGTGGTATCTGTTCTTTCGAGAACAGTTACTATCTGCAAATATATTATTGGTTTGTGATAAGACTATTACTATAGAATCTGAACTTGTTATAGTAATATAAAATAAGGCTCAGTGTCAAAGAGAGGGTGGAAGAGGAAGTGGACAGAGGGGTGGGAGGAAACTAACATAGAAAATGGGAAAGGGGAGATGGTCAGAGAGAGGGTGGAGGGGTTGATGGACAGGGAGATGGTGGAGGAGGAGGAGGTGGAGGTGGACAAAGAAAGGGGGTGGGGGAGGTGGACAGAGACGGGGGCTGGTTGGTTGGTTGTTTGGGGAAGGAGACCAGACAGCGTGGTCATCGGTCTCACCGGATTAGGGAAGGATTGGGAAGGAAGTCGGCCGTGCCCTTTCAGAGGAACCATCCCGGCATTTGCCTGGAATGATTTAGGGAAATCACGGAAAACCTAAATCAGGATGGCCGGACGCGGGATTGAACCGTCGTCCTTCAGAATGCGAGTTCAGTGTCTAACCACTGCGCCACCTCGCTCGGTAGAGACGGGGGAGAGAAGGAGATTAGGAGGTATATCCAATACGCATACGTATGAGAAACGTGTGTATTCTCTTTTCTTTCTTTTCCATTTAAGGAGACTGAGCCACAGCAAAGCTTGACCGGGTACAACTATTACTCTAATAAAAACAAGTATAGCCGTTTGAAGATGGGTGTGAAACTGGTTGCGGGAGTAAAGTAATAGTTTTCAAGTGTTTGTGTCTGGTTGCGTTGGCGATTAACAGTCCTTAATTACCGTGCAATTTGACGCACAGCGGTTAGGTTGTAGTCTCGATGCCCGCAGTTGTCGTTCGGAGTGCAGCCAGCATTTTGGCTGGTGTGCACGGTGGAGCTTTTCAGGCACCGCGCCACTCGACGCTGCCTCAGCCCTCGGTGGCCGTTTCGGCCGCCTTCCCGACCACTGTTCAGCTCCACTGCGGAGAACTTGAGAGCAGGGACGCGGAAGGGGCGGCTTAGGTTCTCATTGTGCGCAGGCGGAGAGCTGCGGCTGCGTGCGCGTGCAGTTGGATCGCCGCGAACAGCCGTAAGCGCCGTCGCCGCCGTTGTCCGCGCACCGAATCTGCATATAGAGCACCAATGCGTGCTTGCAAATTGTCCTAATTGGCGGGCCTGTCCGCTCCCTGGGTCGTTCGTGGAAGAGGGCTGTCGAGAAAGGAGGTGGAAAGCAGGGCGACTCGGAGGCGGGATAAGAAAAAGTCTTGTCTTCTCGCAGTTTCCCTTCTCTCGACTGCCTTCGCTGCCCCGCGAGTCCGCCGACTAAAGCTTTTAACTCAACGCAACAGTGAACACATTCGGATTCAAACTATCACTGCAGGCTTCAGTGGAACGACGCGTTGAAATATTTTATGCATTTCTGTTGCATGTCCTAGACGGTGTCTTAGCCCCTATATTCAGTCTTTGACAGTATCGTCGTGCTTCGAACAAGACTAACTCGAATGATTAACTTTTGTAAATAGCAAAGTGGGGATTCCGTAAAGGGTATGGCACACACATCTTCTCGGAGGGATGGCTGTACTATCAGGGACTGGGAAAGAGGCTAAGACGCAGTCTAGGATACCTAGTCGAACTTGGCATCCCATTCAGGGTTTGCCGTGGTGTTTCTTTCTCGTTCTTGAATGTAGCCAGTGCTATGTTAACGAGGCTGTAGCCTGTCGTCTGGCACTGGTGAGAATACGAGCATCTCTGCTGCCTCGAACTGAAAGCACGCAGGCTCTCCAGTCGGGACAATTTGCGTGTGAGCAGAGGCACTATACATACATCAATAAATATACATACATACATACATGCATGTATTATTGGAATGTTTCGGCTATTGGCGTCATCAGATCGCATTACACTTAGAATTTGCGAAAGTAAGTTTATTGTAATTTGCAATGAAACGTATACTGAAGTCGGGATCTGACGATCGCAACAGCTGGAACGCGTCATTAATGTTGTGAATTAAAGAAAAAAATCCATGAACAAAGCGACCTACAAATTATTATTAACAAAAGTTTATAATACAGTTTTAAAAATGGATGTTTCTCAGCAACAGTGTATTAGTTTGGGGTTGCAAATAACTCTTTCGTACATTGACCTAGGTTTCGACACATATAAGGATGTCTTCATCAGAATTACATTTTGAGAAACCGTAAAATTAAATTGTGAGAAAGCAATGGTCGGAAAACCGCAGATACGCTCAAGTCAAAAAAATAAAACAAGACACGTTCCAGGGAGCTGATGTTGTTCCTAAATAGGCACACGTGCCAAATGCTGGAACGTGTTGTATTTTATTTTTATTTTTTTTGACTTGAGCGTATCTGCTCTTAATTTGTCCATTCCTTTCTCGCAATATAGTTTTACGGTTTGAAAAAATTTCATTCTGATGAAGACATCCATAGAGATGACGAAACATAGGTCAGTGAACCAAACAGTTATTTGCAACCGGTTGGCTGCATAATCCTATGTTTAAAGTTCATAATGATCACAAACACATTTTAAGAATATATTTCCTCCATTAACAATGAGAAGATGTAGATAAATACTGAATAATGATACCGGAATTCACTCCTTTGCTATGTGCTATTTTCTAATTAAATAGAGTGACTGTCTACGTGAGCTAGTAACGGATTCCCAATAGAGACGAGGTAGGTGTGTTCGCATCTCCATCTACACTCCACAGCGATAGTGGACTTTTTCGTCGTACTTTTGGCATTTCTTTGGCACGCAGCTAACAGAGAGAGAGGGGGGGGGTGCTTCTGTAAAGTGTTTGACTGTTGGTTGGTTTGGGGAAGGAGACCAGACAGCGTGGTCATCGGTCTCATCGGATTATGGAAGGATTGGGAAGGAAGTCGGCCGTGCCCTTTCAGAGGAACCATCCCGACATTTGCCTGGAGTGATTTAGGGAAATCACGGAAAACCTAAATCAGGATGGCCGGACGCGGGATTGAACCGTCGTCCTCCCGAATGCGAGTCCAGTGTCTAACCACTGCGCCACCCCGCTCGGTAGTGTTTGACTGTATGAAAAGGAATGCCTGATGTCTTCACCCTGTGCTCTCGGGCGAGCAGAACGACCTCAACCATATGACCCTTTGTTTGCTTCTGCGTTTCCAAGATACGCACAGTTTACCACAGAAACCACACTTTAAGTATTCGAAGGTGTAAGGCTAAATTAGACCGCAGTTATCGCAATGTATTGTTTTTTATTTCTCATATTACAGACGGACTGCGTCAGCGGTACATGTCTCATTTAAAGAATAATAAATCGAAGTGTGGTAATACTAAGAGCGTATTCTACTCCCTACATGCTCTGACGGCCATTAGTTCCATTCAAACTTCATAGGAAATCTGGTAGGCTCCTAGAACCAACTCTGAATCCGATTCGTGCTATTCTTGAGCGACACTGACAATGGAACACACACGAATAATTTTCGGACGTTCCTTAGGAACAGCCGCGGTGGTAGTGGTTGCTGCGTAGAGAAACGATGTGTGAGACTTTGTGCGATCCGGCGCCCGCAAGACAGGATCAGACCGATTTTATGAGCCGAAGATAGAATTAGATATTCGTGCGTGTTTCTGCTGATAACTGGAGACTCTTCATGCAGTACGTAGTCACATAAGCCCTCTTATCAAGCTTCTAGTAACTGTACGTAAGTACTAAACCCTCATATTTCTGTTAACACAGTACCTAGAGTGCACATATGTTTCACAAAATGGTTCAAATGGCTCTGAGCACTATGGGACTTAACATCTTAGGTCATCAGTCCCCTAGAACTTAGAACTACTTAAACCTAACTAACCTAAGGACATCACACACATCCATGCCCGAGGCAGGATTTGAACCTGCGACCGTAGCAGTCCCGCGGTTCCGGACTGCAGCGCCTAGAACCGCAAGACCACCGCGGCCGGCTATGTTTCACATACGACTTGTAGAAAGAACCAGATTCATTCTGTCAATTCAGGGAATCTAGTTGTCAGCTCGAAGGAGACCATTTGGTGCACTGTGAAACTTTTGTTTTCTTGTGCTTCTCCGTGTGTATCTCATATAGAATCGAGATTTTGTAGCAAGTCCACAACCTGTGGGTTCACCACTAGTGTTCACTTTAAATTAGCTTTTTTCGGGTGTGGTCTGTACGACCGTTCACTGACATCTTTACTGCGGCATAAACCCGGAGTCGTTTAATGTAACAGCTAATTGGCTGGATTCGAGACCGCGCATTTCGTTATGTCAAAGCTTTCGCTCGTCATCAGAAGCGATTTCATAATAGCACACCAGCAGTGCCACACTCAAAAGGGGGAGAGGGGTCGGTGGTCGGGGTGACGGGGCAGTTTGGACACCAGATACAATGAAAATTTTCTAGTGCCAAAATCCCTGAACTTTATTTCCTACTCCAAGTTTTTCTTTTGTTTGCTCAACGTAGATACTGAATGACGAAGACGATGGCTACAACTCTCTCTCAATCCCTTCTCAACCACTGCTTCCTTTTCAAGCTCTTACAACTGCCGTTAGGATTTTGTACGAGTTGTAAATAGCCTTCCGCTCTCTGTATTTTACCCCTTCTACATGCAGAATTTCAGAGCAATATAAACATATAATTTTCGTAACGCAATTTCCCGACAACAGCTCGTGGAGCGTCAGCATTATTACAGAATTGTACCACATGCGCGTCGCTTAGACCAGAAGGACGCTGTAGCTACTGGTAGCAATAAAAACTACGAGCACGTTTTGAAACCGTTGTGTCAGTTCTTTTATATTGGCGGTGGATCTCACCTAACAGGCTGTTTAGTTCTAGTATAAATTGCAGTAGCATTCGAAACAACAAACATTGTTTTCTGTATTCTCGAAGTTGTCAGGATTCACGAACAATTTACTTCCTGAGTGACATTTTCTGTTAAAGAACGGCGTAAGTAAAGTGACATAATTTACACTGTATTCAGCATAGGGCCATTGATAGCCATTTTTGGTCCTTTTTTTGTAACAGGAACTAAAAGCCTTAAAAGCGATAGGCAATAAAGCTGGTTCTGTGGAGCGCTGTTCCCGCACGTGCTCGGCTCCGTTGTGTCAGTCTCTGCTATCGGCCAGATCGGAGCCCGCTCGGCGCCGCGCCTGGGCGCAGTCGATAATATCGCCGAAATTAGGTGCGAGTGCGCAGTATCTGTTTCCGTGTTGCGCGCTACGCTGCGTGGCGCTTCAGTTAATTGGCAGCCCTGGCTCTGTAAACACGGCCGGCCGACCGGTAATGAAATTGAAGCGAGCTTCCGCGGGCCGGTCCGACTGCCGCCCACCGCTGACGCGCCTCTTCCCGCGTCCACCCGGTGCGCCGCTTTGTTGTCGGCGTGTTGAGGCCCGAGCTAATTACGCTGCTCCCTTCCTCTGCGAATTATGGGCCTTAAGTTGAAGAATATGCCTCTGATGAGAACGTTGTCAACCACAAGTCGACGGTTGTTCACGGCGCGATTAAAGGCGTACTTACTGTAAACAAAAACATAATGGCGCTGTCTAAGGACAGTACGCTATACACCCGTTCCTTGTGTCAACGAGGAGAGCGTTAGAGACTCGCGCTAACCTTGATTTTACGAGAATTGTGTTGATGATACACTGTTGGCTATGGGAAAGCATGTGGAAGAACATACAGGTACATATATACTTTGCACGTCACTTTACATTGCGTAACGTAAGAAATTCCTATTTTCGCTCGCGCGTGTGGCGACAGAGTAACAACATGGGTTTGACAAAAAGTAAGGATAACACTGTTCTAAGTAATACCAGACGTTATTGACACGTTCACCGCATTATATATTCTCATTATAATCACCTCGCATCTCGATCACCTTCCACCACACAGACGGAAGGCGTCGTACGCCATCAGCGCGTTTATCTGCGTCTGTGTCTCGCGACGACCACCCTATGGTATGTATGATGTCTTGTCTGGCGTTGTAACGCATGCCAAGAAGAGGTTCCTTCATTTTCGCGAATAGGTCGTAAGAGCACGGACTCGTATCGGGTGAAGAGGATGTATGTTCCAGTATTTCCCAATCCGACGTACGCAGGAGCTTCTGCACGGGGTTCGCAATGCAGTATCGTGCACTGTTCGGAAGATGATGGGATGCACTGCCATAAGGCGCCGTCACTTTCTTCTCAGTGATGTCGAAAGAAATTGTTGTAGTAGACTGCAGTGACCGTCTGCCACTGTGGTACAACGTGTGTCATTATTAACCCGTGGATATCGTAGGCTACAAAACCAACACTTTGATACCAGATGTTTCATGGCGCACGTTCTGTGAGCGAGGAAAACCAAGGCGTTTCTATTCATGGAGTGCCGCTTTATCGTGGTTCGTATGACCGAGCCCAAGTTTCCTCCATAGTGACGATCTTTCTAAGGAAGTCTTTACCAACCCTGTGGTAGTGATGACAAATTCCTTTGCAAGTGCATAAGGATACTACTGCTGCACCACGCCGACTGCATGCGATATCCAACGCGCTGTAATTCTGCGGAACCAAACAGTATCGTGCAAAGTGTGGAGCACTGTTTTGTGGTACACGCCTTCCTCTGCGGCTAACTCATGCGCAGTCCATGCGCAGTCCATGGGCAGTCCACATCTGAGAGGGAGGCGAAGACCTCAGCTGCCATGTTTCCAGTGGGGGATTCGTCCCGAACGAGGCCAATCTTTAATGATATCCCTGCCATCCTGAAACACTTTCACTCATCTCTTCACCGTACGACATGGCAATGCTGCATCGCCACGCGCTTCACGAAGTCCCTAGAAACCTTGTTAAGCGCTTGGGCCATGTACCATTCAAGCACGTAGTTCGTGTTTGCTAAACATACTGTTAGGGTGCCGGATTTGGGCTCCCCCTCTTTCAGGCAGTACACACCGCAACTGACTCAAACACAGCCGTTGCCGCTCGCTGCACTACTTCTACTGACCTTCTGCTGTCAGCAACAGGCAGCGTGCATGTCATTTGACGCACATCCTTCATGTTAAGGCAGTGTTGCCATTACATCTTATGCATCCCTCGTATATACGAGTGCCCCTGGACACATGCTAATTTCTTACCTTACTCTCTCGTTCCCTTCGCGAGCTATAGGGTGGTGGCATCTCTGTTGTCGCACAGTCTTCTTCTACAAGGGGCTTTCTGTGATTTACACTTGATTTATTTTATCATTCATTGAGTGCTGCCTGATGCATGATTGCAGTTGTAATATGTAGTACTTTGGTCTACCCGTAGGTGGCAGGACAATCACCAGAAGTGTCATCCCGACATCTACATCTACATCGATACATCCTCCAGCCACCCTACTGTGCATGTCATCCCTCCACAGTACATCCTATTTTCCTAACTTGTATCACTACGTGACCGGACAACATATAGAGTAATCAAAAGGCCGGCCGCGGTGGTCTAGCGGTTCTAGGCGCTCAGTCCGGAACCGCGCGACTGCTACGGTCGCAGGTTCGAATCCTGCCTCGGGCATGGATGTGTGTGATGTCCTTAGGTTAGTTAGGTTTAAGTAGTTCTAAGTTCTAGGGGACTGATGACCACAGATGTTAAGTCCCATAGTGCTCAGAGCCATTTGAACCATTTTTTGTAATCAAAAACGACAGCGCTGGACGGCATGGTTTCTGTGGAATGAGAGTGCAAACACCGCGGTTACGCAGAGGCGACTGGTGTCACATGTACTACTGGGAGGACGGCTGGAAAAGTGGCCGCACATTAACGGAGAAAGAAACTTGTTCTGGAAGAAAAGTCACTGTGGTAACACCAGTCAACATTTCAAGAATGCATAAGCATATTCAGGAGAACAGGTTGGCCGAGCAAGGTGGCACATTGTCTAGAACACTGGACTCGCACTCTGGAGGATCATGAGGATCACTGTTCAACTACGTGTACTGATTTCCCTAAATCGCTCCAGGCATGTATCCGGATGCTTCCTTTCAAAGCACACGGCATATTTCCTCCCCTATCCTTGACACAATCCGAGCTTGTGCTTCGTCTCTAATGATATTGATGTCGACGTGACATTAAACCCAATCTTCCTTCCTTCCTTCCTTCGATAACAGGTGCATCAGTGTTACGGAACTGGAGGCGGCTACAGCATTTGCGAGAAGCATTCTGCTGTGCATAGGGCAGAACACCTTAAGCTTTGCAAGGTGTCCGCGAGGTGTGTCGAAAAATCCCTGAATGCAGCACAAACACAGCAGCAGAAGGACGTTGGAAGTGATCTCCTTCAACACCACAACCAGGATCCTGAACGTTTCATGTCCAAACTCGTGACTGGCGACGAGACTTGTTAGCTGACGTATGTTTTGACTGAATACATACTTCAAAACGTGTAACATATTTGTGGATATCATTGAGTAGTTGTCAAATGTTTTATGCTACTGTATTCCTGGAGTCGACTTTTTGCAATCCAGGCCTTTTCTCACGTAGTTTTCCATCAATTTCGTGCACAATATTTACGCAGTATTCACCAGTTATCTTCACTTTAAAGAGAAATTAACAAGAAGAATGTATTTTTCATAAAAGAAATACCAGTACCATGGTATGATGTGTATTTGTAATGTACGCCGTCCTCTTCAAGATAAGATCGGCTACGTTGTATTTCAGCCCACCGTTTCTTAACTGTTTTTAACAATGGACCAGACTCATTATGAACTTTCATTTAGAATGAATTTATGTTGGCTCTAGATTGGCCAAAACTAAGAAATTCGTGACAACACGGTATTTTAATTTAACCATACGCATGACAGACATACAGCAGCGCAACTTTAAGCATCCGTGTAAGCGAAGTATTTCGCAGAGCCAATCGCCGCGTGCTTCCGTTATTGCGCATAGTGTACCAATACCATACATACAAAATTCTGCAGTGAAAACTCTTCATATTATTTTTGCATATTAATGTCGCAAACTTCTTGGTTTGCATGTGTGTAAGTCATCACTCATTAATATTGCTTCAATGAATCATGTTAAAATACCATACTATGTAAAGAAAATAATAAAAGAAAATAAAAAAGACAACTCGCATTTGAGACGTTAGTGGCAGAGATTTCCTACTACTGTACGTGTCCCAGAATGTAGTTTGCTTTGAAATGATAATGTAACGTCTTCTACTTATTGACGTCGAGAGAGTACGCGTGTCGCTTATTCTCCTCTCTTCTCTTCACTAATGGCGCCATAAGAGGCTTCAATTAATGCGGTAATTGCCGCGCTCGCTCTAATTGAAATTTCAGACGCATATCTCTCTGTTTGAATAGTGTCAGAGACGCAAACAGAACGGAGTGCCCTTTAAATTCTGCGCATTTTGTCCGCGTATTTTACGTCAAGCACACCGAAGATAATTATGACGTCTTTGGAAAACATATCATGCGATACTTACGTAATAGTTTTATTTTTCTTTTCTAAAGAAAGGAAGAAAATTTACCGCAAATATGCTACAGTTTCATGACCCACCGCATGATCAGCATTAAATGTGTATTGCGTTTGATTAAAGTCAAAGATAGTATAGAAACAGAAAATAATAATTTAATTCAGAGATGCCTGTTAATCTAAAAGACACTGATTTAGGGTGTCTTGTTGGGGTACGGGGGAATGAGGGAGGGGTGGAGTGAGATTTGTATGTAACGGTCAGCAGTTATTTTTTGTTGAATTTACAGTCAATTCTCCTCTTTACCACAATCTTTCTGGTACCCCTTCCACTTCTTAATGTTGCTGTATTTGGTCTCTAACTAGTTTGAACTTGTAGCGGCAACATCATTGTGATAATGAAAGTGCTTTTTTAAAAATGATAGCGGCACGTTGTTCAATGAAAGCAAATGTTAATGTTAAAGCTGTTAATTACTCAGGTCCAAGGACAGATTTGTGCTCTGGTCGTTACAATCTTCGGACTAAGGAAGGTTAGAGTTCATGGTTTCATCGACGAAAAAGTCATTCAAGATTGAGCAGAGATACTTCTGGAGAGGGCAGGGGCAGGAAGCGGACTGTTGAAGGAAGCATCCCAACAGTGGCTTGCTTAAATCAATGCAAGTAACGGTCGGGATGCTTCCTTCAACAGTCCGCTTCCTGTCTCTACCTTCTCCAGAAGAATCTGTGCCTTGATTTAAGCAAGCGACTGAAACTCTAAGGTAGAGATACCGAACTGTGATTTTACCTCTCCTCCTACAGTAAGATTCCTGTCCCTTTACCATTGCTCCTACCTTTCTCCGTTATTAAAAACTTCAACTCCTTACATTTCTGCTTGCTTCGTAAACGAATCACTAATTGTTCTGAAAGGAGTAGCTCCCACCATAGGAATGGTATGTCGTTAATTGTATCTTACACAAGTACAGTAGAAAATTATTCTTTGCGTATTTTTTTGACTGGTGATGGTCTGGTGTTTGAATAGACATTTTATCGTATCGAGTCAATAGTGTCGGCTCTGTTCGTTTCGTATGTTTTGTCAACGTGAGAAGAAGGAGATTTCTAGGATTTTGTTACCATGTTAGTGATAGAGTGAAATCATTTCGCCCGCCTCTGTGGCCGAGCCGTTCTAAGCGCTTCAGTCCGGAACCTCGCTGCTGCAACGGTCGCTGGTTCGAATCCTGCCTCGGGCATGGATGTGTGTGATGTCCTTAGGTTAGTTAGGTTTAAGTAGCTCTAAGTCTAGGGTATTGATGACCTCAGACGTTAAGTCCCATAGTGCTTAGAGCCATTCGAACTACGTTGAAAGCATTTCCTGATAACGTTGTCTTGTGTAGATAGTGGTACGGGGCATACAGGAATATTTGCATCACGCTGTCCTAGCAGGTGGTGAGAGCGCTTGGCGGGTAATTGTTTGAATAGGACCCAAGTCCGGATATTTAATAGTTCCCGTGGTACTGGAACAATATATAAAGCGATATATCTACAGTCCTCTGATCGTTGGGTGACAGTATTTGTAATTTACTGTAAATCTGATTATTAATACGTTTGTTACTTCAAAAATGGCTCTGAGCACTATGGGACTTAACTACTGAGGTCATCAGTCCCCTAGAACTTAGAACTACTTAAACGTAACTAACCTAAGGACATCACACACATCCATGCCCGAGGCAGGATTCGAACCTGCGACCTTAGCGGTCACACGGTTCCAAACTGATGCGCTTAGAACCGCACGGCCACACCGGCCGGCTCGTTTGTTACTAATTGTAAGTAATGTGGAAACAAAACTCAGTGCTAACGGCAGTTGTAGTAGTAGTGAAAACGAGTTGTGGAAATCCACACACCTCGTGCGAAAAGTGGCATGTGGATGTTGTACGTATCGCCTGTGTCTTCATACTGCACTTCGTCAGCACCGAAGTTAACTGGTAATCTACCGTGTCCTATTCAAATGAACACTCAGAAACCTACCTTAAGACATCTAGGAAAATCTTTTAGAAAAACTACACTTGGAAACCAGACGAGTACTTGGACCACCATCCTCCCAGATGCGAGTCTAGCTAGTATCGTATCACCGTCCCATCTTGGTCGGTCCTCCTGGTGGAATCACCTCTGCACGTCGTAGAGGTTGTATCACATCGAGCAGTACTACTCAAAGACTTCCACTGGGTCACTGATGACATTACAGAGCCCTTCGTCGATGGTGGCGTTCAGTTTCTGAATTGGATTTAATGACGTCACGCAGTGCCATTACATGTGCATTATGTTACTGATCTCCATCACCGGTTGTGTTTACTATCCAGAATTCTATATGCGCAACTGTTCGCATCTTTTGGAATGTTCTTGATTGTTACTTCTTGTCCGAGAAGAAAGCAATGGATAGTGTTCATCCTGTGCCTGTTTGTGTATTCGCCTAAAGCACATCTAATTGTCTTCATAGACTGCTGTCTGTCAGAGTGTAAGAGATCTTTCACTAGACATCGTCAATCATTTGTGAACAGCGGCGCGACGATTGTTGCAACATCTGGGAATGGAATGATCGTGCTCATGGAATCGAGGAGACGTCTCATTTCACCTTCTTCCACGACAGACGGTCGTTTTTCACGGAGATCTTTGCTATGGGAATTTGGAGCTTGTAAATCTTACTCTTAATAATGAATTATTAAGGAGGTAGTATCGTTATGGAACAGATCTGACAAAGGCTGGGTTTTGAACGACTCATAGTCACTTAGAAACAGATGTTTTGTTTCGAAATAGTTCACGGGTGATTTACCGGATGTCAGTGACCAATGATGGCAAAGTGGTCGTTTGCCGAAAAAAAATGTTCAAATGTGTGTGAAATCTTATGGGACTTAACTGTTAAGGTCATCAGCCCCTAAGCTTACACACTACTTGACCTAAATTATCCTAAGGACAAACACACACACCCATGCCCGAGGGAGGAATCGAACCTCCGCCGGGACCAGACGCACAGTCTATGACTGCAGCGCCCGAGACCGCTCGGCTAATCCCGCGCGGCCACGTTTGCCGATATGTTCTGCCCGTTAAGCTTTGACATTCCGCAGTTCATCCGTGAACTATTTCGACATGAATTACACAGGCAAAAGCTGAACAATCACAGACGTTTTGTCGTTGTCACCAAGCGAGGTTGACCTAACGTTCCGCCCAGAGGCTGTTCAAATCCTCGTGAGCCCATTCATATTTAGGTTTTCCTCTGTAGATTAAGTCTAATGTCGGAAAGGTTGCTTTGAAGAGTACAAAGCCTTTTCACTACCGCATCATTGCCCAATCAGAAACTGTGCTGCCTCTAATGACATCCGTCGACGTGACGTTAAGCCTTAATATTCTTTCAGGTTACTGAAGTTAAAATAGTTTTTGTATCACTCGTGATCAGACAGGCGACAGCGTCTTGAATTCAGACCGATATAGTCACCTGTGTGTACTCGCCCAAATGTAAACTATGTCCTCTGCAGCCATGTGCTATTCAGCAGCACCTCGGTATCTCTTTTCTCTTTTGGTCTTAATTGACTCGGCCTGTTAGTCTCGTGGGAACATCGTGGAATTCGAGCATAAGTCTAAAGACCATAGCATAGTATCGGAACAGCAAATAGAACGATGAGAACCGAGTAACACATTCTAACTGTAGATCTGAATGAGGAAAGACAACTGTCCTTACCTGATGGTTGCGAGCAGTCACTCCAGACATTCAGGAGCGTAACAGCGCAGCGAGAATATTTTCTCTCCGCTAAAGGACTGTCTCTAAAGTTTCGTGGAGGGAAATGCTAATTAAATTTCTAACAGTTCTCTCTCTCTCTCTCTCTCTCTCTCTCTCTCTCTCTCTTCCTCTTGCGACCACGAATTTAATTAGCGTGGAAGCTACTCGCTGACAGTGAAACAGCAAAGCTCTCTGTTGCTTTCTGTGGCAGCAAGTGCGAGTACTGATTATTTTTAAAGCCGAAGTGGCTGCCGGTCGCGGTCTAATTCCTTAATTGAAACGCCCACTGCCGTTTCGGTCTTTACCTCACAGTGGCTTCCGCCGTGATTAAAGTCCTTGTTCTAGTGGACGTCTATATCGGTTATCAACTGGGGCCGACCTTTTCAGAGACCAATGGATCACAACGGTAGTAGTTCACTTCAAATACGGCCAATACTTACATTTACTACGCTCTCAACTCTCTGCAGTGCATGGTACGATGACTTGCATAGTAGAAGATCATTGCACATCGGACAAAAAATTGGCACCAGCAGGAGACATCACATTAATCCCCTGTAAGACTGCCTCTAGCGTTGATAATGACCTTACATCTTCGAGGCAAGGAGTTCTTAAACTTTTTTCAGGCGCGCTGTATCCACCTGAAGCCACTCATTGATGAAGTACCAAACTGCGGGTATGTTGATAGCCACGTTACACCCGCTGTTCCAAATAGTGCCAGATATTTTATATGAGCTTAACAGTAGGCGATATAGCAGCTAGTCGAGGGGCGGTCGAATGCCTGAGTCTTCGTCAAACGAAGGAAGGTGACCATGCAGCACTGTGAACACGGCTGTCGTGACCTGGGAAGACGGAAGTGTTCACAGTAGGCTGATTATGAAGATGTTGAAGAAAGAGCAACACTTAGTCACAGATAACGTTGAAATAAATATTGTGGTTAAATTTCACGGTAATCAAAATGAATCGACCCAAGTCATGCTACGCAGAACACTCGCGAAGCATCACAGAACCACCTTTGGCCTGAATTGAAGCCTCCATACACCGCAAGTTAATCGCCTCATTGGGCCGTTGATGCGCTGTACGCCTTCCATCATTTGAAAAGAAGGACAGTGGCAACACACTGAACCATACTATAACGGCCAGTCAGTACTGTCGATTTTCTGTGTTGTGTGGCCCAGCGAAGACATGCAGCTTATGTACCGCTGTGAGTAATGACCTTCTGCAAGGTAGCCGACTCCAACTGTCCATTGCATGCAGTCTCCTTCGCAGCGTTAGCTCAGAAACTGCCGAGATGAGTCAACCTTCACTGACACTACAAATTCCAGTTGCGTTAGAAACGGATTGTCTGCTGTCCTTTTAGTTTACGATCACTGTTCTCGCGCCGTGTTATATGACTGCGAGTGGTATAAGATTTCTTGAAGACGTATTGGACAGTTCTAGTTGATACACTGTCGAGTGACATTAATGCGACCAACTGTCAAAAGCCTGCATAGCCGCCTTTTTCAGTGCCGATCGCTGCGAGACGCGCAGCAAGAGTGTCAGAGAGGTTCTGGGAGGTACTGACACGGTCGGGGAGCCTTGTAGACGCCAGCCGAGCCACGTTTCTCGATTGAGGATCCATAGCGTGAACAGCCTGTCGAAGTTGTCTCATTGATTCTTGATTGGGCTTAAATCCGTGTAGTTTGGTGCCGAGGGAGTTCGATATACTGATCCCAGTGCTCTTCGAACCATACGCGTGCACTACAAGCTGTGTGAGACGTTGCAGTATATTGATGGTAGATGACATCGTGCCCAGGAAAACTAAACTGCATGTTGGGGTGTACACGGTCCTCAGGGATAGACGCATGCTTTCGTTGATCCATTCTGTCTTCCAGAATAACAATATTACTCAGGGAATGCCACGAGGACATTCACCAGACTGTAACGCTTCCTTCTCCGGCCAGCACCCTTGCCACTACTGTTGATGGGTGTTTTCTTTCAGACGTTTCACGCCGTAGACGCCAACGACGATCTGTTCGATGTAGCATAAAAGAAAGAGAACCTGCCGCTACTCAGTAGCCATCTAGTTGCGGCATTGGCGTGCAAATCCAGCCTACGTCGCCGATGAACAGCAACCAGCATGAGTGCGTGAACCAAGCGCCTGCTGCGGACGCACATACGCAGCTACGTTCGCTGAACGGTCGTTGAGAAGGGTGTTGTAGCTCCTTGGTTTGTCTGGATGATCAGTTGCTTAGCGGTTGCGCACCTGTTCGCCCTACACATCTCCACAGCAGTCGTTTACTCCTGTCGTCTGTGGCCAGTGGTGCCTGACGGTTGTCTCGTGCCATTTTGTCATGCACGGTGTACTTTAACCACCGCGTGGCGCTAAAGGACTTGGCTGTTTCGGGAAGGCTTGCACCCTTGGCTCGAAAGCCACTGATCATGCCCTTTTGGACGTAAGATAAATCGCTCCGTTTCCGCATTACTGTTTTTCGCGTCCTCCACAACACCATTTATATACCCTCCACTGCTAGTGCTGCTACCTGCCGTCTGTGAGTCGTTATTGCACGTTGACGTCGGACATCGGCGGTGGTCACATAGATGATATTGTATCCTGTATAACAACAAATCCGGTTATTTCGTTCACATTGTGGTCAAGTGACCCCGTAGGACGACAGCTCCTCTTTGCCTTTCTGTCACGTCTTGATATAGTGTCTTCTTTCTGCGCTGTTTGCATACAATTGAATAGCGCACGTATACACCGCGTAACAACCATGACTTGGTATGAATTACAGCATGACCACTTAGTTCCAGTGCTCTACCATCAAGAGCTCTTAAAAAAAATCTTTCTTGTCGAGCTGCGAACGTAGCGAACAGTTTTGTAGTACTAACAACCTGATTGTACCTAGAGGCGATAAAAGTCATTGCATTCCTCCTAATGTGGTGTCGGAACTCCTCTTGCTCGGCATAGTGCAGCAGCTCGACGTGACACGGACTCATCAAGTCGTTGGAAGTCCCCTGGAGGAATATTGAGCCATATTACCTCTCTAGCCGCCCGTAATTGCGAAAATGCCGGTTCAAGATTTTGTGCACGAACCGACCTCTCGATTATGTCCCATAAACGTTCCGTGGGATTCGTGTCTGGCGATCTGTATGGCCAAATCATTGGGCCGAATTGTCCTGACCGTGCTTCAAACCAATCACAAACCATTGCGGTCCAGTAAGATGGTGCATTGTCATCCATGAAACTATCACCGTTGTTTGGGAACATGAAGTCAATGAACGGCTGCAAATGGTCTCCAAGTAGCCGAACATAACGGAGACCCAGTCTATTGCATGTAGACACAGCCTACACCGTTGTGGAGCCATCACCAGCTTGCACAGTGCCTTGTTTACAACTTGTGACCATGGCTTCATGGTTTCTGCGCCAGATTCGAACCCTACCATCAGCTCTTACCAACTGAAACCGGACTCATCTGACGACGTTACGATTTTCCAGTCGTCTACGGTCCAGCTGTTACGGTCACGAGCCCAGGAGAGGCTCTGCAGGTGATGTGCTGTAGCAAAGGCAATCGTGTCTATCTTCTGCTGCAATAGCCGATTAATGCCAAATTTCACTGCGCTGTCGTAACGGGCACGTTCGTCGTACGTGCTACTTGATTTCTGCGGGTGTTTCACGCAGTGTTGTTTGTCTGATAGCACTGACTATTCTACGCAAACGCAACTGCTCTCGGTCGGTGAGGGCCGTCGGCCACTGCGTTGTCCGTGGTGAGAGGTAATATCTGAGATGTGATATTCTCGGCACACTCTTGACACTGTGGATCTCGGAATATTGAATTCCCTAACGATATCCGAAATGAATTGTCCCTTGCGTCTTGCTCCAACTACCATTTTAGCGTTCAGTTAATTCTCGTCGTGTTCCCATACTGCCTTCGGAAATCTTTTCACATCACTCGGCTGAGCACAGATGACATTTCCCCCAATGCACTGCACTTTTATAGCCTGTGTACGCGATACTCAGCTCGTGGTCTTACGGTATCGTTCTCGAGTTCCCTGGTTCGATTCCCGGCGGGGTCAGGAATATTTCCTGTCTCGAGATGACTGGGTGTTGTTGTGTCGTCTTCATCGTCATCATTCATCCCCATTACGGTCGGAGGAAGGCAATGGAAAACCACCTCCGCTAGGACCTTGCCTAGTAAGCGGTGCGTGTCTCCTGCATCGTCCCCTACGCTCCTCGGAGTATGGGACATCATCATCATCATCATCACGCGATACTACCCCAACCTGTATTTGTGCATATCGCTGTCGCATTAGTTTTTCGACTTCGGTGTATGTCAGGTGTCTGCTCACGGTGTAGGGAACACGTGTTTAATTATAAGCTGCGCATCTACATAGGAAATGCTGAGTTATGAGCAGCATGTGTGCGGGACTACGGTAGCGAGAGTCAGTTTGCGGCGCGCGGCGGAACCCTTCGCCACGCCGCGCAGCGCGGGCTTGGCTGGCCGGCGGCTGTTTGCAGAGCGGGGCGCAGCGTCTGTGCCCTGCCGTGTAAGACAGGCGGAGGCGCAGGCGGCGGCTGCGGCGGCGCTGGTGGCGGGCGGTTTTAATCACGCGCGCCGCCATACAAATCCGCGGCTCCCGCCCGCCACCCCCGCCCTCGGCGCTGGCTGCGCGGCGCTGCGCGAGCTCGAGATTGTGTTTACCCAGCCCCGTCTCCCAGGTGGAGCAGCAGACTGCCTGTCAGCGCTCACTGCCGGCCCAGCACTTGCCGACACTTTCAGAAACTTGCCAGGCTTGCACTGCTCGTTCCCACCTTCTGTGTGTTTTTAGTTCTACGAGGCTTATTCTAAATGTAACAGCCGTTTGATCGTAAAAATTAATATCAGTTAGAAAAAAAAAAGTTTCATACGTATCTGCACGTTTAAGACAGATAGAGCTGAGCCTATGTCGACGAGAGACCCCGATCGGCGCTTGTACGAGGGACGTTCAATACGTAATATAAGACTTTTTTTTATCGCCCATCCTCGGCTAGAATGCGGAATTTAATGTGGGACATCGTCAATATTCCTGCTACAGCCTCCGTCCTGTCATGGAGTTCCGACAGATGGCGCTGCTAAACGTCTGTAACGGAGATGCGTTCCAAGCAGAGAGCTCTCACTGCTTTTGGTGGAAAAGCAGGGCATCACAGATATTCGTAGGTGCTTGCAGAATGTCTGAACAAAAGCATGGTGAGCCGTTGGGAGAGACGCCTGTCGTCATCGCAGCAATGTCGCGCAAACCTGTCCGATCTCCAGCGTGCCAGCCGGCCCACACAGCTGTGATCCCTCCAGTGTTGGAACATGTGGACAATCTCATTCGATGTGATCGACAGATCACAGACAGACACCTGCTGCACAACTGGACGTCTCTGTTGTCAGTGCTGACACAGTTGGCCATCACTGGGTATTGAAGGTGTGTGCCTGCTGTGTTCAATTGGTTCAAATGGCTCTGAGCACTATGGGACTTAACATCTATGGTCATCAGTCCCCTAGAACTTAGAACTACTTAAACCTAACTAACCTAAGGACATCACACAACACCCAGTTGCTGTGTTCCTCACCGCCTAGGTGAATACCATAAAGAGCAGTGAAGGAGCATCTGTGCAGCGTTGCTTGAATGTTAAGAGGCTGATTGTGACTTTTTTTTTTTTTTTTTTTTTTTTTTTTTGGTCGAAGATCGTCACAGGGAATGAAACATGGGTTCATCACTTCAAACCCGAAACAAACGGCAATCCACGGACTGGCGCCACACCACCACTCCTCAGAAGAAAAAGTTCAAAGCCGCCCCCTCAGCTGGTAAAGTCATAGCAACGATGTTCTGAGACTCTGAAGGGGTTATTCTGTTTAATGTCCTCCCTCATGGTGCAACGATCAACTCTGAAGTGTACTGTGATACCCTTAGGAAAGTGAGAAACTATTTCAGTGTCTTGCACGCCACAAGAGTGCAAAAAAATTTCTCGTTCTTCATGGCAAGGCAACGCGTCACACAAGTCTGCACACCCGAGAGGACCTCACAGAACTTCGTTGGACTGGTCCTCCGCATGCACCCTACACGTCGGTCTCGCACCTTCCGACTTCCATCCGTTTGGCCCAATGAACGATGCACTCTGCAGGAAGATGTACCTACATAATGGAAGGTTGTTGATACAACAAGACGTTTTTCCGATGTCGATCAGCAGTGTGGCATAATGCTTTCATACAGGCCCTCCCAGTAAGATGGGGCAAGTCCGTCATATTGAACGAAGATTTTGTTTAAAAGTTTTGTAGCCAAAAGAGTTGGGAGTAATATGGCGTATTGGAGTCCTGAATAAAACCAAGCTTCTTACCGAAAAAATAGTTGTATTACTTATTGGCCGCCCCACGCGTTTTCCGTACACTTGGTCACAAAAAACGACTGCATACAATTTGAAAAGTTTGGAGGGATGTCAGCGGCACTGTAGCGCTTAGTGTGTTTACTAAGCACAAAATCGGGCTTTAATAAGTGTGCACTGTATACTTCCGCCGTCTTTAGTATGGATAGGGACTGTGATTGCTGTGTTCGGATGCAAGCTGAATTGGTGACCCGTGGCTCACACTCCAGGCATTGCTGGCTTTAGAAATATAGCTTCAGGCCGTTGCCAATGACCGTCACTGGAGAGAGAGAGAGAGAGAGAGAGATGGGGGGGGGGGTTGGACTCGGACCCAAAGGACGAGGTGCACGTCCCACGTGTCCCCCGATCGGTCCACCACAGTGACCACCCCTGATGCTGCCCGTACTCAAGTTGATCTCTCATCTTTTTCGAGTGAAAGATAGTTTCAGCGTGTGGCAGGCACTGAAACATTTTCCGGGGACAGATCGAAAGGCCTCAGCATTTTGCCTGACAAACTGATTTCAGGCTCTGGCTATAACTGACAAAAATCCTGAGCCAGATGCAGTAGCTTTTCCTGTTTCAGGGGAAGTATCTGAGCATGCAAGATTCGAACAGTCACAGAACGTGTGATTACTGGTAGTCGGGAGCTCTAATACGAGGGTTGGAACTTTAATAGTGGCAACTATTTATTTACAGCTCGTACAAAATAGATACGTGTTTCAAAGTTTTACTAACCTTCAGCGTAGTCACCAGCAGTGTGTGTAACCCGTTGCCAGCGATGTGGAAGTCCTAGGATACTCCTAGTAGTGCCAATTGTGTTGACAGTTCGAGCGGTGCGGTCTGTTGCCCGACGAATTTGTAGAGTTCTGAAGCGAATGCCGTGAAGTGTTTCCTTCAGTTAGGAAGTCGAGTTGAACTTACTAGGGCTTATGTCAGGGGAGTGCAGTAGGTGGTATAGCACTTAGCAGCCCCATCAGTCAAACAAATCAGTAACAGCTTGCACTGTACGTGCTTGAGCATTGTCCTTCAAAATGTTGGTCAGGTCCTGCAGAAAGTGTCATCACTTCTGTCTCTATGCTGTTCATTTTTGGAACACAACCTACGACCAGCTTAGAGGCAGAAGTGATGACCCTTTCAGCAGGACCTGACCATCGTTTTGAAGGACAATGCTCAAGCACGTACAGTGCAAGCTGTTACTGATTTGTTTGACTGATGGGGCTGCTAAGTGCTATACCACCTACTGCACTCCCCTGACATAAGCCCTCGTTAAGTTCAACACATCCTAGATGTGGAACGGTTCCTTCTGGATGCCATGCAGAGCACAAGGAGCAGCCAACCGTAGGGCATGAAGAGCACAAGGAGCAGCCAACAGTGGCTCACATCAGCACTAATTATTTGATAGGTTCGAAGAGATTCTCTTTGTTTTCCAGCGGCTGTCTGAATTGGTATAGAATACCAGCCTTGCTTGCGAGATGAGAAGATGCAGAGGATCAGACCCTTCGACGGCTGTATAGGCTGCAGATTCCTCGACTTGCGGCATAAGATCGTGCGGTATCGATTTCCGCTTAGCGCGTCAGGGGTCTTTTACAGACAGGAACCACTACACGGGTAACGGAGGTTGTGTGGAGTGGAGTGATCGGTCTTTTATGTTAGAGGTTCTTCGGAAAGAACGAAGAGGGCTTCAGTCTCAAAGGGTGCAGGTCGTATACAGGACGAGGGTAGACGTAGGAACCATATTTATTATAGTTCTTCATTTATCATAGCTATGTTGGAGAAATAACCAGAGATCCAAGCGCTAATAGAAAGCACTAAAGCACAAATCGTTATAGCTACTGAAAGCTGGGTAAGGCGCAAAGAAGTTAAGCCGTCATTTTTGCAAATGACCTACCGGTGTTAAGAAAGTATAAATTCCATATAGCTCGTGGTGACGTCTTTGTTACTTCAGAAGTAGTCTTGTAGCGAAATTCAAGTATATAATTCATATGAGGTAGTATGGGTGAGGCTGTACTTGACAAATGGTTTAATGTAAACCGGTATTAGTTAATGATTGGTTCCTTTTCTCGATCCACCGCTCCGACTCTGATGATACAGTTGTACTGAAAAGTTAAGTATTGTCAGTCTACTCTATTGAAATAAAAACTATTAAGGTGATTTGCTTGAATTGTTGTATAGCATTCCGAGAACGCGGCATCCTTTAGGCACGCTGTACGAGACGCGTGGGCAGGACCACACAGTAATGTTACCGATGATAATAGCGGAATTACTAAATACGGTTTTTCGAAATTTCTTTGCGAAAGAAGACGAACTAAATACTCCACAATTCGAATTAAGAACAACTGCCAATATGTGTAACTTAGAAGTAGATATCGTCGTGTAGCAAAGCAACTCAAATCATTTAACAAAGGCAAGTAGTCAGGTCCAGACTGTACACCAGTTAGGCTCCTTTCACAGTATGCTGATATAATAGCTCAATACCTAGAAATCGTATACAACCGTTCGCTCGACGAAAGATCTGTACCTAAAGACTGGAAAGCTGCACAGGTCACAGCAATACTCGAGAAAGAAAATACGAGTAATCCACTGAATTACATATCCATATGACTGACGTCAATTTCCAGTCGAGTTTTATGACATATACGATGTTCGAACATTATGAATTACCCCGAAGAGAACAATCTATTGACACACAGTAAGCACGGTTTCAGAAAATGTCGCTCTTTATTATCATGAAGCAATGATTGGTATCTACAGGGGATCCCACTTAGTGTATTCATTATTCTGGATTACCAGAAGTCTTATGCCACAGTTACTCACAAGCAGCTCCTATTCAAACTGTGTGCCTTTGAAGCATCCTCTCAGTCATGCGACTGTTCTAGTGATTTCCTGTGACAAAGATCACAGTTCGTAGGAACTGACGGAGAATAATCGAATACAGCGGAAGTGATATGTCGCGTTCTCAGGGAAGTGTTACAGGTCCTCTGCTATTCCTAATCTAAATAAACGTTATAGAAGCAATCTGAGCAGCCACATTAGACTGTTTTCAGATGACGCTGTCATTTACCGTCTAGTAAACTCACCAGAGCATCAAAACCAATTGCAAAATTATTTACAGAAGACATCTGCTTGCTGTGAAAAGTGGCGATTGACCCTAAATAATAAAAAGTGTGACGTCATGCACAAGAGTACTAAAAGGAACCTGTTAAATTTCAGTTACACGATAAATCACACAAATCTAAAGACTGTCAACAAAGTACCTAGGGATTACAATTGAGAACGACTTGAATTGGAGCGATCACATAAATAATGTTGTGGGGAAGACGAATCAAAGAGAGTGTTTCGTTGGTAGGACACTTACAATATGTATCAGATCCACTGAAGAGACTGTCTACACTAAGCTTGCTCAGTATCGTATCTTTACCTGATACGACTGAGGGGGGGGGGGGGGGGGGTAGTTCGGAGAAAGGCGGCTCGTTTTGTAGTATCGCAAATAGGGTAGAGAGTGTCAGGATTATGATGCGTGTGTTGGGGTGACAATCATTGAAACAAAGGCGTTTTACGTTCGGCGAGGCATCTTCGCTAATTTCAATCACCGACTTTCTCCTCCGATTGCGGAAATATTTTGTTGTCGTCCACCTACATAGAGAGGAATGGTCATCGTAATACGAGTAAAATAAGAGAAATTAGACATATCACTGGAAGATTTAAGTGTTCCTTTCTCTAGCGCATTGTTAAAGAGCCGAAAGGTAGAGGAAAAATAGTGTGATTGTGGTTCGACGAACGCTCTACCTGGCACTTACGGGGAGTACGTGCATCCTACACCTTCGGTGTTAAATTTGCAATGTTGATGACCTATTTATCTCGGAACGTCTGACAGATAGGGATCTAAAATTTTTGGGAAGCATAGTTTACTCTATTACTGAACCAGAATCACAATATACAGATAAATAATTAGTTGGTTACGATAATTTAAAAAAATTATGTTCAGTTTTTTTTAAATCCACTTTTGTTGCTAGTAAATAACCATTATAGGTAGAAATGTTTTGGTGGTTCAGCAGCAGTATACTAAGAGATAATATATTATGAAATTAGATACACCTGTTTGTAATAAATCCTGAAATATTGGTCAAATATTAAAAAAAGGTCATTTTCAGAAAATCAAGTTTAAACGTTTCGTTTGATATTAACTCACATAAGGATGCATACCAACTCCTAGAAACAGCCAGGCCCGTAATCACCATTATCTGGATCCTGATTTTATTCTTGCTTCGTTAATCATTTCGTCTGCTGCACACTGGGCTTTCATTATCCTATATCGTTCCATTCGTTGGAACGCTTGCAATGTATTGGTTCCTGAAGTGATACCAAGTTGCTCTAGTACCGGAATTTTCTTCTATTGCCATCATTAAACCTTATTACAGCGTCGCAAACACCCATGCATATAGTTTCCATTCATACAAAGACATTTTTTGGTATGTGGGTCCAAATGACATTGTTGAAAGACTCATTCAGGTTTTGCGTTCGACCATAGAGACATTCGTCAAGAAGGTCAGGATGAGCTATCTATCTATGTATTCGTTTAATAGCTTCCATCAATGCAGATGGTATACTATTTTTGTGTTTAAATTGTTCTTCTGCACACTCTGCCTGAGCTTTGCGGTGCTTGTACCACGAATCAGCACCAGGGGGCAAACGCCGTGCATAGGTGTGTCATCAGTGGGTAATTTGTGGAAGATCATGGCTCACACTGCTCTTTACATCCCTTGTAGGCTATGTGTATTGTTTTATATTGCCATTTCATAATATTGCTGAAGTTCATCAGTGTTTTTGTTTGTAAATCTTCCTTTACGGTTTAGAGTCTCCACATAATTCATGTGCAATACCGCCGTTTCTCTTTACACACTGCATCCAACCTCTTAACACGAACATTAACATGAATTCGAGGAATAAATAGCTGAAAACCACAGGCTTCTAGATTGAATAGTTTCGGAAATAGAGATACTTGAGGACGTCAATGCAGAATGACTGGACTTTTTCAGACTTTCGCTTATAAATTTGAAATAATGAAAACTACACTACCCATTGGAATTAATCGAGAAAATATGCGTAAAATTATTGAGGTGAGATCAAATATTATTAAGGAATAGTAATCGGAAAATGTCACTTTTTGACCAATTTCACCATACATTCAACCCTTTTTAAATGTGAATTGGAGAACAGTCATGTACATGACGTTTATTGTTGCGTTCTGTTGGGTGGTGATTGTTAATGTCGCTGGCCGCAACTTCCGTGAACTATAAAAGGCACACTAAAGCTAGGTCCTTTTGCAAGGGATGCTAGGGGCGTAAGCACGCGATCGCTGCCTAGTTTATGGCCTGCAGCTGAGGATTGTTGGACGGGAAGAAGAGGAAAAGTGTAGGAGAAGCAGGCCCCGCCTTTTTCTCGCAGACCAAGCAGCGTGTTAGAATCAATAACAAGTTCACAGTTCCTGCTAAATTCTACGTCGTGTTGTATTGTTGACAGCTAACGTTGTCAACGTGTGGAAACATTCCGTACCTGTCCGAAGTGATTTGACATCTACTGGTTCCTTCGGCTCCAAAAAGGGCCAAGTTACATCATGCATGTAGCAATTTTGTTTCGCATATATTCTGTAAAAGATGACATTACTTTGGTTGCCAGTTATTGTGCGTGTTAGCTATTATTATTATTTTTAAATTTCGTCTGTTCCACAAGATTAGGGGCGTGAAAAAACAAAGTGCTGCAGAAAATAGCAGTAACATTAAGCGCCAGATGGAATTTTTCTGTCATTTAATGGAACTGTTAACGTCGGTGGTAGTAGAGTTAGGAGTGGAGACCTTTCTACCCCACTGGATACAAATACACTGACGGATAAAACATCGCAACACCAAAACATAATCAATGTAGAGTAATATTTCGGGAATACATTTGCCTAGGTAACGTATTTGAGTGATTAACATCGGCCAGCCCGACTGGCCGAGCGGTTGTAGGCACTACAGTCTGTAAACGCGCGACCTCAGAAGTTGAGTCCCATAGTGCTCAGAGCCATTTGAAACATTTTTGATTAATATCGCAAGCTCTCAGTTTAATGTCAGCGAGAGACATGCCATTGCAAATGTGAAATGCTGGTACATTAATAACCGGTGTAACTGTCAGAAGGTTGAATGGAAGCATACAAACGTGCGTGCATTGTGGTGTGCATGAGGCGAATGTTAGATTGTGGGATGGAGTTCCGTGCCTGTTGCACTTGATCGGTCAATTCGGGGACCGTTAATGATATTTGTGGATGTCGTTGGAGTCGTCGTCCAGTGAGCTTCCATATGTTTTCGATTGGAGAACGATCTGGTGATCGAGCTGGCCAAGGCAACATGCCGATACTCAATAGAATATGTTGGGTTATAACAGCGATGTGTGGGCGTGCGTTCTCCTGTTGGAAAACACCTCCTGTAATGCTGTTCATGAATGGCAGCACGACAGGTAGAATCACAAGGTAGATGTACAGATTTGCAGTCAGGGTGCGTGGGATAACCACGAGAGTGTTCCTGCTGTTTGATGAAGTAGCAACCCAGACGATAACACCAGGCGAAGGTCCGATGTGTCCAGCACAGAGACAGGTTGGTTACAGGCACTCAACTGGCCTGCTCCTAACCAACATACAGCCTTTACTGGCACCAAGGCATAGCCAGCTTCCATCAGAATACACAACAGACCTCCCCTCCCCCCGCCCTGCTATCGAATGGCACCACTGAATTCGCGAATGGCGGTGGATTGGGGTCGGTGGAATGGACACTACAGACCGTCTGATTCGGAGCTGTACTTGAAGCAACTGTTTGTTGTGTCACAATGGTGCCAACTGCTGCTGCAGACGCAGTACGATGCGCCAGGGCCATACACCGAACACAATGGCCTTATCTCTCGGTAGTGCCACGTGGCTGTCCGGAGCCAGGATTTCTTGCGGCCGAACATTCTCTTGACCACCACTGCCAGCAGTTACGTACAATGGCTACGTTCCTGCCAAGTCTTTCGGCAATATCGCAGAAGAAACGTGCAGCTTCTTCTAGTCCTGTTACACCGCCTCTTTCAAACTCAGTAAGGGGTTGAAAAAGGCCTTTCTGTCGCCTTGAAGGCATTATTGACTAACATCAGCTCACCACGTCCAATTCCAAAGGTAAGTAACGCTCACGATTTTTTTTTCTTTGTTGTATTTCAATTCCCCATCGGGGCGGGCTGGCAGCAGCATATGCGCTGCTCTTCAGCCGAAAGACATAGAACAAACAAGAGAAGACATTTAAAAATAACAAAGGAGAGAATATGGTGAACATAGATATAAAAAAGGGGGAACATCATGGAAGACAAAAAAACGGGGTGACCGTAAAATGGAGATAAAAAACTGTGAAAACTGTTTAAAAGGAGCACACACAAAAAGCCACACACTGCGACAATTAAAAGAACACAAGGCACAGTATGACTGGAGCATAAAAGGTATCGACGGATGGCGTAGCACATAACAAACACTGACGGCGAACCTCAAGGCAGTACACAATTAAAATCACACCTCTTGACGCACAGGAGAAACAGCACTAAACACAACACTGATGCACACTGACGATGATCAAAACAGAGGATCTGCCAAGCGCAAGGAGATGAGGGAGACTGGAAGAAGGGAGGGAGGGGAAGAGATGGGGGAGATGAGCGGGGGGTGTGCTGAATAGGGCCAGGTAGGGAGGGATGTGGGAAGGAAAGAGGCAAGTATGGGGTGCAGGGTCTCAGGGGAGGGGGGGAGAAGGAGGAAAATCCGCTTTGGGAGAAGGAGGGAAGAGGAGAAAAGGGGGCCCTAAAAACGCTCACGACATCACATCGTGTATTTAAAGCAAACCTAATTTGCATCCTCATGGTGGCGCTACTAGCGCCACTCATATGCGTCTGGCGCAAAATTTAAATTGATATCTTCTTTCAGTTGTAGAAACACACCTACCAACTTTTGTTCATGTAGCAAAACTCTTTCTTGGTGTTCCGATTTTTTCCGTCAGTGTATAAATTTTACTTTAAGCACACGATAGGCGAGTGTTAGAAGTAAAGTTCAAACAGGTGCTTTACATGTTCACGAAAGGTATAAGCCGGGAGAAGACGATGCGCGTCTCCACTCTGGAACTTGCAAGCCAGTGAATTCCAGAACAGTTGCCAAGTCCCGTTTGTATCCCAATCGATCAACAGAATAATAAACTGAAGAACCAAAGAAACTGCTACACTAGCCTAATATCGTGTGGAGTCCCCGCGAGCACGCAGAAGTGCTACAACACGACGTGGAATGGACTAGCTAGACTAATGTCTGAAGTAGTACTGAATGGAACTGACGCCATGAATTCTGCAGGGCTGTCCATAAATCTGAGTACGAGAGGGTGCATATCTCTTCTGAAGCGCGTTGCAAGGTATCCCACATATGCTCAATAATGTTCATGCCTGGGGAGTTTGGTGGCCAGCAGAAGTGTTTAAGCTCAGAAGAGTATTCCTGTAGCCACTTCGTAGGAATTCTGGACGTGTAGGGTCCTGCTGGGGTCGCAGGTTCGAATCCTCCCTCGGGCATGGATGTGTGTGATGTCCTTCGGTTAGTTAAGTTTAAGTAGTTCTAAGTTCTAGGGGACTGATGACCATAGATGTTAAGTCCCATGGTGCTCAGAGCCATTTGAACCATTGTCCTGCTGGAACTGCCCAAGCCCGTCGGACTGCACTACGCACATGAATGGACGCAGGTAATCGGACAGGATGCTTACGTACGTGTCATCTGTCAGGGTCGCATCTAGAAGTACCATGAGTTCCATATCACTCCAACTGCACGCGCCCAACGGCATTACAGAGCATCCACCAGCTTGAACAGTCCCCTGCTGACATGCAGGGTCCATAGATTCAAGAGGTTGTCTCCATACCCGTACATGTCAGTCCGCTCTATAAAATTTGAAATGAGACTTATCCGACCAGAACAACATGTTTCCACTCATCTAGAGCCCAATGTCGGTGTTGATGGGCGCAGGCTAAGCGTAAAGATTTGTGTCGTGTAATGACCTGGGATACACGAGTGGGCCTTCAGCTCCGAAAGTCCATATGGATGATGTTTCGTTGAATGAGTCGCACGCTGACACTTGTTGATGGCTCAGAATTGAAATCTGCAGCAATTTGCGGAAGGGTTGCACTTCTGTCACGTTAAACGATTCTCTTCAGTCGTCGTTGATCCCGTTCTTGCAGGATCTTCTTCCGGGCGCAGCGACGTCGGAAATTCGACGTTTTGCCGGGTTCCTGATATTCACGGTACACTCGTGAAATGGTGGTACGGGAAAATCCCCACTTCATCACTACCTCGCAGATGCTGTGTCCCATCGCTCGTGCATCGACTATAACACCACATTCAAACTCACTCAAATCTTGATAACCCCCAGTGTAGCAGCAGTAACCGATCTAACAACTGCGCTAGACACTTGTCTTATATAGTCGTTGCCGACCGCAGCGCCGTATTCTTCCTTTTTACATATCTCTGTATTTGAATATGCATGCCTATACCTGTTTCTTTGGCGCTTCAGTGTATAATATCGCATAATGAGGTGATTCCTTTGAAGGACGCGCTTTTGATTTCCTGGTCGCGGCGTGTGTTTATTTAAACAGGCCGAGAAAGCGAAAGGTTTGCCTATCTAAGTCTCACCGAGCAAGGCGACGCAGTGTTTAGCACACTGCACTCGCATCCGGGGGACGACGGTTCAAATCCGCTTCCGGCCGTGTTGATTTAGGTTTTCCATAATTTACATAAATCGCTTCAGGCAAATTCCGGGATGGTCCTCTGAAAGGGCACGGCAGACACCCTTCCCTATCCTTCCCTATTCCGCTGGGACCGATGACCTCGCTGTTTCTTCCTCTGCCCCAGATAAACCAACCAACCCGCCATCTAAGTCGCGCCTCATGCCGTGCCGTCGCGATGCTCTATGTCCATCCTGCGCCGATCACTACCGAGTAGTCTATCACACCTCTACGTCGCTGTCCGCTGGTCGGATACGCTCTTCGCTACTTGACAGAGATACAGTACAAACGACATTGTTGCTGAGGCATTTAAGACGGGGACTTGAGAAGGTAGTATGGAGCTTCCAACATTTGGAAACAGGGAAATAAAGGAGTCGGTGACAAGAGGATCGCGAAAAGTGTCAGGAAAGTCGAAACCAAAACAAGGTTGGTTGGGGAGCGGGAGTGGCGCCAATATGTATCTGGCCTGTGGCACCGCCACCTGTAAATGCGGTCTTATAAATGTACTCCACTTTCCCACTTAATCGCCACAATTTTAAGCACATGTTGTAACTTTGTTGTAGCTTCTCCAATTCCTCTGCATTGATCTTTGCCTTTCAATTCAACCAGCTGACGACGGTGGTGGTATTTTCAAACCGTTTTTCACAAATTCTTGTTTGGAGTTGTAAGTGTAACGCTCAGCCAGGCTGATTCTCTTGGCGTGCCCTAGCTTTGGCATTGTCGCAGCGGAACGACGACGTTAGTGTGGAATGCGAGGAGCGTGGTCGCGTCTGGCACGATCGAGGTACGGGAAGATGTGAGGTAAAGTTGCGAGTATTATTTAGCGATTAACCTTTATCATTTATGATAACATCGATAAGAATTGAAATACCCCACATTATTACGAATTGATCTAGCATCACTGGATATTAATTGAAACTATGAACGATTGGTGCACGTTTATAACAGATACACAGTGAATGCTGCAAGTACTTAAAATATGTGGTTTTGTGACCGCGAATTATAGGAGCTGCATGCCAAACACACGTTGAATCAACTTCAGGGGACTAATAACCTCGTAACCCAAGTAATGGAAAAGCAGAATTGTTACGTCTAGACGTGTGACTTCGAAAGCATAGGTGTAAACGATTATTTTCAAAATAAGCTCAAAAGTTGTACTGTTAGGTGGATAGTCGAGAAAGATCACAGCGGAATTCTGAATCTAGCGGTGGTACATGCAGCAGTGTGTAGACATACTTGTGATGGAGGAACACTACCTCGGACGACAGTTTCCCTTGCCGATCTCAGTCTGACGAGCGTTTCGATGTACGCGTCATCTGTAATTGTGGCCCACATCTCAGGGAATCAATCCGAAGAACGCCCCATTTCGTCCCAGAAAATCGTAACCACCGTTTTTCAACTGGACCAAAAACAAGATCGTTCTATTTTTTCTGTTTTAGCGAGGTAGAGTGGCGCAGCATTTGTTATTTTGTATCTACGTTGGTTAGCGTATCCACACCTCGTCGCTCCTAACAGTTTTGGAAATCAAATTATTTCCATCTTGTCGCAATCGTAAATCGTCGATAAGATAATAGCTTTCGGTCCACTTGTTGTCAGATTTCACCGGTCTGTGTGCTGGGCCGCCAACTCCGCTCTTCATATGCTCATTTGCACGACCACTACTAGTTACTAGTTACTGTTTTCGAACCAGCAGTTCTGGGTCTTGAAATAAGCACTTAGGAATTTATCGAAGCAACAGTTTTTGAAACACCTGTTGTTTGTTTTCTCATACAGTCAAACGATTACTGAATCAATACTATGATTTCATTGGCTTCGTAAACAATCAACAAAAGGCGCTACATTCGTGCAACTTTATTCGAGCTGCCATGGGTTAAATACAAGCGAATGATCCTTACGTTCTAATTCGCTCTTGGACTCTGTTTATAAGGAACTTAACTTGCCCCTCATGGATTAGCTGTTGGTTGTGTAATTAGATAATAACCTTATTACTAACACAAGCGAGACATGAAATGTTGTCTGACATTTTTACGAAGGCACAAGGAAGCTTTCAGCTAATGAATATTCCATTCTGTACTGCAGTGTTGACTGTCGCCAAGGCTGTATCAGAATAGTTGAAGTCAGATGTATATTTTGTAACGATCTCGAATGAAACAGCAGTTAAGAAAACGTAAATATTGTTTGTAACTAAAACCGCACCGAGAAGCACACATTTCAAAAGAACAGATGTTTGTGATTGCTGTTTATGTAAAATTGTCCTCAGTTTATATAGAAGTTGTCAGTGCGCATCACTGCATAAAAAAAAAAAGTTGTGTGTCCTCTTGCTGCAGCCTCGTAGACAGCTGCATATCGTTGCCGACAAAGCTACTACTGTAACACTCGATATGGAAATAGATTGTTCTAATTCTCGCGGTGGAAGCTGTATTCACTGTGGGGGCGTACTGCTCGCGACCACCACAAGTACGCCATTGTCTTATGTTGCATGCTAAATATCTTTGTAGTCTCAGACAGTAGCGTCTGATAACATATCTTATACGTATATTCGTTGGCGGCAGTGCACTGGCCCGACAAGGACGGGTTACACTCTGGCAATGCCTTTCACCATTTCTCTTCCTTTATTTCCGAGAGTCTTCCATAACATCACTAAAATAACTATGTGCTGTAGATGAACTCAGTCTGGTCATTCACTAGGCAAGTTGTACATCTGAACCAACATTCACACGTCTCAGAAAGACATTGCGAATCACTTGGAAGGATTCAGTCACTGCCGATAACGACAAAAATTTGTGTGTATTGTTCAGACAGAAGTAAACATAATAAACAAATTTCTAAATTTCGCCCCCAATTTCGACTTACTATGGAGTCTGTTTTAGTATTCATTTACCGAACAGCATCGATAGATAGCAATATGTATTCATTTCTCTCTCAAGTTATCTCTTGTCACTTGAATGGAACGATCTGCCAGCAGCTGAAGCACACCATCGCCATGCAAATGGCAGTTGTTTAAATTGTCATACTAAACATGTCGTTGAAATTTAGAGACTAATTTTCTCAAATCCAAACGTACAATAAGTATTATGACATTTATGGACAGCGAAAAATCCTCTATAAAACACATATTGATTCCGTAAACAGAGATCTTTCCAATATACGGCACGTTCTGGTGTCCGTGAAATTTATGGCGCCATAGATAATGGCGTAAAATTTATGCACCTATTTTTTAGAAGATGTAAAACGGTGAAAGCAATTGAATTTTTCAGGTGTACATCACAGTTGTATTAATTTATTAAGCAATTGGGGCACCCAGTTTACAGTTTGTAGCCTTTGTAAGTAAAATATTTACTCATGTATTATGTAGTACCGCTTGTCTTAGAAAGATTTATAAATCAGGTATTAATTGTAGTTAGAAGTGCATAAAACTGCTATTTTTCACCTATGCTCCAATTATCAGTTTAATATGTAATACTGAATTATAATACTCCGATGTCAATATAAATATGATCATTTGGGAATATTACCAGGTACATTACTGGCTGTAACTGTAAACTGTACATCACCAATGCGGATCTCAGCCCTCTTTTTTTCAAGGTGTACCTGACGTGATGACAAATGCTACACATCAAAGCCTAAGTGAAAATTAGATACATAAATTATTTTTGGGTAGTTACTGTCTACCGTTGTCTCAAAAGGCCTTAAAAACATAGCAGACTCAGTGTGAGAGAATACGAGGACAATAATTCAAACATGCGGAGAGAAAAGTGCGACAGTACGCTTTCCTATTCTATTCATTGAAGGCAGCATCCAAAAAGATGGAAAGAAATTAACCTTCAACACGCCGTGAATTATTTCAGCTAACGTGTTGACACATAGGTTACGACGTTGGATTCGTAATCTAGAGGAGATGGATTTGAATCCATGTCCGTACATCACAAGTAACGTTTGTCATAGATACCCTAATCACGTAATAAAAATTTCTGTCAGCAAGACCAGGACTGTTCTCCTGTACTCATTGTTTGATTCCGACAGTTACTAGATTCTGTTGTTGATGTCGGTGCGTTAACGTACTCAGTAGAAATAAAGCGGCTGAAGTGATCGACCGTAAGCACACCTGCTGTTTTAAAACCAGAAGAACACTATGTTATTTGAAATTCGCAGTGTTGAGTTTCATCTTGCTTCGTCTTTGTATACCACGAACGATAGAGACAGTTTGAAAGTCCGAACTGAGAGTACACTTTCCAATTCAGCACGTTTCTTGACCCTTACAGATCGTCAACTCTCACATTCCGGCCTCCACAGAGTTTCTCTTGCCAAACACCATCGGGAGGAGGCGTATTATAAGAGTGTGAAACCTCAGCCTTAGCATTGTTTCAGAAACTAAGTAGAATACTTACAGCCCGAAGATGTGAAATCATTCCGACAGTCATGTGGTAATGAATTAGCAATTTCTCGAAAGGCAAGTGTCTCATTACAGTCCCGGTCAGCGGAGTAACCCATACCCGCAGCTACAGCAAGAGCGGCTGTTCCACGACACACTGAGTACTCTAGGAGACGGTATGCACCATGCAGGCTCGCATTTAAAAGTGAACCAGAAAAATAGCGAGGAGCTACGGGGCTTGCGAACAACGCCCACCGATTGAGCTACTAAATGGCGCTCATTTATTTTGCTTTTTCACGCGCTTTCTTTACGTCGGGAGCCTGAATGGGTCGTTCTTCTTCACGCGGAGGAAACAAACATTTTATTCAGGTCTTAGAGCCCCTGTCGAGTAAACACTGTCTGGGATCCATTACTGCCAACTCAGAGAGCACCCAAACAAACAGACCGCCAGCGTTTTACGAATTAAAGTGGAGAAGCCCATGTCACTACATACACAGTATTTTTTATCTAGTTCACGCCGGCTGCAGAATTTACCAAGTTGTTCTCTAAACTGATTATTTTCGAATGGTTGTTCACTCGCCTTCACAGTAGTCTATCTCCATGCAGATTGAGTACAACGTGCTAAAGTAATAGAATATCTTTCTGTTTTCGTATAATGCGTCTCTTTTCCACTACCTTCGTGGAAAATCGTTGGAATAAACTAGAGCGTATAATTAAATTATCACTTGTAGTGGTAATCGAGCAAGATGACGCAGTGGTTGAGGCACTGGATCTTTCCTCCACAAGTAGTAGAGTTCAAATCCCCGTCGACTGACTCAGCTTTCCGTTTCCCATTATTTTTCTAAACCACTTAATGTTAATGCCTTGATGGCTCTATTAAAATGGACATGACTGTTTTCTCTTTCCCTCCTTCTCCTATCTGAGCTTCAGCTTTCGTCTCTATTGACGTCTTCAAAGAAAGAGTGTACAATTGTTTCTTAATTAAGTGGCAGAACTCCTTCATAGGACTCATTGTTGTTGCTGTTCTGCGCAGATCGAACTAGAAAAATAAGGTTATTTTTAATTAACCTCAACTCAATTCCTTTGTTAAATGTATACTCTGAGGCAAGAGGAAAACTCCACGGGCTGGAAAAAATGTTTATGGAATAGCTAGAGTGGGATGCCACTACATAATGGATACTTCATCCAATGGTTTATCAGTGCTTACAACTATTTCAGTGAGTTATTGTAAAGACAGAATAACTTATGCAAGACGAACTTAACCAAACTGTATTGAACGGGTCATATTAAAATTTGCCATACATTGCGCGCGCGCGCGCGCGCGCGCGCACACACGCACACACGCACACACGCACACTCACACACACACACACACACACACACACACACACACACACACACACAGGGCTATTCAGCTACTCTTACTTATTGGTTTTATGCAAGTCGCAACACTTTCAAAACCTCACATGAGATTTTCACGTTCTCTTGCCCGCTACGCACAATCTCTTAGTTCTACAGAAAAATGAACAGAACCGTTTTTGTAGGAAATTTAACGTAACTCGAAAATTATGGCCTCCAGGGAAAACTTATCCCAGTACAAAATTAAAGTACATTAAATATCCTACAAAAAGATCCGGTTCATTTTTTCTGTAGAACTGCTAGCTTGTCAGTACTGAGCGACAGAGTATGAAAATCTCGTGCGTGGGCTTTGAAGGCGTCGTGGGTCGCATAAAACCAACAGATAGGGGCAGCTGAAGCAACCTGTATACATACATTTCTTTAAGTATGCGAAGATTGCACGTTTGTTGATCCATTGTGCGGCAAGAACGTTGGCAATACAGCAGTGAAGACATTAGCCACACAGTTGTTGATAAGCAGAACTGTCTGAAGCCTCAGACAATACTCTGGCTTGCGTCACACCAAAGCGTAATATTATTTTACGTGCATCTGACAGGATAAAGGAAAATTCGTGAACTCTGACTAAATATGGGAGAAGAAATCAAAGCAGATTGCCGAAGCGAAGTGCATTTGTCTCCAGCAATAGGGGGTCACTGTTATTGGTCGGATAAATGGAAAGTGATCAGTTGAATCACAGTGTCATGAATTGTAAGAGATTTTCAGTTCAAGCATTTTGTAGACCATGAGCAGCCATGGCTTCTGGTTTTCCGTATGACACTGTGCGCTGTGTGTAGGCATACCATGTAATGAGTAACGTAGGAGTCACCCACTCGTGCTGTTTTGTTAGGGCATGTGGCCTGAGGACCTGTGGGCCATTGTTAGACGCCAATAAGACAAGATTAATTATTACTCAGTTCATTGGTCAGTATACATCTCATAGCTGTGACCGCAGTGATGGCTGTTTGCTATGTAGGTCGTAGAGGAATCTGCTATCGTCAGTGGCAGACCCTCGGCTGCCGGAGGTGTGTCTGTCAGCCGCAGCATCAGCCAACGACACGTCGACTGGCGGGTTGCTTGCTTGCCGATCTGTAGGCGCTTCCCATGCGGCAGACCGATGCGAAGAAGGCATGGCCGTGCTGCATGTGTAATTGATTCACACACCATCCTGACTGTGCTCAGTTCCTCTGTAGTCACTACCTGCATTGTCCCACCAGATAGACGGAAATGTCACATGCCATGAAGTTCGATGTCATCATGTACGCTGAGTCTGGCCAGCCTGTTAGGTAGGCCCCTCTGGTCCATATGAAGCTGAAGTATCAAAGCAGCTTGTGCCCTGAACCGGAATAGTGGTGATGGATCTATGGATGACCTATCAGTGGCAGCTGCAGTCCTGGACTCTGGTATCAGTCATACGTGGTTACGGAACCTCTGTCATTGCACCAGCCAGTGAGAGTGGCTGGCACAGTGTGACAATAATGGAACAACCTTGCACATAATGTTTTAATACAGTAATCAGATAATCGAGTGCGAACGACATGGACGCCTTCAGTCCTACTGATTGGCTGGCTCTAAGCAGGCAGATCGGTGTACTAATATTGAACTGATGAGAGTCTTTGCTGTGAGACATCATTCATAATGACAGAATGTGTCCAGTTTATTATGAGAGGTCAGTGGTCTCTGGCTCTGCTACATTTGCTCAACGGGTCTGTTTCAGTACCGTAACTGCTTTGTCAGGTCCCTGATAGGTGTTGTTGCGTACTATCTAGTGCACTTACTTAATGTTACGAGGGAAATGAAAGCAGTTGAGTCTGCACTTTCTAACACTTTTCCTCTGAGCTCATTCACACACACACTCAGAAGTGACTGAGTAACCGTGTCGAAATTTCTACATCTTGTGGCTTGCTTGTGTGGACACATCCCTGCACTGAAGCAGTGCTGGACTGTGAGAACTTCCATTCCCATAGCATCTCGGTGCATATCAGTACTCCAGTTTTCCTAGAAGAATCTATTGTTGGTGCCTCCCAGAAACTTTACTTACAGACCATTTCTGTCTTTTCACCTATTTCATAGAATATTGTTACAATGAGAAATTTCATCAGAATCTTGTATTCGCTCACAGATATAGTAAGTGCCAAATATCGACATAGCGTGGAGAGTGGATAAAAATTCTGTTACTCAGTATGCAAGCATCTCGTATTTATGAGCGATCCGTTCAGTAAATAGGACACCGATATTCATCAGAAAACACAGTCTTTCTGCATTCAGCTGAGTACCGTTCGGAAACTATAGTGCATACTGAAGAATTTATTGCCTATTTGTCTTTGTTGATGTATATTGTGTGACCCGAAGACCTTTTTAGATTTCAGTGTTGTGTCTCTGTTATGACGGTGATCTGCTCTACTGTTACGGTTAGCTTCCTGCGAATAGAAGGACCATCTTTTCTCAGTTCAGTTATTCACAGTGTTGTCATAGGCTGTCACGGAATCTGTTGACATAACGCACCATTGCCGAAATACTGCCACCCGTTGCCAGAAGTAGAAAATAATCGATCTCTCAGGTTCGATATGTCGTCTCTCTCACACGTGACAAAAGCAACTGATATGTATGCAGACGGCCTGTCACGCATGGGACGTATAGAGTGCAATTTCTATTCACATTCAACGTGAGCCTACTTCGTCAGTGATATGGGTTATAATGGGACAGTGCAAATTCTTCGGCTGAAGCAACAGGAGATTCGGTGCTAATAGTTTAATTGTATCTTTCTTTATCTGCAGACTGATTATACTGTTGTAAAACGCGCGAATCTCGTAAGCGCCTTTGTTACTGATATTTGACGCCTGTCATTAAGTGACACTTTTAGTGCACCGCACTCCATTTCAGTCTAATACACAATTTACATGAAACATCTGACTTATGTTTTTGGGTTTCCAGCTCAGTCGACAATTCTGTTTCTGCACTCAGTATTTCTGTGACAGGCTTATCTGTCTCCTTCAGTTTCTGCGAGAAGTGGTTCACTTGCCTAATTAATCAACATACCAGGAGCACAAACACTAGTCTCATATACTAAAATGGTTCAAATGGCTCTGAGCACTATGGGACTCAACATCTGAGGTCATAAGTCCCGTACAACATAGTACTACTTAAACCTAACTAACCTAAGGACATCACATACATTCATGCCCGAGGCAGGATTCGAACCTGCGACCGTAACGGTCGCGCGGTACCGGACTGAAGCGCCTAGAACCGCTCGGCCTCATATATTAGTGAGATGGAGTTCCACTGTTGAACTCTTAAAGTTGTGGATGAAGTGTTATGATTAAATGGTTAAAGGAATGTGTAATTGAACAATATGCTCAACTGACATTTAATGCCGCTTCTGCACTTTAAAACACCACACAAAATATATGACCAGTCTGGAGTTTATTGGCGTTCATTATAAATAATTTTATGTTAGATGGGCAAGTGCGCCTGTGAAGTGGCAATTCTGTGGTGTACTTTTGATACAGCCTTTGGCTTAGTGGGTGCCAGGCCAAAAATCCAAATGTTTGGAATTCGCTCTTCAGTTGGAACTGGGCTTACTACTGTCAGTTATCGCTGTTATTACCTCAGTCAGTGTTTTTTATCTGGACAAACCTCAGACTGGACCGCGGTTCGAAGTCCACGTGGAACTGTAGTTCCTCTTGGAACTGACTACATCGAATGGTAAGTCACCTTCAATAAGATCATGCCTAGTAAAGCAGTACGGTGTTCCAACTTTCGGATTTATGACAGCATTACCTTTTTTTACACATCGTAAGGGTAATGCCAAGTACATTTCCATTTACAATGAAATGAACACCCTTACCTGCTTACAGGCGTTGGCATACGTCAACGGGGACAGATGAAAATGAGTGCCCCGACCGGGACTCCTGCTTACATGGCAGACGCTCTATCCATCAGATGGTCAGAGCGTGTGCCATGTAAGCAGGAGATCTCGGGTTCAAGTCCCGATCGGGGCACACATTTTCATCTCTCCCGTTGACGTATGTCAACGCCTGTAAGCAGCTAAGGATGTTAATTTCATTGTCATTTCATTCTAACGAGGTGCATGGTTACCGATGGTATCTGTTCTTTCGGACATGTTCGAAAGAACAGATACCATCTTAGTATATATATATTTCCATTTCCTGCAGACAGTGTAAAACTTCTCACAGGCACTTCGTTAACTTCTTCATCTTTGACTGCTCCAATACGATCGTATTGTGGAGTCAGTGATCAAAATTGCATTCGCGTTAATTTGGGGTGGTAGTGGCTGTTACGTCTTGCGAACAGACATTAAGCTTGGAAGCTTCTCATCCAGATTGTCATGTGCAGTAATAGTAGTAATAGTAGTAGTAGGTTGGTATAGAATGCCTTTTATTTTGTATCGTATTCTAATCCTGGATCATTGTGTGACTCGAACATTGTAATTCGTCGGCAGGAATCTCATATTCAGGTCTGATGTGGTTGAATAAGTGAATGTAAGGTACCGAACGATTGATGGCACAAATTTAAGACGATTACTCACCTTTTAATGGCATCCTGGTAAGGGATTGGCCTAAAGTCATGTTCATGTCCCAAGACCGAAGACTCACATAAAAGAGAATAGCTTCCTTTAAAATGGTATCTTTTTACTTCGAAAGTCGATTGGAAAAATTCTCGCGCGTTCTCTCTCTCTCTCTCTCTCTCTCTCTCTCTCTCTCCCCCTCTCTCTCTCTCTCTCTGTGTGTGTGTGTGTGTGTGTGTGTGTGTGTGTGTGTGTGTGCAGAACCGGACGAGCTGTGCAGTGGTGATAATCTGGACCGTCATCGGGACGACATCGGTTCAAATTCCCCACCGTCCATACTAATTTGTGTTTCCTGTGGTTTCCCTTAATTGCTTAAGGCAAATTCCGGAACGATTCGATTGCGCTGGACGTGGTCGATTTGCTCCCCACGTTGTCCAATCCGAGCGTCTGATCCGGTTTCAGCGACGTTGTTGGCTACAGGCGTTCACCAGTCCTGGCGTCTGATCGGTTTCCAGTGAGGCTGTTGCCTACGGGATGTATAACATCAACAGAATCGTTATTCCGCGAGGCGACTCGTAGACGCTAGGCTCCGAGGTCGGGCTAGCGCGGCCTGGGAGGCGGGAAGTCGATAGCGCGCCGGCGGTGGGCGGCCAGTGGCGGTCCCCGGTAGGACGTGACCCGCGTGCAGCGTTCCTCCGTCCGGCCGCCAAGGGCAGCCCTCGGCGACTCGGCCGGCGGCGCTCGTGAATATTTGAGCTCTCTTGGCGCAGCGCAATCAATAGCTGTCTGTTCACCGTGTCTCGACGACCGCTAAGCCTAACAACCACTTGCTGTTCGCCGGGAAGCGGCACTACCAGGCGTTCAGTACCTGCCGCTACGCAACGCTGGTGCGCTGTGTTCGTTTTCTGGACAGAGGCAGCTCGCCCTTTATACAGCCTTTGTCGTCGCATTATAAAAAGATAACGAACCGTGAGACCAGATTTCTGCTAATGGCGGAAAACCACGTTTAAATTGCGTGTAGCGCGACAAGCTGGGACACACTAGTCTTGATAATTTTTCTGCGAGGATTTTCGGGAACTAAAAACGGCAATAAACAGTACTGGAAACTAGTAATGATGAATATTTAACCGCGAACGTAGGACATCTGTTAGGAATCGATTCTTCAGTGGGAAATACCAGAAATGTCATCGGCGATACCTTAGAAGAACGTCTTTGTCTTCAGCGCATTCTTGCAGACGAAAGCAGTTAACATAAATAATTTGGCAAGAACCGAAACACAAATTAAATTGGCTGTGTTATATCAAATGATAAAAAAATTATATTCTTGGTAACATTGTTTTTATGGGCATTAGGCCATTATCTAAGGCAAGCTTCTTTCCCTAACGTATCGTCCCCTGCTGTGGCAGACACTCTGAAGCCGCGAAAATGTAGGCAGTTAATTTGCAAACGTATGCTTTTGTAGTCACCCGAAACTGCAAAAGTGGTTTTTGGTAACTCCACAACGGTCGAATTAGACGTCATCCGACTCTGCCAAATATTGCGGAGTCCCGCTAACATGTGATGTGAGGCTTGCACTGCTCAGCAGTTGGTGCTGTTTGTTTTAGGCAAACACTGAAGCCCGCAATTTGGCTAATTTCTGTCCTCCTCCTTTTCTGTTAAAACGTTCTCTCTCTTTAATTTCTACGGCCTCTCTGTACGTCTTACCGTAGCAACGATTGGTCCGTGATGAAACTGTAGTTTCGTATGACGGAAATATGTAGTTCTCTAGTGCATGATCTGCTACTACTGCTTTAGGCAACGACCTAATCGTCTTAAAACTAAATTCACCAAAGACAGAAGTACTATCCGCGAAAGACTGTACTGTGTGAGTAAAGAAATTATGCAGTATATGTTGGTTCTAAACCACTTTCAATTTGCTTTTGATCACAAACTACAAGGAGCCACAAGTCAAAATATACTCAAAACTGTAAAAAAACTAACAAAAGCGGTACGACATCGTAATTGTACATATCGAGTATTTATTTAAAGATATTGGGCTATACTAGATTAAATTAAACAAGAAGTTCGGCATCTTACATTATGAAGGTTATGTATATAGAGATGAACGAGGCAATTATTTTAACAAATTGAATGAAGCAAACAACAAAAAGTTGCAAGTACGAAGACATCAAAAGAGAAGAAAATGTCAAAAAGAACGAAACAGCTATTGAAGAGCAGGCGGAATCTTCCTGAAAACGGTAGTACGAACTTCTATAAAACAGTGAATGAAACAAGAACTATTCAGACATTGCTCCGAGAAACTGTGAGAAGAGACATTGAAGATGTGATAAGATGAATAACTGAAATACTGTTACGAAGAAGACAAAACAGAAACTTACGTTGGGTAAAAGCACTAGGTTTCTTCATTTAAGACTGCACAAGACACACTGACGACAAACATTCCAGTGTTTCTTTAAATATTTGTGTAGAGGAGGAAATGAAATGCAAACATATAAAGTTAATTATGAAAGTAATTTATACAGGATAAGGTGTGTAAAGCTGTTGGGTGTATGAATAGAGGGAAGGCACGTGGAGATGATGATTGAATCTTGGGACAAAGTAATACAAAAGGAACTTGTAAAATCGTTTACATAAAACTGCACAGGAAGACGATTCTCAAAATGTGTAATTGTGCTACTTCGCAATAAAGAAATCAGTCAAGGTGAAAGAAAAATACTATAGACCTTCCTGATGTGCAGTGTACTGAAATTATCACAAACCGCATAGACAAGCCATTAGAGTTTAATCATGCAAACGAACGAGCTGACTTCATAAATGGGTATAGCGCAATGGACCACTTGCAATCGCGAATGAAATTATGATACTGATAGTGAGTAAGAATGACTGTTATATTGAGATTCACAGATTTTGGAAACCGTGTGATTCAGTTTGGTCAAACTCTTTACTAGCTGCCTTTAAGAAATAAGGCATCGATTCAACCTTTGTTAATGTACCGAAGAAAATATGCATCAATATTACCGCTTCCATTACATTTCAGTAGAGTCATGAGAAGTTCAAATCTGAAAGATGAATTAGAGAAGCATATTCCGTATCATCAATGATACTCTTAGCATTCCTGTAGAATTTTTTCAGATCCTTAAAATCGAAAGGAAAAAGAATTATTGGTCGTATCTGAATCACGGGCTTTTTGCGGATAACAATTGATTGTTGGCCTATGGTGCAGATAAACTCAACAACGAATGAATGATATCGGCAGTTCAAGTTCGAAAGTTACCAACATTTCTAGGAGAACGTAGAACAAAATAATAATGGATCCACAGAACCAGTCGATGAGTTTTTGCATTTAAGGTGCTTGAAGACAGTTAAGAGGGAAAAGAAAAGAAATAAACATAAGAGCAAAGTGGCTTGGATTGCTTTTGGTAAAGTAAGTAGGATGTTCAGCGTTTACTGCTGTTTCGTGTGCATTTGTTTTGGTGCTCCGTATCTGATGAGCTCGCGTCGCCACTAACAGCATCTGACTTTCAGTCGCCAGGACCTGCGGCTCGGCCACCACTTGCGTCCTCAAGAGTGACCTTGACATCATTCTCTCCCTCTTCCTCTCCCTCTTACCACGGCTGACCGTGGAAGAGAAGGAACAATTCAGTTCGTCAGCGGCTCATCCACCGGGCGTAGATCGAAAGAAGCCTCACGTCGCCCAATTGATTCGTTAAAATGTAGACTGCCAGCTGGGACAGTGCCAACTTGTCAATACCGGCCGCCGTGGCTTCCCTCTGTGTATTGTTACGAACGAGCAGATCCCCTTCTGTGAACGTGATTAATTAGAGTGATATATGGGCAGAACGACGGGACAGTACAGGACAATTGCGTTAAATAATGGAACAGAAAAACCAATCTGCTTCGATTTAAAAATCCCCAATGCAATTTTGAATCTTTTTGTATAATTGTCGTGATTGTAGTGTATTTCCATTAATCACACGACTGTCTGTCAAAGTGTTTGAATTTGGGTCACATTCCATGTTTTGACTGACGTTGAAAAATTCAGAAAACACATAAGAGCTATGTTTAATCGGACAACACATTGATGAACTTTCTAATTATTGATCTTTTGCTAAGTTTTGTGAGTCGTTCATTTAGAACTGTTTTTTAATATGTTCGTCAAGCATTGAATATTCGCTGCAGTGTGAGCTGTGTGGTCCAGGTCATATATCGCCCACAAATATTAATCATTCGTCATTGTTTAAGAAGTGGAAATATAGTGCTGGAGTTCCAGCAAAAAATAAAAATTTCTTAAGGCTGTGTAGTTCTTTGGATTCGGGGATGTAAGCTTTTTGCCCTGTTTGTGGGGATCAGATTAACCGTCTCTTACTTCCGGCCGCATTATGCTTGTGGACGTTCTTGTCTCCATCAGTTGATATTCATTTCCTTCTCGTCAGTCGTACATGAGTTGAATTTGGAAAAAGACACGTGTCTGTCAGTTATTTTTGCCTTAACCATTAATTATTTTTATCTGTGCAGTTGCTGCTAGAACCCAAAAAATGGCCAATTGGGGCACCAAGCTAAGAAGGGCAGTAGGGGTGCCCAAGTGCGTGATTTATATACTGTGCGTGTCACAATTAGTAGCGAAATATGATACTGGTAAAAGTGTACTAAGGAAAACCGCATCTTCCATCTTTGGAACGAGCCATAGCATCGGTTGCTTACGGAATCAGCAACAATTACTCTCCAGAATGAAAAGAGTGAGATGTTAATGGAAACTTTCTCCGAAACAGCGCAGTGTAGAAAATCCTTCACTCTGAAACATGACTTTCCCCTTTGGGGTGAACGGTAATGGAATACCGGGAGACGCGATTGTAGCCTACGTCGTCGTAACGCTGACAGAAGCCAGATAATGCTGAAAGTCCAGTGGGTAATTTGGACACCGACAGTGTCATACGATTGGAATTCTCAAAACATTTTTGTAGACGAGCATCAATAAATGGAACATAACTATATACCCTGAAAACGAGAGGAGGTCATGCTACAGTTACAATATGTGAGAGCAGTTTGTGCTAGTAAGATCTTCTGCGTAACTTTGCTATTTATTTCTTCGGCGTTATTCATTATCTTTTTTTATGTTTCTAGTAGTAATTGTCTTGTGGTTTGCTTTTTTACTTTATCGTCATGGTCTGGTAATAATTTGTTGGTAACTTGTTAGTGGATGAATGCCCATCTTGTCCGTATCTTGGTCAGGTAACCTAAATTGTGTCTGTGAATAGTGTTACCTTTGTTCTCTGAGAGTGCTATTGTGTGCTACCTATTTTTCTAACACTTTTTCTGACGCGGAGGTAAGGAACCAGCCTGGCGTTTACCTAAACCAGCATAGAAAACAGCCTTAAAACCTCACTCGGATTGACCACAATATGTCAAATGGCTCTGAGCACTATGGGACTTAACTTCTAATGTCATCAGTCCCCTAGAACGTAGAACTACTTAAACCTAACTAACCTAAGGACATCACACACATCCATGCCCGAGGCAGGATTCGAACCTGAGACCGTCGCGGTCGCGCTGTCACAATATGTCAGACCAGGGGTCGTTCAGTATAGTATAGTACACGGATTCCGTCACCTACACGTCTGGCAAGTTAACGACATGTGCATTGAGCTGTATAGACATGTCTCTAAGCGGTGTGCATACATTGCGCAAATTGAAGCAGATTCAAAAATTCAAATGGCTCTGAGCACTATGGGACTTAACATCTATGGTCATCAGTCCCTAGAACTTAGAACTACTTAAACCTAACTAACCTAAGGACAGCACACAACACCCAGCCATCACGAGGCAGAGAAAATCCCTGACCCCGCCGGGAATCGAACCCGAATTGAAGCAGACACTATGAAAATGAGAGATGAGCCATTAAACAGAAACGCCGTATTAGTCTTTTTTTCTTCTGAGAGGCTGTACATTTTGTTTTTGTGTATATATATTTTTTACGCATGGAGAGATGGCTTCACATGTACGTTCTCATATGTAACTACATTAGAGAAAGACCACGAAGCCGTCCTTACTGTACCGTGGACGTTGACGATGGTAAGGAATGTAATGGAATGTATGAAGAAAATTTTACTTTCGAATGTATGTTTTTCTTCGTCTCTCATCCCTATCCACTTAGGCACGGTGGGCCTTTGTCGAACTCTCAACGTTTTCAGCTAAATCCCCAGAAGCTGCGAGTGGGGGATGTGGGTTTGTGAAATCATTGCCCAGACGAGACAAAATGCCTGCAGATGTGTGTAAATCATATTTGATTTGCACGTCTATTTTCCCGAAGTCTGATTTGATGCAGCTCGCCAAGTTAGTCTATCTTGTGCAAGCCTCTTCATCTCTCAGTAACTACCTCAAGCTACATCCATTTGGATCTGCTTACTTTAATCCAGGTATGATCACCCTCCATAATTTTTACTCCCAACACTTCTCTCTGTTACTATATTGACTATTTTTCGATGGCTCGGGATGTGTCCTATGAACCGGTCCCTTCATTTAGTCCGGATCTGCTATGAATTTCTTTTTCGCTCCAGCACCTCCTCATTAGTTACTCGATCCATCCATCTTATCTTCACCATTATTCTGTGGCCTCACATTTCAAAATCTTCTATTCTCTTCTTGTCTGAAATATTTATCGTCCACATTCCTCCTTACAAAGCTGTAATCTAGGGAAAAAACCTTCAAAAAAGCCTTCCTAAAAATTAAATTTATATTCTGCTTTAACAGTTTCTCCTTTCAGACATGTATTTCATGCAAATAAATCCCAGTTTCATTTTATATCGTCTCTACTGGGGGCATCATCAAGCATTTTACTGTCGAAATGACAGAAATGTCTACTACTTTTAATATGTCATTTCATAATCTAATTCCGCCAGGACCGTCAAATTTTATGCAACTGCAGTCCATTAAACTTGTTTCACATTTCTTGATGTTCATTTTATAGCCCGTTTTCGAGACACTGACCCTTCTGTTCGACTGCTCTTCTGTGTCGTTTGCCGTTGCTGGCAGAAATACAATGCCATTGGCAAACCTTACTGTTTTAAGTCCTACGCGCTCAGCTTTTTAATACCATTTCCAAATTTCTCCTTGGTTTGCAAGGTCTTTTTCCCCTGTTTTACTGTTACAAGTACTAGCGAAGCCGCAGTGCGATTTTCGTGGCTACTACGACCTTCAACTTTGGATACAAAAAAAAAAATGAGGAGAGCTACTCAAGGCCGTTGCGCCAGAAAAATGTAACCTGTAATATGCTAACTACGAAGAGAAATCAGATTCGATATTAGTTACGTGAACACCAACAACTTTTTTTGAGCTACTCTTTGATGACTGTTTTGTAATTTTATTAAAATAAACGCCGCGCGGGATTAGCCGAGAAGTCTAGGGCGCTGCAGTCATGGACTGTGCGGCTGGTCCCGGCGGAGGTTCGAGTCCTCCCTCGGGCATGGGTGTGCGTGTTTGTCCTTAGGATACTTTAGGTTCAATAGTGTGTAAGCTTAGGGACTGATGACCTTAGCAGTTAAGTCCCATAAGATTACACACACATTTGAACATTTTTGAACATTAAAATAAACGGTGTGTGTTAACAGTCTTCTTGTTCTACTGGTCGGGAAGTATTCGTCCGAAAAAATTCGGACGGATTGTGACCAGTAAATTTTCTTTATTTTGATTCCATAGTAGCTCAGGTTAAGTTAACTTGCAGTTGAAAAGGAGATAATTGAGAGTCCCTCTCAGCGAAGTGTGTGCCCGGCTGTGAACGCAACATTGTTCGTTTCTTCTGTAGGTCACAAATGAAACTATTCGTGTACTCCAGGCAAGTGAGAAATCAAACACGAAAATAATCAGTTGTTTTAATCCGCACTGCAGTGGCTACACCGGCTCCTGTCAGATCACCGAAGTTACGTGCTGTTGGGCTAGGCTAGCAGTTGGATGGGTGATCGTCCGGTCTTCTGAGCGCTGTTAGCAAGGGAGGTGCACTCAGGCCCTGTGAGGCACACTGAGGAGCTACGTGACTGAGAAGTAGCCGCTCCGGTCTCGTAAACTGACATACGGCCGGGAGAGCGGTGTGCTGACCACATGTTCCTACATATCCGAATCCTTGAACGCCTGTAGGTTGAAGATGACACGGCGATCGGTCGGTACCTTTAGGCCTTCCGAGGCCTCTTCGGGCAGAGAGGAGGTATCTTCGTCAGTGGAGCAATGCAAGTGAAGAGGGAGGAGCGACGGTTTGGGCACGCTGTACATCTCACGTAGTATTATAGTGCAAACCTGGTTTGGTTGGCGGACGAGGTATTCGCCCTTGACGTTCCCACGAGACAAACAGTAGAGCGCAAAGCCTTTGACTACACACACACACACACACACACTACATTCTCTCTCTCTCTCTCTCTCTTTCTCTCTCTCCCTCTCCCCCTCCCCCTCCTCCTCCCCCCTCCCCCTACCCCCTCCCTCCCTCTCGTTCATATCTTGGTGCGCAATATCTCGCCAGCGCAGAGGTGCCCTGTGCACACTCCTCGTCTATTCTCGTCACTGCCACTGTCTCCGTCTCCGTCGCATTCTCCCAGAAGTCAATCGATCACTGTCTACTCGCTGAGCTGGAAGTCCTGCACCAAAAAATGTGCGGCCGTTGTGAGTTTGCTTCTCTTTATCATTTATCACCGCTGTGTGCCGGAAAATTCGTTTCAGAGTTCTTTTTATGCGTAGTATGTTTGCTAATCAAAATACGTAGTTATTTATTAGAGATTTTATGAAGTCATACTGAAGAAGAGCACTACGTAGAGCGTTTCCATTAAATACCTCGTTTCGAACATTAACTTATTAATGGCAGGAATTCTAATTGTTTGATCCATAGTAACCTTCAATGTGCGAGTTATTTTTTGTAGAAACACTTATATTTCATTTCCATCAGAACCGGCTTTAAGTGCTTTCATATATTTTAGTTAACTCAAAGACGAGAAATTTTAGAATGGCTTTGGTGAATGTAGGTTGTGTCTTTTAAAACGCACGGAATGTTTTTTAAGGTATGTGTTGGTTTCCTTCTCAACCATACTGCAGTTATAAAAACTCGTGAGGTGAAGATGAGATTGTCGAGATACTGTCGGGTTCGAGATACACGGGATCTCTCTTTACCCAAGTTTCTCCTTAATATTCTGACACACAGCATACAGACCTAATTATTATACTTCTTTAGTTTCTGCAACTAGAACTAGGCCTTCCAAATATTCCTGCTGTATTTACAGATTTGAATTTCAGTCAGCTCTGTTATTTCAGTATGAGATGTAGCGTGTCTCATAGCGTCTCATCATATCTTCGTCCGGTCTTCTTGCTTCCTTTCCTTGTTTGTCGGTCGAACGGAGTTCTAACTCTGGGAAGGTGGTCTACCAAGGGTATGGCAACCCGAAATATTGCACAGTCGTCCAGTTTCGGTGTCGAGCCTTTGGGCTAGCTTCCCAGCACTTGTAAAAAATATTTCCTCGGCTCAACGTCTCAGCCAGAATCCTCGGAAAAATCACAGGATTGGATAATCACGGAGGCGAATGTGGCTACGTAAAAGTACTATGCTTATAACAACGTGGAATGTGCAGCGTTTCGGCACAAAGAGAAGAAAAGTATTCCAGTAACTAGGGAGGTTGAAGGTAGCTATTTGTGTTAAAGTGAAACGAAGGTCAAGGGGAAGGGAAATGAAAATACAGGAGATCACTCACAGTTTTACAGTGGCGTTAAAACTGAGGAAAGGGTCAAAAGATGGATTTCAGTAGCTGTCCATAAGAAGCGTAGAACAGACATAAAATGCTGGGAGGAAATTAATGAGAAGATAATGACTGTGAAATCTCACAATGTGACAACGAAATTATCATTGTCGGGACTTACGCATCGGTAAATGACGCTGACAGTAGAATAAAATATGAGGTTTATGAAAAATTAACAAGTATGTTAGAGAGCATAAGCGCCTACAAAGAAAATAAATTTAATGGAAAAGTAGAGATGCTCAACGATAGTGGAGCAGTAGGAAGTTGAGGAAATGACACATTAATTGGCAATGGAGAAAGGTTAGATGATATATTGAAGCTACTGCCTTTAAAGATTTTAAATGCTTTCTTTTCCCTCTAGCAGACCCGCAGGTATACCTGGTAGAGTCCCTTCAGAAATATCTTGTCAATAATAGACTGTATTATTCAAAATAAAAATTCCAGCATAAGAACAAATGATGATAAGAGTCTAGAGGTGTGTAGAACATGGCTCAGATCAGTAATGGAGATTGATCTCGTGAAGCTCTGTAAACATGTTACCTAATTTTTCCGAATAAAACTGTATTAAATTTCACGCATATATTTATCAACTTATAAGACAATTTTCTGTTTTAATTGTGGTTGCTTACCGTCTACATTAATTTTTTATCATGTGGCTTACATGAAGAGCTATTGGGTCGCGAGAATAGCTCTACATACGGAAAGATTACTAAACTACAACTTATCGTGGCCGTGCGTTTCTGGGCGCTACAGTCTGGAGCCGAGCGACCGCTGCGGTCGCAGGTTAGAATCCTGCCTCGGGCATGGATGTCTGTGATGTCCTTAGGTTAGTTAGGTTTAATTAATTCTAAGTTCTAGGCGTCTGATGACCTCAGAAGTTGAGTCGCATAGTGCTCAACGCCATTTGAACCATTTTTGAACAACTTATCAACATGAGATCACCTACAGGCAAATATCAAGGTCTTGCATATAGTTTATCATATCACTCATCTCTGTCAGATAGTATTCGAAAGGGCTCTTGTAGGCATGTGCGGGACGTTGTTACAACATGTCGTTCCGCACCAGTTACAGGATGGTGATGAAGGTTTGCCCCCATTTGTTAAGTGTGTGTGCACATCTTCCATGACACGTTCGGATGCAGTTCAGGATAGACAAAATCGCCCGAGGCTGCCCAAATCCACAGTGTTCATCCTGGACGCAGACCGTTTAAGGCATGTGGATGACAGTTTAATCGTTTTCCCTTCACGATATTCAATGTTCGTTATTCGGAGGTCGGGGTTATCAACAGTCAGTCTTCCGTCTGATATTAGTAGATGGAATGTGACTCAAGATAGGTAACCAGTACATGGGGTAGACTGTATTGACTCCGCAACAATGCGCATGAATTAGTTAAGTTGTACATCAGTCTTTGCACACGCAGGCTATTAAGCCACACAGAAGCACGGAACGCTACTGTTGAGTATACCAATCAGAGTGCTAATACTAGAAGAGTGTCTGTTGAATATCCCCTACTATTGTCACAGGACTTACGGAGTATGTTGTTTCTGCTTTTGAGGTTAGCAGACTTTTGTCACGTGATCCGTAAAAGAAAGTAGTATGTTAACGTGATACTAAGATATTTTGGATGCATATTATAACGTAATCAGTCACCCACAAAATACACATTAAGGGCTCCGTGTACCATTCTATTGAACAGATGAAAACGTGTAACTTCTGTTTTATTTGTGTTGAATTCGACACGTTGCACCGCTTCGGAGTTGATTAGCATTGAAGTTGGCCAGTCAGGCCGTTGCGCGCGCAAATTCAGGTGGCAAGCCAGAGATGATGTTGCCAAACGTGCTCTTCGTTTGGTTTTCTAAAACCGAGCAAGAGAGTGATACAAAAATTTGACTTAGGACGGTAGTAAGGATCGAAGCCCACGCTCTGAGAACAACTGACAATAAGTGTATTTGGCACAACCTTCGCTGAAACACCCTGACAAGTTGTTCGGACAGTCTGACCACTTTGTATAAAAAGTAAACAAGAGAGGAGCGAGGACGGATCCCTGCCATAAGCCATAATTCAATACTTCTGGACAGCTAGTGTCTTTTCATGTACTTAAAGTAAATATACTTTCAGATAAGATGTTGTCAATTAATTTTGTTGTCCGCAAAAGAATTCCCAGCTTCGTCGCATGAACGAAAGTATTCGTGCACATACTTAAATATTATGCCAATAGAGGTGAAAAAACTTGAAGAGGCAATGAATTACATAAATGTGGAGGTGTATTGTGGTTACGATCCTTTAGCTGAACTATGCACCGTAATACAACACCACAACAGCAGGTAAGAAGCTAGCTTTTAATATATAAGTAAGAAGTAGTGAAGCATTGTTGATTTCCTGAACAGTCATTTAAGTTATTAAATAAAAGATACAACTTGTATCTAACTAACCTGCTGTAAAAAATAAAAGCGTGAGAGGGACGTAGGAACAATCGAAGCGAATTGATCTGTTTGCAGAACATATCTTTGTGTGAATCAAATACTAAGTAGCAAGGAAGTTTCAGAAATATTCACCGAATTTCTTTGTCTCCTAAGCGAGGTTTCAGTAGTGCAAAAAAATGTTGTTATTTGATAATTATACTTGAGGGAAAGCTACTGAAACGAAAGGACGAAAATTTACAAAAAGACGCGATTTGAGTAGTAATCTGGTCTAGTGTAAGCAAGCAGTAAAGGTACAGACACCTCTAGAAAACATTTTGATTATATTCACGCCGAAGGCTTTATTTCTGTATACAGAGAGAGAGTGCTAATGGTAGCAAAGAAGTTATTTTGTATGGTGTTCATTATGAAAGACAAAAAATATCAGTTTTATAAAAGCGTTTTTCTTTTGAGGAAGGAGTCTGCGATTGCCCGGCCGATAGGCCTTGGGCGCCACTGGAAATTCCAATTTAGTTTCCAGTCCAGGCCGCTATTTTAATTTCACGGGCCGGGGCACCCAGTGAGGCGCCGCTTTAGGCCTATTCTTCTGCAGCTGCTGATTAATCGATTGTTACTGAATAAACGGAAGACTCCACAGCAGAGACTACAATATCATCCAATGAATGCTGAAGAGAGCGTCGTGTGCCGAATCCTTAGGTGGGTGCTAGTGTACAGATAAGATGGTTCCAATCTCAGACAGTGTATTGGGAGCGCGATTACGCAGGCCAAGCAGTACTGGGGAAATTGGACCCGAATGCGATTTTCTGGTAAGGGGGGGGGGGAGGGGGGATGTTGCTGGCGGGGCATTGGTGGTGCTGCCCTTTGATGTCTGGCCGTTCTTCGCAGCGCCTTCCGCCGTTTCTGGCAACTCGGGGCCACACATTCTCCGACAAATTGAACTCCTGGCGCCAAGGACCTGCTCTGCGTGAGAAATACTGCTCTCCCCGCATACTGACTAAGGCACTAGTTTCACCACACAAAATACTGTGTAGTGTCGGAGGAAATGTAACGACTCTAAACTACTGGTCACTTTCTTCCATTAACATTAGCCGCTTTTCGATAATGTTTCAACAAAGCGTTTCTTGCCGACGTTTCGTGCAACATACTGGGGTAAAACAACTATTGAATCAAGCCCAGCTGCCTTGTTGAGAAGAGATCGCTTTGTCACCAAGACACTTCACTTGGAAAGCGTTCAAAGGGAGAAGGCTACTGAGAAAAAAGTGGTAGGTACTTTTCGAGATAAACGCGGAATCAATTCTTAGAGTGCTCAGGGCGTGAGAGTAGGACTGGAAAACAGATGGTTTGGGAGCTCTGTGTGTCGTCCACAGTGAAGTCATAAGAGAAGATGCACTGGCTCGTAGAACAAGCGTGGGGGCAGGTAAGATGCCCCTGTCTTGTTGAGGGAACCAACCTGTAAATCGCCTGAAGCGGTTTAATAGAACCGTAGAAAACTTAAACCAGTATTGCGTAAAGGCATTTGACCGCTTTCCTCCAAGTAGGTCTTTGATAAGATGACGGAGACTACGGAAATCATAACATCGTTTTATCTACGTCACTTACGAAGTGACATCAGAGGGGAAATCAGTTATCGTAAACTTACAGGAGCATCACAAATATGTGTAGATGGATCTTAATAACAGTGTACGAAGAAATGTTAAAATATGGAGATTTTATAAACGAAAGTTCTTCAGACAGATGTTTGTATCACTGCACTAAGACAGAGCACGCACATGTTGTTTGTGTGTCAGATGACCTACAGAAACAGTATCACTGCACTAAGACAGAGCACACACATGTTGTTTGTGTGTCAGATGACCTACAGAAACAGACTGTACATACGGAACGCTTTCTAAATTTACGATGGTGATTTTGCGGGTGTTTCGTTTCTGCTCACTGATTCTGATTTGACCATCTAAACCATGTATTTAATTTTGTGTTTTCGATCAGTGTTCCAGCTTCGAGATGTTACAAAGGTATGGATGATATACTAAAAAAAATTATGTGTTCCTAATGCTGGAGGCGAGGGCAATCTGTAGTCTGTTTCTCCCATGTAAGCCGCCCGGTCTGGGGCGTCTCGTTACGGTCCGCGCGGCTCCTCCCGTCTGAGGTTAGAGTCAAAAATGGGTCAAATGGCTCTGAGCACATGGAACTTAACATCTGAGGTCATCAGTCCCTTAGACTTAGAACTACTTAAACCTAACTAACCTAACGACATTACATACATCCATGCCCGAGGCAGGATTCGAACCTGCGACCGTAGCGGTCGCTCGGTTCCAGACTGTAGCGCCTAGAACCGCACGGCCACTCCGGCCGGCGGAGGTTCGAGTCCTCCCTCGGGCATGGGTGTGTGTGTGTGTTGTCCATAGCGTAAGTTAAAGTTAGATTAAGTTGTGTGTAAGCTTAGGGACCGATGACCTAAGCAGTTTGGTCCCATAAGATCTTACCACACATTTACAGTTTTTTTTCTCCCATGCTAGATTTCTGGACGAGGACTTGTAAGACATGTATTCGGAGATTGGGACTGAGATACTCTTTCGACCACGCTGATAATATTTACCACATTTCCCTAAGAAACGACAGCAACAAATTTCTTCCTCCAGTCTGTACCTCCTTTTTCAGTGCTCAATAATTAGTGGTCTTCATATCCGCAAGAGATCACAATATACGTCATCGACTGGCTTGAAGCTCTATACTACAACCTATGGAAATAAAATATTCATCTGAAGGGTGATAGAAACTGTTCACCCAGACGGTGCGCCATTCCCTCAGACCTTCTTAACTCTTACTGTTCAAGTGCTCAATCTCACTACGGGAAATTCCAAGCGTATTGCGACATATGCAGTTCATTAATTATTACTGTAGTCTTCATATCAATCACAAATGCGTAGGTTGAGATCGATTGAACGGACTAGGAGAAGTGCTTTAAACAATTTTAAATTGTCAACTTTACTCTGTCGAAAGCGATTACTCTAGCGCTGATCATCGATTATCGGTCATCTTGATCACTAGGTTTAAAAGCAGAATTTATTCCACATAGGTAAGAACCGGGAATAAAGAAAGTGGCTTGAACATATGGATAAACCAGGGGATGAATTTACTTTCACATACTGTTAACTGTATTCCCTGAAAGGACGCAGAATCATCTCAGTTGTATCAGATACTGGTCCTTGTTTCTTAATACTCGGCGAGCCCTGTGTTCATTTTAATAAACGTTTGTCGTGATTAACAGCGGGTATAATTTCAGAGCTCGGCGCACCTGTTGTATACTGTTAACAACGCTGTGTCCGTAACTGTGAAATAAGACAGAAACTGCAGACTCTGCGGGTGAATGCTTCTGATGCACAAAGGAACGACAGCGGGCGAAAGATAATGAGCTCGCGAATGCCCTCCAGGAAGGCGGTCTGTGCTTTTCTCCCGGTACTGTTGGAAAAGACAAAATCCTGCATTCCTATCTCTGTTTCCTCGGTACGGTAGATCCTGTTCTGTCATTGGCAGTAAGAGTCTGAACTCTTGTGAACTTTACTGGGAAATGTAAGATTACATTCTCGTTATTGCTGTGGCTGACAGATGCAAATCGGCGAAAGATTTCTAGATTTACCGCAATGGGCGTGGCATATTATTACTATAATCGTTTTGGCATCGAGGATTGTAACGTATAAGTTTGTATCAGAAACAGTTGCCAGCTCGTTATTTCTTTCTCGCTGCTTTTTATTAAAAAATTACAGTGTTTTTTACAATAAACTGTTTTAAGGCTGTGCACCATTTATGACAAATATGCAAGAACTCAGTCCCACTCGGTTGAATAAAATTTGAAATTACAGAACGTGTGAAAACTGAACATAATCGCAAAAACAGTACAGCTAGAAACGGTTGTACAAAACCCCTAGGCGAATTAATGAGACACATACTCACAACCCGTGGTATACAGAGAGTAGAAATTATGAAAAATGGCAGCACTGACATTGGAATCTCAGTGCTACCGCGATTTGTCTGTCGTTCTTACATCGGAGACCTGATATGTTCCCGCCATCTTGACTTTTTAAGTATCACAAACGGGCCATTTCTGGCACAGGAAGGAAGCAGTGGTTCGATCTACTGAAGATCACAAATTTTGAATTTTCAAACTTGCATTTAAAATAAGTGTACCTGACTGGGGTGGGGGGGGGGGTAATTAAGTGAAGGATAATTCTAACCATCCTTGGTCCACATTGTGCAACATGGCGTTTACGAGCTAGGGGGAATAAGCTTACGTATCGTGCTATCGTCCGGTCCAGATTTTAATTCTGGTGATGAACTGTACACCCTAAACGTGGCGCGCGAGAACGCCGCTGCGTGGGCGTAGTTTCCTGGCGATGGCACTGTTGCCGGCCACAGTTACGGGGAACGTCTTCTGGTAATTCCCGAACGTGGAATGCTTCTTCTGCCGGCTAGCACGTATTGCGGTGGTTTCTCCATAAGCTGAGCGGCGCTGGCTTTCAGGCACGTTTTCAGGATTTAACACGGTACACGGACGTGGGTGTATTTGTTGCTCTAAATGAGAGATGGTTTCGCATAACGTTTGTAGGATTTTTCAGAGTGTTATCGTAACATGATAGTAATACGGGGTCCCATCAGGGGAAAAAAGGAAAACATGACAGACAAATCACAGACAGTGATGTAATCTGGAATGTATGCCGAAAATCTAAAATCTTACCTTCAGAGGACCTATAACACAACATTGGACGGCTTACGAACGTTGAAATCTAGAGCAAAGGTGGAGAACTTTACATTGCAGAAGTATTCATACTACAAAAAAATTGAAGCATCCACAAAACATGGTAAGATGGCAATTTACCTTCGTTACACATTCACACCATCGGCAGGTATGTAAATGTGTGTGTATTGCATGTGACAGCTACAGTGGTCACTCGAGGGCATTAGTCCTTTCCTGTTCAGTGACCCTTGGTAGGGTAAATAAGGCGACGCGAACAGAGTCAGACGTTGAGTGATCGCTGTGAAGGACACAGAGTTGCCGCGTAGTCGTTTGAGACAGCACTGTAACCCCCTGCCATATCGTAAAAGGGGCCTCATCGTGGGTTTCCATTTGTGTGGTAGGTCGAATCGTGCAGTATCAAGATTTGTTGGGCTTTCGGATTTGACAGGTTCCTGACGTTGGACTTCATGGAAACTCGTGTTCTAGGTTCTGGTTGACCACGTGTAACGAACACGGGAGAGGATCGCCGTATTGTGCACCGAGCACATCGTAACCCCATCACATCTGCGTCTGCGAAATGAGAACAGGTAATGGACTTATTGCAAATTTGTGTCATTGGTCGGAGGCTAGCGGCAGCCGGGCTAGGGAGTCACCGTCTCACGCTTAGGCTACCATTGACACAACAGCACGAACGGCTGCGTTTGGATTAGTGTCTAGGCCGGGAAGCATGCACTGCTGTTGATGGTGTCGCATTGTGTCCACCGATGAATCTAGGTTCTGCAATACCCCGAATGACCATCGTCGGCGAGTATAGCGGCGTCGTGGGAAGACACATGATTTGGAGAGCAATCATATATGACTTCAGGTCACGCATAGTAGTGATGGAAGGAACGGTGACGGTACGACGGTACGCTACAGACACCCTGCGTCCTCATGTGTTACCTGTCATATGACGGTATCGTAGTGCTATTTTTCAACAGGAGAACACTCCTCCACACATGACATGCGTATCTATGAATTGTGTGTATGTTGTTGAGGTACTCCCGTAGCCAGAAAGATCCTCAGATTTGTTCCCAATAGAACAGTTATGGGACCAACTTCGACATAAAACTGGGCGAGGTGGCGCAGTGCTTAAACACTGGACTCGCATTCGGGAGGACGACGGTTCAATCCCGCGTCCGGCCATACTGATTTAGGTTTTCCGTGATTTCCCTAAATCGCTCCAGGCAAATGCCGGGATGGTTCCTTTCAAAGGGCACGGCCGACTTCCTTCCCCGTCCTTCCCTAATCCGATGAGACCGATGACCTCGCTGTCTGGTCTCCTTCCCCAAAACAACCCAAATTCGACATAAAGTGCTCTGCAGTGTCAGTATCCAGGATATCAAGAACCAGTTATATCAGTTGTGGGCCACCTGGCCTCAGGAGAGAAGGTAAAGGCTTTACGACATCCTTCCCAGACTGTTTATAGATCCATACAAGAGGGGGTGCAACGTCATACTTATGAGTGAGCTCATACTGTCGAGTTCTTTGTAAACTTGACTCGATTTTGTTATCACTACAGTAATATCACATACCCTCTCAACCCAAGTTGTTCAATTTCTTTTTCTATTTCCATTCTGGTTCTTCACGTATTTATCAGGCGATATATGAAGGTTTGCCCTTAAACTTTCGCTAGTTTCTCGACTTGTACCAAATGTCAGTTTCACAGTACTTCAGTCCGTGACCGTAGACGATCTGTTTCGGCTATGTGTAACCTATTCCTGAAAGTGCCACACTGGAAAATACGCAGCAACGATATTAAAATTTCGTTCTTTGCTCACAATAAATTTCTTGAAAAGCTAGCGAATTCACTAATCAGGCGCGAATCCTAGAGAAAATAGAAACTGTGCTTGTACTGGGTGGAGAAAAATTGTATCGCAAAATTTTAACCCTGGATAGCTGATGCCATTAGGAGCCAAAATTACTAGTGTTGTGTAGGTCGACAACGCACAATTTTATGACTGCGGAAACTTAGCGCCAGGCGCTCCGATTGGCCGCGGTGGTACCGCGCCAGCCTCTGGGGGCCGGGGTGCGAATCCGCCGAGGCTCGACACATCCACTGTAGTTACATGGTAAGACGTACCGGGAACAAACCCGTCAACAGCTGTTTGTTCGCGTACAGAAAATCTTTTATAAATTCTGTCGGCCCTGAAAAGGTCCTTGTTTGTAGCTAGGACATTATTTACTTAAAGCAGGGGCTCAAACTGGCGACCTTTTGACGTCGAAAGGTGTTTTGGCGAACTCTTTCAAAGATTCCTGGCATTGCCCTGATGTGATTGGTGACATGTTGGATGCAATCCATTAATTCCTCTTCCTTTTTAAGTGGTTCGCGTCCGGGTGGGTTAACTAGAACATTGAAGAATCCCCAAAGGAAAAAGTCCGATGGCGTGAGGTCTGGTGATCGCGGGGGCCATCTCCTACGAGCACCTCTGCTAATTACCCGGCCGTCGAGGAGTTCATTTGAATGTCCGCGCACAGCATGACTGTTCTGTGCGGGCGTCCCCTCATGCTGCCACCTTATGCGTAGCCGTATGTTCAGGGGAACATCTTCCAGCAGGTCCGTTAGAGTTTCTTGGAAAAGTGAAGGTAATCTGCCCCGGTAAGTCTAGAAGGTAGACGGACCGGCCCAGTCAGATGGTCACTCACAATGGCTGCCCAAATGTTGAGGGGAAAGTCGTTCCTGGTGTCCGTGAACGTACGTGACGTATTTCCCCTTGCACAGTAATGAACGTTTCCATCCCGATGGAAGGTGCAGTCGTGGGTAAACAATACAACAGCGGGGAAGTCAGGATCTCGTGCAACACGTCGCAGAAGCCATCGGCAAAACCCTAGCCTGTGTTCGTAGTCCCCACAGGATTTAGGCCTTGCACAGGGTAGAAACTAAATATATGCTGGCCGTCATCCCTCAAAACCTCCCAGAGTGACTCCCATGTCGTGTCCAACGGTTCGAGTACTTGTCGTAGGTGCTTCCTCGAAGCGCTCGAGAACAGTCTCTTCAAATGCAGCATCCCGTTGTGTTCGAGGTCTTCCAGCGTCACCATGATATCCCGCTAATAAACCTGTTTCGCTAAGTCGCCGGTGAATTGCTGTAAACGTTTGCGGGTGTGGGCGGCGTCTTGCTGGGTTCCGTTACTCATACAACCGTCAAACTTCATGCACATTACTGTCGGATAGTCCGTAAAGAAGAACCGTATCTCTTTGTTCTGCAAATGAATACTGTTTGCCGCCATGCTTACTGTATGACTAAATCACAGGTGACGTGTGTGTGCTCCGAAGCGAAGCTTACGTGTGAATGCCTCTGACGTGAGGTGGAGAGAAACTGCAAGACCTATTCGACACGTGTGCATATCACGTTGGGGCAGTGACAGGGTGAGGGACGTTTGTATGTGTGAACCGACAACCATAGCGCTGCCCGTCAACCGACGAACGGCAACAGGGCAATCCCACGGCCAATCGGAGCGCGTGGCGCCAGATTTCCTCAGTTTAAAAATGGTGTGTTGTCGACGTACACAACATTAGTCATTTTAGTTCCTACCGGCATCAACTATCCAGAGTTCAAATTTCGTGACGCAATTTTTGTACACCCTGTGTTTGTACTTACGGCACTTGCGAAATTTGTCAGGAATTTTCGGAATATAAAGTAGCTTGAGAACTAAGAAACTCGACAGTGGCAAGATATAGTAGAAATTGCAACTTAATGTTTCACATTGGAGGCTTAACAGCTGCTTGGGTGAGGGTCTGCCCAGATGCACGGGCTTATATAGTGTATTCCAGGCATTCACTTTTTCTGTTGTTAGCAACGAATCAGACAAATTGCGTGAGGTCGCAGGTGAACCGGGAAATTACGTGACATTGAGTAAGACAGGACAGAAAAGAAAAGACTGTCCACGTAGAAAAAATATAACGAAGACAGACTTGCCGAAAGTTGATTGAAAGAAACAGCGTTTGGTCATTTACATTCTCGTGTAGCCGCAATCTGAAGACCTGTGATCACAATCGTTGTCCTAAGTGAAATACTGACACTACACATTTTCCCAATGAATTCTTTTGAAATGTTGCATTTCCCTACATTGCAATTTCTTGAAATCATGCTATGTTTTGTACTAAGTACTGATGTAAAAAAAGCTATTATATTAAAACATTTAAATATTTTATTGTAATCAAACAATTGTTTATTATTATGGAAATCTCTGTGGCACTTTTTAAGTGGGAGTGATAACAATCTATATTTAGATTTGGGGGTGGGGGGGAGAGGGGGAAGAGACACTAACAAAGTACGACCCTTCCCAGAACAATGTGTTGCATTCATTCCTGTCACTAATTATTATACTTCTGTTGAAAGACTTTGTCTCTCACTGCTGGAAGCTGCGTACGCAAGAACATGTCTTCTTCTCCCATGGTACATTGTATTTCTCATTAACAGCTGATTCCCCTGTCTCGACTGCTAATTCTGGCCAACCCTGATCTATCTCTAACCTAAAGGATCTTTCGATCTTAAAATATTTAATAGGTTCTTTTCTCTGTATATTTCAAGTAAATGCTGCATACATTAAAATTCCATTCTCTCTCTCCCCCACCCAACTTACTCATAGCTGTCTTGCACCATAAAAAATTTTCTTCACTTTTATTGGCAACAAAACCGCCAGCAACACATGTTGCCATTTCCATTAAGTGTTTGATTGTTGTTTCGGTAACTGTGGCGGTACTGGCGCTCATTGCCTCGATCCGCGTAAGCCAGGCCAACTGCTGTCGCAGTCCTGTGTTTAAAAAGCTGTGGAACGATGAAGTTACAAAAAAATATGAAACAGTTTCACTACAGGAACTGAAACGAGGGAAGTTTACTGTTACAAAAGCTTTCCCCCGTTTTATCAGTGATTGCAGAATAACCCTTTAAATTAATTACTGTAAAAAGTAATGATTGGATAAATATAAAGAGACGCAGTGAAATACATAGAAACACATACACTTAAAGTAGAACAAGTTAGTAAGTTTAATTATCTTGGGGAAGACATGGACTAGAAAAAGTTTCAATAGACGTAAGAGTTAATAAAACGGAGAGAGCACGTGATTTCACTAAATCATCTAGAAATATAAAACTAAAACACTAGACCTCAGTAGTAAGACCAAAATATATTCCTATGAATGGCTAGCGATAAACTGCAAGCTGGGCAGAATAGAAATACTTGAAAGACGAACGATTAGAAGATAATGGGTGCAGTGCAAACTGCAGATTGGTGGAAAACGACAAGTAATGTGGATATTTACCAAAATATGCTGAAAACGTAAGAAGTAACGCCAAAACGAATGTTAATCTTGTTTAGACACCGCCAGGAGTGAAAGAGAGCAAGCTAACGAAACAGGTATTTCTGTGTATCTGGAAAAGACGTCAACATCTATTACAGAAATAAGAAAGTAACTATAATGAAACAACATCAGAAAATCGGAAATACCAGAAAGGAACTTTAAGAATAAAAACTGACTTTCGAACTCTTTAAAGGCGGAAGTAATAAGAAATCAGGAACAATATGCAAAAGAAAGGAAGACGCAACATGGAGAGCAGGTGAAGGAGTGCTGGAAAATTAGGAAAACACAAAGAAAGAAGGGGAATTGAGGTTGTTGGATGTGTGTGTTTGGTGAATGCGGAGATAAGACTGTGTGAAGTGATGAGGTCATAAGTTGCTATACTCATCTCAACTGGTACAACACTCATGTAAAACAGAGAGAACCCGTTGGTATGTGTTCAGGAACAGTCATTTGAGATTATGAACAAATAAGCTGTGTGTCTGTCCGCTCTGTTGCAAAACACTACACAGATTCGAGAAAGTTCTGTAGCGATTTCTAGGCTTTTCGTTGTCTTGTACTTCAACGGTGACTCGAACTAGAGGTACAAAGCTCGTACATACTGTGTGTTTCGAAATACGTCCTGACTAAATGTTTATGAATATGCGTTTTGTTCGACTAGAATTCACTGTTACAGTAGCGGAAAAAATCAGAACACAAAAAAATTAATGTACAGTAATGCAGTTTCTGGAATACATTTATCTAGGTAACATGTTTAAGTAATTACCACTACAAGATGACAGGTTAATGCAAACACGAGATAAGCCATTGCAAATGTGAGATGTTGTTACAGTAACAATGGCTGCAACCGCCATAATGTTGAATACAAGCATGCAAAAATGCAATACCGTCTATGGATGACGCTAGAAGTGTCGTCCAATGATGTCCTGTATGTGCTCGATTGGAGAATATCTGGTGATCGAGCACACCAAGGCAACGTGTTGACACTCTGTAGAGTATGTTGGGTTACAACACCGATATGTGGGCGAGTGTTAACCTGTTGGAAATTTTCCCCTGGAATGCTGTTTGTGAATAGCAGCACAACAGGTTGAATCACCAGATTGAGGTACAATTTTGTAGTCAGGGTACGCGGTGTAACTACGACAGCGCTCCTGCTGTCAAACGAAATCGCACCGTAGACCATAACTCCAGGTGTAGGTCCAGTGTGCCTGGCACACAGACAGGTTGATTGCAGGCCCTCCACTGACCTCCTCCCAACCAACACACAGCCGTCACTGGCACCTAGGCAGGAAACGTAACAGTCGTCAACCCAGGCCTCCAGTGAGCTCTGCTTGACATGACTGAAGTCGCAGATAGCGGTGATGTGAGATCAGTGGAATGCTCGCTTCAGCGCATCTTATTCAGACCTGTCCTTGTAGTAACAGATTTGTGACAGTTCGTTGCGTGCCAAAATGCTGCTGGAATTGCTGATGCAGATGCAGTACGATGCGCCAGGGCCACACGCCGAACACTGTGGTCTTCCCTCTCGATAGTGCCGCGTGACTGTCCGAAGCCAGGTCTTCTTGCAACCGTACATTCTCTTAACCGTCGCTGCCAGCAGTCGTGTATAGTGGCCACGTTCCTGCCAAGTCTTTCGGCAGTATCGCAGAAGGAACATCCAGCTTGTCGTGGTCCTATTACACGATCTCGTTCAAACTCAGTGAAGTGTTGAGAATGGCGTCTTAAAGACATTCTTGATTAACATCAACCCACCACGTCCAATCTCAAATGTAACTAATGCTCACAACCATTACAGCGTGTATTTAAAGCAAATCTGCGTGGAATACTCGTAGTGGTGCTGCTAGCACCGCTCTTGTGCTACTTGCGCGTTATTTGAATAGCCATTATGTTCGTATATAGAAACACACCTACCGACTTTCATTTATGACGCAGAACTTCTTCATGATGTTGCGATTTTTTTTTCCGTCTGTAGATGCACTTGATGAGAAGAAGGCACGGAGAGGTAGTGGAGCAGGAATAGCTTCCGTATCGCAGCCGCAGTAGCGCTGCAAAGAGAGGGCGTGGTCGGCCGGACTGTAGGAGGGGCTGGGCTGGGATTTTCGACGAGTCACCGGGTCAGCCGCCCGCCTGGCGCCGTCCGCCGACCCAGCGGCTGCTGATGCACGGCCGGTGCTCACTGAGCAGCCACTACCTCTCAGGATTAGGCGCGTAACCAGCAGTAGAGAATCACACGACTCAAAAATCATTCAAAGCACTCCGACGATATGAAGCACTGTACGATACAGCAACCGTTACTACTATTCTCTAATGTGACTGGGTCACGGCAAAGGCTCAAATGGCTCTGAGCACTATGGGACTTAACTTCTGAGGTCATCAGTCCCATAGAACGTAGAACTACTTAAACCTAACTAACCTAAGGACATCACACACATCCATGCCCGAGGCAGGATTCGAACCTGCGACCGTAGCGGTCGCGCAGTTCCAGACTGTAGCGCCTAGAACCGCTCGGCAACCTCGGCCGGCAAACTGTGTGCCGGACCGAGACACTGCAAAGGGTCAGCACAAATTCGTATCTCTAGCGCAAGGATACAGAAATATTTTTCGTACGTCTGTGAGAAACATTCTTCTACTGCTCACAACAGAACTGCACCTGCTAATTGGCACTTCGGTGAATTCAGTTTCTCTATAAATCTAACCTCTTGTCAAGTCTCTTAAAAGAACCTTCGATAATTCTAAGAAATCTTAGAATGAAATTTTCACTCTACAGCCGAGTGTGCGCTGGTATGAAACTTCCTGGCAGATTAAAACTGTGTGCCGGACCGAGACTCGAACTCGGTACCTTTGCCTTTCGCGGGCAAGTGCTCTACCGACTGAGCTACCCAAGCACGACTCACATCCCGCCCTCACAACTTTAATTGCCCGCGAAAGGCAAAGGTCCCGAGTTCGAGTCTAAGAAATCCTGCGTGTTTTGGCACAATCGATAAACCAGAGCGATTGTCATGGCATGGGGCGCTTTAAACACACTATAATTCGAAACCAGCGGTTATGTAATTCGAATTGTTTCCTCAGTTGTTCAGATCATTGTTTCGTTATTCTTCTCTTCGCGAAACTCCTTCGTTCTCTCAGCAATGCATAATTTAACACAGTTTATAAATCTGTTGTAAATATGTCTTTAGTGAAATAAAAATGTTGGAAATAATCGTAAGGTGGAAGGAAGCGAACACGGCGAGATGAGTTTCTGCCTCTCGAAGAATGCTTCTTGAAAAGGCTTTGGCAGCGCAGAAGACAAAATATATCCCTCTTAGTTTTTATGCTTAAAACAAGCCTAAGTTATTTACTTTCAGTCTGAACATTTAACGGCCCGACACAAATGAGGAGTGGCTGACTAACTTCAAGTACAACAATTTTGACATAAATTTTTATGTAAAAAGATTTGTTTTCAGCATGGAAAAATTGAAGAAATCGAGTTTTTTTAGGTATTCTCTGAAATTTGTGTGTGCTTTTCGTTTGATATGTTGTTGTTGTTGTTGTTGTTGTGGTCTTCAGTCCTGAGACTGGTTTCATGCACCTCTCCATGCTCGTTTGATATACAGGGTGTTTCAAAAATGACCGGTATATTTGAAACGGCAATAAAAACTAAACGAGCAGCGATAGAAATACCCCGTTTGTTGCAATATGCTTGGGACAACAGTACATTTTCAGGCAGACAAACTTTCGAAATTGCAGTAGTTACAATTTTCAACAACAGATGGCGCTGCGGTCTGGGAAACTCTATAGTACGATATTTTCCACATATCCACCATGCGTAGCAATAATATGGCGTAGTCTCTGAATGAAATTACCCGAAACCTTTGACAACGTGTCTGGCGGAATGGCTTCACATGCAGATGAGATGTACTGCTTCAGCTGTTCAATTGTTTCTGGATTCTGGCGGTACACCTGGTCTTTCAAGTGTCCCCACAGAAAGAAGTCACAGGCGTTCATGTCTGGCGAATAGGGAGGCCAATCCACGCCGCCTCCTGTATGTTTCGGATAGCCCAAAGCAATCACACGATAATCGAAATATTCATTCAGGAAATTAAAGACGTCGGCCGTGCGATGTGGCCGGGCACCATCTTGCATAAACCACGAGGTGTTCGCAGTGTCGTCATAAGGCAGTTTGTACCGCCACAAATTCACGAAGAATGTCCAGATAGCGTGATGCAGTAATCGTTTCGGATCTGAAAAATGGGCCAATGATTCCTTTGGAAGAAATGGCGGCCCAGACCAGTACTTTTTGAGGATGCAGGGACGATGGGACTGCAAAATGGGGCTTTTCGGTTCCCCATATGCGCCAGTTCTGTTTATTGACGAAGCCGTCCAGGTAAAAATAAGCTTCATCAGTAAACCAAATGCTGCCCACATGCATATCGCCGTCATCAATCCTGTGCACTATATCGTTAGCGAATGTCTCTCGTGCAGCAATGGTAGCGGCGCTGAGGGGTTGCCGCGTTTGAATTTTGTATGGATAGAGGTGTAAACTCTGGCGCATTAGACGATACGTGGACGTTGGCGTCATTTGGACCGCAGCTGCAACACGGCGAACGGAAACCCGAGGCCGCTGTTGGATCACCTGCTGCACTAGCTGCGCGTTGCCCTCTGTGGTTGCCGTACGCGGTCGCCCTACCTTTCCAGCACGTTCATCCGTCACGTTCCCAGTCCGTTGAAATTTTTAAAACAGATCCTTCATTGTATCGCTTTTCGGTCCTTTGGTTACATTAAACCTCCGTTGAAAACTTCGTCTTGTTGCAACAACACTGTGTTCTAGGCGGTGGAATTCCAACACCAGAAAAATCCTCTGTTCTAAGGAATAAACCATGTTGTCTACAGCACACTTGCACGTTGTGAACAGCACACGCTTACAGCAGAAAGACGACGTACAGAATGGCGCACCCACAGACTGCGTTGTCTTCTATATCTTTCACATCACTTGCAGCGCCATCTGTTGTTGAAAATTGTAACTACTGTAATTTAGAAAGTTTGTCTGCCTGAAAATGTACTGTTGTCCCAAGCATATTGCAACAAACGGTGTATTTCTATCGCTGCTCGTTTAGTTTTTATTGCCGTTTCAAATATACCGGTCATTTTTGAAACACCCTGTATTAAAATAAAAAATAATAAAAGTAGTAAAAATGAACTTTATTTTCGGGTTGTTATTTTCTGCTGACGGAGACTCGAACCAGAACCTTTTGCCTTTCTCTGCTGCAGAGTCAAAAATTCATTCTGGAATCATCCCCCAGGCTGTGGCTAAGCTGTGTCTCCGCAACATCCTTTCTTCCAAGAGTGCTAGTCCCGGAAGTTTCGCAGCAGCCTTTCTATGAAATTTGGGATGTAGGAGGTACAGGCGGAAGTACAGCTATGAGGACGGATAGCTCGATTTGAGGGGCACTTGTAAACGAAAGGCAGAGTTACCAGGTTCGAGTCTCGGTCCGGCACACAGTTTCAGTCTGCCAGGAAGTTGCAAGTCAGCGCACACTCCGCTGCAGAGTGAAAAACCCATTCTGGATGCAGTATCATTTTTGTTCAATTATACACTTATTTCGACTCTCTTTCGCAGAATCACCTTGCGGCGTTACAGCCACTGGTTTCGATGTACAGCTATAGCTGCAGTTCGATTTTCAGTTAATCAACCTTGATTTAATCTTTCTTGATCATGTTCGGATTTCTGTTATCTAGACTGTAAACCACAACTAAACCTTTGAAGTTTTCTGATAAGCAATGGGCAGATTCGAACGTCGAGATAACCTGTAGTACACAAAAGCACTCTCAATTGTCCTGGTGAAAGTGTTATCTTCTCGAAAATTGCCAATGATAAAGCTTATCCCTTGCTGATTTGCTTCCAAACGTTGTGGAAATCAGTGTAGAATTTTTGTGTCACGAGGACCGAGACGTGTTTTAAGCAGGTCTTACGTATCTACAAAGGGCAGCGCCGTAAATAACCTATGGCTTAATTGTTACATTTTCGTAAATTACAGATCTCAAATTACACTGCACAACTGAATTTACTTTTTCGAAACCCTGTAATTTACACCCATTGCAACGCATAAATTTGAAATTTAGCTTAAAGGTGCGTACAATCTTCCTCTGTAGCGGTGCAAAAGCGTGGCGCCCTGCGACATCACTCTCGATCTCCACAATACTTCGAACAGCAAGGTGTCGGCACACGCGGAAAAAAGGCGACAGCTCAGAAGTTCATGTGACGTGTAAGATCGGTTAATGATGACAGATCGACACCAAATTTCACCTCATTTCTGCTCAGTGCCACGGGTACGTGTCACACGATAGGAAAGTCTTCATACCCTACCCACATTTCATACCTTCTTTTGACGCCTCCGCGATGGAGGTGAGATCCACGAAGCGCAGCGTTGAAATAACGCCGTTTTCTTGTGACTGGCCAAGGAAAACATTCATTTAACTCTGTTGCGCAGTGTATTTTGAGTTTTTGCAGTAACCATCAATCAAAACAGGGAAATAATTTTCAGTGAATTCTTGCAAAGTAGTCGCTGTACGCTTCCTAAATGAGAACTCGAACAAAACGATCTTCAGTTCTTGTGAAATTCGGAATCGAATAACGTAATAGCAGTCGTACCATTATCTTCTAATCTGCATACATTGGATTAGTAGGAACCATGGTGTGTCAGCCGCTACATTCTGTTACACCGTAACCTTGATAGGCAAATTGGCGTTAAATCGAACTCTCAGTTATTCGAACTTATTGTTAGGTCCCTTGAAGGTCGAACTAGCGAGAGTCGACTGTATCGCCAGCTTTATTTCAGTTACGCGGGTGATGATCCAGTGACAATAAGCTTGCCTGGCTGTGTTCAGTACGGTACAAAGGCGGCTACGAAAGCACAAGCCAGTACATTCAAATAGTAGCCTCACAACGTAGCATCTTGCATCAAATGGGTCGTAGGCGCTGCTGCCCATGAAACGAAAAATATTCGCCTAAGGCAGCAGGTGGTGGCACAAGATATCAAAGGACTTCATCTCAGAATTTTAGAGTCACTTGAGGGCGGTTAATGGGTGGTGCTAAAGTCTGCTCCTCACGCAATCGTTGTTTCAAAAAAGAAAAACAGTCTGCCACCACGATATTGAGATATTTCACGCACAGTTATGCAGTTACTCTCCATTTCACGCTAGTTCCAGATGTAAACGTCTCGCAGATGTCAGATTCTCCAGTAAATGCTGAACTGGGTAAGTGCAAATAATATCAAACGTAATTCTCTCTCCAGGACGATCCAATGATGTGGAATGGTCTACATCTATCTAAATCTACGTGATTGCTCTGCTATTCACAATAAAATGCCTGGCAGAGGGTTCAATAAACCACCTCCATGCTGTCTCTCTACCGTTCCATTAATTTTTCCATGCGAGCCCTGATTTCTCTTATTTTATCGTGATGATCATTTCTCCCTATGTAGGTGGGTGCTAACAGAATGTTTTCGCAATCGGAGGAGAAAACTGGTGATTGAAATTTCATGAGAAGATCCCGTCGCAACGAGGAACGCCTTTGTTTTAATGATTGCCACTCCAATTCACGTATCATGTCTGTGACACTATCTCCCCTATTTCGCGATAATACAAAACGAGCTGCCCTTCTTTGTACTTTTTCGATGTCATTCGTCAGTCCCACCTGATGTGGATCCCACACCGCACAGCAGTACTCCAGAATAGGGCGGACAAGCGTAGTGTAAGTAGTCTCTTTGGTAGACCTGTTGCACCTTCTAAGTGTTCTGCCAGTGAATCGCAGTCTTTGGTTTGCTCTACCCACAATATTATCTATGTGGTCGTTCCAGTTTAGGTTATTTGTATTTGTTATCCCTAAGTATTTAGTTGAATTTACAGCCCTCAGTTTTGTGTGACTTATCGCGTAATCGAAATTTAACTGATTTCTTTTAGCACTCATGTGAATAACCTCGCACTTTTCTTTATTCAGAGACAGTTGCCACTTTTCGCACCATACAGATATCTAAATCATTTTGCAAGTTGTTTTGATACCGTAATTTCCCTGTCTAGTGTAATTAACACAGGAGATATTTTCTGGAACGCCCAGATCCTAAGTCCAATTTTTATCACATCGTGTAGTGTCTTGCCATTTGTCTCTTCTGTTACATTTAATAATTAGCTGTTGAGCTGTATTTTCCATCAGTTCCTTGTGATATTTTTTCAGCTCTTGAAAGACTTGTTTATATTACCGTTAAGAGAGATAGTTTGGCATTACATGAATCCCAAACATCAGTTACATATCTCAACGTTTATATCGATTTCCAGGCTCGGTTATTGTGTAACGTGTAACAGATTCTGAGACGACTAACTTGAAGAGTATAAAGATGGTATCTGTTCTTTCGGACATGTCCGAAAGAACAGATACCATCTTCATATAATTAAGGCTAAACGGACATTGGCCTTCTTCTATGCGGATGCACACGTATTGCCCGAACTCTTACGGGACTCGGTAAGATTGTCTGCCGCGAGTAATAAGTGTAATGGGCAGGGGCACTACGAATGTAGTATGTGCACATTAAGTTGGAAATGTGGGTCTCACGGGGAGCGTGCAAGGGATAAGTCCCTGCAGTCGCACTATCGTCTGTGCCCTCGGTGACTCAAATGGATAGAGCGTCTGCCATGTAATCAGGAGATCCTGGGTTCCAGTCCCGCTCGGGGCACACATTGTTAGCTGCCCGCGTTGATGTATATCAACGCCTTTCGGCAGAGTAGGGCCTTGATTTAATTGTCATTTCAGCTTGAAGAGTGGTTCCGATATTTATTTCGTGCGTTTTCCGACAGTCTCTGTTGCTGCCTTTTCTCACTTAGATTTACGGCGGCAGAAAGCCTGAGACATGTTTGATGTGTACTGATCAGTTAAAATCTGGTCCAGGTGATACCATGCCATGTAAGCTCGTTTCCCCTGGGCTCGATAATTGGCTGTTACGCTGTGTGGACCGTGATTGGAGACAGACTTGCGTCAGTACATTACCCCACCATTAGGTAGAGCCTTCGTGGTACAGAACCCAATATTTGCAGTCTTCGGCACCTTGGCTCACTGCTTCCTTCCGCGTGAACTTGCTCGTGTGCTGTGTCTACGCAGCCTTCACGGGTCGGCCTGCGGCGCCATCTGAGAGCACATTGTGCCGCGGCTTCTATTAGAGGCGGGCCCGCCGCCTTTGTGCGCCTCGCCGTCGATGCTGTCGCCCCTGTGATGGGCGCGCATGCTACAAACAGCTGCCTCGTGTTACGTGTGACCTCGGCACGAGGCAACCGCCGTTCTCCGCTTATGGGCTGTAAAGGAAGCGCCCGCGGCGAACTTGCGCTGGTCGCTAGCAGCGTGGTAAATCTTAAAAAAATTGCTTCTCCACAGATTACCGCCTTCTCTTTCAAGCAGTTGTTACATCTCTCCATGGACTGATTTTCCTTTTCATCCACATCTGCATCTACATGCATAACACCGCAAGCCACCGTACGGTGCGTGCGGGATTGTACTCTACACCACTACTATTCTTTTCCTTTCCTTTTCTACTCGCAGATAGAGCGAGGGAAAAGCGCCTGCCTCCGTGTGAGCCCTAATTTCTTGTATCTTACCTTCGTGGCCCTCGGGCGAAATATATACTGGCGGCAGTACGATCGTTCTCCAGTAAGCTTCAAATCCCGGCTGTAAATTTTCTCAATAGTGTTTCTTGAAAATAGCGTCGTCCTCCATCCAGTGTGATTCCCATTTGAGTTCCCGAACCATCCTCGTAACACTTGCTTGTTGTTCGAACCTACCGGTAACAAATCAAGCAGCCCGCCTCTGAATTGTATTAATGTCTTCTTTTAATCTGATGTCGTGCGGATCCCAAACACTTGAGCAGCACTCAAGAGCAAGTCGCATTAGCATCCTATATGCGGTCTCCTTCACAGAGGAACCACACTTTCCTAGAATTCTCCAAGTAAACCTAGTTGACTATTCGCCTTCCCTGCCACAATCTTCACATGCTTCCATCCATTTCATATCGCTTTACAACGTTACGCCCAGGCATTTAAACGCCGTGACAGTGTCAAGCAGGACACTACTAATAACCGAGAGAGGTGGCGCACTAGTTAGCACACTGGACTCTCATTCGGGAGGACGGCGCTTCAAACCCAGATTTAGGTTTTCCGTGATTTCCCTATATCGCTTCATGCAAATGTTGGAATCGTTCTTTGAAAGGGCATTTTCTTCCCCATCCTTCCCTAGTCCGATGCAACCGATGACATCTCTGTTTGGTCCCCTCCCCCAAATCAGCCAACTAACCAACACTACCAATGCTCTATTCCAATGTTGCGGGTTTGTTTTCCCTACTCAATCGCATTAAACTATATTTTTCTACTTCATCACACCAACTACAAATTTTGTCTAAGTCATCTTCTGTCGTCCTACAATCACTCATCGGTGACACTTTCCCGTACACCACAGCGTCGTCAGCTGACAACCGCACATTGCTGGTCACTCTGTCCACCAAGTTACCTACGAATACAGAAAATAATAGCGTCCTGATCACACTTCCTTGGGGTACTCCTGGCGTTTCACTCTGATGAACACTCGCCGTCGAGGACAGCATACTGGGTTCTGTTACTTACGTAGTCTTCAAGGCACTCACATATCTGGAAACCAATTCCGTATGCTCTTACCTTCGTTAAAAGTCTGCAGTGGGGACCGCGTCAAATACTTTTAGGAATCGAAAAAATGCGGAATCTGCCTGTAGGCCTTCACCAATAGTTCGCAGTATATCACGTGAGAAGAGGGCACGTTGAGTTTCACACCAGGGATGCCTCCTAAAAACGTACTGATTCGTGCACATAAGCTTTTCGGTCTCTAGGAAAGTTATTATATTAGGATTCAGAATATGTTCTGCAATCCTGCCGATATTAAAGATCACTATCACAGTAATTTTGCACGTCCGTCTTTTACCCTTCTGATATGTAGAAGTTGCCTACGCTTTTTACCAGCCGCTTGGGTCTTGAGGCTGGGCGCGAGATTCGCCGTAAATGCAAGCTAAGGGGCCAATGCCGTGCGGTACTGTATCTATAGCCGAACTGGGATTCCATTCGACCTCGTGACGTATTTGTTTTCAACTCTTTCCGTTGTTTCTCTACTTCAGGGATGCTTCCATACGAGATGTGCGATGATCAAACGACAGACCAGAATTTTCTCGTGTTCTCAGCTAGATCTTTTGCTAAGGTATGACGGTGGTAGTTGTTCTATTCTTAGCACATAGATCTTTTCACAGACTCACGAATCACTAATAACCTTTGCCTGTCATCATTTGAGCGTTCTCTTGTGAACTGAAAGTTCAGCAGCCATTCTGTGCTGGGCAGTATACGCTGACTGGGAATGGGAATTGATGCACAATAAACGCCTTGACCTAAAGTCACTAAATCATATTCCAGTATTTCCGTGCTTTCGGACGTGTTGAGTAAAACTGCGTCCATGCCAGCAGACAAAGGGCATTTCTACAGAAGAAAAATGATACTAGAGCATGCTCTCCTGTGCGTGTGTGTAATTTTCAGGTGTAGATCGAATACGGCATCGATTGTTGACATGAGGAGTGTTGGAACATCATATGGACATCGCGCGGACAGTTGGATGCAGCTACTGTAGGACGAGTGGTGACGAGATTCACTTAGGAAAGTAGAACAGGAAAGTATGCTTGCAGAAGGACTACGCCGTGAGAAGACAGGAAGATTGTTCGACTGGCTCTGCGGAGAATAGACGGCAGATTATCACAATGAACCGTCGGAAACAGATTGTTGGAAGCTGGTTTGAGATAGACCTCGAGTTGCCAAGCGTCGTTTACCGCTACCACCATACCACAGGCATCAGAGACCAACATCGTGTAGAGCCCTAGTCGGCTGAAGCAATGAGCGTCATTGTGTAATGTTCAGCGATGAGTCTGGCGATGTTCGTGGCGGTAAGAATGACGCCAGCTTGTCCCAAAGCACCTGTTGCACTATCATTTGAAACACCAATTGTCGAGACTTAGGCCTCTATAACTCGTGGAATCATTACGTGAGGACCTGTTGGAAATGGCCACAGAACAGATTTGAAATTGTTCAAAGGATGCTGAATGATCACCAGTATGTGGCAAGGCTGGTAAACCGCACGTTGTACTGTTCGTGACCAGGACACCAGATGGCATATTCTAGCAGGATAATCCAAAAGCCTACAATGGAGTGCACATCGCAAACGCTTTGAGGAACGTACGGTACCTCGACTGAGCTGCCCGTCCCTTGGTTTGTCACCCAGAGAGCATTGCAAACGCGATGGGAGGACGAACACCTTCATTCCCGTCTTTAACCAGCAATCTTCATCAACTGACACAATATGTTTTCAGGCATGGCAAAAAATTCGTGAAGATGGCTTCTGGAGGCTATTTGCTTCCATGACTACGAATGCAAGTGTGTATTTGTGCTTGTGGGGGGTGACACCACATATTGATCTTGATGGATATCGCTTCCAAATGGAGTGAAAGATTAATCGTTTAATACACCCATTCCCACAAAGTTTGATCATTATCGCAGTAGTACTTCGTGGTGTAACACTTTCAGATTCCATTAGTGTAATTATGTTTCGGAGCGGATGGATATGTTTTTACCTTACCGTGCCGTGGTTGATGCAAAAGCAGCAAATGTAATTTGTTGGATATTTGCTAGCAAGCATGGTTCAACGACTTTTTTAAAAACGTTTCTTTGCTGAAGCTTCTGTACAATAATTATACCTGTGACATGTCGATGTCACTAATTGCACGCTATGGAAACTGCAATAAGAGTTTATTTATTTACTAGTTAAAGCTTTGATCAGAATTTTTATTAGAACTTTGTAATTTCTTCTGTCCTGGGAATTCTGAGACTTTTTGGGAATGTTTTAATTTTCTGTTTGGAGTCGGATAACAGATGACTAAAGAAATATTTTTGTGGTATAGTTACATATTCACAGTTTTCAGAGTTTTTCCTATACTTGTATTGTGAAACGTTGTATCTTGCCAAATTTCATGATTCTAGGCCGCCAGGAAGTACACTGTACATTTTGATGAGTGAGTTTGCAAGTATCAAAACTTGTGACGAAAATGGCCATATCTTTTGATTACATTGTCTTAGAAGCTGTAGTTATTTAGACCGCCAAGGTTTCTTAGTATATGACATAAATATCAACTTGATACGTCTAACCGTTCCTCACAAAAAGGGTTTTTAACGGCCGGACGGTTAGACACACAGACAGACAGTCAACGGAGTGATCCTATAAGGCTTTTATTATTACCGATTGAGATGCGAAATCCTAAAAAATCTCATAACATTACATAAAACTTCCTGATTCAAAAGATAACCATAGGATAGAAACATACAGTCAACGACCAAACATTAGCAACCAAACGTTACTTGATCTAACAGAACACACAGTAGCAACACCGAAGCAAGTAATACGAAGTGTAAGTGCATGTGTGCAACATGAAACGTTAATTTGCGCGTGTCAGCCGTGTCGACAGTTACAGCCAGAGGCTGACAGATTCCCCCACCTCCAGGGTTCTGGGAAAGTGGATCATTTACCTTTCGCGGTTCATGCGCTCGCTCCGCTCACCGGCAGCCCAAGCCGTGTCAGATTTAACGTTTTCACTGACACTGCCCCTCTTGCAGCTCGCGAGCATAGGCGTTAACGCACAACGTGTCATGGCCATTGTCAGTTGTCAGTTTACCATTCACACAGTAAACGATCTTTATCTGAGCTGCTTCATTTGTGACTGAAAAATAGTTTCGTTACCTAATACTCCTTGGTCGTTCAACAGTTTTTCGTTCTGATGTAGTCTTCCGAAATAGACAAGGATTTAAATTGATAAAAAATTTCTGTGTCTGCCATGTTCTCTTTCCCTGTATTACAGTAGAAGTACCTTGTGTTCCCCTTCAGAAAGCTACGAAGTATACAAAATCAATGGCTAGTGTCTGGTACGTCGGCTCATACAATCTGCTGTCGTGGCCTGGCTTGACAGGAACTCGGCTCTCGGCTGCGGAAATTCCGCTGCGGCCGTCCCGTCAAGCTAATGAAAGCAAGGGGATGAAATGGGATTTATGGCTGTGCCGGTTTGCGGCGCAGATTGAGGCAGCGTTTAATGAAAAATGAAGTCGAGGGCTCATCGCTTGTCGGCGCTGCGCGACGCGGCGTCACCCCCGGCTTCTGCCGCGCCAGCTCGCTCACCTCACGTTTCTGTCCCACAAACGGTGTCGCTAATTGAAAATGAGTACTGCGCCATTAATTGACAGTGAATGTCCGTGTCATAATTGCATTCATTGGCTATTGACTAAAGGTAAGGTTGGCCTGGACACCAAAGTGCTTTCCAAGACGTTGTAGCAGTGGTTTGCGTTGCCTTCTGTCAAACTGACATAACTTACGCCGTTGCAGGCGACGTATAGTTCTACGTGGACACCGAAGGAAGTAGCTGCTCGACATTTTTCACGGCCACAAATCATTCCAGAGTTGGAAAAAGAGAGAACTATCGATACCGCCGTTGCTGTTAAAGAGACTGAGAAATGATGCTAGTCACTTATATATGTAGATCTCTCCCCCAATCAACCACGCCTACTTTACGGCCCAGCAATGGATCAGTGGATGGGGGTGATCACATAGTTTCTTTAATGGCTCTGAGCACTATGGGACTTAACTTCTAAGGTCATCAGTCCCCCAGAACTTAGAACTACTTAAACCTAACTAACCTATGGACATCACACACATCCATGGCCGAGGCAGGATTCGAACCTGCGACCGTAGCGGTCACGCGGTTCCAGACTGTAGCGCCTAGAAACGCACGGCCACCCTGGCCGGCATTTCTTTAATTATGCACGTGGATAACTAGCTGTGAAATGAAGTTCGAAGATACGATAAATTCGTGACTTTATTAGCGCAAGTTGATTTCCTTAAAAAACATTGCCATGCATTTCAGTAAAAGTTATTCCAGATGCAACGACACTAATAACAAACACAAAACAAGAAAAAATTGAAGTGACTTGTGGTTGGAAAAGTTCAGGAAGGGAAGCAGGTGATGGCAAGTACAGCTTTTCTAACATATTAATTTTTAATTCACTGAAATCTGCAGCTCGACAACAGTTATTGTATTCATGCTTGCAAATAAGTGAAGTTGAAGTGCTGCTGTGCCAACCCCAGCGGCCAGACGGGACATAACTGTGAAATTATTGACGGTTATTAAATCAGCGTGACCTATACCGCTGCCCGGAAATGTCACCATCGTCGGAGTGTGAATGCGCCGGCTGTAGGAGCCGCCGATTGCTCGCTCAGCGCGGCTGTGTGGGCGTCGTCGCTGCATCGCTCTCGGACGAGGTCTGACTAAGGAGCCTGCTGACAAAGTCGTCTCCTGAAATGTCGTCACCACAAACTGTCCCACCTGTGTGCGGAAGTGTGTCTGCCGAGTGTAAAACGTGAAGTGACTCTCCTGCAGACAGAGGTCGAAGTGTCCTCTTTGCAATCAGAGCCCGAAGTCGCTCTACTCAGAGCTAAACCGAAGTGAAGCGCACATAGCGCGTGAGTTCTGCGGACGTTTCCCGCGTCTCAAGCTGCAGTTGCCAATCAGAAAGTTTTTTTTTAATTAAATATCCGCCCCTGAATCCCAACAACCGTAGGACAAATGCAGCCCTTACAGTTAAATCTACTGTAACCTCTCTTCCACACTCTTGCGTCTAAAAATTTTACGTCACGATACTCCAGCCAGTCCGGGAGTCTCATATTTGGCGCCTTCGGCGCACTGTATTTTGGCATAACAACATAGAAAGGGAAAGAAAGAATAGAAAAGAGAAAGATGTTGGGCTAGATGCCGAACAGGCGAACGAAGCATGTGCCCGTCATTCCCAGGTACTGCCCGTATCATTGCACTGTATTTTGGCATAACAACATAGAAAGGGAAAGAAAGAATAGAAAAGAGAAAGATGTTGGGCTAGATGCCGAACAGGCGAACGAAGCATGTGCCCGTCATTCCCAGGTACTGCCCGTATCATTGCGAAAGCTTTCGAGAGCTACATCTTCCCTACGAAGTTTTTTCCATAACAATGCATTCGGGAGGATGACGGTTCAATCCCGCGTCCGGCCATCGTGATTTAGGTTTTCCGGGTTCTCCCCAAATCGCTCCAGGCAAATGCCGCGATGGTCCCTTTGAAAGGGCACAGCCGACTTCCTTCCCCGTCCTTCCCTAATCCAATGAGACCGATGACCTCGCAGTTTGGTCTCTTCTCAGGTTGGCCGCGTGGGATTAGCCGAGCGGTCTAAGGCGCTGCAGTCGTGGACTGTGCGGCTGGTCCCGGCGGAGGTTCGAGTCCTCCCTCGGGCATGGGTGTGTGTGTTTGTCCTTAGGATAATTTAGGTTAAGTAGTGTGTAAGCTTAGGGACTGATGACCTTAGCAGTTAAGTCCCTTAAGATTTCATACACATTTTAACCACGTTATTTACCAGACCCTCTTTCCGCCTGGGAAAGGTTTCGCAGATGTTCTTGGCAGAAAATATTGCAGACTGCCCCTGGCTGACAAAGTTCAGAAAACCGATAGAGCACATGCCCGGCTATCCGCAGCATCCGTTCTGACCCACCATGAGCCCATCACAAGAGGCCGACGCAAACCAGCGAGGGTTGGAACAGTTCTTTCGTTGCTTTCGGTTCGCACAACACACGGAAATCGCTTTAGCCCATACCCAGTACATACAAGTATCTAGGTGGAAGAAAAAGGGAGAAATCATCTATGCAGTCATTGTTGTTGTACACACTTGAAAATAAACGTGCAGTTATGCAATCTTCCCCATTTTGACTATTTAATTTGAAATGTAATTGATCTGGATATCAAATTGACTATTATTTGCACATAAAAATGAAGCCAGTTTTCATAATAACGTATCGCTGGAATGAAAAGAGACAAGGCATTCTGGTTTGACACTTTCCAAACTGACATAAAAATGTGATTTGGCCGACTGGTATTGAATCCTCGACGTTTGGACCAGTACTCTGGCACTTACACCCTATCTGCCGAGTCACATGCCGTTTAGTAGTGTTCAACATCCCCCTCTCACTCCGATGACGGCAGCGACGCTTCGTAGCATGGACTCTTAAGAGACATTGAAATTGTGGACCCGTCCTGATCTTTTAACACTTAACCGCGATGTGAGAGTGATGGAGCGGGGTGGGGGCAATTGCTCGGAGATAGGTTCAACGCATTCGCCGCTCTCTCAATAGCGATTTCCGTTGTACGCAGTGTGATGGAGGTCGGTGCCGAGGAGGAAGAGAACAGAGAGAGGAAGAATACAGAAGCATGTGCATATGTGAGTGGGTTTGCTGAAAGTATTCTAGCACAGTACGGGAGTGACGGGATGATGCATTATCATAGTGAGGAAGTAGATCGCTTACGGGCTGCTGTTGGCAAACAAATGGGTGCAACTGAAAAGGCAGTAGGTTTTTGTATCGTTCGCTGATGAGACCACAGTACGTAACATCTAGACGCCCTCCCCCCCCACCCCACCCCACCCTAGGGTACCGCGATTCTTGACACCAAGCGATCTTTTTGCAAGCTGCAAGCTTCAAGCATGTACCTGCGCCCTTACTAATCTGTGTGACCAGTGGCCATGTGGTGAGCAGAGGTTCATCGAGTGGGGCCGTGTCTTCTGTACTGTTTAGCGAGGGGATGGTTCTGGTCGTTTAAGCCTCATTTGTGACTTACTGCAGCCTGTCAGCTGCAACGTAGGCAAAATCTGTGTGGGGAAAATTTTAGACCTGGATTATAATTTCAAAAAATTGTTTTCAATTGAGAAAGGTGGTGGCGTGTGTCAATTTCGATGGCTAAAGTTACTGTAGTGGGTCTTTGCGGACTTTGGTAGATGGAAATTTGGTCTTTTAAACTGCACCTTCCACCAAACAATGTATTTATTTTTCTATTTAGCCAAACATGTTTCCACATGTGTGTGTCATTTTCTGTGTGTCTCGATTTAGTTCTGTACAAATATTAGACAAAGTTCACGGTTCTTTTTAGCCTGAAAAGTACATCATACGCCGTTTTCATTTTACTTCTGTTGTTCATCCAACTCTACATTAATTTTGAATGTGGATTTGCATTAGGTCGTCATGTTTTAATGCCTTTTATCGTATAACAGCATGTCATCTGCAAAGTTGTCGGAAAAATTTGCTTTAAGTTGTTAATTTTGAAATGCTTTTTCGAAAGTGCTATTGATAGTTGTGTGTGTTCTGTACTTAAGTCTTCCGTCCTGTTATGGGTCTTTGCTGTATGGTGCATTAGCTCTCTATGAATTGTGATTACTGCCTCCTTGTATTTCTATGTCAGCGGGGTAGTGATTCTTTTATTTGAGGTAATTTCCACTTTTCCCTGTTGCATATGTTAAGAGTATCTTATTCTTGTTGTCTTTCACATTTACGCTGAATAAGGACCATTGATAGTTAATTGACATTTTATGTTTGTTTTGCTCAATTTATTTGTTGTTGTACATAGTGCTTGTAATTTTGCTGTTCAGTGTCACCGCGAATCATCGCGGGTATGTAATACAAAGTTTCTCTCTTTATCTTATATATTAGTAAAACTGCCTGGTCATTACAATAACTTGGAAGAAGGGTACGGAACTCGCCACGTTTTTTTCGAGAGACGTAAAACTCATCCGCACGTATTCGGCGTCGCTTCAATAGCAAATCCGCAATCAGTTGTGGCATTCATCCCGCCAAAACCTGGCGCAGGAGATAGAGCGAACTGTGACCAAGCTATCGGCCGATGTCGTCGGGCGACCTCTGGTGTCGGCGTCTGCAGACCGTTGTCGGCGCCTCTGTGACGGCAGCCGAAGGAGGTTTCTACAGCCTGAGTTGATGGGCCTGGCTTTCCCTGACACTCCTAATTGAGTAGTGACCTGGGCGTAAGGGACCGCCTTGGTCAAGTGATTTCCGCATTTCCAGCACCCATTGCAGAGAAACTTGTAAAAGTCCTTGCAGGAAGTAGCACAACACGGAGGGAAGTGTGGGCAAAACTCGACGAATGAAATGCCTACATTCTGCTCCTGTTCATGATGGGCTGGCCCTATTGTTAACTAATTTCATAGAACGGTTTGGAGCTCCCGTAATAGAGCAGTCGGCCGTCGGACCTCGTGCGGTATAAACGTTGAGAACCCTCTCGGACAAAGATGGTGTTCCCGTTGTGTATATTTCAGGAGTCTGGAGAAGGTGATCTGAGAATTCGTAAGGCCGTTCCCGCGCGCGACCGTGCATTTCTGGTTGCATCATTGTGGATTTTGGCGTTGAGCATGTGTGTACAAGCTCATATTCGGCTGTGGTGCCAAGTAGCTAGCTGGGCGGTGGTGTTATCGAACGAGACGGAATTGGCAACATTTTTAGTGAAGCCAATAAATTATATTCGTTTCCGCCGAACTTTTTTCGCTGGTGTTTCTGTGTTACTCTTTTCCTGTTGACTTTGATTTCCTGTTGACTCTGAATTGCATTCTGGTTTCATTGTTGTGCAGATTGTCGGCAGAAACGACTAAGAGCCAGTTGGAGCCGGTGTATGAACTGAATTGGTAACTGTTATTCTGTTTAATCCAGGTGACGGACCTTGGAATCTTTCTAAAAGTAGCTGGATTACTTCATGGTTTTCTTCATTGACGTTGGATTAGTGAGAAATTTAACCCCTTCATACCTTAATACCTCGTAAAATTCTACTTTTCGAATACGTAAGGTGAAATCTGGGATACGTTATTATACCTGAGAGATTTATTTACGACAACAGCCATGTGACAAAATGGACGCCTAGTACACTTCATGTATTAAAAGATTTGTATTTAACATTTATATGATACATTGATAGGATTTACATGACTAAAAATAATAAAAATACATGGTGGCATATATTTTTAAGTAATTTTATGTAATACAATATAGCCTTACTCATGAAATCTTGGAAACAGTTTATTATCTTGTTTACTCGCAGATGAACGCTACACTAACCACATATGAATTCTGTCTGTCCCTTCTTTTACATCTCTGACTTGTGGCTGCTACCTAAAGCCAGTGACCTTCTGCTTCAATTCGGGTAGACGTAATTGTAAGTGATTTTTTGGACCCTGATGCTTGTTGCATAGTAGTTCTGCCTCGATACTGGCTGAAGTCCTGTCTCTCTTTTTATTCTCTATGACTCTTCTTTCGTTGGGAATGGCTGAGCTATTCTGGATTTGAATTCTAGCACATTATTTTGTTTATTACGGCGAATTTTGAAACCGACACGGTCTGTCTCCGCTAGTGGTAAACAAGCTTTAAATCTCCATTCGCATTTTGTGGAGCATAAATCCTCGAGCATCTGTTGGTAATAAAAGGAAAGCTTCAGAGTATTAGCAGTTCATTCGAGCTGAAATGAAATATAATCAGTCAAAATCGTATTAAGCTCATATATTCATTTGAATAATTAGGAAACTTCAATTTATTACAAGTTCGAGGCCTATTCGGAATGTAACATACGATTTCTAACAATTAGCTACACCTCCAGCTACTTCCCCACGTAGGTGCCGCTCCGACTTAGACGCTTTCGTAGCATTATACCAACTTTCCAACACCCTCGCCGTAGAAAGACAACCGCCAATCCTCTATGCTGGTCTGCAGCTCGTTGCCTGTGCTAAAATACTACCCTCCTAAGCCGGCAGTTCATGTGAGCGAAGATTAAAAGCAGAGGGAGTCAAGTCCTATCTGTATGGTGTGTGATCAAACACTTTCCATCGAAAACGCTCCAGGAGCTTCTTTATTTCCCTTGCAGTGTGCGGCCGAGAATTCTCATGTATAAGGAAATGGACAACAGCTACGCTACGCGGGGATGAAAACTGGTGAAATCTCTCAGTAGACAATCATACTTGGGGGGAGACACTATTTTCTAGGGTTATTTGCGTGCCCATTGCGCGCTCTGATCCGAAATGAGCGACGTGAAGCGATCGACAGGCATAATAGATGCAGTTCACTTCATATCTGTGGAAAACTTCATCGTACGTATTTTCACTATAGTTTCCATTTCACGATCTTCTGCCTCGACGCAAGAATTGTCGACCCTCTTTCGATCTCCTGGTGACTTCCCGTACTCACTACATTTTTTCCGTCGTCTGCTCTGACTTACGTATCGGCCCCATCTACACACTTCTCCGTTAATTCTTTCTCAGCTCTGGCGTCAGTATTACCTCCAATGCCACGGTCTTATCGCTCCTACGTTCTTACATGATCACGTACTATGCGTACGCCACTAATTACGGATGACCTTCCATTAGATCGAGGGACTGATGACCCTACTTTTTAGTCCCTTAACTCCAAGCAACCAACCAAAGAATCTTCAAACTTTGAATCCACTAGATTTAAAGCCCTTGAAATTTGTATTCGTTGGAGAGTTCTTCATATCGTTAATGGTGGTGGATTTTAATGCCCAGATTCTTGCTCCATATATTTACGATACTTTTTAAAATTCATTGCCTTATACTGAGTGTGAGGCTATCATTACATAGCTTCGGTTGAGGCGTACATTTAACAATTCAAGTCGATTGCAGGTTTTAAAGTGTGTTTAGGGTTTTATGTGATAATGCAACTGAGTAACTCGAAAGATCCTTTTCTACTGACTGTACTACCGACCATGCATATTGTCTGTACTGCATTGATCTTAACGTCTAATTATATTATAGCAATGATACTTTTATCCAGAAAAGTTTCTATGTTACTCAGTTAAAGTTATGGTCTTGTTTGGATAGCTGGACAGCATTATTATGCTTCCAGAGGGCTGGTGATCAGAAAGGATAAATACAACTTTGACCAACATACCTGACCGTTCACTTCAGTGGTTTTATATAACTTCATCGTACTGACAAAATATTCCACGGATGTACTGCTGGTTCTGCGATCGGCCCTGCTGTCGCCATCACTTTACAAACATACGACTCCGACGTACTGCTCATACAACACCTCGTAATATCTGCAATATTCAGTTCCGGCCATGGGTTCGCTATCGCAAAATAGCATTTATAAGTTTCACCCTAAAGATTTTGCTCAACTTGTACGGTATTTAAAAATTAATAACTTTCTTTAAATGGAGGTGAAAGAGAAACTTACTAATAGGTACAATTTCACGAAGAATATCTACAGCAAAAATCTATTTCAGTAAATAGAAAAGAAGATATAATGCGGTTATGAAACCAGACAAATACATTATGTGATGAAAAGTATTCGTACACTCACAAAAACATACGTTTTTCATATTAGGTGCATTGTGCTGCCATCTACTGCCAGGTACTCCATATCAGCGACCTCAGTAGTCAGACATCGTGAGAGAGCAGAATGGGGCTCTCCGCGGAACTCACGGACTTCGAAAGTGGTCAAGTGGTTGTGTTTCACTTGTGTCATACGTCTGTACGCGAGATTTCCACACTCCTAAACATCCCTAGGTCCACTGTTTCCGATGTGATAGTGAAGTGGAAACGTGAAGGGACACGTACAGCACAAAAGCGTACAGGCCGACCTCGTCTGTTGACTGACAGAGATCGCCGACGGTTGAAGAGGGTCGTAATGTGTAATAGGCAGAAATCTATCCTCACCATCACACAGGAATTCCAAACTGCGTCGGGATCCACTGCAAGTACTAAGACAGTTACGCGGGAGGTGAGAAAACTTGGATTTCATGGTCGAGCGGCTGCTCATAAGTCACACATCACGCCGATAAATGGCAAACGACGCCTCGCATGGTGTAAGGAGCGTAAACATAGGACAATTGAACAGTGGAAAAACGTTGTCTTGAGTGACGAATCACGGTACACAACGTGGCGATCCGATGGCAGGGTTTGGGTATGGGGAATGCCTGGTGAACGTCATCTGGCAGCGTGTGTAGTACCAACAGTAAAATTCGGAGGCGGTGCTGGTACGGTGTGGTCGTGTTTTTCATGGAGGAGGCTTGCACCCCTTGTTTTATGTGGCACTGTCACAGCACAGACCTACGCTGATGTTTTGAGCACTTTCTTGCTTACCACTGTTGATCTGCAGTTCGGGGATGGCGATTGCATCTTTCAACACGATCGAGGACCTGTTCATTTTGCACGGTCTGTGGCGGAGTGGTTACACGACATTAACATCTCTGTAATGGACTGGCCAGCACAGAGCCCTGCCATGAATCCTATAGAACAACTTTGGGATGTTTTGGAACGCCGACGTCATACCAGGCTTCACCGACCGACATCGATACCTCTCCTCAGTGCAGCATTCCTGAAGAATAGGCTGCCATTCGCCAAGAAACCTTCCAACACCTGATTGAACGTATGTCTGCGACAGTGGAAGCTGTCATCAAGACTGAGGGTGGGTCAACACCATATTGAATTCCAGCAATAGCGATGGAGGGCGCCACGAACTTGTAAGTCATTTTCAGCCAGGTGTCCAGATACTTTTGATCAAATAGTGTACTATGCAGCTAAATGCATTGCTACATTGAAAAATGGGGGAAATAGTACGAGTGGAGGGAAAAACAGAACATATTCGTTGAAATATTCTGAAGCCGAAGACTGATGAGAATAACAGCTACCAAAAATAAATGTAAATGAAATTGAAAAAGATGGACATGAGATGTACAAATTAGGATGAAGGTCCAGAATGAGATTTTCACTCTGCAGCGGAGTGTGCGCTGATATGAAACTTCCTGGCAGATTAAAACTGTGTGCCCGACCGAGACTCGAACTCGGGACCTTTGCTTTTCGCGGGCAAGCGCTCTGCCCGCGAAAGGCAAAGGTCCCGAGTTCGAGTCTCGGTGGGGCACACAGTTTTAATCTGCTAGGATGAAGGTGTTCTGTTCAGGAAAAATCGGAATAAATCCAAGCAATCAGCTTATAATGGAAAGAGAAAGATAAAAATCAAACTGGAGGGTTTTTCACTGTGAACCAGAGAAAATAATTGGATGAAAAAGTGATATGACAAAGTATTTGGAAGAGGAAGAAAAGAGAACCCAAGTACAAATTGTGGGCTCTTCTTTCAGATAGTCTACAATAGAACAAATTCAGTGAATAAGGCACGTTGTCACGGTCCGTGCGGCTCCCTCCGTTGGAGGTTCGAGTCCTCCCTCGGGCATGGGTGTGTGTGTTGTCCGTAGCGTAATAGTGTGTAGGCTTAGGGACCGAGGGACCGATGACCACAGCAGTTTTGGTTCCATAACACCTTACCACAAATTTCGAAATTTTTTCGGTGAATGAGGAGAAACTGTTAATTAATTCGAAGTAACAACATTGGCGTAATGCCCGATCAAAAAAAAAAAAAAAAATCACTGCGATCTATGAAGTTACTTTCAATAACTATTAGCTGCCTTGTTACTATAGCCGTATAGTATCATTCATTGATTTCGGTTATATAGAGCCATCTACAGGCCTCTCATCCTACAATTACCTATTGCGTAAGCAATGCACATGTTCCTTCAATCTTCTAAGTTGTGACTCTTTTGTATAGCTGTCGACTACTTGTGACGAGCTTCACCTAGCATGTGCAATGCTTACGCAGTTAGCGACGCGACACGCATGATCACTGCCCTGAAGATAACATTACGTAACCGAAACCGGTATAAAAGTCCCAATTGCTTATGCATTTGCTTCAGTCCGGAACCGCGCTGATGCTACGGTCGCAGGTTCGAAACCTGCCTCGGGCATGTATGTATGTATGTATGTATGTGATGCCCTTAGGTTAGTTACGTTTAAGTAGTTCTAAGTCTAGGGGACTGATGACTTCAGATGTTAAGTCCCATAGTGCTCAGAGGCACTTGAACCATTTGAGCTCATGCCTTTGTTGAGGAACGATTGGTAAAGTATAGGAAAGCAATTTAGTATCTGAATTGCATAAAGATGCAGGATTAAAGGGACGGGAACTAGAGGTCAGGTTGGTGGGTGAGTGGAGGGGGGGGGGTGAGAAGGAGGAGGAGGAGGTTGTGGTGGCGGACAGGTGTGCAGCACTAGGACGTGCGCGCCCCGGTCGCAGGTGAGCGTGGGAGCACAATATGTTGGGCTCTTCCTTGGCTGATCCGCGGGCAATGAGCGAGCGGCTTTTGTTCAGCCTAAGCTCGGCGCACGGCTATGTATTTCGCCAGGCGGCGGGCGCCTCGCTTTCAGAGTGAAGCATTGTTCCGCGTGAACAGTTTGTTACCATTGAAAAATTAATACTGCTTACGTATTGAGACAGCGAGCGCCTCAATGGCAAGGCGCAGCATTGTTTCCGCTGAGCTGCAGAATACACTGCGCATTCACCATGCGAGTCACGCAGCGCGCTCAAAGTTGCGGTGTTCGCTCCCGCCAATTGTCATTCAGAGCGTACATGTCCGGCGTGCTCCCTGAACTAATGGCGCTATTAACGACGTGCTGCGGACGTCGCACTGCGGATGAGCCGTGTGCGCAGGTGAAGAACTAACATTTGCGAGTACGCCAAGTAACTTGGCCACACTCGGTTAAACTGCACATGAAAACATTTGTGGTTCGTTACCAATACCGGTAACTTGAAAAACAAAATCCAGATAAATTTAGGCACTACTTCTGTTATGAAACTTTAAGTTTTATGATGTAAAATGTATTTTTAGCATCTTTAAACCACTTTCGGTTCTAGGCAGGAGTGAATAGTGCATATTATATTGATTGTGGGCTTTTGGTGATGCAATGTAACTATTATTCAAGAAAACAATTTTTTCAGTGTATTTCAGAACCGTTTATTCTACACGACCTAGGCTTCCAGTTACCAGTCCATATCGTAGCATTACTGTTTCACAGATATTACCCTTTTTCTTGAGATCTATGAAAGGAATAATCCACACCCACAAAAGAAGTTTATTAGACATTAATAATGCGATGTTTTACAGATTGTATTGGAAATACACGCTGGTTGAGAAAAGTGTATTAACAACGGCGTTGGTCTGTGACCGTATGGTGCACGCTTTCTAGAATCGTGTCATTAGTCTTTATTTTAATGGCGTCGTGCTAAATAACCACAAATATCTACAATTCCTAATAGATAGGCTCCCGCATTTATCCCTTCGCACTGTTTTTTTTATTTATTTTTTATTTTTTTTATTTTTTAATGACAGTTTGGCGCAGCATGAACTCACGCGTGTTATTCACAATTAGTCTAATGAAATACATTAAAAAATGGAAAAATGGACTCCTGCTTAGTTTCATTTGAAAGTACAGAAACATAGATCAGTTAATTTGTGTGGGAGTCATCCGTAGAGGATATCTGGACACATGAAAGCATCTTGTACTCCATATCTCTGCAAGGAAAAAACTTGAAATAATTTGATATTAATTTTTTTATTGAAGATATTCCAGGGAACATACAGTGGATTATAGCAGAGTTTCTTTTGCTTTTCTACAACGCCAAACTTTTCCGTGAATGTTGGGAGCATGGCGCTAGAACGATTTGAAGTTGGCTACCATATGAAACTCGTTCTAGGAAAGATGGGTACCAGACTTTGCTCGCTGGCAGAATTCTGAGGAACTATCATTAACCAACGAAACCAGGAGCGTACACGGTTCCCGTTTACTGAGTCTTGAATATCACTCGTGAATCTCGGATACTTAACTGGTAGATTTAACAGAGGAGATGATAATGGTCCACAGAAGTGCAACACATTTCGTTAGGAATTCGTGTAGTGAACATGAGGGCGTCACTTAAATTATGATTGAACCGCAGAAGCACAAGCTACAAAGGGAGACGTAGTACTCCACGGAAAGGTTTACTGTAATTCCTGTAAGATATGTCCCAAGAGGAGTCAAGCAACGTCTTACTTGCCCATACGTGTATCTCGCAAAATGACTGCAGCGGTAAAATGGGAAGAATTTGAGATCATGCCGCCGCCTACCGATAGTTGTTCTTCCCGCAGAACATTCACCATTGGAGCAGGAAAGGGGGAAAGCACTTCCCGTGACACGCCTTAAAGTGCCTTGTTGAATATGTCCGTAGGTTTGCGATGAGAATCTACATTCGCACGCACAGGCGGCAGTATTCTTTCGAGTGATCGAGGTTACCGATTATCGTGGGTGGCCAGCGGTGGATTATAGTCGACGTTTGGAACAGCTTGTGCGGAGAATGGACGGTAATGCAATAGGGCGCCAGCTGCCGGCAGCTGTTCGCTAAAAATACGGCTCCGCGGCACAGTCGCACAATTAAAGGCTGTAGTCGACAATGGCGGCAGCTCCCGCGCCTCCTGCACATGCGTTCTAGCGCATTCGCCGTCTCTCTGAGTACGAGCTACGACGATGAACAGGTGAATGATGGGCGATCTGGCAACAAAGACAATATTTCCAATGCACGGTGGTGCTGTTTGGTATGGATTTTTAGGTTGTTTTTACACCGGATGGTTGTTTTTCTTTTTATTTAGTTGAAAATTAAGTTTTGAAATAAACTGGAACCTCCTTTGCTACAATATAATATTGTCAAAATCCCTGTCTCTTATAATTGCATATGACTGCATATTACAAGTTGTTATAATGCCTTTAATTGATTCACAAAAAGGAAATTGATTGCTTTAAAGCTGACAAACTTTTTTTTAAACCATCTGTTACAAATTTCGGCACTTGTAACCTTTGGAAGGACTAGAAATTACTATACACAAAATAACAAGCGGCATACATTTTGCTTTGACAACTGTGTAAAGTTCTATCTTCTGGACCTTATTGTTTAAAGCTGAACACTCCTTGTCTACACGTGGCGTCGGGAGAGTGCCGCAAGCATGTAATGTCAAAATTGTGCTGAAATTACTGAAGTAATGGGATACCTCCTAACATCGTGTCTGACCTCCTTTTGTCCGACACAACAAGTCGTTGGAAGTCCCTTGAAGAAATACTAAGCCAGGCTATCTCAATATACTGCGGAAGTGTTGTCAGTGCAGGATTTTGTGCACGACCTGATCTCTCGATTGTGTCCCATAAATGTTCGATGGGATTCATGTCTGGCGACCTGGGAGGCCAAATCATTCGCTCGAATTGTCCAGAATGTTTTTTGAGACCAATCGCGAACAATTGTGGGCAGGTGACATGTCGCTCTGTCACCCATAAAAATTCCATCGTTGTTTTGCGACATGAAGTCCATGAATCTCTGCAAATGGTCTCCAAATGACCGAAAAAAACCAGTTCCAGTCAATGATCGGGTCAGCTGGACCTAGTCCATTCCATGTAAACACAACCTACTGGAGCCACCACCAATTTGGGTCTGAGCCACACAAGAGCGCTACCATCACCTCTTACCAACTGAAATCGGGACTCACCTGATCAGGCCACGGTTTTCCAGTCGTGCAGGATCCACCCGACATTCTCACGAGCCCAGGAGAGGCGTTGCAGGCGATGCTGTCCTGTTAGGAAGGTCGTCGGCTGCCATAGCCCATTAACGCCAAATTTCGCGACACTGTCCAAACGGATACGTCCTTCGTCACACTTTGATTATTGCGTTTATTTTACACAGTGTTGCTTCGTCTGCTAACACTGACAACTCTATGCAAATGCTGCTGGTGACGGTAGTAAAGTGAATGCCCTCGTCCATTGCATTGTCCATGGTGAGACACTGTGGATCTCGGAATATTGAATTCCTGAAGGATTTCCGAAATGGAATGTACCACGCGTTTAGCTTCAATTACCATTCCGCATTCAGAATCTGTTAAATCCGGTCGTGCGGCCATGATCACGTAGGAAACCTTCTCATTTGAATCAACCGAGTACAAATGACAGATCCGCCAGTGCACTGCCCATTTATTCCTTGTGTACGTGCAACCACCCTCTGCGGAAGTTCATATCGCTATCCCAGTACTGTCACCTCATAGTATATGTAATATAGAGGATCCTAATTTGAGTACATTGAGATAAAGTAGGGGACGGAAATGAATATTTTATTACTGCCACAAACAATTAAAACCACGTAGCAGCAACTTAATTTCATAGAATCTGTTCAAAGTGACGACTGTCACTCTCTAACCATGCGCTAGAACGGCGCTTGAAATTTTGCCACATTCTCTTGACAGTTGTACATCTACACAGACAGCTGGGACCCTACCAAGCAGACAGCTGGGACCCTACCAAGCCGCTGCTTTTCACCTGTACGACGACGACTTCGTGATTCCCTATAGGAATAAATTGTCGTAGTGAGCACCTTCCAGTCTAACGACGTATTTCCTATTTGGCAGTCACGAACATTAACATAGCAGTGGTACATATTCCGACAACTGTCGAAAACGTGTCGAACGAAGATCAGGTAACATGCACCGTTCAAATGCTCTTATGTTCATGGAGACGAACCTACTGCATTTTGTATCCCAGCAGACATAGATTTTGCCCCATTTGATACTACAATAGCAGTTAAAAGAGGCCTCATGCGAGAACATCACAAGCTGTAGGACAGTGGTTTCCAAGACTTCGGTTCGCAGGCCACGCATGGGCCCGAGCGACGAAACGCTCAGCCTTACTTCAAGACTCCGCCGCGCCGCGCTGTCTGAGCGTGAGGAGGGGGAAAAGGGAAAAACAGCGATCGCGCGGCACTTAAAATGGCAGTAAAGTCGTACTGCGTATGACTTGGTTTTATGTTTCACATGTCGCAACAACAAAACTATTTTTCAGTATTAATTAATTATTTTTGGCGCGCTGAAGACGTAACATAACTTATTTCTGGTACAAACTGTCGGCGCAGACAATTTCACAGAATTTCACTCTCAAGTTGCCATGTAGTTGTGAGTTTTTTAGTTTCATAATCGAAAAAAGTTCTTTCACACGAATATGTCGATCGAAATTATGTAGCACTTTTGCAACCTCATTATGGAGACTTAGGAAAATAAACCTGAGGAAAGCAGTGTCGACGTCTTCTACAGCTTTAATGTAAAAAGATTGGTCATTAAAACTAGAAGTACCTTGCACGTCAGTCTGTAATATCTGCACATGCACAGGTGTGCTTTCAACTGAAACCGCAACAGATGTACGATTGACAGTGTCCTCAAGACCTTTATAAAACTGTCTTTGTAATTTTCGAGAGGCCCTAATGAATTTTTCAAACTTCACGCTTTCCTTAACGCCATTGAGCTTACGGAACTGGGTTGTCTTTGTCAGAATGTGGCCCTTCCACAACGAGATTTTCTTTTTGAGTGCATCCCCATCAAATCAGAAATAAGGTACCTTGTAATGTCTCAGTGGCAGTGTGCAATCAAATCCAATTAAAATGCGAAGTCTGCAATCCATTCCGGATGTTATAATTTTCGTTCCTGCACTCCTTTTTTTCCTTCATATATTCAACAGCGAGATTTAAATCGAAAAATCGTTCCAGGCGTGCCCTGTGATTTAGCCAGCACTCTTTGCAGTAATATGTGAAGTCTCCATATTCTTCGTACATTTACACCGAAAATTGTTGCAACTGGAAGTGGAATAGTGGGTGCGGCTTCAGAAATTTTACTAGTCGTACCACCAATTTCTTCAAGTGCTTCATGCCTGCAAATTTAGTACAAAGTGCTTCTTGGTGTAAGAAAATTGAACCATGTTTGTCGACTGTTGTAATTATTTGCTCTCTCATTGTCATCTGTAAGTTTAAAACTCTTTCTGTATGGTACTATAATGACGTTTCATAGCAAATAAGCAGTACCCGTCGCTTATGTAAATTGAGAGTTCTCATCACTCTCTTCTGTCATTCCAGTTCATTGTAAAGCATTAAGACGATAGGTCCATAGACTGCCTATTTTTGTGGAAACAGCTACTGGATCTGTGAATGACCTTCACACCACGAACAAATAGTCTTGGGTAAACAGCGCCGACACCACGATTCTGCCGCATTCAGAGGATTGTGCCGACCGCTGTGCCGGGTACTTCAGAGAGGGACGGAGCTAAGTTGAGTGGCAGGCAGACCGGGCCCTGGACCGCCCTCGATGCAAGCGTGAAGTCTGGCGCGCCGTGGCTGACCCTGCCGCAGGGAGTTTGACACTGAAGTACTGAACTCTGGATTCCAATGCATTTTTCTAGAGTGTTTCCACTTTTTTTATGATATAAAGTGCAATTCACTCTCTAGCCTGTGGTCTTTGAAATATGTATTTCAAGGAAAAGTTGAAAAAGGCTTTCTGATGAATCATCTCGCACATGATTCAGTATAATCTCATCAAATTCAGCTGTTCCAACAATCTTTACTGAAAACCTTGGCGAGCTCTCTGTGGCCTGAACGACTCAGATTCTCATTTCTATCCATGGTTATAAACTCCTTCCAATCAGGATGACGCCTTTCGCACGCCTTCCTCTGCTTGCGGGGACTACCTCTTGCTGCACCGTACAGTAACTGGATGTTCCTGTAACGAACAATCTTCCACCTTCTGAAAGTGACCATGAGCAGTGTTAAGCCCCACCATGAACTCATCACGAACAATTGCGTATTGCTTTTCAAGTTAACATCAGCAACTTCTATGTGGCGGGCAGCTGTTCTCTGTGAAACATAAGCAGTTTACAAACACGTGCCTCACATGCATGGACTATTCAAGACCTTGCAGCGTCTGAAATATTTATTTCCAAGCATTGTTTGCATCTGTTAAAGTACACACTTTAGGAGAATCTACTTTCTCTCTAATTTTGGTTGTAAAAGTTTGAGGCACCCGTTTACGGCACTTGGTGCTAAGAGAATAAAATTTCGTAGGTTTAGCATGACACCACTATTGTATTGTTAAAGAAATCTTCAATATTTGCCGTTTATGCGTCGTCTTTTATGTCGTTGGCCACAGCACAGTGCCACAGGCCCTCCTCCATCCAAGATATAACAGGTTCAGTTTTTCCGATTATGTCGCTGGCGGTTTGCGGCGCCGACCACGGAGGACTTCGTGCCGAACATTGATCGAATCCTCTTTCAAGTTTTCCATACTGATTTGGGATGCGACAACAAGATATCGATGCTTTTCTTGCTTTGCTGTTTCTTTTCTCTTAATCTATCTTTTCCGTCGTAGAAAACTTGGATTCACAGTAATTATATAATATGTCGATATTTTGCTTCTGTTGTCATATCTGACTTAATGTCTTGAGAGATCAATCCCAGGATGTCACGGAACCTCTGGCAAGCTTCTGTGCTTCTGTTCGCGTCGTGAACCTGAAGGTGCTCCGCAAGTTTACAATCACGGGAACTTTCCGAAGTGTCAGAAAGTAACTTACGCAGTCTAACAGGATATTTTAATTTAAAATAACTGTAGACGCCATAGCTGTGCCTCACACACGTAAACGGCATTTTACATCTACATGGTTACTCGGCAATTCACAATTAAGTTACTGGCATAGGTTTCACCGAACCACCTTCAAACTACACTCCTGGAAATGGAAAAAAGAACACATTGACACCGGTGTGTCAGACCCACCATACTTGTTCCGGACACTGCGAGAGGGCTGTACAAGCAATGATCACACGCACGGCACAGCGGACACACCAGAAACCGCGGTGTTGGCCGTCGAATGGCGCTAGCTGCGCAGCATTTGTGCACCGCCGCCGTCAGTGTCAGCCAGTTTGCCGTGGCATACGGAGCTCCATCGCAGTCTTTAACACTGGTAGCATGCCGCGACAGCGTGGACGTGAACCGTATGTGCAGTTGACGGACTTTGAGCGAGGGCGTATAGTGGGCATGCGGGAGGCCGGGTGGACGTACCGCCGAATTGCTCAACACGTGGAGCGTGAGGTCTCCACAGTACATCGATGTTGTCGCCAGTGGTCGGCGGAAGGTGCACGTGCCCGTCGACCTGGGACCGGACCGCAGCGACGCACGGATGCACGCCAAGACCGTAGGGTCCTACGCAGTGCCGTAGGGGACCGCACCGCCACTTCCCAGCAAATTAGGGACACTGTTGCTCCTGGGGTATCGGCGAGGACCATTCGCAACCGTCTCCATGAAGCTGGGCTACGGTCCCGCACACCGTTAGGCCGTCTTCCGCTCACGCCCCAACATCGTGCAGCCCGCCTCCAGTGGTGTCGCGACAGGCGTGAATGGAGGGACGAATGGAGACGTGTCGTCTTCAGCGATGAGAGTCGCTTCTGCCTTGGTGCCAATGATGGTCGTACGCGTGTTTGGCGCCGTGCAGGTGAGCGCCACAATCAGGACTGCATACGACCGAGACACACAGGGCCAACATCCGGCATCATGGTGTGGGGAGCGATCTCCTACACTGGCCGTACACCACTGGTGATCGTCGAGGGGACACTGAATAGTGCACGGTACATCCAAACCGTCATCGAACCCATCGTTCTACCATTCCTAGACCGGCAAGGGAACTTGCTGTTCCAACAGGACAATGCACGTCCGCATGTATCCCGTGCCACCCAACGTGCTCTAGAAGGTGTAAGTCAACTACCCTGGCCAGCAAGATCTCCGGATCTGTCCCCCATTGAGCATGTTTGGGACTGGATGAAGCGTCGTCTCACGCGGTCTGCACGTCCAGCACGAACGCTGGTCCAACTGAGGCGCCAGGTGGAAATGGCATGGCAAGCCGTTCCACAGGACTACATCCAGCATCTCTACGATCGTCTCCATGGGAGAATAGCAGCCTGCATTGCTGCGAAAGGTGGATATACACTGTACTAGTGCCGACATTGTGCATGCTCTGTTGCCTGTGTCTATGTGCCTGTGGTTCTGTCAGTGTGATCATGTGATGTATCTGACCCCAGGAATGTGTCAATAAAGTGTCCCCTTCCTGGGACAATGAATTCACGGTGTTCTTATTTCAATTTCCAGGAGTGTATTTCTCTACCGCTCTGCTCTCGATCAGCGCGCAGGAAAAACGAACACTTAAATTTTTCTCTGCGAGCTCTGATTTCTGTTATTTTATCATGATGATCGTTTCTTCCTATGTAGCTGGGTGCGAACAAAATGTTTTCGCAGTCAAATGAGAAAGTTGGTAACAGAATATTCTGCTGCAACTTACGTTGCCTCCCCAATTCACGTAATTATGTCCGTGGTACTGCCTCCCCTATTTTACGATAACACAAATCGAGCTGCCTTTCTTTGAACTTTTTCGATGTCCTCCGTCAGTTCCATCTGATGCGGATCCCGTACCGCACAGCAGTACCCCAGAAGAGGGCAGACAAAAGTCTGGCAGTCAGTTTAGTAGACCTGGTGCAGTATTTAAGTTCTACGGTAATTAATCACAGTCTTCGGTTTGCCATTCGCACAACACTAAGTTATCGTTCCAGTTTCGATTATTCGTAATTTTAATCTCTAAGTATTCAGTTGAATTTATACCCTTTAGATTTGTGTGATTTATCGCGTAATGGAAATTTTACGTAGACATCGAGCAATATACCTGTCTTCACATTCTTTGGTGGACACGACTGCATGCGTGATAATTTGTGTGCACTAAGCAATCTGAAGAGTTACGGTGTGTCAATGGTAATATCTACACACCAATATAATTTTTGCCCCCTCCCTTTCATCTAACATTCGAACATGTTCGAGATACGCACCACGAGCCCAGATATCATTATTACCTCTACAGAACATCCTATACCCACACAATGAATAACTTTCAATGCACCCCATGCAAAGTCCACTTATATCTCACTGTGACACCACTTTCTTGTGCTTGCTCCATAAAACAAAATGAATAATAGTCCTGAGTCATTGCCACTGGCAGAAACGCTACAGTTAACATTTATAAAATTGTTCACTTGTCAGGAAAACTCCTTATAAAGCTCTTTACTAAAAAATATCAGTGAAATTTAGCAATCCATGGGGATCACCACTCTCTGTCTTAGTTGCCACTCGTCCTGGCATTCGCATCTTCCACACAGATACCTTGAAGATTCGTCTGTATCGCCCAAAACTATTATCTTATTTCAGTCGGAAACGTTATATTTGCAATCTCTAAACTCTACACCACGATCCTAAGGACATCACTTCTCCAGTAATCGGCCGCACGGGGTAACCGCGCGGTCTGGGGGTCTTCTCACGGTCCCCGCGGCTCACCCCGTCGGAGATTCGAGTCCTCCGTCGGGCATGGATGTGTGAGTTGTCTTAAGCGTAAGTTAGTTTAAGTTAGATTAAGTAGTGCGTAAGCTTAGGGGCCGATGACCTCAGCAGTTTCTCAAGTAATCGTTCGCTCCTAAGAGCTACAGTCGCAACTCTCTTCCGAAAGTAAGTCCCAGGCTTACGTCGAAGTTTGTCTCAGGATCAGACTTGAAATTAACCACTTGCAAGTAACTGAACTATTCACGGTGTATTTTGCTGCCCTCCGCTAGCTAGCCTATAAAGATCATTAGAACGGTCACTGATGCGCCAGTGTTGCCATTGAGAAACCATGAAACTCATATCTAAAAGAAAACAAAAAGAATTTTCTGGTACCAGCTTCTCAGGTAATCTAAAAATCTCAGATTCAGTCAGTAAGTACAGTGGGAATGTGGGACCGTGTCATGATGTACAGGGTGATTAAAATCAAACTTTAGCTATCTGGGAGGGCACCCATGAAAAACGAGTCATCGTACGACAACGGAACTTCGTGGAAACGTTTGTAAGGACACACGGAAGAGAAATAACGAATAACCCATTGAAAGAAACACATTTTAATTTCCACCTGAGAAGGTAACATGTGTTAATTGCCTACCTTGTTAATGTTACAGGTTACAAACGTTGCTTATTGTGACGACCATCTGCAACCGCACTAGATATACCGTTTCACAATTGTTGGCAACACTTTTCGAACGGTGTACCATGGAATTTTCAGCTGTCGTGACGAAATTCGTGCACTTGAAATCGCACATTGCATACATCATTCTCAGCCATGTCAACAGTAACTTCGTCAATAATTTCTGGTGAAGTTCGCCGTCGGCCTATCTTCAGTGAATTTGCACTTCTGAATCCTTCAAACCTAGTGTGGAAAGAGTACCTCTGTATTCCTTTAACGTCGATACTTGGGAAGAGCAAGCAGCAGCACTGTTGCTGTTGTCTTGATAAAACAGCTAAATGAGTAAAGTCTTGCTCATCTTGTCCAGATACATGTTGAATCTCCGCAAGTGTAATACACGCTGTTGGTTGTGTTTCAAACGTACGTCGCCGTACCATTACCTGCAGCGAACAATACGAACATTATTTCTATGGAGTGTGGAACCCATACGGTAAATAGTTTTCTGTGTACACTGGCTCAAGTAGCGAAAGTTTAATTATAACCAACCTGTTAAATAAAAATAACTGTTTCGTGCTGCCTTAATCTGGGTAACTGCGTTTCTGTGGAAACATGTGCTGCTTTATCATTGTTATCACGTAACAGTGATGTCTCGAAGGTCATCTGAAGTAGTAACTGAAACATTGGTTATTACGCACAGAGTAGTGTAACGCAATCAGAAGAATTTAACGGAGTAGAACTCCGTATGCGAAAGTCAACGCCCATTTTTTATCACTGATATACTGGGCAGAATATGTCTTCAATAAATGTAAGCGACGAGATCACAGTTTTACAATCATGCTTTGCGGATAACCCGGTCTTGCGGCGACATTAGCCCTTTGTTATTCAATCATCGTTGGAATATACCGTTGTAACTATGAATGAAGAACAATGTTTTTAGTAAGTTACTAATAAATTTGGTAACGCTGTATAATGTAGGACGGTATAGTTTTGGCGAACATTATACAACCGCACAGAATAAAATTTATGAAACTCGCATTTGATTAATATTCTTAATTTCAATTTTCTGTTTACAGGGTTACGTAGAATTGCCAGAGGTTCTAATCGGTTCCCTCCGTTGTGGGCGCTTTGGTAATCTTCGCATGGTAAGTACGTGGGTGCCTCCAATATATGTTTTTATCTATTACTAATAGTGAATAGAATTAGCTATGTTACCACGTAACGAAACAGTTTTCTCTTTGCCTTAGAGATGTTCGCTGATGATAATGAAGTAATTTCTTAGGAAAAATCAGATTTATGCTAGCGCTGACTAGTGTATCGAAATTATTATAGCTGGTTTACTTTGCCACAGGGACCTTTCCCTCATACTCGTAGTATCGACACATAACGAAACTACATAATACCATCCATATAGAATGACTAAAATAAAACGTTAGTACTTGAGACTACATGTAGACGGAGACAGGGAATAACATGAAAATTTCTTCTGAGAAAAGACAAGGTTGTTAACGCGGAATTGTAAATCTAAATGTTGGGAAGTATTTTCAGAAGTTACGTGTCTGGTTTGTAGCCTCGTTGTCGACAGGCGGACGATAAACAGTTCCGACAAAAAGGGAGTAGAAGCTTTTAAAGTTTGATGCTTCATATTGAGAAAAGTGATTTGTGGCACAACTTGACTAAAAGAAGAGTGTTGGTCGATAAGACATATTGTAAAGCATCAAGGAATAGCCAGTTTGGTAATGGAGGGAAGTGTGGAGGGTGGTAATGGCAGTAATGGCAGTAGCAGATTTAAATGTATGTGGGCTGTGGTGGCTACACAGACATGAAGAGGTTCGCACGGGATAGACTGGCGTGGAGCGGTCCATTAAACTAATCTTCGTAATGAAGACGACGACAACGACGACATTAGATTCTAAAACGAATCGCAGGTAATGATCAGCAGATAATTTGTAAGTTTCGGGTGCGCTGGTGCGAATATTTCAACTTTCTATTTGCGGGAGGACTAAAAAAAAAGTTTCCACCTTTCGTGTAAGAAATCTAGGGCATTATTACACATCAAAACAAGGACCTGATATGTGCACGCCGACGGACAAAAATTTGGAGACAAGCTTAAGCCATTCCTGAAGTTTCTCGTAAGTTTTTTTGTGGTTTTTTGTTTTTTTTTTGTTTTTTTTTTTGTTTTTGTTTTTACTCGAATAAAATATTTGCGTTACGCGTACGTTAGTCAAGCAGAGCTGCGTTGCCGGCTGTTATTGGTTTTGTTTTCCTCCTGTGTCACGTTTGACTTGTCTCGCCTGGCAGCGTCCACTCCGCACGCACGTACATAGCAGGTACCACAGTGATCACATAAAGCCTGAGAAAGAGCGGCGGTCGACTGACGCCTTGTTCTTACCACTCGACTCGCTTACACTTCAGTCACAGAGTTATTTTAATCGAACTACAACAAAAACTTCAAGAGCTAGTGCAGAAACTGTATGGTGCTATCTTCACTATAACAATAATGTCTACTGATTGTGACACTGAAACGCGAATGCATGTTTACTTTACTTTACCTTACTTATTTTCACACCTATCTCCAACGGTATCATATTTTGTGCAACTTTGTACCCTCACCTAGGACATTCTTAGCCCAGCTCAGACCGATTTGCAGTGTCATCTCGCGAACTTCGCGTAGCCTATTGATCAGGTCTCCTGGAATTCTACCTCTGTTATTCCTGGAGATGTCATGGGATTTGTTGTTGGCAATGTCTGCTGTCCGGGAGAAACTCCAGAATTCATACAGTGAACACTAGACGGGAAAACGATAAGAACTTGGATAGCATTTCCTTGAGCAGTGCATTCAATTCCAAGCTGACAGATTTTTCCTTGTGACCTGCTCCTTCTATGCTGTTGACGAGTTCCTAACAGTAGTTTAAAAAAATGGCTCTGAGCACTATGGGCCTCTATGGGACTTAACTACTGAGGTCATCAGTCCCCGAGAACTTAGAACTACTTAAACCTAACTAACCGAAGGACATCACACACATCCATGCCCGAGGCAGACTGCAACGCCTAGAACCGCTCGGCCACCCCGGCCGGCTCACAGTAGTTAAAATTTTACTCTGTAATGTATTATATATGACTTACTGTCTCACAATTTGGTTTTCTGTTTTCATTTATTGTTGAATTTCTTTTGTTTATAAGTTATCTGATTAGCATTCTGTAAAATGTGTACTAAGCTGTTCTACGATGAAGTATCACTGGCTCACATGGTCCCAAGGAGCAACATAAATAACTACAATTAAATGAGAACCTGTTAGTTCCGTAGACCGTTTAGAAATTATAAAACTGTTCCTCCCATCCTTACCCACCTGTTACGGCAAACGACTGTTCGCACAATTCTAAAATGGCTACAAAAATAATTGAAGAAAAGCATGCATAAATATTATGATTGCTCGTGAGTTTTGAGACACTTTGTCCACAAGACATATTGCAGCAACACTTAGAATCATATGCCATGTTTCCCTGAATATTTAGCGCACTGCCACCTTGAACTGTGCCGTATACCTCAAGTCTTCATAACATCACCCATATATGTTTCCAGAGCAGTGGTTGTGGTACGAGTGTTCAGACGTAACTATTCATTTGATGCTCACACAATCACCTGAGAATTCTGTGACACGAAAATGAAAAAAAAATAAAAAAAAAATACAGGGCATGAAGAAAGTTCAGTGAGTGCGATATTCTCAGAAGGCCACCGAGCGGAAATCAGTTGACCAGTATTTCGGCCGACGGTATTATTCACCGTGGATTACAGTACTTGCCGTATGAATACTGCCAAAAAACTTGCGGCGGAATAGCATTGCTTGAGACTGGATGAAATACAATGATAACCATGGTCCTGATACTGATAGTTGTCTAGAAACTGCATCTCTTGTATTGTGATGTCATCTGTGTGGCAGTGGTTCCGGCTTACATGAAACATAAGATCGCAAGCGTATGAATACTCGACATATTAGCTGTAGGCTTCCTGGAATGAAATGGATTGGCCTCTGTTATCACATGACTATATCAGAAGTGTATGTTCCACTGTTTCTACCTTACTACTAAAATCCATAGTTATACACACGTAAATGAAATTCTTATATATTATTCAAATTAAACGTTTGTCTAGCTGGAAAGGAAAGGAAATATATATGATCTCGTGGTGTAATGGTTAGCACTGCTGCATCTAGATGACAGGATCGTGGCTCGATTCTCCACTGGGATGGAGATTTTCTTCACTCAGGATCTGAGTGCTTTTGTTGTCCTAATCGTTTGTTTTGTGTCATCTCATTGTCACTGTGGGCTTGTACCATGGGAAGCAAGGGGAGAATGTTGTTTGGTGACCGGTGTCCTCATTCTATAACACAACATCATGCATGTATTAACAGAGTTCTTTATTTATATGAACAGAAATTTACTTATCTTAAAGTAAGTTGTTGTGGTACAAGCTCTTCCGTCATAGTCCACGTTAGCTCTTCTGCTGGTGAAGTACAACTCCACTATGTACACTACTCTGGTCGCTAGATACTGACTGACTCTGAGCTAGTGGCTGAGGTAACTGCGACTGTGACTCCCACTGGGCTGCGACTGATGACTCGACTCGTTAACTCACTGGATGAGAGACTGGTCCTCTGGTCCACGGCGGCGACCTAGATATTGGCGGCCTAGAGGGCGTTGGCTGCTCGAATTTTCTCCACACATGTGGCTGCTGGCAGTAGTGGAACCATCTAGTTTCTATCCCATTGACTTATGACCTGTCTATTTCAAGGTCAAGGTGACCCCCCTCTGCATCCCCCATCCCCTCCCAGCTCTCCCACTTTAATAAGCCAGTGGTGTGATTTTGTTAAAAAAAAAAGCAGGAAAATCAGAGGGGATTTGTGATACTAGTCTGTCCCCCCTCCTCCCTCTAGGGCGATGACTTTTTGCATTCTGCACACTGTAGTGGAAGGCTCATGATGCAGAGATCATCCAGAAGAAACGAGTTGGGATGTTATCCTACTAGTCATTACCCAAATATTGTGATATAATTTACTGCCCAATTACTGACAGAATGCATAAACTAATTATACTGATGCTATGTGTAACTGTTACCGAAAACAGAGCTAAAATTACGCTACGCAGTTATATAAACAAAAATCATGATTTCACTCGAAAATAATTGATGCCTGACTAGTACAGTTGCTCTACTGAGTTACACAATTCCATTGATTGTGGCAGAAAACCTGTTCTAACTGATCTACGTACATGACTTGCGACCCCAAAAATAACATACCACTTAAGTCTTACTACGTTCATATCAGTATCACGTTAAAAAGCGGCACATACATCTATGTACACTGTGGCGTATGCATTGCGGGGAAGGAAGGATCCAATCGGCCTACCGGTGTGGTTATATTTATAAGGCAATTACGCTACAGCTACACTCCTTCTATGTATTATTACATTGGACTCCAGCTCACTCGGACATTTACAGTGTGGGAAAGGAAGGGTGCAAAGTCATTATTAGTCTACTATGTTTTTGGGAAGGGTACAAAGTCTTTATTACTATGGTTAACAAGTTCTTTACTACGTGCGTTTACACTGTGGTTCAATGTGCGAAAGGAAGGGTACGAAGTCTTTATTACGTTGACCACCATTCAGAGTATGTCCTAAGTGTGTCCAGTGAGCCGCCGTACAATGTCCACAGCGCAGTCCGCAAATGACTGCAGCTCAAGGTACAGTGACGCCGTCACGCGCCTCTGACAGTCAGCGAATGAGCCCACCATCTCCCCCTCCCTTCCACCCACCATCTCCCCCTCCCTTCCACCCACCGCCCCTCATCTGCCCGATCCACCGTAGCCCGCACCCCTCAAGAAAATATGCTACACCGACAGCTGAATGCACAGAAATTTATTGAGCTACTGCTTTCCTCCCGATGTGAACACGCTAATGCTCAGGCTACTTCTTTCCAAGAATGCAGTATAATATCTCTCACGTTGGCAGTCATAGCATTGTAAAAAACATTATGAAGTGTAACACACGTGAGAAGATTCCACAGACCCTGGTCAGCATATGATGGAGCGTGTTTGCATCAGTCCTCTGCCCCTTCATGTGTCGTGGGTGGCTGACTCCTGTCTGCAGTGTGCATACCTTGTAATGTACGGAATGACTATCAGATAGGATTCTGTTTGGCGAGTCTTGCTACATGTTTCCATTTTAATGATTTTCCCGAAGAAGAATGTTGTTCAAATTTTTTGACTACCGAAAAGGTGTGTTCGAACACCGTACCACAAGGCCTGTAACTTAACAGGTTTGGTTCTGGTTCCGACCACTCCTACATTTTAACACTGCTGACCAGTAGTGTCAGAGGTTTAATACGTTTATAGATCTCTTGGTACATTTCACTCCACATAACGCTCGGTTCTGCTCCAGCATCTGTAAGGACATTTATATTCATTCCTGACATCTTAATAGCAAGAAGACGATAACGATTTGCAGAATAACCTACAGGTGGTTGATGAATGGTGCAGTGAATGGCAGTTGATTCTGAATGTAAGTAAAGGTAACGTATTGTACATACATAGGAAAAAAAGTCCACTACTGTACAACTATACTATTGATGACAAACTGCTGGAAACAGTGACCACCATGAAATATCTGTAGTATCTATCCGGAGCGACCTTGAGTGGAATGACCACGTAAAACAAATTACAGGAAAAGCATATAAGAGACTGAAATTCATAGGAAGAATCTTAAGAAAATCTAGCTCATCCACGAGGGAAGTGGCATACAAGGCGCTATTTCGACCAATAATTGAGTATAGTTCATCAGTGTAGGACCCATACCAGGAGGACTGATAGGGAGGGTCCAACGAAGAGCGGTTCATTTCGTCACGGGATCGTTTAGTCGGTGAAAGCGCATTACATGTAAGTTCTACAAACTTTAGTGGCAGGTGCTAGAAGAGAGGCGTTGTGCATCAGGGAAAAGTTTACTATTGAAATTTTTTGAGAGCACTGTCCTGGAAGAGTCAGACAACATATTGCTTCCTCCCACATACATCTCGATGACCACGACAAGAACGTTCGAGGAATTAATCCTAATAGAGAAGCTTACCGACAAGAGGGGGGAGGAAATCAGTTTGCAATACCAGAAGTACTTAGTACCACACACCATCATGTGGCTTGCAGAGTACTTGTGTAGATGATATCAGCTGCAAGTTGTTTCAAATTTTTCCTGGAATAATCCATTAGTTCGACGTCTAGAACATGATTTAATAATTATAAAGCTGGTTGGTATTTTAGCAAATTTCTCTTCTGTCGAATGGCAGCAATGTTCCTAATAGGCAGACCAACAGGTCTTTTAAATCTGGATGTCTCAATTTTACTCGTGTATTCTCATCTCATTTTGTTCTCGGTGGTATAATTCCTGGCCAAATCAGTTATAGATTCGATCTTCCCATTGTCTACGTTGTTATTCAGGTCTATATCTATTGTTTTTCCTGCTCATCCAGGTTATGTCATCTGTGAAATTTCAGTCACTATTGCATCGGTAAATTATCTGTGTGTCATTACTCTGCATTGGCACTCTGCGATGTTCGTAAGGCTTCGGCGTGTATAGCGGCTCTTATGTCCTTCGATTGTGTCTTAGCTATCTCTTATGACACACAGCTCCCCAAATGTTGCTGGCCCATTATTTGCTTCAACCGCTCTCCTGTCAATGAGTCAATGAGTCAACAAACGACAGAAAAGTTTCTGTGGCGTCTTCAGCACAGTGACCCGTTTCTCCCTCATTTTGATGGATAATTTTCTTTTTAATACTCGCAGAATGTCAGCCTGATGAATCTCCTGATCCCAGTACTTCGCTTTGTTTAAGTATTTCTGAAAACATCGCAAAGATTTGGTCCTGATATGAAAGGTTCGGAATTCATCACCTGCTTTCACAGTCCCTCTTTAATACACTGCGAAAAGCTATCTCAAAGTTCTCGTACCACGGCTATACGGATCGGATGCTTTGGAAGCACACATTGTGGATCGTCTTGCATATATCCACTGACAAATCTGATCTTAAGTTTCTCACTACAACTTTGTGGTAGCATGCCATGAAAAGACTTGACAAAAACCATTGGACTGTGATCTTTCCTCCCTGCTACAAAACTCGTGAATGGTTTATGTCTGAGCATATTGTCTTCTAAGAGGTACATCGATAAACTGGGTTCTGTTGTGGGACTGATGGATATTGCAAACAACGGAACCTTGTGTATACTCTGCGGACTTGCATGTATGTCACTGCTCTTGGATGGTGTGAGCTATCTCGAATTGCCATCGAAAAGTGCTCTCCAGAACAATTTGTGAGATTCCCCTACCAATCACACAGACTTTCAACTGTTTCAATTTGTTTTGAACATTCTGTGCAGCACTCTGAACTTTGTCGACAGTATTGTGCAGAGTGTTAACTTTCAAGTTGCCTCTAAATTAATAGTCTTGAATCTGTTGTTTGTAGACTGCTCTACTTCCCGCTTTTTGTTCTTGCAGTTTTTTTTAATTTTTCTCTCAGGATTAATTCCGCAATTCTCGATCTTTCTTGCCATTAATTGGTATACATGGATATCATTCTCAGAATAGTGTTTGAAGGACTGATTTGTTGACATGTCCCATTCCGCATTTTGAATTTTGTTTCAAGACATAAAATTTTCAGCAACTGTTGTTCAGCAGCACTCCACCCTTCTAACTTCATATTGATGTTAGTAGAGGGGTATCTACTTTACCGCCTACATCTTAGGGAAGCGCTTGAATCGTGCCTACTTCCTCTGATATTGCACTTATTTTATTGACTTCCTTGGAAATGTCGTAAATCGTTCCTGCTTCCATTGCAATGTCAGACATTTTCCTGCAAAACTGATTCATCACTACGACTAAGTAAACTCCTAGAGCAGGATTTTTAGCCATTTTCTTTAAATAATTTATTTGATCTCCGGTGAAATTACTAACACTCGACCCCCCACAAATATTCTCACTCAAAAATGTGTATATTAAATTTATCACGCTGCAGCGTTCACTAACAGCATAGTTTAAAGATTTACTTGCATATGGAACAGTGCTCTTTTCTCTGCTGTGATCTGGGTAATGGCATAATGAAAAAACTTCCACTCGAAATCAGAATTGTCTCTAATGTCCAGTATTAAATGTTCAGCAGATTTTCTGCAGCAATGTTTCATTTCGTAAAATCCAATTTTCCTTTCGTGTCTAGTCCTTAAGGTATCTCTCTGTTCAAAAAATGGTTCAAATGGCTCTGAGCACTATGGGACTTAACATCTATGGTCATCAGTCCCCTAGAACTTAGAACTACTTAAACCTAACTAACCTAAGGACAGCACACAACACCCAGTCATCACGAGGCAGAGAAAATCCCTGACCCCGCCGGGAATCGAACCCGGGAACCCGGGCGCGGGAAGCGAGAACGCTACCGCACGACCACGAGCTGCGGACATCTCTCTGTCGTCCTACATGTTTTTCACGTTTTCAGTTTCACGTTCGAATACTGATTACATGAAAAAGAATGTTTCTTGGTATTAGAACAATAATAAAACACAGTAATAATTCTAAAAATTACTTTGCCTTCTGTGCTTGTCGGACTTTGGATCTTGAATGGATCTGAAGATTACTGCTAAATGGGTCCTATCAAGGGCGACACACATTCATCACCGGAGATGACATCTGTTGATAAAAAAAAAGGAAATTTTCAAATAGGTGTTCGTTTGTGATCTCGTCTGCGGTCGGGAAGTAAGGCTGCCTATCTCTAAATTTCATCTTGACTTTTGATGTTAATTAAATCGCGAGATCAACGACAGTTATTACGTCAGATAAACATGTGTTTTTATTTTTAATAGGGCTGCATGAGAGCTTTATACACCAGAAGATGTTGTATTTCTGTTTAGTCAAACAACGTATCTTTTTTCTTATTTCAGCGTGACAGACGAATGTAGGAACCTAGCAGAGAGAAAAATTACCAACACAGTGTAATTAATCTCTTTGGATATCAGCATATCTAATGAGAACATTATGCAAAAGTGCCCTGTTATACTTGAAAATCGTATTAAAAGTAAACCAAAGACAAACAATTTATTGGAGACGGTAACCTCAGCTCGCAGACATTATGAATAATAATAACAACACTCATCACTCAATAATCATTCAGATTATCATAAAAATATAATAATTAAAAAGTCAAGAATGTTGCTACATAGGTGCATGAAGGTGCTTTATTCACGTTTCACGTCAGTATAGACGCATCTTCAGGTTTATAATCTACGTTGCCACACTGTAGATGGAGAATTACGGAGTTCCAGCTTTGGGGAAGTTATCCATGTTAAGAGCCTTATCAAATTGGTGGTTTTTCATAATAAAATGGAGTACACCCAAAACATACTTATCGAAATGTACACAGCATGACTTGAATCAGCCAGGACGGATAACATCTCGAAGGACATAAGATGCGGTAGACACAAGCTGTATAAAACCAAGTTTTATTTAGACTGGATTTATCCATCTAGTGTTTGCATTTTATAGCCCGTGTTCACTAGACTTTTTTTCTTTTTGTAGTGAGGAAAAGTCTGTAAAGGAAATATAGTAATACCTCGTATAAATTCCGAGAAAAAATTACACCATCGGGTGTTTTCCAATTGATTCAAAATTTATTGTAGAAACGATACATATGGAGTGCATGTAAAGATTACCTTTAAAGATTGAAAGTTCAAGCAGATCTGAGGTACCAGGTATGTGGATCTATACCGAAGTATCCTTATTACTACGCAGGGCAGCCTCCACGGGCGCCAGTGCAGGCACTGACTCTGGTACTCAGTCGCTCGTAAAGGTGGCGAACATCGTCGTGGATACGCTATTCCACACTTGCTCGGTCTGCTGGCGTATTTCTGTATGCGTCCTGGTTGGACGATTCGCGAAAGTCACTTGTCGTCTACCGAGCGAGGTGGCGCAGTGGTTAGCACACTGGACTCGCATTCGGGAGGACGACGGTTCAATCCCGTCTCCAGCCATCCTGATTTAGGTTTTCCGTGATTTCCCTAAATCGGTTCAGGCAAATGCTGGGATGGTTCCTTTGAAAGGGCACGGCCGATTTCCTTCCCAATCCTTCCCTACCCCGAGCTTGCGCTCCGTCTCTAATGACCGCGTTGTCGACGGGACGTTAAACACTAACCACCACCACCACCACCACCACTTGTCGTCCCATCATGTCCCACAGGTGGTCGACTGGAGACAAGCGCAGCGATGGTGGTGGCCAGGGGAGCAGTTACACGACTTGCAGAGCACGTTGAGTTTCAGGGGAAAAGTGTGGGAGAGCATTATCCTGTTGGAATAGAATATCAACGTCCTGTTGCAAGAACGCAGAACTGATCGAACAATATTCTTCACGTGTCGTGCACTGGTCAGCGTTCTTTGCACAACATCAAAGTTGAACGAGAGGTGTACTTTTCGCACTTCAGGCCATAAGGTCATTGTGTCTTGGACGGATGCACTGTTCGAGCCAGCGCTCACCAGGTGTAAGTGTACCTCCTTCGCGCGAACGGTCATCATTTGCGTACAGTCGGAATCTGCTTTAATCGCTGAGGACCACGGTGCATCATTCCACCACTCCATGTGACCCTCTGACGGCACCAGTCGAACCGCGCACGTCCATGCTCTGGCGTGAGTGGAAGACTGGCTAGAGTTGGGTGCCCGTAAGTCCCACTTCTAGCAGTCGGTTACAACAGTTAGTGTTGACACTTTTGGCATCACATGTGCTTTTATATGTGCTGTAGTAGCTGTACGAACTGCCACAGCTGCACTTACAATACGACGATCACTGCAGGCATCTGTGCTGCGTGGATGTCGAGAACCTCGCCTACTAGTGTGACCATGTTCACATGTCCAATGCGTTGCCAGCGTCGCTGCACAACTGACCTGACACGTCCAACTCGGACGGCAATTTTTCCAGACGATTATCCCGCCACAATCTGGTCACTCTGGAGGCCGCTCAGTTGGCTATAGCAAGCACGAGTGCGTTTCCGTGCCATGATGCTTGCTTGCTCTACACTTCTGCACCTCATTGAGCCTCATGAGCACGGGCATTTCGTTTTAAATGGTAAACACAGATGTAGCTCTGGTAGCTATGCCATCTGCTGGCGGATGACGTTGAAACCATATCTGAACATCTACTATCCCTCCGGTAGTGTGTGTCATCATCGGGTCAAAATAGACCTCTTTCAAGATTTTTTTTTTTTTTGTCAGTGTATCTAGAACCCAAGGCTTTCGTTTTTTACGTACAGATATGGTTCCCACTCATTTTTTATGCGACGATTTTACAAATATATAATTTCTGAAAAGGGGCACCCGTTTCGAATCTTCCTCTTGCTACATTGAACAATTAGGACAACACAGTATTTGCCGACATATTTCACCATTACAAACGTTTGCATGTGTACTTTTTAACTTAGTCCCTGTAGTGTCGTGAAACTTTCGGAACAAGACTTGGTGTTTTATAGTTTTGATCCCAGGCACACTGTAGCTACACCGCAAGTAGTCAGTCTTCAACGTCAAACATTCATCAGACGCCTCATAGGCGTTGTGTGGCCATCGAAGTTAGGACGGGCGACGTCATCAGCATCGCAAATCCCCGGAGGCTCGTGTTTGCGCACCGAGCACCGTCTCCTGAATTATTCTCGCGCTTGTGCGTGGGCAGCAGTCGACGGCAAAACGATGAACCCGTGCGACAGCGGTCGCCAGTGAGCGTCGCTCCCAGTGTATCCGCTTTTTCGACAGGTGTTGAAGAGACCATTGTGAGAACCCAGTTTTTCGGTATCTAGCAACTGTTCATGACTAACGCGTTAGTTCCTACCAATAATTGCCAGCTGGAACAGACGTAAATGAGGTATGATGCATAACTGAAGCAGAGGAAAGGGTTGCTTAACAAGATTTATTCAGTGCAAGTAGAGAGACGATCCGTAAAAGCATCACACGGATTTGTATTTCCATAAGGCACACGAACCTGTGCTGTGCTGAGTTGCTCATTGGAGCATTTAGTGACCCCTCATGTGTTGTAACTCAGCCCTGCGATCCTTAAACCATTTTGACGGAGAATTGGCCTGTAAGACAACCAATAATGGTGAAAGCTAACACCCGAACCTCCACACGTCAGTCAGTCAGCTCGATAACAAACTTTGTATATCGATTGAGTTTCCTCTAAAACACCGATATAGTTTTTCCTATGCGCTGTCGTCCAGGAGAACATGCTTAAACTGTAAGTAAAAAGTAACATCTGAGCCACGGAGCACAGAAAAAGCCTAACTGTGAGTGTCAGTCGTGTAGAGCCCTCGTTAGATTGTCATAACAAGGATCCCTGGTTCTAGCCCTGGTCATGCCAGTTTTTGTACTGTAGTACGTGTGAAACTTATGTGGGACAACATGTTCGTGACATGTAGAACTGGAGTTTATACCAATACCACGAAAGCAGAAAAGGAAAGTGTTTTACTCAAAAGATGAGAAAATGTAAATGCTCTTATATTGCCTTAACATCAAAAAGCAGCCGAAGCTAACCCTAACATTTGCACATAGCATGATGTCTACAATGAAAAACGGATTTCGTCCTATGCGTCCTACACGATGTATATTGTGGAAAGGGCGGTAACAAAGTGGAGAGTTAATGTATGTAAAAGAAAAGTACAAACATATTATAATGCATGTGTTGGAGACCTTCAAGCAGCGTCGCTAGGAGTGATGATGTGTTCGTGATGTATAAATCAAATTGTGGTCAAAAACAAAGGCAAGACAGTTAAATGCGGTAAGTTTTAGCGCAAGTGACAATTTGGGTCTTGCGATGGAAACGTAAAAACAGTATTGTAAGACGTAAAGACAAATCTTTTGTTACAGTGGAAACGTACCTGTACCGAAACGACATCCAAGAAACGGTGGAGGACTGGCAACAAGCAACTCGTACACTCTTGACAGCCTACACACAGATGAAAATATCTACAACGCCGATGGAACAAGGAGATGACTGTGGGTTCCGCTCTCGCAGCTAGATGTTCTGCTGATATTGCAGAGGTTGTATGGTCCGTTAGCTTGACAACCCATATGTACGGAATTATTCCATTGCTTTCAAAGACAGGCGAACTTGCTCCCAAGCTGTTTGTAGTCCTTCAAGAGCCTCGCTCTTTGAAACCTCGCATACGTTAGTCCATGTTCGCAGCTCCACATTTAATCGCCCACTCTCACTCCTCCGACAAAAGGACAAAGAAGCAGTAGTGGAACAAACCGGTGGAGAGAAACTTTTGCTAATACTGGATTCTTACGGCCCCCACACAGACGCCAGTGTTCTTCGTGATCTTCACGTACAAAATAACATACCACAAAAGAAAATCACAATTCACATTATTGCAGCAAGCATAAGCTCCACTTGTCAACAGCTTGAACGTCATTTCTTCAAGATGGACAAGTATATGATTAGTAAAATCCGATCCTGCTCGAGTTTCTTCGGAAGAGATTAATCTGCAAGAACGGAATACTCTTCTTATGCTGCAGTCCCTCATATGAAATCAATTGTGTCCTTCACGTTTCTGTGATTCTCACCGTCACGGCTGGATAATGGCAAAAACCGTTGACGAACCCACACCCTCTGAAACTACAACACAGTTCCTGTCCGCAATGTACAGGTTGGATACGCAAATGTGGCAATCATCAAATGTGTTCGGAGTACAAAAGTAATTTTCTGCAATCACGTCTTCCTAGGCAAAAACTCCGTACGTATAAACTTCGAGCCGGCAGGTGTGGCCGAGCTGTTCTAGGCGCTTCAGTCTGGAACCGCGCGACCGCTACGGTCGCAGGTTCGAATCCTGCCTCGGGCATGGATGCGTGTGATGTCCTTAGGTTAGTTAGGTTTAAGTAGTTCTAAGTTCTAGGGGACTGATGACCTAAGATGGTAAGTCCCATAGTGCTCAGAGCCATTTGAACCAATATAAACTTCGGACAGTCCATTAACATGCCAGGTAAATGTTGTCCCATGTAACAGTTTCACACGTAATACAGTATAAAAACTGGCATGACCAGGGCTCGTACCTACGACCCTGGGTTCGACAAACTAACGTCCTACCGACTTCCCCCCGGGACCTCTACACGACAGACGCTCACTGTTACGCTTTTTCTGTGTTCCGTTGGTCAGGTGTTACTTATTACTTACCGTTTACGCACGTTCTGCAGGACGCAGAAGACAAACTAAATCGGAATTTCTGTTGGTACTTATCGTACAACGTTTGTACCGATCTAACACTCTGACATCTGGAGGTTTGGGTGGCAGTATAATCCTGAAATGGAAATGTGTGCGCGATGTGAAAAGATCACAGGAAGTGCAAAGGTTAATGACAAATCATTTGGCTTAAAGCAGTGTCGAAATGCCACGACAGTGCATCCCAAACATTGTCCAGAGCAGGCCGTTCATCGAAGCTGGCGCAGCCGCTCAGTGTAGACAGAGCATGTCTTTGGGTTGCTGCGGATGAAGTGAATTACACTAACAGAAAGTCCTTAATATCACACTGTTTTCGCTGCTGCGCAGGGGGCACTGTATCTTCTTAAGGCTGTGATGCGTTTGTAGGGTGTTTGGTGTACCATAAAATGCTAGATGACGTGGTTCAATAAATCACACAGCAAGCCTCTCTGCAAGAATGGGGACGCAACAGATGTCAATTATTACCGTCGAGAAAGTATTATACTCAAGAGTGGTTAGTCATCTCAGCGGTAATGGGATACTTATTAAATAGCAGATCGAGTTTCTAAAATTCTGTTCCAGTGAGACAGCAATATACAATTTCACTGCCCACATAATAGAGTCTTTAAATAGTAAAATGTCACCAATAGGAATTTTCTGACATTATGTTACAGAAATTACAGTTCTGTGGGTATAAATGGAATGAGCTTACTCGGAACTTTGAAAAAACACAGTATATCCAGTTTTCTGCTGCAAGAACTACAATTTCTTCAATAAATGTAACACATCAATAGAAGTCAGTAGCTGGGGTAGAGCGTATAAGGGGCGTTGAGAAAGAAACGAGCCGGAGTCTGGAATGCGCAAACCTTGACAGGGGGGGTGGGGGTGGGGGGTACTAATACCGTGACGTGTGTAACGAGGTGTGGTTCCGACCAGAGCGTTGAAGTTCACAGTCCGTCGCTAGACGGCACGCGTGGACGTCACGTGACTGTACAGGGCTAGCAGCAGCATGCATCAATTGTCCAACGCTGCCCGTCGCATTGCAAACAGTGACATGGAGGCGTCAAAAGACCAGCAAAGAGGTGTTGTTCGTTTTCTGATAGCGGAAGGAGTAGGAGGAACGTACATTCATCGACGAATGTCGTAAGTTTACGCCGAATACTGCATGTCCCTTGCAAGGGCCAAGGCATGACATAAGCGTTTCAGGGAAGGACGGGTGTCGTTAGCTGATTATGCGTGGTCTGGACCACCAGACTGCATTACCGATGACATCGTGCAACTGGTGGATTGCACTCATTACCCAGGAGCGCCGAGTGACACTGAAAGACATAGCCGCCACGGACGGATTGAGTGTCAGAAATGTTCACACCATCATGAACGAACGACTGCACACGCGCAAAGTGTGTGCCCAATCGGTGCTTCACAGTCTTCAACCACATCAGGAAGCATGTCGAATGGCCCACTGTCTTGCTCGTCTGTAGCGCTATGCTTAGGAAGGGAATGCTTTCATGACACGAGTGGTGGCTGGAGATGAATCATGGTGTCATCACTTCGAACCAGAATAAAAACGACAAAGTCTTTAGTGGAAGCATTCAGAGTCACTACCACCAAAAAACGCCATCCACACAAGTGCCGGAAAGGTTATGCTGACGTTCTTCTTTGACCAAGATAGCCCCCTTCTGATCCACTTCCTGCAGCACGGGACAACAGTGAATGCCCAGCGCTACTTGCAAAGCTTGACCACCATTCGCCAAACCGTCAATCATAACGACCAGGCAATCTCACATGTAGGGTCATTCTGCACCACGACAATACAAAACCTCATACGGCCAACACAGTCGCGGCACTCCTGCAGAAACTCAAATGGGGGCTTCTCGGCCAACCTCCGTACAGTCCCGACCTCTCTCCCTGTGATTACGCCATTTTTGGTCCCCTTAAAAAGGCTCTGAGGGGCATAGTGGGACAGGTGTCTCAACAGCCAGGATCAGGACTTCTAACATACAGGTACTGGTTTCTGTAATTATGCGTCCGGCTCGTTTCTTGTTGAACGCCCCTTATACTACGTTTTAGAGCGTACATATAGAGTCTTAATTGGAAAATTCATGTTTCGGATCTCCTAAAGCGACTAGGTTCAGCAAGTTCTGTAGTGAAAATAATTGCCAATTTTGAGGATATGGAAATTACACTACTGGCGATTAAAATTGCTGCACCAAGAAGAAATGCAGATGATAAACGGGTATTCATTGAACAAATATATTACACTAGAACTGACATGTGATTACATTTTCCCGCAATTTGGGTGCATAGAACCTGAGAAATCAGTACCCAGAATAACCACCTCTGGCGGTAATAACGCCTGGGCATTGAGTCAAAGAGAGCTTGGATGGCGTGTACAGGCACAGCTGCCCATGCAGCTTCAACACGATACCACAGTTCATCAAAAGTAGTGACTCACGTATTGTGACGAGCCAGTTGCTCGACCACCATTGACCAGACGTTTTCAATTGGTGAGAGATCTGGAGAATGTGCTGGCCAGGGCAGCAGTCCAACATTTCCTGTATCCAGAAAGGCCCGTACAGGACCTGCAACATGCGGTCGTGCATTATCCTGCTGAAATGTTGCGTTACGCAGGGAACGAGTGAAAGGTAGAGCCACGCGTCGTAACACATCTGAAATGTAACGTCCACTGTTCAAAGTGCCGTCAGTGCGGACAAGAGGTGACCGAGACGTGTAACGAATGGCACCCCATACTATCACGCCGAGTGATACGCCAGTATGGCGATGACGAATACACGCTTCCAATGTGTGTTCCCCGCGATGTCGCCAAAGACGGATGTACCATCATGATGCTGTAAACAGAACCTGGATTCATCAGATAAAATGACGTTTTGCCATTCGTGCACCCAGGTTCGACGTCGAGTACACCATCGCAGGCGCTCCTGTCTGTGATGCAGCGTCGAGGGTAACCGCAGCCATGGTCTCCGAGCTGACAGTCCATGCTGCTGCAAACGTCGTCGAACTGTTCTTGCAGATGGGTGTTGTCTTGCAAACGTCCCCATCTGTTGACTCAGGGATCGACACATGGCTGCGCGATCCGTTACAGCCGTGCGGATAAGATGCCTGTCATCTCGACTGCTAGTGATACGAGGCCGTTGGGATCCAGCACGGCGTTCCGTGTTACCCTCCTGAACCCATCGAATCCATATTCTGCTAACAGTCATTGGATCTCAAAGACGCGAGCAGCAATGTCGCGTTATGATAAACCGCAATCGCGATAGCCTACAATCCGATCTTTATCAAAGTCGGAAACGTGATGGTACGCCTTTCTCCTCCTTACACGAGGCATAACAACAACGTTTCACCAGGCAACGCCGATCAACTGCTGTTTGTGTATGACAAATCGGTTGGAAACTTTCCTTGTGTCAGCACGTTATAGGTGTCGCCACCGGCGCCAACCTTGTGTGAATGCTCTGGAAAGCTAATCATTTACATATCACAGTATCTTCTTCCTGTCGGTTAAATTTCGCGTCTGTAGCACGTCATCTTCGCGGTGTAGCAATTTTAATGGTCAGTAGAGTAGTAAGCTAAGATGTTCTGTACACTTCCACTTTCTGATAATGTCACACGGAATAATATTTTGAGGTAACTCAACACTTTGGCAAAATGTATTCACTTCCCAAAAGAAAGTGGTAAGAATAATGTGTGGGGCTCATAGTCGCACCTCTTGTAGGCATCGGTTTAAAAGATTACGAATTCTTACAACAGCCTCACAGTACATTTACTCAAATGAAATTTGTTCTCAACAACATGGACCAGTTTAAAAACAACAGTGATATTCACGATTACATTACCAGAAGAAAGAAAGAGTAACATTATCCTCTACATCACCTATCTTTGACACAGACAGGGGTGAGATATGCTAGTGTAAAACTTTTCGATACATTACCAGATGAAATAAAAAGTAATAGTTTCAAAAATAAATTGGAATCATATTTCTCTGACAACTCTTTCTATATCATAGATGAATTCTTGAATATAAATAAATAAATTTATAGGTATAATGCATTAGTGCCACTTAAGGGAATGGGTTAGGCAATAAAAATTTTAAACTGAAAAAAAAAAACCCTTGACTCATCTGTGCATTTTTTATGCACTTGACACGTTCCACATCATAACGGATACCGATATTGATCAGTGGAACAACTAACTAACTAACTAGTTCGACAAATTCGTCGATGACGAAGTAACTGTTGACATAAAAACAGTTTTGTAAATCAAGTTACAGGTTATATGTATATATGTGTGATTTGTAATGTGACGACATTATCACGAAAAAATTGTTTTTAACATTATTGCGACTCGAGTGAATTTAATTAATTGTTACTATGTTATTAAAAGATATCTAATTTTGGGCAGATTGTGGATATACGAACGCTAAACTATACTGTGTGAATAAGAATTAGAATTTCCTATCAGGTTGCTGTAGACTTCAAACCAAGTACTGAGAGCGAATAAGTTCCAGAAACTTTTGTAACAGCTGTGGAACAGCGTGTGGTAGGGACCAAGGGACCAACATTTCACGCTCTGCACGCTTCGGAGTAGCCGTTCCGTGTGATTGTAGCACCACCAACGATGTCCTAGAGCCTTGATTCCCAAAGTGACGTTTTCTGAAGGGTAAAACGGAAAAGGATTTATTTGTGGTTGAGTCGAGAAGCTGGATTACGCGAAAAGAAATCATCTCTGTTATTCCTGTTTTCGTTATACTCTAATTCTTATCAGGTATGAAAGCAGAAATTACTCAAGATAATCAAATACCATCATTATCGCTTAATGTGATGCGACGGAAGCCACAGTTTGTCATGTCAAGCGAATGTTTTTCAAAAAATGTTCAAATATGTGTGAAATCTTATGGGACTTAACTGCTAAGGTCATCAGTCTCTAAGCTTACACACTACTTAACCTGAATTATCCTAAGGACAAACACACACGCCCATGCCCTAGGGAGGACTCGAACCTCCACCGGGATCAGCCGCACAGTCAATGACTGCAGCGCCAAAGACCGCTCGGCTAATCCCGCGCGGCAAATGTTTTTCAAATTCGTGCACATTCAGCTTTGACTACAACTTATACTAGTCAACTAATTTCTTCGCGGCTCGTCCATTTGTTAGACCAAATCACACTCTCATTGAGTCAGGTATTTGCACGCCGACCAAGCAAAATTTTCTAGACTGGCTTGGCTCGTGAATTTGTTTGGAGGAATCAGTCCACATATGATTGGTTTCCAAGAAAATTTGATGAATATTTTGAGAGCTCAAAATAAAGTTGGCAGTTTTCTTTGCGAACCTCTACCGTGCGAAGACAGGCCTGCCGAATAGGAAGCTTCTGTGTTTTCAGAACTGACTGCTGTATTCGACTCAGGCAATGAAAAATATTCATTCTCAGATGAAATAAGTGTATACTTCTTGTGAATAATAAAATCTGTTAGCAACTATTTTCATGTGGCAAACTGAATGTAAATTTCTGTGCTCTAAGACTATTTTGTGTGAATGAAGGAATGTTTTCATAAAGTGAAATTCAAACTAAAATTCTAAAATCGGTTGGTTTATATTTCGCAAAGAAAACGCACAGAAAATAAGTGTTGATAGATGTGGCAACATTTCGACGAAAAGCTTATGACTGTTATGGATCACTGTTTCTTTTTTTAAGCCGTGTGAATACTTATTCCATTTCCCAACAAAGGTGGCAGCAGTGAAAACGTAAGTGATGAGCCGAATACATTGAACGTTAACTAAATATCACTTCGATGTTTATTTTTATATTATTTTGTAAATAAAAATTATTGATCTAAAGTTTCATTAGGGAGGCCACTAAACTTTAAGTTTTGACTAATATCTCATCTCATTCGGTGGTAATGGTATCAGAAAAATCAGACACGTCTGCCAGTCTAACCAGTCGTTACGATATAATCTTCACTTAGGGATATTCATCCCCATCATCTCGATGTTCCTACAAAATGGTTCCTTCTTACACAAGTGACCCCATTACCATCAAACTGAACTTTATCCACTATTTCTGTCGTTTTACCTTTCACTACGTTCTCCCTGGAGAATACGCGATGAAAATCGTTTTAGTGAGTGAAACGGCCTTCATTTGTTAAGAGTATAATACGGCATTTATTCGTTGTTAACTGTCGAACCTCTCTCTTCAATGCCGACAAATATGTAGATCGAAATATTGTAGCAGTTTTGCGTCCTCGTTATGGAGACTTGGAAAACCTACTTGAGAAAAGCAATGTAGACGCCCAGGACGATTTTAACATAAAGATATTAGTAATTATGAATGGAATTACCGTGCACGTCAATCAGGTACATCTGTACATGCACAGAGGCGCTTTCAACTGAAACGGTAAACGATCTCGAAAACAGCTCGAAAACGGTTGTAAGTTTGACATCGCCGTCAAAACTTCTATAAAACTACCCTTGTAATACTTTAAACGCTGAAATGAATTCTTCAGACCATGTGTTTTCTTTAACGACAGTGAGCTTGGGGAAATGGAGTGTCTTTGTCAGAATGTGTTCCTTCTACAACTACTTGATTTTGTTTTTAAACGCACTCCAAGCGGCATGTTCTACTTTTTGTTCCTCCACCCCTCTTTCCTTAATAAATTCAACGGAAGAGCAATTTAAATCGTTCCAGGCATGTCCCTTGACTTAACTAACGTACTTTGCAGTGGTGTATGAAGTCCCATTCTTCGTTAAGTTCCATTGAAAACTGTTGCAACTAACATTGGAACAATTCAGAAATTTTACTGTTCGTACACCAATTTCTTCAAGTGCTCTATGCCTCCAGATTTAGCACTACGTATTTCTCGATGTACGGAACAATGAATCCTGTCTGTTGATCACTGTAATTTTTTCTTCTTTCATTGTCAACTAAATCTTTAAATTCTTTTTCCACGGTATATTCATCGTTTATGCGATCTGGAGGTTCTCATCCCTCTCCTTCTGTCATCCCCATTCATTTACCGGATTCGATTGATAGCTGCACTGCCTCTATTTGTGCAAACATCCACTGGACCAGTGAATGTCCTTCATACCACGATTAAACAGTTTGAGTAAACAGCGCCGACGCCTCGATTCTGCCTAACTCAGAGAGTTGTGCCAACAGAAAAATGGCGCACCGCAAGGCTAAGTGAAATGTCGCGCTGTTCTGGGTACTTCCCAGAGGGACTGGGGAAAGCTGATTGACAGGTAGGACGTTGGCCCACACGCGGCCCGCACACGCTACATACGTGAAGTTTGGCACGCCGTGGCCAACCCTTTAATACATTTTCTAGGAGCAACTACTTGAGAGATAGCTGTAAGCATTACAAAGAGGTGATTTTCATTTAATCGTGCCGATACGATCGGATACTGACTTTAAATAAAGTAATTACTCCTGATCCATCTTTTTATAAGCTACCATGAAAATTTCCTAATCCTCGAAAGCGTCACCAAATGCCTGAAATAACGCATTGTATGACATTGAAGCTGCTTCGGCGGATGGGGGAATTCATTCCTGGCAAACATCGTTTTATAGATAAAATTCACTACTCGCAGCGGAATGCGTACGGGACTGGTACATCATGATTTGAAAGCAAAGATTTACATTATATTTTTACTACTAGTGTGTTAGATGTTGGCGGTACTCGTTTCATAAACAAACTATACAGTTACCATTTGTGAGGAAATATTAATACTGACTGTTCGCGGTTTCCCTTCCACCTACCACTCCGAGCAATAATTACCCTTATGTTGTGGCCATAATTTGGAAATTTGCGGTAAGGTCTTATGGGACCAAACTGCGGAGGTCATCAGTCCCTAAGCGTACGCACTACTAATCTAACTTAAACTAACTTGCGCCAAGGACAACACACACACACACACACACATGCCCGAGGGAGGACTCGAACCTCCGACGGGGGGAGCCGCGCGGACCGTGACAAGATGCCGCAAACTGCGCGTCTATCCCGCGCGGCAGCCATTAGTTCAAAAAGGCAGGGCCATATTGCGAGATGTAATCTTTGAAGCACTAGAAAGTGATGCAGATATTCTTAGCTACTATGTCAGCTGTGTTCGTTGTTAATTTCGTGGATTGGATGTGGATACAGTGCATGCCTCGTCACCTCCCCTAATTTAACCCTACACTGGCGTTTTCAGCCCCAAATGGCTTCCTATGACGTATCTCTGAAATACACTGAGCATATTATTTCTTGAAATTTGGAACTTAACTTCTCAGGAGGTAATCAGCGCGCTGTAGTTAAGCTATCTTTATTGGTGTTAATATCTTCTGACAATTTAATAGAATAAAAGTCCACTAGAGTTGGAAGCAGTTTCTTATTTATTACACGACCGGTTTCGAAATCTTCAGGTGCCACCAAATAATAATGGAAATCCAAATGCGTGGCATTCTGGCCAGTCAGTCATTAGGGGTCACACCCACACCAAACAAACGTATGGACGCGTAGGACCAGTTGCCGAAGCGTCTGTCTTGGCAGATAACAAGGAAATGACTGTTGTAGGCTCCACGCATTTACGTTTCCATAATTATTTAGTGGCACCTGAAGATGATGCTTTAGGCTTCCAAACCGGTCGTATGATAAATAAGAAATTGCTGTCAACTGAAGCGAATTTTAATTTTTTTTTATATCCTCCTCAGTTGTCGATATTCGTCCCATCACACATGTTTTTTGACAGTGTTAATTCTCTGTGCTTAACTATTCCAAGCCATTGGTATACGGCTGAGTCAGGAAGAACGGTTCGTGCTTTGAGGAGTGATAGTATTGGTGATTGTGGACAAAAATCTTCATATGGGCACTTGCCCTATTCCAAATATTTTCCGAGGTAGTAGACGTTTAGTGCGCATTGTTATCAACTTTCTGTGTTATTCAGCACGTTGTCATGGTTTACAAAGTACCACAATAGTGTAGAAGAATTCGAAACGAACAATGTAATAGAGGACTCTTATGGTTTACCAAATCAGCCTACAAAAACGACCTAAGCTACAGCATATGTGTGCCGCACGAGATTTGCAATATTCTCTCGTTATCTTAGCGCAGATTGTTAGCCCTAGAGAAAAAATGAATAGGAACTTTTCTTGTAGGAAATTTAATGTAGTTAAGTTTTGTACAGCGGCACGTTATCGAGTTACCCAGGAAAATGTACAAACGTGGCATTGAAGGTGTTCTATTTCGGTAACGATTCGGATTTTACAGTTCAGTAATAAAGACGTTCAGATTACTGATTCTGGTATTTCAGAACGTTTATACGATGAATCCAGATGACAAGAGGACTGGCATAGCATTCGAGAGGATGGCGGCTCGAATCCCTGCCCTATCTCTAGTCTCAAGTTTCACCTGTTTCCTATCGCTTAAGGTAAGCGCCGGATGGTTCCTTTGAAAATGACACAGCTGATTGCTTTCTCTATCCTTCTCCATTTGAGTGTGTTCTGCGTCTTCAATAATCTCGATGTGAACGGAACTTCAACCAAGCCTTCATTCGAAGGACGTCACACTTGACAGTAAAATTCGAGACTATGGGGATCGGGGAAAAAACTGATTGTAACAGTGGCTTGTGTCAATTTGAATAGAGATTTATCTTGGATAACTAATACCGTATATAATAGAGAATGTGATTGTTTTGGGAACGAGTTCTCTAATAACAATGCAAAGAATTCCGTCCACCACCTTTGGAGCAAATTTTTAATTATTTATCAGCTTGAAAATCATATTGATTGTTAACATCTGTTCGTCAGAAATTTCTGAATAATTTATATAATATTTATGTGAAATGTAGCCGGCCGGAGTGGCCGTGCGGTTCTAGGTGCTACAGTCTGGAGTCGAGCGACCGCTACGGTCGCAGGTTCGAATCCTGCCTCGGGCATGGACGTGTGTGATGTCCTTAGGTTAGTTAGAATTAATTAGTTCTAAGTTCTAGGCGACTGATGATCTCAGAAGTTAAGTCGCATAGTGCTTAGAGCCATTTGAACCATTTTGAACCATGTGAAATGTATTGAGGAAATCATGATCGCGATATCGAGGGACCAACGGGTCAAATTGAGAAAGTATTTCACTAATGTCGGTTAATGCAGTCACGGTGATACCAAAACACCAGGAAAATCGCTAAGGAATTGAAGTATCGAATGTATTGCAAGATAGGGAATTAAGACTAAAGGGGAACAAATATAGAAGTAACTACATCATACATGGCCTGTTTTTTACTGCAACATCGTTCTTGTGAAACATTACTGGAAACAGAAATCGGATGAATATGGTCTTGACTTTTTCTGTGCCACGCTTCACTGAATGTGGCTTGCTGTAAGCTGTGGGCTGCCTGTGTTTACCGCATAAAATGTGCAGGCAGCCTTTTAGCGATCTTTTAGTCGTAATACAGGAGTGCAAACAGCGCATACGGGTCGTGCTGGAGCGGAAAGGATAATCGATCTGACTGTTTGTAGACTATTAAGTTGGCAGGCTGCCCGACCGGAGTTTGGGCACGGAAAGCAGCAGTCCCCGTGATTTGATTTTCGTGTCACGTTCTGGCATAATCAGTGATCCGTAAAAGACCGAAGCACTATTCGCCGGGCTGATTAGGGCACTAATTTTAAATGTTAGTCTGGAGACGCACAAATAGTTGACTTCAGAGTTTCAGGGATGAGCTATGTAAATCCTTGTCGCTTTTATACTCCGCAAGCCACCTTGTAGCATGCGGCGGAGTGTGCTTCGTGGAGCAGTGTCATTTTCATCCTTTCCTGTTCCATTCGTATATATCGTGCGGGAGGAATTATTGTTGATAAGCCTACCTCTGAGCTGTAATCTGCCTAATTTTATCCTGATAGTCTGTTCGCGAGAAATACGTCGAAGGAAGCAATAGAGTGGGTGTATCTTCCAGGAACGTAAGTTCTCCGAATTCTACAGTAATATACAACACCTCTCCTCTGCATCTTCCATTAGAGCTGGAAGAGCATCACTGCGCTACACGCTACGGTCGCAGGCTCGAATCCTGCCTCGGGCATGGATGTGTGTGATGTCCTTGGGTTAGTTAGGTTTAAGTAGTTCTAAGTTCTAGGGGACTGATGACCATAGATGTTAAGTCCCATAGTGCTCAGAGCCATTTCAACCTGCGACACATTCGCGCTAAATGTGCCTGTTACGGGACGCGCTACTGTTCTTCGAATCGTCTCTAGTTCCTCACCTGGTACGGATCCCAGACTGACGAGCATTATTCAAGTCTTAGTCCAATGAGCGTTTTTTAAGCTACTTCCTTCGTGCATGGACTACATTTCCAGAGGATTCTTTCAGTGAATCTCTGTCTGCCATCTGCCTTTCCAGCGATTAGTCTTAGATGGTCGTTCCACTTTAAATCGCTCCGTACGCATACTCTCATATATTTGAATTTTACTGCTTCCAGTGTTCTGCAATCGTATAATCATACTATACTGGGTCATTCTGTTTATTCATGTACAATGCTTTACATTTATTTATGTTGAACGTTAACTGCCAGTACCTGCACCAAGCATCAGTCCTCTACAGTTCTTCCTCTGTTTTGCTATATTTTTGTAGCATTCTGACTTCTCTGCATATAACAGCATCATCTGCGAAACCCCTTATAAAACATCTGACGCTGTCCACTAGACCATGGATATGCCTATGTGTGTCTCTGTCAGAGTCTTTGCATCAAACGTCTACATACGTGATAAATCACGTCATTGGGAACAACTGTAGAGACAAAATCTTCGCTGACTTTGTCCGATGATGCTAAGGCATATCGCTGCGTGCGTATGGTTTGCGTGTTGCCTACAATACGGTCATCTGCTCCGCGTGTAAGGCAGTAGCCGAGCTGCTAAGCTGTCTTTCTCCACTTCGAGACATTTATTCATACATGGTAAGGTTTTCGTATTGTAAACCACTCAGTCAGGTTACTGTGGTAGTCAGTATGCAGCATATGTGATTAGTACATCTTGGTGGTTCGGCGAAATATTGTCGTCCCAGGGGTGATGGAAATTGAAGGACGCGTAGCGTCGCCGGAAAGCATCGCGATGCTTTCTTTTACGTTAGATACGACATACTGTATTCTGTTTGCTAGGAACTCGTCAGTCCATCCACAAAGCAGTTGTGATATTATAAACACTCGTATTTTATTTCGTTTATTTATTCGAATAACCTTTTTGAAGGGTACGATAAACCAACTTTGGTTTTGCTTCTTTGTGTTTAATTTTCGTTGCTCCTATACTTCCTTCATCCTTTGAGAGTGTCGTTCCTTTTCTTCCCCGGTCCACATTCTTCCTTTTTTTTCAAACGATTTGTTTCCTGAACTCCTGTCTTTTGGATTGCTTCTCCAAAAAGTACTGTTACCTGTTATGTCCATTCTGATTCCTGTGTTTTTCATATCTTTGTCAATTTCGGTGAACCCTGTGTGTTTAGATTTGTCGCTGTTTAGTAAATTGAAGATCTTCTTGGTTAGTCTGTTACTATACATTCGGGTTATGTGGCCATAAAACTGTAGTCTCTTTCCGTCATTACACCAGTTAGCTTTCCCATTTTCAAACACAGCTCTCTCTTTGATCTTAATTTGTATTGAACATTAGTATTACTTATAAGTCCCAGTATTTTTCTTAAAATTCTTTATTAAACTTATTTTTTAAGATCCGCAAATCTTGGTAGTTTAAGTGTTTCTGCTGCATACAGTGTTTCAGGCCTTACCGCTGTTTGACAGCATATTAGCTTTGTGTTCCAGGACAAAGTTCTTTTGTTATATGTGTGTTTGTCATTTGGAATGCTCTTTCTATTTTATGTTGTCTTCTTTCTATGACTATCTTTTCTTTTGTGTTGCTGGTTATCCATTCTCGTAGGTATCTAAAACAGTTTGTTGTAGATATTGTGTTGTTATGAATTGTTTTAAGATTTAGCGGGGCGTCACTGATATTTGTCGTGAAAAGTGTTTCTTCAAATTATATTTTTAGTCTGCTTGTTTCTGTAGTTCTTTGTTTTGTTCTTTGTCACTATCCAGTGAGTCAGTAATTAATTCCATGTCATCTGCAAAAGCTAGCTTTGGATTTCTTTCTAGTTAAACACCCTAAGTACTGATGGATTTTCCCCATCATCTCATTAGCTTCTCCAATACGCGGTTAAGAAGCAGGAGTGATAAACCATCTCTCTGTCATACTCCTGATTTTATTTCGAAAGGTTTTGACTGTTCCCCCATAAATTTTATGTTTGACGTTGTGTTTGTTAAATTGACGGTAATTACTTCTATTGTTTCATTGTCGAGTCCGGATTCCTTTAAAGTGTTAATCAGTGCATTTATATCAATTGATTCATATGCTTTCGTTTAAAATCTGCAACAGTTGTTACGTATTTCAGGTTCCTAATTTCCCTTATTCCATTATGTTCTTTTTTTTTTTTTAAGTTTAGCATTTCCTCTGCACGAGACCTTCCCTTCATACGTCCTGCTTAACATTCACCCAGTTGCGGGTTGAGTATTCCTTCAACTCTCTTTGAAAGTGTCATGTACAAGATCTCATATGTGAGTTGTAAGAGGGAGATCCCTCTATAATTGTTAGGATCAGTTTTCTTTCCTTTTTTATGTAGTGCCTGTACTAATGACATTGTCCATTCTGATGGTAAGCTGTTTGTTGTCCAAATTTCATTAATGATTTCTGTTAGACGTAGAATAATGTTGTCAGTAGTATGTTCCACATAATGTCTTTTCCTGATGCTTTGTTATTTTTAAGTTGTTTCATGATTTCTTTGATTTTCGATGTTGATGGTGGTTTTGAGTCTGGTTGTATTTGCATTATAATATAAAAATTAAATTCTTCTTTTGGTGGATTGCAGTTGTGTAATTCTGTGAAGTAGTCCGAGAATATTCTGTAGTTCTCTGTGTTATTCTATTCAACCTTTTGTGTTTTTGAATCTATAAACTTTAAACTTGGTGGTGTATCCTTCTTTAAACTATCTTTGAGTGTTTTATAAACGTTTCTTATGTGTTCTGCTTACAATGGGTGTCAATTGACTTTAGTTGATCTTTTGTATGTTGTACTCTGATCTTTTTGAGACCTTTTGATTCCTGTTTCCTTGATCCTATAAATTTTTTCTGTGCTTATCATTTTTATATGCGGGCAAGATATTCCAACCCGTTTGTCTCATTATAATTATCTCATCACAGTCATCATACCACCAGGCACGTTTCCATTTCTTTTTAAGAATGGTAGTTTCTTCTGCAGTCTCAGTACTGGACCTTTATTTTTTTTTAAGTTGTTCCGAATATTTAGATATTCTTTCTTCCGATTTTAGTTTGTAATTATTTTCTCTAGATAACTTTTGTAGGTCAAAATTTCTACGTTGGTGTTGGTTCTTTTTCCTAAATACCTACATTCACGCCTACTGCGCAAGCCACCGTACGGTGCGTGGCGGAGTGTACCCTGTACCACTACTTGTCATCTCCTTTCCCGATCCACTCGCGAACAGCGAGGTAAGAACGACTGTTGACAAGCCCCCGTATAAGCCGTGATTTCTCGCATTTTATGTTCGTGATCCTTACGCGCAATGTATGTCGGCTGCAGTAGCGTCGTCCGCCAGTCAGCTTCAAATGCCGGTTCTGTAAATTTTCTCAATAGTGTTCTTCGAAAAGAACGTCACCTTTCCTCCAGGGATTTCCATTTGATTTTCCCAAGCATCTCCGTAACACTTACGTGTTGTTCGAACCTACAGGTAAAAATATTGGGCAAACCCTTAATTTAATGATAAATAGGATATGGTCTGAATCTAATCGGCGCTCTTGGTAACTTTTACGTTCAGTACCCCCATTGCAGAGTGTCTACTTACAGCAAGGTGCTCGAGTTCTTTCTCACCTCGAATCAGATTTGGTGATACACGTGTAGTTTGTTTTCTAGGGAGTTGTTCGAAGAACATTGATTTTAGTACTACGTTATGCTGTCTGCATAGGCTTAAAAGTTTTTCTCCGTTTGCGCTGCTTCTTTTATGTGCAGGGAATTTTTGTACTGTTGATCTGTGTGACGTTCTTTGCCAATTTTTGCTTGAAAGTCTCGAAGTAGTAATACTGGGTGTTTCGATGTGATTTAGGGTGTTTGATACAGTTTGCCAAAAATTTTCTGTTTGCTCGTTCTGTGTTCTGTTTTTCTCATTTGGTGATGCATGTGTATTTGAAATAGTATAAACTTTGTTTGGTGATTTAAATGTTAGTGTGGAAAGTCAATGTTAGTGTGGAAAGTCTGCCTTGTTTGATAGAACACAGTTCAGAACTGTATCGAACTTACTAATGAAATGGAGGGTCGCGTCATCTCCCTGAGCGCCTTCGTCTAGTGCCTTCTGGGTCTCGCGGAAGTACAGAGCAAGCTGGGTTTCATACGGCCGTTGTTTACAGAATCCGTACCTATTCCTACAGAGGAGATTTACTATCTGCAGCAAGGTCAGAACATGTGACCATAAAACGTTCTAAAATTCTACCGCGAATTGTCGTCAGTGAAGTAGACCTATAGGTGTATACACATGATTGACGAGACAGGTGCTGCTACGTTAAAATCCAGTGGAGAGCATTGATGTACAACGCAGACTTTAAATGAATAGCGATAAATGTTAAGCAGATACTGATAAATGAAACGAGCCATTAGAAGAAGGCAAAAAGAGGTAAGTTACGAAAAGGACGAACGTGTATATGCAGCCTGTTCAGTATCAGGACTGCTCGGTGACACCGTAAACGTCTGTGAATCGAATAAATAGTGATTGGGAGACACGGTTATACATTACGAATTCATTTAACAGAGAGTGTTTGAAAAAGGCGTCAACACCATTTCATTTCTCTTCGCATCGCTTGATGTGAAATGGTATCGGCCAGGATGGCAGCGATTTCATTTCCAAGTCACCGGTTTATAGGTGGTACATTATATATTACACTGATTCTTCTCCCAACTTATTGTTACGACGATATGTCTGCATTAGTACCATGCTTCGTCATTAGACATAAAGGGTGTCAAGTGATTGACTATATCTCCATACCGTGTATGGATAACTTACAGAATCTGAAATGCTGTTAGAATATGTACTACACTATAAAACGTGCGAACTCATTGCATTTTTGATAGAATTAGTTTCTGTTATCTCATGTCTGTCTGTGTATTCTTTTATTGAAGAAAATCAACGAACTGTACCTCATGGAATTGCAGCTGAAAATCGTAACAGAACAAAGGTAGAGAAACAAATCCATCTATTTCGTATATTTACGCTTTTGTAACATAAGTCGTGTTGATATTTTTAGTGCAGTTGCTACTCTTTTTTTTTTTCAGAGTGGGTCGGGAACCAATGCACTTAACTTTTTACTGAACAGGACTCGTTTCAACTGGTTTGATACTGGTTTCAGGCGTTGCAGGTTTATATGAATACGTTATTCGTTACGCTTATTGCGTTATTGACGTTAAACGTGATGCGCACGGGCAGAAGAAGAATTACGCACATGTTATGACACGTCGAGTTTAGTTGTTACTGTTAAACCGCGAACATGAATGGACGTACCTACAACTTTACCCGTATGTTACTGTGGTTTGAAGACGCCTCGATCACATTACATGCATCTGTGGTCAATATAGTGACTCAGCGGCGTACTCCGGGTTACCAATTGAGAGATGTGACACAGCAGTAAGATAATGGATTCGCGGTTCAAAACACCCGTCCGTATATCTAGATATAGGTTTTCCGTGGTTTCCCGAAACCGCTAAAGGCGAATCCTGGAATAGGTCCTTCGAAAAGGACATGTTCATTCCCCTCCCACATTTCCCCAAACTGCAGTTTTGTTACGTCTGTTATTACCGCGTCGACTAGCTGGCAAACCGTTCCTTCTTTTTCTCCCTGTTATCTGCCACCCTGTGGCCCAACAGAGGGAGAGCGAGGGTTCCCACTGGCGCCATGTCGCAGCTAACCGGTATCCCACGTCGGCGTCGTTTTTGGAGGGTCGCGACGCAAGCGCGTTTAATCTCCCAACAACAGCTCGACGCGCGCCTTATAAAGGGGGCCGAGAAAGCTGATTCTTGTAAATGGGGAGCCGTTAAAGTTTAATGGCTTTCGTTAGGCGGAGTGCCGCTGCGTAATCGTTGGTATTAGCGGACCCCCTCTCCCAGGCCGCTTTACGCCTCAGTCTGCACTTCCGACCAAGTGTGTCTACTTTGCTGGGTGACACAGCTCTTCTTTTGCATTATTCGCCGAAAGATGTTCACTGCTAAAGATGCGCGGTGCGACCAATGCACTTTTTCAGTTACAGGACGCGTATTTATAGTTTGATGTTTTTGTTATTATGATCTTCAGTCTGAAGAACGGTTTGATACTGCTCTCCGTGCTAGTCTGTCCTGATCAAAGTTGATCTCTGCATAACTGTTGCATACGTTTTAGGCAAGCCGTTATCTGTGTCCGCAATTTTTACTCTCCACGCTTCCCTCCATCACTAAATTCAGCATTCCATGATGCCTCAGTATGCGGCCAATGAACCGAACCCATCTTTTAGTCAAGTTTAGCCACAAATTTCTTTTCTCCCCCAATTCGACTGATTACCTTCATTTTAGTTATCCGACCTACTCATCTACTCTTCATCATTTTCCTGTAGCACCACGTTTCCCGACTTTCTATTCTCTCGTTGTCTGAGCTTTTTGTCGTCCAAGTTTCACGTTCGCATAATGCTACATTCCAGATAAAAACCTTCAGAATATACTTCATTTGTACTTTATATGAAGAAATATAAGTTTTTTCAGAAGCGCTTTTTCTTGCTATTACCAGTCTGCATTTAATATCCTCTCTGCATCGTTCATTGTTACTTAATTTGTTGCCACCGAGCGAGGTGGCGTAGTGGTTAGCACACTGATTTGCATTCTGGAGGACAACGGTTCAAACCCGCGTCCGTCCATCCCGATCAGGGTTAAAATTTCGTGACACAATTTTTCTCCACTCTGTGCAGCAAATACGTTTCACTGAAATAACATTTATATCCAAGCAAAGCAGATATTGAGAAAAGTTTGTGGCAAAAGAGAAAGAAATTACAGAAGGAATTTACAGTTTAATCCATACGAAATGCTGGTCTTTATAGGGGCATCATTTGACATTGCAGCTTATCTTTACGTGGTCAATGCGTTGAGATATTGTTGGTGCCTCGTCGGTGCTGGCGGCGTAATGGAAATATCTCTGTCAGTCATAAAATGCAACTGGATTTGCCCTCTTGTTTGGAATATGATTCTCCTGTTAATCATTCCTTTGGTCACAGTGAGTTTAGACGTAGTCTTTGCTGCATAAAATCAACATTAATATGTATAGGCACTCTTTACACACGTTTCTATTCCTAACGTCCCGTACTCAGTTTTAAAACCGTATGCAGTGCATTTTTACCCGCTGATTGCCAAGTTACAGTCATTCCGCTTTTAGCAATAGTGATCACGATTTCACAGCTCCGGCGGAAAACAGTAGGCAACCACACGTAACAAACTGTTTAAAACTCTCCACGGCGACAGATAATGTTCTAGTGCGCGCGGCACCTGGTTGGAACTGAACTGTTTTTCACGTAACAGAGTTGTACGAAATAATGTACTTTGAACTTAACACTTTGTTTAATGACGTCCATGTCAAAATTTATTTTATACCGCTGGTGAAAAATAAGAACGCGGTCATAAATATGTGTTGCAAGGTTACTCAACACACGCGCATACGCCACGACGCTGCACACCCACGCAATGCCGCTGTTTGACTGTCAACTGCCGAAACCGCTCTCGCATCGCAGTTCATACAACAGTGCTAGTATACAGCATTGCCAGCCTTTCAGCGTTACTGGATCGCATAACTGCGTGGAAATGACAGTTCATTTCAGTAAAATATCGCACATATTAACACCTACAATAAAAAATCAGTTTTTAGGTGTCTGTCCTGGATTGTTGTAGTTGGCCTATCGAACGGCTTCAAGGGGCAACAAAAAGTTCGCATTAAATATTTCAGCTGACTACTGACTTAATTGAAATGTGACTTTCTGTCATAATCTACTCATTCAAAGTAAATCAACACGATAAGTATTACAAACAGAAACTAAGTACTTGTGTTGAAGCTGATGGCGCACAAATATTCCAACTTTGTTCAACCATTACTCGAAAATGAAAACACTTACCGACTTCCAACGAACTACAAAATGATGATGCAAGGAAAAAAATGTTTCGCTTATTACGTTTTCGCTACTCATATGGACAAACTTCAGCATCCGTCACGACGTTTTAATTTTTTCCTTCTTTACTACTAACGCTATTCGCAATTCACTGTGCAGGGAATATCTACATATATCACTGAATGCACCTGCAAAATTATGTCGCTGAACGGCACACAGTTCTGAGGGACATAACTTGATAGGCTCTTAGACGGGTCAAAAACTAGCTTCTGCTTACATTAGTGTGCAGTAAAACTTCAGCATGAGGCGCAACGTTTTGATTTATCACGTTATTACTAATACCATTCGCAACATATCTTGCACCTGCAACATAATATCACTGTACAGCAAATAGTGCAGGAGATATGACGACAGCCGGCCAGTGTGGACGACCGGTTCTAGGCGCTTCAGTTTGGAACCGCGCGATCGCTACGGTCGCAGGTTCGAACTCTGCCCTGGGCATGGATGTGTGTGATGTCCTTAGGTTAGTTAGGTTTAAGTAGTTCTAAGTTCTAGGGGACTGATGACCTCAGATGTTAAGTCCCATAGTGCTCAGAGCCGTTTGAACCATTTGATATGACGACATAAATAATAAGATGCGTCAAAAACGCGCTTCTGCTTAAAACGGAGTGTAAATTACCTATCCTATAATCATCCGATATTTCATAATGAAAGCACTTGTCGAGACCCAACAAACCTGAAGCATAATTTCAATCCTTTTCTAAAATTTTTTTCACTTACATGCTTTTAACGGAATTACAGCGGAATTATGATTGCTGCAGTGCATCCGGAAGAACTCGTGGCCGGCCTCGGCCAGCGCTTTATACCGATTCCATATAAAAATGGGCGTGTCCGATTATTTTACGTTAAGTTCTTCACATTTTAATGTTACTGATTGTTAATTTTTTTATCTAAAAATTTATAAAAGTTAAATACGTTTCGTAAAATTGCGTAAACAATTACTTCGTTATTTGCTTACCTTGGAAGAAGACTTAACAATGGAATGCATCATCATCACCATCATCCTCTGGAGATCAGGAGCAGAAGAACTGGAAGTGAATGGCCGAAAATATAACTGCACTTTCTTCATGCTACTGATCATATTTTGAGTTGGAACAAAATTTTGCATGAGCAGCTGCTCCTCATACACTGGCTGCAAGTAAACATCCATTCACTGTGGAAGTAACGAGCCTATTCCTATTTTTCAGTTTTATAAGATTCATCTTACTGAAAACTCTTATCACAGTCAGCATTTGAATGTGGAAGAGATAAACATGAGAGCGCAAACACTGGTAAGGCTGGGAATTCTCTCTCGCCTAATAAATTTTGATGTTAATTATGTTCCCCCAAAATACTTTCAATTCTGAACATTTATAATATTTACGTCTAGTTTTACGATAGGAAATATCCTCCAGTCGGCATAGATATGTTGTAGACGCTTGTCATCATCTAGAGACTACTCTTGGCAAACTTTGGCATAAGAGGTATAAGAGGGGGAGTTTTGTATAAAAGAGCTCTTTTAGGCGTTAAAACTGCAAGCAGTGGCAAGACGTCATCGTCAAAGTTATATCTCTCTTCCAGTTTTGAGCATGCCATCTGCATGAAATTTTTACATCTGCTGTAAAATTCTTTCATAGCGTCCCGTTTATTATATATTTCTGGTTTATGAATTGCGTTCTGAGGTTCAACTCCTAAATACATTTGGCTGTCAGGAAGAAACTTTGGCCTGTTATTGCGGTCAATGTCAATTTATTGGTTACGACATACTGCCTGTGCAGGTAGCAAAGCAACATATCCTTCTACCCTTCAACCATCATTTCATGTAAGTCAATAACAACAATTTTACCACTCTGGAAAGAAATAATCTGTGAATTGCGGTAAAATATAGGTTAAAAGTAAATGAAACAGTTTTTAAAAAATTGTCATAGGGATCGGTGAATTCCTTCTCCCGCAGCCAGCCTCTCTAGGTATTTAGAATCAAAATAGAGACGCAAAACTTTCCACTGCTCTAAAATTCTCACTACAGCTGCTCACAAAGATAAGTCATCTTGTCTGTGATGGATGCAACAACTTATGATTTTTTATATAAATACTTTTGGAATCTGTCACTTAGCACTAGCTTTAAAATGGATATCAATGTTCCTAGCTAGGTCCTCACAACGTTTAGGAAGACATTTGCAAGCTTAATTGGCATATGTGTGAAGCGAGTGAAATACATTTGAGATAAATTAGTCCTGGACATTTTTCAGCTAACCGAATAGCAACAGAGTTTCTTGACCGAATCATAGAATTACAGATATCAGAAGCAAATCATATAATACAGTTTTCAAAATCATTGTACTCGAAAAGTGAAATGCATTAGATTAGAATAAATTTTTTCATGCTGCACCTTCGTTTGCCTTATCATATACACCGAGCTTAAAAAAGTTTCACAAACATTCCAAAGTTTACTTTCAGTTTTATGTGTGCCCTTATCAAAATATCTAACCACGACACACGACGTTTTAACAGATCCTGCGTCTGCTGACTTATCACCAGAACATTGAATTTTTTATGTCTCAGTTTTTGTGCAAGTTCGTTCTAATGGCTCTCTTCTGTCACATTTGGTGCGACGCGCAAAGGTATAGCGTCGGTGATTTTAGAATCAGGAAAACATCTCTTAACTACACCCACCATGTGATCTACAATATTGAAAGGAAGATTGTGTTCTGCCACGAATCCTGTTAATTTAATTTCAGCAGTGTGAGCCTGATTATTTAAAGACGCATCAGTTGTAGCTGCTTTCACAAATGTACTCAAAACTGTCTAGCTTTCATATGACATCAGCTTCACTTTCTGACATAATTTTCACTTTCAGAATGTTTCTAACACATCCCAATCAAACGTAAAAGTTACGGTACAGATTGTATATCTAGCCCTTTCAGAAACTTGCAAACTTAAGTGACAACAGTGTACTTAGCGTATCACAGTTTGGATTACCAGAATGATTGCTCGACTGAGAATGCTGTTTATAGATTCACTGTTGAAGTAGTAAAAGCGTTAAATAATAAAATATCGCCAGTTCGTTTTTTTGGTCTTTCCAAGGTGTTTGATTGTGTAGATCATGTTACTCCCGTAGAAATACTCAAGTTCTGTGGAACGGATGGCTTTATGCTCAGCCTAAGAAACACAATGCAAAAAGTAGTGCTGAATAATTCAGACAGTATCGGAAACATAGAACATTTAAGTGACTGGAAAAATAAATCACAAAAAAAATCACAAAAGGAGGTGCACAGGGTTAGATTTTGGGTCCGCTCCTATTCCTTACAATAATGAATGACCTTCCACTTAACATTCTAAAAGCAAAATTGGTACTTTTCGCAGGCGATGATAGTGTTAAAATAAATTCCATTAGAGAGAAAGTAACAGAAGACTTGGTAAATGAAATTTTTGAAACGATAATTGTTTCTCTGGAAATGCGCTCTCCCTAAATTTTTAATAAACACACTATATTCAATTCTGTACAACAGTTACTCATACCAGCAGTTGATGTAGCAAATGAGCAGGAGTCAGCAAATAGTGTAGAATGATTAAAATTTTTTGATGTGCATATTGATGAAAACTTTATCTGGAAGAAGCGTATTACTGAGCTTCTCAAACAGTTAAGTTCAGCTACTTTTACTCTTCGTAAAATTACTGATCTTGGAAACAAAAATATCAACCTCGTGACATATTTTGCGTATTCCTACTCAATAATATCTTACGGAGTAATTTTATGAGGCAATTCATCACTTAGAAAGTATTAATTGCACAAAAGCGAGCAGTAAGAATAATATTTTGTGTTCACCTACGGACGTCACGCAAACACCTCTTTAAGGAGCTAGGCATTTTAATTGTGTCGTCACAATACATATAGACGCTAATGAAATTCGACATAAATGATCCATCACAATACCTACGACACTAGAGGAAAAAATGACATGTATTACCAATTGTTAAAGCTGTCAGTTTCTAAGAAAATAGTTCAGTATGCAGCAACAAACATTTGGATCAGTTTCCCAATAAGAGAAAATGTCTGACAAATAGCAAAGCAAGTTTTAAATCAAATTTTATATCATTTTTTAAGGACGACTCCTTCTAATCCATTGACGAATTTCTACTCAAAAACTGGCAGCTATATATAAAGTGTAGCTTTATGAATAGAACTAAAAATAATCATGTGCTATTTAATGTTACCGCTAATCATGTATACATGTTGTAAACTGACGCGTCCTACGTCATTTCGATAAAAGAATCGTTCAAATGATATATGGAACGTGTAACTAACCAACTACTACTTGTAAAGGCGTTGCATCGTTCTCATCTGTACTGGTCTTGCTGTTATAGAGGTGCACTGGCTTGACGGCAGCCATACATCTTGCGTTTCCCTCCGTCGTGGCCAGTAAGATTACCCACTGTAAGCTCCGGGCAGGCAGGCGGCAGTGACTGATGTGCTGTACAGCGCCTGTGGACGTCATACTGTACTGGGGCCGGCGAATACAGGTCCTTCGGCACCACTCTCCTGTGTCACAGAAGGTTCCTTTATTTATTTTTCAGTTTCCGTAACCGTCGCAACCAACGCCACCCCATATTTGAGAAAGATAACTGTTCTGTAATTAATTTGCGTACACTAACCCGCACTCTTCTGACTGATTTGAGGGTAGCTTCAATACCGTGGCTTGCCGTGAATTAGGCGATGTGCGAACCTGAACAGTGTCATTTTAGTGTGTAATGGATGTGTCGCGCCTTTAGGTCCTTTCAACCTTATTTTGTACATACGAATAGCGAGTCGGTACGGGTTCATTAATTAGAGTGCATGGACGTTAGCAGCGGTGCGTCAGATGTAGTTTTTTGCAGATACATCTAAAAAAACTGACGTAAAAAGATAAATCCCAGTTTTTTTTAATTGATTCTTGCATCGCTATCAGCCAGTAAACCCACGAAGTTTAGCATCTCACTTACCTTTTGGGGTGGGTTTGTGAATGGGAGAGAAGTTACACTTATATTTTTAAAATGATGAAAGACAAATATTTAATTAATTTTCAAAGCAATAAATGTCATGTACTTTTATACAGAAATTTCGTTAAACCAATTAATAATGAGTCAATGAGACGAAGAATGCTGCTTGTTTTTAACTGCTTTTTTTATACACGGCTCTGTTTCCGTCGGCGCTCATTTTCAGTCAAGCTTAAAGTACGTTTGCTTCCTTGCTTTTCTGGACAGAAAGAAAGTCATTATCTGTCGTAATGTCATCTGTATTTTACTGCAGATCTAGAGTGTAGTTATCTGTGCAGCTGTCGTTGGTGCTGTATAGGTAATCACGTGAACTCAGCATAGTTATAACGACACATATTACAATATAACATTTTATATGTACGAGCACTGACTGAAGGCTGTGCATACGAAAGTTGAATTTTAATATGTGTCGTTATAATGAATCTACATGACTATCTATACAGCACTAATGATGGACGCGCTATTAGATGGAATCTGGATCTGCAATAAGATCCAGATGACATTACGACCGATGCTGAACTTGTTTCTGTTCTGAATTATTTCACGCCCACGCGGCATAATCATCCCTACTTAATCAAACCGATTCCTTGCCTTACCTTCCATTCTTATCGTATTTGCACATTGTGATGAATAGTACTGAAATCATAAAGCTTTCTATTTCTAACTACGTCAATATTTCGCAAGCCACCTGATGATGTGTGTGTGTGTGGAAGAAGGTACTTCTGACGCCACTAACTGTTTCCCTCCCCCTTCCCGGTTCCATTCGCGAATGGCACGTGGGTAGAGTGATTGTCATTAAACCACTAGCTCTAATTTTTTGAATTTTCTCGTTGTGGTCATTTCGTGAGACGAATGTGGGAGGAAGTTAAATGTCGGATTCCTTACTCTGTGGAAGGAAACTGTTACTTTTATTTTCTGGATGCTAAAACAATAATTACAATAATTTTCTCTATCCATGTTTTACAGTACATGAACTACTATTGGAACGACTTTAGCCTTAAACACAAAACGCTGTAATTGGCTTTTTTACGTTTCATCTAGATCCACATCATGGTTGCATTTAGGTTTAGGCTCTTATTCTTTCATGTTTGTCGAACACCAGTAGTTGTCAGTTTTACTGGACTGTTGGTTCACTTTTATGGGTAAACGAACCGTAATGTTAGAGAACGATTTCCTCCGAGAGTGGGTATACAGTATCTTTGTTGTGAGGCTATGACGCAGACCACTTCAAACGTCGCTTAGCGAGATCCAGTCTTAGGATTTGCTTTTGCTCTGTCCGCGCAATCTCGTTTTTCCTACGCCGTAGCAACGATGTATTTATGTGTTCCCTCTTAGGGAACTTGACGCTAATGATAATTTTATGTGATACTAAACCGGCTGTTGCGTATTATGTGTACCCATTTATCTTGGTGGCCAGTAGGTAATCATTTTTTTTCCTCTCTCCAGAAATGAATTTATTTTCCTCCTGTTACAGGTTAATATCACACTTAACATACAGAGCGAGCAGGTAACTCGTCGTTCAAGCGTTCATGGACTTACGGCGTCTGTCTGTATATTTCGTGTAACATCAGAAACATAGTTTAAGAGGACTGAAACTAAAGTGGCTTCATATGTAAATTTTCATGTTCGTTGAAGGCCCTTCTCGTCGTGAGAAAGTTTCGACAATGGTATTTCACTTTATCACATCATATACAGGGTGTTTCTTTTAAAACAAAGGGGCCATCATATATTCCTTCAGAATGCAATACTGGGCAAAACTATAAGTTTCCGTTCTTATACCTCTGGAAACCAAAACCCGTTGAGGTATGGGTAGTTTTTGGTTCCGACGAGTAATGCGTGGTATTCAATGGTTCTGTTTACAGATGTGACAGTATTCGCAAGAGATGACATAGTAAATTACCACACTACGCACGTGGGCTGGCCGGGGTGGCCGAGCGGTTCTAGGCGCTTCAGTCTGGAACCGCGCGACCGCTACCGTCGCAGGTTCGAATCCTGCCTCGGGCATGGATGTGTGTGATGTCCTTAGGTTAGTTAAGTTTAGGTAGTTCTAAGTTCTAGGGGACTGATGACCTTAGATGTTACGTCCCATAGTGCTCAGAGCCATTTGAACCACGCACGTGTGGGTGGATGTAAATCCTTTAGCAATGACGGAGGTGGGACGTCAAGATCGCTTCAGTGTCAGCGTATGGACTGAAATTGTGGGTGACAGACTCACAGGGCCGTACACTTTACCAAACAGGTTAACAAGTGCTGTGTATCACCGATTTCTGCGGGCTGAATTACCAGCGCTATTTGAGAACGTTACCCTTGCAAAGAGTGAATGACTGGCTTACGCGCGAGGAGCCACCACCCCCTTTTCTGCGGGTCGTGCGACAGTACCTCACCGAAATGCTTAGTGAACGATACATTGGTCTTGGTCGAGGTGGTCCGGTGGTGTGGCCTTCCCCTTCACCCAACCTGAATCCGGTGGATTTCTGGCTATGACGACATTTGAAGACATTAGTGTATGCCATACACATCAACAGTGTGCAGACGTTACTGGAGTCTGCGAGCAGAGTATGTGACTCAGTCTGAATGGAACCAGATTTATTTGAAAGAGTGCCAGATGCTCTCCGAAAAAGAGCTGAAAGATGTATCAGGATGCGTGGTATGCGCATCTAGCCCCTTAGTGTATACTTCTACGTAACAGACATGTGAATTGGACGACAGTCTAATCCATACCTCAACAGGCATTGCTTTCCGGGCATATAATTATAGGATCTTCTGGTTTTGACCAATGCGACCTCTTGTGGTAATATGTGACACTCTTTTTAAACACCTTGTATGGAGGCTGTTCTTGTGTTTATCAAGATCTTCTTCGTGTTGCCGCTGTTCCCTCGTTATTTCTGTCCTCCAGCTGTATCAATCACGCATAGGTAACACATGATGTGTCACGTGGAATGCACTTACATGAACTATTGAGATGAAAGCTTCCGTTCTACGCGGACGTTAAGCCTGTTATCATTTCACCAGACAGGTTTGATAGAAGAGATGGAGAAGATCCAAATGGAGAGCAGCGCGCTTCGCTACAGGATCATGTAGTTATCGCGAAAGCGTTACGGAGATGGTAGATAAACTCCAGTGGAAGACTCTGCAAGAGAGACGCTCAGTAGCTCGGTACGGGCTTTTGTTGGAGTTTCGAGAACATACCTTCAGCGAGGAGTCAAGCAGTATATCTTGCGAAGAGACCATGAGGATAAAATCAGAGAGATTAGAGCCCACACAGAGGCATACCGACAATCTTCTTCCCACGAACAATACGAGACTGGAATAGAAGGGAGAACCGATAGAGGTACTCAAGCTACCCGCCGCCACACACCGTCAGGTGGCTTGCTGAGTATGGATGTAGATGTAGATAGTTTGAGAATTCCGTTACTCTGTAAGAGCACAGTCCTGAGAAAACACTGCGACCAGACACAATTTACTTATTCGTGTCCAGCTTCGGGCGTAAGCCAATCTTCAACAGCGGAGTATATTTCTTACGCAGTTTGGTTTGTTGCTTATTTAATGTAAGAAAAAAAAAGATCGTGCCACTTATGTGAACAGACACTATTGTTTACTTAGTGTAATGGTATAAACTGGACGTTTATTTTCGTATGAGATATGTTGACTTCTTGGGGCAGGCTGCGTGCAGTGTGGCTGCTGTCGCAGTCAACTGACAATTTAAACTATGTTATGCAAAATATGAAAATCTAAATGACAGTTACAGCTGTACCCACCACTTATACAGCTGCTACATAAAGAAGAGAAAGCAAAAATAAAAAAACACTTTGCTTGAAAATGAAAATACAGTGATCTCTATTTAGAATACTGTTGAATCTAAAAATACACTGATGTAAATAATATGGGAAGTGTATAACAGAGGTTACATTTCTGTTAATTAGCTGCTCAGCTGAAAAGTTTAAAGCGGTTTGAGTTGTAGGAGCCAGACGAAGATAAGATTTTCAGTAAGAAGCTGAGATAAGAAAATTTAACGACGAAATAATTCTGTGTAATTGCCATGCACGCTCTTGCTGCCACACAATTTCTGCAGTTTTTCAGTTCGATATTCTGGTTGAACGTTTACGATATATCGTTGAATAGTCGCTGGCTACATCATCAGGTCATGGTGCACCGTGCAGAGGACGTTTTGGCTGGATCTTTACTCTGGAATCTTGGCGGGAGGGTTGTTAACGCGTCGTGTTGGAAGCAAAATTGGACAGAAGCGTTCCGGAACAGTAACCGGACAGAGGAACTCTAGCCATCACTATCTTTAATTGATTTTGGGTCTGAATTCTAAAGTACTTTCATTCTTTCCACTGGTAACTCTTCCGCTGCTTTCTATTTCTCTGCTATTTCATTTATTATTGTGCTCTTCAAATTGAGATTTGTAATCAAGACAAAACGTAAGAAAGATTAGAAAATTTTTCTGTTTGGCATAATGTGGTGCAGCGTATAGCAGGTGTACCGGTATGAAATGAGCGTCAAGATACAAATGTGTTGATAGGGAACATTTGTTGTGAACGAGCCTGAAGTTTTTTTTTGTTTGGTTGGTACGACATCTGTCAAAGATATTTAGTATACATAAAGTCATGGAACAAACAACAACATATGTTTTCATCGTGTTAACAAAGTCGCATTTTCTACCAGAAAGTGATAATTTGCTGAAAGCATTAATTTTTTGTTTTCATTTAGAAAAAAATTCTGCAGAGTCGCATCGAATGCTTGTCGAGGCATATGGTGATCATGCTCTATCAGAAGCAACATGCAAAAGTTGGTTTCAACGGTTCAGAAATAATTATTTTGATGTAAGAAATGAAGAACGTGGAAGACCACCAAAAAAAGTTCGAAGACACTGAATTGCAAGCAATATTGGATGAAGATGATACGTTGAGTCAGAAGCAAATGGCAGCAATGCTAAATGTTTCACAACAAACAATTTCTGGCCGTTTGAAGGCTAGGGGAAAGATCCAAAAGTGTGGAAAATGGGTGCCACATGAATTGAATGAAAGACAGATGGAAAATCGAAAAACCATTTGTCAAATTTTGCTTCAAAGACATGAAAGATGATCAATTTTGCATCGAATTGTTACTGGCGATGAAAAATGGATTTATTTTAAGAATCCTAAACGGGAAAAATCATGGGTTAATCCGGGACAACAATCAACATCGACTGCAAAACCAGATCGATTCGGCAAGAAGACAATGCTCTGTGTTTGGTGGGATCAGAAAGGTGTGGTGTGAGCTTCTAAAACCCGGTGAAACTGTGAATACTAATTACTCCAAACAACAAATGATGAATTTGAGCTATGCATTGATCGAAAAAAGACCAGAATGGGCCAGACGACATGGCAAAGTAATTTTTTTACGCGACAGTGCACCTGCACACAAAGCAAAACTGGTTCAGTATACAATCAAAACACTTGGCTGGGAGCTGCTACCCCACCCGCCGTATTCACCAAACTTGGCCTCTTCAGACTACCATTTGTATTCATCAATGGGACACGCATTGGCTGAAGAACACTTCGATTCCTACGAAGAAGTCGAAAATTGGGTGTCTGATAGGTTTGCTTCAAAAGACGAACATTTCTATTGGCGTGGTGTCCACAAATTGCCAGAAAGGTGCTCAAAATATATAGAAAGCAATGGTCAGTACTTTGAATACAATGTTTTTGCTTTTCAATTCAAAATTAGTGTTTCATTTTCACAAAAAAACGCTCGTTTCATACCGTTATACCTGGTAATCTGATGCGCTGAATTCAGAATTACTGTCATTATTGCTTGCATGGTGGGGGATGAACAGTACCATTTCCGTCCGGAATTGGAATTTACGACATAAATCATGAAAACTAGCAGTGCTGTTTATTCGTGTGCCACATGAGTACCGACTGGCTGTGTAGCGGTGAAATGCATACACACATACCAGTGCCTATAGTATGAACATGGAATCGGTAATTCAGCGGAGTATTTGTTTGAACTGCTGTGCAAAATAATCAGTCCAGGTCCAAATAAGGCTAGCGTGATTCATCTGAAGGGGTGAATTTGATTGCTCTATTTTATTTTGTAAATGAAGTTTTCTCCGTGTTTCAACAACGGCTGCCATTCCTCTCGAAGAGAACTCAGCAGGCGTCCCCATCCGAAGAACAGATCACCATCTACAGTGTCCCATGCCCTCAGTTCATGAAACACTGCGGAGACGCTGGAATTGAATCCAGGACATGCGCAAAGACCTGTTATCGGGACTTTAAGCCACCGCCTCTGCTTTCCCCTCTGTCGTAAAAACAAAGGAAGAATTGTCAACAGCGCGCAACGTACCTCTACGATCAGCCATCCAATTGCTGGAACCCTCGACGGTGCTTAACTTCAGTGATCTGACAGGAACCGGTGTACCCACCTCCATTTCCGTCCGCCGTTGGCGATTCATAAAAATGAATTTCACTTGTAGTATAGTTGCATTTGCTTTTAAGTAGGCTCGCCGTTATTAGATAAAATTAAAGGCTGGCTTTTTTAATTTATTGGCTTTCGGGACGTGCCCATACAGCCATCTCTACAATGGAATATAAATTATGACGATATGAGCGTAAGGACAACACAACACCCAGTCTCAGAGCGGAGAAAATCTCCGACCGGACCAGTAATCGAACCCAGGCCCCTCGGTTAGCAATCCGCCGCGCAGCTGCCGAGGCGGACATGGACTGACATGAAAATTTTTGAAGAAGAATTTTATGTTGGAAATGTACTAAACCGCTGGTACGAATGTGTTTAATTATTTTATCCGTCACAGGAAACTACTGATATGCTCCTAGGCTTAGTTAATGTATATAAAATAATAACGTTCTTAATGTCTCTTAGTATATTGTCATGTACGCATTAATTCAGTTTTGTTTCCTTTCCTTGCAATGCTTGTGGGGAAAGATGCAAGCATTGCTTTACAAAAGTTCTCAGATTTCATCTGTACATGAAGAGACTGTGAAGACTGATGGTGTTAGCATCTCTGGTCGTGGCTGCTGTATGTTTGGAGACGCACGACAATGAGGTGTTCCTCGCCAAGGTTTCGCACAGGAGTTGTCTGAAATATATTCGTCATACAAACCTTTCAGAGAAATTTTAAAATATGTTCTTTATAAGTCTTAAATTATTCCATAGTTTCATATACAGGTGATGACAGCACGTACTGTTAGGAACAGTTTTCCATTAAATTATGGCGATCAGTACCTGAGCACAGTACTGTGCACTATGTGAGATCTAATCTCCATTCTGGAAGAGAAGCACACAGCTGCAATGATGAATCGCGACTAAAGACAGCGGTGATTAATTTGAAAGTTTTTACTATTTACGTCCTGGAAAGAAGCGACGTGTATACAGAGTTGGGAATAACAATGGATGGTACTTGGTATTCTAGGAGAATGAAACAAAGAGATAGATCTCTGAAGATATGCGCCCACACCCTCTCACCCCTTCATTCCTCAAGGCTCTCCTTTTAGGGACGCCGACCACGTCCGCGGTTCCGAAAGCCGATACCTGCGGGCGGAACTTGTTCCGCGGCGATCGTTACCGCCTGCCGCCTTCCTCTCCCGAAAACTTGCGGAACGTGTGCCTCCGTTCCGCGCTTTGTCCATCACGCAATCCGGCCACAACCCTGCTGCCGCTTCCCTCCCAACCTGCGTACCGGGTGCCACTCAAGGCGTTGCATTTCACTAACTGATCTGCGATTGAATAGCAGCGGCCCTGCCAGAATTTCTTCCGAAGGTTAACACGTCGCTACTGTTATGTTCCATTGGTAAACATTTACCATAGATTTCACTAAACGCAGAACACAAATCACTGTAACCAATCACTTAAGTTGACCTTTTCTACTTCTCACATACATCACCACGAGGATTAACAATTCATTAATACAGAATTAATATAGACGATTTATACATGAGACTTTCCTGGGTAACCTTTGGCACTGTCTGATTGAAAAGGACGTAAATCTATTTAAGTATGTGGCTCAAATTTAGGAGAGTCCGTAGACTACTTAGGCGAGCAGTAACATGAATTTACATACATTTAAGCGACTACAGGCCGCCTTTAAGGCGGTGTTAACATTATCTACATTTTGCAGGAACTGAAATTTCGATTTTACGATTTTTATGTTATATAGTTAGTGTGTGTGTGTGTGTGTGTGTGTGTGTGTGTGTGAGTGAGAGAGAGAGAGAGAGAGAGAGAGAGAGAGAGAGAGAGAGGTGGAGGTTTTTACATACCGTCCATCGCGGACTTCTCCCTCCATATGAGGCTTAGACACATACACCATGGTTTCTCGCAAACAGCAGCAGCCGAAATCGAAATAATTACTCAAAAATAAATAATTAATAAATATAGTACACAAATCAGAAGGGAGACTTTAATGGTGATGTTACTAGAAACGGTAAAATTAAACTTTTTAAGAAGTTTTACGTGTGTATTTAGCAAACCACCTGAATCAGTATTAAGTAAATACTTACATTTACGATCAACATGGTTCCAGACCCAAGATGGCTTCAAACAGGAAAGGCAGCCGCTGCAAGATGGGACCTGCCACTGCAAAGCAGTGTAGGAACAGAGACCAAACGACAAGGGGCCATCAAGCCAAGGTCACACACAACAGCACTTGTAACCAGACATACGAATATGAAAATTTGCAACAAAATGATCAGACGACAAACTAATGGACTCCACGCTCGCCGCGTACACACACACACACACACACACACACACACACACACACAAAGTTGTTAATCCTAATAAGCAGATAATGTAATAGATCTCAGATCGAATTTTGCACCAAAGTAAAATTGTATTATTCCTCAAAATGTATAAAACTGAGTACGAAACAGATATTGCATTACCACTGGAACATAATAGGTCTCTAAGATTAAAAAAGAATGCTTGTTGACAACTAAAGTTCCATAAGCCACACCATACGTTGCGAACACAATGGACCCTCAAACTAAATTCCCACAGATAAATTGTCTATATTACTCAACCAAAATACGTGGGGCTTACTTATTAGTAGTATTGAAGTAAAATATATTTTAGTAGATGAGCATAATTGCATCTTTGTACCATACATCAGATTCGTCAAACTGTATAAAAACTGCTTCCATTACATCGTAAAACACAAATGCTGATCTAACGATAATTACCAATATAAACAATATTATTCCCACGATGTTGGCATTAACAACATCTTACGTCCGCAGAAAGCAGTTTTAGCTTATTCACCTTCCATCCATACAGCTTGACACACTTGAAATGCATTAGGATAAGTAATATCATAAGAATGCCTACCAGTAGCAAATGATTTTTGTTGATACACGAAATTTCGATTGTCCATTCCAGCAACAAAAACCTCTGTGACAGGGTAGCTGTTGAAACATGTTTCCCGTGTTATCAGTTCACCTCGTCTTGTTTCAGTCGGGAACATAACAAGAATCCTACTCAGTGGAGTAAGTTCATCATTATTTAACAAAGCATCACGGTCCTCAAAGTAAAACTTCAGCATCAATAGGTGGAAGCGTCATTGCCTTGCTAAGAAACTGTGCTTTTTCTTCTAAGCACAATAGCCCTATAGTCAAAAACTCAACGCAGTTCGGCTAATCCAGTATCGAAGTTAGCCAGGCAGATATTGTGTTGATCCCATGATACGGTATTAACTCTATCTTGCAGTACAAAACGACCTTAATCTCTATAATGCTAAGATGCCCCGTAAAACAGCGAAAACTACACGACACCTCCATGAAATAGCATTCTGAATTGTAGTAACACACATTTGTGTAGGTAAGGAACAAGGGTTGCTATGCTTTCAATTAACTGCTTTCAAAGCCATTCAAACATTAAAGGCGAATCCATGCTGGGATACGAAACTTATCGTGCAGAAGAAAACGTTTTCCAACTTCTGCTATCACGCAGTGGAAACTACAGTTGCATGCAGAGCTGCACAACGCCGGCTAGAGGGCGCTGTCGTCGATGTCGTAGTGCCAACCTAAGATCTTGGACCTACGCCGTGGCATCGTGGTTATCGATACCACAAACTCCACTGTCAAAACTGTGCCTCATTTGAGGAGGAGATTTCTGCAGCCAATTATTTCGGACCATCTTGCAACGGCGTGGCGTAGAATAGAAACTACCCCCTGGATGTCTGTTATGTTACGTGGCGCATCCAAGGTCGGTGCAAAAACTCTCCTCTTGGTTCTGACAACTTCGTGTGCTTAATTTCAGCGTTAGTTGATAAATATTTATTAATGTGTCATTACTGTGTATTGCATTAATGGTGGCATCGGTTGGAAGTGCGATGCACTACCGATGATCCGCTGCAAATGTTGACAGGCTCCGCCGTAACTAATCTTTCTTGATGCGTGCGTGTAATGTTTGCGCGCGAGCGCGGCCGTGCTGGCAGGGGACCACGGCTCGCTGCGGCCGACCCGTGTTTGCGGAGCGCTTCGGGCATTCCAGCCGGCCGCCGCTTGAGCTTCCGCTGACCAGAGCAGTGCAGGGCAGGGCAGGGTACAGTGTGCTGCGCCCACCCGCCCGCCGCTCTCCTCTCGGTAAACACCGGCACCGATCGCTAGTGGACTGCCCCCTCGGTGCTCCACTTCTTCTCCTCCTCCTCTGTTTATCTTTCCCTCGTGTGCTGTTATATTTTGTATAGATTTTATTGCAGTATATCCCCAGGCCTGTGGCTGTAATAACCTCCCTTTTCTGATATAACTGGCCTTCCTTTCACTTTCCCATTTTCTTTTACAGTGCGATGAAATTTACGTTTCCCAATATCCCGTTTTTACTTTGTCGTTGCTGGACTGTCGTAACTGAATGGAATTGGTAATATGTTGCTATTTTGCTTTTGTTTATTCTCCAAATTATATTACGAATGATATCAAAAAGAGCCGCGCGGGGTAGCCGTGCGATCTAGGGCGCCTTGCCACGGTTCGCACGGCTCCCCCCCCCTTCCTCCTCCCCCCTCTGACCCACCGTTGGAGGTTCGAGCCCTCCCTCGGGCGTGTGTGTGTTTTGATCTTAAGCGTTAGATAGTTTAAGTTAGATTAAGTAGTGTGTAAGGCTAGGGACCGATGACCTCAGCTGTTTGGCCCCATAGTAACTTACCACAAATTTCGAAATTCCAGGTCAAACAGATTCTGACGTTTAAAGAACTTGTTTGGTCATGCCATGTTTGCCATATTACTTGACTCCACTTTCAATATTAACAACCTTAGAGGCTTCGTGGGCAGGCAGATCCCGGCCTGCATATCCAAAGTTTAACCCTTCAGTCCCCACTTCAGCACAATTTGTTTTTTTTTTGTTTTTTGTTTTTTTAAATCTCGATGTAACTATCTCTCAGCAAACGCGGCAGTGAGCAGTTTCCTCTAACCTTCCCTATGAGCGTTGGACATAAGATTGAGTATCGGTTCTACGTTTAGTCACAAGGAAACTGATTTGACGAATGCCCAAGGGTCCAGACATTTGATGTAAACTCAGAAAAATAAAACAATGCTTTTCAATAGATCAAACAAATATGTAGCATTAGCTGAGTACCCGCCGGCCGGAGTAGCCGAGCCGTTCTAGGCGCTTCAGTCTGGAACCGGGCGACCGCTGCGGTCGCAGGTTTCGAATCCTGCCTGGATGTGTGTGTCGTCCTTAGGTTATTTAGGTTTAAGTAGTTCTAAGTTCTAGAGGACTGATGACCTCAGATGTTAAGTCCCATAGTGCTCAGAGCCATTTGAACCATTTTTGAGCTGAGTACCCAGCGTTGCCTCGGTATGTATTTGTTCAATTCTATTTTCCCATCTCCTTCCTCCTCCATCAACTACCCCTCGTCTCTCTGTCCATCTGCTGCTCTCGCCTCTGTCCATCTCCTCCTCCTCCCCCCTTTTCCAGCTCTTCCCCCCCCCCCCTCTCCTTCTCTATCCACGGTATCACACGCACCGCAATAGCGGGGTGCTGGTTCCTGTCCCCACAGTATTGCTTTCCAGGCAGTAAGTAATATGTGTACAATGTTTGACTGGAGTCGACCCAAGGGTTTATGAGAAGTATTGTACCAGCGGCTTTGATCGCATTCGCACTTGTCATGTGTATTTCACATATCTTTAATGTATTTCACACATATTGCTACACACATTTCATCTGTTTCTCTAGTGAATTTCGCCCTGCAGTTACGTTTTGCGAAGCTCACTGTTCATGACATCATACAGGGTGGGGTCAGTAAAGGTGGATTGGACGAGTGGGTACCATTTGTGGCAGCATTAACGGAGGAGGAAAAGACCTACAGTTACTTCCAACAGGTCCGCCCCTGGTAACTGAGTGGTGAACGCGACAGACTGTCATACCTAACCGCCCGGGTGCGATTCCCGGCTGGGTCGGAGATTTTTCTCCGCTCAGTTACTGGGTGTTGTGTTGTCCTTATCATCATCACTTCATCCCCATCGACACGCAAGTCGCCGAAGTGGCTTCAGCTCGAAAGACTTGCAACAGGCGAACGGTCTACCCGACGGGAGGCCCTAGCCACACGGCATTTCCATTTACTTCCAACAGGATGGAGCAACTGCCCATACAGCCGGCTGAACTTTATAGCACAGTTTCACAGTCGTCTCGCCTGACGGAGTTGTTGGCGAAGTCAGTCTGGTCACGGCCCCAGCTGACATCACTGGTCACCTGTTGTGTCAGTGTGCGGTTACTTTGTCTGGGAAGCCATCAAGGCTAAGGTGTGTCACAACAACTTTCGTAGTCTCTAAGAACTACAGCGGAACATATCGGATGAGACTGCAGCAGTTCCAGCAGCCCAGCTTCTGTCCGCGTCCAGCAGCTTTCTGACCAGCGCCCAAAAGCGCCAAGAGATGAATTGTGGTCGCTTTCAACATATGCCGTAGTCACGTTAGTACTGTATTTCCTTTCCTCTGCTGTGTTTCTTTCTACCCTGGAACACATTGTGTACCGCGATTCGTCATTCCACACAACATTTTTCCACTGTTCAATCGTCCAATGTTTACGCTCCTTACACCAAGCGAGGCGTCGTTTGGCATTTACCGCCGTGATGTATGGCCGCTCGACCATGGAATCCAAGTTTTCTCACCTCCCGCGTAGCTGTCATAGTACTTGCAATGGATCCTGATGCAGTTTGGAATTCCTGTGTGATGGTCTGGATAGATGTCTTCCTATTACACATTACGACACTCTTCAACTGTCGACGGTCTCAGTCAGTCAACAGACGAGGTCGGCCTGTAGGCTTTTGTGCTGTACGTGCCCCTTCACATTTCCACTTCACTATCACATCGGAAACAGAGGGCCCAGGGTTGTTTAGGAGTGTGGAAATCTCGCGTACAGACGTATGACACAAGTGACACCCGATCACCTGACCACGCTCAAAGTCCGTGTGTTCCGCGGAGCGCCCCATTCTGCTCACTCACAATGTCTAATGACTACTGAGGTCGCTTATGCGGAGTACCTGGCAGTAAGTGGCAGCACAATGCACCTAATACGAAAAACGTATGTTTTTGTGGGCGTCCGCATACCTTTAATCACATAGTTTATGCCACATTGAACTGCAGACAAACATGTAATTGGCAGTGTGAACTAGTTTACAGATCAGAGGAAGACATGCACGGTCTTCAGAAAAGACTTGTCGAGAGAATCGCTGAAACGGCTTCCTTATTACGAAAATCTGTTTCCAGTAAAAGACGCGTAACAGCATTCATGATTAGCGGTCCTCTTGCGCGATTCTAACTTTTCGTGAAACAGGTTTTTGAATGGCTAACTGAGAGAGTTCATTCGGTATAATTCGTTTCATTTGTATATAATACAGTGTAGGATAAAATTGTATTTTGGGATGTTTATCTGCGTAATTCTATTTTAAATAATATTTGTTCTAATGAAGCCGGAGTAAACAACGGAAAATCAACTTTGTTTTGATCCGTTGGGGTTGATCATGTACTTTTTTAACTAAAAATGTCATATCACATACATCTCATTCAGTGTGTATGGAAATTGTTTTTGTCCAAACGAGATAGTTTCTGTATTGATGGAACCCTTACGATACCAACAAATTTTATTGATCAAGATTTTGCTCGAACGCAAAGCAGGAATCACCTTTCACAGTTGTAATGCTGCCGTATTCCAGATTTCTTTCTTTACATACTGCCCACCAACTAAAGTAGGAACGTGTCTCCTACATCATGTTCAGCCGTCTGTTGGACTCAGACATTTTGCACAGTTACTGCAACGGTTTTTTGCGTCTCGTAGCAGATTCGGAATACTCCAGCGAAAAAAAATCTCAGGTTGATTGCCAAACGTTAGTTTGTATGATATAGTTTTTACGTTTCTGTGGTTTCTTATCAAAATTATATTACTAATTTTAGTAGTCTGAAAGCAGCTTGAAGTGGCCGTTAGGAGAGGATACAGTCGTCGCGTAACGAGGCCTCCGCCAAGCACTACGAGAGAGACACTATCTGTTCCTTTCCATCTCTCAACAGAATTCCCTTCGGGAAATGGGAATTTAGGTGGCATAACTTCAGCCTCCTCAACTACGCATTTCGTTATTGCGTCCTGCAGCAGGACGAAACTGCGATGACACCATGTGGGGTTTCTGATTTTAGCATTGTGAGTAATGTATGCAGTGTTATCCTGGTAACGGATTGCTTTTCCGCAAGCAATCAGTTTCTACACCGTCGTTTCGTTAAACAGACGCTTCAAGAGAGGATTTGTACAATACGCACTGTTTGCTGTTAAAATGTAAGCAAGATAGAATTTACTTTTCAGGTATATCTACTGTTCACAGAAGATCGTCTATTGATACAGCAAGATCTGTTGTACACGGATAGTTTCTCCCGAATCAGTGCTGCCACTTTGAGAGAAGTTTCATTTCCGACTGGAGCGTCATAGTGTTAGAGCTTAGAATCTGTTCTAGGATCCTGTAGCAGATGGATGCAAATCATCCCCGTAACAAACACAGATGATGCTCGCTCTTTCTAGTCGCGCGCAATATCCGCAAGAGATGCTCGATAAATACCCTAACGTAAAATAAATCACAGAACCAGAAAATAATTAATTTGGAGCTGTTAAATTTCGCCAATACATTTGTCTGGTTAACATATTTAAGTGATTAACGCTGTAAGATCGCAGGTTAATGTAAGTGGGAGATGAGCTATTGCATCTGTGAAATGGTTAAAAACTCACGCTGGCCTGAGTGGCCGAGCGGTTCTAGGCGCTTCAGTCCGGAACCCCGCTGCTGCTACGGTCGCAGGTTCGAACCCTGCCTCGGGCATGGATGTGTGTGATGTCATTAGGTCAGTTAGGTTTAAGTAGTTCTAAGTCCTAAGGGACTGATGACCTCAGATGTTAAGTCCCATAGTGCTCAGAGCCATTTGAACCATCTACCGACCAAACATTCGTGCGACCTCCGCTGCCAGCAATTATCGTCCGGCGATCCAGATATAGGTTTTCGCAATTTCCCTAAATCGCGTAAGGCAAATACCGGGATGGTTCCTTTGAAAGGGCACGGTCGATTTCCTTCGTTGACCTTCTCTAATCCGAGCTTGTTCTCAGTCATTAATGACATCGTTGTCGACGGGACGTTAAACACTAAACACCTCCTCCTCCAAGGCAATTGCAGTCTGTAACACAAATTGCAAGTCTTGAGTGAAGATAATCGTAACAGACTCACAGCATGCGCTGTGTAGCCACCATACGACTGACAGCCGGTGAGTTTTTTATGCAACAATAGGAAGATTCTTGGTGTGCTGCAAAACAGACGTAGTAGCTTAGTTTCCTTTCTCGCTGCTCGAATCAGCCATGAAAGACTTAGGTCAACATTGAATGGAAAGCAAAGCGTGGTTTCACTTCGAAAGAGCGAATTGATCTTTGATGTTTCTTTTATGTATGAAAATTGTTATTTTGCAGTCGACATTCCAGTGTTTTTTGAACAGAATGTCTAGGAATGACAGGGGTCGGACTTTAGTACGGTAGTCCGTACAATGCAGCCAGTACAACTTTTGCAACCTTAAAACCTCATACACCCTTTCCGCATGAAAATAGCACAGTTTAGACATTTACATTCACGTTTGTTGTAATATTAGTTAGATTATTAGCTGAAAAGAAGCAGTCATATTGCGGAATGATGATGCGAGCTTTCCTATTTCTCCAGTTTCTTTCCTTCCATCACTGCGCCAGTACGATGTAAGTTAACTGCCTTTGCACCTCCAATAAAGTTTGATCTGAGTCATGCAAGCAGGACATTAGAAATAATGCGAACATAGCATGTCAGTGAATGCCGAGTCGCGAAAATTGTTGTTTCGTGTCACGAGGAGCGATCATTGCGCATAATTTCCAGTGTCTATTCTTGCGTTATGCTCCATAAGAAGCAAATTGTGTAGCCGTCGTAAATCACGGGGAGAAAAGCGTTAGGTATCTTCTGCGACTCGATTACAGGATTACCAAAGCATGGTTATTTGCTCCTCTGGAGACAAAAACACTACGTAAATAAAATTTTTATTGAAAGGCGTGTTTTATCAGCAGCATATGAACTCTACCATGGATCAGTTTTTTATGTTAAATAAACTTGGTGCGTCTTCCTAGTATATCGACAACTGTATAGTCTTACTCCATATTTATACTAATTCAACACAACACTGCCTACAAGCGGACAATAGACACTACAATATTTTATATGTATATGCTGTCATTGCACAAACCTCTTGCAGAATTTAACGGTGGCGTGAAATTTTGGATTAAAAATTTTAAACAATCTAACTTTAAAAAAGTGGAGTATAGAAATCGTCAATTAAACATTGACTATTAATTAATTACACTTAATTATTTCAGAAGAAACATGTACCTGATTACGTTGAGTGAGTAGTGACATACTGATACCTATACAGATTTAAAATGTCATAGTTCTGTATGTGATATATACTATTGCACAAATGTCCGCCTTCTTAGCCGAATGATAACATGCTTGCCTCCCATGCAGTGGCCCGGGTTCGATTGACGGCCGTGTGTGTTGTGTTGCCCTCATCACCATTTCATCCTCATCACCGGCAGGCGAGTCGCCAGTGTGGCGTCGACTGCAATTAGGCCGGCAATGCCTTGCGATCATTTCTTTTTTGCACAAATATGCCATGTAGAAGCAATAAACAAAAATGTTCAAATGTGTGTGAAATATTATTGGACTTAACTGCTAAGGTCATCAGTCTCTAAGCTTACACACTACTTAATCTAAATTATCCTAAGGACAAACACACACACCCATGCCCGAGGGAGGACTCGAACCTCCGCCGGAACCAGCCGCACGGTCCATACTGCATGCGCCTTAGACCGCTCGGCTAATCCCGCGAGGCAAGCATTAAACAATGACTTAAGATACCACTATGATATGTACAAGAAAGATCTATTACCATAAGGAAGCAAAACACCAAATTATGTGATAAAAATAATGTTAACTGTCGAACAAATTACATCAACAGGATTCATAACCAAAACGATGAATGCACAGTACATCGTTACTCTACATCTTTCATCATAGTTGACTTCGTCAAAAAATGTGTATAAACGAGGAAAGTTATATAAAAATAATTAAAAAGCATGTACAAAACCTAAAGTTTACTACTGAAGCACTCATTTGAAACAAATTAACATAATACAGCAAATACACTGTCCATTGACAGCCTTCTTTAGTGTAATGTTAAGTAGGTAGTGAATTACCGCCTCTTTGTTGCACTAAGTCGTTAAAAGTGCAAATTTAATAAGACATTTAGTCATGAAAGTGAACTTGTAATGAGAAATACAAATATTCATGCTAATGAGACTAGGTGTATATACAGAGTGTTAGAAAAAGGTAGGCCAAACTTTCAGGAAACATTCCTCACACACAAATAAAGAAAAGATGTTATGTGGACATGTGTCCGGAAACGCTTAATTTCCATGTTAGAGCTCATTTTAGTTTCGTCTGTATGCACTGTACTTCCTCGATTCACCGCCATGATTTCATACGGGATACTCTACCTGTGCTGCTAGAACATGTGCCTTTACAAGTACGACACAACATGTGGTTCATGCACAATGGAGCTCCTGCACATTTCAGTCGAAGTGTTCGTACGCTTCTCAACAACAGATTCGGTGACCGATGGATTGGTAGAGGCGGACCAATTCCGTGGCCTCCACGCTCTCCTGACCTCAACCCTCTTGCCTTTCATTTATGGGGGCATTTGAAAGCTCTTGTCTACGCAACCCCGGTACCAAATGTAGAGACTCTTCGTGCACGTATTGTGGACGGCTGTGATACAATACGCCATTCCCCAGAGCTGCATCAGCGCATAAGGGATTCCATGCGACGGAGGGTGGATGCACGTATCCTCGCTAACGGAGGACATTTTAAACATTACTTGTAACAAAGTGAAGCCACGCTGGTACGTTCTGTTGCTATGTGTTTCCATTCCATGATTAATGTGATTTGAAGAGAAGTAATAAAATGAGCTCTAAGATGGAAAGTAAGCGTTTCCGGACACATGTCCACATAACATATTTTCTTTCCTTGTGTGTGAAGAATGTTTCCTGAAAGTTTGGCCGTACCTTTTTGTAACACCCTGTATAGCAGCTCAGGTACAGTCATGCCCACAGTTAAATAGATGACGGAAAGTAGTTTATGGTTTAGACACAGTAAAATTGACATGGGTTTACGAAACAAGTGTTATCATAACAACATAGCAAAAAACTCAGATTGCATGATAAATAGAAAAAATGTTTTTTTTAATTATTACAGTAAGATTAATGATACACAATATTTGTAGTAAATGTAACTGTGGCAAAAAGATAATCCTAGGCATGAATCATGTGTAATTCTGGGATTGCATGATTATTAAAGAAAAATCTAATTGGCGTGGTTCTTTATCTCACTATCCCAATGAGTGCATTGATGTCGCATATGGTTACTTGAAAATTATCGTTTAAAAAGCTAGCTACCTCGCCACATAGTTTACAGGCTACTTATGCAAAAACATTTCCGTTTCTGTACATAACGTGTATTGGTCCATTCGCATACAGGTGACAAAGAAAAACTAACATTTTTAATACATCATGAAAATAATGATCGATCTACTACACTGTACATCTCTAATTACTCTGCTTTTGAAATACTACCTATATGTTGAACTGTACTCCATACCCAATCACACAATTTCTTAATTCAATGGGCTGCAGCATCGACACAGCTCGTACTAAAGAACACCTAATAAAAGCGTCGTAAACACATCACTAGATGCAGTTCTTGTAATACCCTCCCTTAATGTGAGCCACACACGGTTACACCATATCTTGAAGCAATGGGATTTGTCATCCAGGCCGCAAGGGGGAAAGACGCATTGTGGTGTGTGTAACAGCTATTGTCTAGTACCGTGGTAGCGTCATAACAGCTAATCCATGCGCGCCATTGGTTTGCACTGTATACTGCCCAGTGTGACGCCAGCATGGAAACACGACAGCAAAATTACTTCAATATTATGAACAACACACAGCGGTGCTGTGTGTACATGATCTCGCGCCGCTGGCTGTCTGTGTAGAAACTGACAAACGAAACATTCACTGAGCACACTCCCGATGTCTTCCTCAGCAACATTTGGCCCCGTACACTGCCCGAAAACATTGATGTAGCACTCCAATACATGCTTATCATTAGGTCGCCGCAGCTAGCTACTCGAGACCCTCAAACACTCGCAACAGCTTCTTGCTACTGTCCATTAACCTAGACCCGTAACTACCAACCATTGTCTGTTAAATCAAATCCGCAGTAATTCACGCTGTCATTTTCCCACAGTGAGCACAGAACAGACAAACCAATACATGCTTTAACCATTCTGATTGGTATGATGCTGGTCGATAAGAAGAGATTAGTACAGGTATGTGCCAAATTCGCTCTTGCCGCATGAAACGTTTTCAAAGGTTTGAATGAAACTGAGGACTGTTGGGTGACAAAATGCATTCTGATTTGATGGAATTTATAATCTATTCATCTTTCGAGATTTTCTCCGCTCAGGGACTGGGTGTTGTGTTGTCCTAATCATCATCATTTCATCCCCATCGACGCGCAGGTCGCCGAAGTGGCGTCAAACCCAAAAGATCTGCACCAGGCGAACGGTCTACCCGACGGGAGGCCCTAACCACACGACATTTCATTTCATTTCAGTTCCTTAATCCTTAGTTTGCTACCAGCTTTTCTTAATAGATAAAGACGTACAAATTTGAAGCTTCCCTTAGACTGGAGGAGTGGGCCATAAACATCAAATGCTGGAATTTTTCCAGGCTTCAGTGGTGTGGTTCTGCTCACAAAACCTTTTTGTTGAATGGTAAAAACCTTGATTTTTTGACATAGATCGCAGGACTTCTATACTGCTCTGACTTTTGGGCCATATTGTCGAAAATGACAGCCTCTTGCAACTTCAGCATGAATTTATGTTATACAAACTGAACGTAGCTAATGTGCACATACAGTATTTTATAAACACGTCTACAAGGTGTCGGTGCATGTAGCCTCCAGTTACCTGACAGTCACATTAATTTTTCTGTATGACATGTCGTCATTGTTCGAATAATATTGTTGTATCTTTTTTGTGATTATATTCATATTTTTCTTAACAGCTTTAAGAATTTGATCTACCTCCTGCTTTCATCTGATAATGTGTAGAAATCTGCATATAAAACGCTCACCTTCTGCACTTCTCGTATACTGAATTCTCACGTCTTTCCGCCTGGGATAAGCAACATCAATAAATTAATTTTCCTTTTGATGGTGCTCGAAGAACATTCGGTACAATGTTTGCCATCGTGGTATATACTGAATCTCAAAATAAAATTACTGAACTGCTAGTGCTCACTGGATTAACCAATGGTGCACTAATTCGCAATTTAGCAATAATGAAAGTGCCTTGTGATACATAAAGGCGATAGAAAATCTTCCTAGCAAGTAGAAGCACAACGTTTCAAAACTCCATACAATGGCAACTGCTTCTCTTCCCATGACAGTGTATTTCCCCTTCCAGTTAGTAAGCACACGGCTTGCAGAAGCGATAGTATTGTGTTAACTTCATTCAGTTGATGCAATTATTAATCAACAGCATAATAGCTGCAACCGTTGCCAAGATAGAAATTTCCACTTGAATCAGTATGAGCAAGTATTGGTGCCTCACACAGTTGGTTTTTATTTATTTCAAATGCTTCGTGATGTGCCTTATCCCATTTCATAATTAGTTGTTCTTTAAAATTTCCTGGCCTTGGTACAAATTTTCATTCGACGCTTCAATCCGCGTATATATGTCAAAGAAGTTCGAGACTTCAAACTGTCCCTGGAACCATATACAGCAGTTTTACTTGAGTAAATCGTTCAAATGGCTGTGAGCACTATGGGTCTTAACTTCTGAGGTCATCAATCCCCTATAACTTAGAACTACTTAAACCTAATTAACCTAAGGACATCACACACATCCATGCCGGAGGCAGGATTCGAACCTGCGACCGTAGCGGTCGCGCGGTTCCAGACTGTAGCGCCTAGAACCGCTTGGCCACCTCGGCCGGCTTACTTGAGTATTTATTTTGCTTCTATATTATTTGTTAGGCAACGGCCTTGCCGCAGTGGATACACCGGTTCCCGTGAGATCACCGAAGTTAAGCGATGTCGGGCGTGGTCTGCTCTTAGATGGGTGACCATCCAGGCCGCCATGCGCTGTTGCCAATTTTCGGGGTGCACTCAGCTTCGTGATGCCAATTGAGGAGCTACTCTACCGAATAGTAGCGGCTTCGGTCAAGAATACCATCATAACAACCGGGAGAGCGGTGTTCTGGCCCCACGCCCCTCCTATCTGCATCCTCCACTGAGGATGACACGGCGGTCGGATGGTCTCGGTAGGCCACTCGTGGCCTGAAGACGGAGGCCTAAGTTAGATTTTTAGTTTGCGAAGCCACGAATTTGATATCAGGTGAATAACTGTAGCTGTTGTTATTGGACGTGTTCTACGCGTATCGCAATTCGATGAGTGATTTGCGGGTACCACTTTGATGAGGTAGTGAGAGGAAGCAGATAAGTGGTATCGTCAGGTTAAATATTTCTCAGATTACTCCCTACGTATCGCGGGCGGCCTCCCAGTATAAAAAGCGTTGGCGTCTGCGGCCATCAGGGTTGAGAGTCGCGGTCGGCGCCGTGATTGGATAACTTCTTGCCGGCGTGAGCGGTGAGCGGGCGGGCGCTGCCACTCTAACTTTCCCAGCTGGTCCCCGCGGCGCCCGCCAATCCGGAAGGCTTGCAAACAAAAACCTGCTGGTCGAAACAATGCCGCCGATAATTGAAAGCGCACTCCGGGGGCGGGCAGAGCGGGAGGCCGCCGGAGGCGACCGGGCCAGACCGGCCACCGGCCAAATTAATTCGGCGCTCCGCTTCATTGGACCCTCGTCCGATTAATTCACGGGCACATCGCAGGAGTAAATTTAATTTCATTCTGTGCTCAAGTACTCTACGGCCCAGAGCGCCGACAGCTGCCGGACGTGGAGGAGCTCTTCGCACGTGGGTTTCCCGTCGACCCCATTGCAGAACGGGCAGAGCTGGAAGAACGCTTGGTCCTCAGCCCGATTCATATCCGTTATCTGGGCGCTTGTATTTCTGCGCCTTGTTTTGCAGAAAAGGCGTCTCGCTAGTCCGATGAAGACGTTATAAGAAGTGCTTTATAGGTATTAAAAGCTCTTGTCATGTCTCCAAAAGGTCAAGTTTTACTACCAATGTGCAATTTAACATTGATAATAATTGTAGTCCAAGACTTTCATGTGCTGGACATGTAAAAAAATAGTGTTAGGGCGTTACATGAAGTATATTCACAGTTGCGAATACGGACAACTATCACCTGTATTACTGAATGATGACCATGAAAATTTGTGCCGGGCGAACATGGCATCGTACTTCTTATGAACATAGCCACTGCAATATCGTATGTCTCACGACCTTGTAGTTGTGCTAGGTGCTTCGAAATTAAATAACTTTTCACATCCTAATTTGTTAAGAGTCGCAAACGATGATTATTTTCGGTGATGTGCTCCCTTATTTGGGATTTGGGACGGCATTTTTGGTCTATTAAGGCAGTTATTTGTAAAAAATACGAGGCAGTTGCAGTAGCGTTAAAAAATGAGCCTGGCGTTACTTTCATTCATAATTCACCTAAGATGAGCAGTTGACGTCCATACATAATATAAAAGTGGATGCGTGCGCGAACCTGTGTGTGTGTGTGTGTGTGTGTGTGTGTGTGTGTGCGCGCGCGCGCGCGCATTATACAAGTCCTAAACAAATGGAACGATTTCAACCAAACTTAGTACTCGTATTCGTTACTGTCAGGCAACAATCGCTGTGGCGTTAATAACCCCCTATCTGACATGGTTCCGGAGATGTGACGTCACAATCAATGAGATGTGACAGAAACTACCGCATTACCTCTTTTCCACTAACCCTGTCACGTTTTACAGACGGTATCCACATCTGCCTCTGAAAGTACCTAGCAAATGCATCATTATAGGACGTATGGACGAGGAAATATGACGTCATAAACGCTGAAACGCGTGAAAAATGGACGCATCGTTCTTGACGTTTAGATTTATTCCTCCTTCGATACTTTATTCCCAACATGTTTCGTACACAGTATATACGTATACTGCTGAACGTAGCTACACAAATACATCATTGTACGACACATAGATCAAGCAATATGACGTCATAAACGCTGAGATAAATTGCAGCATGAAGTTTCAGTATATTTATTCTTTTCTGCTAAGGCATTCGTCCAATCGAGTCAAATTACACCCGGCAGCGCTTTTGGCAGCTTCCAACTGCAAAGCGCAAACGGCTCTAGGAGAAAACAGTTTCCGTCTATATAACTTCAAACAGATGTTGCCTTAGAGACATTTTTACAAAATCGCGTTGTAACACGTGCAGCAGCTGCGCCCAGCGTACAGAAACTATCCGGGATCGTGTTTCTTAACTTTGATACTGTACTTATTCATTTAATCATTACGCATATTTGTTTGTACGACCGTTTCATAATTTCAAAAGTGTTTTCACGAATACATGGAAATAGTAGTTTTTGGATGCTTCACTACAAAACACAGTTCATTTTTTGTTTTTTTTTTTCTAATAGAAAATTGGTAAAATGAATTTATTTATTTTTATTTATTTCCATGTCAAGTTCCGTAGGACCAAATTGAGGAGAAAATCTCCAAGGTCATGGAACGTGTCAGTACATGAACTTACTACATAAAAATAATAACAGATAAAAATAAATGTTCATCAACCTGAAAGAAAATCAGTCCATAAGTTTAAGCAAACGCTATCAGCATTACAATGAGAATCAGCTTAGTTTTTCAAGGAACTCCTCGACAGAGTAGAGGGAGTGACCCATTAGGAAACTCTTCAGTTTCGATTTGAAAGCGCGTGGATTACTGCTAAGATTTTTGAATTCGAGTGGCAGCTTATTGTAAATGGATGCAGCAGTATACTGCACACCTATCTGCACAAGAGTTAAGGAAGTCCGATCCAAATGGAGGTTTGATTTCTGCCGAGTATTAACCGAGTGAAAGCTGCTTATTGTTGGAAATAAACTAATATTGGTAACAAGAAACGACAACAAGGAATAGACATATTGAGAGGCCAATGTCAAAATACCCTGACTCGTGAACAGAGGTCGACAAGAGGTTCGTGAACTCACACCACTTATTGCCCGAACCGCCCGTTTCTGAGCCAAAAATATCCTCCTAGAATGGGAAGAGTTACCCAAAACATAATACCATACGACATAAGTGAATGAAAATATGCAAAGTAGACTAATTTACGTGTCGAAGTATCACTCACTTTCGATACCGTTCGAATAGTGAAAATGGCAGTATTAAGTCTTTGAACAAGATCCTGAACGTGGGCTTTCCACGACAGCTTACTATCTATCTGAACACCTAGGAATTTGAACTGTTCAGTTTCACTAATCATATGCCCGTTCTGTGAGACTAAAACGTCGGGTTTTGTTGAATTGTGTGTTAGAAACTGTAAAAACTGAGTCTTACTGTGATTTAATGTTAGTTTATTTTCTACAAGCCATGAACTGAGGTCATGCACTGCACTGCTTGAAACCGAGTCAATGTTGCACACAACATCCTTTACTACCAAGCTAGTGTCATCAGCAAACAGAAATATTTTAGAGTTACCCATAATACTAGAGGGCATATCATTTATATAAATAAGGAACAGTACCGGCCCCAACACTGATCCCTGGGGCACCCCCACTTGACAGTACCCCACTCAGATCCCACATCACAGCCGTTATCAACATTGTGAATAATGACCTTTTGCTGCCTGTTGCTAAAGTAAGAGGTGAACCAATTGTGAGCTACACGCCTTATTCCGTAATGATCCAACTTCTGGAGCAATATTGTGAGATCAACACAGTCAAATGCCTTTGTTAAATCAAAAAATACGCCAAGCGTTCGAAAGTTTTTGTTTAGCCCATCCAGTACCTCACAGAGAAAAGAGAATATAGCATTTTCAGTTGTCAAACGACTTCTAAAGCCGAACTGTACATTTGATAGCAAATCGTGTGATATAAAATGATCAATTAACCTTACATACACAGCCTTTTCCATAACTTTTGCAAACACTGATGGCATAGAAATAGGTCTAAAATTATCTACATTGTCCCTTTCTCCTTTTTTATAGAGCGGCTTTACTACTGAGTACTTCAATCGCTTAGGAAACTGACCATTCCTAAAGGAAAAATTACAAATATGGCTAAATACAGGGCTAACATGTGCAGCACAGTACTTTTAATATTCTACTAGACACTCCATCATAACCATGAGAGTCCTTAGTCTTCAGTGATTTAATTATTGATTCAATCTCCCTCTTGCCTGTATCACAGAGGAGTATTTCAGACGTCAATCTCGGAAAGGCATTTACTAAGAAATTTATATGATTTCCTGTAGAAACTAAATTTTTATTTAATTCACCAGCAATGCTCAGAAAATGGTTGTTAAATACTGTTCATATATCTGATTTATCAGTAACAGAAATATTATTACTGCGAACTGACTTTATATCATCAACCTTGTGCTGCTGACCAGACACTTCCTTCACAACTGACCATATGGCTTTAATTTTATGCTGTGAATTAGCTATTTTATTTGCATACCACATACTTTTTGCCTTGCTAATAACATTTTTAAGCACCTTACAATACTGTTTGCAATGGGCCTCCGTAGCTTGATTGTGACTACTTCTAACATTTTGATATAATTCCCGCTTTGTTCTACATGATATCCTTATCCCACTAGTCAGCCAACCGGGCTGTCCATTACTGCTAGTACCCCGTTTGGAATGTTCTAATGGAAAGCAACTCTCAAAGAGCATGAGAAATGTGTTATGGAAAGCATTGTATTTTCATCAATATTATCGGCACTATAAACATCTTGCCACTCTTGTTCCTTGACAAGTTTTGAAAAACTCTCTATTGCAGTTGGATTAACTTTCCTACGTAGTTTGTAATTAAATACGACGTTGGTTTGAGTACAAAAACCTTTTAATGTTAAAATTTGTGCATGATGGTCTGAAAGGCCATTGACCCTTTTACTAACAGAATGCCCATCTAGTAATGAAGAATGAATAAAAATATTGTCTATGACTGTGCTACTATTCCCCTGCACCCTAGTTGGAAAAAACACAGTTTGCATCAGATCATATGAATTTACGAGATCTACCAACACCCTTTTCCTTGCACAATCATGTACAGAATTAATACTGAAGTCACCACATATAACTACTTTCTGGTACTTCCTACAAAGTGAATCAGGAACCCTCTCTAGCTTAAGCAAAAATGCTCTGAAGTCGGAGTTAGGGGACCTATAAACAACAGCAATTAGAAGTTTAGTTTCACTAAATTCAACTAATGCTGCACAACTTTCAAATATCTGTTCAGTGCAGTGCAGTGTCGTGACACGTCTGTGTACTCAAATGAAATACTGTTTTTTTACGTACAGAGCCACTCCCCCACCTCGCAAGGAACTCCTTGAGAAACAGCCAGCTAATCTGTAGCCTGGTAAAGGAAGCCTCTGAATTATCAAATTCAATACTCGGGCAATGCTGGGTTTGTCAGGTAGTTTCCAATAAATGAAGCTTCCAGTACGCCCAAGCGGCACTTCACCAAGGTACTGGAAAAGCAGCCGAAGTTCAATCCGTAGTCGTCGATGAACGTCTTACGTGAGTAGTAAAGTTTTTGGATGACAATCATCTGCTGCAGTGACTATCGCAACGTGGGCTGGAGTATCCCTGTATTGCTATTTTCACTAGCGCACAGTTTCGGTCGTAGACAGGTAGGACACGTACGTACCCACTGGTAACGGCCAGGCCCAGGGAGGGGTGATTACCCGAGCTGATACCTTCTGAAAGTGCCGATTGGTCCCTCCGTCCGTTTGTCGGGAGGTGTGACCTGAGGTGTGAACAATCACCTAAGGCGGGAGTGCCCTCAGAGAGGGCCCCCCACAAGGGTGGAGCGCGCCATCGGAGACGCCGGTAATCATGGGGGATTCTTCCGCAATGGTTTCCTCCCCTTATACTATGTCTGCTCACAAGCGTAAGTTCACTGAGTCTCAGCCACAGACAGTTCTTCCATCGTTGCCACAGTTCCTTGTTGTTTCTCGGTCTGATGAAGGTCACGATTTCTCCACGGTCAACCCTTTCATTATTCAGAAAGGTGTCGACGCAATTGCAGGTCCTGTAAAGTCTTGTTCCAGATTACGGATTGGCACCATGTTGTTAGAAACAGTCAGTGCCCTCCAGGCACAAAAATTGCTGCGGACTTCACTTCTCCACACCTTCCCTGTCTGGGTGGAACCGCACCGTACTTTAAATTCCTCGCGTGGAGTCGTTTATACACGCTCCCTCGATGGATTGGGTCAAATGGTTCAAATGGCTCTGGGCACTACGGGGCTTAACATCTGTGGTCATCAGTCCCCTAGAACTTAGAACTACTTAAACCTAACTAACCTAAGGACATCACACACATCCATGCCCGAGGCAGGATTCGAACCTGCGACCGTAGCGGTCACGCGGCCTCGATGGATTGTCTGACGACGAAATTCAGCACTACTTGTCTGACCAGGGCGTAACGGCTGTTCATAGAGTCATGAAAATGGTTGACACGAACATCATTCCAACCCGCACTGTCTTCTTGACATTTGACAAAGTTCAACTCCCATCCAAAATCAAAGCAGGCTATGAGATAATTTCTGTTCGCCCTTACGTCCCAAACCCTACGCGTTGCTATCGGTGTCAGCGGTTCAATCACACCAGCCAGTCCTGTTCCAATCCAGCCAAATGTGTTACGTGTGGCAAGGATGCCCATGAGGGTGCTTGTCCACCTCCATCCCCTCGCTGCATCAACTGTATGGTTGACCACGCTGCTTCCTCTCGAGATTGCCCCATTTTTAAAGACGAGAAGCTCATCCAGGAAATCAGAGTGAAGGAAAAGGTGTCGACCTTTGCTGCTCGAAAATTATTCGCCAGTCGAAAGCCCACTGTGCCTCGGACAGGAAAATACAGCACTGTCCTTGCTTCTCCTCGGCCAACAAAGGAGGCGGCCACGCAGACTTGCGACCTCACCTTTAGTGCCACGGTCGTCAGATCGGTCAGCGCAAAGATCGCCCGTTCAACCTCACCACTTTCGCCTGCCCACTCTACGGCTCACCCTTCATCGGGTTCTGCTAAATCTCGAGCCCAAAAGTCAGACACCAAGACTTCGAAAAAAGAGCATACTCGCGAAGATTTTTTACGTACCCCAACTTCACAACCATCGGTTCCTCCTTCATCTAAACATCATATTTCCAAGAAGGCTAATAAGAAACCCAGTTCATCTCCTCCTCCGCCAAGGCGTGTCTTATCTACAGCACCACCTGGCGGAAATCGCCCTCGGCCGTCTTCTGAGTCGCCGATTGCTGGTGGCAGGAGCTGCTCCTGAGCAACCTATGGATCAGGATCTTCTGCCTTCGGCTGAATGCCATTCCATGCTGTCGGTCGCAAGCTCTGAGCAGTCGTTGAGTTGACGGCAACCTTGGTGACATTCCTCCATTTTCTGTTCACCCTATGTCCGTTATCCACTGGAATATCCGCGGCATTCGAGCCAATCGGGATGAATTGTCGATCCTCTCACGATCCTACTCGCCGGTCATCTTCTGTCTTCAGGAAACAAAGCTGCGTCTCCATGACCGCTTTGTTCTCCCCCATTTTCAGTCCGTCCGATTTGATCTCCCCTCTGTTGAAGGCACTCCAGCCCATGGAGGACTCATGATTCTTCTCCATGATACTCTCCATTATCATCCAATCCACTTAAACACTTCCTTCCAAGCTGTCGCTGTCCGTCTTTCCCTTTCTGGATATACATTTTCTCTTTGTACTGTATACATTCCATAGTCCACACCAATGGCACGAGCTGATCTCCTTCATCTTCTTGGTCAGCTTCCACCCCCCTATTTGCTGGTTGGGGACTTCAATGCCCACCACCCGCTTTGGGGATCTCCACATCTTTGTCCACGTGGCTCACTATTGCTAGACGTCTTCCACCAAGCGGATCTAGTTTGCCTCAACACTGGGGTCCCTACATTTTTGTCTGCCTCCACGACAAATTTCTCTCATTTGGACCTTTCGGTCGGTACTGCTCCGCTAGCTCGGCGCTTCGAATGGTTCGCCCTTGATGATACACACTCTGGTGACCACTTTCCATGTGTCCTTAGACTGCAGCCTCAACTGCTCTATATGCGCCCGCGACGCTGGAAGTTTGCCCAAGCCGATTGGACACTTTTTTCGTCTCTAGCGACATTCGATGACCGTCACTTTCCTAGCGTCGACGATGAGGTCACACATATTACCAACGTTATTCTTACAGCTGCGGAACGTTGAATACCACGCACCTTCGAATTGCCCCGACGCCCCCCAGTTCCTTGGTGGAACGAGGCATGCCGTGACGCCATACGTGAGCGGCGACGTGCTCTTCGCGTTTTCCGCCACCATCCTACTTTGGTCAACTGTATCCGCTATAAGCAGTTCCGTGCGCGATGCCGTCGCGTCATCCGCGATAGCAAGAAGGCAAGCTGGAAATTCTTTATTAGCTCATTTAACACCTTCACGCCCTCCTCGGAAGTTTGGAGTCGGCTTCGACAGTTATCAAGCGCGCCTAGTTTCTCCCCGGTCTCTGGGCTCACTGTCGCGCGTGATACGTTAGTGGACCCCGTCGCAATTTCTAACTCCTTGGGTAAACACTTTGCTGAGATTTCGAGCTCTTCAAATTACCCGCCAGCGTTTCTCCCGAAGAAACGTGCAGCGGAAGTGCAACCTCTTGCTTTCTTCTCTCAAAATCGCGAAAGCTATAATACTGTTTTCTCCATGCGGGAACTCCAACATGCACTCTATTCTTCTCGCTCCTCCGTCCCAGGACCGGATGGTATCCACAACCAAATGTTGCTGCATTTATCAACCCATAGTCTGCGTTACCTCCTTCGCATTTATAATCGAATTTGGACCGACAGTACTTTTCCCAGACGATGGCGGGAAGCTATCGTCGTTCCTGTTCCGAAATCTGGAAAGGACAAACATCTCCCCTCTAGCTATCGCCCCATTTCTCGCAAGAGTAATGTATGTAAGGTTTTGGAGCGTATGGTGAATTGCCGTTTAGCTTGGTGGCTGGAGTCCCGCAGTCTTTTAACACCTGCCCAATTTTCTCCGGAAACGCCAAACAGTAGCAATATTTTTTGATCTGGAGAGAGCATACGATACCTGTTGGAGGACAGGCATCCTCCGCACACTGTTCTCTTGGAGCTTTCGAGGTCGGCTGCCTCTTTTTCTTCGCGAATTTATGGCAGAGCGCACATTTAGGGTGCGGGTGAACACTACTCTCTCCCGTACTTTCTCCCAAGAAAACTGGGTTCCCCAGGGCTCTGTGCTAAGTGTTGCACCGTTTGCTATTGCCATAAATCCAATTATGGATTGTCTCCTTCCTGATGTCTCGGGCTCCCTCTTTGTGGACGATTTTGCGATCTACTATAGCTCTCAACGGACCAGCCTTCTTGAACGACGTCTTCAAGGATGTCTCGATCGCCTCTACTCTTGGAGCACCGAAACCGGCTTCCGTTTTTCTCCCAGTAAGACCGTTTGTGTTAATTTTTGGCGACGTAAGGAGTTTCTTCCACCCTCCTTGCATCTAAGACCTGTCAACCTTCCGTTTTCGGACGTCGCTAAATTCTTGGGTCTTATGTTTGACAGAAAACTGTGCTGGTCCTCCCACGTTTCCTATCTTTCGGCTCGCTGTCTGCGATCGCTCAACACCCTCCGTGTCCTGAATGGTACCTCCTGGGGAGCGGACCGAGTGGTCCTTCTCCACCTCTATCGCGCCTTAGTGCGCTCGAAATTGGACTATGGAAGCATAGTTTACTCCTCTGCTCGGCCGTCTATTCTTCGTCGTCTCGACTCTATCCACCTCCGTGGATTACGTTTAGTGTCTGGAGCTTTTTACACCAGCCCTGTGGAAAGCCTTTATGCTGAGACTGCTGAACCTCCGCTGTCCAATCGGCGAGCAGTCCTTCTGAGTCGTTATGCTAGCCATCTGTCTTCCATGCCTGCTAATCCAGCCCATGACATTTTTTCGACGCCTCCTTTGATGTAGGGTATGCAGGCCGCCCCTCCTCCCTACTACCACCGGGAGTCCGCTTCCGTCAACTGCTCCATTCTCTTTCCTTCCGCTTTCCTAAAACGTTCTCGACAACTTGGGGTACAGCACCGCCTTGGCTCCGTCCCCGGATCTGCCTGCTCCGTGACCTTTGTCAATTTCCCAAGGATGGTACCCCTTCACTTGTTTACCGTCGGGCATTTGCTGCTCTATGTGCACAAATGAGGGAAGCCACATTTATTTGCACTGATGGCTCGAAAACATCGTTAGGTGTAGGGAGTGCCTATATTGTTGGCGACACCCCAAATCAATTTCGGCTTCCCGACCAGTGTTCGGTTTATACTGCGGAGCTTTACGCTGTTCTCCAGGCTGTCCACTACATCCGCCGCCATCAGCGGATACAGTATGTTATCTGCTCCGATTCTCTCAGCTCTCTCCTCAGTCTCCAAGCTCTTTACCCTGTGCACCCTCTGGTCCACCGGATTCAGGACGTCTGCGCTTGCTCCACCTGGGGGGGCGTCTCGGTGGCGTTCCTCTGGCTCCCGGGACACGTTGGTATCTGTGGAAATGAGGCGGCCGATATTGCGGCCAAGGCTGCAGTCTCTCTTCTTCGGCCAGCTATTCAATCGATTCCCTTCGCCGATCTACGGAGCGTTTTATGTCGTCGTGTTGTTCTTTTATGGCACGCACATTGGTCGACACTTCCCCATAATAAATTGCGGGACGTGAAAGCTCTTCCTTGTGCTTGGACCTCTTCCTCCCGAACGCGTCGTCGGGAGGAGGTAATTTTAACTAGACTCCGGATAGGGCACTGTCTTTTTAGCCATCGACGTCTTTTAAGCGGCGATCCTCCCCCAATCTGTCCCCACTGCTCCCAGCTGTGGACGGTAAGACACCTTTTAATTGAGTGCCCTTATTTTACTCCGTTACGCGCCCTTCTACAGCTGTCGCCTGAAATATCGTCAGTTTTAGCAGATGACACGCGTTCGGCCGATCGCGTACTCGAGTTTATTAGTGCCAGTGAAATGACGTCAGTCATTTGAAGCTTTTTGTGGGGACAACCAACCCCTTTCTGTAGTGGATTTTTAAGCCTTCCTTCTGCTTTTAGTTTCTCCAATTTTTTTAGTTTCGTTCTCATTGCTGCTGGTTTCCATTTTCGGTTTTTACTGTTTCCTAAGTCACGGACCGGGCGCTAATGACCATAGCAGTTTTGCGCCCTAAAACCAAAACAAAAAAAATAGTTTCGGCCTTCTAGTGGTTTTCAAGTTTCGCCATAACCCAGGAAACGGACATATTTGGGGTTGACAGTCAAAACTTAACTTGATAATACATTGCTAAAGTGTGTAACATACTGCTTGCAATTACAATAGTCTAAAATTCTTGTCGGAAGCTTATCATACGTTTACCGCCATAGGAGCTACACTGTGACGTGATCAGAATATGAAGTACGCCAATTTGCTTTTAAAAAACATGAACATTCTCTACGTGCTACATTGTAGGGCACACAACATGCCTCATACTCGTTTCTCATCTTTCCAAAAAAGGGCTTTCTAATGAGGAAAACATGTGTACGTTCAAATGGTTCAAATGGTTCTGAGCACTATGGGACTTAACTTCTGAGGTCATCAGTGCCCTAGAACCTAGAACTACTTAAACCTAACTAACCTAAAGACATCACACACATCCATGCCAGAGACAGGATTCGAACCTGCGACCGTTCCGGTCGCGCGGTTCCAGACTGTAGCGCCTGAACCGCTCGGCCACCCTGGCCGGCCAGGTGCACGTCATCCTCGCCAAAACTGTATAAAAGTATAGATAGGAGTTAAGGATCTCTGCTACCAACCAGGAGTAGGGTCAGGCTTAGGCCATTGTCACACATCATAGATCCAGAAGTTACACTATTGGAGAAAAGTCTCACGTAATGTGGCACTGCACCAAAGATAGCTCGCTTGTGTGTTATACGTATATTGGTCGATATTTCATAACTCACTGTTCAGTGATTAACCAACTACATCTATCACAAAAATGTTTCTCGTTGACATCCGCAGCTTATGCAACAATGTCAGAATTTTTATGTGCCCTCCTGAGTGCGATAGCGTATTGTGTTGCTTTTTTTTCTTTTTTAATCGTTCTTGTCACTTAGTAGAAATAATGTGAGTGGTAATGAACCAGCTAAACGTAAGTAAAAAATCATCATCATTAAGTCTCAGGATATCAAATCCGGTGAATGTGTTATGGCAGTTCATACTGTAAACCCCTGAGCTTCCAAAGTGATATAACGACTGCTTTTGTTTTGAATAAACGTGATCCTTCGTTTCTGTCATTTGTAATTTTGATGATGGACGACGTAAAGTGATGACTTACAAAGAAGTCATGGCCGTAGAATGTTTCCTTACAGTGAATATGGCTTAGATTTTGACAATCGGATGAATATCCTACTATAACTGTGAGTGATCTGGAATCTGGAGATACAGTGATAGCGAGCCTGAGAGTGCTAGAAGAACAACACAAAGTTCGAATAATTTTTTGGAGATTGATGATAATGAACGTGTTGCTGATATACCGATACTACAAGCTTGTGAAAAGACGAAGATACAAAAAAATCCAATCATTTGGGAAAAAAGCAGAGTGCTTTATTTGGTATTGAACGAGATACTGGAGCATTTGAAAACGTTGTGATACGCCTAGTAAGGAAAATTGCAAGGGATCCGAACTACAAGATCTATTTTCGTAGGTATTATACCTGTAAATCTAGTTGTATACCAGTTCAAGCTAGGGATTCAGTGTGTGGAACGATCCAAAGGAATAGAATATCAAAGTGTAATTTTCAAAATGAGAAGTAGCTAAAAAAGAAGTACGTGGATATTCTAAGGAATACACTACTACTATTGGCAAAGTGGACATTTCCGTGATTTTGTATGTAGACGGTAGTATTGCAAAGTTTTAAACATGGCTGCTTGGTTCAGTGACCTTTTATAAATTGAAGTTGAAACAAATGAAGACTCATTTGTTTCAACGTTAACAGTTGTAGTGTCTCTTTTTCCGCCTACTTTTTTTCGGCAAGCTGCCCAAATGTGAAATGTAAAGGTTTGACAGAAAAAAGAGAGAACAGAATGGGACCACGTCCTGTTATTCCATTTTACAACTCACATATGGGAAAAGTGTATTTGTTAGATTGCAACATTGGCAATTGTCATATAAATATTATATCCAAATGAAGGCATTTATGTTTGTTTGTTTTGGTATCTGGTTTGTATAATTGTAATAAATTTGTGGATTCTTCACAGAAATGTATTCAAGGGAAGGAAGAAAAAAGACAAGCCAATTAAGCGGAAGTAGTTTGGAATTGAACTGGACCTAACTGTAGGGCAGATTAGTCCTGGTGCAAAAAAAAAAAGCGTGGTGGAGCGGCTAGCACAGATATAGTGGATATCAACAGTGTCAAATTAAGGGATCATTGTCACCTACAAAGAATATCTGATTAGATTACTTTAATCGCTGGCCAATGTGGAATGTAAAGTGTTACGCTTAAATAAAGACAAAAACTGCTTTCCTGCGGTCCAGTGTATCTTAAGACACTTGCCTTCTATCCATTTTCGATAGCACCATTAATTGTATCATGACTGTTGTTCATTTGGTGTTCACAACTGTGTTTTTATACTTAAAGAAAGTTTATTAAGGGCTTCAGATTCACACCATTTTGCTTAAGCGTAGTGTGTGACGTGGGAGTGAAAACGATAAATTTCACACAGTTACGCATAAACGTAGTATTTTTCAATTCTTTATCTATCATGCTTGAACGATTTCAAATTTTAAAAAACAAGTGGTATTCCGAAAAAAAAGCAGTATGAGCAATTTTATTTAGCAATCAATTTGTGATTCGTTCTGAATTATTGCGCAACAGTTGATTGATACTATGTCGGTGCCATTGCCAGGCGTAGAAGTTTTCGCGTTGGGCGAGAAACACGGCCAGGTAGCGTGAATAGAAAGACGAACTGGGGCGGGGGAAGCTCGCAGCCGGCAGTGGGCGGCGTGGCGGTGACAGCGGCGCGGCTGACAGCCGGCCTTTGTGCGGCGGCGGCGGCCGTCGGGCCCCGGGTCGCACCTCGCCTGCAGCCGAGCCGCGGCGCGCCAAGTGGCCGACCCACCGAGACCGCTTAGCCCCGCCGCCGCCGCGCCGCCTCAATGGCCGACGCGCTCGCTCTCTCAGCGCTCACCGCCCGAGTGCGATTGTACTCGATTGCGGCTGTCAGGGAACTCGTTCTGCTGCAATTTTAATGCAACAACAGAAAAACCGCTGTTCTTTCAGGAATTACCAAGAGTTGTTCTGTTCAGCACTTACAACTCTTTCACGACGTGTTTCAGGTCGATACAGATGTACCTAAAAGACTCTGTAACGCACTAAAGGCAAAGCAGACATACAGTTGCGTTTTGCTGTCAACATCTCGACATAAGATAGAGATCCGAAATTAAAGTGGTTCTCTCTCAAATTATTTAAAGGTGAAAAAAGCTCCGATATTTTAAATGGAAGTTTTTTTTCAGAAATTCATTGCAATAATGATCTGAAATTGTCAAAGCACAGGACTTTGTAATACCGCGACAAGGCATGGATAAATCCATTGACGATGAACCTGATCCAACATTTTACGTGAAAGAAAATAACAATTGCTTATGATATCAGATAATTACGCATTAACATAATTCGTCAATCTAACGCCCATTCGTATTGTGAAGCTAGACACACCAGGCTGGTGAAGCGATTGCCAACGTCATTGTTCGAAGCTAATTGAAGAGTTGCGCACTACCAAAGCTACAGTTCAGTAGTTAATTACGATTACCGGTAGTGTTGATGAATTGGTAGGAAAAGAAACATAAATGAATGTGTAACACATAAAACGGGACACGACATCCTCGCTTTGTTTTCATGTTTCTTTGTCTGTTTTGCACATAGAACCGCACATCGTTCAATGATAGTCCATTCTGTATTTTACACTGAAGCACCAAAGAAACTGGTGGTGGCATGCGTACTCAAATATATAGATATGTAAACAGGCAGAAAACGGCGCTGCGGTGGGCAACGCCTACATAAGACAACAAGTGTCTGGCGCAGTTGTTAGAGCTGTTACTGCTGCTATAATGGCAGATAATCAATATTTGAGTGAGTTTGAACTTGGTGCTGTAGTCGGCGCACGAGCGATGGGACACAGCATCTTTAAGGTAGCGATGAAGTGGGGATTTTCCCCAGTGTACCGTGAATATCAGGAGTCTGGTAAAACATCAAATCTCCATCTCTGCAGCCGGTAAAAGATCCTGCAAGAACGGAACCAACGACGAATGAAGAAAATCGTTCAAAGTGACTGAAGTACAACCCTTCCGCCGATTGCTGCAGATTTCAGTGGTGGGCATGCTGTTGGCATGCGAACCAATGGACGTGTACGGTTATGGAGACAAGCTCACGAATCCATGGACCCGCTTGTCAACAGGGACTGTTGGAGGCTCTATAATTGTGTGGGGCGTGTGCAGTTGGAGTGATATAGGACCCCTGACACGTCTAGATGCGATTCTGGAAGTTGACATATACGTAAGCACCCTGTCTGACCACCTGCATCCATTCATGACTATTGTGTATTCCGACGGACTTGGGCAATTCCAGCAGGCCAATTCGACACCCCACACGTCCATAATTGCTACAGAGTGGCTCCAGGGACACTCTTCTGAGTTTAAACACTTCCGCTGACCACCAGACTCCCCAGACATGAACATCATTGAGCATATCTTGGATCCGTTGCAATGTGCTGTTCAGAAGAGACACCCACCTCCGCGTACTCTTACGGTTTTATGGACAGCAGTGCAGTATTCTAGGTGTCAATTCCCTCCAGAAGTACTTCAGACATTAGTCGAGTCCATGCCACGTCGTGTTGCGGCACTCCTGTGTGCTCCCGGACGCCGTACACGATATTAGACAGGTGTACCAGTTTCTTTGGCTCATCCTTACAGAATATAAATTGCGTTTTTTGTAGTTGATCGCCTAATTTCTGGTCTTTTGTGTGTGTTGTATTTCTGGTCCTCAGTTCGAACACTGCTTTGATACAGCTCTCCATGTTACTCTATCCTGTGCAAGCATCTTCATCTCCGAGTAACTACTGCAATCTATATCCTTCTGAGTCTGCAGACTGGTATAACACAGGCAGACGTTACAGATAGAAAAATATTCAGACGAAAGATATTTGGTTGGTAAGTTAGTCAGACGGAAATTAGAAAACGGACTGGAACACCGTGGTCTGAAAGGTTGAAACAAATTTGGAACGCACAAAGGAAGGCCAGTTATCAAAAACGACTTTGATCGACTGTGCATCGCGTGAATAATGATTATGGTAGTATATGTTTCCATTTGTATACCTTTATTTTATTGTTTATACGTTTACGTAGTTTCACGGGGGTTACATAAATATTTTTCGTTGCTGACATGTGTAATGTTACAAGTGCGAACGGTCCAAGTGACAGGAAATAAACACACTATAATTTGTTGAACTTTATTCTTACTTTTCATTGACAGAACTAAAAACAGTGGCCCACGTCTTCTACAAAGTCGAATATAGAAATCATTTGTGTCTTATTAATTTGAACAATTCACTTGTTGATATAGGTAAAGTGTAATCCTCGTAAACGCTTAGGGGCACGATACTGTGGAATTAATAGCGTCAACTATAGGAGGCGGCGATCATTAAATTTAGATTCATTCAACCACCGTACACGGATCCCGACACGGTGTTAGTTAATAAGTAAGAATGGTGTTCTACAGCACTCCATCGCACCCTTCTGGTGGTAGTGTTAGTTAGTTTCATGTTACAAGGGTCATTTGCAGGATAATTCGTAATGGTGTGGACCAAGTTGTTTCACATACACATCACATCTTAATTTTTAAATGTCGCTACTACATGTTTAGAATTAATTTTTTTTTCTCTACAGATGTTAGTATCACCTACTCAACATCTATTACACAGCACAGTAACAGAAATGCTTCTACAGAAGAGGAGTTGTCGAGGAGGAACTTTTTTATTTTGTTTTCAGATTATACTTTTCTGTCTACCAGACATTTTATACCCCTAAGAAAGCTATCTAATTTTTTTCTTGCAATATTGTGCACCTCTTTCTGAAATGATACTAAAGAGAGAGGTCATAGCGTCTACGGACAACGCACTGCATAAGATGGATAAAGGACAATCATTCTAAAAACACTACTGCTGAATTTTGTTTTGGACCTCGAACGGTGTCCAGAAACAAATTGGAGCCTCCTGTTTCAAAATAACGATAAAGGGGAGTTTACCGAGACAACAATCGTGAAGTCTTGAAAAATCTGTGCTCAGCCAATTGCGAGTCTACTGGCGCAGCTTACTACCGTACCATTTCTGATGTACCGATTTAGGGAAATAACGGCAACACCTAAATCTCGATTGCCGCACGCGGATTTGAACCGTCGTTTTCCCGAACAAGAGGCAGTGGCGGTAGTGATGATTGACGAAGTTGCGCTCAAGCCGCTGACATTGAGACACATACAGAGGCAACAGGGCATCTGGACAAAGTAATGGTTTATTTTGAACCCCGGGAGTAGGCATCTTCGGCCGAACTACTGCTTTTGGAATACTTCCGTGATCGTGGTGCTCATAAAAGACACGAACCTGGCTCGAAAGAAAATTACTGATTATTTCAGTGTATAAAACTCATTCAGCTGTTAAAACTCATTCAGCTGTTTTTATCAATATGTGATCAAAAATTACATGAAAATAATGAATAATTTGTTTACTTGAAAGTAAGTGTGACGTGTGCGTTTATGGTGTCAAATCAGTTTCATACTAATTTTCCTCTGAATTTCCGGATTGCCTCGATTTACGGTAATCCAGATGTCCTACGGTCCCACCTCGTCCAGATAAAAGAGCTTCCTCTGCTACTTGTATTTTGAATTCACAATACCTCGTACTTACAAGCGTGAGTATATGTCGACTTTGTGCCGGCCGCGGTGGCCCTGCGGTTCTGGCGCTGCAATCCGGAACCGCGAGGCTGCTACGGTCGTAGGTTCGAATCCTGCCTCGGGCATGGGTGTGTGTGATGTCCTTAGGTTAGTTAGGTTTAAGTAGCTCTAAGTTGTAGGGGACTTAAGACGTAAGATGTTGAGTCCCATAGTGCTCAGAGCCATTTGAACCATTTTTGTCGACTTTGTCCATTTAAGGTTGTGGCATCCTGCAGTCGTTCTGTGGAGCATCCTGCAGTCGTTCTGTGGATGAGCCACCTGACCTGTTCTCGACAGGCCATGTGAGTCCACATCATCTCCCGGGCGGGAATCAAGAAACGTAGCTTAGGATTAGACGTGCTCGCTAGCACGTGACAGAGACGCAACTATGATATACGTATCATACAATTGTCGCCTGAAGTTATTTAATTCCAGTTCTTCTCCTTGATTGATGATGTATTTATTGTGTGTGCTTTCATATGCAGGGTGTTTCGCACTGTTTCGACGACTTCAGATTTCAATAACACACAAACTTGTCGCGAAACAGAGTTGACCATTTTGCACAAGCTACAACATTTATTCAAGTTTTCTTACGAAATACTACATCAGACAAATAACGGCCATTCACGGCTAACAAAATTTGAGGCTTTTCGCCAAGTTTTTGAACACATTTTTAGTAATTTATGGAGTTAATCAGGCAGTTTTGTTCTTAAATTTCATCTTTCAACTGTTGCAAGCTTCTCGACCGGTCAGAATAGCTCTTGGCTTCAGGCAACACAGTAGGTAAAATTCTAGCACGATACAATCGGGCGATCGAAGCGGCCATTCGACATAAGCGCGTTTGGAAATAATTGTTGCTGCCAAACGCTTCAAGCGTGCGATGCACTGGCAGCTTCCACGAAGTTTATTGCCCAGTTCAGTATCATTCCACGGGGCAGGAACTCGATATCGTGGCTGAATTTTGAAATGCTAACGAAGGCGCGTTGGACGCGCACGATAGATTCACCGTAGCGAAACGCATGCGAACGCATGATGTTGCTTCGACCAGTATGACATGATTACTGATATGTATATTGAACGAAGCTTGACACTCCGTACTACTAATAGACGGCGCCACCGTCGCCATATCATGTTTTTTAGCACGCATTATTCAAATTTGAAACCGTCAAATCACTGTGAAACTCCCTGTATTTTGCGGGTTTGGCGAAACTTTAAGATTTTAGCCGTGTTGTAGCGTTGTCTCTTGAAGAAATTTGAAACGGCATTTTTCTGGATATAAAAATATTTTATTGATATGACAAATCCAAGTGCGTATATTTGTGATTCGTCGTATAGAACCTTATGAAATTGTTACTCGGCATAACGTACAAACATCTTTTTGAGACCTGAATATTTCCCTGAAATTAACCCTGCAAAAAGAGGACGACGTGACTGATGCCCACAGATTAGCCTTTGTTGCTAACAATCGTTCAGGTTGACCTTTGGAAGATTGCCTTGATATGTCTATCTATTGTTAAGTCCATTCTGATTCTGCGATTAATACTCTGCGATTGAATGTTTGCACTGTAACTGTTTCCGTAGGCCAAGACATTACGATTGACTGTCATTACAATTCTAGGTCAGTTCTTTCAATAACAATTTTTTTCACAAATTAATGTTACGCGTTTGGGAACATAATTCGTGGAAAGGCAAAGTATAGACCACAAGTCAACTCCAGATTTGATGGTTAAAGAAAGCATTTGAAAGGTGTTACTGCAGAAATGAAATGATTTTACTGTTTGAAAGGCTTCTCGCTAAATATACTGCCTCTGAGGAGCATAAAGATTATATTGCTGTTTTCGAAATATTTATGTAAAAACTGTCCGAATCTTTAAAAAAGCTCGATGCTAATATAACGTAAGACCTTTAAAGGTGTTCTACTGCCAGCGCTTCGCACTTTACACATTAGTTTTACGCTTTGCAAAGCATTAACTCAGTTGCTGTACAGCCATCTCGGAGAGCTACATGACTTGATATCCGTCCTTGGATGGTGAGTAAACTGCCGTGAAAGTCTCGCAGAGGGGCCGTGGAAGCGAGTTGCGTGTACCGCACCCAATGGTGACTGACTCTCAGTCGTTCAGACAAACAATTCGCGCTGTACCTTATGGTTTTCGTGCAGACAAAGCGGCCACCGTTGCCTGCTGTTAAGTCGTTTCGAGAGGATCATTGATGCCTGTGCACGCGCAGCACGCCTGGTCGCTAAAAATGTCGAGGACAAAAATATGCGAATAACACTGCAGTCAGCAAAGACCGATTTTGCTACCAGCTCTCTTACGGCTTTTCCTCCTATTCAGACTCTTAAGTGAGGGAGTGTAAAATACTGAAATGCTCTTAGAAGGGTATCTCCGATATCTGTCGATATGGTAAACGTTGTTATTAATAAACTTAGCTTTTATTTTCTTGTGCACGATCGTGATTAGACATTGATTGAATTCTATCTGTTCCTCTTTCCACTTGGGTAAAACATTGTCCTTCTGAAAAAAAAAAAGTTTTTAGAGTGTTGTCTTTAACAAGTAGCGTATCTTGAACGCTCATTGAGTAGTATTAAGTAAACCAGCCGCAGCAGAATTAAGTATATTCTTTCTGTACGCTCTGGTGGTTTTTGTTACCTGTTTGAATAGTCTACGTGTGGAGGATACACGAAAAATTTTAACAGGTGTTTTCTCTGTTTACAGAACCGCTTCAGACTGCTGTGCTATTCTCTGGACGGCAGGGTGCTTCATTTGCGGTAAGCATGATACAGCATAGTCTGTCTTGTTCGGACTGTAGTCTCCATTAGGGTCGTGAAGTACTGTCTTCGGTCCACTATACTTTCAAATTAAAAGGCAGAGAACGTGGCAACTTTTGGAGAATACCATACTGCAGTCCTGCGTAATGTCTTAAAGACGGTGTGCTGTTGTTTTTCTTTTAATCAGTTACAAAGCATGTGGTGTGTGTTTCCATCAGGTTGGAGGCGGGAAGCTGCGAGTAGTGTGTGTGTGTGTGTGTGTGTGTGTGTGTGTGTGTTTGAATTAATATCAGTGATGAGGAATGGAAGATAAGGAGAGGGTGAAACTCAGTGCAGGTACAAGGTTTGTCCCTTTCGAATGGTACAACGGGAATCTAAGACTTTATCGTCTCCTTCCGTCGGATCTTTGTCAACATTGTCACATGCCTTGTTTTTGTCAGACGATGAGGAGAGGTTTGGGGTTCAAACCAAGTGCCAAAGCACTCCTCAGGCGTGCAGTGCGGATTAAGAAGGAAGACCGGTCAGCTATGTTTTCAGGGCGATATTCATGTGCAGATATCGGACGCTTCTCGCCGCTGTCAAAGCTGCTTTCTAAATGGTTACCAGTTGTTTGATTTTTGCCCTAGTAACAGGTATTACAAAAGGCTCGTCTCGTTCTTCCTCAAACAGCACCTCCTGCTTGTAGCAGGACATCCCACAAAAATAATTTACTTGCAAACACACTGGAAAAAGTTCCAGAGACCTCGTGAAGACTGTCTCATATCACGATTCTCTTGCAAGAGCGCTGTGCCTCCAGTGGAAACCTTTCCGAAGAGAACTGTTCGCAGATAAAAGAAAACCGGCTCCAGCCGTAAATGGTATGCCAGCAAATGATATACATCACACGAGAGCAGACCAGACGAACCTTTCGCAGACAAATCGCTGAAGCGCCCGTTTGCAGCACGTATGGTGTGGTGCACACTCTTGCCTCACTTAATATTTGTGTGTACAAAATCATTGCAAGAAAAACTCCGGATCGGTTAATTCACCACTGTAATAGAGTGTTCAGTAGACGCCCTTGAGGCCGTGCGTTGAGCTTAGTTATTCAGGAACTCTGTAGGTAAAAAAGCTACGAGGGTTGACCATGTAGCTAAACCCTACCCCAACGTCTCTGTCGTTTGTCGGAAACCTTATTCCGATTTGTTGAACAGTTTGTGAAATACAGCATGTTCGAAAACGATTAATGCAGTTTTACAAGAGTATGTCTTCTACAGGAAAGAAGATAAAAACTTGACATAAATTGCAACTTGCGCATCGAAACTAAATCTTATCTTGGCGCCACTAGTAAGTTGTTTCCCCTGTGCAGGTAGGTTGTTCGCTGGCTCCATTACAGTAATCTCGTACCTATTTATGTTGGAGACCTGGCTTCTTCCATAACTGCGTGAACTTACAAGACGTTTAATTTTTCAACAGGACAAAGACTACAGCTGTGGCGCCTGCATGTAAGGACATGTCATAACAACGGGCTGCGTCGGCGATGTAAAGGGCGTTCATATCTTTTCTTCCACCATTGATGTCTAAGGTAGCTTAACCCCACGATATGTGAATTGTTCCGGTTTTTTAGAAGACTCCGTATGTATCTATCCGTTTCCACCAACAGTGGTGAACAATGACGCCACGTAACTACTACAGCGAATACAATAACTTTTAGGTAAACTTTGTGAACTGTGGGACAAGTATGACTTTTGTCTTTACGTTTGCCGTTCTTTCGTAGGAGTGAAAATTGAACGTTTCTGAAAGGTAAAGAAAAAAACATTTGATCCTAAAAGTAATTGTAAAAAATAGCCCAAAGATCTATCTAAAAACCGGCCGCGGTGGTCTAGCGGTTCTAGGCGCGCAGTCCGGAACCGCGCGACTGCTATGGTCGCAGGTTCGAATCCTGCCTCGGGCATGGATGTGTGTGATGTCCTTAGGTTAGTTAGGTTTAAGTAGTTCTGAGTTCTAGGGGACTGATGACCACAGATGTTAAGTCCCATAGTGCTCAGAGCCATTTGAACCATTTTGAACCATCTATCTAAAAGATATATAAATACATAATCTGCAGGCCAAATTACAGTGCAGGGCAGAGGGTATCTTCTACCACTACTAATGGAGCCTTATTTTCTCTTACCTTGTTTTCGCGGTCCGTACATTAAATATACGTCGACGGCTGTAGAAGCGTTCTGCAGTCAGCCGCAAATGACGGTGCTCTCAGTTTTCTCAACAGTGCAGACAACCTTGTAGGTGAGGCAACCACAGCTATGAGTATTCATCTTGGATATTAATAACCGCTTCAGCTGTATTTAGTTCTTTATTACTGGATCAATACCGTTTCGTGACACTAAAAGCCACATCTTCAGGTTTTCCGCTCTAATGTTTTAATCATTTGTTCACCTGAAGATAGGGATTTTAGTACCACGAAACCGGTAGGTATACAGTAATAAAGGACTAAATACAGCTAAGCAGTTATTAATACCGAAGATGAAACTTCCTGGCAGATTAAAACTGTGTGCCCGACCGAGACTCGAACCCGAGTTCGAGTCTCGGTCGGGCACACAGTTTTAATCTGCCAGGAAGTTTCATATCAGCGCACACTCCGCTGCAGAGTGAAAATCTCATTCTGGAAACATCCCCCAGGCTGTGGCTAAGCCATGTCTCCGCTATATCCTTTCTTTCAGGAGTGCTAGTTCTGCAAGGTTCGCAGGAGAGCTTCTGTAAAGTTTGGAAGGTAGGAGACGAGATACTGGCAGAAGTAAAGCTGTGAGTACCGGGCGTGAGTCGTGCTTCGGTAGCTCAGTTGGTAGAGCACTTGCCCGCGAAAGGCAAAGGTCCCGAGTTCGAGTCTCGGTCGGGCACACAGTTTTGATCTGCCAGGAAGTTTCATATCAGCGCACACTCCGCTGCAGAGTGAAAATCTCATTCTGAATACCGAAGATGATTTCTCTACAGTGTTTCGAGAAAAGAACGCAGTCTTCCCTCCAGGTATTTCCACGGTTCACAAGTCATCTCCGTAATACTCGCATGCTGACCAAACCTACTGCTAACAAATGTGGCAGCATGCCTCTGAATTTCGCTCGATGTCTTTCTTTAATCTGACCCGATGGCGATAGAGTACTACTGAAGACTGGTCGGCACTAGAATTCTCGCAATAAACCGAAGTGGATCAACCACCCTTTCTACATCCGAAATTACGCGCTCGTCCGATTTCTTATCGCTTTGCAACGTTATGCGTAATTAGTTAATCGACGTGTGTCAGGCATTTTTCAATGGTTCTTTCTAAGGGAAAAAAATCATTGTACCTCTATTCATAAGTTAAAATTGACCCCAAGTTTCATTTTCATTTAAAGATGTAATCGTGTGAAGTCGGATGTACATGGGTTGGATGAAAAGTAGTGGCAACACTTATAATTCATACCAGAGTTCATTGACAGACATTCACCGTATAACATAATCGCCTCGCCTCTTGATCACTTTACCCCACAGAGATGGAACGCGGCGTACAACGTTAGCGCGTACATCTCTGGTGATGTCTCGCCAGGACCGTCCTGTTATAACACTCCTGTCCGCTACAGCTACACCATAACCTCGAAGCTGGAGGCAGCTTGTGAAGTAAAACAATCTTATTAACGCAATTATGGTATAACGCAACAGAACAGTGTTACCCTCTGAGAGGAATTTTGCTAGGTTGACCGTGTTGTACCTAACGGAAATGGCTTATCGGAAATGAAAGTCAGAATTACGTAAATATTCGAACAGTAACAAACAATATTTTTGCCTAGCTATACTGTTTAAAGAATAAGGAAAACGGTCGCCAGCCTAATTAGGCAAGAGAAAGATTAACGTTCTCGTTTAAGAAAGTAGGTATGAGTAACTTTAACCGATAAACACAACCTATACTTGGCCACACGCGAGTGCAATGAACTCTGACACATACATATGTTTACGATAAGATTGAAGCTAGCAGCTAGAGCAGCACAAACTATTTGCAAAAATATAACAGATACCGAAACACTCTATTACTTTCAGGACTTGTTTAAACTGAATGGTCTTTATAACATTACTATTAACATTCACTGCAGGATCATAAATTGGACATAGGTTAAGTCTCTCTCAGTTAAATACTTTACTATTTGAAATGGAAGTTAATTGGAATCCACTAACAGGTTGCTTCTCACTATCTTTTGAATAAAGATATTTTGGTTTTCATAAGTAGTTGTCTTCCCATTACTTGTTACCTGGCATTAGCGTAATAGACAAACTGAGGATCCTGTTATACTATTAATATGCACTTCCAATACACAAGAGAGACAAACACTTAGCAATCATGAACATATAATTTTCTACTATTGCAGTTTTCCACTTTTACTACAGTGAAACACAATGTTGACAAAATTGCAAGAAACTGACTCACCTTTTAAAATTGACTACAGGTAACACTATGATCATTAACTAAGCAAAACTTTATAAGCCTCAATTTTAAGAACTTTAATTTATAAAAGGAACAGAAATAGGTGACTTTGAAACTTCACAAAACTACATTTACTGCCTCCCACAATTTCACTAAATCCACAGTAAATCTGAATATGCCCTTCTCATCAAAGATCAAATAACATTATGTAATTAACTGTCTAACTTCGAGTCCGCAGCTCGTGGTCGTGCGGTAGCGTTCTCGCTTCCCACGCCCGGGTTCCCGGGTTCGATTCACGGCGGGGTCAGGGATTTTCTCTGCCTCGTGATGACTGGGTGTTGTGTGTTGTCCTTAGGTTAGTTAGGTTTAAGTAGTTCTAAGTTCTAGGGGACTGATGATCGTAGATGTTAAGTCCCATAGTGCTCAGAGCCATTTTTCTAACTTCGAGGCTTTCATTTTTTCCACAAAATAGGACACTCGGTACTCATAATTAAAATGGAGAGGAACCTGAGAGGTGTTGTGACAGGAAAAAATGAAGGTAGGTACATAAATTCAGTTATAAGTTACCTTATATTTGTGCACACTAAATCGCCCAATAAGCTGATCCTTCACTATACATTATTCATCTACATCTACATCTACATTTATACTCCGCAAGCCACCCAACGGTGTTTGGCGGAGGGCACTTTACGTGCCACTGTCATTACCTCCCTTTCCTGTTCCAGTCGCGTATGGTTCGCGGGAAGAACGACTGTCTGAAAGCCTCTGTGCGCGCTCTAATCTCTCTAATTTTACATTCGTGATCTCCTCGGGAGGTATAAGTAGGGGGAAGCAATATATTCGATACCTCATCCAGAAACGCACCCTCTCGAAACCTGGCGAGCAAGCTACACCGCGATGCAGAGCGCCTCTCTTGCAGATTCTGCCACTTGAGTTTGTTAAACATCTCCGTAACGCTAGTTACCAAATAACCCTGTGACGAAACGAGCCGCTCTTCTTTGGATCTTCTCTATCTCCTCCGTCAACCCGATCTGGTACGGATCCCACACTAATAAGCAATACTCAAGTATAGGTCGAACGAGTGTTTTGTAAGCCTCCTCCTTTGTTGATGGACTACATTTTCTAAGGACTCTCCCAATGAATCTCAACCTGGCACCGGCCTTACCAACAATTAATTTTATATGATCATTCCACTTCAAATCGTTCCGCACGCATACTCCCAGATATTTTACAGAAGTAACTGCTACCAGTGTTTGTTCCGCTATCATATAATCATACAATAAAGGATCCTTCTTTCTATGTATTCGCAATACATTACATTTGTCTATGTTAAGGGTCAGTTGCCACTCCCTGCACCAAGTGCCTATCCGCTGCAGATCTTCCTGCATTTCGCTACAATTTTCTAATGCTGCAACTTCTCTGTATACTACAGCATCATCCGCGAAAAGCCGCATGGAACTTCCGACACTATCTACTAGGTCATTTATATATATTGTGAAAAGCAATGGTCCCATAACACTCCCCTGTGGCACGCCAGAGGTTACTTTAACGTCTGTAGACGTCTCTCCGTTGATAACAACATGCTGTGTTCTGTTTGCTAAAAACTCTTCAATCCAGCCACACAGCTGGTCTGATATTCCGTAGGCTCTTACTTTGTTTATCAGGCGACAGTGCGGAACTGTATCGAACGCCTTCCGGAAGTCAAGAAAAATAGCATCTACCTGGGAGCCTGTATCTAATATTTTCTGGGTCTCATGAACAAATAAAGCGAGTTGGGTTTCACACGATCGCTGTTTCCGGAATCCATGTTGATTCCTACATAGCAGATTCTGAGTTTCCAAAAACGACATGATACTCGAGCAAAACACATGTTCTAAAATTCTACAACAGATCGACGTCAGAGATATAGGCCTATAGTTTTGCGCATCTGCTCGACGACCCTTCTTGAAGACTGGGACTACCTGTGCTCTTTCCCAATCATTTGGAACCTTCTGTTCCCCTAGAGACTTGCGGTACACGGCTGTTAGAAGGGGGGCAAGTTCTTTCGCGTACTCTGTGTAGAATCGAATTGGTATCCCGTCAGGTCCAGTGGACTTTCCTCTGTTGAGTGATTTCAGTTGCTTTTCTATTCCTTGGACACTTATTTCGATGTCTGCCATTATTTCGTTGGTGCGAGGATTTAGAGAAGGAACTGCAGTGCGGTCTTCCTCTGTGAAACAGCTTTGGAAAAAGGTGTTTAGTATTTCAGCTTTACGCTTGTCATCCTCTGTTTCAATGCCATCATCATCCCGGAGTGTCTGGACATGATGTTTCGAGCCACTTACTGATTTAACGTAAGACCAGAACTTCCTAGGATTTTCTGTCAAGTCGGTACCTAGTATTTTACTTTCGAATTCACTGAACGCTTCGCGCATAGCCCTCCTTACGCTAACTTTGACATCGTTTAGCTTCTGTTTGTCTGAGAGGTTTTGGCTGCGTTTAAACTTGGGGTGAAGCTCTCTTTGCTTTCGCAGTAGTTTCCTAACTTCGTTGTTGTACCACGGTGGGTTTTTACCGTCCCTCACAGTTTTACTCGGCACGTACCTGTCTAAAACGCATTTTACGATTGCCTTGAACTTTTTCCATAAACACTCAACATTGTCAGTGTCGAAACAGAAATTTTCGTTTTGAGCTGTTAGGTAGTCGGAAATCTGCCTTCTATTACTCTTGCTAAACAGATAAACCTTCCTCCCTTTTTTTATATTCCTATTAACTTCCATATTCAGGGATGCTGCAACGGCTTTATGATCACTGATTCCCTGTTCTGCACTTACAGAGTCGAAAAGTTCGGGTCTGTTTGTTATCAGTAGGTCCAAGATGTTATCTCCACGAGTCGGTTCTCTGTTTAATTGCTCAAGGTAATTTTCGGATAGTGCACTCAGTATAATGTCACTCGATGCTCTGTCCCTACCACCCGTCCTAAACATCTGAGTGTCCCAGTCTATATCTGGTAAATTGAAATCTCCACCTAAGACCATAACATGCTGAGAAAATTTATGTGAAATGTATTCCAAATTTTCTCTCAGTTGTTCTGCCACTAATGCTGCTGAGTCGGGGGGTCGGTAAAAGGAGCCAATTATTAACCTAGCTCGGTTGTTGAGTGTAACCTCCACCCGTAATAATTCACAGGAACTATCCACTTCTACTTCACTACAGGATAAACTACTACTAACAGCGACGAACACTCCACCACCGGTTGCATGCAGTCTATCCTTTCTAAACACCGTCTGTGCCTTTGTAAAAATTTCGGCAGAATTTATCTCTGGCTTCAGCCAGCTTTCTGTACCTATAACGATTTCAGCTTCGGTGCTTTCTATCAGCGCTTGAAGTTCCGGTACTTTACCAACGCAGCTTCGACAGTTTACAATTACAATACCGATTGCTGCTTGGTCCCCACATTTCCTGACTTTGCCCCACACCCGTTGAGGCTGTTGTCCTTTCTGCACTTGCCCGAGGCCATCTAACCTAAAAAACCGCCCAGCCCACGCCACACAACCCCTGCTACCCGTGTAGCCGCTTGTTGCGTGTAGTGGACTCCTGACCTATCCAGCGGAACCCGAAACCCCACCACCCTATGGCGCAAGTCGAGGAATCTGCAGCCCACATGGTCGCAGAACCGTCTCAGCCTCTGATTCAGACCCTCCACCCGGCTCTGTACCAAAGGTCCGCAGTCAGTCCTGTCGACGATGCTGCAGATGGTGAGCTCTGCTTTAATCCCGCTAGCGAGACTGGCAGTCTTCACCAAATCAGATAGCCGCCGGAAGCCAGAGAGGATTTCCTCCGATCCATAGCGACACACATCATTGGTGCCGACATGAGCGACCACCTGCAGATGGGTGCACCCAGTACCCTTCGTGGCATCCGGAAGGACCCTTTCCACATCTGGAATGACTCCCCCCGGTATGCACACGGAGTGCACTTTGGTTTTCTTTATAGTGCTCCTTTACAGTGATGTGGTGGCAACTGCATGTTGGTTGGCGGATTTGCAGACAGAATTGCTGGACTTTGGCCCTTCTTGGTGACGAGGATGAATACCAATTCCAGAATCGTTCCAGCTATTTATCCATCCATCCGAGGCATTGGAAAGTAGCAGAAAAAGCCTCTCTCGGAACCAGGACAATATGCCACTTTTACATGGCAGTCTACAGTTTGGTAGCTCGTCCCCGACTAACTCTTGTTCCACCTTTTCTACCTAGGCCAACCACAATTTGCGCGCGCTACACAGTTCCGTTCCCGAGGGGAACCTCAACAACTTTTACATACAGAATAACTAAGAACACTAAGCGAGGATCAGCAGTTTACATAACAGTAAACAAACATTTTCAATAAAACAGAACATTTGCACATATTGACATTTCTACAAAAATTATTGAAACAAAATTACAATTATATACAGTAAGTTTTGTTCCCTCCAAATAGGACAAAGAATTTAAATGACAGATATACTATATTGCATAGAATCAAACCACGACATCAAAGTTTTAACAAAGAAAGGAGTATACAATTTTATGTTATCGATTCAACCACATTTACAGATACTCAATGATGTAACATTCAATGAAACAAAAGCAAAGTAAATCAGTACAGCATTTGAGCTATGGTGTTACACTGTGACACGGATGGTGTCTTCTCTTGTCTTGTGGCGCGTGTCACTAAGAAGTTTCTCCATTTTGGCCAACAGGCCGTAATCGCACGAACTCATATCGGGTGAATACGATGGGTGTTCCAGTTTTTCCCGCTCCGACGTACGCAGTGGCTGCTGCACGGTATTCACCGTGTGGCATCGTACATTTTCATGAAGGATGATGGGATGCAGTGCCAGAAAGAAACATTGTTGTCCGATCCGATCACGTACCACTTTATCCACGCATCTTTTTCATGTTTCCTAAAAATGCTGTTAGTGCGCTTGAACTGGCCTCCTACACTTTCGGACAGTGCACACAGCAGTAGACTCAAACACAGTCGGCGCCCCTCACAGCATTACTTCAGCTGACCTACTATCAGCTACTGACTGCGGACATTCCGCGTGAGGAACATCCTTCATGTTACGGCAGTGTCGCGACTTGCTTTTATCCAATACACGTATAATTTTGAAACACCCAGTATAAGGGATGTCAATTTTCTGTTTAACACCCTGCCAAACGACTCGTACCACTCCTTCCTGACATCCGCCCGACGCCAGCTTCTTTGTTGATGGGCGTGGTTTACTGTACTGCCGTTCGCGCAGTGACGTGTGGAGTGTCGTAGGGGAGGGGGGAAGACTGCTGAAATGGCACCGCGTGCGTTGTGTCAAGCAAGGGCTACGAGTAGCAAAGAGGTCGTTGTCAGAGTCGTTAATTCGCTAGTTAGAGCGCCCGCAATTGACCACCGGGTCATGTTGAATCGGGCGACAATAGAAAGCGATCGTTTAGCGATTGGACGCTGGCACGCCGCCCCACGGGCTTACGTCAGCGCAGACGGACCGGGGTAGAGCAGAGAGCTAAATAAAGTGGTGTCCCCCCTCCCTCCCCTCTTCTCTCTCTTCTGCTCTACTCTTCGCTGCTCTGCTCTGCCCTGCCCTCCCCTCTCCCTCCCGCTATTTTGAGGGCGCTGGTCGATATGCGCGCCACGCCGCGCCTGTCATGTTCCGCGCCGGTATGTGCGGGCGCGCTCCCCGATGCACGCCGATAGGTGGCCAGCCTCTGTTGAGGCATTTGGGTGCAGCCAGGAAGGAGAGCACCCGCCACTGAGTCACTTTGCTTTCGTGTGGCTGTCGCTTCGACATTGGACCACATGTATCGTCGCATGACTTTCGATAACACGAAGACGAAAAAGTACCACTTTGACTAGAGTATGCCTCGAAGACACTGAGTCATTCAACTAGATCTACTTACTGGCGTTGTGATACATTCCCTTGCGTACGTGATGCGTACGAGAAGTAGTGCGACTGATCTTTTTATCCATTACTTTTTTTATTTTTCAAACAACACTATTGTCCCAGCCGTACACCCGCGGAGTACTTGTTCCCAGTCTTGCTAGCAGCACTGAAAGGCTTTAGATGGTAGGACCTTTAACTTGTCGGTCACATTCTTTTGAACATTCTGCAGAGTCTCAGAATGACATCCTTCTAAGACATTTTTCAATTTCGGGAAAAGGAAAAAGTCACAAAGAGTTCGACCAGGTGAATAGAGGGGCTCTGGAACAACAGGAATGCCTTTTGAGGTAAAAAATTCCGTGATGGAAGTGGCCGTGTGACAGGAGGCGTTGCCATGGGTCAGCATCCAGTTGTCTGCAATGCCCGGTCTCAGTCGATTCACCGTTTTCCTGAGACTTGCAAGGACGTATTTGTAAAACACTTTGTTGACGATTTTTCCTGGAGGAACGAAGTCTTTGTACACGGTACCCCTGCTGTCAAAAAAATATAATAGCGTTATTTTGCTGTTTCATTTGCTCATTCGAGCTTTTTTCGGTCGAGGAGATGCCTCAGGGTGCCACTCCTCATTTTGACGCTTTGTCTCAGGACCGTACTCAAAAATCCAGGATTTATCTTCTGTGATCAGACGACTGAACCACTCGTGGTCGTTGGCAATCCTCTGAAGATGATCAACGCAGACGTTTCTTCGACCGTCCTACTCAGTTGTGAGGCTTTTGGCACAAACCTTTCACACGTGCAAAACGTGGTCAAAATTTGTGTACAGTAAAAGTGTTTAACAAGTTACCCATGATCTTTAATATTAAACGCGTGTCTAATCTCACAAGAGCACCCACACGTCCGACATTTTTGTCGCTTTTTGAAGCTGAAGGACTTCTTGAACGAGGCTATCTTCAACGTGTTCTCGGCCTTCAAAAAATGATTTGTGGCACCGAAAAGCTTGGTGCTCTTAATAAAGAACGTTCGCCATAGGCTGTTTCAGATTCTCGAAGGTCACACTCGCGGATTCCCCAAGTTTAACAGAAAACTTCCATTTTCGTAACACACACAAAAAAAAAACAAGTTTTAGCTGATGGCGCTCTCAGAAATCACATGATGGGGGCGTGGAGACAGCGTCTGGAAGGAACACACGTGTCTACACTAGTAGAAGAACAAAGCGTTGCCATATCGCTCGTAGTGTTGTTAGTCTCATTATTTTTATCGCTCACTTCGTGTTGTGCAAGAAGAATTCAGAGAGCATGGAGCAGGAGAATGTAAAATCACCATGGATATTGTGTGCACTTACAGAATAACGTAGTTTTACGGACCTTTAATTATTGTTTCTTGTTCGACTGTTTTCTGGAAAACAGTGAAATCAAGGGCACGAGTTGAATAGTTAGTTTAGTCCGATACGGAGCGACAGAGAAAACAAGGCCGTTGCATATATGGGAAGACAAACTGTGATGTAATTGTAGAAAATTGGAGCGTATTGTAGGAGTACCTGCAGAGGGTCGATGGTTAGTGCAGAGACTGGCAGTTAGGCCTCGAAATAAGCAACTATGGCGAATTTGCACACAGAGGCATCCGTTGACCCGTTGGTGTTTTACTACAAGACTACCGAACAGTCGTTGGAAACAGTTACATACATTAAATGCTTGAGAACAACGGTCGAAATGACCTGCAGTGTAACGATGAAATAAAGTTAATCGTAGGAAGTAGTTTTGCTAAGCATCATTATTTCACTATTGATCGCTAGCCTGGGTCCATTATCAGATAGGGTTTCTACTAGAGACTGTTGTTTGGGAGTAACCCCCACGTGCCTTATGAAGTGTTACTGAGGAATGTTGTCACGATTTCGTAATTTACATCAACAGAGACATAATATTCCAAAGACGTGTGCACACAATCATAAAGATTTCACTCGTAATTTCATTAAATTTACTTAATGTGAGCACCGTTTGTGACATGCAGAATATATAAACGGTACTATATCTCGCACCACGCATTCTGTAGCGTTTCAGGGGGTGACAGTGTTTTAAAACAGTCTCAATGATACGTTCACGCAATGTGCGCATTTCTGATAAAAGTGTGGCATACATCTTGCTGTTAATAAATCCCGAAAGGAAAAAGGTCTGGCGATCTTGGTGGCCAAGAGATTTCCCTTCCAGTCCACTGATATGGAAATTCTGCATCGAAAGAATCTCAGATACATTATGCCCAACGAGGTGTTGCTCTGCCTTGTTGATACATTATACAGAGCTGTTCCTATAGAGAAGAATGAGCCGATGACTTTGTCGTAAATTAGTTCATAACACTAATTGGCCTTTCCTCTATCTCTTACGTGCTCTCTTACAAGACCTGACTTTCAGTCAGCCAGAAATACGCCTGTTATGTCTATCTACAAAGCCACGTACGTGAAACGTTGATTCATTACCAAATGCTGTTTGCTGAAAGAAATTTTCGTTCTCTTCAATACGGAAGAACTTACAACTGGCAAATTCTTCTCGTTCATAATCACGTGGGTTCAGGTCAGAATTTTGTAAGCGTACAGTTGAAACCGTTTGCCTAACACACTGGACACAGTGGTCTTTGTAACCTGGGAATGACATGATGTTTGTTTCAGTTATTTGGATGAGGATTGTGTAAACACTGTCCAGATATTTTTGATAATCGCTGCAGACCTGGAAGGTTTCGCGTTGCCTTCCTTTTCTTTTCAACTGTTCTTTTCTTTTCAACTGTTGTATTATTAAAAGATTGTTCCGTAAACACCTTAGTCAACGTGACATCCTGTGGCGATTTCCCTTAATGTATTCTGAACATTCGTTGCTCCGTGAACAGACACAACATATTGTGCTCTTTCCTGCATTGATGCCTGCATTTTACACTTATAGAGGTCCGCTACCAGCGACAGGCCCAGGGAGTGGAACACACCGCCATGGGAACTCAGCGAGTTTGTCAACTTGCTGAAAATAGATTACGTATACTTACGTCATAATAGTACAATAGTAGCTGCATAGGATCAAGGTGACGCTACGGTCGCAGGTTCATGCCTCGGGCGTAGATGTGTGTGATGTCCTTACGTTAGTTAGGTTTAATTAGTTCTAAGTTCTAGGGGACTGATGACATCAGAAGTTAAGTCCCATAGTGCTCAGAGCCATTTGAATCAATCAAGGTGAACGTTCTGGCGTACTGCGTCTTGAGAAATGGAAATTTTACTAGTCGAACTGTGATCTGCTCGTTATGCGAGCAGTCATCTTAATCATTAGACTGTCGGAGTACGAAATTCACATGTGCACAAATTTTCGTTCGGCGGGACATATTCATCATGTTGCAAGCTCTACTTTTCTCGTGATTTTCACTGGTATCGTTTCATTTAATTGATTCCGTCCTACTGATTTAATTTCAGTGAATTTAGTTGGATTGGTGGTGGTGGTGGTGGTTGTGTGAGATAGAGCCTGCTGCTGACAGTTGAGAAGTATCAGTGTCTACAACTTCTTATGCAGCGTGGAACTGTCTTCAGGTCCTTGATAGGCTGGCAGATCAGTTCTTCCAAAGGAAATTCTGATGTACTTAAAAGCTCTGTTGGTAGATCGCCGACATCGTTGCGGTTGGCAGAGGCGGAAGCAGACGGCCCAGGAATAAGGACTAGAGCTCGAGTTCTGAAGGGCTTACGGATTGCGTAGGGAATTTCTTGAGACGAACGGCGGTAAATTTGAGGGATTTTGTTGTTCTTTTGTTATTTTTGTGGCCTGTACGACAGTTTGTGTGGTACTGACATGCTCATGTGGGCATGCGATTAGTATGATTCCACATCCGTGCGCCTAATAAACTAATCACCACCCCCTGGTGTCAAATGTGACAAGAATTTAGTGGCACGATCTAACTTTGGGGAAACTGTTTCGTCAGTACACTGTCACTGATGCACAGATGGGAGTAGAGATACCATTGTTTAATTACTGGAGGGCGTGGCGCTATACTGCCTGAAACAGTTTGTAATTACCAGTGACCCTTTATTTCAGTAGGTTGGTTGGATGGATTGTATTGGTGAGGGGATTGCATTATGGTCAAATTGTAGTTTGTGGTAAGCTTCGAGTCTTGTTTATGAAAAAGTTGCCTTAAAATTTTAAGAGACACATAGGATCTGCTTTATCCTTTAGATTGTGGATCGTCCTATGTCGAAATAAATAATTTCTTTCCCTTGATATTATTTTTTATAGCGCTACTACACCAAAGTTAGTTAATTATTAGAAATAAAAAACTTTTCAATCACGTTATTGAAGGAATGGGACAACACTCATACAGAACAACTCAACTACCTGAAAGAGCGTGTCCCAAGTACTCGTGCTGGCGTAATGCTTAAGGCACTTGATTCCCATTTAGAAAGGACGAAGGAAGGCGGGAAGGATGGAATGAACGAGTGAAGATAAGAGTGTAAACTCCTGTCTACAAGGAGGTGAATTGAGATTTGGGAAAGATATCAGCCGTGTGCTCTTCAAAGGTTACGATTGCTGAACAGACCTGAACCAATATAGAAAAGCCACAGTCCGGATGAGCGAAGGGGGATTTGAACACCGCCGCCCTCCGTGATGCGAGTGCGGTGTCCCACTCTCTGCGTCACGTCGCTCGGTGGCTCGCATTCGTATTCGGGACGAGCGACATTCGCTTACCCAGATTTACAGTTTCCATCATTTACCTTAAATCGATTGAGGCCATTGGCTGTGGGGCTTCTTCGAACAGGACAAGACCGCTAGCCTTTCCTGGTGCACTTCTACTCGAGCATGCACTACACGCTAATGAACTTGTCGTTGACAAGAGGTTAAACCGCAACCTTCCTTCCAGTTCTTCCTTAAAGCAGACTTATGTCGTCCATTCCAGTCGGCTGCGAATATAATCTTCTTGATGTACTGGCACCCTTGTTCTAATGAAAGTTCATGCTGTTACTCAATACTGTGCCAAGTGTAGCTTTCAGTTTCTTATTGTTCAGGGACTTCCCTCCTTGAGGCATTCCTAACGTATCCTGTGAATAAAGTTTGCCTTTTTCGATGTTGACTTGGTACTTTAAATCAACAGTAGATATACGAGGCGCGTTCAATAAGGAATGTGAAAGTCGGTTGGTTTTTATTCAGAATTCCAACACACGTGTTATTCCCTACTCTTTTGGTTACAAGACCCAATATTTCAACATGATCTCCGTTCAACGCGACGGCCTTACGCCACCTTACTAGGAGGGCCTGTATATCCGCATGGTACCTGTAACGGAACTGAAATGAGGGTGTTGTTGTTGTTGTTGTTGTTGTTGTGGTCTTCAGTCCTGAGACTGGTTTGATGCAGCTCTCCATGCTACTCTATCCTGTGCAAGCTTCTTCATCTCCCAGTACCTACTGCAACCTACGTCCTTCTGAATCTGCTTAGTGCATTCACCTCTTGGTCTCCCCCTACGATTTTTACCCTCCACGCTGCCCTCCAATACTAAATTGGTGATCCCTTGATGCCTCAGAACATGTCCTACCAACCGATCCCTTCTTCTGGTCAAGTTGTGCCACAAACTTCTCTTCTCCCCAATCCTATTCAATACTTCATTAGTTATGTGATCTATCATCTAATCTTCAGCATTCTTCTGTAGCACCACATTTCGAAAGCTTCTATTCTCTTCTTGTCCAAACTATTTACGGTCCATGTTTCACTTCCATACATGGCTACACTCCATACAAATACTTTCAGAAATGACTTCCTGACACTTAAATCTGTACTCGATGTTAACAAATTTCTCTTCTTCAGAAACGCTTTCCTTGCCATTGACAGTCTACATTTTATATCCTCTCTACTTCGACCATCATCATTTATTTTGCTCTCCAAATAGCAAAACTCATTTACTACTTTAAGTGTCTCATTTCCTAATCTAATTCCCTCAGCATCACCCGACTTAATTCGACTACATTCCATTATCCTCGTTTTACTTTTGTTGATGTTCATCTTATATCCTCCTTTCAAGACACTGTCCATTCCGTTCAACTGCTCTTCCAAGTCCTTTGCTGTCTCTGACAGAATTACAATGTCATCGGCGAACCTCAAAGTTTTTACTTCTTCTCCATGAATTTTAATACCTACTCCGAATTTTTCTTTTGTTTCCTTTACTGCTTGCTCAATATACAGATTGAATAACATCGGGTCGCTTCCCACGCCCGGGTTCCCGGGTTCGATTCCCGGCGGGGTCAGGGATTTTCTCTGCCTCGTGATGGCTGGGTGTTGTGTGCTGTCCTTAGGTTAGTTAGGTTTAAGTAGTTCTAAGTTCTAGGGGACTGATGACCATAGATGTTAAGTCCCATAGTGCTCAGAGCCAATAACATCGGGGAGAGGCTACAACCCTGTCTCACTCCCTTCCCAACCACTGTTTCCCTTTAATGTCCCTCGACTCTTATAACTGCCATCTGGTTTCTGTACAAATTGTAAATAGCCTTTCGCTCACTGTATTTTACCCCTGCCACCTTTAGAATTTGAAAGAGAGTATTCCAGTCAACATTGTCAAAAGCTTTCTCTAAGTCTACAAATGCTAGAAACGTAGGTTTGCCTTTCCTTAATCTTTCTTCTAAGATACGTCGTAATGTCAGTATTGCCTCACGTGTTCCAGTATTTCTACGGAATCCAAACTTATCTTCCCCGAGGTCGGCTTCTACTAGTTTTTCCATTCGTCTGTAAAGAATTCGTGTTAGTATTTTGCAGCTGTGGCTTATTAAACTGATTGTTCGGTAATTTTCACATCTGTCGACACCTGCTTTCTTTGGGATTGGAATTATTATATTCGTCTTGAAGTCTGAGGGTATTTCGCCTGTTTCATACATCTTGCTCACCAGATGGTAGAGGTTTGTCAGGACTGGCTCTCCCAAGGCCGTCAGTAGTTCCAATGTAATGTTGTCCTCCGGGGGCCTTGTTTCGGCTCAGGTCCTTCAGTGCTCTGTCAAACTCTTCACGCAGTGTCGTATCTCCCATTTCATCTTCATCTACATCCTCTTCCATTTCCATAATATTGTGCTCAAGTACATCGCCCTTGTATAGACCCTCTATATACTCCTTCCACCTTTCTGCTTTCCCTTCTTTGCTTAGAACTGGGTTACCATCTGCGCTCTTGATGTTCATACAAGTGATTCTCTTATCTCCAAAGGTCTGTTTAATTTTCCTGTAGGCAGTATCTATCTTACCCCTAGTGAGATAAGCCTCTACATCCTTACATTTGTCCTCTAGCCATCCCTGCTTAGCCATTTTGCACTTCCTGTCGATCTCATTTTTGAGACGTTTGTATTCCTTTTTGCCCGCTTCATTTACTGCATTTTTATATTTTCTCCTTTCATCAATTAAATTCAATATTTCTTCTGTTACCCAAGGATTTCTACTAGCCCTCGTCTTTTTACCTACTTGATCCTCTGCTGCCTTCACTACTTCATCCCTCAAAGCTACCCATTCTTCTTCTACTGTATTTCTTTCCCCCATTCCTGTCAATTGTTCCCTTATGCTCTCCCTGAAACTCTGTACAACCTCTGGTTCTTTTAGTTTATCCAGGTCCCATCTCCTTAAATTCCCACTTTTTTGCAGTTTCTTCAGTTTTAATCTACAGCTAATAACCAATAGATTGTGGTCAGAGTCCACATCTGCCCCTGGAAATGTCTTACAATTTGAAACCTGGTTCCTAAATCTCTGTCTTACCATTATATAATCTATTTGATACCTTTTAGTATCTCCAGGGTTCTTCCATGTATACAACCTTCTATCATGATTCTTAAACCAAGTGTTAGCTATGATTAAGTTGTGCTCTGTGCAAAATTCTACCAGGCGGCTTCCTCTTTCATTTCTTAGCCCCAATCCATATTCACCTACTACGTTTCCTTCTCTCCCTTTTCCTACACTCGAATTCCAGTCACTCATGACTATTAAATTTTCGTCTCCCTTCACTATCTGAATAATTTCTTTTATATCATCATACATTTCTTCAATTTCTTCGTCATCTGCAGAGCTAGTTGGCATATAAACTTGTACTACTGTAGTAGGCGTGGGCTTCGTATCTATCTTGGCCACAATAATGCGTTCACTATGCTGTTTGTAGTAGCTTACCCGCATTCCTATTTTCCTATTTATTATTAAACCTACTCCTGCATTACCCCTATTTGACTTTGTGTTTATAACCCTGTAGTCACCTGACCAGAAGTCTTGTTCCTCCTGCCACCGAACTTCACTAATTCCCACTATATCTAACTTTAACCTATCTATTTCCCTTTTTAAATTTTCTAACCTACCTGCCCGATTAAGGGATCTGACATTCCTCGCTCCGATCCGTAGAAAGCCAGTTTTCTTTCTCCTGATAACGACATCCTCTTGAGTAGTCCCCGCCCGGAGATCCGAATGGGGGACTATTTTACCTCCGGAATATTTTACCCAAGAGGACGCCATCATCATTTAATCATACAGTAAAGCTGCATGCCCTCGGGAAAAATTACGGCCGTAGTTTCCCCTTGCTTTCAGCCGTTCGCAGTACCAGCACAGCAAGGCCGTTTTGGTTATTGTTACAAGGCCAGATCAGTCAATCATCCAGACTGTTGCCCTTGCAACTACTGAAAAGGCTGCTGCCCCTCTTCAGGAACCATACGTTTGTCTGGCCTCTCAACAGATACCCCTCCGTTGTGGTTGTACCTATGGTACGGCTATCTGTATCGCTGAGGCACGCAAGCCTCCCCACCAACGGCAAGGTCCATGGTTCATGGGGGGAAATGAGGGTGGGCTGACAGTAATTTGGAGCCCGCGCGTCTGAAACGGGCGCGCTTGTGTGAGACTGCCAGGGAGTGCACCCTGATGCCATCTATTGGCGAAACTGGGAATTAGCGCTACCTGTCAGACAATGCACTAAGCTCTCGGAGTCAAATGTATTCTTTTTCTTGGTAATTATAAGTTATTTCTGTATAATTTAATGTTGTAAAGCGCTAGTAGTAAATTATTATGACTGGTATGAACTCCAGTGTAGTAAATATAAATATTCTTAAATACTAAATGATTTCGGTAAAAAGGTGGTAGGGGAACGCCCCCACTCTTGGTGATACGAGTGTAGCTAGGGGTAGCTGAAGACACAGGGACTGAACAATGGAATGGCCTGGGGAGTGTTGACGTGATCGGACGTGTGTAACTGTGCTCACGCAAAAGTGATTGTGCAACAGAGAAGAGGCGAATATCGTCGCCGTTTTCGGAGTGAAACGCGACGAATGGTTATTGAAACCGCCTCTATGCCACTGGGGCTGATTGTAAGAGTTCCTGCGCCCAGATTTTATGGCGGACGTGCAGTAGCTTATACGAGTGCTACAGCTCGTAGTTCCAGCCGCCATTAAGGGCATGAGGCGTGAAGAGCTGGATTTGCCACATGCATCTCACCACCAGCACCGACACGTCTACCCAAGGCAAGACTGCTTGCAATTGTTAAGTCGAACTTTGTATACATGTAAAAGGAGAATACCAGTTTTCTTTTATGCAAGTGCAGAGGACATGAATATAGTAATGAGTAAAATTACGACGCATGTTGTTCATTGTAAAGTGTAGTAACCTCAAACATAGTATAGTGAAATCAGACTGAGGCCACCATCGCCTCTTTCATTTACAATTCTTTTGGTTGTAGAATACTTTAGCGTATAAGAATGTTGAAAAGAGCAATGGTCACACCAGTATGAGTCGCCTATTTATAGTTACTTAAATTTTTCTGAGTAACCTTTCAAGTAAAGTCACTTAACTAATTCTGTATCAATTGTCCAAAGAGTAATATCCAGAATCATTAAATAAGTTGAAGGATAGAATTTTGTTAACCCAAGTTGCATAAACTGTCTTGGTAGTAATTACCAAGCCAACTCACAGAAATTGAGAGAGTATTTGCTTTGTAGAATCATCTAGAATGATCAGAAATAGTAATATTCAGAATTAAGTTTAAATTCAACTCAAGCCATTTCACTTTGAAACGAGCCAAAAATTGATTTATTCTTTTGCTCCTTCAGAGCTGGCGACCGTAGTTATAAGTATTTTCAGGAGGATTCGACGGTAAGTCTGCTGCTCTCGTCGTGCTGATAGGATTATCCACTGCTGCTAGCAGTGGTGATTGGATACATAAGCTCACTACCAAGTTAAGTGGGTCAGGTAGGCAGTGTTACCGTGTGAACTGTAGGGCACTGTAGGCCGTGGATCGAACCCGTTCAATCATCACAGCTCTTAGGGAAATAGTCCGGTTAGGAGTGTACTAATCATTAGGTAAATACTGGCGAGTAACGGTCAAAAATGTATACGCAAGTGAATTTAGCAAGGTCCACGTAGCACCTAGTTAATGTGGTGCAATGGCGAGGGTAGGAGTGGAGTAAAAGTGAGCTGAGCTTGTGGCAGCTGTGCTGTATTCAAATATTAACAACGTGAATTCACTACTACCTCTTACCATTAGGACTGACCTATTTACAGTTAAAATACGTAGCAGTAAGCGCAAAGGCGTGACAGCTACAAGTCCGTATTGGTTTTATACATACGGAATTAGGAAGCGGGTCATTCCGTCAGTGGAGGGGGTTAAAACAACCGAGTCAGTTGAGAACATACCCCATTTACTGATGGAAAGATTCGGCGGTTCGGTCGCATACCACTCTACTGGTCGACGAAGGAGCCAGCGTCTTGCTGCATCAGTGACCTCCCCATCATTCAAGCACAGCATCCCGCGGAATACATTCTTCATTGTGCCAAACAGATGGAAGTAGGAAGGTGAAAGATCCGGGCCGCAGTTGGAAGAGAAAGAACAGTCCAGTGTAGTCTTCTGTGAGACCTTACGCTGTCATGGAGAAGGAAAAGTTCGTTTGCCTTTTTTGTGGCGACGTGCTAGCTGAAGACCAATATTGCAGGAGTAACAGCTGTGTTCGGTCGGTCGGCACACGGAAATCGAACAGGGTTGCACGATCTTGTTGCAATAATGAGATATGCCTCTCCCAATGACTCACCGTGCTTTTGTTCACGTCCAGGTCTCCGGAGGCATTCTGCAAGCTCCTGTAATATCTGTGATGCTCTTGTTTTCCGCCAGAAGAAACTCAGTGTCAGCTTCCTGATTGGAATGCACTTCCGTTATAGAAGCAATTTTGAAGAACACGTATAGCGCTCCCGCCTGTCGGAGATTCGTTAAATTATAGGGGCTGAAGTGGGAATATTCCGCCATGCCGCTCAACAGATTCCGCATTTGCTGAAGGAAAACTGGCCGCGAAAAAAGGTGTTACTTATCGAACACTGCTCGTAATAACAAAAGCTGTAGCAAAATTTATGATGTTCGTCAGGAATGTTTAGCTGTTTAGTAACATAAGGTTAATGCAAAAATTGGTAGGTTTTGATGGGAAGATTACAAAATGCAGTGGCGCTGGTGTGCACTCCGGCTGTACACAGCGAGGACCCGCTGGGTCTGGCCAAGAGCCACGCAGAGCCCGCGGCCGCCGCCGCCACCGCAGCCGCAGCTTTTAATTGCTTTCCCCGGCATTCATTAAGGGCAGCGCGGCGCGGCGGGCGAACTCTGCCGCCGCCACTGGCCTTTCTTCTTGCAAACGCGACGCCGAACCGGCGCGCTGCCGGCGTTCTAGTCGCTCTTACAGTCCCAGGACTGACTCATGTCTACGGTGAGACAACTTAAAGTTTCTCTTTTCTTTTCGTTGTCTTCTTTCCCGAAAAGCCCGAGCTTCTAGCGACACAAAAACATTTGTCTTCAGTTTTTAATACTTGCAATCCCTATTCCTAAAGGTAAAGCTGGCTCTCTGAGCAATGACGCAGTCTAGGGTCAGGAGCTCTTCACTCAAATGCTAGGCATTCTGTAGTGCGGCAGACGGAGTACCAAGTAACATTTGGGAGGGGTTCTCAGTTCTGGCATCTGCCTTAGAAACGAGGCAATCCTCTCGTAAACCTTGGTCAGGGATATTAACTACTTTTAATTTAATTCTATGACGATCTCTCTCAGAAAATGCACTACTGGCCAATAAAATTGCTACACCACGAAGATGACGTGCTACAGTCGCGAAATGTAACCGATAGGAAGAAGATGCTGTGATATGCAAATGATTAGCTTTTCAGAGCATTCACACAAGGTTGGCACCGGTGACGACACCTACAACTTGCTGACATGAGGAAAGTTTCCAGCCGATTTCTCATACACAAACAGCAGTTGACCGGCGTTGCCTGGTGAAACGTTGTTGTGATGTCTCCTGTAAGGAGGAGAAATGCGTGCCATCATGTTTCCGACTTTGATAATGGTCGGATTGTAGCCTATCGCGATGCGGTTTATCGTATCGCGACATTGCTGCTCGCGTTGGTCGAGATACAATGACTCTTAGCAGAATATGGAATCTGTGGGTTCAGGAGGGTAATACGGAACGCCGTGCTGGATCCCAATGACCTCGTATCACTAGCAGTCGAGATGACAGCCATCTTATCTGCATGGCTGTAACGAAGCCTGCAGCCACGTCTCGATCCCCGAGTCAACAGATGGGGACGTTCGCAAGACAACAACCATCTGCACGTACAGTTCGACGACGTTTGCAGCAGCATGGGACTATTAGCTCGGAGACCATGGCTGCGGTTACCCTCGACGCTGCATCACAGACAGGAGCGCCTGCGATGGTGTACTCAACGACGAACCTGGGTGGACGAATGGCAAAACGTCATTTTTTCGGATGAATCCAGGTTCTGTTTTCAGCATCATGATGGTCGCATCCGTGTTTGGCGACATCGCGGTGAACGCACATTGAAGGCGTGTATTCGTCATCGCCATACTGGCGTATCACCCGGGGTGATGGTATGGAGTGCCATTGGTTCATGTCTCGGTCACCTCTTGTTCGCATTGACGGCACTTTGAACAGTGGGCGTTACATTTCAGATGTGTTACAACCCGTGGCTCTACCCTTCATTCGATCCCTGCGAAATCCTACATTTCGGCAGGATAATGCACGACCGCATGTTGCAGGTCCTTTATGGGCCTTTCTGGATACAGAAAATGTTAGACTGCTGCCCTGGCCAGCTCATTCTCCAGATTTCTCACCAATTGAAAACGTCTGGTCAATGGTGGCCGAGCAACTGGCTCGTCACAATACACCAGTCACTACCCATGATGAACTTTGGTATCGTGTTGAAGCCGCATGGGCAGCTGTACTTGTACATGCCATCCAAGCTCTATTTGACTCAATGCCCAGGCGTATCAAGGCCGTTATTACGGCCAGAGATGGTTGTTCTGGGTACTGAGTTCTCAGGATCTATGCACCCAAATTGCGTGAAAATGTAATCACATGTCAGTTCTAGTATAATATATTTGTCCAATGAATACGCGTTTATCATCTGCATTTCTTCTTGGTATAGCTATGTTAATGGCCAGTAGTGTAAATAAATAATGCATTGCAAACCACCAGCTGCATCGATACAACTTTATTCGTCGACCAGTTTCGGTTCGTAAAACAGTCATCACTGCAGGGAAAGCTGGACCTTATTGATTTACACATACATATCGCTATAATGACATACGTAGAGATATGTATGCATAAATCAATAATGTCCAGTGTTCCCTCCAGTGACGATGGTTTTTAAGCCGGCCGGGGTGGCCGTGCGGTTCTAGGCGCTACAGTCTGGAACTGCGGGATCGCTACGGTCGCAGGTTCGAATCTTGCCTCGGGCATGGATGTGTGTGATATCCTTAGGTTAGTTAGGTTTAAGTAGTTCTAAGTTCTAGGGGACTGATAACGTCAGAAGTTAAGTCCCATAGTGCTCAGAGCCATTTGAACCATTTTTGATGATGGTTTTATGACCCGAAACTGGTAGAGGAAAAAAGTCCTGTTGGTATAGTTGGTGGTTTGCAGTACATTATTTCAAGTACATGGCAGCTGTAGACTGTTGCTTCAAGAAAATAAAAAAAAACACCATATTGTGTGTGAATGTGTGTACTGAATCAGGTCGGTAAGTAGGTTGACATATAAAATGTATGTACTATGTTCTGTTCGCTTCAGTTATACGTGTGCAGATATAGGTTGATGTAAAACTACTAGACTATGGCGGTTGTTTCATCTCAGTCCCATGTTTACTAAGACAGACGACCACGCGATATACCATTTCTCTCCGGACTCTCCCAAGATGTGATGTGTGTGTGTGTTGATGGCTGTAGTTAACTTTTGCGTGGGGACCGAGGCAACTCTCAGATGAGAATAAAGCCAAACGAATCCGTTTGTATTTCCAGCACTTAATGGTTAATTTCTGCACATACGTTAAAAGTTGAGAACTGAAAACTTTAGTCCTTGACGACACTAGGATAACACGCACTGGGATAATTGTGGTACACAAGTTGTGTATAATGCGGTATCTAGCAATGTTCCAGGTATCGTTGTGGACACCCGGATCTTTCTATGCCAAAGTGGTGACTCCCGCCTTGTTTTGGTGAATCACCTAAAACTTGAACCGTAAATGTTGTGGAAATCGGGAGTACTATTGATGTGCCGTTTTCACAGATGGAATTGGTAGTCCGGGACTCGTATTGTGAGCCAATAAATAGACTGTAACAATACTTAGGAAGTTTATTTTTGTGCAAACATAACAGATTTTTAAATTAAACAGTGCCTATTGACATTAACAAAACTAAAAGTGGGATAAACTAGAATGTCACAGGTGTTTGTTGCAGGATTGCAGTGCTAACAGTACTAGCTCCTGACTACCGATCCATTGTCAGAACCGCACATCAGTGGCACTTTTCTATTTTCGCGATATTTGCGGTCCAAGGTTTAGGTGGTTTATCCTGTATAAATACTTTTTATTCCCTTCCCTCCCTCCCCCATCACGACGCGTGCAATTAAGCAGTGCTCCAAGCAGTCGTGATGATAGTTGTCACGCCAAACTGAAAAGTGTCACTCGTAGAAGAAATGTCGTTGGATGTAATTTGTTTTAAAAGGTACTTACCAACGGCGAAATGTGATCCCATAATCGGTCCCATAAGACAGAATTCTGACGATCATTACTATACTCTTCCCATGCGTCCTCGTCCAGTTCGTAGCATGTCCTCGAATTCACTTCCCAAAAATATTTGAAAATGTGTTTTTCCGTAGGCACTAAGTTCATGTAACATGAAAAGAAAGATAAGGTTAAACAATAAAATCAAGTACTTCCTCAAATAAATAAAGGTGCCAGTGTCTGACATGGTGTTAAAAATATAAAATAGTTATCGGCAGTAGTATCCTTGGGGAACACTAGCAGTCGTCGATGAATCATGACGAATGGGAAACGACATGGATGCTGTGCAAGACAGCCTCAGGCGGCGCCGACCTCGGCTTTCCTTTACGGCCTCTCACGATTTATCCGCTTCATCCCTTCCGCCTGTAAATATTTGGGCAACACTAAGCGTTAGCCAGAATTCACCTTCTAATGGAACTGGATTGTTCGCAATACGCGACCCCAGAGATTAAGATTGCCCCTTCATTAGTTACTTAGCGCGTTTCTCCTGTTTGCAGGGAGTTAAACCTGGGTCAGGGTTACTCTGTTCCCAAAATTGTCCCGCTTTATGTTATCGTAAGATTCTGATCGTGGGGAGTGACAAGTTAACCTGAGAAATGCAAGGACAGATCTTACGTGCGATCATCTCGATCGAAGCTTAATGCCTTTGAGTCGACCACGATAGACATTTTTGCCCAGTACTATTGTGAGTGACTGCGCTAGCTACCTGCTCCGATCGCTTCTCGTCATTGAAAAGTCGGCACTTCGACAACGACGACAAGAGTATTACTTTGAATCCTAAGCACACAACTATTATCATCTATGTCATCATCCATACATCGAGATTTGAGTCACACGGTAGCCCATTATGTGACAGTGTTACGCAAAGAGTATCAAGGATCAGGTGAAAGGTAATACATTATAGAAAGACAATTTTAATAGACAATTTTAATTAAATCTCTTTCAAATGGTTCAAATGGCTCTGAGCATTATGGGACTTAACATCGGAGGTCATAAGTCCCCTAGAACTTAGAACTACTTAAACCTAACCAACCTAAGGACATCACACACATCCATGCCCGATGCAGGATTCGAACCTGCGACCGTAGCAATCGCGCGGTTCCGGACTGAAGTGCCTAGAACTGCTCGGCCACCGCGGCCGGCAATTAAATCTGGTATTGTGCGTTGAAGGATATACAGGGTGTATCAAAAAGAATCATCCGATTTTTAAAAAAATGGTAATTATTATGTTACTTGAGGTATGTGCGTGAACAACGTACTGTTGGAAAGAGCAAACTCCCGAGTTTTACATGGTTCCCGCTAGGTAGCAATAGTATGCGCCCACTTCAGTTCTAGTAAGAAGGGTTTTGTGTTCTACGTTTTGCGCACTGCAGGTCACTAATAAATGTTCAGCTTGACTTTCGTATTAGGTATTGTGTGGATCCTCCAACAGCACAGAGCATTAGACGACGGCATGATCAGTTCCGAGAAACAGATTATTTGTGTAAAGGCAAATCGCCGGGCCGTCCCCGAGTGTCTGACGCAGATGTCGAACGCATCCTCCATAGTTTCACAAGGGATCGGCAGAAATCCGTTCGCTGTGCAGCTCGACAGCTCAACATGCCCCCTATGTCCATCTGACGTGTGTTGCGTCGACGTTTACACGTGAAACCATGCAAAATTCAGCTAGTGCAAGCTCTTCGTGAAGGTGACAAACAACAACGTGTGGAGTTTTGTAATTTCGTTCTTGGTAAGATGGAGGATGACAGTTTTCTTCCAAGCTTGGTGTTTAGTGACGAGGCAACATTCCATTTAAATGTGAACCGTCATAATGTGAGAATATGGGGCACGGAACAACCACATGAAGTTGTACAACATGAGAGGCACTCTCCAGAATGTAATGTGTTTTGTGTGGTTTCACGGGAAAAGGCGTACAGTCCATTTGTATTTGCCGAGAACACCGTTACAGGAAGCACATTTCTATATGCTTGAGAACTTTCTTTTCCCAGAGTTGGAGACCGATACGAACGACTTCATTTGCGGACTGACTGTATGTGATTATCTCTTGTGGAGGTTTACAAAAGACTCTGTTTGTGTGCCTCCGTCACGTACAATAATGAATGAACTGAGGTATCGCATAATAGCAGCCGTGGAAGCTGTAACTCAAGATATGCTCGCAGCAGTGTGGAAACAATTTGAATACAGCACTGACATGTGCCGTGCATCTCAAGGGGGGAATATTGAACACCTGTAAAAAGGTACGAAAAAACTTTGAGTTTCCTGTTCATTAGAAAACAAAATTCATTGTATATGTTTATTAGTTTCAGAAATATAGATGTGCCAAATTGGATGATTGTTTTTGATACACACTGTACTTTCGGGACACCGTATAATACACTGGAATCGGATCTAGGTTCCCAGCAATTCTTATTTACTTTCACTTAGAGCTTAGAGGATAAGTTTTGTAGTGGTAGGACAGCCCAAATTCTGGTGCAGCTACCTCAGTTAACGTCCACAAATACAGCCACGGTCAGTGTGAGCAGCCAACACTCTCGGAATGAATTTTCACTCTTTGGCGGAGTGTGCGCTGATTTGGAAGTTCCTAGAGACTCGAAACTGCCCTTTGCCTTTCATGGACTAGTGCTGCAACTAGTGCTAGAACTGTAAGGTATGCAGAGGAACTTTGGTGAAATGTGGACGTTAGGAGAAGATGTACTGATGAAAGTGAAGCAATCAGGGCGGGTTGTGAGTCGTGCTTGGATAGCTCAGACGACAGGGAATTTCCTCGCGAAAGGCAAAGGTCCGGCGTTAGACTTCCAGTTGGTCAGACAGTTTTAATTTACCAGAAAGTCCAACACTTCTTCGGGATTACTTGAAATGTTTTCAGTGCGATTATCAATGAGCTCTTTGGGTCATTTTACAATTCATCTCCACGAGCGCTCTTGTATCTGTAATAGACGCAGATGGCATTGTCGTAAATGCAGTACACCTTCCAAGCGAATGCCAGACGTATTGAATAGACTTCAGTTCCTGGGACCGCGCTGACCACACCTTTAGAGTGATCCACTCACCAACTGATTCCTTTGGGGATCAGTATAGTTCGCTGTAAAAACGAAAGAATTGAAAAAAGCAAACATTTCAGAAGGACAGGGGGTATCGTTCATGTGTCTCGGCACTGGAAATCCTCGACATTTCGCAGCTCGCAATGGGACCGACCATGCACATTTACTACTTTGTTAGAAATATTTAATTTACGCGATTACGTATGGTATGAAGTCACGGTTGGTCCAAATAAAACGGAAGCTTAACTTCTGCGGTCCGTCAAAATGTTTACAATTAGGCACCTTTATTCCATATTGTCAACTGGCCGTTAACCTTTTATGTTGCTATATATAACTACATTTGTACTCTGTAAGCAACGTTTCAATAAGTGGCGGGGGATACTGTCACTTCCCCACTTTCCTGTACCCTTTCGCGATTGGTGTGTAGACTTAATGTGAGCTCGACACACTCTCTCTCTCTCTCTCTCTCTCTCTCTCTCTCTCTCTGTCTCTCTCCTTAAGTCATCAGTCATCTGTATGGTTTGGCAGGACGCGCCATTGATTCCTCTCTTGCGCTTACCTCTTGGTCTCAGAGCAGTACTTGCACCGTACGTCCTCAATATTTATTGGATGTATGCCAGTATCTGTCCTCCCATACAGTCTTTACCCCTCTACAATTCCCCCCAGTACCCTGACGTTTTAACAGGTGTCCTACCATGCCATCCTTTCGTCTTGTTATGTTTTCCGTATGTTCCTTTCCCGCCGATCGTATAGAGAACCACCTCGTTACTTATCTCATCAGTCCACCTAATTTTAAACCACCTTCCGCAGCACCACTCTCAAACGCACCGATTCTCGTCTGCTCCGGTTTTCTCACATTTCATGATTCATTACCATACAATGCGGTTCTCCAAAAGTACACAATGTGAAATTTCTTTCCCAGATTACGGTTTATGTTTGATACCAGTAGACCTCTATTGGCCAGGCCTGCAGTAGTCTGATTTTTGTGTCTTCCCTTCGTCCGCCATGGGTTATTTTGCTTCCAAGGTAGCAGAATTTATCACCTTCGTCTACATTGTGATTGCCGATTTTGATAAGTTTTTCGCTATTTTCATTCTCCTACTTCTCATTAGTTTTGTCTTTTTCCGATTTACGCTCAAAACGTGTTTTGTACTGATTAGACTTCATTCCATTGAACGGATGTTGTAAGTCTTCTTCACTGTCACTAAGGATAGCCGCGTCGTCAACGAATCCTATCATTGATATCCTTTCTGCTTAATCCCGCTCTTGAACCTTCCTTTTATTTCCGTCATTGCTTCATCGATGCATAGACTGAACAGCTAAGAGCAAAAGACTTCGTTGTTGTCTTACGCCCTTCGTAATCCGAGCACTTCGTTGTGGGTCTTCCATTCTTACTGTTCACTCTTTGTCCTTCTATAAATTGTGTATTATGAGACTTGACATGTGACTTATTCCTATTTTTCTCAGACTTTCGAACATCTTCCATCGTTGTTCATTGTCGAACGCTTTTTCCTGGTCGACAAATCATTTTTCTTGATTCCGGCTTCCATTATCATGCGCAACTTCAGGACCGCCTCTCTTGTCTTATTTGCTTTCCTGAAGCCGAACTGATCATCATCTAACGCATCGTCAATTTTCTTTTCCAATTTGGTATACATTACTCTTGTTAGCAACTTACATGCATGAGCTGTTTAGCTGACTACGCGATAGTTCTCGCACTTTTCTGAACTTGTGTGTGTGGATGATATTTTTGCGAAAGTCTTATGGTATCTCGCCTGTCTAATAGATTCACAGTAGTGTTAGTTGCATGATGTTTTCACGAGACATACGTAGGAGGTAGCAATATCTTGGTTGGATATTGTAGGAAACTACGGTCACAGAATTTCAACAGTAAATCATAGCGTGACGATGCACAACGCCTCTCTTCTACCATTCGCCATTTGAGTTGAATGACTATCTCCGTGACGCTTTCGCACTTGCTAAATGAACCCGTGGTGAACTTACTGCTCTTCTGTGGATCTTGTCTATTTCCTCCATCAATTATCTTGACAAGGATCCCAAACTAAGGAGCAATATCCCAGTGTCGGTCGAACGAGGGTTTTGTAAGCTACGTTGTTCATGGATAGACTACATTTCCTGACAGTTCTTCCAATGAATCTCAGTCCGGCATCTACCATCCCTACTATTAGTTATATTTGTAAACACTTAATCTGCATTGTGGCATACTCTGCGACAGTCGTCCATATTTAATTGACATATTGTTTGGTACCACCGTATGGTGGCATACACTTAGGAGAAAGCCTTGTTTTATATAAATATCTACATGATTACTCTGCAGTTGACAGAGGCTTAATAGAACCACTGTTGAACTCTGTCTTGGCTGTTCCTCTCTCGAATAGCATTTGAGAAAAATGAACACCTATATCTTTTTACTTTGGTCATATCTCGCTATAAAGGTGGGAGTCAACAAAATATTTTGCCATTCGGTGAAGGTAGTTGTTGATCGAACTTTCGTGAAAAGATAGCGCCGCAACGAGAAACCCCTTGTTTTAATGACTGCCACCCCAACACATCTTTCATATCTATGATGCTCTATACCCTATTTCGCAATAATAAGCGAGCTGCCATTTTTTAATTTTGGTTGATGTCCTGCGTCACGTAATGATCCCATACCGCACAGTAACAGAAGGGTAATATTGGTCTTCAGTAGATTATTTGTCCAATTTATCGGAGTTCTGTGGAATTCCGGTTTTTAGGGGTACCCTTATGTATTCACGAAAATACGAGGGCTATTCGGAAGATAAGGTCCCATAGGTCACTAAAGGAAACGACAGTGAAAATTCGATGAAGCTTTGCACAGGTGTGTTGGGCAGTATCACTAGTTGTGCCTGTCTATCATCTCACGTCGCTCTTTTCAGTTCTGACCCCACAGTAAGCACGTGAAGATGCTTAGAACAATAGTGGCTCCCGCCGAGTAAGGGTGCCTATTGCGAGGTTTAGCCCGATTTCATGAAAGCCCGCATAACATATGTTATGCTTCTTCTTCATGACAATCCTCAGCCGCACACTGCAAGGGCAAGGAGGACCCCTCTGCATCGTTTTCGATGGGAACTGTTTGATCATCCACCATGCTGCCCAGACTTGGCTCCTTCTGATGTTCATCTGTGTTCACGTAAACCGCTGGCTATGAAGACAACATTTTGGCTTAGACAGCGAAATCCAGACCGACGTAGAGAAATGGCGGAAGGACAGTTGCTTTACTTCTGTGACGAGGGTATTGGGAAACTGATGTAATACTACCACAGATGTCTAATTCGGAGCGGCGACTATGTCGAGAGGCATCTGGGACATTAGCAAACTGCTACAAATGAAATATTTTTGATTTTCTCTGTAGTTTCCATTTCGTGACCGATCGGACCTTCTTTCGCATGGCCCTCTTACATTTGGTTTAAGAATTTCACTTACTTTTCTGTTTACTCCTTTTTCCTCACTTCTGGTAATGCAGTACTTCCTGTCAAGAATCAACAATGTCAAACTCAACAGTTCGCTAAGACTGTGATTAAAAGTGGCTAACTTGTAAATACTGTTCTTCAGTGCATGTCAAACGCACTGTTGGCTACCTTTATTGCCACAAATGCCAATGATTGTTAGGGGTAGCTGTGTTTAATTGAGACAGACGAACAAATATCGATGAATTTCCCTGCAGCAGATCCACTGTTGCGAGGCGCGAGCTTTTGAATGCTGCATGCAAGGCGCGTATAGATGTGACAGCAGCATAGTCTGTGCATACACGGTCCTCGCTTGAGGCAGTTACTGTAATTGGTGCGCGCTGTTGCTCCCCTAATAGAGATCAATTAGTGCACGATCGATTCAGTGGCCCCAAGCTTCGTCACCTGTCTGACACACGGTCCCACCTGCCACGGGGGATCTTGCCGTCCTCTAACGCCAGAGAATGCACATCTCTGTGAACATATCTGGACGTGACGTGGAGGCGTCCGCCTCGGTCTCTGTGTGCCTGCCGTGACATTAACGTAGTGTGATACAACAGTCATACTCGTCGAGTGAGTAGCTGCAATTGTTAACACACTGGATTGGTAGTCAAGTGGAAGGAGCGGGATTTTCATCCCCGTCCAACCAGATGAAACCGTTTTCGGTCGGCCACCACTGTAGGTTCTTTGATTCCTCTAGTAGTAGGTGCATCAATGTAGAACACATGAAATATTAGTTCACTTTATTACCTAAATGATTGAAATATTTACTTAGTTTTGACACACTTGTTTGCCACAGGATTACTGGATAATTTACAACTATCTCTTGCAGTGCAAAATGCAACATTTACGAGTTCGTCAGAAACTTCAACTATGACTGTCCTACATGGTTATGTTATGCTGTCTGCTGAGGTCTCGAGTTGGGTTGAGCTATTTCATGCTTGACACTGTATTGACCTCAGGGTCGTGTTGTGCTGGGAGGGAGATGTGGTCTGGAAGCAGTGTTGTCCATTGTATGTTGCGGAATGTAGCGAGCCCTCGGTAACGTCTGTGGTATCGATTCACACTGCTGACTTTGCTGCAGCACCACGATCTCTGGACGACACCACAGCTCGCTTGTACAGGTTTTCTGTGGAACCCGAATGACTTCAAATTAACCCGGAATGAGGTTTTCACTCTGCAGCGGAGCGTGCGCTGATATGAGACTTTGCAAAGGTCCCGAGTTTGAGTCTCGGTCCGGCACACAGTTTTAATCTGCCAGGAAGTTTCGACTTCAAATTAATTTCGGAAGATACCTTCAGAACGACTGATTCCTTCTCTAATCTTCGTCTAGTCCGAACATTTGCAGTTTCTCTGATGACATCATTATTCTCTAGTTCATTTTTTCCTTCACAGTTTCATCAGAACACAGGTCTCGATTATACACTGAAGAGCCAAAGAAACTGATACACTTGCCTAATCCTGTGTTGGGCCCCCGCGAGCACGCCGCAACACGATGTAATATGGACTCGACTAATGTCTCAAATGATGGAGGGAACTGACACCATGAATCCTACAAGGCTGTCTATAAATCCGTAAGAGTACGTGGGGGTTGGGCTCTCTTATGAAAACCAAGTTGCAAGGTATCCGAGATATGCATAATAATAATCAAGTCTGGGGAGTTTGGTGGTCAGCAGAAGTGTTTAAACTCGGAAGAGTGTTCATGGAACCATTCTGTACCAATTCCGGACGTGTGGAGCATCGCATTGCCCTGCTGGAATTGCCCAAGTCCGTCGGAATACGCAGTGGACGTGAATGGATACAGGTGATCAGATAGGATGCTTACGGACGTGTCACCTGTCATAGGCATATCTAGACGTATCAGGGGCCCATATCACTCCAACTGCAGATGTCCGACACCATCACAGAGCCTCCACCAGCTTGAACGGTCCCTTGTTGACATGCAGGGTCCATGGATTCAGCAGGTTGTCTCCACACCGGTAGACGTCCATCCGCTCGATAGAATTTGAAACGAGACTCGTCCGACCATTCGACATTTTTCCAGTCATCAACAGTCCAGTGTCGGTGTTGATGGGTCCAGGCTATGCGTAAAGCTTTGGGTTGTGCATCATAAAAGGTACACGAGTGGGCCTTCGGCTCCGAAAGCTCATATCGATGATGTTCCGTTGAATGGTTCGCACGCTGACACTTGTTGATGGTCCAGCATTGAAATCTGCAGCAATTTGCTGAAGGATTGCACTTCTGTCACGTTGAACGATTCTCTTCACTCGTCGTTGGTTCCGTTCTTGCAGGATCTTTTTTCTGGTCGCAGCGATGTCGGAGATTTGATGTTTTACTGGATTGCTGATATTCACGGTACACTCGTGAAAAGGTCCTACGGGAAAATCCCCTCTTCATCGCGACCTCGGAGATGCTGTGTCTCATCGCTCGGCGGCAATTATAACACCACGTTCAGACTCAGTTCAATCTTGGTAACCTGCCAGTGCAGCAGCAGTAACCGATCTAACAGCTGCGCCAGACACATTTTCTCTCATACAGGCGTTGCCGACCGCAGTGCCGTATTTTGCCTGTTTACATATATTTGTATTTGAATACGCATGCCTGTACCTGTTACTTTGGCGCTTCAGTATCTTTGGTCACTCTGCTTCCAACAGAAAAACTATGTTTTTATTGATTTTATCGTAATAACAAAACGAAAATTTTACATGTCGAATACACAGATCTTCGTAAATGTTTTTATAGTGCGTGCTTAATTACCTTTTGTTTGCTATTTCCCGCCAACGGCCTCACCGCAGTGGTAACACTGGTTCCCGTCAGATAACCGAAGTTAAGCACTGTCGGTCTGGGAAAGCACTTTAATGGGTGACCGTCCGGTCTGCCGAGCGCTGTTGGCAAGCGGTGTGCACTCAGCCCTTGGGAGGCAAACTGAGGAGCTACTTGACTGAGAAGTAGTGGCTCCTGCCACGAAAACTGACAACGGCCGGGAGAGCGGTGTGCTGACCACATGCCCCTTTAGTATGGATAGGGACTGTGATTGCTGTGTTCGGATGCAAGCTGAATTGGTGACCCGTGGCTCACACTCCAGGCATTGCTGGCTTTAGAAATATAGCTTCAGGCCGTTGCCAATGACCGCCACTGGAGAGAGAGAGAGAGAGAGAGAGAGAGACGGGGAGGGGGGGGGGGTGGACTCGGACCCAAAGGACGAGGTGCACGTCCCACGTGTCCCCCGATCGGTCCACCACAGTGACCACCCCCTGCTGCTGCCCGTACTCAAGTTGATCTCTCATCTTTTTCGAGTGAGAGATACACTCCTGGAAATTGAAATAAGAACACCGTGAATTCATTGTCCCAGGAAGGGGAAACTTTATTGACACATTCCTGGGGTCAGATACATCACATGATCACACTAACAGAACCACAGGCACATAGACACAGGCAACAGAGCATGCACAATGTCGGCACTAGTACAGTGTATATCCACCTTTCGCAGCAATGCAGGCTGCTATTCTCCCACGGAGACGATCGTAGAGATGCTGGATGTAGTCCTGTGGAACGGCTTGCCATGCCATTTCCACCTGGCGCCTCAGTTGGACCAGCGTTCGTGCTGGACGTGCAGACCGCGTGAGACGACGCTTCATCCAGTCCCAAACATGCTCAATGGGGGACAGATCCGGAGATCTTGCTGGCCAGGGTAGTTGACTTACACCTTCTAGAGCACGTTGGGTAGCACGGGATACATGCGGACGTGCATTGTCCTGTTGGAACAGCAAGTTCCCTTGCCGGTCTAGGAATGGTAGAACGATGGGTTCGATGACGGTTTGGATGTACCGTGCACTATTCAGTGTCCCCTCGACGATCACCAGTGGTGTACGGCCAGTGTAGGAGATCGCTCCCCACACCATGATGCCGGGTGTTGGCCCTGTGTGCCTCGGTCGTATGCAGTCCTGATTGTGGCGCTCACCTGCACGGCGCCAAACACGCATACGACCATCATTGGCACCAAGGCAGAAGCGACTCTCATCGCTGAAGACGACACGTCTCCATTCGTCCCTCCATTCACGCCTGTCGCGACACCACTGGAGGCGGGCTGCACGATGTTGGGGCGTGAGCGGAAGACGGCCTAACGGTGTGCGGGACCGTAGTCCAGCTTCATGGAGACGGTTGCGAATGGTCCTCGCCGATACCCCAGGAGCAACAGTGTCCCTAATTTGCTGGGAAGTGGCGGTGCGGTCCCCTACGGCACTGCGTAGGATCCTACGGTCTTGGCGTGCATCCGTGCGTCGCTGCGGTCCGGTCCCAGGTCGACGGGCACGTGCACCTTCCGCCGACCACTGGCGACAACATCGATGTACTGTGGAAACCTCACGCCCCACGTGTTGAGCAATTCGGCGGTACGTCCACCCGGCCTCCCGCATGCCCACTATACGCCCTCGCTCAAAGTCCGTCAACTGCACATTCGGTTCACGTCCACGCTGTCGCGGCATGCTACCAGTGTTAAAGACTGCGATGGAGCTCCGTATGCCACGGCAAACTGGCTGACACTGACGGCGGCGGTGCACAAATGCTGCGCAGCTAGCGCCATTCGACGGCCAACACCGCGGTTCCTGGTGTGTCCGCTGTGCCGTGCGTGTGATCATTGCTTGTACAGCCCTCACGCAGTGTCCGGAGCAAGTATGGTGGGTCTGACACACCGGTGTCAATGTGTTCTTTTTTCCATTTCCAGGAGTGTATATCGATGAAGTCGACGTAGTGTTAAGAACTCAATAGTAAAATGAGATGGCGTCGAGAATGACGTTCAAGCAGTCCTGCAACCACATCGAATGATCAGCGGAAGGTCCTATGTTGTCAGCAGTAGTATCGATCGTCCCGTCGACGACAAAGTCATTAGAGAATAAGCACAAGTTCGGATGGGAGAGGATGAGAAATGGGGTCGGCCGTATTCTTTTTCAAATGAACCATCCACGCGTTTGCCTTAAACGCTGTAGAGATGCACGGCAAATGTAAATTTGGATGACGGGAATTTGAACCGCGCCCTCCCGAGTTCGAATGCCGTACCTCACTTCTGCGCCATGTCGCTCGGTAGCAGAATTTAGACTGATAAAGGTGAGGATGCGATAGTTGACCATCAGTAAGAGATCCTGGCACAGGTGCTGCGAAGTTTATTTAGTAACTTTGATCATTGTTGTTCATGCTGTGGACAGAACCTCGATGTAGCTGGATGACCCAACCTCCATAGGTTTCCCCCGCTCCCTCAGCACAAACACACACACACACACACACACACACACACACACACACACACACACAACCCATTTAGGGTTTGTAAGGACTCGCCGACCCAAGACCTCCATGCTGAAGAAACTTCTGCCTCCTGGATACCGACGTCGACTGTAGTTACAGAGTAATTTAGTAAGCGAGAAACCGTCACGGAGGTGGTCAGCTCACTCCAGTGGCAGGCGCCGTCCTGTCTGAGAGGCCGTCCTACACCACAGTGTGGTCAACCGTTAACAATCGGATATGTATGTTGTTTCCTCCTGCATACAGCTTGAGAAACGACCATGAAGGTAAAATTGGAGAGACTGACTCACCGAAAACGTTCTTCCAACGAACCATTAGCGACTGGAACAGGAAGAGGGGGGGGGGAGTTGGACAGTGATAGTGGTAGACAAAGCAACCTCCGCCATACACCGTAAGGTGTCTTACGGAATATAGGTGCAGATTTAGAAGAGCAAATAATCGCGGCCGGGAAATGAGATGTTACAACTCTAAATTGAGGTGACAAAATCATTGTGTGAATGTTCTTTACTTGATTCGATAGAGTTCTCGTTTAGTGTAATTGTTCTTATGCGAAGTTTTAACTGGAGTCATTCTGCAGTGCTCTCTTCTGCACATCTTCCTTCATTTCGTAACCTCCTCCTTCCTAATCGTCTTACTGGATTGCGATATAATTGACAGTGATCGCGTATGCCTAGTAAAATTTTACAGCGAGTAAAGAAAGCTATTGTTACCGAAGAAAAATAATACGGGTTAGCAGAAGGCAGAATCTATTCTAAATACTGATAATAATCTGGAAATGGGTGGAATATAGTGCAATCGGTCACGAACCACCCAAGTTGGGGAGGGGGGGGGGTAGAGGAATACTTTAATAAAAGAATTTTGATTAGCAAAAAATGGATAATTAGATGTTCGCCAGCCCACTAGGCCAACGTACATCCAAAATATTAAGAATCGTAATAGCAAACAAAATTAACGAAATAATCACTGGCTTGGTAGCCGTGATTATTTCCACAACACAACAGTTCACGAGAAAATAAATGAATCGGGAAGCGCTCACTTTGCAGTATAAATACTAAAATATATAAATACTAATATATAAGTACAAAATTTTGAAAGTAAAGTTAAATGAAGTTGGTGGGTAAATAAATGACTGACTGTAACTGAAACTTTATTTCGTAAAAAATCACTTTCAGTAACATCATCATAACGTAATGCAAAATTTGGAAAAAGGCAAGCAGTTTACTTCTGATTATTAAAAGACAGAATTAAGTTTGAGCCAATGAGCAACTGATTTACTTAACATAACAATAAGGTACGTTCCAAGCAAGCAGAAGTCACTCGTTACGTACGCTAATTACAGAATAAATGGATACTGCGCACCCTTAACTTGTGCTGTATCTTTAGTTACTAGTTTTGCCGGTGAAATTTTGCGTTACTTTAAATGAGTTAAGTTAATACTCAAAATTGCAAATTGGTTAAGCCTCTGTTGTGCAATACAATTTAATACAAGAATGAACAGTTACTGAGGCAGGAGCCGGCCTCAGGGGCCATGCGGTTCTAGGCGCTTCAGTCTGGAACCGCGCGACCGCTACGGTCGCAGGTTCGAATCCTGCCTCGGGCATGGGTGTGTGTGATGTCCTTCGAGTAGTTCGGATTAATTAATTTTAAGTTCTAGGGGACTGATGACCTCAGATATTAAGTCCCATTGTGCTCAGAGCCATTTGATTTTTGAACTGAGGCAGAAAAATTTAGACTGAAAGTGCTCATTAGCAAAGAAACAAAACTGTCAGTAAACAGCTAATCAATTTTCGTATTTTTACGACACTCGGTGATTGCATGGAAAGGAAAGGGACCCTGCTTGGTAATAATGTCTGAAGAAAATCACAACTCAGGTGCCGTACCAGGCTGTTTTTTAAGAAAGCTAAACTTCGCGAAAGAAATGCCACTGGGTTATGCCTGTCACTGGGTTATGCCTGTACAATAAGTTATTAGTTAACAGTCATACGGTGTTGTAGCTGCTGGGACGACGAAGAATGCAGCCGACGGCAATGCTGAGATGTCGTCGTTGCTGCTGCTGGTTGAGAACCATGTGTCGTCTCCAGAGCCACGGAGAATTATGGGACAGGGAATAGTTATAACTGCAGCTTCCTCCGCCTGTTCACTCTCAGTATTCGCGAGTTAACGAATTAGGCGTGCCTATACTGGTGCGGTCATAGCTGCACATCGCATCTGCGGGAGCGCCCAACACTTCCGTATTCTCATAATTCAAGCTGCTCGGCTTCCTCTGCTCGCAGCGCGACAGGGATTCTTCATACGCGAAGATGAGCAACGGCACAGCTACTGCCATTTTCTCGTTTGTATCTATACATTAAAATAAAGTTCCCTTGGCTATTTACAATATCTACATATTAATTATAATCAGTTATATACATTCAGAAATAAATACACTATTACATCGATTACTTATTAAATATAGTTTCTGTAATAAGCTTACTGCTTCAGAATCATAAGTACAGTACAAGTTATCAACTGTCATTAAACGGCGAAAATTTGAATGGTGTAGAAGGTATTTTATCTGCATTTTCTGATGTACAATCTGTTTATATGATAGTCGTCATCTAACATCATCCGTCATTCCAATTCCTTGCCTAAATCTTCCTCCCGTAAGTCCCACTTTCCCTTTTATAATTCTTTGTTACAGACGATTCCTACACAGTGCATGTCCCAGGCAAGACCTTTTTCCCTATTTTGATCACTTCCAATAATCTTTCTTCTCCTATTTTCTTCATTACTACTTCATTCTTAGGTCTGTCAGTCCATTTCACCTTAAACATTCTTCTCCATAGCCACGTTTTTTTTTTTCTTAACTGACTTTGATTCACTGAGGTACAACACTACGCACCAGACATAACAAGTAGTAAATATTTTCCCAGTGTCGGATAGGCGCAATATCTGACAGCTCGGTCATAGTCGCATGTCGTCGTATAAGTTAGTGCAGCCGTTGTAAATGACAAGTAAACAGTGGAAAGTGAAGCCTTCGTGCACCAGCTACCGGCGCCGTTTCCTGGCGGCGGCGCGGCATGGCCACGGTTCGCCCTTCTGGGTGCGGCAGAGCGCTGCGGCAGCGCGGCCTGAGCTGGCTGCTGCGGCCGTGCCAGCTGGCGACCCACCGGCGGTTCCTCCCCCCGTCTCGCGCCGCTGCTCTCACCCCAATTGCAGGTCGCCGGAATTCTCGTTTTAGCAAGATTGCCTCATAAAACGCCGAAGAGCTGCGTATAATTTTGTCGCATTTTATCCTCACCGTAGGTTTCAGATCACGTCGGCGTAGAGTAGGAAAGTCACTTCGTTAAAAGTGTTGATAGCGAATTGGCACACCGCTTTTAAGGTACCGCGCTATAATCTCTGCAGTATTACTCACAGGAATTTTCAACAACATTTCCCTGGTGAGCAAAAGGGAAAACATCATGACTCTAGGAAAAGCTTGTTGAAAGTACTTAATATAAAAGAAAAAAAAAACAGTTTGTACGTAGTATACAAGGTAGAAGAAGTAAGAGAACAGGTGTGAAAGAATGTGGCGAAAGATAAGAAATGTCATCAAAAGACGAAATAGTATTGGGGAAATAGAAAAGCACAAATCAGAGGGAATGGAAATTGTCACTAGTCCCTTCTCCCTAGACGACGAAAAGGAAAGGGAGTGGTGACGGTGAGCAGCGAGAGGAAGTTACCTAGTTAAATGTTTATATTACCGTGTTGTATTATGTCCAAAAGAACAGACGCCAGGGGGAATACTATGGAAACTGAAGGTGGAGGCGGAAAAAGCGAAGAAAAGCGAAGAAAATATTCAGGTCAGCTGCGTAGGGCCATTATACGGGATCAGCAGCGACGAGTGAAAGTGTGTGCCGGACTGGGACTCGAACCCGGTACCTCCTGCCTACTGGAGGACCCACACGAAGACTTGGGGGTAGGTGGCGCTAGATGGCAGTCATAGTTGGCTGGGAGGCGTGCCGAGATAGTTCACGCAGTTGCAATAAGCACTGTGTCCGGATGGCGCAGTGGTTAACGTAATTGCCCAGTAAGCAGGAGGTCCCGGGTTCGAGTCCCGGTCGGACATACTGTTTCCACTCGTCGCTGCTGATTTCACTTAAGGTCCGTATGCAGCTGACACCAATAGTTCCTTCCCTTCCCTTCCCTTTCCTTTGCTTTCTTCCCCTCCAACTTCAATTTACATAATAATTAATTCTTATTTACTTGCGGGTACGTGTCTGCACCCCTGGTACACACAGAAAGAAATCCCCTCGACACATCGCATTAGCAGCCTGCATTAGCAGTTAGAACAAAATGGACCATTAATAAAGAGGAGATGGACTGCGCCCTCCATCTTGTTTTGGATCCTCTTGCGGCATGCTTGTGGTACTTTGGTTCTGGACTCTTAAAGTAATCCAAAAAATTAAGCAAGTATGTGTAAACAGTCAAAAAATAAATTACGTAACATTGTTTCCTCGAGGAGGACTACAAGCAGTCGTTCTTCCCACGCACAATTCGTGAATGGAACAGGGAAGGGGGGATCAGATAGTGGTACAATAAGTACCCTCCGCCACACACCGTAAGGTGGCTCGCGGAGTATAGATGTAGATGTAGAGGTGATAATTAAAAGAAGCTTGACATCCGCTCGTATGTAGGAGAGATTGAGAAGAAAAAATAGGAACGTGATTCCAGGCATCCCATGTTTGGATGTGAACCATTTCCTAGGCTGAAGTCGAGGAACAACTGTCTTCTAAGGTTTCAAGCAGTTACGTCACCACCGTCCTCTCGCCAAATAGAACTTCGGCGAAACAAGTCAACTGGAAATGATAGCTAAAACCTAAGGGAAACCCTGGTTCGGGACCACCATAAGACGTGGAAGACACTGAACAGACTGCGAACTGGAGTGACGCAGTGCGAACGAAACTAGAAGTAGTGTCGCCAAGTTACTGGAGATGCAACTTGCAAATGTGGAGAACTTACAGATGCTGAACACCTCTTCTCCCGCCCGAAGTTGCGTGACGCCTGCACGCTGGAGGACCTGGTTTGCAAATGCTCCAGCAATCAAGGCTGCCGAATTCTGGGCTTCAACGTCAATTTGACATGCACAATGTCTCGTGTATGTATTGTAGATATGCTTTGATTTTGTAAATAACGTTACTGTACTTTCCTGGGTACGATGATAATAATAATAACCATGTCGTTGTTAGCAGTAGGTGCTCATTTTCGTTGCCTTGCCCTGTTGGTCTCTTTGCCTTCTCTTGTTGCTCCGTTTCTGTTATCTTATGCCCACAGAATTCAGATCTCGAAATTGCACCTATATTGTTGATTGCCACAAAATATCTGGCAACACGTTTTGCCGGGTTCTCAGAGCGTGGCCGAAATTAAACCGCGCGTTCCATTCATGCTCGTTGTGAATAACGCGATTATCTGCCGTGTCGACGAAACAACAGGGCCACCACAATAAATGGCTGGCCGATGTGCGGACTGTTGTGCGCCAGCCGCAGGGACAAAGCAGCCGCCATCCGTGGTTCGGGCTGGTCTCCCCTCACCTGCTTGCGGTCGCTTTCCAGCCGCACCTACCTCGTAAGCCCCACGAGCAAAATTAACAGTCTATCAATTCGCGACTAATGTTATTTGCTCAGATACTCCGTGAATCTCCGTAACAACTTTCCTGCACGAGAGCCGCAAAGTACGTCTCCGTTCTTCAACGAAGTTGGAAATTTTCTGATACGAAAATGCTGCTTCAGGAACAGATTTATGAGTTTAGCCACATATCACAAATCAGGTGACGAGAGGAAATTAAAGTATGCCATCAACAATAGCTGCAAATTGATCTAAGGCTAAAATTAACCACAACGGAGAAACTTTCTGTTCCTATGAGGCATCGTTCGTCAAGCAGTTACAGATAACTCGATCTGTCCTCTTACCTGCGTTATCGATTTCATAAGTAGCCACTGAAATCCTGACGCAGATTTATTACTACCAACAGTTGCCTGTGAAGAGGAAGTCACTTCCGTTCAAGAGAAATAGGGAATGTGTCAGACATAATTGTATCCTGCCCTCAGTCAACTAACACCTTGAGATGGGGGTAAATGGAATACATAGAAGTCTATAAACAGTTTTCTGTGCGATGCTGGGAGATTTAATATCTAACGTTCACATCTGGATTTTGGTATGTGGCACTGCGTGTAGAATTATCTCTCATCTGTAATGTTCAGTTCTTATGAGGTAGTTGATTCTAGACAAAACTGTTGTAGCGTCTGTGATTATTACAGCTTAGCCACCTGTCGTGCTGGACAGGACCAACCAAATGTGTTGCTAAGGCGAGACGGCCCCGGTTCGAATCAGCCCGGCGAATAACGACGAGGTCCTGTGTAGCGGCCATCCTGGACGTTGTTTTTTGGTAGTTTCCCACATCGCACTAGATGAATACTGGGCTCGTACCCACGTCCCACCTCGGATACACGCTACGCAAACTTTCTCAAAGTTGCACTCAGAATGTACTCTACAAGCAGACAGATTGGGGTACATTGATTTAGTTCTAGGCAATGAGTTGGAGAATGATGATCTTATAGGTTAAGTCTCCTTAAACGCTTAATAAGCAACGATTTATATTCCTTGCATTGCTCCTAGACTGCTCTGACACTCCCGCCACCTTAAGTTGTTCAAGACTTACTTCGTTGCGCAACTGTCAGGGACATCTTTGTTAATCATGTTTCCGGAAAACCTTGTAAACAGTAGCGAAAATTTGAGTGTAGGCAAGACCTGATATCCGGCACTCATTAAATAGAGGTACACAGAGAAAGCAGCGTGCAAGAAGGTACGGGAGCAGCGCTAATAGTTAAACTTGTGAATAAATAGTGCCATATTGTTAAAATACCCACAGTGTGGTTGGAGCTCCTCTAAGACCATAGTCCCAAGCACGTGACGAAGACGACTTTGCCATTCTGATACATATTGTTCTATACAAACGTCAACTTACTTGGCTTAGGAACATATGACTTCTGTCGTACTGAAAAAAGTTTCAAAAATTAAACCGGAGAGTAATTACGAAAGCAAAAGAGTCGAATTCCGAAGAAAATTTCATTTCATGAACATTTTATTGCGGTGGAGATACTACGATGGGATCGAAACGAACACAACTACCACGGTCTCTATAGTGTTCCACATTTCGGTCTAAACTCGCGACTAGTTTCACGAAGAGTAAAAAGAAATATTGAAAGATGGCAAAAGTTACATTCAGTAAGTAATTAGACCTGGAGTTATATGTTTTAGAAACGATGAAATTTCTGCGAACGCCAGCTTGCTTTCTCTCTGCAACTGAGCTATTTTACTATTATCAGCGTCTGTCAACATGTCCATTACTAGCGAGGTGTTGTCTTGAATGATTTTGACGTCAGACGTTTCACTTTCTCAGTTACCGCTGGCATTTGTTTCTTCGAAGTAAGAAAGATAAAATTAATCTTCTGAGCTTCAGCAACATACCATAATAGTACTGTGTTTCAGATCTTTGAACTTTAGAAATGGATTTCGTGCTTGGATTTCAGAGTGGATGCTTATCCATATGCTATTGTTAAAGACGTTATTGTTAAAGAGAGTTTCGCCGCTTGTGCATATGAGGTCTTCTAGCCAACAACCACTTGCGTTGAATGTGCTCCATCAAAAAATCCCGTAATGTCAGAGAGACAGAGCGATGCAGTGGCCGAGAAACTTTACAGGGAACACCTACACACTTAGAAGTGAGACACTAGATAATAATGCATAAAGGATAAATGAAATTGATGTCTCGCCATCTAAGATGGATGATGTATGGAAGTGAAAGTCATGAAGGAAGGGAGAAAGTTTTAGAAACGGAACAATAAAATTGAACATTGCTCTTCAGTAGAACAACAAAAATGAATTGCACTTTTGGATGCACCGCAGCTGGCTGTTATTAAAAACAGAATAAGTTGAAATGTGTTTAAGCATCGATTGAAATGCATTTTGGCTGCACTACAAAACAGGACCAGTTGTAGGAAATTTAACTTAGATTTACTATGTTATGGGAAAAACACTTTAGATCGCTAAATTAAATTTATTCATCTATTACGGCGTTTCGGCATCTGCCATCATCTGTCACCTGCAGTTACAATAAAAGGAACGGATTTTATTTAACGGTTCGTGTTGATCGCGGACCGGAAATTCGTTTTCTTCTATTAAATTCAGATATGCTAAGTATACCTTAGCTAACATGAAAAGCAGCAGCATCTTAAGAGTACTTTAACGTTTGTCGCAAGTGTCATGTACCAGAAAGATCTTGACCTTGAAACGTAAGGTACTAGATGAATGTGTACCAAATAATTTGGGATTATAATTTTTTCAAACGTCTGAGGACACCGTTTAAGTAATTTGGCAACGAAAGACGCCAAGTTTACGGAAATGACACTTGGTTTGGATTCTAAGTGCATTAGCAAAACCGTGTTAATAAATGGAATGATTACCACCCGGTTGAAGCGAATGCGTAATATTGTTTTGCAATATGGGATTTTTCTGATAATGTGTGGTCTAATTCTTCAGTTTCTCCCGGTGTACTTCATGATGAAAAATTGCACGGATGAACAGCCGGGTGTTAGTGTCCAACGGCCACAATATTTCGGCAAGCGACCACACTGCCATCATCCGGTGCGCTGACAAACTGACCGCCGAGGCGCCGGCACTTCACTTTTATCTCTTCCCCCCTCTCCCCTCCCCCTCCTCCATGTGTTCTGAACGCGGTCAGCGCCCAGGCGCGGAGCGTCCAGCATCCGTTTCCATCGCGGTCCGCGCCCAGTGGCGCGTGCTGGCGGCGTCTTTTTAGTATCTCTGCCTCTTCTCGAAGTCAGTTCGTAGTGGGATGTATTCTTTCTCCTTCTACTTATTTTGAAAACACTGTTAAAGAAATTGAAAGGCTCCGTATCACTCATTGCTAATACACATAATTCATTCCAAGGTTTCCATAGAAGCTTCTATTACAATTTCTCGCAACATAGGTACATTTTCTGAGTTGTGAAAAATATAATCTGGTGATAAACGATAACGTGAAAGAACATAACGGATTTTTTCATTTCTAAAATGTAAAATAATAGTCTCTTTCAACAGATCCGGAATATTCAAGTCAATTGAATGGAGAGCGTTGTCCAGGTGTCCTATTATTACAAATCTGCTCAATTTGTACAAAGCAGAAACCATTTCGTAGTGTACTTACGAAATATTCACTAAGTGCAGCTTCGGCGAGGTCAGAGGTAGACGCAGTGTTCAGTAAGTTGTCAGAAGACAAGGTTACTAAGACCATAACATACCACTTTATAAAGTGCATGGCGCAAATGGCCGTGACCGATTACGCGCAATTTTTTTCTGTCGCCAACCTTTTGCTGTCGTGGGTGCTTGCCCAGATAGCCGGCTTGAAAAGCCAACTATCTCAGCACCACAGCCACAGGCGCCATGGCGACCTTGGACCAGGGGACCCAGGGGGGGGGGGGGGGATCGAGTGTATGGTCAACATGAATCATGACGCACGTGCGGCCGCACATGTGCGTCGATTTAGATCTTAGGGGAATTGAATCACTTTTATGTTCTGGTTCACAGGATAGTATATTTTATGTTACCTTTAACAATGTATGGGAATATTATTTCACTTTGGGCGATTGTTGAACCTGGTTAAACAAAATTCTGTTATTCCAATGTGAAGATGACAATGATAAAGCTACAGAATTTTTGTTAAGTTTAGTTTCATGGTTCAATAAGAATGGATTGTATTATTGGAATAATGATAATTATGTACAGTCAAAAAAGTTAAACACTTTGTGTATTGTGGGTCCTCCAAATAGTGGTAAAATTGGTTCTTTGATTGCTTTGTATCTTTAGCTCTTAATGTTGGTCATATAGGTAGATGTAATAACAAAACAAATCAATTCGCAATGCAAGATGCTGTTAATAGAAGATTAATTGTTGGCAATGAAATTAGTATTGAAGAAGGACCCTTAGAAGATTTTAAAAAAGTGTGCAAGGGAATTTCATGTAACATTAGAGTGAAGTATAAAGGCGATGCAATTTTAAGGAGGACACCACTTTTATTAATTTCCAACATTCAACCTGTAGTTTGCAGCCACCATGATTTTAAGGATATTCGTGTGAAAACTGTAAGGTGGCTGTGACCGATTACGCGCGATTTCCTTCTGTCGCCAACCTGTCCAGATAGCCGGCTTGAAAAGCCAACTATCTTAGCGCCACAGGCGCCATGGCGACCTTTGGACCAGGGGACCCGGGGGGGGGATCGAGTGTACATTTTCTGAGTTGTGAAAAATATAATCTGGTGATAAACGATAACGTGAAAGAACATAACGGATTTTTTCATTTCTAAAATGTAAAATAATAGTCTCTTTCAACAGATCCGGAATATTCAAGTCAATTGAATGGAGAGCGTTGTCCAGGTGTCCTATTATTACAAATCTGCTCAATTTGTACAAAGTAGAAACCATTTCGTAGTGTACTACATTCAACATGAATCATGACGCACGTGCGGCCGCACATGTGCGTCGATGCACTCACATGTGCGTCCTTCTACTCAGATTCAAAGCGGGTTCCCATGTCTTACTAAGGAAGTAAGCGCTATCTCGATTGATCAGCGTTTCCCATACTCGAATCTCGATAGATTCTTTAATGAAACAGTCCCAGTATTTGGACGTCTGTGTCAGAACCTTGGTCTGGTCGTAATTCATTCTGTGTAATTCCGAGAGGCAATATTCAGCAACCGCCGACTTGTTAGGCTGTTGCAGTCTGGTGTGCCGTTGATGTTCTTGGCAACGATCTTCGATAGATCGTTTAACGTATCTAAGTAATGCCACATTCACAGGGGATCTGGTAGACTCTGAATTTCCGTAGTTCTAAATCGTTCTTGACACCACAAGCAGTGCTTGTGTCTTAATTGGTGGGAGGAAGACAGTTTTCACTTGATGTTTTTAAAGAATTCGATCTATCTTTCCCGATAAAGCGCCACAGTACACCCACATCCTGCTGAGGATCCTCTTTTGTTTCCTCCGGTTGTACAGTCGGTGTAGGACGTAGAGATCTCCGAATTTGCTCCTCTGTGTAGTCGTCTTTCCGGGAAACCGATCTCAGATGTTCCAGTTCTTGGTTAAGGCTCTCATTGTCAGACAGGGTACGGACCCTGTGGATCAGTGTTTTGAGGACGTCGTTCCTCTACGCTGGATAGTGGCAGCTGTTTGCATGTAAGTAAAGGTCGGTGTGCGTCTTCTTACAGTACTCATTGCACCGCGATGAGCACGCAGCTACCGAGGTACCCGAGTCCAAAGTGCTTCAGTATTATATATTAAGGCGGAAAACACTTCCAGCATCATGTTCCCACTCTTGGTTTCAAAAGAATATCTCAAATTTTAGAAGCTCAATAAACACTTGCATGTTTTTGGGTGAGTTGTTACTTCTTATCCCTCCACTTAGCATCGCATTCGGAATGTACTGCCAGCGATTAAAAAAGGTGCTGTCTTTAGCCATCAAGCAGTCGGAGTGTATCGCTAAGCGATCCAAGAATCACTCCCCTCACAACAGTTCAGGCCCTCCTCCACTCTCACCGATCGGACCTTCTCACTAGCTCACCGCCCTACCATTCTCAGGAATCAGACTGCAAGGTAGATCACTGGTCCCCACCGCTCTCGCGGACGAGATATCCCACAGACCAGACCACACGGCAACTTGATGCGTCATTCTGTTCTACAGCTTTCAGCTCGCTTTCTTGACTAAGCACCTCTCCATCCGAGTTCAGCTCTTTATTCTTTGTATCCTTGTTTGATTTGTTCTAGTCGTCGTCCTCTTGTGTTGTTGCTCATCTGTTATATTGTTGTGTGTGTGCTAGTATGTCTTTTTCTGTTTCGGTTGCATTTATAGTTGCTGTTGTTGGTAGCCCTTACCCAGGTTTTAATCACTTTGGGTGGATAGGAGACTAAATATAACGGTATGTATAACATATAATTATTTTAACATACATGAAAGTCCCTGTATAAACGTTGTCTCAGGTGGAATGGTCGATATTCGGAGATACGACAGAAACAATCATTTGAAGCAAAAAAATTAAATATGGACATATGCCCCATTCCAAATAGTTCCTGAATTCTTGAGAACATGAAATCTGCAGGCTATAGCAAAACTTGTCGCGGTACAAAATTAAAATACGTTCAATTTCCTTTTAAAAGGCCCTATTCATTTTTTCTCAGGGACTTATAGATTGGGTGAAGAGAGCGAGAGAATACACGAAATCTTGCGCAACATGCATGTGTTGCGGTGTAGGTTAGCCAGTTTGCTGTAGTTTCCCGACTTGATAGACCACGTGTCCTACATCAAATTATTTGTCTCGACTTCCTCTACACTAGTATGGTACGTTGTGAACGATGAGAATATACTGAACAATAAAGAAAATAACTAACAATGTACATTAAATATGTGCTATCTCGGAAACCTTCAGAATAGTACATACACTCCTGGAAATTGAAATAAGAACACCGTGAATTCATTGTCCCAGGAAGGGGAAACTTTATTGACACATTCCTGGGGTCAGATACATCACATGATCACACTGACAGAACCACAGGCACATAGACACAGGCAACAGAGCATGCACAATGTCGGCACTAGTACAGTGTATATCCACCTTTCGCAGCAATGCAGGCTGCTATTCTCCCATGGAGACGATCGTAGAGATGCTGGATGTAGTCCTGTGGAACGGCTTGCCATGCCATTTCCACCTGGCGCCTCAGTTGGACCAGCGTTCGTGCTGGACGTGCAGACCGCGTGAGACGACGCTTCATCCAGTCCCAAACATGCTCAATGGGGGACAGATCCGGAGATCTTGCTGGCCAGGGTAGTTGACTTACACCTTCTAGAGCACGTTGGGTGGCACGGGATACATGCGGACGTGCATTGTCCTGTTGGAACAGCAAGTTCCCTTGCCGGTCTAGGAATGGTAGAACGATGGGTTCGATGACGGTTTGGATGTACCGTGCACTATTCAGTGTCCCCTCGACGATCACCAGTGGTGTACGGCCAGTGTAGGAGATCGCTCCCCACACCATGATGCCGGGTGTTGGCCCTGTGTGCCTCGGTCGTATGCAGTCCTGATTGTGGCGCTCACCTGCACGGCGCCAAACACGCATACGACCATCATTGGCACCAAGGCAGAAGCGACTCTCATCGCTGAAGACGACACGTCTCCATTCGTCCCTCCATTCACGCCTGGCGCGACACCACTGGAGGCGGGCTGCACGATGTTGGGGCGTGAGCGGAAGACGGCCTAACGGTGTGCGGGACCGTAGCCCAGCTTCATGGAGACGGTTGCGAATGGTCCTCGCCGATACCCCAGGAGCAACAGTGTCCCTAATTTGCTGGGAAGTGGCGGTGCGGTCCCCTACGGCACTGCGTAGGATCCTACGGTCTTGGCGTGCATCCGTGCGTCGCTGCGGTCCGGTCCCAGGTCGACGGGCACGTGCACCTTCCGCCGACCACTGGCGACAACATCGATGTACTGTGGAGACCTCACGCCCCACGTGTTGAGCAATTCGGCGGTACGTCCACCCGGCCTCCCGCATGCCCACTATACGCCCTCGCTCAAAGTCCGTCAACTGCACATACGGTTCACGTCCACGCTGTCGCGGCATGCTACCAGTGTTAAAGACTGCGATGGAGCTCCGTATGCCACGGCAAACTGGCTGACACTGCGGGGGCGGTGCACAAATGCTGCGCAGCTAGCGCCATTCGACGGCCAACACCGCGGTTCCTGGTGTGTCCGCTGTGCCGTGCGTGTGATCATTGCTTGTACAGCCCTCTCGCAGTGTCCGGAGCAAGTATGGTGGGTCTGACACACCGGTGTCAATGTGTTGTTTTTTCCATTTCCAGGAGTGTATGTCCACATGATGTTTGTTGCTTCAAATCATCATTCCTGTCTTTTCCCTGAATATAGACCATTCATCCTGGGACAAGCTGTATATTCTGTTTAATATTGTGTTTATTCTTTTAACCTGAGGACATTAATGCCTTCAGGAGTCTCTTACATCATACTAGTTTTGTATGTAATTACAAAATTCATTAAAATCACGCTTTATAAAAAATAATGATATTTTTAATATGGTATCTCTTGTTCTTCTCTCTGCATGTATTAGTCATTTGCCTGTTAAGCCCTCTTGGTTTAAACTGTTGATTTTCCTCTGTATTGCTAAATATCTTCTGCCCACTGGGTAATAATTCTCACTAATTTTAGTAGTCTGCCGTCTTCCATTCTTGTAACATACTCCTTCCAGTTGTTTCTCTCCAGTAAATGTTGAGCTGAAGGATTTTCGACAGTATTATCAGCTCAAGAAAGAATTTTTGCTGAAGACAAAATTTGTATCAGAAAATTACAAGGGACATAACACAAAATTATTACTCCCCTCTACAAGTTCTTTCAAAATAGGACCAACTCAGATAAAAAAAACAGGTTTAGTGACCTGAATTAAAATGCCAGTGTACCTTTCTTTTACTTATTTTTGTGAGTGAATGGTGAATGCTTAGTCATGCAAAAGAGCTAGTTCATTCCAGTGAGTGACCAGTTCTGATTCAACTTCTGAAAGGAACAATTTTGCCCATCTCTAGTCTAGATGGTATTCTTATAAACTCATCTCATTAATTTTCGCTTAACTTCATACACTATGTATTCAAAAGTATCCGGACACCTGGCTGAAAATGACTTAAAAGTTCGTGGCGCCCTCCATCGGTAATGCTGGAATTCAGTATGGTGTTGGCCCACCCGTAGCCTTGATGACAGCTTCCACTCTCGGAGGCATACATTCAATCAGGTGCTGGAAGTTTCTTGGGGAATGGCAGCCCATTCTTCTCGGAGTGCTGCACTGAGGAGTGGTATCGATGACGGTCGGTGAGGCCTGGCACGAAGTCGTCGTTCCAAAACATCCCACAGGTGTTCTATAGGATTCAGGTCAGTGCTCTGTGGGGGCCAGTCCATTACAGAGATGTTATTGTCGTGTAACCACTCCGCCACAGGCCGTGTATTATGAACAGGTGCTCGATCGTGTTGAAAGATGCAATCGCCATCCTCGAATTGCTCTTCAACAGTGTGAAGCAAGGAGGTGCTTAAAACATCAATGTAGGCCTGTGCTGTGATAGTGCCACGCAAAACAATGAAAAACACGACCACACCATAACATCACTGCCTCCGAATTTTACTGTTTGCACTACACACCCTGGCAGATGACGTTCACCAGGAATTCGCCATTCCCACACCCTGACGTCGGATCGCCACATTGTATACCGTCATTAGTCCTCCACACAACGTTTTTCCACTGTTCAATCGTCCAATGTTTTCGCTCCTTAACGCCAAGCGAGGCGTCGTTTGGCATTTAGCGGCTGGATGTGTGACTGATGAGCAGCCGCTCGACCATGAAATCCAAGTTTAATCACCTCCCGCCCAACTGTCATAGTACTTGCAGCGGATCCTGATGCATTTTGGAATTCCTGTGTGTTGGTCTCGATAGATGTCTGCCTATTACACATTACGACCCTCTTCAATTGTCGGCGATCTTTGTCAGTCAATAGACGAGGTCGGCCTGTACGCTTTTGTGCTGTACGTGTCCCTTCACGTTTACACTTCACTAACACATCGGAAACAGTGGACTTAGGGATGTTTTGGAATGTGGGAATCTCGCGTACAGTCATATGACACAAGTGACACCCTATCACCTGACCACGTTCGAGGTTCGTGAGTTCCGCGGAACGCCCGATTGTGTTCTCTCACGACGTCTAATGACTACTGAGGTCGCTGATATGGAGTACCTGGTAGTAGGTGGCAGCACAATGCACCTAATATGAAAAAGTCCGTATACTTTTGATCACATAGTGTATGTGCAATAGGAGTGACATGGTTTACTTTACAGAAAGAATGACCAAACTATCTCTTCTTAAGTGGCAGCCATTCAGTGGGAGCGATTCTTCTTTCTAATGGAAAAAATGCGGAACCTTTGGTATATATTTAGAGTGGTCGTCATGACCTACGGAAGGGAAAATCTCTTAATGAAATGTAAGAAGTCTGTTCTGTTACAGATGAGACTTAAGAAATAATTTTGACGCCAAATCAAGGATACGTCTTATGTGACTCGGTAATTTCTAGGGAAGCCATTATGTCGGAACCAACGTTCAACCACTTTCCAAAGAGAAGTTCCGCAACTGTAGCTCAGAACATTCTTCGCGGTAACGGTGTGGCGAATATTATTGTTTTATGCCAAGTTGGAGTAAGTTGCCACAGTCTCTTCTTAAGAGGCCTATAGTTGTTTATAATTTGACCCATTTTAAAGAAGAGTGGTGAGACCTAGTGGTCAAGGAAGGCAGGATTCGGTTACGATTGTGGACGGGGCCGTGATGAGTTACTATTGGTTGGCTTTTCTTTTAATCACATACAATTTATTTAAAATAATCGCAATAATTTAAGAATTGTTTCACGGCTGTCGGTCTTAATGACAATAAATTAAGAATTTATTAAACTTGCTGCGACTTACAAACTACAGTTTTAAAAATAATGAAATCACCAATGTCTTACAGGTTAACTGCTAAATATAATTGCCACATTAGAATTTTTAGACAAGTAGCGACAGTCACGGCTGAAGGCCTTTAACGCCAAGAATGGCAACTATTAAAAAAATTTAACAAACATACTGTCAACAGCAAGGCAATAGCAAAAGTTAATTTAGAAGACAAGCAACTGTTCACCAAACAGGTGAGACAAATGACGGTAACTTGGTAATACAATAATAAAATAATAACACAATAATAAAACGCAAGGGCTAGTCACAGACGGTGCTCCAGGAATCGACCTCTGAGTGGATCAGGCCAAAAACAATTTCACGAGCGATGAGAAAGGCAGCCAAGAGTTGCATTCTCTTCACAAGATGGTAACTCAGACTAGTGGCAGTCTCACGAATGACTAATGATAATCTTGCTGAAGCTACCTAACGTCCGTTAACCAGTGCAATGGAACACCATGCCAAAGCAGGAACCAGCGGTCAGCACTATGTCCTCAGAATGCTGTGTTTAGATCGTCCGAAAGGAGAAAGGAACCACTACTACCAGAGTAGAAGAAATATCAACCGACCTACAGACCAAGGAAACTAGAAAGAAACCACTACTACCAGAGTAGAAGAAACATCAACCGACTTACAGATCAAGGAAACTGTCAACACTACACGTCTTACCGGACAGCAGCGGCAAAGCGAGGAAACGACACTGTCGTTACATACGCCAACGTCTAGGGAAGGTCACTGGGGCGTTAGCGGCCACCAGGCAGGAAAAATGCCTCCAGTTGAACTTAACAAATACTAACATATAGAATGCAGCAATTAGTAACAAGGAGTCGAGGAAAGCTAATTAGATCTGCCTTCCCCAAGCACTCCACTCGCTGCTCTTTGTCTCAGCGACACTGCGAACAGCAACCCAAGTCACTGGAGAATCGCGGGATCTGGCAGTGGTGGAGGTTTCACTGCTAGGGTTAAAATCCATTCAACTTAAACCCTGTTGGTTCCAGTTGTACCCTCGAGACCACAGCCCTTCCATCTGGCATGCGTGCCGCCAGCGGCCCCGGCGTGGTTACGCACTGCCCTCTTGGCTCCTCCGGAGCCCCGACCGAACTGCTCATTCGCACGACCCGGAAGAACAACGACGTCACCCCAAAGATAGGGCCAGAATTACTATATATCGACTACGCCGCTGCTGCCACTACCGGACAGGCAATGCTTGTGTAACCATGTGGCGCCAGTCAACACAAGAAGAATACAAACAACCGCAACCATGTCAACTAAATGATACATTGTGGCCTCCAACAGAGGACGGAAACGTACAACAACACAAACGCGAGCCGCAGCACGGCGCAAGTGGAGTCTAAACATAGAGGGTGCGGCGAGGTGGGGTCGTTCTGTCTTCCTTTTGTCTCCTTACTCTCTCTGTCACTTTCATCGAACAGTTCACCTGCCTCTATACTTCTTCCTTCTGACGTCCCTTCACTCTGCAGTAGTAGATACACGCTAGGCAGTGTAAAGCAGCGTTGATGTAATCAATGCCTAATACCTACTACACAGAGGCCGCGTAACTCAAGTTTCAAATCAGTTCCTGTAAGTTCATTTTCACAAATTTCGGGCGGTAGGAGAACGCAGATTAATTGCAGTAAGCATTTGAAAATTCTATTAACGTCTTTTTATTCATAAAAAAAGCACATGAAAATGGCTATCAAGTCCGTATATAATAATGCAAATGCTCTATCATTCCAAGTTCACTGTTTATCCAACACGTTGCACACGTAAAAGCAGCCAGAATTCCTGCAAATCCGACCCGATTAATTTTGCGATCTAACAGTCACTGACCCACCACTACTAGCGAGGTGAACGTTCGGTCGTTTCAGTGGTGCTCGCCCAAGTATTCCATAAAGAACACGGAATATGCCATGCGGAATTGTCTCTACGACCAAAAGATCACACGCTTATAAAACTTCAACTAATTAATTCAGCAATATCAAACTTCATCAACATGTTCGCAACTTAAGCCGTCCTAAACACAATGAACTCCCTAGTTCTTCATTTTACATACTATTTTCATGGAGACATCTAGCATGGTGTTACTCAGAAGCAGGTTAGCGAGCGACTCTCTCGATGCTCCTCTCCTCTCCTCTCCTCTCCTCTCTGCCTATCTATCTGCACGCCGGAACCGCTTAATTCTGATTGGCTATTGATCTGAATGACCAATCAGAATGATCCTTACAGATCATTCTCACGGCAAAGCGTGCCTTAACCAACCACTAATCAGATACGTCATTACAATTTCAATTTCTAATTTATTGTTTAATAAAATAGAACGAAATGCAAAATAATCTTTAAATTAGTATAGAAACTTTTACCGCTTGAGACTTTTATTCTGTCTGCTCTCTTACAAAAGCAAGCACACATTGACATACGTCATCTCAGCATCGTGGTTGCAACACAATCTTCCCACTGTTCAATTTTATAAAGTTTTACATAAAATGACATTAAGTTTTAACGTATGTCCCGCATACACTCTCTCATTTATTACCATGTATTCACACCAAAAAATAATAAGCAAATAATAATTTTGAATGATTTTTATACTACATGACGTAGAGTAATTAAAGTTTTAACAAGAAAATTCCAGTTAAGTGATTTTATATACTGTGAGGTTTGTTATGACTTCAGATGATAATAAAAGACATTTGGTTATTGTTACTAACTGAGTTTTGAAACGGAAGTGTCGGTTTTAGGACATTTAAGTAATTTTATCAATCTCCGTAACTATAAAAGATAAAAATCTGAAATTTTTAAAGGATCTCTTCCTTAATAGCAAAAGATTGCGTGCCACGTTTGAACAAAATCGGATGATAATCACTTTGTTTTGTTTAGATTCGTAGGGGGTATGAATTTGCGTACCGACTGATTGTTGGTTGAGACCGTTCTCACGGCTGGTAACGTCAGCTGCGCTGTGAGTCAGAGCGAAGAAAAAACGTAGCCATCCTGAAGCCACCGTCCTACACGGCTGCTTGCCTTACTGCATTGAATGTTATCTCATAATAACTTGCTACGTTACAAGGGTTTTAGATATTTATTTGATATTATTTAGATGAGGACCACAATTTGAAGATTGGGTATACAGAATTATACACATAGGTGGAAACACTGACGATCTCTTGGTTGCTCAGTAGCTTCTCCTGGTTGCGACATCAGCATCTGCCTACCGGGTATGTTTACAGCATACCATCCTTAGCAATACGTTATCCTGTTAGCACAGAAGTAAATGAGGCAAGACCAAGGAGCGATTTACCTTATCTGCTCCGGTTCTCCTTAGAGCTCAGCAGAAAGAAATGATGCGGAATGTACATGACACTATCCTCTTCCTAAAACAGCATGGAAAGGAGGTGATATTGTGTGGGTACCGCGGCACACCGGAATAAATACAAATGAACAAGTTGACGTAGCAGCCAAGGAAGCCGGTAGGGTGACAAAATAAAAACAGTGTGGCATACCGATGAAGGCATTAAACTCACTGTTGAGCCAGAAGGTCATGTGTCATAGGGAGAAAAGAAGCTGTAGGCAATGAAGAAGTAGCTGCGGACCGTGAAACGAGCTATTGGTCGCAAAGTTGGGATGAAGTCTTACTCACCCGACTTCATATACGATATAGCGCCTTTACACACGGCCTTTTGCTCCGGCTCGAGGACCTGCCCGTTAGTAGTGCTGTGGCGCACATATTTCTGTACATCGTATTTTAATGGAGTGGGTTTCATTTCTGGCGAGAGCGCAGCTGGAAATATAATATTGGTCGTGCCCACTATTTTCGGCAACGACGAGATGAATGAACCTTGTTGGACAATAACTTTAAATATTCAGGGTGGAACTTCTAGTGGATCGTAAATGTCTAACTCATCGTTTTCTAGTCTAGAGATAACCCAGCCATGTTTTGCTGCTGTGTTAGTTTGGACTTTTCTGGCACAATCACCGTTTCCAAAACTGATATTCATTTTCATTATTCACACATGTATTAACTAGCATAATAGAATGTCACGCAGGAGGCTCATATTAATAATATGAAAAAAAACGGCTAAATAGTAATCTGCGACAGAATTGTACAGTGTAACAACACTGTACAATGTAAGCAACATAATACTGCGTCAGCAGTGGCGCCTGTGCTATTCCTGTCAGTAACCAGTCAACACGCAGATGCGAAATATTTTTTTCTTAACGAAAACGAAAATTTTAGACCAGACAGTAAATGGAATTCAGTGTGTGTACATGGGTAACTAAGTAAAAGCTTAGCAACTTGGAAGATGAGATTGCTTTATGTGATTCTATGACTCATACTTTGACGTGACGAACCCGCCCGGATAACCGTGCATTTAGCACACCACTTCCGGGATAGTTGGAGGCGCGCTGACCCCACATCAAATCCACCCGTCAAATCAACGCCGAGAGCCGGTGTGCCTGGATGTAGTCTTTAGGCCATTACCCCCATCGGACTAGGTGAATACCGGGGTGGTACCCTACAACAGGGTATCCAGCCTCAGTTACTCGATTCGCAAACATTTCGACAACGTTCTCACACGTTCACTTGCTATAACACTAGACGCAGACAGCTGGGATACACAAATACCGTCGACAGTAAGGGCATATGGTCACCTTTACATTGCTAAATCTAGATTAAAATGCCGAATATGTGACACTTGATAAAGCGTCTGTATCACTGAAGGTGAGTGAACGCAGCTGATCTGAGAAATTTCAGGTCCTGATTTGTTCCACGAGATCACGCAGTCATATAGTGGCCTTAAAACTTCGGAATGGTCCGGGGACCGGTGGAACGTGGAATACATATGCTCCAGAAAGATTCTGGAAGACAGATAGCAGATATCAGAAGAGCTGATCGTCAGATAAGTGGCAATCACACAGAAAAACTGGACATCATTCACAAACGTTTGTCTTTACAGGTGAGCAGATGTGTATCCACCACTAAGATATCTAGGCGTCTCGCTAAACAAGATGTATATTATCACCATTCTTACCTATCCAATAGTCTCGTAAACATAACTTCATTCTTGTTGGTCTCTAACGCTAGTATAGCTGTCATGGTATTACACCGAGTACAGTCGGACGACGGATTATTATCTTAACCAGCCATAGTTATGTACTGAGTCGGCCAGTGAAGACTCGGACAACAAATTCCTTTAAGAATCTCACCACCATGACTAATTCAGAGCGCAGGGAATCGACTTGCGAATCCCAGTATTTCTAATACAGTAAATATTAACGATGCAGTGATTAACCACGGAAATTCTGCACCTGCGTGCCGTTTCAACGTTAGAAGATCCCGAGAGTCCTGTCTCTGCAGCAGTGTATGTCCACCTTCATACAACACGTTGTCCTGATAGGAAGATGCTGGAGCAGCTAGTGGGGTTTTCATAATGTGATAATTTGCCAGCCTAACACCGTTTTGGACAATACGGGAAGCAGACTGAGGCCAAAATTTTAAAGCCAGCGGCCATGACTTCCATTCGTGTTCTGAAAGTGGTTGTCGAAATCAACAAAATGGTGGACTCTTGTTCCTTTCTGTCTTGTGCATGTGCCCCAGCTTACAGTCATGAACGTATGTGGTTGTCTGTTTATATAGTTTGCCAAATTCTGAGAAACATATCTTTTCTCGTTATTCTCGGTTTCTCGGTGATCATTCCTGTGACCAAGATTATTTCTAGTTTTTTTTCTTTCTATTTCAGTGAGTTCTTTCAGAGAGCCGCAGACACTCTGTGGTATAACAGCTTTCCTTTCTGGCAGCACGCAATTGCTGCAGATGTCAAGGCGGGACACGCAAACTCGTCATAACATTGTGTCGTAGCAGGTGCGAAAATATCTGTTGCTATCGCGGCGATACTACTCGCGATAAAGAGCTCGGTTGCCTTCCTCCTTATGCATGAGATTCAGAGAACGCGTCGATCACCGCAGACGTGTATCCTTATCTGCATAACAGAGAACGCTGCCGCAGTTACAGGCAGCGGTCTTCGCGGTGGCAGCTCCCTTTTCGTCGCAGTCGCTGTAGTTATTTTGGCCGTCTCTGCATCGCGCAGGTACCGCAAGTCACGCGAAAGCACACTGCTATCTCAACAGCAGCGTTCATCGGTGACAGCAGTACCCCAATCTGGGACATAAGAACTTGTGCCGTTTTTTCTACTATAACCCTAAATATATGGATTTAATTATTTAAGGAACGACGGGTAACATTTCATAGAACTGAAAAGTACGGAGTAATTAATTTATTTTGCATTTGAAAGCCTTGAGGCTTAGCAGTTCGGACAACGGTGTCTCACTGTACATAGGTGTCAACGCGCTAAGCCTTACATACGGCTATTGTATTTTCTATTCTGTTAGACACGTTGCAGCGTTACTCATTTATGTCGAGGTAGTAGAAATCGAAACACTAAGAAGGAGCAGTGCGACATAAACGAAAGTTACTTTAAATACACACTTTAACAGCCGTGAGCGGTATTTAGCTTTGAGATTGAACATGGTTCAAAATGGTTCAAATGGCTCTGAGCACTATGGGACTTAACTTCTGCGGTCATCAGTCCCCTAGAACTTAGAACTACTTAAACCTAACCAACCTAGGGACATCACACACACCCATACCCGAGGCAGGATTCGAACCTGCGACCGTAGCGGTCGCGCGTTTCCAAACTGTAGCGCCTAGAACCGCTCGGCCACCCGGGCCGGCTTGAACATGGTAGGTTGATATTAGTCAAGAATGCCTTTATGGCAACAAATATGCCATTATCGTCACATCAGTGAGTTTGAACGAGGTTGTGTAATAGGACTACGTGAAACTGGATGTCCCTTTGGCGATGCTGCCGAAAGACTAGGCAGAAATATAGCCACCGTGCATGATAGCTGGCAGCGGTGATCACGAGAATGTACGGTCGCAAGAATACTAGGCTTCGGACGGCCACGTGCACTCCCGAGAGACCATCGTGTTCGTCGTATGGCTCTGGAGCATCGTACTGCAGCCGCAGTTGGAGCAGCAGTTGGCACCACAGTGACACAACGAGCTGTTACAAATTGCCTACTTCAAGGACAGCTCCGACCTAGACGCCCTGTAGCGTGCATTCTACGGACCCCAAACCACCGCCAGTTGCGACTGCAGTGGTATCAAGCGAGAGTTTACTGGAGGGCAGGGAGAAAGTCTGTTGTGTTTTCTGATGAAAACTGGTTCTGTAATGTTGCCAGTGATGGCCGTGCGTTGATTAGGAGATGGCCAGTTGAGGACCAGCAATCAACTTGTTAGTTTGCTAGGCATACTGGATCCACACCTAAAGTGACTGTCTGGGATGCGATTTCGTACAACAGCAGGCGCACTCTCGTGGTTATCCCACGCACCCTGACTGCAAATTTGTACATGTCTGGTGATTCGACCTGTTGTGCTGCCATTCATTAACAGCATTTCAGGGGTGTTTTCAACAGGATAACGCTCGGCCACATACTGCTGTTGTAACCCAACATGCTCTACTGATTGTTGACAGGTTGCCTTGGCTTGCTCAGTCACATCTGTCTCCAACGGAACGCACATCAGACATCCTCGGGAGACAACACCACAAGAGCATAAACTGCCCCTGTATTCACCGACCAAATGCGTCAGGCATGGAACTCTATCCCACAAACTGATATCCGGCTCGTGTATAACACAATGCATGCACGTTTGCATGCTTGCATTCAACAGTTTGGCGGTTGCATCGGTTATTAATGTAGCAACATTTCACATTTGTTACGGCTTACCTCTCGCTTACATTAACCTGTAATCTTGCAATGTTAAGCACTTAAATACGTTACCTAAACAAATGTATTCCCGAAATTTTATTACTCGATATTAATTACCTTTTGGTATTGCGATTTTTTCGGTCAGTGTATATAGAATTGGTTCGCGAATTACTTTACTATATGATTGGACAACTAATAAATTCGTCTGCCGTCGTGGTTAAACGTAGTTGGAGGAGCAGCTGTTATTGTTGGATGTTGCATTTCCATACTGTGCAGTCGGGAAAAGAATTACTGATTTGTGACGAGGCAGTAGGAATATTTAGAAGTGTTAACTGAATTGGACTGCTAGTGATGGGATAATTAATAAATCGGTTTTTCATTCTGACTAAATGAAGCGTGAGAAAAAACTGCGGGTAGCGGAGGCTCCATTTGTTTGTCATTGTAGCACTGGAAATCACAATGGGTGCGTATGTAACTGTAAATGTGCTGAACAAAAATGTAATGGGTGGTGGCTAGAGCGAAATGCAAGATGAATAAATAGTCAGTGCTATATTTCTCGAAGCACCCAGTATTGGATTACTCAGCATGTAACACAGTAAACTGTCGATTTTAACTGGAAGTAGAAGTGGTAATAGCAGATTCGTGGATGAACGCGTCATGTACGACGGTAGTTCGTTCGGTAAATCGGTCGAACGTTTGGTAGCAACCCAGCGACATTAGTGGAATTGGACAGATTGTTCCAACTGTACATTGCCAATGGATGACGCGGTAGCGACTCTTGCAGTTAAAACGCATTAGGGCTGCTAGTGCTATTTGATATCTTGTTACTTGAAAGCAGCATCTTCAAGTAAAGATTTAAAATCTTTCTAGTTTTAACTCTCGCAAGTCACACTGTTGCGTGAAAAAGTTTGTAGATGTACGTCGATTTATCTTTTGCAAGTACTTTTCGCTACCTGTTGACAGCGGATTTTTAAGTTTCGTATTATAGTAGGCTCTGTGAGTCTGATGAGTTCTGGCGCTATCTTGGATATTACGAGGGTGAGTCAAATGAAAACCTTAAATGTTTTTTTTAAATAGTATTTATTGTGTAGATGTGGTACAAAGCTGTATCACTTTTCAACATAATCTCCCCACGCTCAATGCAAGTCCTGCAGCGCTTACAAAGTGCATAAACTCCTTTAGAAAAAAATACTTCTGGCGTACCTCTTCATCAGAACAGATTTTCTTTCCTCCCATTGCGTCTTTCAGTGATCCAAACATATGGAAATCCCTTGGGACAATGTCTGCTGAGTATGGCGGATGAGGAAGACACTCAAAATGCAGGTCTGTGATGGTTGCAACTGTTCTACGGGCAGTGTGGGGCCTTGCATTGTCATGTTGCAGAAGGACACCTGCTGACAGCAATCCACGTCGCTTTGATTTGATTGCAGGCCGCAGATGATTTTTTAGGAGATCTGTGTATGATGTACTGGTGACAGTGGTCCCTCTAGGCATGTAATGCTCCAAAATGACTCCTTTTTCGTCGCAAAAAAGAGAGTCAGCATAACCTTCCATGCTGATGGTTCTGTTCGAAACTTCTTCGGTTTTGGTGATGAGGAATGGCGCCATTCCTTGCTCGCTCTCTTCGTTTCCGGTTGGTGGAAGTGAACCCAGGTTTCGTCCCCAGTAACGATTCTTGCAAGGAAGCCATCATCTTCTCGTTCAAAGCGCCGAAGAAGTTGTTCACAAGCATCAACACGTCGTTGTCTCATTTCAGGAGTCAGCTGCCGTGGCACCCATCGTGCACAATGTGGTGTGCTGACCCATGACTAATCTGTAAACATGCTGCAATGTCATTCAGTGTCTCTCGGCGGTTTCCTTCACTATGCCTTCAACTGCTGCAATGTTCTGTGGAGTCACAACTCGTTGTGTCTGACCTGGACGAGGAGCATCTTCCACTGGAGTCGCAGCATTTGCGAACTTCCTACTCCATTCATAGACTTGCTGCTGTGGCAAACATGCTTCACCGTACAGAACCTTCATTTGTCGATGAATTTCAATAGGTTTCACACCTTCACTACGCAGAAACCGAATAACAGAGCGCTGTTCTTCCCTGGTGCAAGTCGCAAGTGGGACGGCCATCTTTATACTGACACTGCGACGGTATGTGTCCATCTGCACTATGCTGCCAGCTACAGGCCATTCTGCATGCTGTTTGTAGCACGCTTACCAACTTACAGGATAACGGCGCGAAATTTCGATTTGTTATTACAAATTTAAGGTTTTCATTTGACTCACCCTCGTAGAAACATGAAAAACAGATATGAGCTGCATTGTTTCTTACGGTTTAACCGTCCGCTGTGTCAAGGACATGACGACAGTTTACGGCAGAGCAAAAGTTATGTTGATTGTACAGGTCGACCACATATAATTTCGGTCGCCTGTGACCAAGAAACCGGCACGACTGTGCCTGATCGCAAGCGACATTCAGTATATGCTGGGGTAGGGTAAGCAATTTGGGCTGCAAAAAGACCAACTACTGGGTCGTTATTTGCTGTACGATCTTGGAATGAGGAGGCAGTGGTACCCATCTGAGGTCCCTCACGTGCAGGAAGCTGCTCCATATATCTTGCTTGGCTGTACAGCCACCTGGGCCTCGCCGTCGGTAATAACTCAGTCGCTGGCGCCCCCCTGGCGCGCGGCGCGGCTTGCAGTTCAGCTTGAGGAACACTCTGAGCAACCGGCCGCCGTGCTGCTCCTGTTCCGCCCGAGCACGCACATCTTGCCTCAAGGATAAATTCGTGCCTCTCCCGGGCGCCTCCCAGCGTCTCGTACGTCCTTTACACGAGATCGTCATGAGGGGGAACCTGTCGGACTACACCCTGTTAGCACAATTAATTTTTTTTATGACACCGTACCGACGTTTACAGATAACTACTTGCTATAATGAGAAACAGTTTGACAGCAACAAGCGCTCCGTTATTTAATTTTTCTTCCGGTACGCAACCGCAATAAATTGTTTAAATGACAGCATTTTTTTTTCACAGTGGCTTTTACTAAATAAAGTATCGGTATTTCTTCTTGCGATCTTGCCACAGTGGTATCACCGGATCCCGTCAGATCACTGAAGTTAAGCGCTGTCGGGCTGCGCTAGCACTTGGATGGGTGACCATCTGGTCTGCCGGGCGCTGTTGGCAAGTGGCACTCTTTCCTTGTGAGGCAAACTTAGGAGCTACTTGATTGAGGAGTAGCGGCTCCGGTCTCGGAAACTGACATACGGCCGGGAGAGCGGTGTGCTGACCACAGCCCCTCCATATCCGCATCCTGTGACGCCTATGGGCTGAGGATGACAAGGCGGCCGGTCGGTACCGTTGGGCCTTCATGGCCTCTTCGGGAGGAGTTAGTTAGTTATTTCTTCTTTTTAATTTCGCTTTGCATAACTGAACTGTTTCGGCTGTGTAGCCAATTTGGAATATGGGTCTAAACACGCCACATATTGAAGCTAATGCAGTATAGCAGCGTTAGTACATGCCTTTGTAGGCTCGTATTTTAAAGTGTCTTCGCAACCGAAACTGTTTACTAATGCAGGTGAAAATCAAATTTAAAAAAAAAGTACTCAATTTAATAACAACTTTTGTAGGAAAACGGTATCATTTCAGCAACTAAGTATTTTGCACTAAATTTGTGAATAAAAATTCGTCTTTGGATACCTCTGACGTTGGTCATTTGTAGTATTTTGGAACATGTTGTATGCTCGAGGATTATGACATTTCTGGGGACCGAAAATATCATATAAAGAAATTAACATGGATTCCCAGAACGACGATCGTGTGAAAGCTAGCCTACTCTGTTCGTCCCCGAGATTTAGAAAGAAGTGGATACAGGCGTCAGGATGCATAATACGTTCCTTGACTTCCGGAAGACGTTCGATACAGTTCTGCATTCTGCAATGACGCGTAGTGAAGAAGATACGACTGTGCGGAATATTAGACCAAGTCTTTGACTGGACTGAAGGGTTTCTAACAAACAGAACATAGCACATCATTCTGAACGGACGTAAAAGTAACTTAGGACGTGCTCCAACCGAGAGTTACAGGACCGTTTTTACAATATATCTATAAATCACGCAGTAGATAAAGTCGCAAGTTCCATGAGACGGTCCACGGGTGATGCTGTCGTACACAGCGAAGTTGCGACGCTGGAAAATTATGGCGGAATGCAGCAAGCCTTGCAGAGGACCGACGTTCGGTGCAGGGAGTGGCAGATGAACCTCGACACAAACAAATGTAACGTATTGCGTATACATAAACAGAATGATCTTTTACTGTATGATTACATGGTTGCAGAACAACCACAGGGAGCAGTTGCTTCCATAATATATCTGGAGTATGCGTACTGCGCGATCTGAAGTGGAACGACCACACAAAATTAACTGCAGGTAAGGCGGATGGCAGACTCATATTCATTTGAAAAATCATCAGGAAATGTCATACATCAAGAAAGTAGCTTACAAAACACTACCAGTAGTTGAATAGAATTCGCAGCCTGTTATCCGTACCAGATAGAACTGATTTGCGAAATGGAGAAGATCCAAAGAAGAGCAGTACGTTTTGTTCCAAGTTCGCTTAGTAAGCGCGAAAGCATCACGGAGATGTTCAGTCAGGTCAAGTGGCAGGCGCTCCAAGAGAGGGGTTCTGCACCACGGTGTGGTTACAGTGCCGAGAGCGTACCTTCCTAGAAGAGCGAACCAGTATGTTGCTTCCTCCTCCGTATACCTCGCGAAAAGTCCATGAGGATAAAAGTGAATATATTCGAGGCCATATAGAGGGTGACCAGAAATCGTTCTCCCCGCGAAGGATTGGCAACTGGAACGGGAAACCGGTGGAGTGATACTGGTACACAGAGTACTCTCTGCCACACACAGCATCGTGGCTTGCGGAGTATAGATGTAGACAAGTAGTAGTATTCAGGGAGAAACATTTTCAGCGTAATTGTAAAGTGAAGTCAGTGGGTCTTGGGGACTTGTTTTGTAACTTACCGATATTTTCACTGTTGTCAGTGGTTTGTTAATTCCAAATTGTACCGTGAATCGAATGCCACGTTGAACTGTGCTTTCCCATATATCCTGGCTGGGTAGTTCTTTATTGTGATGATTTCGACCAGTAATATAATAATTTCAACTGTCTTGTGCTGGCCATTTTCTCTGCAGTTGTATGTAAATTAAAGTAGTTCAAAAGAAAAACGCCTTTTCCTTACTGCACATTTAAGTTTTTTAATTTATTTTGTGCACTCTGACGCGTTTCGCTTTAGTTACAAGGTATCTTCAGCGGGTGTCAGATCGGCGTGTAATTCATTATTTGTCAGCCGAACAGCTTCCTCTCATGTGGCAAATTGATTGAAAGTTTGCAGTAAAGTGCTGTAATTCGAAAACAGTGACCAAAAGAAAACTGCAAACTTTCAACCAGGTTGACACATGAGAGAGAGAGAGAGAGCTGTTTGGCTTACAAATAATGAACTAGACTTTGATCTGACAGCCACTGAAGATGCCTTGCAGCTACGTCGAAACGCGTCTGGGTGCACTAGGTAAATAAAAATAAAAAAAACTTAATCTGTAGAACGCAAAAGGCGCTTTTCTATTGAGCTATTGTAATTAATATAATAATTAACTTTTTCCATGTTTCAAAAACAAGCTACGCCCTACACAATTTCGCTGCACTGACTTTTCTCTCGAGTTGATATTTGACACATTATTTCACATATTACGTCGATTAAGTGGCTACCTTTAAATTGAGGAAGTAGTAAAAAGTGCCAAAAGTTAAAACAAAGAATGAGCCCTTGACCTGTTTAGATTTAGAGCCAGTATCATATCTATTAGGTTAGATTGACTCTGCTATTCCTTATTTACCGATTTTAACTCACTTGATAAATGTTTCATGTGGTCTTTATTTTAATTCTGATTTTGTCCAGTTGCACTATACACGTTACTTTTTATTTATATGTAAAATTTTGTACGTAGACCAAATTACAAACATAACTGAAAGTAACTAAGATTTCGAACAAGAAATCTGTACGCTCAGACTTCATAAGAACTTACGAATAAACCTGACTACTTCTGTGTATTTCTTTGCAAATAGACAGCGTAGAATGTTGTTCAGTAAACTCCATATGACAGATTCAATAAAGTCTTTAATTCAGCATGTAATGCCACTGAATACTTAGACATAATACAAACAAGACTGAGTGAATTTTATTACACACGTCTCTCAAACAGAAATGGCTTAGCCTTACATTGTGTGCGTGCGTTTCTGCTCGTTCAAGTGTTTGGAGGGAGTGAGTCTGCCTGTGCTGACCATCAGTCTTAGTTTGCACACGCCCGTCGTGGAGCCGTCAGTGGAAGACCCGGCGATGCTATAAGCAGCAGCGGCAGCAATTTGTCACCGCCGCGGCGTTCTGTTGTGCGAGCCTGTGGGGCGTGGTACCATGCGGCGCCCGGGTCCTTTGTAGCGTCTGCATCGCACCTCGGAGGAGAGCGGGAGGCGTTGTTTGCTCTTTTCGCCTCACTCTTGCAAGCTGACTGGGTCGTTTCTTTGGTCAATAAATTATATTGTTGGGCCGGGAGTGTGGGCGGAATTTTGAGTCTCTTCCATTGTAAAAAAGTCTGAAACCTATATAAATAAAAATATAAGTGTTTGTTCAAAATCGTGTATCTCCGAAAGTTCTTGACTGATTGCATTGAAAGTGTGACTCAACGTTGCATCCTAATACAGGCCTGTTTTTTTGGTATCTATTTCTTTGATATATATATAACTTTTTGAGAAGTTTTTTGTAACAACGTTCCCATATTGTTGTTGTTGTTGTTGTTGTTGTTGAAGTCGTCTTCACTCCGAAGACTGGTTTCATGCAGCTTTCCGTGCCACTCTATCTTATGCAAGCCTCTTCACCTCCGAGTAACTACTGCAACCTGTAGCCTTCTGAATCCGCTTACTGTATTAATCGCTTGGTGTCCCTCTACGATTTTTACCCCACACACTGCCCTCCAATACTAAATTCGTGATCATTTATGTCTCGAATGTGTCCTATCAACCGATCCCTTCTTTTAGGCAGGTTGTGCCACATTTTTCTTGCGCCCCAATTCTATTCAGTACCTCCTTATTAGTTGATCGACCTATCTAATCTTCAACATTCTTCTGAAGCACCACATTTCGAAAGCTTCTACTCTCTTTCTACCTAAACTGTTTATCGTCCGTATTTAACTGGATACGTCGCTACACTCCAGACAAATAGTTTCAGAATAGACTGATGGCACACATATCTATACTTGATGTTAACAAATTTCCCTTCTTCACTTATTTTGCTGCCCAAATAGCAAAACTCGTCTACTAATTTATGTGTCTCGTTTCCTAAACTGATTCCCTTAGCATCACCTCTTTTAATTACACTACATTCCATTATCGTTGTTTTTCTTTTGTTCGTGTCCATCTTATATCTTTCTCTCAAGACTCTGTCCATTCCGTTAAACTGCTCTTCCAAGTCCTTTGCTGTCTCTGATGGGATTACAATATCGTCGGCAAACCTCAAAGTTTTTATTTCTTCTCCTTGAACTTTAATTACTACTCCAAGTTTTTCTTTTGTTTCCCTTACTGCTTGCTTGATGTACAGATTTGATAACAACTGCGATAGGCTACAACCATGTGTCACTCCCTTCTCAACCATTGTTTTCCCTATTATTACTGCAGTCTCGTTTCTGTGCAAGTTTTAAATTGCCTTTCGTTCCTTGTGTTCTACCCGTACTGCCTCAGGATTTCAAAGAGAGTAATCCAGTCAACACTGTCAAAAGCTTTCTCTACGTCTGGAAATGCTATAAACGTAAGTTTGCATTTCCTTAACCCACCTTCTATGAGATGTCGTAGGGTCAGTATTGCCTCGCGTTTTCCTACATTTCTCCGGAATTCAAACTACTGTTAAGTTTATATAAATTTGTGTATTACATTTATTTTAAAATATAGGCAAACGAAAACAGGCGGTTATGCCAGTGGAATACTGTGTCAATATTTCAAAGCAATCGGTCAAAAAGTTTTCGAGTTCTGCTATTACGAACATCCACATTTTATATATAAGTACAATTTTTTTTTACCAACGTTGCATTCGAATATTCAAGTGTTGTTATACACGTACTGGAACGTCGTCTGGTATTTTATAATAAAAGGGGAAACGTTATAAAAATGTAAATTTTGATTTGTTCAAAATCGTTAAACTCCGAAAGTTCTAGACGGCGAGTTTTTGGTTACCTAATTCCTTAATATAAGTATATTTTTAATACATGTAAGTATGTATATGTAATTTGTAAAGGCAAAACATTGCTACCAAAAATATCAAAATGTACCATCCCGATTTATTTCAGATTTTCGCACGTTACTGCAATGAACGTTTAGACACATATAACCTATATACTTTTTAATATATAAATATTTGTATAAAATATACAGTAGTGAAACGTTGTTAGCGAACAGGAAAGTTATGTTTATGGATTATTGGTGTACGATTAGAATACTGCTGCAGAATCTGAATTTGCGATAACAGTAAACACGGCTCAAGGTCAGAGGGAGGAGGGCAAAGGAGATGGACTTCGCGTTGGGGTAAATGGACAAAGAAAATGGGAAGGAGAAGACGGAGAAACAGAGGATCAGGAGGAGACGGAGTGAGATGGGGATAGGAGAAGAGGAACAGTGGAAGGTGGGAGGGGGGGGGGGGAGGAGGAAGAGAAGATGGGCAGGGGGAAAGCGAGGAGATGATGGACAGAGGAGTGAGCAGGAGGTGGAGATGAGGACGTATATCCAGTTCCCTTACGTGTTAGAAATGTGTGCTTTCTCTGTTCTTTCTTTTCCATTTAAGCAGACTGAGACATAGCAAAGCTTCGCCGGTTACAGCTCGTTTCGAATATTTCCGACTGAAAGGATGAAGTGAAACAAAGGAAGCAATATTGGACAATCATTAAACGATGAAAAAAAATTACATTTTGTAGAAAAGTGTTTTTATCATAGGGCTTCTTTTTTTTATATAAAAAAGCATGCTTCCAAGAGTGAATCGTGTTTTCTTTCCCGGCATTCGTCGCGTTCCACACTAACTACCAAGGAATTTGTTGTATGTGATACACACCCCACTGTTTTTGCCGAGTTCCTTTTTCTGTAATACAATTCCGTAGATCCTTCTCATGTAGATCTTCACTACTTTGTCTCCATTTCTGTTCAGGCGCCAGCCGCTGTGGCCGAGCGGTTCTAGGCGCTTCAGTCCGGAACCGCGCCGCTGCAACGGTCGCAGGTTCGAATCCTGCCTCGGGAATGGATTGTGTAATGTCCTTAGGTTAGTTAGGTTTAAGTAGTTCTATGTCTAGGGGACTGATGACCTCAGATTGTAAGTCCCATAGTGATTAGAACCATTTGGACCATCTGTTCAGGACAAACCACCAAAGATGGAGTACAGCTTGTACATTTTATTGTTGACCTACTAATTAAGTTTCCTTAATAATTTTTCTGCGCGAGTCTGTAATCTGTCAGTTAATTATGAGACAGCACCATGGTAATTTACTTTGGTTTTAAGCGGAAGCAACCCTCTGCCCGTGTTTGCCATGCCCCTAACTCTTATTGCAGTACTGGCGAAATAAATTCTCTTCTTTCGCATGATCAGATCATTTGAAAAGATAAATATCACTGGCATATGAACTCTCATATAACATTGTTTACCTTATCAACTGACGCAGGACTTTGCCAAATTATTTTATTATTGCGTTACAGCAGTATCTCATATAGAATATGCGGCTTCGAGTGCAGCAACGAATCGTTGGCGTTGGCCACAAACTGGTGATTCTGAAGTCACGCTGTTATTGATTGATAAGCTATTTCTTCTCGAGGACGTTGCTCGTGACAACGGACTATGCTGCCAACACTATTTCCCGGCGTGCCTGGGCCAGGCAGTTTTAAAATACCTCCAGACCCGCGCAGCAGCACCATAGAAGAGCGAATGTGATTAACAGACTGTTAGAGAGTGCATGTAGTGCTGCCGAAGATAGGAAACCGAGTGTTGCGTTACAGAATGTGCTGTACAACCATGATCACACGAGGCAGAACCCGCAGTACCACATCCATCACCCTCACGTTGACGCAGCATCCATTTCCACCTCGACGAAGGTGACGCGGAGATGCGCTGCACAGGGAAGTGCGTTAGACCGAAGTTTAATGCAGTGCCGCAAACAATCCAAATGCTCTTCCGAGGCTGTTTCCAAACGTAAATAATTTTAAAAAGTTAAAACAAAATAAAATAAAAAAAGTAATGATAACGTGCTCTGACGCTCTTCTAACGTATACACATTTATGTATCAGCTCTACAACTTTACTTCCGCCGTTCAGCAATAAAAGTCAGTAGCGGCAAGTGGGGGTACAGGTTGTAGGTTGCAAATATCATACTCATTGCATCGCAAAGTTATTCTCGATTGAAAATGTTAGTTTACGAGCGCAGTTCTCGTCATTTCCGGGAAGTTTTATTTTTCTGCTTTAACATGAATGAATCTGAGTCTGAGGCTCGTAAAGTGCCTGTCTTGAGGTTACCTGTTAGTGACAGAACCTGCAAAGAACGGTGGTTTTCATGTAGCAGACCGACATGGCCGTGCCAGACAGAACGTTTACAAAGCTACTGAAACCGACGGAAACAACAGGAGACCGTTATCAAAAGCAATTGATGCATTTGACTCGAGCACTGAAGGACAAACGGCCACGATGCAGTTCAAAATGGTTCAAATGGCTCTGAGCACTATGGGACTTAACATCTGTGGTCATCAGTCCCCTAGAACTTAGAACTACTTAAACCTAACTAACCTAAGGACATCACACACATCCATGCCCGATGCAGGATTCGATCCTGCGACCGTAGCGGTCGCGCGGTTCCAGACTGTAGCGCCTAGAACCGCACGGCCACAGCGGCCGGCCACGATGCAGTGATAGACACTAACAAGTGATTTAGCAGCATGACAATTCTTGACCCCACGTTGCAAAACGCGTCAAAACAAACTTGGAAACGTTGAAATGGGTAGTTCTACCTCACCCACTGTGTTTTCCAGCCATTGCTCCCTCTGATTACCACTTTTTTTCGAACAGTGGAACCCAGACTGGCTGATGTGCTCATCCAGTTACCATATGAACAAGTGCAAAATGGATCGATTCGTGGATCCCCTCAAAAGACGCTCACTTCTTTCGCAGCTGGATTCATGTGCTGTCCGAAAGATGGGAGAAAGAAGTGGCCAGCGGTGGCCATTGTTGTACTTAGAATTGTGAATTTTTTGTATTTTTTCATATTGAAGCTTCGAAGTTCGGAAAAAAACGGCGGAAGCATAGTTCAGTCCAAAATTACTGCATACTAGCTGTAGCTGAGTACCGAGCTTTACCCGTGTACGTATTTATTACAATTCTATTAGTCATCTCCTCCTTCCTCTTCCCTCTGCTTGTCGCCTCTGCATCCTCTCTGTCTACCTTTTTCTCCTTCCCCACATCCCACCACATCTGTGTCCATCCGCCCCCCCCACCCCCGTTTTCTATCCACGTTACGTTATTATCTCCAACCCAATAGGATGCTTCTGGTCATTACTTCCACAGTATTTCTTTACAAATAGTAACTGATATGGGTACCAAGGTTGTTTGAAATACATGAAGGAGTTCAGGAGTAGTGTTTTAGCAGGGACTTTGTCAGCATTCGCATGTGTCACATATATTACAACATATTTCACTCTTATTTGTACACATATTGCGCCTATATCTCCAGCGAATTTCGACATGCAGTTTAGTTTTCAGACAGTCCAATGTCTATGACGTCATACGTCCTGGATTATGTGGTGTACAGTGATATAATTTCGTGGGTACATTCAGCGACGCATATGGCTTCCATCTGCGGAATGTGATGCGAATAGAGTTCATAGCAAAGAAGTAATAAATTTAAATGTCCACTACTAAGTGCTGTCATTCTCAAACACTGGATGAATAAAATCTGGATATTCGCGCATTGTGGGTTTCACTTCTTGCTCACCCCCACCCCTTTGATAGAAAGATGGTTCTTACCCTCACATCAAGTCTTTGTCAGACAGTAAGTGATTGTGTACGAAGCTTGATTGAAATGGGCCCAGTGGTTTAGGAGGACATGTACAACGAACATACATAGGGTCTACATACGTACATTCGTTTTTATAATGAGTGTGGATACACGCTCTCGTCCTTTTGTAAGGAGAGAGTATTCATTCCAAGTCTCTCTCTCTCTCTCTCTCCCCCTCTCTCTGTCTCTGCCCGTAGCCTTCTTAATCAGAAGCCGGTGTAAAATGGTTCTTACTATTAAATGTCATCCGTCTAGCCTTCATTCTTCTTCTTAAAATTCAATTTTCTCTTCGTTTAGTCAGTATGCTTATAATCTCTCATCTAGTATTTTACTGATCCACAATACATTCACGAGTATATGTACATTTATTTCTTAGCATTAATTTATTATTATTATTACTATGCTGTAACAACTTTGTAACCAATCAAAACATGTAGCAACTTCAAAAGACGTTAAAACACGGCGTAGTAAATAAATACAGTAGTTTATAGCAGTTACTTAATGCGAAGTTGAAATAATTTTTTGAAGAATGTGTAGACGTTTTCCAGCTGGTGTGAATACTGTTCTAAGGGCCCTTTTTTTGTAAACTACGTCTGTGATTCTACATGGATAGTCCTGCATTTTTGAGATGACATTCGTATGAACTGAGTGTCTTTAATGATCTCTCCAACCGTTTATCTTTATACTGTAAGCGGTGCTTTCGTGCTTTTTCTAAAATTCGTCACTATACGTGAAATCTTCCTGGGTATGTAATCAGCAAATAGCACGTACGTATATTGCTATACTTTATAGTGAGCCAGTTTCTGCGAACGACCTTCGTATTCTGTTTGTTTCTTTCGTGTAAATCAGAAGGACACTTCAGAAACCCTCTTTCATCCTTTTCTAACTATTCCAGTGCCCAATCTCTAATGGCCTCGTAGTCTCCTTGACGTTTTATACCTTCGTTTCTATCGTCACGCTTGACGATGGGTAGCCAGGGAGAAGCGCGGGTGGGGCGTTACATCTCCATCATTCGTTTACCTCTAGTGGAAGCACTTCTCACGTAGCCCGGACCACTGCATGCGAGTTGCAAAGTCCGCTTCCGAAGCTGGCCGGCCTCGTCAATGAATGCTTGTCATTCTGCACCCTTTGTGCCCTACTACAGCTTCTGTGACTATGAGTCGACTGTTTTCCTGCTACAGCCCGCCAGTGCAAAATTTTCAGTGATAAATGTAATGGTATTTCTCTCAGTTTTTTAGGTACTGAGAGAAGACAAGGCGAAGCTAGTTAAATTCTTTTCTTTCTCTTGAATACCCCCTGCACAAGTCAAAGAGCAGCGCTCCATGTGGGGAGAAAGAGAGAGGGACACACACACACACACACACACACACACACACACACACACACACACGCACAGAGAGAGAGAGAGAGAGAGAGAGAGAGAGAGAGAGAGAGAGGGGGGGGGGGAGACAAAGACAGACAGAACATTAACAGCATCACGAATGCAGAGGAAGCTGAGAGAGAGAGAGAGAGAGAGAGAGAGAGAGAGAGAGAGAGGGGGGGGGGAGACAAAGACAGACAGAACATTAACAGCATCACGAATGCAGAGGAAGCTGTGGTCCGCCGACCGTGACGTCGGTCGCACCTGGCAGGCGCGGCGCCAAATTTACGGCGCGCTCCCACAGTGTTACACGGCTGCAGCGAGTCCCCAGAGGCGCGAGCTTCCGCCACACGACAGCCCACCTCCCACTCCCCACCCATGCTAACGCGGCTCGCAGCACAGCTTCACTGCTCTCTGTCTCCCAGCTCGAAGGGACTACGACTATCGTCATGACGGATACAGGGAGTAGCGACCACAAAGTCGTTTTAGCAACACACAAAAACCGTAGCCTCCAAATGCAACAAAAATAAACGCAAACTATATCTATTGAAAAAAGTTGATAAAAATTCGATTGACGCGTTCCTAAGAGACAGCCTCCCTTCGACCCCAACTAACTGTGTTTACCATGTAAGCGTAGTGCAGGTATGGCTTAAATCCAAAGAAACTGTGTCGACGTCACTTGAGAGATATATGCTAAATCAATTAATAAGAGACGGAACTGATCAGCCTTGATACACAAAACAGGTCGGAACACTGTTGCAGAAGCGACGAAAAAAATAGGCCAAATTTAAACGAACACAAATTCGCCAAGATTAGCGAAGTTTTACAGAAGCTCGAAATTTAGCGCAAAGATCAATGCGAGATGCTCTTAATAGTTTCCAAAATGAAACTCTGTATCGAAAGCCGGCACGAAATCCCAAGAGATTACGGTCGTATGTGAAGTGCACACAGTCAGTACCTTCACTGCACGATAATAATACTGGATCACGGGGTCCCGGGTTCGATTCGCGGGCGGGTCGGGGATTTTCTCCTCTCGGGGACTGGGTCTTTGTGTTGTGCGCATCATTTCATCATCGCTCTTGAAAGTGGCGAGTCTAGACTGTTTGAAGATTGCGAATTTGTACGGGCGCTGATAACCGCGCAGTTGAGCGCCTCACAAACCAATTATCATCATCATCATCATCATCATCATCACGATAAGAATAGTGATGTTATCGGGGGCAGTGCCAAAACAATGGTTCAAATGGCTCTGAGTACTATTAGACTTAACATCTGGGGTCATCAGTCCCCTAGAACTTAGAACTACTTAAACCTAACTAACCTAAGGATATCACACACATCCATGCTCGAGGCAGGATTTGAACCTGTGACCGTAGCGGTCGCGTGGTTCCAGACTGAAGCGCCTAGAACCGCTCGGCCACATCGGCCGACGGACAGTGCCACTAAAGCTGAGTTACTAAATATAGTTTTTTGAAATTCCTTAACCAAAGAAGATGAAGTAAATACTCCACAGTTCGAATCAAGAAGAGCTGCCAACACGTCTAACTTAGAAGTAGAGTGGTTTGATAAGGCTGGTAAATTTCCGCATAAGTATGAAACATTTTTGTTGCGCCTTCATGGTTGGTAAGCTTGATTATTCCAATGGTCTAACAAATAATTTCAGCATTTTACAGTTTACAGTTCGTTGTTGACAGTCGTCTGAATTGGTCAGTGCGTCGACTACTTTTGAAAATGGAGGAAATCGAGTTTTGTGCTGATATTAAACATTTCCTTATGAAGGGTTGGACTGCCGCGCAAATCAAAACACAATTGGATGAAGTATCTCGCGGACTCTGCACCATCATTGAAGACCATTTACTTTTGTATTACTTAATTTAAACGTTATCGGACAAGCATTTAAAACCAAGCGCACTCCCGCAATTTAGTTGAGGTCACCACAAAGGAAACCATTGACAAAATCCATGATGTGGTAATACAATATCGCCGAATAAAATTACATGATATTGCTGAGACTACGTATCTCAACTGAGTGATTGCATGGTATCGTGCACGGAGAACTGTCTGCGAAGAAGTTGTGTGCGAGCTGGGTGTCGCGATTGCTCGCATTCGACCAAAAGTGCATTCCGTATAGCATTTTGACACAATGTCTGGTGATTTGTAATCGCAATCCGCAAGACTTTGCACCGATTCATGTCTAATGATGAAACCCGGATCCATCGTTACACAAAGTCATAGTAGTGCCTCACTGCAGTCAGCGACGTAATGCTACAATTGGCTAAAATAGCGGTTTAGCGGAATCACAGGAAACCACTTCTAGAAATGAAGATGTCTGTAATGAATGAAAACTGTGTACTCGAGATTGCAGATTCCCCTTTCGGACGCCAGTGTTTTGAGCTGAGATCTACAACCATCTTCAGATCATTGTAGAAACATAAGAAGCCCGGCAACACAGACCGTAGGGCAATGCGAGCACGGAACGGTAGAACTTCACTTTACTCCTCCTATATCCCCACATCATAAGCTTTCTTCGGGAGGACGACGGTTCAATCCCGCGTCCAGCCATCCTGATTTTGGTTGTTCTTGATTTTCCTAAATCGCTCCAGGCAAATGCCGGGATGGTTGCTTTGAAAGGGCACGGCCGACTTCCTTCCCCGTCCTTCCCTAATCCGATGAGACCGATGATCTCGCTTTCTGGTCTCCTCCCCAACAACAACCCAACCCATAAGCTTTCTACCTTGTTTCACTGAGGTGTTTCACAAGACAATATGTAGTACATAAATGAAGATGTAAGAAGTTTGTGGTGAATTATAACTTACGTATAACACTACAAATTTTGTTTTCCAAAGAACCATCCGGCTTTACAGTGATATATCTTCCATATGCATGCACATTGATACTTGGGGTCCTTCAGACTGTTATCTTTCTCAAATCTTCAGTGCGTCTTTCGCCGAACGCACGTCAAATATCCAGCCGATAGGAAAATTCGTTCTATACTTCTGCGAGCATGTCTGGAGTTACTTCATTCATTGCTGTTGCTATGCGGCGTCGCAGCTCACCCAACGTTGTTGAAAGGGGACACACACACACGTACGCACGCAGTGAAAAAAATGCGAGATCCTTTCGGAGTTCGGACCTTAAGGCGGCTCCATAGTTGACGCAGCCCATTGTTAAGAAATGCTCATACATGCAGCGACCATTCTGGTGGTGTTCCGCCCTGTTTGATTTTCGGCATGTTCTCGCTGTTACGGTAAAAGCGATATCTCCAGTATACCCACGTACATGATTCCCATTAACGGTTTTACTAGAAAAAGGAATGGACCGGGACAAAACGCATGGTCTCAACCTCGACTATTGTATGTTGCTGCTGTGTTCCCCATATCCTCACTTTTTGGCGGCTGATCTTCCAACGTACTCCATAACTTTACTTTTTGAGGGCTAATGTTCCCAAGTAAATGGAACGTGGCCTTACCACCGAACACTAATCGTGGAAGAAGGAAAGTTTTATCTTACACACACGCACGCAATCAGTTTGCAGAATTGTAGATGATGTTTATCACCCTGATAAAGGTCCTTTAGCAATTGAATCCTGTACGATTGAAACATAAACGTCACTGCAAAACACGCCAGACACTCACATGGGGCAATCTTTCTGTCGGCACGACGAGTACACTTCATTGCATTACTTAAAAAATTCTGTTGTATTTGTTCTACATCTTGAATTAGTGCAAGCAGGTGCCCAGATCCGTGATGGTTCAAATGGTTCAAATGGCTCTGAGCACTATGGGACTTAACATCTTAGGTCATCAGTCCCCTAGAACTTAGAACTACTTAAACCTAACTAACCTAAGGACATCACACACATCCATGCCCGAGGCAGGATTCGAACCTGCGACCGCAGCAGTCCCGCGGTTCCGGACTGCAGCGCCTAGAACCGCACGGCCACCGCGGCCGGCGATCCGTGATACTGCTGGTGCCCTCGCTGAATGCTTTGCGCTGTAGGACGTGTAAGCCGTACTCTCGACGAAAATAACGTCGCATACTTTTAACTGAATTGCACTTTTGTGAAACGGGGTATGCAAAAGGCCTTTTGTTGCCGTATTGTCGCCCTCTCGACTCGACGTACATTTCCTAATGAGTGAGCGAGCTGAGCTAGATCGCTACCGGCAACCTCATCAATCGGCAACTTACAAGTGGGGCCAAGTTAAACCTCTAAGGTCGATGTGTAAGCTATAATTCATCCAAAGTTTCTGCTTTCATTCATATCGAAGATTCCGACTTCCGAAATCGGATGAATCTTTTTGAAACACGCAGAATTCCTGCGGGTGCGTGCCGTTCCAGTTAATACAGAACTGTCTACTAATCGTGTAACTTTTTTTCTGTGATGTTATTGTTCTTGTTTCGTGTTTCTCAGTTGGAGGAAGGAACCGGGACTTACATCTGGCTACACTGGTAGTTCCCGAACTCCCTGAGACTGTCTCCGAATGATACGATACCCCCCAAAATATTTGGTTCTACTTACAGTTTAGATAGTAATTCTACTTTCGCCTAACTTTAGTAGTTCTACATTTTCTTGAAGACTTTTTTTTTTTTTTTTACCGCGGGACTGCTACGGTCGCAGGTTCGAATCCTGCCTCGGGCATGGGTGTGTGTGATGTCCTTAGGTTAGTTAGGTTTAAGTAGTTCTAAGTTCTAGGGGACTTATGACCTAAGATGTTGAGTCCCATAGTGCTCAGAGCCAACTTTTTTTTAATCAAGAAAACAGATTTTCTTCGTAATCACAATTGGTGACTGCTATAATTGGCGACTAGAAAATGAAATAATAAGACTCATTAAAACGGCATGGAGTGCTGTTACTAACTCAGTAAAATTTCAGAACGAAAGTTCCAATAAGTCTGAAACAATGCGTTTACATTGGGAATCATCAGTTTTGACTTCCGTTGCTGATACCACTCAGAAACAGCGAATTCTTAATCGAGCAATGGAGAGCTGTATGATGGGAAGTACTAGGATAAATGGGATAACAAACCAATGGACCAGGGAACACACAGTTGTCGAAGACGAAGTAGCACGTTAGAAAACACTGAGATGCAGTATGGCATGTCGTGCTGAAGTCCGCAGTGTGTGGAAAATTCGTAAAGAGGCATCTATCCAGCGGTGCATGTCGTATGATTGATTCTGACTATGGCGGCAGCGGTGACGACGATGTTGGTTATCATGGTGATGATATAATAAATACTAGAGTGTAAAGGAATGCATGCGGAGGTTATGTTCTTAAAAATATAGTTTTTGCCACACCAAAAAATTCCAAACTACGTCCAGCTTGGGGACGACTGACGTAGAGAGATGCGGGGGAACCGACCAATAATATCGCTCAGGCTGACCGTTGCACCGGACCAGCAGTCATTGATCCGATGGTGCAGATTCAGTCCAGTTCAGTCCAATTTAGGAATCTAGTGCCATGCGTGCTCCGCTAAACGATCTGATTGATCTTATTTACGTGTGTACTAACTAAGTAACTGCACCTTCTTCTTTGATGGATGTAACTTGAAATACACAACTGCCTCGATGCTATCCGAGCTGTTGGTATTCAAAGGGTATTACTTTGAGAGATGGCACAGTGGTTATGCTATTGGACAGTTGTCGGGAGGGGTAGGCTTTGAATCTCCATCCAACCGTACAACTTTGAACTTTAAGCTGATGAACCAACATGTCACGACCACCTGCTTAATAGCAGTTTGGTGTGCCACTGGAATGCAATACAGCAGCAGTTCTTCGTAGCGTGGATTCGACAAGTCTGACGTCGGTTTCAGGAGGGATGTGACACCTAACGTCTTGACACATGTCACGTAGTTCCGGTAATTACGGACCGGTGGTTTGTGGGTGCGGAGCTGGTGACTGATACCGTCGCAGATGTGCTCTATCGGGTTCAGATCAGGGGCATTGATGGCCGAGAGGAAAACGTAAGTTGGCTATCGTTCCCCTCAAACGACTGTAGCAGGATTCTGGCCTTGTGTCCTGCTAGAAACAGACACTGCCGTCGGGGAAGACCTCAAGCTTGAAGGGGTGCAGGTGGTCTGCAATAATTTTCACGTAGTCCACATCTTTCATGCTGCCTTCGATTACTGCCACATGTCTTATGGAAGCTCAAGTTACACTTTTCCGTTGAGCCATTTTGTCCAATCACGATGATTTCGTGCCCACTGCAGTCGTAATTGACGATGTCGTTGGGTCAACAAGGAACACCTAGGAATCTTCTGCTGCGGAGCTTCATGCTCAACAGCGTGCGGAGAATGTTGTACCCCAAAACACCTCGCCTGCACCATCACTGTAACCTGTCATCAGGTTTGCCACAGACCGGCGGGTATCCTGCTCCACGTTCTCGGATGAGTCGTGCACGACCTAACACATTGTCGCTTGCAGCGTCCTTGAACCTCTCTCCATAGGTGCTAATGACAATAGCACTCAAACAACCGACCAGCTTCGCCTTTCCTGCGATAGTCGTTCCGAGGCGCCGGGCCATAACTATCTGTCCTTTGTCAAAGTCACTTACCTCAGTGTATTTGCCCACTTGCGGCTCGTATCGCCGATAGAATCATTCCTCATTCGGCTCTGTCCCGTTTACATATTTTTCTGGCCGCGTCACGTGCCCTAGATGTGACCAAATGGCATTCATTCCCGCTGTGGGCAGTGCTCGTTAACTTTTGGCTCATCTGCGTAGTTTATACGCGGATTTCCTCGATCGGTTACAGGTTATATTTACCTCAATTTCACTGGTGGCTAGGTGGTGATTTCCTGTGGTCATTCAAAGTGCTGGCAACGACGTTTCCGACTTTTTTTTTTAATGTACAACCTATGGAGGTAATGAGCATGGTGCAGAGCCTTTTTTTGAGCAGATTATCAGAAGTATAGTTTTTATGTAGTTGTTTTATGGGCAATCAGCTGAAACTGACTGGATTTGTATAGTTCGGTCAGACAGGTGTGTGTTACGAAACGCTTTATAATTGAAAGAAATTGTGTTTCAGCTATCTATAATCTATCAGACGCTGAGGAAAAGACAGTAGGTAGTTGGCCTGAAATTTACGCAGGATCAGAGTGTACGGGGAAGTTGCCGTCTTCTGAGTGAGTTGCTACAGTGAGAAACTGAAGTGGAGCGCAGCCGGTCACCGCCGCCGCTCACATAGCCTCAGGTTGTGCGCAGCCTTGACTCCATTCATGCCTCACGCCGCTACGCTGGCGACTCCGCCAGACGTTTACATGCTGCCATGAATGTACTGCCGCGGTTGTTCGTCGCGGAAACAAAACGTCTTCTGCAGAAGTCTCTCGTATTTGTTGAGCAGTGTGTTATGATATGTTGTTGAGTAACTACTGTATTAGCAGAACTTCTTTCTTATACGTTGCTGAGCAGCGAAGTGAGAGAGAATTCGCCTTACATTCACCAAGAAAGTTGAAAATAAGGAAACACGTCACTTCCGTCTAGGAAATGTCGTGATGAACGTCTCCAGAATTTTGCACGTGAAGCTGATTGTGATGACGATCGCTTGCTTGTGTTGGCGTGTTCAGGTGTGCAGATTCATGAATGCTAATGGATTACAGCCATTGCTCTCTTGTAGCTTAGGAAGTACACGAGATCACTGTCTTCCATGGAAGTGCCTGATGAAACCCACTTTCAGCATGTTGCCCATGTGTTAAGCGACTAGCCGGCCGGTGTGACCGAGCGGTTCTAGGCGTTTCAGTCTGGAGCCGCGCGACCGCTACGGTCGCAGGTTCGAATCCTGCCTCGGGCATGGATGTGTGTGATGTCCTTAGGTTAGTTAGATTTAAGTAGTTCTAAGTTCTAGGGGACTGATGACCTCAGAAGTTAAGTCCCATAGTGCTCAGAGCCATTTATTAAGCGACTACGTTTCATCGTAGTGTAGGTCTCCTACACATGGTTCTCATGGTAAGGTCTCAGTGCACATAGTTTCTGTTTACTACCTTTATTAGAATGTTATGATGTATAAATCATTTGGACGATTTTTTGTAGAACTTGTTAACATCCCTGTGGCAATAATGTGATAACAGATAGGAAGCAACCTTCGACTGCATCGAGTGTGGAAGCAATAACAGGAGGACTGGTCTAAATAATTAATTCTATAATAATTTGGAACGTTCTGTGTTCCTATTGCAGGCAAACAGTTTTGCTTATGTATGTACAGTTGTTCTCCGACCGGGATGACGCTGTAGCTAAGACGCTGGACCAGTATTTAGGATAAGCCAGGTTAAAAATCTTCATTCTTATTTAGATTTGCCTGTCGCTCACTTCAATAATCTTGAAACTTCAAGACGACGACTGATCCTTTCCTCTGTAGCTGTAGCAATCTGACCTCGTTTTCTTGGCTCTAATGAGCTTGATCTTGACGGGAAGTAAAAATATGAGTTGCTTATGTAGGTAGTAAACTTTAAGACAAAAAAGACGCACAGCGAAGGAATTATCTGAATGGGACGGAAACTGGTAGATATGATATTCATGTACTCACAAACAAATAATTAAGATTTTGAGAAAACTGGATGATTTATTCAGGAGAAAGAGGTTCACTAAATGGCGACAGTCGGGGCGTCTCGGGACACATCTTCGGCTTAGAATCTCGTTGACTGGAACAGAATTGTCTTCGGTGATAACTCTAGCTTTCAACTGAGCCCCGGTGACCAGCGAAGACGTGTCTGGTGACGTCCCGGGCAGCGGTGGGACACCAGCCTGACTGGCACCCCTCCTCCCCCCTCCACCCCATATGGACCGATAGCCAGGAGAGACAGTCTAGGGTGACATTTCATTTCGTAGAAGCACCCCCGTTGGTTGTTATCCTCGGCACCATTACAGCATAGGTTGCTCTACACGGCGAGCCACCCTGGGCTTACATTTCAGCATGATTGTGCACCTGTACACGGCAGGAGGTTTTACTTCTTGTCTTTGCTCCTGCCAAACCCTGCTTTGGCTAGCAAGACCGCCAGTTGTGTCCCAAATTGAGAAACTTTGGAGAATTATGGGCAGGGCCTTCCAACCAGCTCGGGATTTTGACGAACTAACGCGCCAGTTGGACTGAAATGGTACGGTATGCGTCAAAAGGACATCCAACAACTCTATCAATCAATGCCAAGTCAATTAACTGCTTGTGAAAGGGCCAGAGGTGGACCAACGCGCTATTGACTTGCTCAGTTTGTGAAGCTGTTTCTCGTGAATAAATCATCCAGTTTTTCTGAAATTGTAATTTTCTGTTTGTCTGTACAAACACAACACATCTACCGATTTCCGTCCCATTCGGTAATTCCTTCGTGGTGCATAGTCTTTTGTGTCTTAAAGTATATATGTGTTGTGGGCCATTGAACTTCAGCACAGACGCTGATTTTTCGTCTGAGACGTGGTAAACCTATCGATTTGCCATGCCATGACTGTAACGTGCAGAGCTAATTTAGTATTCGACTCATTTAGTATTCTAGTCAAATAAGCGATTTCACTTCTAACCGAGGCTCATGTCGTAGGAGGTTATTATAGACGCTATCACTTAATACAGTTCCCTAGTGCAAGAGATTCCATGACCTTAAATAATGATCTCACGGCACGGTGACCGCGTGGGAAACTTTACTGTCAGCAGTAGTAAGTTTAGTCATGTCTCTCTGGCCTTGAGAGCACGGTTCGCTAACACTTGCTATTGCATTTGTTACACTAACTCCTCCTCAGACAGGCCTTGCAGAAGAGATGATTGTGGGATTCCGCTCGGATTTTCGTACATACAATATCTCCTGCTTTTTCAAGCTGCGATAAAACGCATGCTTGCTACTTGGCGCGCATTTTGTTTACTGACGCTGGGGGTCTGAGAGGGTCGTAGACACGGTGAATTACATTTTTTTTTCTTTCGTTTGTGAAAAACCGTACATGGCGTGGCTTTTGCCCCTGTCGACTGCGAAATGAGGCATACTTTTTGTTACGAAAGCCTTGTCTTCGCCTTATTTCTCCTTGCGGATGGCATTTGTCCCTTCATGAGAACGAGGCGGTGCAGGGAGATGCGGCGCAATTTCGGAACCCGCTGGAGAGCAGACATATTTTACGAGTGGTGCATTGTGAACGTTGGCGCAGCTGCGGAGCGGTCACGTTTCGCAGACGTGCATGCATGTTGTCGGCGGGCCGAAACTGCGGGGCCCGCGGCAGAAATCGCAGTGCAGATTTACGCTGGCGTAAGCGGCGGTGGCTGGGGCTTCTGATAACGCGGTGCCCCAGCCTCTGGCATCCCGTATGTTCACCGCCTTTCGTTTTGAGATTTTGAGTAAAATGTCAAAGTAGAAATTCAGTGAGTAAACCCGATGTGAGATAACATTAAGTCACAGGTAGGATAGAATGTAATCTCTTCCTACCTAGTTTATGTTTTCGCTTCCGTAGTCGAAGACCGTGAGCATTATATTTTTGGCCCGTAGAGAGAGAGAGAGAGAGAGAGAGAGAGAGAGAGAGAGAGAGTTCTGTTCCACTAGAAAAAAGGCTCATATAAATGGCCGATAGCCCCATTGTTAATCTGCTGAAGTGACCGGACCAAAGAGATACTAGAAAACAATGATTATGTTAATTTTTAAAAGATTACACGCCGCACACTCGAACATTTTCGTGCGAGTATTCAAGAATAAATGAACACCAGAAGGTATACTGAATATTTTACCATTATTTTACGTACCACACTAATCCTGTTTGAAGTTGTGTTCCCTGATCCTGTGTCAGCTCCGCAGTCCAAAATAGTCTTTGTCAAGACCATCTCCATATTTGATTGCCTTCCCTGTGCGCACGGCTCGAAACTTAGAAAGGCGGGACTGGACCTCATGGCCGATGTCAAAGATTCTCACTGGCTCTTCTGCACAGTGGCCGGTCAGCAACGTATGCATCTGTGATAGTTTGTAAGTATAGTAGAAAGGATGTGTATACCTTTCGCCATGTATTTCACACTCTATCAAAAGATCTATGTGTTTGCCAGACGAAGCAACATATATATCTCGTTGTATCCACACTGCGGCATAGGTTTCCTACTGGAGAAGTAGCGCTAGCAGTAGTTTCAAGTCTTTGCTGCGAATAGAAATTTTCATCTCTGCGATTTAACTGACACGACGAAGAGAGTTCCGAATCACCAGATTGTCATGCAGTCCCGAAGGCTGAACCACAGTCTTCCCTGGCACTGCTGATTGGTTATATGAGCGTGAGGGTCTACTAGCTGCTGTTTTGAGTAGTTGCCGCTGGCTGATTGCAAGTCTACATCTAATACTATTGATACATTTACACTCACAAGTCAACGTGCATTGTGTGATGGAGGGTACGTCGTCTACCCCACCATTCTATCCCCCCCCTCCCCCTCTTTTCCCTTTCCTCTTCCATTCGCGAGTGATCGACGACTTTCGGGAAGTGTCTTGCCCTTTTAGTTACATAAAACTGATGTATAATACGTTCCTCGACTCTCCTTGGAACCTTTGTTTTCAGATTTTCAGCGCTTAACGTCTCCTTGAGGCATGAAGATTCTCTTCTGTCGTTTTTCCGTGGAGTTTAAGGAACGTCTCCGTGATGCTCGCTCTCCGTGACAAAACGAACCCATAACGAAGTCTGCTACTCTTAATTGAAACTTCTGCAGCTCCTCTATTTCTACTGCTTGCTAAGGTTCCTACACAGATGATGAATATTGAAGAATCTGTCGAACAAGAGTTTTGGAACCTACTGTTGACGTTAATTAATGAAATTGCATTAAAAGTGTTCCAGTCAGTCTGTCTCCTCTTACTTTGTCGCCAGTGTTTTGATCAAATTATAACGAATCCTTTTTTCCCCTTTTTTTCTGGCCTACACACCGTATCTTCACGGGTTAACTATGTTAATTTCCGGAGCTGACGATATTAGTGTTGGAGGGTAACACGATTCCTTTCCCGTTGCCACAATTTCCCTCTCCCTCCTCCTCGCGGTGAGATTTCTACACTTCAAGTGCAAGCGTCTAGGGTTATCCCATGTGAAAGTGTGCGACCGTTTCTGAACGTTTGCTTATCGTGTAACTAAGGCGAAACTTTGGTGTTAGCCTAGTATTCACCTAAAAATGATCATCCAGGTTGGCTATCGTCGTTAAACCACAGGGCAGATTCAGTGCGGGACCGGAGCGCTTCCCCGAATCCCGGAAACGGCGTCCAAACGAGAGTGGCTGTCCAGGCGGGTCTTCAAATTATAATGTCTGAGTTTGTATATTTTCTCGCAGTTACTGTTGCTTTTTGCTAGTCAGTAAAATAAGCGTCGATTCTCTGCATGTCGTCTTGCTTTTTGCTACAATTTTCTGGCGTACAACTCCACTTCTTTACAACAGCATCGTCCATGAATACCCTGTCGTCCGTTTTGACGTCAACTACGAGGTAATTTGAATGTATCGAGAACATTAACGGTCGAAGCTGCGCCCGAAGCTGTGTTCACATCTGACGAATTCTGCCCGTTGAGTGCCAGTATCATTCTCTGTTTTGTTTCTCGTAATCAATAACAACGCAAGCACAGTGACATAGTCTGTGAACTTGACAGTTAGCGCTACATATAACACACATACACAAGAGCCGTATAGCTCACTGCATAGGAAATGTACCAGCGTATGCGAAGAATTCTTTTTAAATTAGGCAGCTGAACAACGCCTAGGGGTGTCCTGGTCAACGATGCTGTTTCTCATCTTAAGCTTTTCAACAAATTACTGCTATTGGGGTTTAACTGGAAAATGTCGCCGGCCGTTGTGGCCGAGTGGTTCTAGGCGCTTCAGTCCGGAACCGCGGTGCTGCTACGGTCGCAGGTTCGAATCCTGTCTCGGGCATGAATGTGTGTGATGTCCTTAGTTAGTTAGGTTTAAGTAGTTCTAAGTCTAGGGGACTGATGACCTCAGATGTTAAGTCCCATAGTGCTCAAGCCATTTTTTTGGAAAATGTCGCAGCAGACAGGAGTGTGTTATAAAAATCTCGGTAGTTGAGTTTTAGCGTTGAGGAAAAATCTCCAGCCCATTCATAAACTCGTCTAGATAATACGAGATATTTTACACAGTAAGTCGGGATATTCAGAGAACATACTGAACTTTTCGTCTGTTACCAAATAAAATGGCCAAAACAGATATCAAAAAGTCTATTTATTACAACTGTTAATAATTTTTTATGAAATGCCTGTTCTGTTAAGCCTACTTTCCTGCATACGTTACCTATTACCAGTTTTTCTTTTCGTGTCACAAACAAATACTGTTCTCGTTCCTCGTGTTAGGGAATACATGTACCAATCGCAGCTGTTCGTGGAAGCCCACGATCCTAATGGCGGTCTGATTTGGACACAATGGGGCGCGGTGAAGTGCCGTCTGCTTTGTTTGCAGTTGCGGCAGCGTTAATGATCATCTATTTGAATTCCCTGTCCGAAGCAGACACCACTCACTGCCGTCGTAATGTGTAGTCCGATGGCCGTACAGAGCCAGCACGAAATGAGGCCAACCCCGGCGCCATTGGAGTCGAGTGGAGTTCGTGTTGTCTACTCAATGTTGCAGGGAAGCGCGCTCGCCGATCAGAATTTCAATTCAGAAATCCAAGGAACAATTGTCTATAGCTGTATGGACATGCTTTTATATTTATATCAAGAATTGGACTTGGATGTAGGGCTTATTTCAGTATCTTCATTTCATTAAATATCGAAGCAAGTGTTGTCACAGTTCCAGCTCTGTCTGGTACGTCCCCGATGTTTCACATATCTCTCCGCCACCACTCTCAGAAGTTGACAGGAAATTATTCATACATGCTGGATTACTTGTAATATGTTATGGTACTTAATAAACTGGTCAATGTATAGCGTATTTGACTGAATTAAACCCACAGTTAGTCGCACATTGTTGTATATTCAGAATGGTGTTACTAAACTAGACGATCGCATTTTATCGACTAACTTTATTTTTCAATGAGTGAAGTCGTACTTCATATCTTCATTGCAGTCACGTTTGTCTAGTTCGTATTTCAGAGCCAGTCCGTTATTGCTACGGACATTTTTCGCCTTAAGGCTTCAGTAACCTTTTGTGGCGCTTTCATTTCAAGCAGACCTGTGTAGTAATTCTTATACGCTGAGTGTGATGCGAAACGGCCTCACAACGTTAGAACACAATGTTCTAACTGGATTTTACGTAAGTGATGCTTGTTATTTTATTTACAAGAAGTTATCCATTGTATTTGTTAATACTGTGACATACGATCAAAATTTCAGTGTAATAAATTACATAAACGTAATGAAAGACCAATGTATGCAAGTTTAATAATGCGTGAAATTAAATGTATATGAACTATTCTTTCTTGGTTCCCCTCCCCCTCCGCTGTCCCTCCAAATCAGACGATACGTTATTCATCTATGAGGGTATTATATTTGGTACGTCGAGGGTAAAACTGCTTTAAGTAAACTGTTATTATTACACACGCAGAGGGCGGTAGAGGACCAAGCAAAGCGTCGACTTGATGTGAGATTTTCCTACGCTCCACATTTCTATTGTCTTCTCGCTACCCATTTTCTTCTTTTTGCCCGATCAAGTTGTTCTTGTCTCGAATTTCTTGACCTCTTGGTTCACTTCCCTCTTGCGTAGTTTGTGGCTGAATGTTTGTCTGTTTTGTGTACCAGGGACTATTATGCCAGCATCCTTCAGGTCTTTTTTGACTTCGATGATACACTTCATGTTCTCATGTTCGTTATGCTTTATGTGTGCTCCAGGTTTTGTCAGGTGTTCGGCTTTCTGCAACATTAATTTAGTTTGTCAGGTGTCGGGCATTCTGTTGATTATTATTTGAATAGACGATACAGGTAAACGTTGTGAGTCGTTAAACGTAATTTGTATTCATTTTAATTGCACGCAGTTCCTAAATGATAAGAATATTTTCGCGTCTGTAGAACTTCCTGTGCACTTTTGGGACCGATGATTTCTCAAAACAAAGAAAAGCTTACCGTTCAGCTGCCGCCTACAGTTACTGATTCTTATTATTAAAATCCGCGGACAATTCATTTGCAGTAACCACTGTCACTGTACGTAGTTGCAAGGGCATATGTACGTCGTTAATTTTGTAGCTTGTTAGTTTGGTCGGCAACTAAAACTGGATATTTTTATTTGGTTTCTGCGCGTGGAACATGACCTTATAATTGCTGTGACCTCTGTTACCAGCACACCCATTTATTCGAAGAGCAGCGCATATTTTAATGGTGTTGCGAGGGACGTCCGGCTGGGAGTAGTTTCCTCGTTTCCTTCAGCATTTAACTGCTCGCCCTTTGTTGATTCGTTCTTTCTTTTACCTCTCGCCTCGTTCAGTTAGACTGCAAATGACGGCGGCTTAGCTTGTGAAGAAAAAAGTGAATCATTATCGTCGTAAAAGGAGAATTTTTATCGCGTTGCTTTCTGTGCTTTGTGCTCAGTGCGGGAAAGTAGTTCTGTAATATTGACAACGGTGTGAACTTTCAGTTTACTCAGCGTGTTCATGTCTATGCTTTCTGAGGGATTAGATACCGTAAAGCATTTTTGGCGTGGGTCGGGCGAAGCACGAGACATTTATGTTAGCATAGTTTCCAGGGAAGAGCACCGAACGGTAATCCGACGATCGTGTCTACAAGTTCCTATGTAAAACCTTTCTTTTTATTTTCAAATTTTATGCTGTTAACACCGGAAATAAAATATTCATTAATATTTTCACAAAAGGCATGAAAAGAAAAGGCAAAGGAATATTTGTGACTGGAAATAAATTTACGGGAAGAGATTTTAGGGGATTGTAAGTGTAAATGAGAACTTCGTATATAAAATTGGATAATTTTATTATTTTCCAGTGGATGATTTACACGTGCTGGGGTGATATCGTAAAACAGGGGAAGCAGTAATTTTCTCTGCATCCTGCACACTTTATAATAGTTGCATTTTTGCAATGTTGTGGTTGTTTTAAAGCTTCTATAGAAAAATGAAGTTGGTTCACATTTCTAAAAGGCTTGCTTTCAAAGCAGGGTTTGGAAGCATGGCTATACAGTATAGTGTATTTTGATGCAGTCTTATAGGAATGTGATATCTTTATCTCTCTCGATGAGATTAGAGCAGCTTTGAGGCTTTTTAATCAAATTCTATACCTGATGGTAAATAATGGACATCACTGGTTTAATACTAGACGATGGCAATCTTTCTTCATTTTGAAAATCTGGTCGTATAATTGTGGGTTTGTTTATCGTCGTCACGAGTCAATTAAAAGAAGAAATTTACTTTCCTGGGCTTAAGGCTTCATCACACAAGTCAAAATTTTTTTGTATATGGCTGCTGTAAGTTACCAAGATTTTGACAAAGTAATGGTGACATTCCTATATTTTGCCGCATATCTGTCCACTGTTTTTTGAGTCCTCGATACGAAAGGGACAGCACTCACTTGTAGACTGTTTGCAAAAATTTTCCAGAAAAGGTTATACCATACTGTGTTTTATGAGAGTAGGTTTCTTTGTTCGTGTTCCGGTTTATTTGCAGTGTAATTGATGTAAAAATCTATACAAATTATAAAAAGGGATTTACTTATGTATTAATCTATGTTTGTTTGTTCCACATCACCTTCTAAGCCACTGGACCGATTTTAGCCAAACTTGGTAAACATATCACTCACTGTCTGGAAATTATCACTGTGTGTAAGAACCACTCATCTATCAAGGGGGTGGAGTGAGGGTGAAAAAGCAGTTTAGTACATGACGCGAAGATACCCTTACTTTAGTTATCCAGCATTTGAGGAGGAGACCACTTAGAGACTAGAGGCAAACATAATTTCAAACCTTTACGCAACTTTTTCTCGCGACGACCTCCGAAAAGTAATGAAAGGAAAAGAACTTTGTCGCTGAGTACATTTTCGCTGTTCATGCAATAAAATTGCCTCAAGAAGCATAACGTTTTCATTTATTACTTATTTCCTACAAAATGTATTTGTGACAGATTTTGCATACGGTATTCACATTGAACACTAAATGCTCCAGAAAAAAAAGCATTGTACGACACTTGGTCCAGGAGATACGACGTCATAAACACCGAATTCATGAAAATTTTCGCATCATGTAAAACGTTTAAATTTATTACTTCGTTGCTACAAACTCCATTCCCAACATTTTCCCAGACAGTATCTACATTTGTCGCTCAATATACCTACAGAAATATGTAATTGTGCGACACATAGTTAAGGAAATACGCGATGAACTGCCGCATCTTCTGTGACGTTTTAATGTATTACTTCTTTACAATCAACTTGATTCCCAACACATTTGCCAGGCAGTAGGCAAATATACCACTGGATGTACCTGCAAAGTTGTATCATTCCATAGCAAATAATTCAGGAGATAGCATGTCATAAACGTTAAGCTGCTTGAAAATGAAACTTCAAGGTGAAATTCGATAGACATCACATGAAATATGTGTGCAAATATGCGTGAAATATGTTAAATATGTGTAAAGTATGTTAGATGTGTGTGCGTATGCGAGCAAAACCACGGGTAAGAAGCTCATCCTAAACTCATGGAACGATTTCAGTCAAATTTGGTACACGTAGCAGCTAGGATCTGGAAAGAAATATTATAGGGGTAAGAACCCCCAGTCTTCTGTTGGGGTGAGTGTGATAACATGGAGAGTGAAAGGGAGATGAATAGGTGAAGGAAGAGATAGGCACAAATACGAGCAGGAGGAGCTGGATCGAAATAGGGCTGGGGAAATGCACAGAAAAAGGGGGCGGCGGGGGGGGGGGGAGGAAGAGAATGTCGACAGGCGGAGAGGGACAGAGAGAAGGACAAGGAGCAGATGCACACAGAAAGGAAAGGAAAGGAGGTACAAAAGGGGAGGAAGAGGAGAAGGAAGAGATGGACAGAGTCAGGGGTTGGAGTAAATGGACAGAAAGAGGGGGGGGGGGGAAGACGACATGGAATTTGAGGGGGACGAGGAGATGGAGAAATGGCGGAGGAGCAAATTGATAGAGAGACGGGGTGGGGGTGAGGTGGGAAGATATTGACTAATGGGAGATTCACACATACACTATGTGATCAAAAGTATCAGGACACCTGGCTGAAAATGACTTAAAATTTCGTTGCGCCCTCCGTAGGTAATGCTGGAATTCAATGTGGTGTAGGCCCACCCTCAGCCTTGATGTCAGCTTCCACTCTCACAGGCATACGTTCAATCAGGTGCTGGAAAGTTTCTTGGGGAATGGCAGCCCATTCTTCAGGAGTGCTGCACTGAGGAGAGGTATCGATGACGGTCGGTGAGGCCTGGCACGAAGTCGGCGTTCTGAAACATCCCAAAAGTGTTCTATAGGATTCAGTTCAGGACTCTGTGCAGGCCAGTTCATTACAGGGACGTTATTGTCGTGTAACCACTCCGTCACAGGCCGTGCATTATGAACAGGTGATCGATCGTGCTGAAAGGTGCAATCGCCATCTCCGAATTGCTCTTCAACAGTGGGAAGCAAGAAGGTGCTTAAAACATCAGTGCAGGCCTGTGCTGTAATAGTGCCACGCAAAACAACAAGGGGTGCAAGCCCCTTCCATGAGTTGGCATGACACACGCTGGCAGATGACGCTCACAGGGCATTCGCCATTCCTACACCCTGCCATCGGATCGTCACATTGTGTACCGTGATTCGTCACTCCACACAACGTTTCTCTACTGTTCAATCGTCCATTGTTTACGCTCCTTACGCGAAGCGAGGCGTCGTTTGGCATTTAGCAGCCGCTCGACCATAAAATCCAAGTTTAATCACCTCCCGCCTAACTGTCGTAGTACTTGCAGCGGATCGTGATGCAGTTTGGAATTCCTGTGTGATGGTCTGGATAGATGTCTGACTATTACTCATTACGACCCTCTTCTGCTGTCTGCGTTCTCTGTCAGTCAACAGACGAGCTTGGCCTGTACGCTATTGTGCTGTACGTGTCCCTTCACATTTCCACTTCACTATCAAATCGGAAAAAGTGGACCTAGGGATGTTTAGGATTGTGGGAATCTCGCGTACAGACGTATGACACAAGTGACACCCAATCACCTGACCAAGTTCGAGGTCCGTGAGTTCCGCGGAGCCGGCCGGAGTGGCCGAGCGGTTCTAGGCGCTGCAGACTGGAACCACGCGACCGCTACGGTCGCAGGTTCGAATCCTGCCTCGGGCATGGATGTGTGTGATGTCCTTTGGTTGGTTAGGTTTAAGTAGTTCTAAGTTCTAGGGGACTGATGACCTCAGATGTTAAGTCCCATAGTGCTCACAGCCATTTGAACCAAGCCAGTTGCGCGGAGCGCCCGGTTCTGCTCTCTCACGATGTCTAATGACTACTGAGGTCGCTGATATGGAGTACCTGGTAGTAGGTGGCAGCACAATGCACCTAATATAAAAAAAGTGTGTTTGTGGGGGTGTCCGGATACTTTTGATCACATAGTGTATAACTACCTGGGGATCGCCAGGATTCTTACGTAGTTGATAATAAAAAAAAATTTCTGCATAGAGAGCCAATCACACGACCCTCGCATTACCATTCTGTACCTTTTCCGCTGCGCGAAGTGCTGTCAGGAAAGCGCGCTAACATGAATGACTCATGCCTCGCCCTAACCGCGCCAAAAACGCCTAGCCGTGACGTGACGAGAGCCCTAAGTTGCCTGGAGGTAGACAACCCTCTAGGCTGGACTAGAGCAGCAACTTGCAGGCACTCAGGACGTTGTTGCCGAACTGGATGGTCTTAGGGGGACCCTTTTCTGTTCCATTCACGCATGTGTCAATGTCACAACCCCCCTCCCCCCTAGTCACGCTTGCTGAAAGAAGATAAGCACCCTTTGCTGCTTAGGATCACGGTCAGATTTCGTCTAAAGGTTTTGGAGGATACTCCTTTGACCCACCCTGTGCACCAGAGCAAAAGTTACGGCGCACAATACTCCAAAGAGGGGCGATACTTTCCGTGGGGTTGCTGGACAACGAAGTTCCTAGAGGAGGGTTGAATCGTCTGTTGGATGTCAGCAGAATCAAACGTTGTTAAGAACGCCGTCCTGTTGCTCATAGCACTGCGAACTGTCGTTTTACACCGCGAGATGTGTGGAAATCAACGTCCCAATGAAAGGGATCGTTTCAGTAACCCCCTTTATGCCACCCCCTGAGGCTTTCTCGCGTCGATTCTGAGCGGCCGTGTGTCTGAAGTGTTTTCGTCGGCCACCCATGAGGAAACAGCGTGATTTCAGCGCTGGGTTTAGCAGCTCTGACCTCCGTTGCATAGGAGTCGAAAGAAGGTGTGTGACATCCTTCCCATTGTGTGACACGTCCACGGTGGCGTTGGGCAGAATTGTGGTGAAATTTGGTACCGATGTGACATAATTAAGAGCACCTCACAAGAACTTCCGAGCTGTGGCCTTTTTCTCCCCTGCGTGACACCCTGCTTCTTTGAAGCGTCGCCGAGACGGAGGGTGACGTCAAAGGCCCGACGCTTGTGCACCATTACAAATTAAGGTTGCGTCAAATTTCAAAATTACGCATTGCAATGGAAGACATTTACGAAATTTTGCTCCATGTGTAAGAACCTTGTCGTCAACGAGAAAAGGCTGTTCATTACGGCGTCACGTGTGAATCAAAACGATTTTTGTATGCTGTTTGATCTCGCCTCTTAAATTGAAAATTACATGCTTGCAGAGTTACAGAATTAATTGCAAGCAGGAATGTAACATCTGTCATGTCTGCCTAACCAAGGACTCTTTACGATGCGTGCGGGGCAAGTCATAAAATTTTACATCACTCCGTCAGATACCATGAAGTCATTCCAGTTATGAAACGAGTGTCTAGGAAAGACGCCTTGACTGTAGGCGCTGGCCGGAGTGGCCGAGCGGTTAAAGACGCTTCAGTCTGGAACCGCATGACCGCTATGGTCGCAGGTTCGAATCCTGCCTCGGGCATGGATGTGTGTGATGTCCTTAGGTTAGTTAGGTTTAAGTAGTTCTAAGTTCTAGGGGCCTTATGACCACAGCAGTTGAGTCCCATAGTGCTCAGAGCCATTTTTTTTTTTTTTTTTTTGACTGTAGGCGTCAGACATTGAGTTTTAAACCTGAAACTGAGCTGATAGCGGGTATAGGTTTCTCTGGTTCACGTTGGTGTTGTGTGTAGTGTTAAACATTCGTGAAAGGCTGAAACAACGCCACAGAAGCAACGGGTATGATTTTGATGTTGCTTTATACTAATCTCCCCGAACTCCTTCGACACAGTTTTGGAGATTGTTCATGAATATTTTCTTGGTAATGTGTTTTATTATAGAATGAGATTTTCACTCTGCAGCGGAGTGTGCGCTGATATGAAACTTCCTGGTAGATTAAAACCGTGTGGCCGACCGAGACTCGAACTCGGCACCTTTCCCTTTCGCGCCTTGCCCGCGAAAGTCAAATGTCCCTGTTTTATTATAAGTGGCCGGTGGTCTCCGATGGCCCAGTGCAGGGTAATAATGTAATTATGGCTTACTGGGTTTGTTACAACAATTAACTTTGTTTCTTTGAAAATACCTTCACAACGGTGGAAAAGTTTGTGATATGCTATCGTTCTAAAACCGAAGATGTCTGTATACAGATGCAAAGATACTGTGACGTGATTGCCGTTGCTGAGGGAACAGCTAAGAGTAGGGTCGTCGTGAGGCTCTTCCATTGCGTTCAGTGAACCCTTACGTGAGTAAACTTACCTGTATTGCTGTACACGACTACTAACGTACATCTAACGCTGCTGGAAGAAACAAACCCAAGACAGAATCGGGCATTACTGGATGCAGGTTTCCAGGCGAAGAATAAAGTGGGCGTTACCGTTGTTAAGAGTAAGAGCCGTCAGTGAATGAAAGAAGTTTATTTCCAACATGCCACACAGCGCAAACCATCGACATTCGCTCTTTTGGCAGATATTTTTAGTTCGCTAGAGATATAAACGGTGATACGAAATCAAACAAAACAGAATTCCGTGTAACGTGCCAGCAGAGACCACGCGTCCCTAATACCAAAACACACCAAGCTTTCGATTACCCGCGTTAATGCGGACTCGAATCTGCATGGATAACCGAAAAGTACGAATTGTCCAGAATACACAAGTTTTTTCCGGAAACTGCTGTTTAATGTTTGTACTGTACATACTACACGTTACATTTGATAGCCTTTTCCATTATTTACGCATGACTGGCCTCAAACAGCGGTTTGGAAATTGTCGGTCTTCAGCTCCTAGGTAAAGGGCTACACAAACATATAAACAGGAAATCCATCGTGGACATGTCACAAGGATAGTCCCTCCGCGTTTACTTGAGTGGGAAATGGAAAACAATGGAAAAAAAGTATTTCAAGGGTGTTCAAAGGTAGGACTGAGATCACCATGAAACGCGCGGACCCAAGGGGGAGGGGGAGTGGGCCATATGGTTCTTGGAACCCCCCACGCCACCCCATCCCGAAAAGAAAACTTTAGTTAAACCGAGTATAGTTTCATATATGTCGATATCTAGATTTAGGAGCTAATTTTCGGTGAACAAAGCAGTTTGGAAAATGGCAAAGAATTCTTGGAAATTAACAAATAATACGTTTCAGTTTCTTGGCCACATGGAGGGGTTGCGTCCTAAACGCCTATGGAGATCACTATAGCAAGTAAAGGTGCGCATTCACAGATTGGTCACAACCTGCTGCGGACGACAATTCCGAGACGGTTCCTGAGTCCACAGATAGGTTTAGGAAATCACATGACATGCAACAAGATGAAACAGAAAGGAAAACGTTTCTACTAAGAAAAAAAAAAAAGACAAAGTGATTTCTCGAACGTAGTTGGAAACAGCTTCCCCCCCCCCCCCCCCCCAAAGTGGAGGCCCGTATAGCTGCAGTATAATCATAGTGCTACATGAAATAGTGATAATGGTGGGTGCGCACTTGGATTTTGTACTGTGTAAGTTGTAAAGATGTGCAAGTTTTGTGAGTTCTTTGCTGTTACTGTTCTTAGATCGATTGTATGACACTTGTACTTCACAAATTTTCGGACAAATTCATTTGAAACGATATATTTGTCTAATTTTAAATTTCTTGGAAGTTATGCACTGTGGATGACTAACATGAGTAGGCGGTTTATGTAGGGCTAATATGGATATGGTCGATTTTTGAATTTGATGCGATTTATTGTACCAGTAACTGCGTTTCGAGCCACTGCAGGCCCATCATCAGATGGAGCTGTTAATAGCAACATTATTTTCTGAACCGTGTATTTTCTGGACCGTGTGCAGATAGACACACACACTCGCTGTATCTATGTGTACTTGGTTTCACGATGAATAGATACTGAATGTACATACAGAGGATATGAAGATGCAAAGGAACAGCACTTTGCCACATCGCGATCTTGGACACCAGCTACATTAATAGGAATAAATATTCAAGTATTTAATGTAAATATTAATATAAATAAATTTTAAAATCAGTGCATTATTCTGTATTTTCTTGCAGGTCATGTCGTAAATCGCGATGTGCCAAAGTGTGACGTGTAGCATCTTCATACTCTTTGTACTTACATTCAGTATGTGTTTATCGTGAAACAAAGTACACCTAAATACTGTGTGTTGACGAGTGTAAGCTGCCTAAAATGTACTTACACTCAGGTTCGTCAGCACTACGGCCCTAGCGTCTACCTGCACATGGTCGAGAAAATAATGTTGCTGTAACTCCCCCGTCTGACGTGTAGCGAAAACTCGTTAATCGTACAACAGATTGTGTCGAATTCAGAGAACGACTAATTGCAGGCTATACCTACAAAAACAGCCGATGTACGAAGTACAGGTAGAAGCAAATTATTGTTATATCAAAAAGTTTTATATATTTATTATTATTGTTATTATTATTATCATAGCCATATGCGACATGGTACAAGTGATAGTGACGGTGAATCAGATTTGGAATCTGGGGGGAGGTGGTGACTGTAACAAACAGTGACCATGAGCCCCCAGAACCGAACCGAACCTTGGGTCCGTGCCTGACACACCATCTTATGGACTGCATACTGACGACTTGTTTTTGGACCGTACGTAACAACATGGTACGAAGCGAATTGTGCTAACAGTGAATGTGCTTTGCTAGCGAAATAGGCGCAGTGACGCCGATTGCGCCGTTCCGCAGGGTAGCGCGCTTCCGAACTCTGAAAATCGTAGCCAGACTCCTCTGAGCAGCCCAAGTTGTGCCGGCTGCCTGCCTGGCGGCGCAGTGCAGTGCTGTGCAGTGCAGGGCTGAGCCAGCAGCGCGGCCTGTAATTTGGCGGAGGCTCCGGACCCTCGAGCCGTCCCAACCGACCGCCACCTCTCCCCTCACCCCTCACCAGCGCAGCTTCCAGCGCCCGATCTTGTCTGGAAACTGGCGCGCACAACTATCCGCGCTTCCGTAGTACTCATCACTTCCAGCTGCAGCGCCAAGTTGCCTGTGCTAATTATACGCTCGCAGTGGCCGTCCAGCCCGCTGCGGCTGCCTGCTGATGGCCTGTGGCCGGTCACAGAGGGGAGCAAAACGCTGTCAGTGCGCGAAGTCGACGTAGCAGTTTTGCCAAGCACAGTCGTTAATATACATGCAAATGGAACAGTCTGGACCTTAATATTTCATTGCCGGAACTCATTAAACTTCAACTAAAGTTACACCAACTTCGGGGAGAAGAAAAATTTATGATTCTTTGCTACTGATGTCGTCTAGCGAGGGAAATGCGTGGCTGGAGTTTTGATGAGCAAAGTGGGGCACCTTGCAATAAGAAGAGTAACACAAACAGATAGTGAGTGATTTTATACGTACCTCACGATTACAACCATGTGCCGGAATATTGCATTCTTCTGTAGTAATTATGTATCAGATAACTGTATGTACGCCCTGTAAGTTTGCGTAGGAATGATGTGACATTGAAATACAGAGTTAATAGCGTACAACTACTTGACTGAAAACTATTAAGCTTTTAAAATGAAACAGTTGTTATTGAGATTCACTATCATTATTCTTTACGTCTATACATTTGCAGCCCTGTGCCATCAGAGGTCTCCAAATTGAGTTTCGAATTCGAAGAGTTCATTCACACAGGAAACACCCTCTCCTTTAACCTGACAATGCCAGAAGACACACGAGCGCAGAGACATCTGCAACAATCCGACACCTTGGCTTCACTGTCATTGGTCATCCTCGATACAGTTCCGACTTGGCCCCATCCGATTTTCGTCTGTTTCCAAAACTTAAAGAACACCTCCGAGAACTTCACTTCGATAGTGGTGAAGTGTTGCAAGCAGAGGTGAGGTTGTTGTTCCGTCAAACATTCTGCATTGACCTTATCAGCAAACTGGTCTGTGGTTGGCAGAAATTGGTTCGTCGCTGGGGTGCTTGTGTTCCGAATTAAATGTGCAGACGTGAGGAATAAAGATGTATAATTTTAGTAACGTTTGTTATATTTAAAAAGCTTAAAGGATTCTCACATTAAAATGCGCAGGCATTACTTTTTAGCACACCTTCGTAGTTAATTTCATGACTCTGTTTCTACTGAAAAATCTTAGCTGTGAACAAAAGAGTGTCGTAGTACTGGTGCAGCCGTCAGTGTACTCAGAAACTAACGTTCAGTTTTTAAGAGATCCTTAACGCAAATGAAAAAAAATCTTGTATATAGAAACGCACTTGGGGATGATGAAGTTTTGCCGCGTGGGATTAGCCGAGCGGTCTGACGCGCTGCAGTCATGGACTGTGCGGGTGGTCCCGGCGGAGGTTCGAATCCTCCCTCGGGCATAGGTGTGTGTGTGTGTGTGTGTGTGTGTGTGTGTGTGTGTGTGTGTGTGTGTGTGTGTGTGTCCTTGGGATAATTTAAGTTAAGTAGTATGTAAGCTTAGGGACTGATGACCTTAGCAGTTAAGTCCCTTAAGATTTCACACACATTTGAACATTTTGATGATGAAGTTTACATGTATATTAGTTTTTTATTTCTAAAAATGTGCAAAAAACATGACATACAGTATAAAAATGGTTATTCTTGATATTTTCTAACTGTAAGGTGACATTTCTCATACTTCTCCCCAAATTGACTGTGCTGGTTTTCAGTTGCTGGTACAGGTTTCTTATGGCTCTATAGAATGCAGGATGCGTGTAAACTTGAGTGCTTTCTGTGATTTGTTGCCTTAAACTGTTAATGCTTTAAGCTCGTTAAGTGAAAAGGAAGAAAGATACAATGACGATGGCAAAATATCGAGGAAACATGTTCCTATATGATTTGTACGAGTGGTCTGCACAAAGGCAAATCCACAAATCCTACACTGAGCATATTATAAAGGGTGAACCAGAACTGTACCGACACTTTTCAGAGGTGGTTCAGGGACCACTTGCGAGGATTTTGTTTGTTGTAAGAGACCCTCTGTCTCCGCGGCTCGTTTGCACAGTTACTCCATTTCGTTGGATTTCTTGCCGCAGTTAACTCTGTATCTGCATTGCACTGAAAATAGTGCACAATACTGTAAATGTCGATGGTATGTATTCTGTGTTTTGTTCGAAAACAAAGATGTTCCATTCGCTTATGATATTAAATGTTGACAACAGTAATGGCCACTTCCGTCTACGCCCTCAAGCTTGCACTCAGCACTGCTCGCTATGTCTGGGGTTTCTTTTTCCCGTAATGTTAGTGCTATACACAGCAGCAGAGACATATTTAGCGATGAAGTGTAGACCTCGTGTGTGGGTTCACTGAATGAAATGCAAGAGCGGCAGGATGACGCTATGCCGAGCTGTTCCTGCAGAGACTCCAACTCCATCACAGTACCGTACATAGGCGCGTAGAAGAAACTGGATCCTTCCGTCTTAGAATGATTGCATATTACAGACATTTGCATTTATATGAAGGTATTTTAACATAAACAGAGGAGATTGGGATAACAAACCGAATAAATGATGGTTACATTATTACTCTGTAACGAGCCGGCGAAGGCCGTGGGTCCCTTATACCAAAATACTCAGAAGTTATCCTTCAACAACCTCTGAAAGTTGCTCATTTGAAGCTCTGGTTCGCGGTGTATATCTGCTTCTACATACACACTCCGCGAGACACAACACTGCATGACGGACGGTACTTCGTAATCCTGCTAGCCTTCTCTTTCCGCTTCCGTGCCCAAATTGAGCGAGGGGGAAAAAAAATTGTATGCTTCTGTCGTAGCCCTGATTTCCCTCCGCGGTCCTTACGTGGGATGTGTGTTGCTGGCAGTAGGATGTTCTGCAATCTGTCGCAATTGCTGGCTCTCTGAACTTACTCAGTAGTGTTTAGCGAAATCAATGTCTTCTTTCCTCCAGGGATACCCATTTCAGTTCACGTTGAATTTCCGTAACACTTGCGTGTTGATCGATCCTCCCGTTAACGAATCTAGCTGCACGCCTCTGAATTGCTTCGGTGTTTTCGTTTAATCCGACCTGGTCTCTCGTTAGCAAATCTAGCTTGACGCCTATAAATTGCTTCGTTATTTTCCTTTAATCCAACCTGATGGGGATCCCAAACAGTCCAGCGGTATTGAATAATGGTTGATAAAAGTGTACTGTACGCAATCTTGTGTGTAGATGAGCTGCAGTTTCCTACACTTCTCCCAGCAAACCGAAGTCGACCATTCGCCCTCCCTGTAACCGACCTTTCGTGCTTGTAAATGTTTAAGGAGCAATTTGGAAAATCTATTGCCCTGTGAGAGCTTAACGCCTCATGTTGGCAGCAACGCTAATACACCAAGCATCTGTCTTTCTTTTAGCAACGCTGTTGACATGATATATTTTGTTGGTTGCAAGTTACGAGAAGTCTGTCTTCAGTTCAGCCATTGTTCAGTATCGCGTTCTATATATGTTTTACTTCATCAAATGTTAACGATTTAACAACTGTATCTTCTACTCGATCATTGTCGCTTGAGTTACTTGTATACAACAATCGGTTGTCCTATTTCTTTAGTACCGATTCGTAACCCAAAGATGTTTTCTTGTACCGAAAGTTATGCTTTTTAAAAGGACTGCACACTAGCCCTGTTAACACTGGCAGGCCACACATCTCCCAGGAGCACTCAATTTCGTCGCGGATATTTCAGTTACGTAGGCTTACAGCGGAAGACATAATTGTTCAGTTTTGGCGATTCATATGTGTGACTAGCACTGCGGTATCTTCGTGGACTAGCAGCTTCTACGGAATTGGACACCGTATTTTGATTTCTCCTACACATCAGACTTCTATTAATTTTGAAAATTGCTCAGATGTGCTGACTGTAAAGGCTACAACGGAAAACTTTTATTTCACTGCATATGATTTTACTAATAAATTTGTTCTTACTTGAAACTGTGGTGTTAACATTTCCGTAACTGAACTTTCAGACGGTGTATTTTAAATGGTCACACGTAAAACTTGGGAAGAAAAGAAAAGTAGCATCATTATTTTAAATCTACCAGTAGTACGTCTCTTATGTTTACGACGAACTTCTTGTTTGTTCTCTCCAGTGTTGTTCATTCGAAAATTTTCTCTGTGTTTCACAAAGACTCAGTTTTAACACTGAGGCTGGTGTTTGTGATTTCAGCAAGAGATACGTACGGCGCCTCTACGCCTCGGTGATCATGAAGTTCGCTTTTGCTGCGCCTCTCCAGGCACTCGTCAGAGTTGACGTTACTCCACGAGACACAAAGCGCCGTTTCACTTACAGACTGAGGCCGCGCCCCCGGCTCTACCCTTAATGCTGGGGGCGTTCCGAGGAACGCTAATGCAGTGTAATCGTACGGATCGGGTGTACCGCAGCAGTGGCGCCGCTGTAATGCAAAAGTATACAAATTAAGTTGGCGCTTCTGTAGCGGGGAGAGAAGCACCATTAATGCGGGAGCCGGAGACGACACGCCGTAGAGCCACGCTGTGCTGCAGTGATGCCGACCTCCAGGCGTTTTCAGAGCCGCTCAACTCTGCGTCTCGCTGTTGTGAAGGGACGTCAGTGAGCAAACCACAAAACAGCTGTCTAATACATAATAGTTAATATTCGTTTGTTCGTCTTCTATGCATTTCTATACCATTCATCCGATTACGATGACTCTTTCATGAGTTTTTGTGCTATCGACCGCAAAAATTTCTATGGGGTTAAGAACTATCTGCTATTCACAAGGGTGGGGGTACCAACGTAAAAGCTTAGCTCAGGAACTTGTGGATCAATTTCAGTCAAATTTTATGCATGTATGATTCATTATTTTTATGAAAATACTTTAAGCTGAAATACCGTCAGTTTCAAAATATTTGAAACACCGTATAGTGTTTTGGATTTGAGATTTAGTGCAACAGAAGATTTTATGCAAGAATAGGTACGAATCAACGTAACATTTTTCATGTTGTTGCCGTATCTGTTCTCCAGATAATCTCATTAGAACTGTTTATGAGGTCGCGTTATTCATCTTCAGAGCTTCGTGAGATAACAGTCCTCTTCATCTTCAGAGCTTCCTGATACAACGCTTACTCCATTGAAATGTGAAACAACTGCTTCAGTTGATGCACTAAGACTTTTAGAAGTGCCTTGTTGATTGTTTTTTCAGCTCTTTAGCTCTCCACATTCACTGGACACAGATATATAACTTTACTTATTACCATCTTCGACGATGGAATATTGTCTTCAGAGTTTTCAGTTTCACTTGGACACTCGACTGGTAATGATTCATCTGAGTTAACACAAAATAATGATACAGTATCTTCGTCATCCATGGCAGTAATCTCATCTACAAGCTTGCAAACCAGTTTGTTATCTTCAGAAATTCTGCGAAACATTTTCTTGTTTCTCAGTATCGTTAGGTTACAGCACAAACATCAAATAAAGACTGCCGTAACAGTGAAAGAAAGCGATATTAATACTGTACGCAATTAGTGCGAGTATTATAGAATAAAAGACTGACTGACAGCAGTAAATGACGTAGTAAATGACTCCCCTGACATACGTTAACTCTGGCGACATGTGAGTCATATGTAACTCTTACAACAACAAAAAACTGAAAGATTTTCAACTTATCTATAGATAATTAGTTTATTTAGTGCAAACTAAAGCAGGAAGAAAAATAACAAAAATGAAAAAGAAGGCCTCAGGTGGTCGGTAACTCAAAAATGTCATGGTTGCTGACGTGCTAAAGTAAATAAGATTGTAAATGCAAAATTACGGAAAAGAATACGTATTTATTAGAATCTGGAGCAATTTTTTGTTTATTTTGTAGGTTTTTAGATTTTTCTCCATTTGAGAATGCCGTTATTGATTTCTCCGAAGGAAAAAGAATATTTAAATTTATCTATGTTATGTGGATGTTATTTGGGGACTGCAACTGTATTGGAAGATGTTTCTGAAATAATATATAGTGTTACAATAATTTTTTATTAATATTTTATTAGTACAACTTGCTTCGGCAACATGTTGCTATCATCAGGTGCATTTACGGTTATTTTTTCATTGTAATTAATAAGAAGTGACGTTTGCTTCCTTTACTGTGTATGCTACAGAGGCTGTGTGTCGAAAACCGCCAAACCGGGCGAGAATTCCAAAACAGATACCACGAACATGTAAATGCGTACCACACTAACAACAGGCCACCCAGTTCTTGATATTGTGCACGAGTTTTATATATTACGTAAAACTGACAAGAACAACAAACGGAGTTACATGAAGAATTTGAAATATTCATTCGCGGCACAGAACGTAGAGATATGTTACTAAATGATAAACTTGAAAGTAATAATATTAACTTCTTTAAAAACTTCTCCAATGTAGAAAGCCTCTTTCATTAAGGAAAAAGAATTTGTCTTTTTCAACCACTCAGATAAATATCTCATCTTCACTGTACGCTAATGTTTTAGCAATAAAAACTAGTTTATCTTAGCTTTTAAGGCTCTTTGGATGCCTGTAAACCAATGAATGTGGAAGTGTTAAGTTGTGACATACTTTTCATTGTGACCCTCACTTCATATCAATTATAGTAAAAAAGTAACTGTAAATGCATCTGATGACGGCAGCATGATGACGAAACGAATCGTTTGGTAAAATATTAGTAATAAGTGTTTGCAGCATGTATTATTTCATAAAAGGGAAGAAAATGCTTATTGACTGGAGCGCTCTGATTAATTGGAGCGCATTGATCAACTGGAAGATGTCAGATGGACAGTTAAATTGGGAACGCAGGTGCGGGAACTTCTTAGATGTTCCACCGTGCGGTGACGTATGAACGTTGAGTGGGCGACTCCAGCAGCAGCAGATTCGCCGCTGTGGCCGCTCGCGTCTGCGCGGCTGCCCGGCTTTGTCTGGTTCGCCGACAGGAAGTCCGCGACAGCGTCTGAGCGGCGCATGAATATTCAGCACGCGTGTTGCTCTGCGCCTAAGTCGCATCCGCCGGGCGTCTTAAAATAACTACCAATTTGGGGATGCAAATAGGTCTTAATTATAAACAAACTTGAGACGTAAAACACAGACAGCGTTGTGCCAGTGCACGCAAGTCACGTGTACCTCCCCCTGTCGCCTCCCCGCAGACTGTGTGACACCGGGAATCCCACTTCTCTCTATAATTCCGTCTGTGCCTTCTGTCTTACCCGACCAATCCATACAAAATGAGTACATCTGAGAAACTAAAATTGTCTCCTGCGTGCGCGATTCAACTTTTCGCGAGCTGTAATTTTCCCCAATGCTGAAACGCCTCATAAATGGATTCAAATTCCACGTCGCCCCTCTGTAGATGTTACCACACTAGTATCTCCTTGAGAAAGTGTTCAAGTAAACATTGACAGAGATTAGACTTGCGAATGGAGTTCTTCAAAAACATGTGCACTGTTTCTCTGTACATTTCCACAACAGAGAGGCATGCAGAAGAGGACGGTCATTTCGGAAATACGAGGGCGCGCTGAAAAGTAATGCCCCTGAATTCTTTATTCTGTTCTCAATTCAGCAGAGCTATTGCATGCCATGCGTATTACTCGGTCGACTTTCCGCTTCGCCGACGCAAGTTGTAAACCTCTGCCGCCAGAGGGCTCCTAATTGTAGCGTACAGCATGGCGCTGTGTAACGTAACTATTTCGTTGCGTGAGAAACAACTTCCTGTAATCGAAAAATGCAGCAAGAGTTTGTCCACACGTGAAGTACCTTCTCCTTCAGCATTAATGCCACACCACACACGAGCGCTGCGACAATCCGACGCTTTGGGGTTCACTGTCATCGATCATTCTCCGTACACTCGCGACTTGCCCCCATCCGATTTTCATCAGTTTCCCAAACTTTCAGAACACCTTCGAGGACTCCACTTAATTAGTAATGACGCGGTGCAAGCAGAGGTGAGGTTGTGGCTCCGTTAGCAGTCAGACATTCTACAGTAACTGTATCAACAAACTGGCCTCTCGTTGGTAGAATTGCAAAGGGGATCCTACAGAGCGCAACAATTTCTAAATAAAAATTGAACGAAAGAACCCACGGATGATGCCACGGAGATCGTGAGTGATGGACCTTAATTCCCCTAATTTAATCTGCAGACACGGCAACTGCTAGAGATTCAAAACCGAAATATGATTATAATGTCCGCTGACCACCGCGGGGTTAAAAGCCGTCTGGCAGCGTTCCGGGCACCAGAGACGGAAAATATATAATCGGAGCACGAAGAATGAGAAATCATTCTCGCGACGATACGGACGGAAAATGGAGAAATGTGCTGACATAAGCTTCTTCGAAAAAGGGGAAATTGTCATGGCCTAGAAGCAAGCATTTCGTAAACAGCAAAGTTGGTTGGCTCTCAGCGTGTTACTGTCCTCATCATCTATCGAAAATGGTTGAAAGAAAGTGAAAGCAGTATTAGGCGACAAGACATTGGACTTCCGTAATAAAACCATAAAATATCTCTGTTAAACTCAAATACTCCAAATCCCCGGTAGGGTATTTTATATGTTAACCGTTTCCGAAAGGATTTACGAGGTAATTGTAATTCTGCAACACGTCTAAAGCATCTAAGAATGACCACAGCGTGTCGGATCACAACTTGCTTGTGACGTAAGTAGCGCTTAGGGTACGTAAGCTCAGCAAAGCTCGCGTTATGTTTCCTAGCTATTGATACCACATTCGTGTAAAACTGTGTCCTCACAGCTCTTGCATAGCATATTAAACTAGAGTTCTCATCTGCGAGCTTTTTTGTCGAGCCTGTTCAGTCTTTAAACGACGAATGAAAGCCGCAAAGGTTAATACTTTGACAGTATTCTGGCAACCACCTTTTTTTTATGAAACTCTCTGACCGAGAACTCTCCTCGGGTCACGTGTAGCCCTTCTCGTGGATTATGTTCACTTGATGTGGGTGGCTTGTGCACCCAGCTGTAAAAGTGCTTCATCAGCTTTCTTCCTCCTCCCAAATCCCGAATCTTATTCCCCGTAATCAGATGGAGTCCACTCCAGTGTGAGACAGAATTCTGCACAGGATTAACTTAGCGTATTCCGTAACACCAGTCTCGTTAATTTCTGGTATGTTCCATACGTATATGGGTGGTTTCGAGAATGGTGAAGACAACATAGCAGAGTCTTTCAGTGGGAGGCTATCATGCCCATTATCATCTACAGAGCTGTAAATCGATGCAAACCACACAGGACTTCTGAAATTGTGAGGTGTCCTGAATACCGCTTCCATCTCGAAATTATTTCTGTTCCGTGGTTGTCAATTGTGACACTACCCCTACAAATTACCTACTGATAGTCGTTTTCAATCACCTGTCTCCTAGCGTCTTGTACTTAGGCTTTTCGTTGAAAAAAATTACTTTTATGTCTATGTTCAAGTGGGCTCCAGCAAACGTGACTGCCCTTAAGTTCTCAGTGTGACTCTTCGACAGGTATATATGATTAAAGATTCGTATGAAAGAACCAAATTTCATTAATAAAACATTTAAATCCGTGAATATCTTAAGAAGCATCTATTAAGGAAGGGGGATGAATTGACTGTTCACGGTTCTATAAGAACATGCGCTAAATTCCGAATTAGATGGGCATCTTTCAATTTATTTAAATATATACGTAATATATATGCCGGCTAAGCGGGGATGGCTAGAGGACAAATGTAAGGATGTAGAGGCTTATCTCACTAGGGGCAAGATAGATACTGCCTACAGGAAAATTAAAGAGACATTTGGAGAAAAGAGAACCACTTGTATGAATATCAAGAGCTCAGATGGAAACCCAGTTCTTAGCAAAGAAGGGAAAGCAGAAAGGTGGAAGGAGTATATAGAGGGTCTATACAAGGGTGATTTACTTGAGGACAATATTATGGAAATGGAAGAGGATGAAGATGAAGATGAAATGGGAGATACGATATTGCGTGAAGAGTTTGACAGAGCACTGAAATACCTGAGTCGAAACAAGGCCCCGGGAGTAGACAACATTCCATTGGAACTACTGACGGCCTTGGAAGAGCCAGTCCTGACAAAACTCTTTCATCTGGTGAGCAAGATGTATGAGACAGGTCAAATACCCTCAGACTTCAAGAAGAATATAATAATTCCAATCCCAAAGAAAGCAGGTGTTGACAGATGTAAAAATTACCGAACTATCAGTTTAATAAGTCACAGCTGCAAAATACTAACGCGAATTCTTTACAGACGAATGGAAAAACTGGTAGAAGCCGACCTCGGGGAAGATCAGTTTGGATTCCGTAGAAATGTTGGAACACGTGAGGCAATTCTGACCCTACGACTTATCGTAGAAAATAGATTAAGGAAAGGCAAACCTACGTTTGTAGACTTAGAGAAAGCTTTTGACAATGTTGACTGGAATACTCTCTTTCAAATTCTAAAGGTGGCAGGGGTAAAATACAGGGAGCGAAAGGCTATTTACAATTTGTACAGAAACCAGATGGCAGTTATAAGAGTCGAGGGGCACGAAAGGGAAGCAGCGGTTGGGAAGGGAGTGAGACAGGGTTGTAGCCTATCCCCGATGTTATTCAATCTGTATATTGAGCAAGCAGTAAAGGAAACAAAAGAAAAAATCGGAGTAGGTATTAAAATCCATGGAGAAGAAATAAATACTTTGAGGTTTGCAGATGACATTAGATTCTGTCACAGACAGCAAAGGACTTGGAAGAGCAGTTTAACGGAATGGACAGTGTCTTGAAAGGAGGATATAAGATGAACATCAACAAAAGCAAAACGAGGATAATGGAATGTAGTCGAATTAAGTCGGGTGATGCTGAGGGAATTAGATTAGGAAATGAGACACTTAAAGTAGTAAAGGAGTTTTGCCATTTGGGGAGCAAAATAACTGATGATGGTCGAAGTAGAGAGGATATAAAATGTAGACTGGCAATGGCAAGGAAAGCGTTTCTGAATAAGAGAAATTTGTTAACATCGAGTATAGATTTAAGTGTCAGGAAGTCGTTTCTGAAAGTATTTGTATGGAGTGTAGCCATGTATGGAAGTGAAACATGGACGGTAAATAGTTTGGACAAGAAGAGAATAGAAGCTTTCGAAATGTGGTGCTACAGAAGAATGCTGAAGATTAGATGGGTAGATCACATAACTAATGAGGAAGTATTGAATAGGATTGGGGAGAAGAGGAGTTTGTGGCACAACTTGACAAGAAGAAGGGACCGGTTGGTAGGACATGTTCTGAGGCATCAAGGGATCACAAATTTAGCATTGGAGGGCAGCGAGGCGGGTAAAAATCGTAGAGGGCGACCAAAAGTTGAATACACTAAACAGATTCAGAAGGATGTAGGTTGCAGTAAGTACTGGGAGATGAAGAAGCTTGCACAGGATAGAGTAGCATGGAGAGCTGCATCAAACCAGTCTCAGGACTGAAGACTGCAACAACAACAACAACAACAACAACATATATGCCGGGGAAACTGGTTTAAAGACGCATGTGATAAAATCACATCAGCACACCATTCGTTGGTGTAAAGGAGAAAAACCTGTAATTTGGGAAATTCTTGGCTTTTCTTGTGTCCAAACTATGTTCTTTTACAGTATCCGACCTCTGGCCATAGCAGCAGCAAGTTGAAAGCGTGCAGTTAAATGGAAACCCTCACTTATTTCCATTCGTGAAAATATGAGAAGGCCATTTTCGGGCGTTTATTGTACGGAGGTACGCGAGAAAGTGACTATGAACGACATTCCTGATAGGAAGACTGTTAGTTTTCGATATTGTCGAAAAAATACTTACGTTGGTGCTGTAACATTCTTGTACCCTAAATCTCCTACACTTAACTCACTCTGAAATGTTGGACAGCATGACAGTTAAATTACATACAAAGCAAACAACAGTCATATAGTGAAATCAACTATTGGGATTGACAAGATCTCCTGTCACGACTTCGAATCGAAGTACTGATAACTGTTATCTCGCTCCTATATTGGAAGACGTTCAGTCCCGATCTCTTTATATCCATCTAATTCTTTAATTTATTTTGAGGAGTAGCGAAGTTGCTCTATGTGATGACTGTTGCGCTTACTCTTTAACTATATTGGTCTACCTCTAATACTTTTTGGGTAATTTTTAGAAGTGATGATAATGATAATACGAAGTGCGACATTAAAGTAATGAGACTGATTTTCTTTGCAAGATGTGGCAACCCTGCAGGCTTGCGTATGCACAATATCTTTGACCTTGGTCTGTAAGCTGCTTCTAGTCCAAGCGGCACAATGAAGCAACTGCTCAGTCGTGAGTTGTGCTGTAAGAACTTAACACGTGTTTGTCTCTCTCGTCACGGAAATGGAACAGCATAATATTGCGCAACGGTATTCCATTTCTTTTTGCGTTAAATTGAGTGGAAACGCGACGACAACTTATGGTAAGCTTCAGAAGGCTTTTGGAGAGGAGGTTCTGTCAAGGGCTCAAGTTTTACGTTGGCATAAAATGTTTAGTGAAGGCAGAACGAATGATGAACACCACAGTGGACGACCAATAACCTCATGGACGGATGTCAACTTGGACAGAATGCGTGAACTTGTACGATCTGATGGAAGATTATACGTGAAAATGATTGCAGAAGAACTGAACATCAATCGAGAAACGGTTCGTCTAATAATAACTGAAGATTCTGCATCACGATAATGGGCCATGCCAAACTTCTCTGTCAGTACAGCAATTTGTAACTTCAAAACAAAGTTCAGTACTACCACGGCCACCTTATTCACCAGATATCGCTCCGTGCGACTTTTTTCTATTTTCAAGAGTCAAAACGGCGGTCAAGGGACACCATTTTCAAACAACACAAGATCACAATCTGTCCAAAAAGCTGTGACGAGGGTCTTGGAGGATATTACAGAAGATGAGTTCCAGAAATGTTACCATCATTCAGTCTGGAACCACGCGACCGCTACGGTCGCAGGTTCGAATCCTGCCTCGGGCATGGATGTGTGTGACGTCCTTAGGTTAGTTAGGTTTAAGTAGTTCTAAGTTATAGGGGCTAATGACCTCAGATGTTAAGTCCCATAGTGCTCAGAGCCATTTGAACCATTTTGTTATCATCAATGACAGAATCGCTGGAAGAAGTGTGTGCAATCAGAAGGAAACTACTTTGAAGGATACAACACTAAACTTGACTAAAACGGTAAGCAAAATTTTTTTCACATCAGTCTCATTACTTTATTGTCGCACCTCGCGTACACTTGCTTTAAGGAGCAGTGTGCATTACCAATGTAATTGTTAACGAATTTACAGCATCAGCTATATAATTTACTATTTAACAATAAAACCGAAAAACGTTATTTTTAAAGCAGATTCTAGTTCAGTTCAAGTGGTTAATTTTTGAGATCATATGACCGATTAAGCATATAACATTTTACAGCATTCTAATTCCAAGGGATTAAAATGTGTCATCCTTTCGATAAACATTGATCGTTAATTCCTACACGGTCCGCCGACCGTGGTGGTCACGCGGTTCTAGGCGCTGCAGTCCGGAACCACGTGACTGCTACGGTCGCGGTTCGAATCCTGCCTCGGGCATGGATGTTTGTGATGTCCTTAGGTTAGTTCGGTTTAAGTTGTTCTAAGTTCTAGGGGACTGATGACCTCAGATGTTAAGTCTCATAGTGCTCAGAGCCATTTGAACCATTTTTTGAACCTACACGGTCCAGACAGGGTGGGGGGGGGGAGAAAGAGAGAGAGAGAGAGAGAGGTTGGGGGGGGGGGAGGGGAGACTAAGACATTCATGTTGGTTTAACATTAGATTGTCTGCGACTGTAAACGATAGTAAATGTAATGTAATGCGTGTACATATCCGTACCATCTTTAACCACCTCCACACTGTGGAACACCTAAGCCATAACCCCAGACATGCACCTCCGCTCACCAAAAGACACAGGCTGCAGAGACTAACAAGCGCCCAGGAGCATTGCACACCGCAGCTTGAGAAAAGTCTCCTCAACTTACAAGTCTGTGCAAGTGACTACGACCTACGTCGGAAACCACAATAGCTAATGCATCCACTGGTCGACAGAAAGCGTTTTTGGCAGGTATTCGATCTCTTGTCCCACAGCTGATGTTTGCCTGGGAATGAAACGGGTCCAGTCGTGCGTCTTGTCACCGCCCCTCACCAATTAACAATATAGAGACGTACAACCCTATCAAATGCGTGCATTTGTTCGTCTACAGCGCACCTCATACGACCTGTACACTTAGCAAGATAGTGCACCACAACCCCACATCGCACCCGAATTCTATTCGAATACATAGTGTTTATAAATTAGTAATACAAAAGTAACCTTTAATTGTGAAAAAGGTGAATAATTTACAGAAAAGTTTGATGCAGCACTGAATTCAATTTATCTTCGAGTTTTATTTACAAATGTTTAGTGTGGCTACCTTATGCAACATGCCAAGTGTCCCATCTTTAATAAGTTCCCTGCCAAATCCTATGAAGCAAGTGTTGATGTATGGTGGCAATTGTATTATCCGTTGTCGCAGCTCGTCGACGTTTCCAGGAAGCGGAGGAACACACACTGTCTTTAAAGTAACCCCATACACAGAAGTCCATTGGGGTTAAATTAGATGATAGTGGTCTCTAGGACATTTTTCCACTCTAGGATATTTTTCCACCAGCTCCAATCCAAGTCGACACATTCCTGCGGAGATACGAGACAACTTCACGGTGATAATGTGGAGCGCGCCATCTTGCTGGAAAATAAATTGTGCGTCCATATCATGTTGTAAATGGAGCATTAGATAATGAACAAGCAAGTCCAGATACGATATGCCACTTACAGCTCGGTAGAAAGAAAGGACCGTAAATCTTGTTAAGCTTACATTGCAATGTTCGATTACGTACGAGGTTTCTGCTCACCCCATATCCGAATGTTATACCGATTCACTTTACCCCGGGTATGGAATGTGGCTTCGTCATTTGACACAGTTCTATTAAGAAAATTATCGCCAGTCTGTATTTTGTGAAACATTTCTACACAAAACCCAGCTCGTTTTTCTTTGCCACAATCTCTTAAAGCTTGCAACAGTTCCAATTTGTAGTATTTGAATGACAGATATTTCCGTAATACGTTGCTCACTGTAACACTAGGCAAATTCAATTCTAAGCTGACGCGTGTCATTGATTTACCCGGACTACGGATGTAAGACTGCCGAAATTGTTCAGTTGCTGCGTCGAAGACTGCTGGCCGACCCTGACCAGGCGTCGTGTGAGATACGCTGCCAGTTTTTGTGAAATGCGTGTACTAATTAAAACCAGTTTGTCTTTGAGGTGGTGGCTTGCGATGTTTAGTCTTGAATTGTCTCTGAAGTGTAGTCGCGAATTTGGATTCATGAAACCATAAACAACACTGCGTAGCTCTGCACTGTTCTACGACTTCGCAATAACTCATTCGCGCATGCCAAATAGCGGGGACGTTGAGAATTAACAGTATTAGGCGGGAAGAAAACTTGGAGATACACTACATTCAGTGCAGTAATAAATATTTCTGTAAGTTATTTACCTTTTTCAAAATTAAAGGTTGCTCTTATATCACAATATAAAAAAAAAACACTCTATAGTTATAGAAGACACCACTGACGTGAGGGATGATTGTGGCCTTCCAAAATCATCTGGCATCAATCCCATTGAACAGATGTGGGACGCATCCAGCGAGAGGTGCACAGAATGGTCATAGCTGCGACCAGATCTCCGTGAGTTGTGGACGGCGCTTGATCGGTCATGACTCGGCATCGCTCCACATCACTTTTGCGCCTTGTTCACGGAACGGTCGTTGAGGAGACACTGTCAGTAGCCCGTTGGTACATGTGGGTGATCAGCTTACACATCTCCATAGTCGTGTGTCACTTCTGTCATATATGGCTCATGAGGCACCACTGTTGCCTCGGCGCCGGTTTTGGGTAGCGCTACTTTGCCATGTACGGTTTGCTTTATCATGGCGGCGTGAGAACAGTTTACAAACTTTGCCGTTTCGGAAATGCCAATGATAATGCCCTTTAGGACGTCAAATAAATCGGTCCATTTCCGCGTTACGACAACGCGTCCCCCCCTCCCCCTCGACCGGCCACGGTGGCCGTGCGGTTCTAGGCGCTGCAGTCCGGAACCACGCTGCTGCTACGGTCGCAGGTTCGAATCCTGCCTCGGGCATGGATGTGTGTGGTGTCCTTAGGTTAGTTAGGTTTAAGTAGTCCTAAGTTCTAGGGGACTGATGACCTCAGATGTTAAGTCCCATACTGCTGAGAGCCATTTTTGAACCCTCCCGCCTCCCCCGGCATGCAGTATATACTGTCCACTGCTAGTACTGCCGTCTGTGAGTGGTTAGTACACATTGAATCGAGCATAGGCGGTGCTCACATTACCGTACTGGACCTAGATATTGCAGAGTGCTAATATATCACATACTGCCTTTTTCTAAAGTACTTTCTGGAATGTAACATCTACGACTGTGTTTAATTTCGAATCTTTTCAGGGTTATTCTCAAATGGTGTTTCCAGGAACTATATATTTTGGTCCAAGTGGAGCTACTCTTTGAGATTATGTTTTAACTAGCTTTAGAATTTCAGCGACAAGCTGAACTTGGCCCCGAAAGATAAAGCTCGTGTGAAAGCCTGACATCTGAAGATGAGCATCCAGTGGCTGGAAAGCTGGTTAGCAAAAATCAGTTTTTGACACGACCAGAGATTGGCACGGGAAGTAGCTCATTCAAAGGACTAAATCAGTCACTAAGTTGTACACGTGTAACACGATTGTACTGTCATATTTGGCACTTATGTTGGTGTCACTTCCACGTAACACCCACGCAACTTCTAGCGGTTCAGGCGCTCAGTCCGGAACCGCGGGACTGCTACGGTCGCAGGTTCGAATCCTGCCTCGGGCGTGGATGTGTGTGATGTCCTTAGGTTAGTTAGGTTTAAGTAATTCTAAGTTCTAGGGGACTGATGACCACAGATGTTAAGTCCCATAGTGCTCAGAGCCATTTGAACCATTTTTTGAACCATTTGAACCAACCCACGCAACTACATATTGTGAAATCTCGTCGTCAGTACTTTAGGTAACTCCCCTGAACCTCAGTGACGTGTTTTACGTCGAGAAAGTGTTATACTGTCAGTCGTTGTGTTTCAGAGACAAGTAATTCATCTCTGCCTCCCGTATTAAACAGTCATCTTTCATACTGCGAGTACTATGGTAGCCAGCCCTAGCCTTTTATTTCGAGACGATCGTGCTCTCCATTCAGTGATTCTGTCAGTGACGTGCTCTGTTCTACACTGACATCAAAAAAATCGCAACATGGAAAAGTAATTAACATAGAGTAATGAAATTTTTGGAGTACACTTGTCTTCTAAGTTACATATTTGAGTGATTAACATTGCAAGATCATAGATCTATTTAAGTGCGCGATATGCCATGGAAAATCTGAAATGATGGTACGTTAATAACCGTTGTATCTAGCATAATATTGAATGCAGGCATGCAAATGCGCATGCGTTATGTTGTACAAGAAGTGGATGTTAATTTCTGGGATGTGCCTGTTGTATTTGGCCGGTCAATACAGGCCTGTTTGTGGATGACGCTGTTGTCGTCATCCGTTGGCGCCCTATATGTGCTCGATTTGAGACAGATCTGTTAATCGAACGGGCAAAGGCATCTTGTCGACACACTGTAGAGCATGTTTGGTTAAAACAGCGGTTACGTTGTTGGTAAACACCCCCTGGAATGCTGCTTTATGAATAACGGCACAACAGCTCGAATGACCAGATTGAGACACGCGTACCACAACTACAGGTCCAGTGTGCGTCGTACGTGGACAGGTTGGTTGCAGGCCCTCAACTGGCCTGCTCCTAACCAACGCACAGCAATCATTAGCACAGAGGCAGAACCAGCTTTCAGTAGAAAACACAACAGACCTCCGCCCTGCCCTCCAGTGAGCTCTCGCTTGACACCACTGAAGTCGCAAGTGGCAGTGGTTTGGAATCAGTGGAATGCACTCTACAGAGCATGTGGATCGGAGCTGTCCTTGAAGTAACCGATTTGTAACAGTTCGTTGTGTCACCGTGGTGCCAACTGCTGCTCACATTGCGCTAAAGCCATACAACAACCACGATGATGATCCCTCTCGGTACTGCCATGTGGCCATCTGGAGATATTCTCGTGATCACCCCGCCAGTAATCAAGCAGTGTGGTTACACTCCTGCCAAGTTTTTCTTCAGTATCGCAGAAGGAACATCCAGCTTCCTGTAGACTTGTTACAAGACCTCGTTCAAACTCGGAAGATGCTGATAAAGGCGTCTTTGTCGCCTCATAGGCATTCTTGACCAACATCAACTCAACACGTCCCTTGTAAAAAGGTAACTAATGTCCACGCCCGTTACCGTGAGTATTTAAAGCAAACCTGATTTGTATCGTCGTACTGGCGCTACTAGCGGCCCTCTTATGCGACTGACGTAAAATATGAAGTCATCCTGTTTCAGGTGTAGAAACACGCCTACAAACTTCTGTTTACGTTGCCCAACTCCTTCATGGAGTTGCGATTTTTTTTTCCGTCAGTGTATTACGCAGTCACCTGTAAAGAAAGAATTCCATACTCACTACTACACCAGACTCGAACAGCAGAAAATAAAATAAATGAACGTGTAAGCCACTCAAGTACTGAGACTGTAAGAGCGAGTGGAAATTCCAGGACGGCTAGCAGAGCGGCTGCGGTTCGCGGCGTGGCGTATCGCAGGCGCGAGGCGGCAGACAACGGCAGATGCTGCGCCGGTGTGCTGTGCTGTGTGCCGGCTGTCCCGCGCCGTCGCGTCACGGCGCTTATCTCACAGCCGGCGCCGGCAGCGGAGTGGCCCGCCGCTGTCACAGCCGCGCCGCGCCCCCGCCCTGGGGCAGCCAGCGTCGCACTCACTCACTCACTCCTCTCCTGCCACCTGCTGGTTCCCAGCAGTATGGCCGTTGCAAACGACTACAGCGACACTCTCACCACATTTCAACACAAGGACAGCTAGACGAGTTCACTTGCTTCGTAAACAATAATTAAATTAGGACACAACCAGCAAATAAATTTGAAACTAGGACGGTTAGAGAATTAATTTACAATTTCTGCGGGTATTTTTGTTCCGTCGTTACAACTGCAGAAAATGTGTGTTTTTCTCACCAGATGCGTTTCGCTTTATTGAAGTAAAGCGTCATCATTGGTCTGTTTGTGGTTCCTTTCTTCATTCGCCACTCATCATTAGTGTTCTGCCAAAAGGCAGGTTTTCACATGGTAGTTCTCCAGGCTGTCCGGTCTTCTGCCATCCTCTTAAGCTCTGCATAATTTCCTCTCCCCTTCATGTTATGTATCATCTTGTATCTCCTTCTTCCTCTCAGTCTTCTCCCACAAACCAATCTTTCCAAAGCATCTGCTAGCAAGCGCTCCCTTCTCAATGAATGTCTCAATCAGTTCTTTTTCCTTTCTCTTACAACCTTCAGCAGACATCTTCTCTCACCAACCCCTTCCAATACTCTTCCATTACTCACTCTTACCATGCAGCTTATTCTCTCCATCCTCCTCCACATCCACATCTCAAATGCTTCCAACATTTTTTCATCCTATCGTCTCAGGGTCCATGTTTCTACCCCATATAGTGCCACACTCCAGACAAAACGTTTGCCACCCCTTTTCGTGAGTCCTTTATCTAATTTGCCACGTAGGAGTCTCCTCTTTCTGTTGAATGCCTCCTTCGCTATGGCAATTCGAGTTTTCACCTCCTGGTGACATCTCAATTCTTCAGTTATTGTGCTTTCAAGATATTTAAATGCTCTTACTTGGTTAATAGTAGGTTGTCCTATTTTAATATTGGACACACTGCGTCTTGTACTGATGACCATACTTTTTGTTTATGCTGTGTTTATTTGCATCCCATATTCCACACAAACTTCATTCAGATCTTTCAGCATGTTATTCACTGTCCGCTCACTTTCTGCCACTAATACCGTGTCATCAGGAAGTCTTATACATTCTATTCTCTTTCCACCAATACATAACTCTCTTTGCCCATCTAAGCTTTTCGCAATAATCTCTTTAAGGTATACGTTAAACAACAACGGGGAAAGGCAACAACCATGTCTAACACCTCGTCCAATGCTGCTGACATTTCATTTCCAGTCCTTATCCTTATTTTCTGGTGGAAATATAGATTCTGTATCAGTCGTCTCTCTTTCCAGTCTTCCTTTCCTCTTCAAAATATCCAGCAGCTTGTTCCACTGAACTCAGTCAAAAGCCTTTTCTAAATCTATCAAAACAGCAAAGATTTCTCTACCTTTTTCCATATATCTTTCCCCTATAGTTCTCAACAAGTCAATAACATCTCTTGTTCCTTTGCCTCTTCTAAATTCGAACTGCTCCTGTGCAATCCCTCTATCCAGCTTGCCATATAGCCTTCTATTCAACACTTTCAGCAAGACTTTAGCTGCAAGAGAAATTAGACTGGTGGTCCGGTGCTCTTCACATTTTTTAGTGTTTCTCTTCTTCTCTATTGGTACCATAACTGTTGCAAGGCACTCACAATTGTATAATTTTACACCACTTTGCAGAACTATTCATTTTTTACGCTTAATACAGCGCAGTTTCATACACCACTGTTCACTGTTTATTTGTATATTTATGGGTGTGTATCGTGCTTTATAGTGTTGCCAACATTGCCATTTGTTTTTCTTTGAACCATATTCTCTCTCTCTCTCTCTCTCTCTCTCTCTCTCTCTCTCTCTCTCTTTCTCTCTTCTCTCTAGTGTGTTATATATGTGTGTTATCCAATTTCATTGTGTTACTGTGTAGTTATTTACTGTGTAAGAGAAATCAAGCAGTAGTGATGCAGTTTAAATTTTGTGTGGTGAGTAGGTGGGTGGAGGAAGAATCATAGTTGAGTGGACAGTAAGTGCATAGTAGTGTGATGCAGAGTGAATTGGAGGAAAAAGGTGAGGGGGCAAGAAGTGTAATGAAATTTAAACTCCATCACTGCTGCTACATTTCTCTTAAACCGTACATAAATACAGAGTAACATAATTAAATAGACTAACACGCATATAATGAACTACAGAGAGAGAAAAAATGTAGATCAAAGAAAAACTAGTGGCAGTGTTGGGAACACTACAAAACACGGTACACTCTTAGAAGTATACAAATAAGCAGTGAAGAGAGGTGTACGAAACTGTGCTGCGTTGAATGTCACAAATGCATAGTTCTGCAAAGCAGCGTGGCAATTCCTTATGTAGGCGAAAAACCAAGCCGAAATTACCGCAAGTGAAAACCAACAATCTGTTAACGAAATGTTCTTCGAGCTAGAAAACAAAATTGTAAACATCTTTAATTACAGACCAATGATGATGCTTTACTTTAATAAAGCGAAACGCACCTGCTGAGAAAAACACTCATTTTCTCGTAGTTGTAACGACGGATCAAAACTACCTTCAGAAATTGTAAACTAACTGAAGGTAATATAGTCATTCAAATGAGGAAATGAATTTTCACTCTGCAGTGGAGTGTTCACTGATTTGAAGCTTCCTGGAAGGTTAAAGATGCGTGGCAAACAGGGACCTTTTCGCGGTCAATTGCTCTACCTTCCATACTTGCGGGCTAGGGAAGAGGTACTAACGGAGGTAACGCTGTGGGGGCGGGTAGTGAGCAGCGCGCTGATAGCTCAGTCCACGGAGGGATTTCCTGTGGACCGCAAAGGTTACAGGTCCGATATCCGAACCGGCACACAGTGTCAGGAAGTTTTTCAGGGTTAAATTCCGCATCATCGACTAATCCAGTAATCACTCACTATCTCGCGCATTTTTCGTTGTTACTATGATAAGGCCCAGCACCTCGAAATAAAAATGAACTATATATTGTTCTATGCGATTTGCAGCTGATGAAATGTTTTACTCATATTTATTTTACGAGTTGCATGGCCAGTTGGCCTTGACGACCTAGTCCTGTCGCGTTCCGATCCCTGCGTTCGAACAAACGGTCCGCTGTTATTAGGGTAACCAGTGTTCGTGGTTTTCTTTTAAGTAGAAACTACCACTACTACCAATACCACCGCAACAACCACCACCACCACCACCACCTCCTCCTCCTCCTCCTCCACCACCACCACCACCAACAACAACAATAACAACAACAACAACATTCTAAATCGTAGAACGTGTTATTTAGTTATTCAACGGTAGTCTGGCATGTGGTATGAATACTGTGGGAGGTGGAGGGGGTGCATGGACAGGTGACATCAAATCAGATCAAGACATGACCTCTCCTATTTCCGTAAAAAACGGCGCCTCATCTTGCGCTCTTGCTTCCATATCCTATCCCAGTATTTAAAGCGGTTCGAGTGTGGCTGTACCGGATCGACCAATTATGACTTGGCTGAGGTTACGAACCTGACACTAGGCCCTTCTACATACAGTGTTCTGCCGACACTTGTTTGAAACTTTATTGGCCAATCTCTCAATCGTCTCTTATTTGTCGAAGTCTTTCCTCTACATCAAATGAAAGCAAAAACCGTCTCACCTTCGAAGCAACCTGCAAGAATTCAGATAAATGAAAGAGAACGTAGTCACGAGTTCCTTCCTCGGCGCCACATCAGCATCCTGCTGTTTCCCGCCCGCATTCACTATCCGATCAGAAGTATTCCGGAACCTACTTGTGGACATTAATATGGGGCATGTCCACCCTTTGCCTCTATGACGGCTTGAACTCAATGAGATGTGTAAAAGGTCTGTGGAGGAAAGACAGCCTATTCTTCTCCAAGAGCTGAAACCAGAGAATGTAGTGATGTCGCGCGCTGGGTTCACGAGCGAATTGGACGTTCTAAGTCATCCCAATGGTGTTCCATTGGCCTCAGGTTGGTACTTTGGGCAGGCCAGTCCATTTCAGGTTTATTACTCTCTACAAACCATTACCTCACGTATGCTGTTTTGACAGAGTACATTGTCATGCTAATACGATCAGTCATGGTCTTTGAATTGTTTCGCTACTGACGCAGTACCCAACGCGCTAAAATGTGTCGACGTGTTTTCACAGTTACCGTTTTATTAAGCGCAATGTGACCACTCTGTAAACACGAAAAATAGTCCCATACAGTAACATCTCCTCCGTACGTGACAGCTGGCACTACATACGATGGCAGGTAACGTTCCCCAAGTATTTGTCAAACCCAAACCCTTCCATCCTTTTGCAATAGTGTATAGCGTGATTCGTCACTCCAAAACACTAACTTCCAGCCATCTGCTTTCCTACGGTCCCTGTCCGTTAGTACACGAGATATGTTTGGTCTTGGATTAGCCGTGACTGATGTCTGAGTTTTCATTCGATAGTCACGCAGCCACAGTCGACTTAGGCAGCTTTAGACGTTGAAATGTCCCTAATGGTTTACTATTCAAGTGATATCTAATGGCTAGCCCTCGCCCGAAGTCACTGAGGTCTTCTTGACCGACAATTCTCGTGCTACAGATTCTCTGCTGCCACCTCAACGCTCGCCTCCTTCTTTTATACTGGCGCCCCCACCTCTTCACCTCTTGTGACGTCTAGTGGTCAATTATGCATTACATAGAGATGTCCGGATACTTTCGATCAGATATCGTATTTTGCGCATATACTCAGGGTATGGTTCGTAGCTGGTGAGAAGGAACACTAGACCTCGTCCTGGTCGAAGGAACTTCAACTTTATTGTCTTTTCTCTGCCACGCACATGACGGTCGAACGGAAAGGCCCACCGACAGATCGGTGTATTCATGGTGAGTCGCGTGTCTCGTCAAACCGGCCACAGGAGTAGCACCCATCCGTACGACATTTTTATTGAGACTTGTTCTACCACCTGGGACCGTTATTAAGTCGAAATGATGGAAGACGGAGAGGCGCTTCGTCATTTATTTGTTGAGACAGCATGAGAGTCCCAAAGGCTCAACAAAGCGCAGTGGGAGACTACATAAAAGCTTTATTCACAAAATTCTGAGAATCCCCGTTCCACAACATGTTACTTCCTCCAGCACGGATATCGTGCATGACAGTAAAATTAAAGACGTGCGAACTTAGAGGGTGCGATAATCTTTCTTCCCACGCGCCATTCACAAATGCAAGCAAAAAGGTAAAAATGGGCCGGCCGTGGTGGCCAAGCGGTTAAAGGCGCTACAGTCTGGAACCGCGCGACCGCTACGGTCGCAGGTTCGAATCTTGCCTCGGGCATGGATGTGTGTGATGTCGTTAGGTTTAATTAGTTCTAAGTTCTAGGCGACTGATGACCTTAGAAGTTAAGTCGCATAGTGCTCAGAGCCATTTGGTAAAAATGGATCTGATACAATATATCCCCTCCGAAACCCATTGTCTGACGGGTCACGGGCTGCTAAAGTAGCCATGACACATTGAAGGATACCTAACCACTTAATTTCCGAATAATTGTTTCATTGGTACGTGTAGAAATGCGAGGTGTCAACATATTCAGAGCTATTCTGCCCCATTGTCGAGTCAGTAACACGCGACATTTCCGCTCTTCGTGTCGTGAATGGTATTGGCTGTTCTGTGGTCCCTATGTGGTGCGGCAGCCGGATTTGAAGCAACTGTATTCACCCGTTGTAGCGTGTTGTTTGGTGTCCATTGTGAAAGCACAGTCCTCTCTGTTGTGTCTACTTTCCTTGCGTTTTCCGGAAGGGTTGATTTTACATTGAGAATGCGTGGCGTTTGTGTGAACAACCAACGCACATCAACCAGTGCCACGATATCGAGTAGCCACAAAAGACTAAACATTTTCATGAAGTTATAGAAGTAATTTAGACACAATTCTGACTCTGCGTACGAATAGGATTCACATTACGCGCGTGCTGTTACAGGAAAATATAGAAACAAGTTCAGCTGCTTGTGTGAGCTGGTGAAATGAACAACAAAAAGAAAATGAAATTACAATGAAATCCAGACCATTAGCTGCTTACAGTCGTTGATAAATATCAACGGGGACAGTTGAAAATGTGTCCCCAATTGGGACTCGAACGCGGGATCTCCTGCTTACATGACAGATGGTCCATCTGACTGAGCCATCGAGGACACAGAGGATGGTGCGACTGCAGGGACGTACCTCTGGCACGCTCCCCGTGAGACCCACATTTCCAACTTACTGTCCACACACTACATTTGTAGTGCCTCTGCCCACTATACTCATTACTTGCGGCACTCAATTTACCGTTTTAAGAGTTTGAGCAATGTGAGTTCATGTCCGAAAGAACAGATATTATCTTCATAAGGATATGGCCTACCGGCAAATGGTCTTCTTCAGTGCGGATGCCCTCACATTGCTCAAACTCTTACGGGAATCGGTAGATTGACTGCCGCGAGTAATGAGTGTAGTGGGCAGGGGCACTACAAATGTAGTGTGTGGACAGTAAGTTTGAAATGTGGGTCTCACGGGGAGCGTGCCAGAGAGGAGTCGCTGCAGTCACACAATCCTCTGTGTCCTCGATGGCTTAGTCGGATAGAGCGTCTGTCATGTAAGCAGTAGATTCCGGGTTCGAGGTCTGATTGGGTCACACATTTTCTACTGTCCCCGTTGATATTTATCAACCCTTGTAAGGAGCTGATGGTCTGGATTTCATTGTAATTTCTTGGAGAGCTGCAAGATCGCCAATCATCTTCATATTCATACAAAAAGAAAAGGCGTTCAAAACCTGATTAGTTTCATAACTGTAGCTGTACAGAACAATCAAGCTATAAACATAGAATTCACATCGTCCAAAATTACGACGCAGTAAGCGCGTTTTTTTTTTTTTTTTACTGGGATGGCAGCGAGCTATTCTCGCGCAACATCAACTCAAAACTACTACTGTGACAATGGATGAATTACATCACGCTGAAATTTGTGTTTCGACATAGTGACTAAGTGCAGGATCGCAACAGTAGTATTTATCTCTCGGCAGCTATTTTAACTTCTGAATCACAAACATAGGCGGCTCGAAAAGTGCGCCAACTAGACTCAACACCATGGGTACTGCAAACAGTCTGGATGCTTCATAAACAGATTTAATATCGGCGTGGGAGCTACTGCGACGTAAGTGAAACATGAAGTTCAGGTGTGCCTAAGGGACAATTCGTTCACAGAATCGATTTAAATGTTCAATGTAACGTAAACTTAGAAAAAAAAAAAATCCTTGGAGGCGTGTGTCTGTGTGCGCCTGCCGACAAAAGAGAGCCACTTTAAAGCGCTTTGCTGAGAGTGATTTCTATTGAACATAATATTTGATTTTCGTTGCTTATATTTAGAACCTCTTTCAGCAATAAAACAAGAAGAAATTTAAAAAGTGTCATGCACTTCTAAGAATAATTTGATCTAACAGCGAGTCGTAAGAAAGAAATTGGAGCAGTTCCTTTAAAGTATTTGGTGGCATTGCTGAATGTGTGTGCAGTTTCACTGTTCTATGGAGTCACCAGTCAATTGCAGCCCCAGCAAACCCATCCTTCTGCGCTGATCAGAGTATTACTTTCTCCTTATTACATCCGTTCAGGAATAAGAAGGAAACTTGTAGCAATACAAAGCCATTAGCGTAGTATTCGGCGCGGGTGAGAAACGTTATCTTGGCTGTAGGGCAGAGTGCAGGAAACGAATGTCGCTAACACACTGATCTTGTTGATGTGAGGGTTTTATGTATACGAGAAATAAAAGTTCCAGTCCCTGATTAGTTGGCAGAGCATCTCGTAGAGGGTCGATGGTGGGTGTTATCGCGAAACAGAAAGTGGATTGGGGGAAACGACGGATGGTTCTTGGCACTACATGTAAGTACATAATGTAATCACCTACGCAGTAAACATTTAGCGGCATTAATATTCTACGTCACGTAAGATTTCTTCTTCGTGGACTGCATTTTCATCTTCTTCTCCCAGAACCTCTTCATTCTTTCTCTTCTTCTCTCCCGCTCTTCTTCCGAGATCTTCAGTTTCCGTTTCTCCTGACGGCTCCACTTGTGACATTCTAATCTTTTCCTGTATTTTTCTGTCATTGATCTGCGGCATATTTGTCGGTGTATATTTGTTACTCCAATTTGCCTTTCCTTCGACCTTGATCCCCAATTCCAACCAGTCCTTCCGAAATTCAACAATCCACTTGGTTACTGTCTTTTCCCTTGTCCTCCTGTTGTTTACCACACTCTCTTCGTCATTGTGTCCATACTACATGCCCAGCAAACCTTGCCCTTTTCAGTCTGATTTCCCCGGATATTGTTCTCATGTTCTGGTACAATTCTTCCCTAGGTCTTCGCATCCACCTCTCTCCACCTCTTTTGGGACATAGTATTTTGCTCTCTTCTTTCTCTAGTTGTTCGGGCCCTTTCTTCCTAGTGTCATCGTCTCAGCAGCATATAATACTGCATTCCTCACTGTTGATTTTTAGTGGCTTATTTTTTCCTCTGGGGATATATTCTTTTTATTGTATATCTCTCTCGTCATGCAGAAGGCTGACCTCATCTTCCTTATCCTCTTTGTTATTCCCTCCTTGCTCCTGTTCCTTCCTGTTATAAATTCTCCCAGGTATTTAAATTTGTCCACCGTTTGCACAGTGCCTTCCGATGTTACGTAAGATATGCCAATAACTCACACTTTTAATCTTCACTTTGTCGTCAAGGCATAGGAATAAGTAAATAAGAGCTTGCATCTACATTAAGTTTTCGATGATATTGGGTACAAAGCGACAGCAGATCATACCGCAAATTTCCAAAAAAGCATCAGTTGCAAACAGGACAGGCATGGAACAGCCGAGCATGACTGATGTATTAAGCCACATATATTGTAAACGTTGTATTTAACTACCGAAATGCATCGTTCGTTTTCTCTAGTAACAGTATCATTAACGCTTTCTACTCAGATATAGCCTGACTTGAAGATAGAAGCACTCAACTTTCTTGCGGGTGGTAGAGTATTCCTCTGCTGCTGCGTTTTGCATCATAGGTAATGTAAACGGTGTTTCAAAAGTGTCATATTCATAAGTGAGATAGTACCACTCAAAACTAGAAAAAATTTCTTCATGTGTCCGAAAACGAATACTTATAGAGTTACGGGCCACTGTCTGGTGGCACTACAGGTGTTCAAGATGGCTACCGCTCATTATTACGTATCCTGAAAGCCTCCTTCTCTAACACGAATCCCATCTCATTCGGAAACATAATGGAAGCTATGTACTGTGAAAGTTCAGCTCTTCGTCTTAGACTCCATTAGCAGAACTGTGATCTTGCATAGTGACTGTGTTTCCTGAGAACTGGCAGCAGGAGCGTGTACGTACCTTCAGAAGCTACATACTAAGTTTTTGGATGTACATATAGATGAGAATCTTAATTGGAAAATTCATATTTTGGATCTCCTAAAGCGTCTAGGTTCAGCAACTTTTGCAATTAGAATAATTGCCAATTTTGAGGATGAGGATGTAGAAATTTGTAAGCTAACATACTTTGCATACTTGCACTCTCTGATGTCATACGGAATAATATTCTGGGGCAACTCAACACTTAGGCGAAGGATATTCACTGCTGAAAAGAAAGTAGTTAGAATAATGTGTGGGGTTCATAGTCGCACATCTTGTAGGCATCTGATTAAAAGGTTAGGAATTCTTACAACTGCTTCACAGTACATTTACTCAGTAATGAAATTTTTTCTCAACAACATGGACCAGTTTAAAATCAACAACGACATTCATGATTACAATACCAGAAAAATGAAATACCTACACTATCCTTTGCTTAACCTATTTTTGGCACAGAAAGGGGCAAAATATGCTGCTATAGAACTTTTTGATAAATTACCACATGAAATAAAATGTCTGACAGACAGTAGTAATAGTTTCAAGAACAAATTGAAATTATACCTCATTGACAACTCTTTCTATACCATAGATGAATTCTTGAATATGAGTAAATAAATCTGGAGATATATTATACGCATTTTGTGCCATTTAAAGGAATGGGATAGATAATATAGGTATAACACTGTAATGTAAAAAAAAGACTTGTTTCCTGTGCGCATTTCTTGTGTATTTGACACGTTCCACATCATAACGGTTTATCCTTGCTATTGAACAATGGAACACGTAACTAACTTCCTCCTACACATGTCTTAGAGTGATCTTCAACGCTGCTGAATACTGACCGTTCTTGAGTTAGTAACATGGCCCGTACCTAAAGTAGTATTTGTTTCCGGACGTTATTTTATAATGCATTTTTCTAGTTTCCACCAGGACTGCCTTTTGTAAGAATATGTGAGCTTTTTTGTTTTGAACACATTGTATAGATATTAGTATGCAGATTAGAGGTTTCGCTTTCGGCTCTCGAAACTATCCTTTTTCTGACGATGTATGTTTTGTTTGTATCTACGCTGTTCGGTACGCTCTTTGTGCTGTCACGAACTGTCGGCTCTTTCGACTGCGCGTCCGTAAACAGCGCATTCGGTAAGTTGACTCGTTCGTCTCCTTATCGATTGCTGTCCTCTGCAGGTATTCAAGGACACCTGCCATCGATCGGGCTAGAGACGATTCCATTGTGCCTTTGTCTCCCTAGTACGTTATTCCTGCCGACGGCACGTCGTAGGAGTCTTTGAGTAATGCATCTTCTGCGCGCGGGTAATATCGGCATTACGGCGGAGACCAAGACGAACTGACCCAGTTCTGGCACTTTATGGAACTGGACGATCAATGCGAAACGCATTTCGTTTATAATGGTCAGTCAGTTTAAAAGAGGTAGCTGTTGTGAATATGTTTGATCCCTCACCGTGCAAATTAAACTCGAGGAGAGAGAGCAAGTTGAAATTCACATGCATGCTTGTTACCCGTTATCAGGAATATATACCAGTCCTGTTTTCATTTTTCTCGTACTGTTAATTAATATTCACTGAAAGCGAATTATCAACTCTACTATAGCACGTGGAATGAAGTTTGTTTACCTTTCTAGTTCTCTGTCTTTCTCTGCATTGTTAATCTGATTATCTCTGTAGCCGTCTGACTGTTAAACTGTACTCGTTACTGACACGGAGTACATAGCTTTGGCATTCTGTAATAAAATCTGTGTGTTGGAGCCGAGTCAGTTCCGCAACTATCAGTCGCCGGATCTATAACGTCAGCGCTAATCTGCCATCTAGTTTTATAATTTGCGGCTGGAACGTCACAAACTTCTTCGAGGCATGGACATGGTCATCCCCTGTATATGGCGGATAAAATAATAGACAGCGCCCGACGGATTAATGTTCGTGCGAGACGTGCTAGTGCGTACGTACGATTCTCGAGGATAACTTGGACAGAAGTGGTGAATGGTTGATGGGGTCGTCTCAGCTTGTACTTGCATAATTTCTGGCAGCTCCGACTGCGTTAATAACACTAGTCAACAAATTTAAACTTGTATTCTGCTTCTGATTTGTAAGTGGGTGGCTTTACTTAATTTTGTGGCGTTGAGTTCACTGGTAAAATCAGCTTTTCGCAGTTACGTCACATTTCCTAGACTCACAGCAGAATCGAAAACAGTTCTGATGAACACTGACAGAATTAAAACAAACAAGAAATAGATATTCAGAAATTTGGAACTCAGTACTATTTAATATTTACGACGCCTATTTGGAAAGTAAGGTCTGATCGGTCGCAAAATGGAAACCACTGTGAAAATCGAAGGTGTATTATTTGCAACAGTTAGCTACACCTTCCAGCTACTTCTATACACAGTCGCCGCTCCGATTTAGACATTTGTCGTAGCGTTGTAACGACTTTCCAGTACCCTCGTCATATAAGGTAGCCGCCTGTGCTCCCTGCCGATTCTCTAAGCTGATCTACAACTCTTTGTCTGTGCCAAAAGATTCTCTTCATAGGTAGCGGTTCATGTGAGCAGAGATAAAACTCAGGGAGAGTCAATTACGGGCTCTGTTGTGGGTGATCAAACACTTCCCATTGAAAACGCTGCAGGAGCATCTTCATTGCCGCTGCAGAGTGCGGCCGAGAATTGTCATGCAGAAGGAAACGCATGACTGCTATGTTATGTGGGCTGCATGACATCAGACGAAATCTCACCCAAGGCCATCATACTCGGCGGGAGACACTATTGTTCTAAGCATCTTTACGTGCTCACTGTGCGCTCATAACTGAAAAGAGCGAAGTGACGCGTTCGATGGGCATACTAGAGGTACTGCCCAATGCATCTGTGCAAACCTTCATCGGATTTTCACAGTGGCTCCCATTTCACACCGCGTCGGACTTCAACTTTCCAAATAGCACTCGCCTGTGCAATATCCGAATTAGTTCACAAAATATTTTCAACTTAATTCGGCTTTCGTATTCGAAAAAGTGTTTCTCTTTCGTCTGACATGTCTTCATCTTAGCTACCACCTAGTGACGATTTTTAGATCTTTTAGGACTCCGGTACTGAAGAAAAATAAAAATTAAAAAATTAGAGATCTAAACAAAAAAAAACAGTAGGACTCCTGTACAGAAGAAAAATAAAAATTAAAAAATTAGACATCTAAACAAAAAAAAAACAGTAAACATCGAAATACGGAAATGAGTTACAAGAGCCCTTTCGTGCCGGAACATTTTGAAAGGTAAATTTGGATTCTAACCACGAAAATACATATTAATTGATGGATCACATTTCAGCTGCAAAATAGGTGTTCAGTGTAATTTTTCACGCAGTTTTCTATTGTTTTCGTGTTAATAAGTGAATGTATATTTAATCGCGGCTTTTTTTTTCAGATGCCGTCGAACAGTAAGACGAAGAAGCATGCGCGGCATTATATTGGCCTCTCCATATGTTCTATACATCACAACTGTTGTCGAACGCAACTGGAGTACAGAATCGGTAAGTTTCATTTGTTTATTTCTTATGTTTTCTCAGTTTACTGTCAACAATCAAGCGGGTGTTACTGATGTCGATCGTATCCACGCAAACTTCAGGAACATATCTCTGTGTGAATCGATCCGATTCAGTTCATAGCTGTAACCATCTTATCAAGGGAAGAGCTGCATATCTTGTTTGAGGGACGTTACGGTAAGTAACATTTATTTTTCTAAGATAACGTAGTTTGATGTTCGTCAGTTTTTTTCCTGCCCTACACTCTGGTGGTCGGCTTTCGAACACAACCATTAGTGTATCGTCATGTTGTACGGAGCGGAAAAGTAAGATGTTGCACACCGATGTAAAGAAGAAATGTTCGGCTTTAACGTGCCGTAGACGTCGACGACATTAACGACGGTAACAAAGATGAGACTGGACAAGGATGGGGATGGGGAAGGGAATCGACCGTGTCCTTTGCAAAAATCCAGCCCCCTACCCCGTCGCCACGTCCGCACCCACTCCCTAATACCAGTCCAGTATCGTAACTATCGCATCAACTTGTTTGGTGATCTTTCATGTCTGTTTCTTCCCGTAATCTCCAAGTAGGCGACGTTACAGTTATACGCAGAACGCATTCTGCAGTAACGATACATCTGCTTTTCGCCGAACTGTTGCGCTCAACAGGGCGAGTAGGACACAGATTGAACATGAAATGTATTCGCAGTTGCGAATATGGACAACGATCAGCTGTATAATGGAATGACGACAGGCAAAATTTGTGCCGGATCGGGACTCGAACCTGGGTTTCCTGCTCATCACGAACAGTCGCCTTACCACTTGTCTGTCCGAGGAGGTCTCACGGCCAGACCCAGACTTCCGTATGTCGTCAACCATGTTTCTACAACCTGTCCTCGTACATCGATTATGTATATTCCCGCACAGGGGAGCCGGCCGGAGTGGCCGTACGGTTCTAGGCGCTACAGTCTGGAGCCGAGCGACCGCTACGGTCACAGGTTCGAATCCTGCCTCGGGCATGGATGTGTGAGATGTCCTTACGTTAGTTAGGTTTAATTAGTTCTAAGTTCTAGGCGACTGATGACCTCAGAAGTTAAGTCGCATAGTGCTCAGAGCCATTTGAACAATTTTTGAACCGCACAGGGGAGACATTTTATTTGAAAATCGCTTGCCCGGTGTCGCCAGTGAGTACGATATTGCAGTGCCTGTGTTATTCCGAATTACGATGCGAAGTTCCTTCGGAAATTTGGAATAACACAGGCACTACAATATCGTACAGATTTGAACAGTCTCCCAAACTGTACTACGTTAAAGAAATTTTGAGAGAAAGGATTACTGCACCACAGTGGGATAAAGAAAACTAAGACTTTCTGTCGAAGGTATTTAAATTAAGGCAATCGGCGAAGTGAGCTAAAATGGAGATTAAGGTTAATAGGTGGCACGTTTTCTAACTCTTTGTAAAGGAAGCTTGATTTGCGGTGGCAACAAACAGGATACAGTGAAATATGGTCAGCAGAGTGCTAACAGCACAAGCTCTTTTCTCGTTCCGGAGTCCAGTTCCAGCCAAATACTAATAGTGTTTCGAATGGGAAAACACGGAAAAACACGAAAAATAACCGTGAGGAATTTGGACTATCTCGCATCATCGCGTGGACTCCACAATAGCAATAGTAACCCAAGCCATTACATCGCAGTGAGATGGACGGTAGGCGGATCTAAGCCATGCGACGGGATTGACGTCTGATAACTTCTATGACTGGATAAGTGCTATAAAGACCATGGAGTGCTCATCGAATCACTCTGCGTTAATAATTCAGAAGTGGTGGATTAGTCCTCTGATTGACTGAAGGACCTGACCTCCAGCAGGATACTATAGTCGAATAAACGGCTGTTCTTTGGTCTGCCAAGAACATAAGTACTCGTGGCAAACTGTGGAAGAAATACTAATGATTGTATTTCGTTCCTAATAAATATTTATTGATAGTCTCCATGTCGTCAATAGGTCATCATGGAATCCTGTGTGCAAGACAGTTCCACAATCTCACGAAGGCAAGTTAGTGGGTCACACTGCCATTTTCATGCTGTGAGCGTCGTGCATTTGTATTCCAACACCGATACTAATCTCTGCGATATGTGAGGCAGTTGTTGGCGCTAGGATTTTTCACATGTTCTTCTCCTTTATCTATATTTCTAGTGTATTAATAGCGTTTCATTTATCTATTGCGTCGTAAACTAAGCATGTTTAGGACGCTTATCTGAGACAGCAACACTTCATGTTCCGTTTTTTCGGATATTAACGTTGTAGCCCTGTAGAAGGCTGTCCGTCACTGCCGAGTGCCGAATCCCTATTTGTAAGCCGAAATGCTAAAACCACGTGATTCGCAAATAAACTGTAGAGCTAAATACGCCAGAGTCATTGATTAGGCAGACAACAACAACAGCGCCAGTCATAGATAAAACTTGGGCGTCTGTTTGTAGCAAGGGCAGAGTCAGGCAATCCACATCGCTGGTAAACTAGGTAATTGATTATTAAAGTGCTTGGCAGGTGTTGCAATACAAGGCAACGAACACTAAGAACAGAAACTACTCTGAGAGCGCAGAAACGAAATGAGAGGTTTCTGCGGATTGTAGTGATGAAACACCTAGTGTCGGTTGAGGATGTTGTCCGCATATTTTACTCCCACGGCCCCTTGGCCGCTGAATGCCTATAGAATGAGTGTGTCGCCAGTATCTTGCTGTCATTTGCATGTACTTGGGCACGAATTTAGCCCTGGTGACGTCAGTTTTATTTGACTGAAACTGTGCGTGATAGACCGTGGGGAAACAGAAAGAAACTTCCTTGAAATGGTGACTATTTGGATCATCGCATCTTATACATCTTCAGACGTTTGTAGCTTCTGCACCCTTCTCTTTAATACCATATTCTGTAGTTCATTATACACTTATTCTCCTTGTGGTTAATTTTACTTTACTCGGATGTTAATGACGGTAATGTATAAGCGGGCAGCCTTTAACAGCTATCACCACCCTTTGCACCTAACAGCTAAAACTGACACGAGCGAAACTAAGCGATGGTAGAAGGAAAAACATTCCAGGAAACTTCAGTATGAAACGTTGTGCTAGTAGTTGCTAATGTATTCGAACTGTGAATTTTTCGATTAAGTCCCCACCTAATTGGGCTCATAATTCAGTCATGGCCTTCCTTAAGAAGAAATGCGTGTTAAATTTTACCTTACACACGTTCCCGTTAGAGGAGGCGTTCCACGTGTTGCCCTCATTTGCACTCGTCTCTCCAGGGAGTTACGAAATCTTTCGAACACTCCCACATTGTCTCGTGAATCTTGACAAGACTCTACAGTTCACTGCTCTAGCTCTTGAACTGTATCACGGGAGTGACCCCAGACAAAAATCCAGATGGTCTTGTAGGCCGCGGTATAGGCGTGGCTCGACCTGTCGATCTTGCAACATAGTGGTGCGGTAGATGTCTTAAAATCAGCAGCAAAATGTGGCTATACCGCATCACACATGTGCCACATTTCTTCGTTATCGGACGTGAGAAGAATTAGGGGCCAAGTATTCGAAAAATTTACGATAATGAGTCAGTAAATAAGACGCAAATGCCACAATACCGCATATCGCTTTAAATTTCGCACCTATACGCATCTGGAAGGTGGCAACACAATTCACTTGGAAGGCAGCTAATACACGCTATTCCGCGGCCAATGATTAATTATGTGCAGTCAGACAAAGATGGTAGGTATGTTACGAGTGTGTACCCGCCCAGAACAACGCGATATTTGAAAGCATCCTTGTCGAGCGATGGGATAAGTGTTTGGGTTACGAGAGGAGTATGTTTAAAAGGAAAATAAGTTTCAGGCTGGTACACGTGGCTCTGATATCTCTAGCCCACCTTGCGACTTATTTATTGAATCTCCCAGGTATATTGTGAATACATTTGTACCAAACAGAATAATAGTAAGTACTGAAGTCAGTGCCAGGTCATATACACACGTTCATGTAGACCCATGTATACCGGAATGTTTTTACCTCTAGCACCGCATATTTCCTCTTGTTAGTTTTCACAATAAATTACACTGAACAACAAATCTGAAGTGAAAATGTGTAAATTGCATGATTTTGAGTTAGTTATGTTTGTTTCAGTATAAAATGATACAAAATCATCATCTTCATAAATATTTTGCTCTAGCTTTTTAAAAAGAGTCATCTACATTTTTCTATAAATAACTCACTAACTAAACATGCATTCATGTTCCAAGATTAAGCATAACAAATTTAAGTGAATGATTACTTGAATTATGTATTATGCATTGATAAATTTCAGTGCCATTCTGGAAGTACAAAAGTAAAATATTAAGAAAAAATGAAGATAATTTTACATGAATGAAAATAGTTTGTAAGTCTACTTTGTACCAGAACTACGTAAAGCACAAAAGAAAATATATAAATTAAGTAGTCACAGATGTAGGGCCTGTATAAAGGATTGCAAATGTCGAATGTCCACATGTTCAGTACATACAATTACATATTTTGTTCAGAGATAAATTCATAAGATGACCGTTTTCGCTTGGCTTGACGTTTATACACCTACTCAGGAACATACCTGATGACAGTCCAGCAGTAATCTGCTAAAATAGTAGGGCTCCACTTTCCAGCATATCTCTTCTCAAATGTGACAATATCTTGATGAAATCGCTCCACATGTTCATCACTTACTGCACCACAATCTTTGGGGAGGAAGTCAAGATGGCTATGTAAGAAATGCATTTTCATTGACATGTTGCAACCCAGTTTTTCATAAGATGACAACATGGTATCTACAATCTCCTTGTAATTTATTGCTCGTTTGTTCCCTAAGAACTGTAAATAGACTGTCTTAAAACATTCCCATGCATGCTTCTCATCACCTTGCATGATTACATCAAAAGTATGGTCTCCAGAAAGCTCTCGAATCTGTGGGCCTACAAAGATGCCCTCCTTCACTTTGGCATCGCTTAAATAAGGGAATTTTTGCCTTAAGTACTTAAACTCGTCACCATCTTTGTTCATTCCCTTACCAAAGTTTTTCATGAGACCCAACGTGATGTGCAAGGGCGGGAGCATAATTTTCTTAGGTTCTATTAGAGGTTATCTCTTAATGTTCTTTATGGCTGGTTGAAGAGATTTTCTGGTGGGCCATTCATGTTTACTGTAATGAGATGCACGAGCTCGACTATCCCATTCACAGAGCAAGCAGCAATATTTAGTATATCCTAACTGCATACCTAATGGCAGTGCAACCACTTCCAAGTCAACACAAATCTGCCATTGAGTGTCATTATACTTGGTGGCTTCTAGTAAAATTTCCATATTTTAGTATGACTCTTTCATATGCACACTATGCCCAACTGGAATAGAAGGAAGGTCATTACCAATATGTAAAAGCACTGCTTTTTAACTCATCTTTGACGAATCAATAAAGAGTCTCCACTCATCAGGGTTGTAATTAATTCTGATAGCCTTCATTAGACCATTTACGTCTACACATGCGACAAGATTACCTTCCATGTTAAAAAAAGGAGTGAATTGTTGTTCTCTTCTGCGGAAGAATGAAACATTTACATTGATTTCCAGAAAATTGCGCTGCTGCAATCTTAATCCTAAAATCTCAGCCTTAGCTTTAGAGAGGTACAAACCTCTAATGAGATCACTTAACTCATTTGGAGACAGTTTTTTTGGATCATCAGTTGATTATATATTTGGAAGAAACTCTGCATCTTGTGTCGTACGTGGTTCAGGACATTTAGAATCCCCATCAGAAGTTATCTCGTACTCTGTCGGTGGTTCAGGTATTGGCAATCCTACCCCACATAGAACTGGACGTATGGCACATGGAATGTTAGGATAGATCACTGTCCGCTTCTTCTTCTTCGTAGATATTCCTTTCTTGATAGGAGGAACCATACAAAAGTAGCAGTCACTGACATGGTTAGTTGGCCCAGTCCAAATCATGGGCGCTGCAAAGGGCACTGAACGTCTTTTCCCATGCATACAATTCCTGAGGCTGCTGGCACAAGTGTTGCAGATCACATGTGGAGCCCAGGGTTTATCCTGATCACCTATTTTGCACCCAAAATAACAACTGTATGCTTTTTTAATAAATGGAGTTATTTGCTGTTTTTGTGGCAAATGTCACTTCTCCACATACATAGCTAAAAATGTGTCAGCACTGTTAACACTAACTCGTGGCATTTTTGTTCACTTCAATAGCAGTCAACTTGAACAGCTGGTAGTTAATCTGGAAACAAACGTGCAAAAATTATTACATGCATTAATAATGTCACTGAAGTTGAAGAGGAGGGAGACAAAAAGATCACTGAAATTGGTATCAAAATATTTATGTCCAAAATATTGCACACAAGTAAGCCCAGGGACAATAATATAATCCACTGTTACTGGTTATTATGACTTTGATAAGCCATTATAATATTTGATTTTAAACTTAACATAAAAATTCGTATATAATAAAATGGTTCAAATGGCTCTGAGCACTATGTGACTCAACTTCTGAGGTCATTAGTCCCCTAGAACTTAGAACTAGTTAAACCTAACTAACGTAAGGACACCACACACATCCATGCCCGAGGCAGGATTCGAACCTGCGACCGTAGCGGTCACGCGGTTGCAGACTGCAGCGCCTAGAACCGCACGGCCACATCGGCCAGCCGTATGTAATCACCTCACCGTAATAAAACAGTGCAAAATGAAAACTAGAGCTAATTTTGAATTGTATTTGTGATATTCGCGAGCCGGCCAGAGTGGCCGAGCGGTTAAAGGCGCTACAGTCTGGAACCGCACGACCGCTACGGTCGCAGGTTCGAATCCTGCCTCGGGCATGGATGTGTGTGATGTCCTTAGGTTAGTTAGGTTTAAGTGGTTCTAAATTCTAGGGGACTTATGACCACAGCAGTTGAGTCCCATAGTGCTCAGAGCCATTTGATCCATTTGATATTCGCGATCAGCAGATTAGAATTTGTAGGAATTGTCTATTTTCATTCGATTTACATTTTCATTGTTGAACAGTTTTATGATACGCCACGTATAAACGATCACATTCCCTGAGATGACACGGGACTCTTCATAATACGGGTGCTGTCTTTAATACAGCTGCCCAAAGAGCGTAAGTAGGCAGTAGGGCAAGATCCTCGCGGCAGACGACAGCAGGGGCCACGGCGTGATGGACGGCCGCGGCGGCCGTCAGCCGTGACGGGTGGAAATTTGCTGGCCCATTATGGGGGAGGCGGCGGCGTGGCGAGTATTAAGAGAGACATCGATCCCCGCTAATTGGCCTGCGCCCGCATTACTCGCCAGCCGCGCCGCTCCCCCGTCTTCCGCAAGTTCACTTCTTAATTTGGCCGCTAATGGAAGCGGTCGCCACCAGCAACACCGCCAAACTTCGGTTTCGTAATCAACTACTGCACGTTGTAAACAGAGGGAAGCGAATACGCGTCACAATCACTGACCGAAAAAAAATTAGTGACACATTAGGGGCAAGTAAGTTCACAAATAGCGATCGAAACAAAGCAGGAACTTTATCAGCAGTGAATCAAACTGCACACTGTCTAAACAGAAGTATCCGGACATCCACAAGTAACGTGGAATCGACCAAAATGTATAATTAGAAGGGAACCTGCCAGTAAAAAAGGAGGCAGAGATTATTGCGTTGTCAGTAGAGAAGCTGTAAGAGCAGAACGCGTCTGTCCAGAGAGCTCAGTGACTTCTAAGGAAAACTAGTCGTTGCGTGTCACCTGAGTAACAGTTCCATCAGGGAAAATTCAGCCCTTCTATAACTGCCCAGACTGACTGTTGGTGAAGTGATTGTGAAAAAGAAACGCGGAGGAACTGCCACGGAGAAACCAAGCCCAGGCAGGCCTTGTGCTCTAACGGACAGGCGCCGTCGAGCTTTGCGGAGGGTGGTTCTAAAAATTCTCGTGAAATCATCAGCAAGAATAACTCTTGAGCGCCAAATTGCTATCAGCAGTCCAGTTAACGGGATACTTGTGCCCATGGAGTTAGAAGTTATGGCGTACAATGCTTTTGATAGCAGTGCTATGCGGCGCTTGAGGGGCCGTAAAGAGCGAGGTGGCTGAGCACTGGACGACTGCATACAAGTGATTTGGTGTGATTAATCGCTCTGTACTCTACGGTAATCTGATGGTAGGGTTCGCTCTTGACGAACGCCTGGAGAACGTTACCTCCCATCATCTGTAGTACCAACAGTGAGGCATAGAGGAGACGATGATATGGTATGGGGGCGTTTTTCGAGGTTAGGGTGTGCTGCTCTTACTGGCCCAAAGAAAATGTACATGCAGAAGGGTATGAACGCACTGTGTATTGCGACCAGTACACGAACTGTTCGGAGACGATCGTTGTTTGTATGAGAGTAATAATACACCACATCACAAAGCAGCATCTGTGAAGCAATGAATTGTGGACTATAACATTTGCGAAGTGGTCTTATCTGCCCAGGGTCCTGACCACAAACCAGTCAGACACCTTTGGCATGGGTTAAACGCAGAGTTCGCTACAGATCCCAGCGTCCGACATCACGACCTTCCCTGGTTTCGGCTCATGGGGAAGAATGGTCTGCCATTCCTCCAGCCCGAGCGGTTCTAGGCGCTACAGTCTGGAACCGCGCTGCTGCTACGGTCGCAGGTTCGAATCCTCCCTCGGGCATGGATGTGTGTGATGTCCTTAGGTTAGTTAGGTTTAAGTAGTTCTAAGTTCTAGGGGACTGATGACCGCAGCTGTTAAGTCCCATAGTGCTCAGAGCCATTTGAACAATTCCTCCACAGACATTCAGACACCTCATTGAATGTGTCCCCAGCAGAATTCAAGCGGTCGTAAAGGCGAAAGGAGGCAACCCACTGCATTAATGTACGCTAATGTCCGGATACTTATGATCAGTTTATATATATACTGCCTATAAACTGAAGAGCAATCAGTGCTGTGGTAGTTTGGTGGCCATTTCCGGAAAAACGCCTTACCTGTCGTACAGGCACTCTAACTGTCTTTTTCCCCTCTTACCCTGCAGTTCACCGTGCGATCACTTACGTAGATTCTGGTGATGTAGGTGTCTTCCGGTAGTTATGTTAGTGACAGACTTCTGTATTCCGTATATTGATAACACTTGTGAAAATAAGCTCTCCCTGGCGTGTCCGAGCACTGCACCAATGACGCAGTGGTTCGCTCACTGGGTTCCCATTTGGTCATCCAGATAGGTTTCCCGTGATTTTCCTAAATCGCTCCAGACAAATGCCACGATGGTTCTTTTTAAAGGTCACGACCGATTTCTTTTCCCCTCCTTCAGTAATCCGAGCCTGTGCGCAGTCAGTGATGGCCTCGTAGTCGTTGGGACGTTGAACACCAGTGTGGCTTCCGAGCACCGCGTTCTCACTGATTTGAAAGACGCGCTGCGGAAGGGTCGGAGTAACTTTGAGAAACAGCCTTGTGACGTAATTATGTAGAAAGAGTTGAACTAGTCTCATCGCTCTTCATTTTATAGACGACGTACGCGACCATCAATTCTAACTGATCAGGTTCTCAGCTAAAGAGATTATGAGAGAGGGGAGTGTATATGTCACGGTGTTTCGTTTGAAAATATAATGGAAACTCTTACATTAAGAACGGATAATAACTGTTCTCACACTAAACATATTTTACAATAATTTCTCACGGGAGGATCTACTTCCGAATAATTACATTATAGATTTAATTACTAAAAAGAGTATGTATGGAAACAAGTCTGAGGAAGACCTAACCAGGAGAAGTGACAGGTTAGTGGAGATTACACTACGACTTTCAGGGACAGTTAACTTGTTAAGGAAAGGAGCATTAGAGAGGGCGTGAGGAAAGGAGCATTAGAGAGGGCTTAACAGTGCTAGAATATTCATAACAGTTGTAGAGGATATTGGACGCAGTACCATCATAAAGATGAAAAGATTAGCACACAGTTGCTAAACATAGAGCACAGCATCGAACGAGTCAAGCGAGTGATGAGTTTAAAAGATTTACCGACCTTAACTCATAATTGTCAGCAAGTACAGGACTTCACATTTCAATATGTGATGTAACTTCGAATTTATTGACGTAGTTAAACAAACGGGGTTAGCCTAAGAGATTATCCAATTGTGGAGTATAAAATATTCGCCTTTCTTCTTTAAAAAGGAAGAGTCACAATGTTGTCAACTTTAAAAAACAGGGCACACTGAGTGTTCGGTATAAACTTAATTATGCATGTGGATAGTTCATCCATCCCGAGAACCGAGAGTCTCGACAATTTCTACCTGTTGCCGATATCGATACTGGCAAGATATCGTTTCTGGAAATTCCAACACGATATCAAAATCTCTGCAGTAGTTTCTGAGACTAATCCCGACATGTAAAAAGAAGCGAGTAAAGAACGTCAGTTTATGTATGTCCAGAGAGAAGGTTAATAAATTATTTTATTGATTTACTTACTAAAACGTGATTACAACTTACATTTTACGTTTGCATTCAGTAACATTTTTCTATTACGCTTACGGATGATAAATGCAATGTAAGTTTTAATGGCAAAAATATATCTTTTAGGCCATGTAATTACAGTTAAACAAATTTCGGGTTTTTTCCTTTACTTTTACTGTGAAACTTTGCTTATTGCCTAATTTCATGATTCTTGTTCAACGGGAAGTACCGGGAAGGTATTGTTGAGTGAGTTGGCGAGTATCAAATTATGTGTCATAAATGACCGTATGTTTTAACTGCATTCATTTATAACCTCCAGTTTTTTACATCAGCAAGGGACTGTAGACCTTAGTATGTGACACAAATTCCAACTCGAACCGTCTACCCAATCATGGGAAAAAGGGCTCTTAACAGTCGGACGGACGGACAGAGAGAGAGAGAGAGAGAGAGAGAAATGGACAGACGGACGGACAACAAAGCGATCCTAAAAGGATTTCGTTTTTACCTACTGAGGTGGGGAACCCTAAAAATTGCATCTCGAAACCGCCAAAAGTTGCTGTAATGTTTGTTTATCGGCAACCAGTTTTGATCGAACGACCATCTTCACGTTACAGATACCTTACATCGGGTTGAAAGAAGGTTCCTTGTCGTCAAGTATACAATTATTTTTAGTTGCAGCATTTGTCACTCCTACAAGAATCCATTATTTTATACATTTTCCTATTAGTTCATCAAGTGCACTAATTCACAGTCATTGATACGTCTTTTGTGAGACTGTGTGTGAATCACTGCAGTGGACTGATGTAAAGGTGTCCGTGACTTATCTTTATGATTTCTGGACGCAAACTGCTTGTCGATAAATACTTACATATTACATCATTCCATAATCAGTTTTTTTTAATTACATTGCCGCTATGCAGCACTGTTTACGGAAACTATTTCGTGTGTGAGCTGTTTACTGCCATCCATATGCATAGAATCTAAATAAACTACTACATCAGAGCGAGGAATCTTTTTATTTAGGTACAAAGAATAGATATTCAAGAAATTAGGTGAAAGTTGGCTCTATCTTTAACGTTCCCGAATCGCTGTTGTTGTTGTTTTCGGCCCGAACTCACACTCTTCTGAATCTGCTTACTGTACTCATCTCTTGGTCTCGCTCTACGAGTTTCAACAATCACAGTTCCCTCCAGTAACAAGTTGATGATCGCCTGATGTCTCAGAATATGTCCTATCCACCGATCCCTTCTTTTAGTCAGGTTGTGTCAAAGATTTCTTTTCTCCCCAATTCTCTTTACTATCTCATCATTAGTTACGTGATCTATCCACCTAATGTTCAACAATCTTCTGTAGCACCACATTTTGAAAGCTTCTATTCTCTTCTTGTCGTAACTGTTTACCATTAATGTTTCACTTCCATACCTGCGTACACTCCAGGCAAATACTTTTAGAAAAGACTTACTAACACTTAACTCACTATTCGATGTTAACAAATTTCTCTTCTTCAGAAACGCTTTCCTTGCCATTGCCAATCTACATTTTATATCCTCTGTACTTATTTTGCTGCCCAAATAGCAGAAATCATCTATTGCTTTCAGAGTCTCGTTTCGTTATCTGATAACTTGTGCATCACCTGATTTAATTATACTATATAACATTATCTTTGTTTTGTTTTTGTTGATGCCCATCATATATCCTCCAACATATTCACTCAGTAATTACTGCCTCATAAAGTGTTTGCGTAGGTCAAGGCAATAGGTCCCATTTTCTCAGTGTTTCTCAAACTAGTTGGACATGTTGAGCTGTTTTTCCAGACATCAAGTACGTATCTGACTATATTTTTTATGCTGAATTTCTATCGGAATTGATTGGTGCTAGTATCTACTCTTCATTCAAACCTTGACTAATCATGTAGATGGCCCTAAACAAAGCGAGGTCACAATGCAGAGCCCTTTGTAAATTAATGTATCCAATGGCTGTAGAAAAAGGAACTCGTAGGGATAACAGGGAATTTTGAAATTTTGGCAAAGTGCTGTCATTCGTATAGAAATCATCCAGAAAACACCTGGAATCCTGAAATTTGAAATGCTGAGCTTGCACGTTCCTCAGTGAAATAAATTAACTCTTCAGTAGGGATCATCCCAAGAAATCAAATAGACCTAAAATGTTCTTCACGGTAAAATACAAAAAACAAGGTACATTGAACCTAGAATAATATGTATTCAAATGTTTTATGAAAGACAGTTACGTGATGCAGTGCCTTACAGCAGATAATGTGAGAAACAGAGAAAACATCCGAAAAATTCAAGAATTAAGACTGCATAATAATTAAGAGTATAATCAAACAGTTGTTCTATTCAGTATTAGCGCCTTTACAATGCAGTCAAAGATGGCTTCACGTTCGTAGCCTTCCAATAGCGTACTCCTATGTAGTACACACCTGATCATGTGTTTTCGTCTGACAACAGTTTGTAAGATGAAGTTCGAGCTAAATGAAATAGTAGAGGATGATCCGGGCAGAAACAGCGATCAGTGATTTAGACTTTTGAAATATTTATTCTTCCATAAGATGCATCTAAATCCATTAAAGGCTTATCGTCAGCGCATATACAGAGCATCACTTCGTGAACTAAGATACATATCGTAGGCATAATTCTTTTGAAAACAAATTTAGAGTATACGTGCAGATTGAATTTACTGATAATTTTTTTTCTTTACATAATTCTACGGTTGGTGTTTCTCTATAAACAATTGTGGGACCTGTAGTGCTCCGTATGCTGTCCGTACAACAGTTGAACGTGGACAAGATGTTACGCTATGGATAACAGTTGTGTTACAGTGAAAAAGCTCACCGCGCAGATAAATCTTGTGGGAAATCATACTTAGGTCATTTTAGGTTTGCTGTTTCATGAGGACGAATAAACGTTGACGTGACACTCTTGGCCGATTCGATAGGAAAGCCATCCTCGTACATAACGCTCACTCGCCCGTTGTAATGGTCTGCCTTAGGGCGTACGCAGTGTGACTCCTTCGTTTCAGTAGAAAATTCCTTACCCAACGCCATCTAGACGAACTGGAATCTCATCTACATGCGGTGTGTGCTGCGGACGCCATTACTCTGGGTACTAGGGTGCGGCCAATATCTGGATCTGCATGTAAATATATACTCCGTCACGTTACGATGTTTTGCTTAGGGTGCTTCGTGTAACACTGTCACTGCGTCCCTCCCTTTCCACGACCTGCTGCGATTGGCGCGCGGGAAGAACGCCTCGGTAAGCCTCGATATGAATTCAAATCTCTGTAATTCAACCTTTGTGCTCCTTTCCACGAGATGTGCTTTGCCTGGATCTCCTTGAAACGTAAGCTCTCGCATCCCGCAGTTGTAACAGTGAACCACACCGTGATGCTCAACGCCTCTCTTGCAGCGTCTCACACAGGAGACACTTCCCTTCCTCAAGGGTCCACAGCTCGTGGTGTAGTGGCTAACGTTGCTGCTTCTGGATCACGGGGTCCCGGGCTCGATTTCCGGCCGGGTTGGGGATTTTCTCTGCCCGGGGACTGGATGGTTGTGTTGTCGTCATGCTCAGTTGAGCGCCGCAAAAACCAATCATCCTCCTCCTCCTCAAGGAACCACGAGACGAAACGCGCCGCTCTTCTTCGTGTGATCTCAGTTTCTTGTATAACGCTGCCCTGTAAGAGTGCTTGAGTGAGGAACAACATTTAGTATCGATCGAAAATGCTTCTGTACGGTGTCTTCTTCTTCCCAAGGACTCTCCCTGTGTGCCGGAGTCTGGGATCTGCCTTCGGATAGATAGCGTTTATATGGTCGTTCCACTTCAAATAGCTCTGTGTGCATATTTCCTGATATTAAATGACGTGACTGTTTCGAGAGAATATTTTTTTTTTTTTTTTAACTTGTGGTAAGTTCGTATGGGACCAAACTGCTGAGGTCATCGGTCCCGAATATTGACTAATCTGCTCTGTACGTGATATTTATTTATACTGAATGGAATGGTAAGTGCCAATCCCTGCACCAACATTGGTCATATGCAGGTCTTCCAGAATTTCCTTAGTGCTTTCTAGCGTTGCGACTTCTCTGTCTAGACAGTCCCAGCAGAAATGGACAGTATGAGGCGATACGGCGCGATCATTCGAAGGAAAATAAGAAGTGTAGTAAATATGGACTCTAAAATGCCTTTCGTAAGAGCTGTAATCACTTTTTCAGCGGAAGAGATGTTGCCCATTGGCGAATATTAAAAGTGCTCCTAACAGTTAAGATATGCACTTGAGAGCTCATATTCATTCAATTTTTTGTTGTTGATTTGGTTCATACTACCTCCTCCAAAAATATGGAAAGCAAGGAGCTTGCAATGGAAGAGATTTGTTTCACAGTACATAAGAAGTGGTGCTTATAGCTCTGAAGGTATGCTTTGCAGAGCCCTTGTTTACTACGTAGACTTTCTTGCTTCGAATGATCGTTTCTGTCATATCCGTGAATTTTGACCATTTCTCCCGGACCACAGTATATACAGCACTATTGTTTGCGAACAGTGTGAGAGAGTTTTCGACAAATCATGGGTAATACCGTGTGAGAGTCGATAAAAGTGTGCACTCCAGACGAGGTTATGAGTCATTGTGTTACCAAATATTTTACCATTGCGCAAGCACTGTCGACAGGAGCAGTTTCTGCAGGGCGTAGCGGATGTGTGCCAAGGCTGGCCACGGTGCTCGTTAGCAGGAGGTGCGCGGCGTGCCGGCCGTGACGTCACGCCGTCGGGTGGCGGCCATCAGCGGCTTGATGCCTGCCAGGCGGCTGCATGCGAGGCGTGGGCGTGGCCGCTGCCGCAGCGGCGGCCGCCCCGCGGAAGCCGGAAGCTCGCGTCACGCCGACGCCTATTTTCGGCCCGCATTAGTTAATACAACTGCAGTCGCCGCGGTCTCCTTTACTGTCTTTCTGAACCATGTCAGCAGTGTCGGAGCAGTCGCTCTGCAAATTCTGAACACTTTTTGGTTCTTCATTGTTGGGAGATAACTGGAACTAACAAACTTTACTGCGCCCTTATTGAAACTGAAAGTACATTACACGATTCTTGGCTGAGTGAACGCTAGTTTGCATATACCGAGTACCATTCCCTTATCGAGCTGACATGAGGTTGTATAGATCCAGGTGCGAAGAAAAATTCATCTGTTGCTAGCCGGCCGCGGTGGTCTAGCGGTTCTAGGCGCTCAGTCCGGAACCGCGCGACTGCTACGGTCGCAGGTTCGAATCCTGCCTCGGGCATGGATGTGTGTGATGTCCTTAGGTTAGTTAGGTTTAAGTAGTTCTAAGTCCTAGGGGACTGATGACCACAGATGTTAAGTCCCATAGTGCTCAGAGCCATTTGAACCATCATCTGTTGCTACCAGCTCCGTTAGTACATTGAGGTGACAAAAGTCAGAGGATACCTCCTAATATCCTGTTGGATCTCTTTTCGCCTGGCGCAGTGCAGCAGCTCGACGTGGCATAAACTCAACAAGTCGTTGGAAGTCCCTTGCAGAAATATTAAACCATGCTGTTCCTAAACCCTCCATAATTCGCAAACTGTTACTGGTGCAGGATTTTGTTCACGAACTGACCTCTCGATTATGTCCCATAAATGTTCGGTGGAATTCAGGTCTTGTTATCTGAGTGGACAGATATCTATCTCTAATCTCTAATCGTCCAGAATATCCTTCAAACCAGTCACGAACAGCTGTGGTCCGATTAAATGGCGCACTGTCATCCAAAAACATTAAATCGTTGTCAGGGAACATGAATTCCATGAATGTACCTCACGTGAAAAGAAAATTTATCAGCTGAATTCCTAAATAAAGGATGATCTAGTGATTTACGTTTCCTGTGGCTCGACCCCCCCCCCCCCCTCTCTCTCTCTCTCTCTCTCTCTCTCTTTCTCTTTCTTTCACCGCGCACCTTGTTACAATCTCCATTGATTTACGAAACACTGACATCTGTTATACTGAACTAGAAGTAACACACAAACTGAGACAACGATAATAAGAAAGAGTATAATCGCTTTGTAAATCTTAAGTGAGAGAAGAAGAAATTACGTCGTTGAATTTAAGAGGGAAAACTAGAAATGAAACAAAAATAAAAGAAAAAGTAGAACATTTCCTACAGTAAGACACGATATCACACATGCTAGAAGACATTCATCATGGGTATAGCCCTAAGCAAGACTTGATTCTGAATATATGTTGAAAAATTGATATCTACGGTTGCACACGTCTTCCACTCATTAACATCACGATATTCAGGAGCTGTATGATTGCAAACGAGCCACGTGAAGAGACAAGACGGAAATAACGACAGGAAGCAGTGGTTTTCAGCTTCCTTACGTCGTTACCAGTTGTCTAATACACCGGTAACTATAGATGCAGTCACTATCGACATAGGCACACAGTCAGTATAGGACCCAAATCCAACATTTGTGTTGTGTGAAAGATACACTGCTTGGCAAGAAAAGTGCAACTTGAAGAAGACTTGGTCGTTTGTCATTGTAACTGTGTACACATTCACACTATATGCTGGTATGTAAATAATTAAAGCTGTAGTTGCCTGTTCAAAAATGGCTCTGAGCACTATGGGACTTAACATCTGAGGTCACAGTCCCCTAGAACTAAGAACTACTTAAACCTAACTAACCTAAGACATCGCACACATCCATGCCCGAGGCAGGTTTCGAACCTGCGACCGTAGCAGTCGCGCGGTTCCGGACTGAAGCGCCTAGAACCGCTCGGCCACGGTGGCCGGCAGTTGTCTGTGACATGTAGAAACGGCTACCAGAGTGCATTAGTGTTGTTCGGGTTTAGTATATTGTTACCAGGTCTGAAAGCACACATAATGCGGTGTGAACAGCGTCAGATATTAAGTTTTCATTGCGAAGGACAAGGAGCTGATGCATACTCGTATGAGACGCATAATGTGCACCTGATAGAGCTTGAAAGGGACGTCACTGTGGGACCCCATTTGGCCGGCTCGTGGATTCGTGCAAAACCCATATTGCCGGGGCATTTGAATGCGACAGTGACTCCAAGGGAGCATCGCTATACTGTGTACCAAGCACATCGCAAACCCTACACGTCTGCGCCTGCCATCTGTGAGCAAGTAATGCACTCCTGCAATAATCTTTGTCACCTCGCACCATTAGTTGGAGACTAGCTGCTCCCGGACTAGGGAACCCCCATACCGTTCATACAACAGCGCAAACGGCTGCGTTCGGAGTGATGCCGTAACTGGGAAACGTGAACTGCTGATGAACGGCGTAGCATTGTGTTCAGCGACGAATCACAGTTCTGCACTACCGCGGATGACCATCGTCGAAGAGTGCAACGGCAACCAGGGTTGAGTCATGTGTGGAGAGTCATCACACATGACTTCAGGCCACGGCTAGTAATGATTGAGGGAACACTTACGGCACAAGAGTACGCTACGAACATCTTGCATCCTCATGCCTTACCTCTGATACCACAATATGGTGGTGCCATTTTTCAACAGGACGGTACTTGTCCATTTACGGCACATGTCTCTATGATCTGTTTGCGTAATGCTGAGGTTCTCCCGTGGCCATCAAGATCCGAAGATCTGTCCCGTGAGGAAACATTTGTGGGACTAACTCGGACGTCAGCTCCATCCAGTGCCGATATTCAGGATATCAAAGACCATTTACAGCATTGTTGGGTTAGCTTGCCTCAGGAGAGGACACAACGCTTTTGACACACTGCCCAGTCGATCTAGTGCATGAAACCGAGCCAGAGGGGGCTGCAGTTTCATACTGATAATTGGGCTGATACTGCCAAGTTCTGTGTGAATTTTACTGGATTTTGTAAGCAGTGAAACATCGTCATGTATCCCCTCACGCCTCTGAATTCTCCAACTTGTCTTTTTAATTTATGTAGTGGATTTAGAGTGCTAATTGTTCATCTCAGGTGTATTTTGTCTTCGTAACATCCATCAGTGTTTCGGCTGTGTTGATGCTATCAAAGTCTTCCTATACTATGCAGTGATTTTACATTGAATCACATCTATCTTTTCCTTAGACTGAACTGCAAATTAGAGATAAAAATTTACTCTTTTGTATGGCCACGCCAGCGTTTCTGTATTAAGTCACTGTGTTCAGTCATAAGTTTTACTTGAAGCCATTAGAGTTCTCTTTTGAACGGCGCTCCACTACGACAATTCGTCGTGATCCTTTCGTTCTTCATTATAATTAAGTTGAATATACCCCGTTACATAAAAATAGAACGACTTCACTTATAACTAGTTCGGCATTTATCCTTTAGGAATAAATTACAGAATACATCGTAGGCTCGCTCTCCCCCTCTATATCCCCCCCCCCCCTCTCTCTCTCTCTCTCTCTCTCTGGACAGCCATTTACAAAATTCTCTATAACAGCATAATAATAGAAGGGAATAAGGCAATAGTCGGAGAGTAAAAGAATCAAAGCCGTTCACACTGTACATGATTTACGTTTTGTATTGATAACTGTTTTAACAGCTTGTGACAAACGTTAAAAGTTTAAAAGGAACACTTTGTAAACTACATGAACAGATTGTGTAGTCGCAGGGTACTATTGAAAGCTTTCTGGATAGATCAGCTCTCCAAGAACGAATTCTCGTGGACACCAAGCTGCTACTATGAGGTCATGTGTCGTGGTTATACGTCCAAGATTACGGAGTTCTGTAGCATGTCTTTATATTCATGTGTTTTGATGTTTACAAAGCCACAAATTTTCCAGGTAGTTTAAGAACGTAGGCAAAGGCGATAGGGACAAGAAGATAATGAACAAAAATTAGAATGATGTCATATGGGAGGATGGACCACAGGTTAAGATATTACGAGGAACTATATAAGAAAGTGAAATTTCTCTACTAGTACTCAATTCTTGCATAGAAAATGTTTGGCAAGTATTGTTAGAAAGCAGCAGTTGAGGATTAAAATTTAACGGAGATCGCTTCAAATCCATGCGTTTTGGAGATGACATTATGCTATTGGTCAAAAGTGGAGATGAGCTATAGAAGGCACTTTCCACTTGAATCGAATTTTAATAGAGAAGTACGTGATAAAGACCAACAGAAGCAAAATAAAAGTCGTGTAATGCACAAGACATGGGAAACAAATTGCAATAGTGCATCTTGAAGCCCAAAATGTGGTAAAAGCGGGTACCTTCTAGTACATCATAAATTGTATCACAGCAAATTGCAGAGTACTATGATTGTTAAAGCTAGAATAGCCGAGGAGAAAGAATCAGTATCCAGAAAAGAACGCTGCTGACGTCGAAAAAGAGTCTCGTTCACTAATAGAAAAAGTTTATGAAGTAGCTAACTTTTGAGCATTGTGCATATATAGGACAAACACGTGGAAGTTTAGGGAGGTAGAAAAGAAAAGACTATAAGCTTTCGAAATGTTGTTTCATAGAAGAATGTTTAAGATCCTATGGACTGGGTGTCTCATAGAAAGAAATGCTGAGAAGAATAGGAGAGACAAGGAGCCTACTCAGAAGTCACCGTTAGGAAGTGCTTTCCGAGAAAATTGTGGAGGGGTGAAGACAGAGAGGACGGCCGAAGAAGCAGTTCATGGATGAAGCTAATTCTGGCGGAAGATACAAACCCATCATAAGCCTGTCATCAAGAAGGGCTAGCGAGTCCACGAACTGGCGGGTTGGGGAGAGAAAGGAGCTATTTTATTGAAATTAAAAAAGTTCATTTGCAGTTAAAATTAACTTTTAGTTTCTGGTATGACGCCGAACATTTTTAGGTAATTAAGCTATTTCTAGAAAGTTGGTAAGAATCAATTCCCTCCTTTGAACCCTGTGCCTCCTTTGATTTTTGTATTTCTTCTGGGAATAGTGTTCACATACGAGGGCGAGTCAAATAAAAACCTTAAAAATGTAATAAAAAATCAGCATTTCGTACCTTTGTTCTGTAAGTTGACAGTACTGTTGTCAGTGATGTAAGGAATGCCCTAAAGGTGGCAACGAACTACAGCCAAGCGAAACGCAGCCACAATACAAGTTAAATTGGTTGTTCCGCTTGCGTCATGCACCAGGGAAGAATAGCGTTCTGTCATACGTTTTCTGAGCAGTGAAGGTACGAAACCTATTGTGGTCCATTGGCAAGTGAACGTCCTGCATGGTAATGCATATCTGTCACTGCAGCAAATGCATCATCGGAGGAGAAAGTTTGGAATTGTCGGATTTCTGTGGCAAACATTCAATGCCCGAGTGAGGCACATCGCTTTGTGACACCAGAGTCTACTGCAGCAGTTGAAGCTAATGTGATGGAAAATCAGCTTATGACGGTGGATGAAATATCCGCATATCTGAACATTAGCCATGGCTCAGCACATAACAACATTCATGAAATGCTTAAGTTAAGTAATACTCTTTATCTGCAAGATGGATGCAGAGGCAGTTCACTCCAGAACTGAAAGAATGACACACTGACCTCTGTGAAGAACTTTTGGGGCTTTTTGAAGTAGAAGATGACAAAGACATGAAGTTCCGGATGCAGCCATCTGCGAAGAAGGTTTTGCTTACCCTGTCTTGGTATGAACGTTGTTTTGGAGCATTACACGACTAGGGGAAAAACCATCACCGTACTATATTCCAAAATGCCAAGTCCGCAATAAGATCAAACCGTCGTGGACTTCTGATGTCAGGTGTCATTTTGCAATATGACAATGGTAGGCCTCATACTGCCCATGAAACACTAACAACCATCGAAGGCCTGCACTTTGATACTCTTGTCACATCCGCCATACTCACCAGACCTCGCACCAAGGAATACCACATGTTTGGACCACTCAAAGACGCGATGGGAGGAAAGAAATTTCGTACCGATGAAGAGGTGCAGCAGGCGGTGTATACTCCTCTGTCGACAAACGTGACTGTTTTTGTCGGAGTGGGACGAAGCCTCATATGAAGCATTATTTCTTCTTTAATATTGTTCTGTATTGGTATTATTATTCTGGATTACGGTAAATATATTGTGCATGATTCTTTTAGAGTGCCACTTCCTATGCACTGAATTAGTTTATATCCGTAAAAATCAACGGCAAAGTTCATATCATCTGTCTATGCTGAAATCAATACGTTGGTACTACGTCGTTGAAAACTGACGTCAAGTATTTTTTAGAGATTTTGAATTGACAGTTAATTGTCACTGATCACTTTTAAAAAAAATCTCTTTTTATGACTTCTGGACTCACGAAGTTTAAACAAATCCCTGGCTTCAGAGTACTGTTCTTCATAATCACTTTCAAATCAGAATTATGAAAAATTCCATTTCGTCAAATTTGTCACCTGCGTAATGAAATAGTTTCCAAAAACACTTCAGTAATAAGAAATGACCAAAGTATCTTCTGTGGACTTCCTTTCAATATCAGCCCCCAACGTGAAGGTTTGAGGCACTTTAAAAAAATAATTTTCATGCAAATAATTCTTCACTACATTATTCAAGAGAAAAATCCTCAAAGATGTAACTGGTCGTTTTATTTTCTCACAATACAGAGAGTTCTCATGGATATGGCAAATCTTGAGAGCCAGACAGTAATCTTTTAACTTTTTACAATATTTTTCGTTTTGCATTTCACTAACAGTGAATATAGAGGTTTAAGACAATGGTGAAGCTATGTTCTCGCCGATGACAATCGTCGGCTCTATCCGCTGAAGTGATCCGCACCGCCAGACGCTGCTTCAGGGGAGGGGGATACAGCTGGAACATCTTGTCTGCAGTCTCCTCCGATTACAAGAAACAAACGGACAAAAAGAACAAATTTTAAATTCATATATTTAACAGTCGTTTATTCAAATTATTAATGACAGGACTGACCTAAGTTCGTGCAAACGAAGAAATAAAGACAGTAATGCCCTTCGAAATTGACGCACTACAGTTTGTGGAGGTTTTGCTGTGCCGTGACCACACTGGGTTAGCCGTGTTAACTAAGAGCTCAGCCGATTTTTTTTGACTGAAACCAAATCTCACATACCTGCCGTTCCTGTTGCTGCAGTTGGGAGATGGGGCTATACAAATCATGGCCTACACCTGGTAGGAGGGGGAGGGAAGGATTATGTAAGTATCTCACAGAAAGTGTAAGGGGGGCCACAAGCACACATGACGAAATGGCAGTGATTAGTTGAGTCGAAGGGGCACATTTTTTAGAGTAGAGTCGGGTTGTAAACAGACAGTACTGAAAGAAATTAGAACAGAACATGGCCATAATACAGGTAATAGTTTCCAGAAAAATAAAATTAATTTGTTGTATCAGAACATTAGAGGATTGAAAAATAAGATAGTTTATTGTAAGCGTAGAACATGTAAAAGATTCTGAATTGGTAGATGTTGTGCGCCTCTCTGAACACAATGAAATCACAGGGACAGAGAAGTTAGGTATCAGGGGCTACCTACTAGCGTCATTTTCGTGTAGAGTAGGAAAAGTAGTTGCAACATATGTAGAAGTTGGACAGACAGTGAAAAATTTTGAAGGAAATAGTTCTTGTGTTTATCGGAACCTAGAGCCCTTTTTCTTGTGAGGTGTTATTGCAGAATACATAGTTGGTAATTGTAAAGGTCTACAGATCCCCCTAGGAAACATTCAGCTATTTTGAGAAATCTGATTGCGTTATTGACCTACTGTCAGACAAGAAGTGACAGTGAAGTGTTTGTGTAAATTTCAGTGTGGATTTCGTAAAAGATATGGGCAGGGAAAATGAACTAGAATCCTTTTTGCTTGTGTCAGTCTACGTTAAGCAGTCAGTTTTCCAACTCACGTGCAGCAAGATAATGGCACATTGATTGATAACATTTTTATAGACACCGCTTGGGTTGAAACAATTAATATGTTCGCAGTTGTTAATGGACTCTGTGTTCATGATGCAAAATTAATGGAAATAAACAGTATGGAATGCTACAGCCCTGAGGCAGGTTTATACAAAGCAGTGAGGCTTATTAATAAGAACGGAGTACAGTATTTTCTAAGAGTAAGTTAAAAAGAGGAAGTATATATGGAAAGAGATTGTAATATTAAATTTATTTGATAGTAAATTTGTGTTAAAATTTGAAAGATGCTTTCTTAAAAAGTTATGCAGAAGATCCTTTAAAAACCAAGTAAGCCGTTGATAACTAAGGGAATTAAAATATAATTGAAAAGGAAGAGGGAAATGTACATAAAGGACAGAGTAAGTCAAGATCCGGCATTAATTGCTTAATACAAAAGAAAATGCTATAATATTTAAAGGAAATTCATTAAAATATCAAGAAGTATGTATCCTGACAGAAATTATAAAGCTGATAATGAGCTTGAAATTATATGGTATATTGCCAAACGGGAGTGTACAAGATACCATAACACTCAAACTAAATAACAATGATGAGGCTGATAATTCACAAGCTGCGAGTAACAACCACTTTCTAAATGTAGCAGCAAAAATAGAAAAGTGGTTTAGTCGAACTGAAAAATAGAAAACTGGTTTAGTAGAATTGAAATTAATAGAACCATAAAAATTCCTAAAAGCAAAATATCAGGTGGTATTGATGAAATACCAATCAGAATTCTGAAGAGCTGTTCTAAGTTAATAGCCAGTGTCATAAGTGATATAGCCACTCAACAATGTCTTACAGAATACGTTTTTGGGGTAATTCACCACTTAGAAAGTACTGATTGCATAAAAGCGGGCAGTAAGAATAATATGTACTGTTCACGCACGGACATCTTGTAGGTACCTCTTCAAGAAGCTAGGGATTTAACTGCGGCGTCCCAATACATATATCCGCTAATGAAATTCGTTGTAAATATTCGATCACAACTGGCGAAGAACAGTGATGTCTGTACCTTTAACACTAGAGGGGAAAATGACCTTTATTACCAATTACTAAAGCTGTCAGTGGCTCAGAAAGGAGTCCGATATACTGCAACAAAAATTTTTGATCGTTTGCGCGGTAACATAAAAGTCTGATAGGTAGCAAAGAATATTTTAAATTTAATCCAAAATCATTTCTCCAATATAACTCGTTCTATTCCATGGACGAATTTCTATTTAGCAACTAGCAAAAAGAAAAAAGAAAAGAAACATTGTTTTTAAGTGCAGTTGCAAGAGTAGGACTAAAATATGTTTTCATTAATGTTAACACTAATCATATATACATAGCCCGTAACCTGACTCGTTCCACATCATTTCGATTACAAAAATCGTTCAAATGTTCTATGGAACATGTAAGTAAATAACCTCCGCTTAAACATCAGAACAGTATCCTACTTTAGATTTTGGCAACTGTTCGCTTAAAAAGTTGTGCGTACTTCCTGAACGTCATACATGACGCGTTCTGACATGTTTAGTATCCGTATACGTCACATATTACCATGCAAGCGAGCCTGACTACTTTCGTGTATCTCACGAACTCCGAGCTGCTTAGATTCTGTACGGTGTCCTTAAGAGACCTAACGACATCTGTTTTTGTTTACGAATTTTGTGAAATGTGCTTTAATATTTGTAGACATTTGGCTGTGTATTTTTAAGGACGTGAATTAAATCTATTTGAGTTGAAACGTCTTACAATCTCTGACGCATAATCACAAAGAAGGTAAAATTAGAGAAATCAGAAGTATACGGAGGGTACCGACAATTTTTTTTTCACTGTTGTGGAAATGGAACACGAACAGGTTGAGGAGAGTGGAGTGTTGTTTCTAACACACCGTTTTCTCTTCGCCACGCATGTATGTGAAGGAACTGTTATTTTACCATAGAAAAAAGACTCAAAAGATAATAAAATATAAGGAATGACCTCTCAGAGTAAACTACTACTTTTCATAAGGTTAAGACTAATAGGTGATGCACTCTTGAATCCAGTTATCTGGATTAGTATTTAAAGTGATTCGTAAAAATCCCATGTAATTTTTTTATTAGACGGTATCCTTTCTTGATCACATTTGTACTCTGTTTATATTACGCTGAAAATGTTTCTAATCTGACATTAATATTGCAGTCCTACCACCAACTCGTAAGATTCCCTATCAGTTAGTATGGTTCGATACAACTGAACATATTGAACATCGATTTAATTTGCTGTTAAAATACACAGGTGTGCTTTTACTCATCAACAAAATATGCAGCAGAAACAAAGAACTGTTATATGATCGAAGCTTTCCATTTGATTTCAACAGTTACTTTTTCCTTAAAACGATTTTAATAAAGTTATTGCGAATGTGTTCACACACTTATCGAGAAATATGGTGACTGAAAGAACGAGAGACATCGCTGGCCTCGTAAATGACGTAGGGTGTGCTGAGCTTAAGTCTGTTGTAGATTTTCATTGTAAATCCTGGCGTTTTAATTGAGCTCCCTTTAGAGAAAATGGCCACGTCCATTAAGCGAGGAAAGTCGGTGGGAAGAGTGACAATGTCGAGAAAACTCCAAGCAGCCTCTCCGATTTGATGGACTCCATTGTCTTTTGTGACGTCAGCGAAAGTGAAATCCTTTTACACTTTCTGTAGTTAGCGGACTATTTAAAAATTGGGAAACAACAGATGGCGCCTCATCACGAAACTTTCCGCTCGTGTAGGAAAATGAAAAAAATTTCACATGTCTCTTCTTTACAGAAGGTTATATTTCCTTTTCCCCTACATCTTATGCGAAAGAGAAATAATTTATCGATTACAGTCAAAAAATATGAGATTCATGCAGCATTTCCATCTTTAAAAATATTCTAAGGTTGTCTAAGGCATTTGAAAAGGTCATTAATTTATAGGTGATACTAGACAGATAGTCTAGAGTATTTTAATATGCTTACACGCATTATATAACATTAAATATTAACTTATTTGCAGGTTCAGATTCCTAAAGCTGCAACGAAAAGGGTGAATGATTAGATTTTACGGTCCCATCGATGTCGTTAAAGACAGAGTGTAAGCTTTGAATGGATAGAGTAGGAAATCTGCCAGTAGGATCCAACCCGCCTTTCGCCTGTAATGTAAGGATTCCCAAACTGTGTTCCCCAGAACACTGGTGTTCCACGGGAAGTCAATAAATGAACTGCGAAAAACTATTAATAAACATGGCGGTCTGTTCTCGACATTTTTTCTTTTTTAAATTTTATTATATCTGTTTAGTTATGATTGAGTATTGAAGTAATCACTGAGTAAAGTAAGTTTTTCTAATTTTTGAAAATTTTATTCGTTTTACTAACGTTCAAAATAAACAAAGTGTTCCGTCAAAGTACGATGATGCTCAAAATGTCCGTCAGAGGAAAAGTTCGTGAAACCTTGCTCTAGTGAGTCAAGAGAGTACTGAAAGATTAAATCTGGGCGGCCGGACGGCCGTTTGAACTACTCTCTTCACTGATATGGGGAACATGTATCATATTCTTTTCTGATAATGTTTCTTCGTCTAGTTTCTAAATGACAAGAAATTAGCGGTGAATCATATATATAATCGAATGTTCCATAAACAAGAATACATAGAATTACCAAGAAAGCAGCTGGCAGACAACGAAGCAATTCACTGCGTCAGTGGCTGTAAATAGGCGCGTCTTCTCGTTTAAATAGTTCACAGCCTGGCATCCAGAACACGATGATCCGTCACGAAGCAGTGTCGCGTCATTCGAGGCAGCAGCAGCATTACGACTCATTTGAAGCACTCTGTTTGTGTACCTACTGCTGTTTTTACGCCTTTTTCTGAGCCAGTGCGTGAAATAATGGACGGATTTACATATTTTGCATCAAAGACCAGAGTTCATATGACATGTATGTTAGGAAAAAAATTAAACAGCATAACTTGGTGTGAAGAATTTTATAGAGAGCAGTCCTGCTATATCTAACGAGTCAGTAGCTTTGGATGTTATTGACAAATTGCTTGTACAATGTAAATGTTCTTAACGTGGAGACCACATGAAAATATTAAGAACAAAGGGATGTTCATTTTGAAGTAATAGGCTTAACATCAGAAGAGGCACCTGTTAGCACTGAATAGAGGATCATGGAGGAATTTTATAAGGGTGACTTTGCTCCAGTCTTAGATGACGATGATGATGATGATGATGATGATGAGGGATGATCATCTGAAACTGAAGTAGCCACGGCGTGCAAAACTACACGCGAGCACGGAGGCACGACACATTCTTATAATTGTTTCGCCTCTATGGGCAATGAATCCACCACTTCCAGTGCGTGTCCAACAAGTACGTCCGACCTCCTGAGGGAATCTCGAAGTAGCGAGCGTGGAGGACATGAACGGGGACTGCAGATGGGTGGCGCTGGGAGGGAATGAGTGTCTGCCGAGAGGCGTGCTGAGGTAGTCCGCACAGTTGCCATAAACACTGTGTCCGAGTGGCATAGTGGTTTCCGCAGCTGGTTAGTAAATAGAAAAACCCGAATTCGAATCCCAGTTTGGCACCCAAGTTCACTCGTCGTTCCGGTGCAGCTGACATCAGTAGTCCCTTTCCTTTCCCTTCTCCCCGCGCCACCTCCAGTTTACATAATTTTTCATGTAGGCCGGCCGGTGTGGCCGAGCGGTTCTAGGCGCTTCAGTCCGGAACCGCGCTGCTGCTACGGTTGCAGGTTCGAATCCTGTCTCGGGCATGGATGTGTGTGATGTCCTTAGGTTAGTTAGGTTACAGTAGTTTTAATTTCTAGGGGACTGATGACCTCAGATGTTAAGTCCCATAGTGCTCAGAGCCATTTGTTTCATGTAGCATTCCGACGCGGCGTTTTTCGGTTGGCTTGACTTTCTTCAGTTCCAAAGAATCGTGATTTAAGCACCATTTGGCCGGCCCGGTTGGCCGTGCGGTCTAACGCACGGTTTTCCGGGCGGGAAGGAGCGCCGGTCCCCGACACGAATCCGTCCGGCGGATTTGTGTCGAGGTCCGGTGAGCCGGCCAGTCTGTGGATGGTTTCTAGGCGGTTTTCCATCTGCCTCGGCGAATGCGGGCTGGTTCCCCTTATTCCGCCTCAGCTACACTATGTCGGCGATTACTGCGCAAACAAGTTCTCCACGTACGCCTACACCACCATTACTCTACCACACAAACATAGGGGTTACACTCGGCTGTGTTAGACGCTCCCTGGGGGTCCACCAGGGGCCGAACCGCACAATAACCCTGGCTTCGGTGTGGGGCGGCGGAGGGGTGAAGTGGATTGCGGTAGTCGTCGTGGGGTTGCGCACCACTGCGTCTGCGGCGGGTACGTAACTTCTCCGTCGTTTCTAGGTCCCCGGTTAACATAAGATAAGCACCATTTACCCTTTGGTCTTAGTGCTGTAGAAGAAGTTCACAGGTCCAGTGGCTGTTTGCACAAAAAGAGACTGTCGAGTATTCTATGGTCTCAAGCCTTTAAAATAAGTGATAATGACACGGGAGAAGGATATACAGCTGTACATTTGACGGGTACCGCAAATTTGCAATGGAACAACATTACGGCACCGAGCACAAAGAATTTAAAGATTTAATTGACTATAAAAGAATGAAAAATTACAACGGTCGACAGATGGGATTCACTGTTCTATACGTAAAGGAGCACTTTGTGCTAAATTAAATGGCATGCAGCACGTGATGAAAATGGTGGCACAAATAGTAGATTTTCTGAAGTCGCATGCATTATTCCAGTCTTCGTTGCAACAGCTTTTGGAGAAATTGAAGTAAGAGTATGGAGATTTTCCATATTACTGGAAAGTACCTCGGTTAAATCACGAGGCGCGCCTGGAACGACGTTTCGATTTAAAATGCACTGTTGTTGAATGTATGAAGGAAAAATGAGAGCAGGAATAAAAATTAGAACATCCGGCATAGATTGCAGACCTTGCATTTAAAGTGGACATGATTGCACACTGCCCGCAGTAAGACATTGCAAGGTAAGAAAGAACTTATTTCTGATTTGATAGAGATCCACGTCGTGGAAGTGACAGATTCTGATAAAAAAACCATCCGTGTCCCTAAGCTTACTGACTCTGAAGAAAACGCTAAATTTGAAGAATTCATTGTGCCTTGAAAGAATTACAAGGTAGTTTTCTAAACATTTTGAGGACACTGCGAATCTTTCGTCTGTTTTGAGACTGTTTGCCATTTCAGTTGAGAGCACTCCTGTGCATGTGATTCCCATGTAAAGGCAAATTCTTTTACGTTAAAACCGTCGAGGAGCTCTGCCATTGTTTTCCTCAAGAAGAGTTTCCACACAAAAATGAGGTTACAAACATGATAAAATGTTTCGATCAGCATATGGCTGAAAGGCCGTTTTCGATTATAAACTTAAATAAGTCACGATTACGCGGCAATCTGAATGCAACTCGCTGCGTCTGTTGGTATACTGGCTGTTTGTAACAAATAGAAACTGTATTATGTCTTCACGGAGTCAAAAATAATTAAATGACACAGAATATTTATTTTGTTTTTGATCTGTGTTGTTAAGCAATGCCTAATATAAAACCAAATAGTATGCAGCGTGACTGCATTGCCTTTTAAATGCGACACGTTCGCAGTTTCTCCCAGTTCCCCCTCTTCAAGCTCGAACAGCGTGCCCTAGTGGTGGGGGAAGTGAACAGCCAGGCGAGAATCGTATGGCACTCGTGCCACAGCAGAGCTCGCTTGCCAAATTCTTCCCTGATCTACAGCAAGCGCTTAATATTCATATTAATAAAAGCCTGCAAAAGTTAGTTTGTAAAGCTCTCCGGTGTATTGGAGATTTATGATGCAATGGCAACAGTGAAAAAACTTGGAATTCTGCGTTTTTCGCAAAGTCTCAAGTGGAAGGCATCTTTCACATCTGTGTTCCCAGTTGCCAGATTTAGCGATTGTTGCAACAGCGGAGACGTTAAGTTGCGACTAACCCCATTAATTATTAATGAATGAGACACAGCACCTGTATCATAACTGTAGATGGTATGGCTAATACAGATAATTATTAAAAATGCAAATTGAAACCAAAAATCTCGGCCACTTCATTGGTACAGCAAGAAATTGTCAATATACTTGCCACTAAGAACAGCTATATATAAGTTGGCTTCCACCTCATTATCGTGAGGTTTCAGTATCCTCTCACTTCGAGTTTGTGGCAGTTTTGATAGTTTTTCTTTCAGTTATTTGCAGTTCTGGTAAATGGTGCTCCATTACCAGCAGATATTTTACTAATATTAAGTAAGGGTCTGTTGGTGGAAGTCCCTAAGTCAAGAGACTCCTTTCTGAACAGTAGGATGTAAATCACAGTAACAAGAAATCCTACCAGGAGTAGGAAACAAGGTGAGTAATACAAATAGTGAAAGAGGGGAAAGAATCCATCTAAATTTTTGTTACACACTGAAACGTCCCCTTTGAAAAATTATACAAGACTGTGCTTAAACTGACACACAATATTTTTAGCGCAACGCAATCTGACTTTCAAAAATCTCTACTAAAGAATGGCCCTGACTAACATTAACCTATACCTTTCACAAATCACTTACCTCACAAAAATCTTCGTTACTCGAACTACTGCAATACAGCGAGCGCCACTACTGCCAGCTAAATAAAAGATTCAAACTACTGAAGGCACTAACTACTGATAGGCATAGTTAGCAAATGAAAGATTTTAATAGAGAACAAACAATGTATTTACCTTAATAATCATAATATATGTAATTTCATGACATCCAGTCTAACAAATTTCCAAACTCCACCATTTCCCTCCCCACATCGACCACTGCTGGCGGCTCACCTCCAACTGCGCAACGCTACGCGCTGTTCACATCCAGCTGCCGCTGCCCAACACTACAATGGCAGACAACAATGCAAACTAGCCACAGACTGCACACAGCACAGCCAGTGATTTTTATATAGAGCGCTACGTAACGTTGCCAATAAGAAAACATAAACAGCCTACTTACATAAAGAAAACATAAACAGCCTATGTAAAACATAAACAGCCTACTTACAACACAAAGACAGAGTACAAGCCCTAATATCAAACCATTTCATTACCTTTTATTGACTGGAGATTTGTGGGAAATAATTTGTAGCTGGGATTCTGCAGGGTGAGGTGACTGGTTTTACATCCCTTCAGATTTTAGTGGATTTGTGCTGTGATTTAGTTGATGATAGTGTGCCTCTCGGTAGCCTTCTCGCTTCCCGAGCACGGGGTCCCGGGTTCGATTCCCGGCGGGGTCAGGGATTTTCACCTGCCTCGAGATAACTGGGTGTTGTTGTGTCGTCTTCATCGTCATCATTCATCCACACTACGGTCGGAGGAAGGCAATGGCAAACCACCTCCACTACGACCTTGCCTAGTACGGCGGTGTGGGTGTCTCCCATCGTCCCCTACGCTCTGTTACGGAGTATGGGACTTCATCATCTCATCAGTGTTATTCTTGGGTAAGGTTATAAAACGAATATCGTGCTTGATAAGTTTTGGTTCAAAGAACGGACGTAGACAGCAGTGTTAAAGTTAACATAAATCATTTTTTTGCGTAGCTAGTAACTTCTTTTAGTTTGTGACAATATCTACGTCTTATGCATTTACGTTGTTTTCTCCAGTATTCTGAGGACGTTGCGTTGAACGAGTTGGGAAGGCAAATAAAGATTGTTAGATCTGTGTAATTTCCTCTCCAGTGATCGGACATTGTATTCTTCTGCATCCATTCTTCCAAAGGCACTGTACAGTGCTTGGCGAAGGGCACTTCCAGGCCCACTGCCTTTCCTCCATTTACTTTTCAAGTCTCGAGTGGCGTCTAGGAAGAATGGTTGTCGGTAAACCTCCTTATGAGTTGTAAATTCCCTGATTTTCTCGCCAAGGTCATTTTGCAAGCCGTATTTGAGAGGAAGGAACATGGTGCCTGACTTGTTGTGAAATTTACGGTCTCGGAATTTCAACAGAAGAACGCCTCTCTTTCAGCGTCTGCAACTGGAGTTTTTCAGCACTTCTGTAACACTGGTGCTCTTACTAAACGACGCCGTGATGAAATGCGTCGGATTTCTCTATCCCTTGTATTAATTCATCTTGGTAAGGGTTTCATAAAGATGAACAATATTCAAGAGTCGGTCTAACAAGTATTTAGTAAGCCACTTCTTCTGTATATGAAATGTATTCGCAGTTGCGAATATGCACAACAACCAAGCTTTATAATGCAATGATGACAACGAAAATTTGCGCCAGACCGGGACTCGAACCGGATTTCCCGCATCGCACTTCAACACGGGCACTTCTATTGTGTTTAAATTGCATTTCCTTAAGATAGTCGCATTGAGTCTCAGCCGGACATATGATTTTCGTACATCTTTTTGTGATCAGTAGAATCTAAATCGTTACGGATCGTTATTTCTAGGTACTTCACTGTTGTTACCGTTTACAGTGATGTGTCACGAACATTTTAATCGAAGAGTAGTTGATTCCTTCCCTATTTATGCGCAATGCCTTTCATTTATATACGTTCACGTTCAGCTACCACTCCGTCGTGGAGAAGTCATGGATGGTACAGGTTCGATTACTTAACTTCCTATCGCAGGTCAGAGCGAATCTCAGGCCTTGTGGTAAGACAGTTCCACAGTTCTGGTAAGGTATGATGCTGATGCAGGTCAGCGAATAATACGATTGAATAAGCCACTGTGGTGTTACCTCGTCCCGTAGCAAAATGAGATATGCCGCACGTCCACCGGATCACTTGGACTACGGCAGCAAACGGTCTTTCGGGTTCGGGAAGGAAGGAGAACGAACATCGCAAGGAATTGCCAGCTTCGTAATTCATCTGTTGATTGGCCTCAGCAGTGGGGCGACTGTGTGAGCTTCATCCGCGGGCGGCCCCAGGAGCGGCGAGCCACAGGTCCCGGGGCTGGCCGGCGGGCGGCGGCGGCGATGCGCCGGCACCTGCAGCTGCGCGCCTAACCTGTTGGAGGCGCTGGCGCCATCGATCGCTGAGCGCCGCCCGCCATTATCACGCCACCCACAGCCAGGACAGTGGCCGCGCCGCGTACCACAAACACGCACGCCGTCACAGCGCCTTCCGCATTCGAGTTGTCTGTAGCCCTGTACAATCGCGACAGTAGTTCCCACAGATCGTATGTTTTTTTACTGCATTATGTTGCACCTAGTAATTATTGTTCCGCCCAAGTAACAGAATTACGTTACAGCGAAGATGGGACAACTGTGAAGCTACCGAACTTGGCAGAGCACCGTGCAGTCTGTATTAACTGAGGATATTCTTCTCCAGTCTGCAGCCGGATCATGCAGGCCGCCGTCTTCAGGTGAGAACGTTGACTCTAATCTCGCCGGAATCGCAGTTCCAGCGATATCAGAATCAGCGTTCTCGCCCGAAGAAGGCGGCAGGTCGACCGCAGAAATATTGTTGCCAGATTACTGCATGACCCTGCAGCAGACTCTAGAAGAATATCAATCTTTGTTAAAGTTTTACATTTTGAGGCGAATGGCCGATACTTCCTTCACTTACAATTCGGCCGAGTACCTTCCCCGTCCGTATACAAGCGATCTTCTTTCATTCGCAAACGAGACTGACGTCTATGTAATTAAGAAGTAGAACATGTGTGCATGCCCGATGAAACATTGCATCGTACTTCTTAATAATTCAGGCACTCCTATTTGGTTTTTTTCGCCAATACCAGGACCTCGACTCTCAGTAAATATGTGCTTTCTGGACAGGAAAATAAGCAACTTATGAGTGCAGGTTGTGACACGTGGATGACCATGTGTGGATATTTGGGTCTGGCCGTGATTCGTGCTCATATGGAGGCAGCAGTTAAAGTGACCGCTCGCGTGAAGCGGGAATCTAGGTTTGAGTCCAAGTACCGCACAATTTTCATTCGTCTTCATTCCAATACGCAGTCGAAGCTTTTTCATATTCGCAACTACGAATACATTTCCTGAGGTTTGAAACTTCCCAAATTACCACCGGTTTTATTTCGATGATTATTAATTGAAACAGTTTTCTTTGCTGCGATCGGACATGGGTAAGATGTAGGTACCAGAGAACGCGCTTCGTGCGAAACCTGACCATGTTGTCTAAAAGGAAAACGTGTATCCTTTATTTACAAACATTGAAGATCTCTCAGTTTTAAGTGGAAAGGATTCCTTTGAAAGAAGAACTGTTCATACCATATACGTCCTTTATTGTGTTCGGGTGTAACAACTCCCTAACAGTGGCTATACCTAGCCGTGTTCGTGTTAATAATTATATTTACTACCACTTCCACAATGAGGTTTGTCATTGTGGTGTTGCTTTTCCACATTTAACTATCACGCTTGGAAGAGCAGTTGAACGGAATGTACAGTGTCGTGAAAGGAAGATGTAAAATGAACATCAACAAAAGCAGAACGACGATAATGGAATGTAGTCGAATTAAGTCGGGTGATGCTGAGGGAATTAGATTAGTAAATGAGACACTTAAAGTAGTAAAGGAGTTTTGCTATTTGAGGAGAAAAATAACTGATGGTGGTCCAAATAGAGAGGATATAAAATGTGGACTGGCAATGGCAAGGAAAGTGTTTGTGAAGAAGAGAAATTTGTTAACATCGAGTATAGATTTGAGTATCAGGAAGTCGTTTCTGAAAGTATTTGTATGGAGTGTAGCCATGTATGGAAGTGAAACAAGGACGATAAATAGTTTAGACAAGAAGAGAATAGAAGCTTTCGAAATGTGGTGCTACAGAAGAATGCTGAAGATTAGATGGGTAGATCACATAACTAATGAGGAGGTATTGAATAGGATTGGGGAGAAGAGGAGTTTGTGGCACAACTTGACTAGAAGAAGGGATCGGTTGGTAGGACATGTTCTGAGGCATCAAGTGATCACCAATGTAGTATTGGAGGGCAGCGTGGAGGGTAAAAATCGTAGAGGGAGACCAAGAGATGAATACACTAAGCAGATTCAGAAGGATGTAGGCTGCAGTAGGTACTGGGAGATGAAGCAGCTTGCACAGGATAGAGTAGCATGGAGAGCTGCATCAAACCAGTCTCAGGACTGAAGACCACAGCAACACTATCACGCTACAACAGTTCACGGTTTCTTAATAATTGTTCAAATAAAAATACACCCTTCCAGTGTAGACTTGTGATCAACAATGGCGATACCGATTTGTCCGCGTACTTCGTGTGTCATTACGCGCACATTCTGCAAATAACCCGGTTCCCCTAGCATTCGCCGGAAACATTCCAGACTCATATTTCATCAACGTATGCAAACTATTCACACATTTGATGTGCAACTCGACTGCATACGACAGTTCTAAGTGAAATCTGAACGACTACTATCCTCCCCTTGCATAAAGGTGCGTGAACAGTACTGCTTCGACGTTGTTGAACGAATAGCAGTACTGCCGGAAAACGCGCGCTCAGCTCCGAATGTTCCAGAGAACCGGCGATGTGTAATGGCTATAGCAGTGCCCCTCAAACTCCAAACTCTTACCATTTCTGTAACGATTTTGAAGTTCACTAGATTTCATAAAAAACATAACTACGTAATTCAAACATTGTGTTGCTATCAGGATGAGCAACATAATATATTTCTAATTTATTAATTAAGGTTTCCGTCATCGTTGCAAATTATGTATAAACACCTCAAGATGCCTATTGAATTTTGAATGTATCAAGACAACTGTAATACACTCAAGTAACATTTTTTGTATTGACGTGACGTGAAAACAAATATATTATGTACAGCGAAACATTACAGGTGGAGGCATGTCACAAAAGATTTATTGCAACGCTGTGACTGTTCACGCAATATGTTTGTATTTCATGTTTTGTTAATAACATTGTATCTTCTGATGTAGATAATGTTTTGAGAATGAACGAAAAGCTCGAAACTAGTCTCTAATAAAAATATTAATTGCACCTCTGACAGTGCTACGAACTCTATTAGACGAGAATCATAATATTTGTAGCCACCCTTGCCTGGAAACCGCGTTCTCATGAAGTAATTATATGTGTGGCTGTAAAAAGATGTACAATTTTAATCTAAGTAATAAAACTGTTTAAAATATTTTGTCGTTGTAGTTTTGAAAGAGTCCCTGACGTGGATGTAATCGAGTGCTCTGTTCACACGTGAAAAATGAAATGTAAGCACACAGCCGATTTATTTACTGAACTCTGTTAGTGATTTACTTTGTTACATGAAGAGGGTTGCAGCTGTTTATGGGACTTAATGTGAATGACTTTTGCTTCTGATAAAATGTAACTTGAACAGGAATATTGTTGGGATGGAGAGGGTGAGCAGCAACCTGCGACTGTTTGCTGATGATGCTAAGGTGTAAGGGAAGGTGTCGTCCTTCAGTGACTGTAGGGGGATAGAAGATGACTGAGACAAAATTTGTATTTGGTGTGGTGAATAGAAAATCCTAAGTTCATGCAGATGGGTAGGAAAAACAATCCCTTACGTTCGAACACAGCATTAATAGTGTGTTAGTTGGCACAGGAGAGTTGGTTAATCTCTAGGCGTAACATTTCAAAGCTATATGGAATGGAACGAATATGTAAGGTTTGTAGTGGGGAAACCGAATAGGCGACTACGGTTTATTGGGAGAATTCTAGGAAAGTGTGGGTGTTCTGTAAAAGAAAACAGCGTATGGAACACTAGTACTACGTATTTTTGAGTATTGCTGGAGTGATTGGATCCCCATCAGGTCGTATGAAAGGAAGACATCGCAGCAATTCAGAAGCGGGCTGCCGGATTTGTTGCCGGTAGGTTCGATCAATACACAGGTATCAGGGAGTTGCTTTGTGAACTCAAATAGGAATCCCTGGAGGGAAGGGGATGCACTTTTCGAGGAAAGCTATTGAGAAAATTTAGAGAACTGGCGTTTGAAGCTGACTATAGAACGATCATATTACCGCCAACGTACATTTCGCTTAAGGACCACAAACATTAGGATAAATTAGGGCCTATATGGAGGAATGTACAGTGCCTTTTTTCTCTCGCTCTGTTGGCAAGTAGATCGAGAAAAAAACTGACTAGTAGTATTACCAGGTATCCTCCACCATGCACCATACGATGACTTGCGGAGTACGTGTATATGTACTTACAGAATTTATATTTCTAACAAAGTTAACTTAAACGGCTTAAAACAGTTGCAGCAGGAAAATTATTTCCCCAAGAAGGAATATGATGGCTATATTTCCGTTTACTTAACATCGATAGGGCCAGTAGATCGGTAGTCATGAGAAGGGGGAAAAGCCTTTAGCAAAAGGATTTGAACACTAGTACTTAATATGGAAATATTTCTTACGTGCTGATTAAGTTCGTAGCTACTTGTCATCAGTGGTACGTGTTATGGTTGGAATGGTATCCATTACTTTGCAGCATGTATATGTTTTAAATTTTAAGTGCATCGTTTGTGGTGTACATTATGAGCTAATGTTCTGATGCCAAAGTCTTGTGAAAAATTTCAGTGGGATAAGTGTTGAATTGTTGATAGTTCACTTCTTTTATACACTGTGTGGTCAAAAGTATCCGGACACCCCCTAAAACACACGTTTTTCATATTAGGTGCATTGTGCTGTCACCTACGGCCAGGTACTCCATATCAGCGACTTCAGTAGTCATTAGACATCGTGAGAGAGCAGAATTGGGCACTACGCGGAACTCACGGACTTCGAACGTGTTCAGGTGATAGGTTGTCACTTGTGTCATACGTCTGTACGCGAGATTTCCACACTCATAAACATCCCTAGGTCCACTGTTTCCGATGTGATAGTGAAGTGGAAACGTGAAGGGACACATACAGCACAAAAGCGTACAGGCTGACCTCGTGGGTTGACTGACAAGAGACCGCCTACAGTTGAAGAGGGTCGTAATGTGTAACAGGCAGACATCTATCCAGACCATCACACAGGAATTCCAAAGTGCTTCAGGATCCACTGCTAGTACTATGACAGTTAGGCGGGAGATGAGAAAAGTGGGATTTCATGGTTGAGCGGCTGCTCATAAGCCACACATCACGCCAGTAAATGCCAAACGACGCCTCGCTTGGTGTAAAAAGCGCAAACATTGGACGACTGAACAGTGGAAAAACGTTGTGTGGATTGACGAATCACGGTACGCAATATGACGATCCGATGGCAGGGTGTGAGTATGGCGAATGCCTGGTGAACTTCATCTGCCAGTGTGTATAGTGCCTGCAGTAAAATTCGGAGGTGGTGGTGTTGTGGTGTGGTCGTGTTTTTCATGGAGGGGGCTTGCACCCCTTATTGTTTTGCGTGGCACTATCACAGCACAGGCCGACATTGATGTTTTATGCACCTTCTTGCTTGCCACTGTTCAAGAGCAATTCGGGGATGGCAATTGCATCTTTCAACACGATCGAGCACCTGTTCATAATGCACGGCCTGTGGCGGACTGGTTACAAGACAATAAGGACCCTGTAATGGACTGGAATGCACAGTGTCCTGACCTGAATCCTATAGAACACCTGTGAGATGTCTTGGAACGTCGACTTCGTGACAGGCCTCACCGACCGACATCGATACCTCTCCTCAGTGCAGCACTCCGTGAAGAATGGGCTGCTATTCCTCAAGAAACCCTCCAGCACCTGACTGAACGTATGCCTGCGAGAGAGGAAGCTGTCATCAAGGCTAAGGGTGGGCCAACACCATATTGAATTCCAGCATTACCGATGGAGGGCGCCACGAACTTGTAAGCCGTTTTCAGCCAGGTGTCGCGATACTTTCGACCACATAGTGTATATGAAGAAAGATATTAATTTATTAAGTCTATGTACTGTTCTGCATCGTAGTGTGGGTTGCTGTTGGTAATCTACGGTAACGTATCACAGCCACAAAATCATAGAGAAGTATTAGTCTTGCTAATGCACATCTAACGCCGAAAGGTACTGCTTTGGGGACAGAAGTGACGTTGTTCCTAATTTTTTTAGAGGATGCATAGCCATCTACACCTGTGAAAAAGTAAATGTTTGGTATATACAAATCAGCTATTTTTTCTGAAAAGCTCAAAACATATTCGGAGTTCAAAAATATTGATCGAAAGAGGATTTGCAGCAGTAAGACACTGGACTCTCAGTTCGGTGAATGGCTGTTCGAATCCCCGTCCAGCCAGTAGGATTTTCCTAAACCGTTTGAGGCAACAGCGATTACCGTTCCTCCACGAAGGGCACGGCACATACCCCCTCCAGTCTTCGCTAAGCGGAGCTCGTTCTCCATGTCCAAATATCTCTTCGTCGACGGGACGTTTAACCCGAACCTTCACGGGACGTTTAACCCGAACCTTCATTCCCTATACTTTTAAAATATTTTGATTATAAGCGAGAACAAATGGCGTGTACTTCAACGTCTTCCTCCTCTTCTTCTTCTTGCGTTACGGCCTCTGTAGGATCACGAGTAGCCCTTTCGTGGACTGCATTTTCCTCTTTTTTCTCCTAGAACCTCTTCATTCTTTGTCTTCTTCTCTCCCGCTCTTCTTCCGAGATGTTCAGTGTCCGTTTCTCCTGTCGGCTCCACTGGTGACACTCTTAATCTTTTCCTGTATTATTCTCTATCATTGATCTCCGGCATATTGGTTGGTGTGTATTTGTTCCTCCAATTTTCCTTTCCTTCGACCTTGATCCCCAGTTCCAACCAGTCCTTCCGAAGTCCAACAACCCACTTGGTTCCTGTCTTTCCCCTTGTCCTCCCTGTTGTTTCCCACCTTCTCTTCGTCATTCTGTCCGTACTCATCCTAACTACATGTCCAGCACACCTTGCCCTTTTGAGCCTGATTTCCCCGGATATTGTTCTCATGTTCCGGTACAATTCTTCCCTAGGTCTTCGCATCCACCTCTCTCCACCTTTTTTGGGACCTAGTATTTTTCTCAGTATTTTTCTCTAGTTGTTCTGCCCCATTTCTTCCTAGTGTCATCGTCTCAGCAGCATATAATACTGCATTCCTCACCGTTGCCTTGTAGTGGCTTATCTTTACCTCTGTGGATATATTCTTTTTATTGTATATCTCTCTCGTCATGCAGAAGGCTGACCTCATCTTCTTTATCCTCTCTGTTATTCCGTCCTTGCTCCTGTACCTTCCTGTTATAAATTGTTCCAGGTATATAAATTTGTCTATCATTTGCACAGTGCCTTCCGGTGTTTCCCAGTCTGTCTTTGTCTTGTTATAGGCGATCCTCAGTCCCACCTTTCTGGCTACCTTACTTGTGTCTTTGCGTCTTCTTCCGTCTCACTTACTATTGCTATGTCGTCTGCAAAGGCTAGGCAGTCGACTTGAGCCCTGTTGTCATTTTTGTCCCCCACATGAGTCTTTGGTATTCTCATTTCCTCGTTTATTGCTCTCCACTGCCTGATCACTTCGTCCAGTGCTATATTGAACAACAATGGTGAAAATCCGTCTCCCTGTTTAACACCAGTCTTAATCTCAAATTCTTGTGACTGTGCTCCTCTGAATCTCACCCTTGCTTTTGTGTCTGTCAGAATTTCATTTATGAGTTCTTGTGTAGTTCCATCAAGTCCTCTGTTCTTCAGGATCCTAAGAAGAGTCTGTCTGTCGATGGATTCATATGCCTTTGTGAAGTCCACATAGGTTATTACTGTCTTTTTGTTTTTGCAGGCCCTATGTTCTATCAGTTGCTTCATGCTAAATTTCTGTTTTATACAACCTCTTCCCCTCCTGAATCCCGCTTGGTAGTCGCCAACTGTACTTTCTACCTGTTCTTCTACTCTCTTGAGCGATTTGACAGCACCTTGTATCCGACCTCTAGTACTTCAACGTGGCATGTAGGAAACGTAGTTCATTCTCTTCATGAGTGAAATGTTTTTATCTGTAGACACAGCTATAATCTGTGATCTTCGGTTTCCAAAACTGCGCTCGAAACTACCGACAAATGTTAGTTCCTGTGCCCCCAGCGTGTAACATGTTATGTGCTAATGTTAAATACGGGTATTTGCCCACAAATCATTGGCTCACAGATGTTGCTTTATGACATAGTCATTGGCTCCGAAACGTAACTGTACTGTGTGCAGTATACAATGATGTGAAATATGTTCATATCCTTCGACATTTAGAATTTCCTTAAGTGCAGTAACCCTAACCACGATAGTCGCCTTGATTCCTTAGCAGCACCTCTTTGCTTCACTGTCGGCACTGCACATGATGACAGCTAACGTTCTACAGGCATTTAGTGAGCCCAAACCTTTCAGTTGGATTGCCACAGCAAATAGCGTGATTGAGGACTCCAAATCCTTCTTATCCAATGTCCACCGGCGTCGCCCTTTACTACCTGAAGCCTTGCTTAGCACTGACGAGAGAAGTATGTGGTTTATGAGGAACTACTCGACCAAGGAACCCATTCTTTTTGACTCCATGAGCACACTCACTGTGATAACTGGATTGCTGCCAGCATAAGGGCACTCACGAATGATTCCTTCCGCTGATTTCACACAATTTTTTTAGAACCACCCTCCGCACTGCTCGATTTTCCCTGTCCGTCAGTACGTGAGGTATGCGTGGTCTAGGTTTAGCTGTGTCTGTTCGTTCTCGTTTCCACTTAGCAATCACATGATCAAAAATCGATTTGAGCAGCTTTAGATGGATTGATATGTTGCTGATGGATTTGTTATGCTTGTGTCATCCAATGACTAGTGCACGTTTGAAGTTGCTCTTGATCGACCTATTCTGCCGTCACTGCTTCTCTACAGACAATACAGTACTCCTCCTTTACCGGTAGCACCGCCTCTCATGACATTCGGGCTCAATTTCTAGGGTGTCCGGATACTTTTGATCAGATAGTGTTGTGCTCGTCTTGCTCAGTTATCAGTATTCATAGGAGGCGTCAGATTCAAGTGGAGAGTCTGTTGCAATTTTGATGATGTCTCACGACATCGTCTGACGAAACAGTTGGGAAAATAAATGCGTAGATACTTACCGTCTTTCCGAATAAATCGACTCATCGTTTACTTGAGGGTCTTGACTGTGACAACAGTAAGTTGAAATGAATTAGGTTATTCCATAAATATTGTATTGCACTCCACTTTGTGTAGTGTGACGTGGAGGTGAAGAAAGGCGATCGATAGAAATGAAACCGGCGATGCTAGATTTTCGATCGAGCTCGTTTATCGTTATGAAAGTATGAGGGATATGCACTGAGATCTTACTTGGATCGTTTAAAGAATCTGATGACTGAAAGTTGCATGGTAGAGAGTGTTAAACGACATAATTCTTCTTTAATATTCTATGCACAAGTACTCTAAGGACACTAGGCTTGAAGAGTAGTGCGCATTAAGACGTTTGCTTTTTTATAAGTCTTTTAGCAAGCCGATATGAGAAGGTGAGGAGTAAAACAAATTTAAAGTACTCTGCTGTACGTAACATCTCCCTGTACATCTACACAAGGCCGACCGCTGTGGCCGAGCGGTTCTAGGCGCTTCAGTCCGAAACCGCCCTGCTGCTACAGTCGCAGGTTCGAATCCTGCATCGGGCATGGATGTGTGTGATGTGCTTAGGTTAATCAGGTTTAAGTATTTCTAAGTCTAGGGGACTGGTGACCTCAGATGTTAAGTCCCATAGTGCTTAGAGCCATTCGAAGCATTTAAATCTACACAAGCTTTCGATATCAGCTAGTCTCTATAATAAACTCCGACGCCTTCATACTTAGGCAGTGCACTTGACCCAAACGGAGATTACGTTGTGGGCACTGTTGCAGGTACTAGGCGTCCGCCTGCGCCGTGGCAACGCGAAAGGCCGGCGTCGATGGTTTAGTAAGGAGGGGGCGGAGCGGAGGCGCGCTGGCGCCGTGGCGTTGTTTGTGGAGCGGCGTGCGTCAGCGAGGCACTGCACGGCTACCTGTTGGCCGCACGCACTCGCTCTCACGCAGGCCCGCATCGATCGGCCGCCATCGGCGCCTCGGGCTGGCTCGCTCATTACTCTGCCCACCGCGCCGTCCTGTTTAACTTGTCCCGCCCCGACCACTTCCAGCTCGTTAGCGCAGCGACCACGCCACAAAAACCCCACCGCCCGGTCTAGCCAGCCACTACTCGCAGATCACTCGGACAGATCTCGTACCGTATGCGCGTACCCTTGTAAGCCTACACACACACACACACACACACACACACACACAAACACAGAGAGAGAGAGAGGGGGGGGGGATAGAGGTACGTTCTACGGTTTTTTATTACTTGTCAATATGAAACTGTTTATCTATAATGTGGAGAGTACGTGTTACACTCATGTTCAGAAAAAAACAGAACTCCTTGAACGACTGGAGACAGGACGTGCATATTCACAGGACATGTACACTACTGGCCATTAAAATTGCTACACCACGAAGATGACGTGCTACAGGCGCGAAATTTAACCGACAGGAAGAAGATGCTGTGATACGCAAATGATTAGCTTTTCAGAGTATTCACACAAGGTTGCCGCCGGTGCCGACACCTACAACGAACTGACATGAGGAAAGTTTCCAACCGATTTCTCATCCACAAACAGCAGATGACCGGTGTTGTCTGCTGAAACGTTTTTGTAATGCCTCGTGGAAGGAGGAGAAATGCGTACCATCACATTTCCGACTTTGATAAAGGTCGGATTGTAGCCTATTGCGATTGCGGTTTATCGTATCGCGACATTGCTGCTCGCGTTGGTCGAGATCCAATGACTGTTAGCAGAATATGGAATCGGTAGGTTCAGGAGGGTAATACGGAACGCCGTGCTGGATCCCAACGGCCTCGTATCACTAGCAGTCGAGATGACAGGCATCTTACCCGCATGGCTGTAACGGATCATGCAGCCACGTCTAGATCCCTGAGTCAACAGATGGGGACGTTTGCAAGACAACAACCATCTGCACTAACAGTTCGACGACGTTTGCAGCAGCATGGACTATCAGCTCGGACACCATGGCTGCGGTTACCCTTGACGCTGCATCACAGATAGGAGCGCCTGCGATGGTGTACTCAACGACGAACCTGGGTGACGAATGGCAAAACGTCATTTTTTCGGATGAATCCAGGTTCTGTTTACAGCATCGTGATGGTCGTATCCGTGTTTGGCGACATCGCGGTGAACGCACATTGGAAGCGTGTATTCGTCATCGCCATACTGGCGTATCACCCGGCGTGATGGTATGGGGTGCCATCGGTTACACGTCTCGGTCACCTCTTGTTCGCATTGACGGCACTTTGAACAGTGGACGTTACATTTCAGATGTGTTACGACCCGTGGCTCTACCCTCCATTCGATCCCTGCGAAATCCTACATTTCAGCAGGATAATGTACGACCGCATGTTGCAGGTCCTTTCTGGATACGGAAAATGTTCGACTGCTGTCCTGGCCAGCACATTTTCCAGATCTGTCACCAATTGAAAACTTCTGGCCAATGGTGGCCGACCAACTGGCTCGTCACAATACGGCAGTCACTACTCTTGATCAACTGTGGTATCGTGTTGAAGCTGCATGGGCAGCTGTACCTGTACACGCCATCCAAGCTCTGTTTGACTCAATGCCCAGGCGTATCAAGGCCGTTATTACGACCAGAATTGGTTGCTCTGGGTACTGATTTCTCCGGATCTATGCAGCCTAATTGCGTGAAAATGTATTCACATGTCAGTTCTAGTATAATATATTTGTCCAATGAATAACCGTTTATCATCTGCATTTCTTTTTGGTGTAGCAATTTTAATGGCCAGTAGTGTACATTAGTATGTTATGTAGAAATGATTAGCATTGGAACCATGCGGCCTGAGGTTTCAAAGTCAACATCGATGTCGCGGCGCAACACCATCTTCCGGTAAAATGTGCCTGCGGCTCTCGTTGTCGCTACCGAAGGTAATGGATCGGTGTGACTTCAGCAGCCTTGCAGGATGCCTCGCAGACGTACGCGTGAACTGTACCGTCAAATCAGTGAGCCTGAAAGAGGGCACATTATTGGCATGAGAGAATGTGAGGCATCCATCAGAGACATTTGTGCTCGAGTGGGACGAAGTGTTTCGGCAGTGCAACGAGTGTGTGCAGAATGGTTCACGGAAGGCCATAGGACACGAAGAGATTGCTTAGGTTGCACCACCCAGACCCACCTTCTCCCTACCCCTACCCCTTCCCCCATCCACCCACACCCCCGAGTGGCATTGCGGGACAGTTCTGCGTCCTCCTCGGCTCTGGCCCTACGGTGGAACAGTGTAAAACGTTCACTATCAGGGGTGACAGTCCATCACCGTTTATTACAGCGTGGGTTATGTGCGCGTCGTCCACTTCTCCACCTACCTTCGACGAATGTGCAGAAACCTGGTAGACAGCAATGCTGTACAGAACGGCATCGCTGGGGACAGGAATGGCATAGACAGTGTTTTCAGAAGAATCCAAGTTCTGTTTGTTTGAAAGTTATGGCTGCGTTTTGATTCGCCGGAGACAGAGGGAATGGCATCACAGTGACTGCAAGTGACTACACAAGACATATAGTTCCAGCTCGAGGCCTTATGGTGTGGGGTGTTATTGGGTACAACCACAAATCATAGTTGGTGCGTGTCCAGGGTACTGTGACCAGTGTAACCTACGTGAATGACATCCCGTGACCCGTAGCTATACACTTTCGCAACAACGCCCCAGATGCCATTTTTCAGCCAGACAGTGCACGCCACATGTTGCTGCGTGAACTCGTGCCTTCTTAATGTCACAGGATGTTAGCCTTTTGCCCTGCCCGCCAAATCACGAGACTTGCCCGGAATCCAAAATGTGTGGGATACGGTGAAACAACATGTGCAGCGCTGTGACCGAATGCCAACCACCGCAGATGAACTTTGGAACCAGTTGAATGCAGCATGAATGGCTACACCACAGAACGCCATTCACGCCTTATACACGTCGATGCCAGAACGCGTGAAACAAGATAGCAGGTCCCATGCTAATCATTTCTGCAGAATATACTAATGTAAAAGTCCTGTGAATATGAACGTCCTATCTCTTGTCTTCAAGGTGTTCTGTATTTTCTGAGCATGAGCGTTTGTGCACGAGGCCTGTAAATACATATCTGGCTATTAAAACAGCAATACAAGGAAGATTATCACCTAATGAAATTTCACTGGGCTGTGTATGCGTTACAATAGGAAGAAAACGTGATTATGTTTGTGAATTGGGGTTATTCAGGGTGTGAAATTTACTACAAGCGTATAACACTCTTTGCAGCAAGGAAGCTTCTATTTCAGCTAAGCATTGAACGGGATTCAGCTAGATGACAAATAGGGATACATCAATCCACATGCCAAAGTTGCTCACCCGTAGTGGCTAGCGAGTGGTTGCGAGCCAGCCTCTCGACAACTCATGATCTAACTGTTTTCGTTGCTTGGGAGATCTGAATAACGTGCTGTCCGGGACAGTAGTCGAACACTTTCTGCGTAAAGGCAGCTCAGAACATTACTTACAGCATGCAGTCTTGGCCCATATTGGTGAAAGAGAACGCCATGCAGACCCAGAGGCACCCAATACCATTACAACAGGTGCTGGGCTCGTATGACAATGACGATTGCAGTCTGACAACATTCGTTCTCCCCGGAGCCAGCAATCACGGGTACGACCCTCGTAACGCTGGGACTCGTCCAAAAAGACGTGGTGCCATCACTCATCTGGCCTCTGTTGTCTTTGAGCGTACCACTGTCGGCGCCCCTCTCTGTGCTGTCCCCGTGCTGACAGTCCGTGGTGCTGCGGACGTCGTCGCTCCTGTCCGCGTGGACACTTGTCTTGCCGCAAATAAGCCCGTTTCGTGACTCAAGGTATCTGACATGGCTGTAGGACACTGGACGGCCGAGCGAACAATTCATCCTCTCGGGCACTAGTCGCATGGGGCCTGTGAGATCCTGGCGCTGGCGTGGCTAACATTTGACAACCTGCGGGTCTGCTTCACATACTTATTTAATCTGGTGGGCAACTTCGTCACGTGAAGCGACTATAGTGCCACTAGCGTATATAGTCAAAACTATGGCGTCCGTGACGTGAATGTTTCTGGGTTTACGTAGCGATATGTGTGGCACCCATTACCGACATACCACGCGTTTGTGACAATAAATTAATTTTATGTTCATCCCATCCTCAGACGTTTAGGCCTACATTTATTTACGTGTCATGAACATCGTATCTCTACTTACAACGTATCACAATAGCGGTCTTGAAAACATCCGTTGCAAAATTTTTAACTTAGATTTTGTGAATGAAATGCTTATATTGTTGTTCAATACATTGTTCTTGGGCAAAGTAAGATTGAAGTACTGAAATTAAAAAATTGATGTGCTTCATAAAAATTGTAGAACGTGTTCAAAGTGAACACTACGAGGGTTCTCCAGAAAGTAAGTTCTGCTCGGTCGTGAAATGAAATATACTGGGAAAATCCGGTAAAGCTTTGCACAGATGTCTTAGGCAGTGTCTCCAGTATGCCCGTCGATCATGTCGCGTCGCTCTTTTCAGTTCTGAGTGAATAGTGAGCACGTAAAGAAGCGTAGGGAATAGCGTCTCACACCAAATATGAGGGCTGGTTAGAGATTTCGCCTGTGTCATGCAGCCCACATAACACAACTGTCGAGCAGTTCCTTCTTCATGCCAATTCTCGGCCGCACACTGCAGGGACAATGAAGCGCTCCTGCAGCGTTTCCGATGAGAAGTGTTTGATCACCCACAATACAGCCCCTAATTGGCTCCCCCCTGAGTCTCATCTCTGCTCACAAGAACCGCTGGCTATGAAGACAAAATTTTTCCACAAACAACGAGCTGCAGACCAGTGCAGATAACTGGCTGAAAGTACAGGCGGCTGCTTTCTATGACGAGGATATTGCAAAGTTGATACAACACTACGACGGAGCGGCGACTATGTAGAAAAGTAGGTGGAAGGTGTGCATAACTGTTGCAAATAAAACGTTTCTGGTTTTCTCTGTGGTTTACATTTCGCAACCGATCGGAACTTAGCCGGCCAAAGTGGCCGAGCGGTTAAAGGCGCTACAGTCTGGAACCGCACGACCACTACGGTCGCAGGTTCGAATCCTGCCTCGGGCATGGATGTGTGTGATGTCCTTAGGTTAGTTAGGTTTAAGTAGTTCTAAGTTCTAGGGGACTTATGACCACAGCAGTTGAGTCCCATAGTGCTCAGAGCCATTTGAACCGTTTTTTTTTTTATCGGAACTTACTTTCTGGACAACCCTCGTATTAATGTTAGAAAATAATCGAAATATGTGCAGTATCCGGAAATTCAATATTAAACACCTGAAAGGTATGAAAAGAACGTCACTTGAATGTGAATATATAAGCAGTATTGCTGTGATAAAATAAAAAGTTATTCGACAGTACAGGGTCTATTAGCATATTACAGCAGAGTGTAAATGCATTCTGGTCCAAAATTACTAGAAACAAACAGAAATTATCTTTATTTTTTGAAGACGTGCTGACACTGCGATGAACACCTTTTTTTGCATATGGTGCAACTTAATGGGAACATGCTGAGACGGAAAACAATTGATGCAGTGAAAGCACATGGTGTAAAGTGTATGTTACAATTAGGTCTAGCAAGTTTGGTTTTTCCCTGATCTAGAGAAATATAAAATTTCGATGTAGCATATATGCTACGTAGGGACTGAAAAAGATATCCTCCTTAGCCACAACTCATGCGTCGTCGGCGGCTGTTCATCTAATCTTCTTTCTTCCTGCTCATCAACATTATAGCCAGATGACGGTCGATGACCATAGAAGTTGCTGAGTATCTGAAAGATTAAAATGGGACGCACTATGGGACTTAACATCTGAGGTCCTCAGTCCCCTAGAACTCAAAACTACTTAAACCTAACTAACCTAAGGACATCTCACGCATCCATGCCCGAGGCAGGATTCGAACCTGCGACGGTAGTAGCAGCGCGGTTCCGGATTGAAGCGCCTAGAACCGCTCGGCCACAGCGGCCGGCTATCTGAAAATAATGCACATGTTTCGTCATATATCATTGTCGAGGGGAGAAACTAAAATAAAATATGACTGATCAGTGTGGTGTTGTCACGAATCTTGCAGAGACCTCATACGTCTAAGTATGATATAGGGCAGTTTATTGTGATCTTGTGTGTCGCAGTTTCCATCACCAGTCATTCCCAGGATTCTGATTTATCACTTAAGAGTTCTTTCACCTCTTACAGTATTTCGTTGAACTGAAAAATGCCGAGTTGCACCGTGGTTCGGAGTCCATTTCAAGCGGTGGGTCCCCCTGCAACTGGCTGGGTGAGTCTGTTCAAAGGTCGGAGGAAGGAGCGACATACAACCTCCAACACGACCGTGTCTAGTAAAACAGTCTGATGTTCAAACTAGCTTTCGCGTTAGTGACAGCTTTACATATTTATGTGAGTTGCACGAACATAAAACTTACCACCACTGCTTCCAGGAATCGTTTCAGTTTCGTAAAAAGTTATAAGTGAAGGTAGTTCTCCCAGTATTTGCAGTTGTACCGAACACTATGCATAGAGGAGTCGTATTTATAATGGTTATAAATGCAGTTTTCTCATCAACTTTGAACTCATTATAGTATGAGTTGTAGTTTCCTCGATTTTGAATATGAAATCTATGAGTTAACTAAATCCATTAGTCCATCTCTCTATTCAATAACACATCCTTCGTCCTGTAATATTCAAAACAGTCAAGATGTTGCAGTTCGTAATTAAATACGAAACCGTTAACCGTGACAGATAACATAATGCCGACCAGTTTGTAATTTCGTCTGTGAAGTTCAGATCTAAACATTTCCTTAGCATTGCGACAAAAACTTTTTACTTCATTTGCCACAGAATCTTGGAAAGTTAGTTTACGAAGGTACAAAATGTATTACGTCAGTTTTGTATATGAAGTTAGCATTTAGCGACAGCTATACTCTTTCTCTTGCTATGGCTCCAACTTTCAACGCCTTTCTGCGGCCTGATTGCGTACACATCCAGCATCCCTGTTAAGCGTGTTGCATGCAGATAGGGGTCAGACGATGCCGTCATTATATTACAAGAACATTGATTCATGGATTTATAATTTTCCTGATGTTCCTGAAACACTCTGATCGAGGGGTATATAAACTGCTCGGTGCTACGTTATATATAATATGCGTGTCCTGAGGCGAATAATGTCCTTCATGAATGGAGACAAATTATAAACAATAACAAGTCACAGGACACTGCATACTTCCTACCATAGAAAAATTTACCTGTACGTAACAGATAAACTCTTCGTGTAATATCTTAGGATATAATCAATTCCTGCTACATGGTTTGTACACTAATACGCGGCTGGCTTTAGCGATACGTAATACCCTTCCATTTGATTTTCCGTCACCGGTTGCCCAAAATGTAACTGCTTTTGCGTTACATGAGCAATAATGAAGCCACTAAGTATAAAAAGAGCTACAAGTTTTCTCTTAAAAACTCCTGTTTAATAAATAATGTATCAGTTTGTACCATTGTCTTCGAAGCACCAAGGAACCACATTTCCAGCACGGTGTCATCTTTCCATTCACGTGTACGTACACAGCACCGGTTCGTTGTGTAAAGGAAAGACGTGAGAAAAGATGCACTGCGGGGCTTTAGGCGCAGAAACGTTAAACCAGTCGACAGTAATTCCAGGGTGAAATACTCTTCTACATTCTAGTTAAAGTTTCCACCGTTTTGTGTTTTGAATTAAATTCTACCTGTAGTATTCTATCGCTATTTTATGTCAAGAAATTTTCACCAAGCTGACAATGAAAGTGTGGTTCACAATTTCGTTAGAATTCTTTTATCATTGCTTCTTATGGTACATTAAAACTATTAGCGCTATATAAACCAGTGGCGACCTAAGGATTTCCTTACGCTGTTAAAGGCACTGGATCAAGTTGTGTTCTCCGCTCTTACAAGGAGATGTGTAGGCAAAGTATCGAAGGGAAAGCAGGCATAAGTCACAGGCGTGATAATCCGCTGTCATTGTGCGGATTGTACCTGGCTACATGTGGCATAACTGCCAGAGCATATTTTGACCAGATGGATTACGTGTAATACAAGCGATTCTGCATTCCCACAAGTCTTAAATGCTCTTCACAGCCATTACGTGAATTCTTGGCTAATTTCTATTTTGCTTCACAACGAACGATGCAGCGACTCACCCTCCCAAATAATGAATTATACCTAATTGCGTATACCATTGACAGACAAAAGCAGAGATCCTCCTTTGGCGATTATTTGTCTTGAGCTACAACGTAAAGGATAAGAGATTTATAAAATCGGCCGTAGAACACCGTTACGAGAAAAGGGGGCTAAATCTTAAAATGTTATCTCACACACAGCAGTGCGTAATCAGTGATTATTAAGAAAAAACATTTATTTCATTGAAGTAGTATAGTATGGAGTTTTATTGAGAACAAAGTGAAGTAAAAGATTAAATTGTCGCCGACAGCGTCAACACGTGGTAGAAACACTCGGCCCGTTGAAAAACTACAGAAGAATCGCCCCGTAGCCTTATCGAAGAAATCATCCCTGCATTCAAGTACTGAGTGAGTTCGGGAAATTCCGAAAATCCTGAGTTGGGACGACGAGATGGATATTCTAAAACCTCTCTCCTCGAAAGAGTGTCCAGCGTCATAACCATGCATCGCAGTGCTCGGCTGGCGCTGTACTAAGTTTCCGAGCACAACATTGATAATTCCGCAATTGGAAAGTATGAGATGCGTTCAAACAAAGGGAATCTTTGGACTAGTCTCCGAATCTACCGCTCCAGATGACTGAGTGAACGGTGCACACTGCGTTATGTTGAATAAAAAGTGTTTCGCTGAGACTGTTAAAGCCCTTTATTGAAATATCACGACTCTCATTTTAAGTTACGTGCACAAAACTGCCTAGCACAGCAAAAAGGACTTTCTTCAAATTCCTCCAATTTACAGATCATCTGGTGATGCATTTTAAGAACGCGAAACCAGTCGTGACCTTTGAATAGTGGCAGACAAACTTGTAGGTAGGGCAACCGCAGACATCTTGGGTATTAATAAACCGCTTCAGCCGTATTTAGTCATTTGTTATTCGATCACTACCGATTTCATGGCACTAAAAGTCACATCTTCAAGTGGGCATCTGTATAACAATAAATCCATAAGGTATAACAAGCTTGTGACATGCACTGATATGTTAAACTTTCTCAAGTTATTTTAAGATTTAAGAAATTTTTAAAACTACTATAATTCTTACATTAGAGGATTAAAATATTTGTACTACATAATTAAAACGTTAGAGCTAAAAAGATCACAACTTTGTGCCCAACATGAGACTCATTAGTCGTTTTCCACACCAAACCCTGAGTGGACAAACGGAGTTGAGAAACCGTAACATTTTGGCAAATTTCGACTGCCTAAGTTAGTTGATGGAATACTCTGTACTTTCTTTTCCTATTTCCCCTTTGTTTCTCCTGGGCCTTTCCATTTTCATACTCCCCCCCCCCCTCCTCCCCACCTCGCTGCCCCACTTCCTATGCACCCCTCTTACTATCTTAGATTTTCCACATCTTCCTTTCAAACATGCCGTAAAAATTGTTTGGAGTTTTGTTATGTTTTATCTATTCTTAATAAGTATCAAAATTCACTACAGTCTTGGATCTTTTTAACTGTAAAAAAGTGAACAATTTTTGAAACGTTTTTACCAAACAATAGTTCTTAGAACTTTAAAGTAGACCTGTTCCGTTACTGTAGTATATGCATCTGATGTTCCTCTTTTTGTGTGTTTAAACGCTCAGGATTTACCACAGCTTACGGGCGTTATTAACGAAAATATACGTCAACTGTCACTATTACATACTCCAGCTTGTTTTTCCAAAAAAATTTTGCACTTTTTATCCTAGTATGCCTTGTTCCCATTCACAATTCGCGTCCCCCCTCACACCCCATCCCCGCAAAAAAATCATTCGGTCGAGCCCGGTCAAGATCAGTGCATGCGCGAGCCGTCCACAGGCATGCTGCTTACTTTCTTGCCATCAGTATGACACAGCACGCTGTCGCGTCCCCTGTTCGCGATTGCGTATAGATCGGAGAAGCGGTAAGTGCGGTTTTCTGTTTCTGATACTCCGCTAATTGCTGTTTACTTGAACGGTTTGCTCCAGGTAGAATATCCCTCCATTCTATGGCAACCACTTCTTGGTCTTTCGTTGTGACCCAAAATTAGGTCTTACCAGTTTCTAATTTATTGTCACCTTACACTGGTCACTATGGTATAATTTGTTTCGGACCCATCCACCATACTGGAATCCGGCTGTTTTATTCTGTAACATACCGCCTTTTAGCGGTGTTTTGCTCTGACGGACAACGAATGTTGGATTCAGAGTTCCGAGATATTTAGCTCCAATATTTTAAATATGTGAGAAAAAATATTTCAGTATTCTACTGTGAAAGTTTTTAGAAGTTTTTAGAAAATTTTTAAATATTAAACTAATTTTAGAAAAATTACCATATCAGTGAATGTCTCAGGGTCGTTACTCCGTCTGGATTTCACCTGAAGATGTGGCTTTTAGTGCCACGCAACCGGTAGTGATCTGATAATAAAGGGCTAAATACAGCTTAAGCAACTTACAAATACTCAAGATTTCACTGAGCGGAAGCCGGTCATTGTGGCCGAGCGGTTCTAGGCGCTTCAGTCTGGAACCGCGCGACCGCTACGGTCACAGGTTCGAATCCTGCCTCGGGCATGCATGTGTGTGATGTCCTTACGTTAGTTAGGTTTAAGTAGTTCTAAGTTCTAGGGGACTGATGACCTCAGATGTTAAGTCCCATAGTGCTCAGAGCCATTTTCTCACTGAGCGGAAGTCTTTTTATTCAACATGCAGATTTCGGCTGTGGTTGCCCTCATTCTAAAGTTGTGTGTCCGTACTAGTTACTTTACTTTCACGCAGAAGGTATTTGTTTTGTAATTCAGTGACGTAATCGAGAAAATATTTTGAACAATGAAAATTATTTTTGGTGCTCCATTCCGTATTTCCGTGTCTCCCCTTGAAGTCACTGCACATTACTCAGGCTATCTGTACTAATTAAATAAGCTGGTTGAGTAACATGTCTATTGCTCTGCTAGAACGAAACGTCGCCAAAGTTCCACTTCATCTGTCTGCTACAGGGCTGTGCTATAAATCATCCCAAATACTAGTAACTCGCTCAGTGTTCTAATTCCCTGTGTAGAAAATATTGAACTAGCAAAAACTACCTGTTTACGTTGTCCCATGATGTCATGAGAATGGTGATCACCATAAACTGAATTCCAAAAATGATACGTCATCATCATTCATTAGTGTTCTGCCCAAAGGCATATTTTCACATGGTAACTTTCCACGCTCTTTTGCATTCTGCCATTCTGTTCATGACCACGTAATTTCCGCTTCCCTTTATGTCGTGTATCATACCGTATCTCTTCCTTCCTCTTAACCTCCTCCCCCAAAATAGTCCTTCCAAAGCGTCTATGAGCACGTAATCTCGTCTCAAGGTTCAAAAAAATGGTTGAAATGGCTCTGAGCACTATGGGACTTAACTGCTGCGGTCATCAGTCCCCTAGAACTTAGAACTACTTAAACCTAACTAAACTAAGGACAACACGCACATGCATGCCCGAGGCAGAATTCGAACCTGCGACCGCAGTGGTCACCCGGTACCAGACTGTAGCGCCTAGAACCGCTCGGCCACCCTCTCAAGGTTCAAAAATTGCTCTGAGCACTATGGGACTTAACATCGGAGGTCATCAGTCCCCTAGAACTTAGAACTACTTAAACCTAACTAACCTAAGGACATCACACACATGCATGCCCGAGGCAGAATTCGAACCTGCGACCGTAGCAGTCGTACGGTTCCAGACTGAAGCGCCTAGAACCGCTCGGCCATATCGGCCGGCTCGTCTCAAGGAATGTCCCTTTCAGTTGTGCTTCCTTCTTCGTACAATCTGCAGCAACCTTCTCCTCTCACCAACACTCTTTTGTTACTCACTCTTTCCATCCCGCATCTCAAATGCTTCTGTTTTTTTTTTCTTTTCTTTTTTTTCTTTTTGTTTTTTGTCCTCTCCTCTGCCGCATGGATCTGCACACTCGAAACAAAAGGCTTGCCAAGCCTTTTCCTCGGGTCTTTATCGAGTTTGCCATATAGTAATCTTCTCTTCCTGTTGTATGCGTCTTTCGTTATAGCGGTATAAGGTTTCACCTTCTGATGACGTCTCAGTTTACAGAAGCAAAATAAAGATTGTCAGTGTTCTAGTCTACCCCTGTTTGCCCACATACGACGTCACGTACCACATCATCATTACGTCATCGGTACGTTCGAGTCTCCTTTCGCACACGACGTCAATCAGGGAGATTTAGCGCCTATATCTGAAACAGTCGTAGCAATCCGTGTAACAGAGCGATGGTGTAAGCACGGCTTCGCGTTTGCTTCGGTGCGCAGCAAGTGGTGCGACAAAGGAGGAAAGCAGAAGTGAGAACGTTGCGGCAGGTCAGACAATGGAGGCGCCTCCCGCGGCATCGACCGCCGCCGGCACCTGGAGGTCCGCCTGCCCGTGCAGCCCGGCCCGGCCGGCAAAGCGGCGTGTGACACCTGGCAGCTGGTGCCACTGCTGCCACCCTTACAAACGCTTTGTGTCGTCTTGGCTCCTGACGTATCGCCTTAGAATCTTCACCATGAAGCACCACACCGATATTTACCAAACGCTGTTGAGATATCCTTAACATAATTACAAATTACCCCGAAAAATCCAATCTCTTGACCGTAAACCAACATGGTTTTCGCAAAGGCATGAGTACAGAAACAGCAGTTACCCAATTCATCGAAAACATTGTAATTGAACTTGACAGAAATAACAATACAGTAGAAATAATCTTCGACTTATCGAAGGCATTCGATACTGTTGTTCATGATATCTTGCTAGACAAACTAGAAGCTACAGGTATACGAGGAGTTGCATTAAAATTGTTTCAGTCACAACTCCACAATAGAAAGCTGGTGTAGAAATTACCTCAGCAGGCAATAAAACCAAAACATTGTGTGCAGATCAGACATGCAAACTGTACCAGACGGACTACCTCAGGGCAGCGTTCTAGAACCTGTCTTATTTCTTATATATATATATATATATATATATATATATATATATATATTAATGATATCAAGATCTCAATCAGTGGTACACAAATAGCTTAATTTGCTGATATCACAAATATTGTTGTAACAGACATAAATGGGGTATTGCCAACATCGCAACCATAGTTTCGGAATACATACAAAACTGGTTTGAACTGATCAGGCTAACCTTAAATATTTCAAAAACTGATTATATAAATTACAGGAAAACAAAGTCTCATCGTGATATGAAACTCAAAATTCAAAATAAACAAATTGAAAGGGTAGCTGCCACAAAATTCTTGTTATTGATCTGGTCGTCAGTCCCGAGACTGGTTTGATGCAGCTCTCCATGCTACTCTATCCTGTGCAAGCTTCTTCATCTCCCAGTACCTACTGCAACCTATATCCTTCTGAATCTGCTTAGTGTATTCATCTCTTGGTCTCCCTCTACGATTTTTACCCTCCACGCTGCCCTCCAATACTAAATTGGTGATCCCTTGATGCCTCAGAACATGTCCTACCAACCGATCCCTTCTTCTAGTCAAGTTGTGCCACAAACTCCTCTTCTCCTCAATCCTGTACAATACCTCCTCATTAGTTATGAGGTCTACCCATCTAATCTTCAGCATTCTTAGGTGTGCAAATTGTTGAAAATGTATACTGGAAAGCCCACATTCTCGTGTGTTACGCATAATTAGTACTGTGTGTAGTAGAGAGTGGCCTAAGCCTCTGGGGTCATAATAAGGCAAACATGAAAACCATCTTACAAAAACGAGCTGTCAGAATAATTTCAAACAGTACAAGGCTAACACCTAACATACAGTTATTTCAATGCCTAAACATTCCACCGTTGTCATGCCTCTATATAAAAAAACTGTTGTTAATATAAAAATGCATATTGATAATTATAAAACCAACTCAGATCTTCATTCCTCCAATACGAGAATGTGCAATGACATTCGCATAAAAAGAGTATACAAGGCTTTAACGCAAAAACAAACCAACATTCAGGGTACTATTTTGTACAACAAACTTCTATCTCAGCTAAAAGAAATAAAACATTGTCTACATTCAAGGAAGAAATATTTAAATTCTTAATGACCAACTGTCATTATAGTATAAATGAATATCTGCAATAACCTTCTAGCAAGTTACTACAGTCGTTTACTATATGTTAATAGTACCATAAATCAAATGCTTGCCACGGCCTCAGTGTTTATTTTACTGTTAAATCAATTATTTACTTGTGATTTATTCATGTAAAAGATCCTTCTCATACTTTTATATTATTACAGCAATCAAAGTTTTATTGCCCAAAGATACTGTAATGGGTACAATGAACCATTGTATTATGTAGGAAACTGTTCACCCTCATCTTATTTTTGTTCTTTGACGAAATCCATACAATGTAAATTGTCGCTAGATGAATAAATTACTACTACCACTACTACTACTACTACTACGACTACTACTACTACTACTACTACTACTACTACTACTTAGCGATGTGAAGTGATTAAGCTTTCATTCCATTATGAAATGAAGTCCATCACTCGCATCAGTATGAGGCGTGATCCTCACGGTCATGGATGACATATTGAGAAACTTCTTGCCATCGTCGAAAGACAGGTAATTTCAGTACATGAAGGCTGCCGGCTTGGGGGCTAATATGAGAATGTCTTCCCTTAGCATCCTAGACATGCTCTGTGGCTGACAAATCAGAGAACTGGACAACCCAGTGTGAAGGATCGCATTTAGACAACTGGGGTCCGCGAGCTGATAAATTTTACGCGGATCGTAGTGCTGCACTCAGTCCACTTACATGATACCCACGGCCCCCACCGTGCGGAGGTCACCGTTACTCATGCAACACCACATGGAGGTGGCGCTGCCTTGGAGATTTTTGTTCTTTTTTAAAATACATCTTCGATTTCATCTTGAAATTATAATACATGAAACTAAAAAATTGAAAATTATAAATTATTAATTTTTAAGAAAAAAAAAAGACAGGATGGATTAATGTTGGAGATACGTGTCTCTTCACTGGCATACTTCAGTCTATCTGGGAAAATAACCTGCTTCAGAGAGCTATTACATATGTGGCTAAGAATCCCACTTATCTCTTGCGAACAAGCTTTTATTATCCTGCTGGAAATGCCATCAATTCCATGGGAGCTTTTATTCGTCAGAGAGTTTATTATCTTTCTAATTTCAGAAGGAGAGGTGGATGGAATTTCAGTTGTATCCAGTTTTGTGGGTAAGGCCTCTTCCATTAACTGCCTTGCTTCTTCTAATAAACATTTAGATCCTATTTTCTCTACAACATTTAAAAAAATGACCATTCAAAATGTTTTCGACTTCCGGCTTGTTGTTTGTCAAGTTTCCATTCACTTTGATGGTGATGCCGTCATCCTGTACTTTTGGTTGCCCTGTCTCCCTTGTAATAATGTGCCAAATTGTTTTGATTTTGTTATCAGAGGTATTAATCTCAGACATGATGCACATACTTCTTGGCTTTTTAATAACTTTTCTTAATGTAGCACAGTAGATTTTATAATATTTGGCTGTTTCTGGGTCATTACTCTTTCTTGTTGTTAGATACAGTTCCCTTCTGTGGTTACAAGATATTTTTATTCCTTTAGTAAGCCAAGGTTTTTTTGCATGGTTTCTTATAATTAGATTTAACTACTTTCTTAGGAAAACAGTTTTCAAATTCTCTTACAAGTGTATCATGAAATAAGTTATATTTTAAATTAGCATCGGGTTCCTTGTACACCTCATCCCAGTCTAACTGCTGAAGATTTTCCCTGAAATTTCTAATTGTTGAGTCATTAATTTAACGCACAAGTTTGGAGGGTAGTTTTCAATTACTGATTGTCATATACTGAAACTAGCTGAGCACCATGATCAGAGAGGCCATTCTCAACAGGACAAGAATTTATGTTTTTAAACTTATCTTGGTCTATAAAAGTGTTGTCTATCAATGTGCTGCTGTCCTTTACTACCCGAGTAGGAAAATTAATGATGATGTCAAATTGAAAGAAGCGAGCAAGACTTCCAGATCATTCTTCCTATTACATTCTTTCAGTGAATCAGCATTGAAGTTCCCACAGATAATAATTTGCTTTGCCTTATCTGACAGATACCACAACAATGCATCCAAGTTTTCCTGGAACAAATGAAAGTTTCCTGAAGGTGACCTATATTCTGTTATAGTTATAAAAGAGCCCTCCTTCAGTTTAAGTTGACAGGCCCATGCTTCTAAATGTTGCTCTACACAAAACTTTTTTGTATCTAAGCTTTTTACACAGTGATAACTTTTGACATATATGGCAGCTCCTCCTCTCACCTTACACAATATCCTTGGCTGTATATGATGCTAAAGCCACTAATTCCTAGGTAAATGCACACTTTGTTTTCCGCCATCTTGATACTTTCTATGCGAGCAGTACACACTGTTTTTGTACCAGTACCATCTGATATGAGTTGTGCTGAACACGTCACGCCTATGCGGAAAAAATATCTAGCAACACAGTTTAACGCAGTTGATGATTTTTCATACTAGTTATATTACATTTCACATAAAAACTTTTTAACGTTACGTTGCACCTTCTGCATAAAACATTACGTAAACACCGTTAACAATCTGATTATGGGCAGGAATTTCTCGAAACTAGTAAGTATTTAGGTTAGTAAAAGCATTTCTTAATAGGTTTCTTTAATTAAGATGTGTGTGTTGTAGGTTTCCTGAAACCTCTCGTCTCCTCTACAGTAGTTACCTCGTTCCTTGTAATAATTCAGTTTAGCTTTTAGATACCTGCAATATATTTTGCCTTTTTTGATTGATTGACCTTCTCATCTGTGTCAGTGTAATCTTAGGTAACATATTTATGAAAATGCACGTAATGATACAAATGTAACGTAAAATCTGATACGGGGGAGAGTATGCCGGCGCCTGTAGGGCGGCGTTTCAGATTCTTCTCATGCGACCAGGGGAATGATGGTCCATCTACAAGTAATTATTGAAATGTGCGAAGTACCAGCTGAGTCGCTTCCGTTGTGGATTCAGAAGTTATCGTCCCACTCTGGATATCGTGATCCTACAGCAGGCGGTTACATAAGAGTCTTAGTTGAACAAGCGACATCTCATAGTTACATTTCTTTAGTTGATGGTAAATGCAGATAAAGAATCAAGTTTCATCATGGCATTTGCCTCTAGGCAATGCAGAGATCACTGAATAATATTTTCACGAAGTTACGAATATGATATGCCACAATGATGTGATGAAAACTTCCTGTGAATCGATGATAATAGTAATCGTAGCTGATGTAGGTGCCTTTCTCATAGCTTATCAGACGGGCTGTTGTAACTGCTGTAGGTAATACCGAACAATTCTAACTGAAACGGTACTGGTATAATTGAAATTTATGTTTCGTTTCTTCCTATGATACCTTTTGTTGTCAAAAGAGAATTAATATTTGTTTAAATCAAGCAACTATCTATCAGAGCAATATAGTGGCTAACGCAGCTATCGGAAACATCTTTTTCTTTCTGTTGTGTGAATTAAAATCATGCCCTCGGAGAGTTCAATTTTGAAACTCATTTGAATTTACGGTATAGATTTGAAACAAAATGAATCTTTAAAAGAATTTAAATGAATTATAATCAGTGAGATGTGTAGCTACATTGAATTTTCGAAATGAAAGTGTCTCATTTGTGAAATCGGTAACGAGAACGAGATCACACCCATACGATTCAACATTCATAAAAATGAGATTATTTTGTGTTCGACAGAATATGAATCATTACTGTAAACGCATTAAGTTAGATGATCTGCCTGGCACTTGGAAAAGAAAGGAATAAAGATGCAAGGAAGGAAGATAAGGATTTAACGCTCCATCCGTGACGAGCCCATTTAGAGATAGAGTACGTGTAGAAGGAAATCACCGTGTCGTTATAAAAATAACCCGGCATTCGCATTGCGGGTTTAGGGACCCCTCAGGAAATTTAAATCATAATGGCTGGATGGGTATTTGAACCACGATTCTCTTGAATGCCAACCCAGTGTGCTGACTACTACGCCACCTCGCACTTGGTTGAGAATGGAAGGTTTGTTATGTAGCTTCACGTGTTCTGAGAACCTTGATAAATAATGTCACATAGTATGAACTGATATGATTGCAACTATCTTGGGTATTTCGGTTGTGACGATAAAAAACATTTTTTTAAATCGTAGATTTAAATCATGTTATGTATGCATCTACCCTCTCGTACCGCTTACTTCAAATATTGCATTCTGTTGTGAAGCGATAAAATATTGTGTTCTAATAGGCGTCTTTCGTCAATTAGATTTACCGGGTGATCACAAAGTCAGTATAAATTTGAAAACTTAATAAACCACGGAATAATGTAGATAGAGAGGTTAAAATTGACACAGATGCTTGACATGACATGGGGTTTTATTAGAACCAAAAAAAAAAAGTATTGCTAGACACGTGAAAGATCTCTTCCGCGCGACATTTGGTGATGATCGTATGCTCAGCCGCCACTTTTGTCATGCTTGGCCTGCCAGGTCCGCAGACCCCAGCCCTTGCGATTATTGGCTTTGGGGTTACCTGAAGTCGCAAGTGTATCGTGATCGACCAACATCTCTAGGGATGCTGAAAGACAACATCCGACGCCAATGCCCAATCATAACTCCGGACATGCTTCACTGTGCTGTTCACAAGATTATTCCTCGACTACAGCTATTGTCGAGGAATGATGGTGGACATATTGAGCATTTCCTGTAAAGAACACCATCTTTGCTTTGTCTTACTTTTTTATGCTAATTATTGCTATTCTGGAAAGGCAAATGTACGTTTCTAGCATTTGTAGACTTAGAGAAAGCTTTTGACAATGTTGACTGGAATACTCTCTTTCAAATTCTAAAGGTGGCAGGGGTAAAATACAGGGAGCGAAAGGCTATTTACAATTTTTACAGAAACCAGATGGCAGTTATAAGAGTCGAGGGACATGAAAGGGAAGCAGCGGTTGGGAAGGGAGTAAGACAGGGTTGTAGCCTCTCCCCAATGTTATTCAATCTGTATGTTGAGCAAGCAGTAAAGGAAACAAAAGAAAACTTTGGAGTAGGTATTAAAATCCATGGAGAAGAAATAAAAACTTTGAGGTTCGCCGATGACATTGTAATTCTGTCAGAGACAGCAAAGGACTTGGAAGAGCAGTTGAATGGAATGAACAGTGTCTTGAAAGGAGGATATAAGATGAACATCAACAAAAGCAAAACGAGGGTAATGGAATGTAGTCGAGTTAAGTCGGGTGATGCTGAGGGAATTAGATTAAGAAATGAGACACTTAAAGTAGTAAATGAGTTTTGCTATTTGGGGAGCAAAATAACTGAGGATGGTCGAAGTAGAGAGGATATAAAATGTAGACTGGCAATGGCAAGGAAAGCGTTTCTGAAGAAGAGAAATTTGTTAACATCGAGTATAGATTTAAAAGTCAGGAAGTGGTATTTGTATGGAGTGTAGCCATGTATGGAAGTGAAACGTGGGCGATAAATAGTTTGGACAAGAAGAGAATAGAAGCTTTCGAAATGTGGTGCTACAGAAGAATGCTGAAGATTAGATGGGTAGATCACATAACTAATGAGGAAGTATTGAATAGGATTGGGGAGAAGAGAAGTTTGTGGCACAACTTGACCAGAAGAAGGGATCGATTGGTAGGACATGTTCTGAGGCATCAAGTGATCACCAATTTAGTATTGGAGGGCAGCGTGGAGGGTAAAATTCGTAGAGGGAGACCAATAGATGAATACACTAAGCAGATTCAGAAGGATGTAGGTTGCAGTAGGTACTGGGAGATGAAGCAACTTGCACAGGATAGAGTAGCATGGAGAGCTGCATCAAACCAGTCTCAGGACTGAAGACCACAACAACAACAACATTGCTATTCTGATCAGATGAAGCGCCATCTGTCGAACATTTTTTGAACTTTTGTATATTTTTGGTTCTAATAACGCCCCATGTCATTCTAAGCATGTGTTTCAATTTGTACCTCTCTATCTACATTATTCCGTGATTTATTCAGTTTTCAAATTTATACTGACTTTTTGATGACCCGGTAAATTGCGCTTTGTCTACATCGCCTGAAAATAATGGATGGTTTTTGTTGAAATTCAGATGTAAAGTATGGCAAACACATCCACCTGCCCCGCCTCTCTCTCTCTCTCTCTCTCTCTCTCTCTCTCTCTCTCTCTCTCTCTCCCCCTCTCCCTCTCCCAACACACACACACACACACACACACACACACACACACACACACACACACACATTTTTGCCATACCAGTTGGAGGGATTCAACTTAGATGCTAACAGTAAACATCTAATAATATTTCGACATAGTAGCTCCCCATGTCGCTACTCGCCGCTAAGCGGTGATTATGCTGAAGAGGCTGGTGCTATTCACACACTTTCCACCTGCCACAACTTAATGCCGCCTGCAGAATGGAGTGCATTCCGCAAAACAAACTGACCTTTGCGTGAGAGGACCTGAATCTTCTTACATTGTGAAATATCGTGCTCTTCACTCACTTCTAAAAGGCGATTTGGTGTTGGTCTTGTACCGTTCACAATACTTCGATATCCGTGATTTTATCTTTTAACGAGGCGGTGATACAGTCGAAGCACGTGTTTGGCTGTTACTTGTTTTCCGCGTGAGGCGACGCGCTTTCTTTCCCAGTCAGTCTTGCAGACGAATGACTCGACCTGCCTTCACAGAAGAAACTCCAGATACAGCAGAGCTTGAATAATCTGTGACGCCCAGTTGTATTTTCGTCCACAGAAAGCAAATTATTTCGCCTTTTGATACCAGTGGAATACTAACAGAAGGAAGCAACAGAGTGGTGTTCGCAGTTTCCGCGCACTTAGTCTGACTATGCTATGAAGCATTCACATCAGTGTTATTTGTCAGTCAGTCTGTTCTTATGGAAGCATGTATCTACTGCAGACAATACGTCACTCCATTACACAGTGAAGATGAAGTCTTTAATATCGAATCGCTGCAAAACTTCTTGCACCTAGAACGCATTTACAAGATGTAAATAATCGCCCACAGCCATAAGATAGTGATTCCTTCGCAGCTTTAAGTACAGTAATGAAATATTGTAAAATATATAGTAGCTTCACCTCTACAGTCCTAGTTTATTAGATTTATTAGGAACAGTTCAAGTGCTGCAGGGCCTGTCATAAAATCTATGTTGTCCACACACATGCTGTCGTTGCTCTTCACTGTTCTAACTCAGCTGTAGGATGTGCGAGATTTTGTAGTTAACTGTCGGGGAGGTCGGGGAGTTTAACAGCAGCCATATTTCAGTGATGACAGACGTATAATGAAATATTGAAAGCTGTAAAGCAACGGCAGAGTGAGGAAGACAACCTGTGTTGTTAAGTTCCTAACGTACAGTCCTAGTGAGTTGGAGGAAACTGGACTTTCCGAACGAAACTTGCAACTGAATGCCCCAAACAGAGACGACTCTGCTGCAGTTAAAAGCTGCGTGATGACTGAGGTACTGAAAACGACAGTATTCTTCCATTACAGTCTATATCTCTTGCAGTGTCATCTGCTCCGAAACGACATTTTTTATTTCGTATTGCATGGAATAAGTAGTGTAGATCTTCTCTGGCATTACGCAAAAATGGACACACTTTTTCTCGATCAACTTTTAGCTGTAAACTTTTCTAAAATAAATACCTTCAGCTTATTGCGTTACACTTTATTAAACCCATCACTTCACCGAAAAGTGAGCTTCATATTCGCGTTGTAAGTATGTCATAACTGTAAGGTACAAACAAATCATGTCTGTCACACCCCATGACAATATTGTTGACGTTCACAATATTGAAAAATTCCAGAATTAGTTTCTCTGAAAAGGAACATTATTGTGTAAGAAACAAGCAGATTTATCGCGTTCAGTATCTGACACACGGCTGTAGCTCTAAGCTGTAGCGGCGCACAAACGTCCCGAAATGTTACAGAGTTCATTGCCGCACCCTCTAGCGGTTCAGTAAGCCAGTCTTGTAATAATTAACATTAAACGAGAAGGCTTCAGCAGCAAGAACACACATGTCCATAAATTCGTACTGTTTATTTACTTCAACACTTTTAAACGGGTCGGCCGCTGTGGCCGAGCGTTCTAGGCGCTTCAGTCTGGAACCGCGCGACCGCTACAGTCGCAGGTTCGAATCCTGCCTCGGGCATGGACGTGTGTGATGTCCTTAGATTAGTTAGGTTTAAGTGGTTCTAAGTCTAAGGGACTGATGACCTCAGATGTTAAGTCCTATTTTTGATTTTAAACGGGTCTTCAAAGGCGATCAATCCCATTACTCACAGTATCAAACTGGAAGAGCTATCTACCGTGCGGACACTTTCGACCTGGCAGTCGGCCGCGAGCATAAACAAACGAGGACTCCGGAGTGCGAGAACAGACTAGCTGCCTACACCCGTTTTTTGTGCTTCTTCGAAAACAGAACCGTTAACGGGTGCTGCGGGAGTCGTACTCGAACCCTGTGATGTACCAGGATTAGTATCTTTACTCAGTTGAAAATAAGAAGACGAAATATAACGCACAACAGGTTCAAATGGCTCTGAGCACTATGGGACTTAACATCTATGGTCATCAGTCCCCTAGAACTTAGAACTACTTAAACCTAACTAACCTAAGGACATCACACACACCCATGCCTGAGGCAGGCTTCGAATCTGCGACTGTAGCAGTCCCGCGGTTCCGGACTGCAGCGCCAGAACCGCTAGACCACCGCGGCCGGCAGGGCACAACAGGAGCAAAGCGTATACAATGCATTTTGTAATGACTCGATGCAGTCGCTTGCTGTGCTTGGCAATGTGGTAAATGAGGTAGTACTGATCCGACCTCTCCTGGTGTCTTACGCAACAATAGTTCAAAACTCCTCCACCTAAAACTGCCACGTTATAGTGTCCGCACTGTACTCGACTCCTAGGAGACAGCATTATTGCGCTGGTACGCTTCTAAATGCCAGATTAGTTATCCAGTTCTATTCAACAGATCACGTGTATTAGCAGACTAAACAAGGTAGCCCAGTGTCTTCCGTAAATTCTCTATAAAAATCCATAATTTCGACAATATCCACCTTTGTCTCCGAAGTTAGTTTCTTTCCTGATGAAGAAAACAGGAGATTTTGTCGAAAGCTTGGATTTTAATTGAGAACTAAGGTAATGAGTGAAACGAGAGCATTTAATATAATAAATATAAGGTGATTACAGTAACTTAAAGAATTATGTGCGAGCTCATTCATTTGCGCCGCCTCCAGGTGCCACCTACTGCTTGTCGAAGCATGTATAATCGCTGTAACCGAATTTCTGTAATCACTTTATATGCGGCGTGTAAATAGGTCAGGATGTAATTCCATTATGCGAGACCTGGAACGTCCATACCGTGTACGAGAGGCACTACGCGAACACTGGGGATTATGTTGGCCAATGCCAACATAATGCAGGTAATGGGACAGGTGACGAAAGAGAAGCCACGCAATAAATGTGTGTCGCTGTGAGGAATTCAGATTGTACTCCAGTGTATGTGTGAACAGAAAGGAACGCAATCATTCACACTCATTCACTTCGCTCTAGTTGTAAAATTACGTGATATCAATCATGAAATACGATAGGATGGTAGGCTGCATTGAAATGAATAAAATTTCCATTGGCGCTTCGGTTTCGATGCTGGAATGTTCCCGTTGGATGCACACAGCACAATATAGTCTAATGACTGAGTGGACTGAAACTAATGAGAGTAATTTAGATGCGCTGGAACACCAGAAAATTACGTTCATCCGGGAGATTTAAGTTGTTATACTCTAAATGAAAACATTGGCTGTAATAGCTATAATTATGTTATTAATTTCACTACAATCTTTGTGCCAGTTCCTCTGACATTGTTAGTAAACATGATAAATTTGAATTTCGGGTGTATATGCTACCATATGCGTATAGTGTTGAGTCTTGTCTTTTCGTGTAAATTCCAAACTTTTATCGTTGGGCTACAGTAAACTGCTAAAGGAAATGTTAATTGCATAAATTAAGTTTATTGACTTTAGTCAGCTCTAGACAAGCGCGTTTCTTCCACCACAGCCTTTTCAACTAGCAATACAACCTCCCTCAGATCTGCGCTGGAACGTCACCCATACCTAGAATACAACACAAGATAATCTCTACAAATAACCTGACCTTAACGTTCAAAAATGATGACCTAGTATCAAATTCCATAGGATACCTTGTACAACGAAGGAAGATCGTTTACTGTTTCTCATCCCGTAGATGATGTGTGTAATAGATATGGTGCTACAGCATATCAAGACTTGCATTCTAGCTTCCACGAGGATTCACGACAAGAGCAACAGCCAAAGAAAATTAAAGATTCAGACTGGCAGTCAAACAGCACTGCGTTTACAGTGCGAGTGGCGTTTAGTATAGGAGCCTGTAATACCTATTCTTTATGTCACAACATAGTGAAAAGTTGTACTTATGTCATAATAAACCTTCTGTCATCCTGGTCAGCCCAGAAGCTTTCGCACGGATACTCTGTGAATGTCAGATTTCATGGATTCGACCTGGGATATCCCCAGCCAATAATGCACATAGACAAGGAAAGCATACACCCGCTGGGAATGATAAGAACTTAAACTATGAAAAATCACTTCCTACATTAATATTTGCTCCGGATTATGCACTGCTTCGGAAATTGTTTTCCTCAAGACGCAGAAACAGTATATCACAACCCTAAAGAAACAAAATTACACAATATTTCTTCTTTATTCTTATTGGAACTATGACGCTACAGAATGAAACAACTCAGTGATATAGTAACACAAAGAAGGGCACCACGAATGATCACAGGTTTGTTTGATCCATGAGAGAGAGTCCTCTTGATACCGAAACACGTGAACTGGCAGACACTAGAGAACAGACTCGAACGATCCCACGGAAGCCTGCTTACAGTGTTTAAAGAACCGTTACTAAGAGAGGAATCTAGGAACATACTGCATAACGCTCTCGTAGTTACCGTGGAGATAGGATTGAACTGATTACTTCTTACATATTTCAGAAGTTACCGTGGAGACAGGATTGAACTGATTACTTCTAACATATTTCAGACTCTCTTTGTATGCGTATTCATGTCATTATCAATTGGTGCGTTGATGCTGCCGAGTCGAAAAGAACCGTGACCTTCTTTCTTCATCCAACGATGCAAAGTATTCTGGGAATGCTCATCTCCGACCACACCGCCTCCTCCTCGATTTTGCTCGTGAACGAAGTAGTGATGCATTCAAGCGTTTTGTGACTTCATTATCGTTGTCATATTTATTGTATCTTCTATTGCGTGGTGCATCTGCCACAGAAACAGTTGCTAAGGCCTGTTTCCAGTTTCCAAAGATTAGTTTCCGCTGGCATTTCTTACTGATGCGATCAAAAAATTGTCCTTAGTTCATCGTATGACTCACCAATTCGTTCCTTAGCCATACGCTAAGAACAATATTCTTCAAATGGGAATCTGCTTTTATCCAGCATTACAAAACAAATGTTTACAGCGATATCACCTTGAAAAGCTGAACACAATCACATGCCGTAGCATTCACCAGAACCACAAGCAAAACAACACGATCAAATGCCGTATTTTCATGGAGTGACGCCTGCATTGTTGACATTTGACCCATATCAGTTAGCGCCCGCATTGTTGGAGCGACCGCTACCAGAAGACAGACGTACTACGGGCAGGGAACATTAATTTCAGCGTAGAATACATTTCCAGCTCTAGCTAACTGCGAGACTATATGTTAATACTTGAATGGTTTCCGATCGTGACTTCTGGCCCACCCTGTAGATGCAGAAGTACGAGGAACTGGAAAATCAGAAGCATGATATATGGGATATATAGGATGTTGAAAAATACATAGTGCTGATGTCTGCAGAAGTAATAGTTTCGAGGAACTTCCAGAAAATTATGATGCCCTGAGAACAAAAACCAAGAACAGAAAGACATTTTACTACAAACACACGTCTCACGCATCGCGCTCTATCAAAAATGGTTCAAATGGCTCTGAGCACTATGGGACTCAACTTCTGAGCTCATCAGTCCCCTAGAACTTAGAGCTACGTAAACCTAACTAACCTAAGGACATCACACACATCCATGCCAGAGGCAGGATTCGAACCTGCGACCGTCACGGTCTCGCGGTTCCCGACTGTAGCGCCTAGAACCGCACGGCCACTCCCGCCGGCCGCGCTCTATCCCTTGGAGTAAAAAAAGGCAATTATTATTGTACACTGAGGTCATAAAATAGCGAAATGCACATATACTGATGGCGGTATTATCGCGTACAGGAAGTATAAATGGGCAGTGCATTGGCAGATACGTCATTTGTACTGAGGTGCGAATTGTTTCCGATGAGATTATGGCCGCACGACGGGAATTGACATGCTTTGAACGCGGAATGGTAATTGGAGCTAGACGCATGGGACATTACATTTCGGAAATCGTTAGGGGACCCATTATCCCAAGATCCACACTGTCAAGAGTATGCCAAGAATACAAAATTTCAGGCATTATCTCTCACCACAGACAACGCAATGACCGACGGTTTTCACTTAGCAACCGAGAGCAGAAGTCTTAGCATAAGTTGGGTTCGAGTGTGGCGCAGACCCCACGGAGCCATAGACCCAGATTGTCAGCAGGGCACTCTTCAAGCTGGTGATGGCTCCATAGTGGTGTGGGCTGTATTTAAATGGAATGCGTTTGGTCCTGTGATCCAGTTGAACCGATCATTGACTGGACATGGTTATGTTCGCCTACTTGAGACCATTTTCAGCCATTCGTTGACTTTATGTTAAGGTTGATAATGCGCCATTTACCGGGACACAGTTACCCGCGACAGTTCGAGCGAGTAATGTGGCCATCCAGATAGCCCGACATGAATGCCATGGAACATTCGTGGGACGTAATCGAGAGGTCAGTTCGTGCACAAAATTTTGCACCGACAACATTTAGGCAATTACGGATGTCCATATAAGCAGTATCGTTCGGTATTTCTACACGTGACTTCCAGCGACTTGTTGAGACCACGCCAAGATACATTACACTGGGAAAAAGGAGATCCGAGAAGGTATTACGGGGTTCCCCAAGACTTTTGCCACCTCAGCGTATGTTAATACGTCAGTAATTTACAGTCATGACTTCTAGCCCACCCTGCAAATGGAGAAGCACGAGGAATTGGTGATTTCTGCAGGAGTAGCATTTCAATGTAATTTGAGGAAATTGTGGTACCCTAAGAATACCCAGGAACAGAAAAACATTTTACTACAAACATAGTCACAGACGAACCGCTCTTACCTCTTGGAGTAAAAAAGACAAAAAGAGTTATTATTATTATTATTATTATTGTTATTATTATATAATGCCGTCTTAAAGTATCTGTTGTGGCCAGTTGATAAACATGCAACGTTACATCATCGGTCGAGAGATACCCAAAGACGCAGCATATTCATTCGGCGAAGGAAGATCGGTGACAAATGACCGCACTGATACAAGCTTTCAAGCGTGAGGAATAAAATACTACTGTTAGTACTGCCTGAAGGTCGTAGTCGCCTACAGCCGCGGCAACACTGAGGCTTTGCCGAAAGAAGCTTAAACAAAATCTCAGTACATAATTTGTCGTAGTAGGCGCGCGGTGTATCCGTGCCAAGCCCAAATTATCCGTGAGTGATCTGCAGATTTTAGGCTTCGATATTTATGTCTTGAGCTATGAAGTCCCGGAAACTAAAAATAGCTCCACTCCCCCAATTGTGATAGAGGTTCTCGCGGGCGTTTCTCCCGATCCGTAGGCAAACGTAGGAATCCCCTCCGAAATATGCTGACGGAAAAAAATCGCAACACCAAAAAGGAGTTGTGCCACATAAACGAAAGTTGGTAGGGGTCTTTAGCATTTAACAGGTGATGTCTGTGCGAATTTCGCGACAGTCGCTTAAGAATGGCTCTAGTAGCGGTTCAATGAGGATGAAAATCAGGTTTGCTTTAAATACGTGCAGTAACGGGTTGGGTTGTTTTGGGGAAGGAGATCAGACAGTGAGGTCATCGGTCTCATCGGATTAGGGAAGGTTGGGGAAGGAAGTCGGCCGTGCCCTTTCAAAGGAACCATCCCGGCATTTGCCTGGAGCGATTTAGGGAAATCACGGAAAACCTAAATCAGGATGGCCGGACGCGGGATGCAGTAACGGCTTTGCGCGTTAGATACCTTCGAGATTTGACGTGGTGTGTTGATGTTAGCCAAAAATGCCTTTTAATGCGACGAAGACGAAATTATCAGCACCTTACTAAGTTTGAACGAGGTCGTGATTAGGACTAGGAGAAGCTGGATGCTATTTGTGAGATATTGGAGAAAGCCGTGGTATTAATGTAACCACTGTACATGGTTGCTGGCTGCGGTGGTCACGAGTATGTACACTCGCAAGAAGACCGGACTCCGGACGGTCACTTGGCACTGCCGAGGAGGAGGACCATCGTTTTCTGCGAATGGCTCTGACGCATCGTACTGCATCTGCAGTTGCAATTTCAGCAGCAGTTGACACCACAGTGACACAACGAACTGTTACAAATTGGTTACTTCAAGGGCAGCTCCGAGCCAGATGCCCTGTCGCGTGTATTCCACTGACCCCAAGCCACCGCTGTTTGGTACCTCAGTGTTGTTAAGCAGGAGATCATTGGAAGGCAGGTTGGATGTCTGTTGTATTTCCTGATGAAAGATGGTTCTGCCTCGGTGCCAGTGATGGCCATTTAGAAGGAGGCCATTTAACGGCCTGCAACCAACCTATCTGCTTGCTAGACATACTGGACCTACACCTGGAACTATGGTCTGGAGTGCGATCTAGTATGGCAGCAGCAGCAGCAGTAGTCTCTTGCTTATCCCACGCACACTGACTGCGAATTTGTACGTCAGTGTGGTGATTTGACCTGTTGTACTGCCATTCATGACCAGCAGTCCAGGTGTTTTCCAACAGGGCAGCACCTGCCCATATACCGCTATAGTAAGCCAACTTCCTCTGCAGTGTCGACATGTTGCCGGCCGTTGTGACCGAGCGGTTCTAGGCGCTTCAGTCCGGAACCGCGCTGCTGCTTCATGTTGTCTTGGCCTGCTCGATCACTAGATATTTCTCCGATCGAGCACATATGGGACATCGTCGGACGAAAACTCCAGCGTCATCCACAGACAGCATTAACTGCCTCTGTATTCAACGGCCGAATGCGTCAGGCACGTAAATCCATCCCACAAACTGAAGTTCGACCGATGTGCAACATAATACATGCATGTTTGCATGCTTCCATTCAACATTCTGGCGGTTAAACCGGTTGTTCATGTACCAGCAAATCAGATTTTCAATGGCTTATCTCTCGATTACGTTAACCTATGATATTTCAACGTTAGGCACTGAAATATGTTATCTAGGCAAATGCTATCGCGAAATTTCTTTACTCTACATTAATTATTTTTTGATGTCGCCTTTTTTGCTTAAGTGTATATATTCAGTTGGGAGCTTCCTCTGTGCCACTATCAGCACGCCTGGTGTTTGACTGATAAGAGCTGCGCTCAACTGTGGGCCGGATATAGAGCAACGACTTTACCCTTCGAGGTAGAGAATGAAATGCATTGAAAAAGCTCTTAGAAGCGAACTGGTGAGAGATAGAGAGAGACAGAGAGCTCACTAGAGAAGAAGGGGCTATTCTCTGATGCTGGTTTGTCGTGGTACAGCGCTGGCCTGGGTGTAGCGGGAAGAGTGCGACCCATCTTCTGGCGCACGAGACGGCGTGCTGTGACGCAGGGGGCGGCGGTGCCACGCCGCGAGATGGGCTCTGAATGTTTAACCGTGGCGCACAATATGGACATTGTCCGCGCCCGCGGCCGACGCCGGCAGTCGGCCTCGCTTCCTACGGCCAGCACTGCCGCTTCTTCTGGAGCTGTCGCGGGCGAGCGCCAGTCCAGCTCTGGTCCAGAGAAGGAGCATGGTGGCTGGCAGCTTACCACTCTGCCGCCCACGCTCTCTTCATCTGTTTGTCTGCCTTTCTTTTGCACTTAAATCTTCCTGTCTTTTAACCTCTAGCCGTATGCTTCTTGTATGTCGCTCTCAGACTTTTGCTGCCGTTCGCGTGTCGCAGCGAAACATTGCTACGTTTCGTAATTTTTCCACTTATAGCAGACTACTAAACTTTCTCGCTTGTTCTGACCATGGTTACTCTTTCCTTGACGTGTACGTTGGTGGATGTACAGTAGCCTGTAAATCTGTTTCGTGTTAAACTATATGCGGCCGAAAAATCTGAAAGCGTGCAACGACTATATCGTGCTTGACACAGGAATCGTCCATGTTCCTGCGGCATCGCTCCGACAATATTTTGTAATGTTTCAAATCACTTCACATTCACCAATGACTGTACTACACTAAGAGCCAAAGAAACTGGTACACATGCCTAATACCGAGGAGTACCTCCGCGAGTACGCAGAAGTGCCGCAACGCGACATGGCATGGTCTCGACTAATGTCTGAAGTAGTGCAGGAGGGAATTGACACCATGACTCTTGCAGAGCTGTCCGTAAATCCGTAATAGTACTAGGGACCGGAGATCTCTTATGAACAGCACTTCGCAAGGCATCCAAGATATACTCAATAATGTTCATGTGTGGGGAGTTTGGTGGCCGGCGGAAGTGTTTAAACTCAGAAGAGTGTTCCTGGAGCCACTTTGTAGCAATTCTGGAAATGTGGGGTGTCGCATTGTCCTGCTGAAACTGCCCAAGTCCGTCGGAATGCACAATGGATTTGAATGGATGCAGGTGATCGGACAGGATGCTTACGTACATATTACCTTTCAGAGTCGTGTCTAGATGTATCAGGGGTCCCATATCACTCAAATTGCACACGCGCCACTCTATCACAGAGCCTACACCAGCTGCTGACACGCAGGGCCCATGAATTCATGAGGTAGTCTCCATACCCGTACACGTCACCTTGATACAATTTGAAACGAGACTCGTTCGACCAGGCAGCACGTTTCCAGTCATCAACAGTCCAATGTCGGTGTTGACGGGCCCAGGCAAGGCGCAAAGCTTTGTGTCGTGCAGTCCTTAGAGGTACACGAGTGGACCTGGGGTCCGAAAGCCCATATCGATATTGTTTCATTGAATGGTTCGCACGCTGACAGTTGTTGATAGCCCAGCACTGAAATATGCAGCAATTTGCGGAAGGGCTGCACTTCTGTCACGTTGAACGATTCCCCTGAGTCGTCGTTGGTCCCGTTCTCGTAGGATCTTATTCTTGCCGCAGCGGTGTCGGAGATAAGATGTTTTACCGGATTCCTGATATTCACGGTACACTCGTGACATGGTCGCACGAGAAAATCCTCACTTCATCGCTGCCTCGAAGATGCTGTGTCCTATCGCTCGTGCGCCGACAGTAAAACCACTTAAATCTTGATAACCCACAATTGTAACTGCAGTAACCAATCTGACATCTGCACCATATGTGTCGTATATGAGGGTTGCCGACCGGAGCGCCATATTCTGCCTTGTTTACATATTTCTGTATTTGAATACGCATGCCTATACCAGTTTCTTTGGGGCTTCAGTGAATTTATTATAGTGTGCACTGTATCGATGGCAATCTTAGGTTATTTTCAAGTGGCTAGAGGTACTGAAAACAGGGCATTAGTCACCATTAATAAAAGAGTACAGAGGTGATGTGAGCCTCTACGCCTCGTGTCGGTCTTTGTCGGGTACACCATCTGAACAGATGGTAATGCAGACGGTGTATGTGACATAGGCCGACACGAGGCGTAGAGGCTCACGCCATCTCTGTGCTCTTTATTAATGGTGACTACTGCTGTGTTTTCAGTACCTCTGGCCACTGGAAAGCGACGTAAGTTGAGAAACTAATATAGTCATTGGCGAATTGAAGTAATTAAAAATATTCTACGTGACTGAGAGCCTATAAAAATTTGGAAGTTTTGTGATTTTTTTTCCAATTAGTTACTTATCCAGTCTCCACGTAGAATTAACTGTGAAACAGGTTCGTTTAGGAAAGTTAGAATAATTTGTTCGGTAGACAACGATTTCATTCGTTTTCCTCAATCACTAAGGTCAGTTCTCAACTTCTTACAGTTATTATACCTAAACAGAAAGAATCTTTCAATAAGATTTTTAAGATCAAGTACCTTTGCAACGGAGACCACATAATTACTCTTGGAGGGTCGACTAGGAAATTCAGTTGCACGTTTCTAGCAATCTCATAAATACAACTTACTATTACTAATTATAAAAGTAGGACATAAATTTTTGTAACTTTTACACATATATGAAATTATTCTTTTATTTCCGTACCCATTAAATGGTGTGTACAAAAATTATTCTTCTCATGGTCACGCTCTTGTGTAAGGAAAGAGCCGTCTTTTGTAAATGATACTTTTTTCGAAAATTCCTGATACATTAAAACTGTTTGCCGAACCGGGGTGGCGACGTTTGCTCTAGCGGGCAAGTGCCCTAGAGATAGAGCTAGTCGAGGACGACTCACGACCCGACCTCAAAGCTTTACTTCCGTCAGTACCTCTTCTTCTATCTTCCAAACTTGAATGAAGTTCTGCGCTGGATACCTTACTTGACCAGCACATCTGGAAGAAAGAATATTGCGGAGAAGTGACTTCGCCCAGTTTGAAGGATGGAGTTTCGCTCTGCAGTTGAGTGTCACAGTATAGAGTCCCGGTCCGGTACACGGTTTTAATCTGCCAGGAAGTTTCAAATCAGCACACGCTCCGCTGCAGAGTGAAACTTCACTCTGGCAATATTACTTTTGTTGTACGTGTAGGTTTCTCATTTGATCTACTGTAATTTTGTACCAGAAGAAAAAAGCTTTTTCATTGTATACTAGAAGTATGCGCGTTGCCTTACTAGATGAAAAACGACGAAACTCGCGTTTGATGCGACGGAGTGCAATAGACGACCTGGAGCCTAGTACTCGCCAGGAAAGGAACTAAACTCCACTGCGACGAAATTCTTAGTGATACGGTGTCTGTGCGACAGTCGTCAGCTACGTTATAACTGTATATCCATTTCTGTTTGACAGAAATCGACAAAGCAGATACAACATCCCTGCCCGACGGCAGGTAGCTTTACAGGTTCCTGTGCGGCTGTTTTGCTGCTTAAGCTGTACGTTCGTGACGCGTGACGTTCACTGGCACGAATTCGTGTCACGGAAATGTGGTGCCAAAGATCCGACTCTACGCAGCTGTCTCAATAATTAGGCATATCCTCAGTCTCGTGCCATAGAAGTTTACGTCTTAAAATGTCCTTACAGGGCACATCACATCTATATATATTTCTCATTGAATGAGGCTTTTGCTCTTGGGTAGCTGCAGGTTTTATTCACAAATAAATTCAGGGATAGCTTTAAAGCTGTACTCTCAAAAGAACATTGATACAGTGATCCAGTCTGCTGATACTCTGTTCTATAACCTCGGCGGCAATTTGCCTTCTCCGTCTTACACTGATATATTTTACAGTTTTTTAATTCAAGCCACAAACATACTACATAATATATTACGAAATAACAACATACATGCCCGAATGAACACTGAGTCGTACTTCTTAATAACACAGGCACTGCTGTTTCGTAACATATTATGCAGTAGTAACGCGGAGGTGGCCAAAACCAGGTCCTCGATTCTCAAAACATGTCCCCTTCCCGGACGGGTATAGCCGTAGCGTGCGAGTGCAGGTTGTGACACAAGGACGATGACATGTGGAAGTTTGGGTCTGGCCGTGGTTCGTGCACTGGTAGCCGAAGCGTTTAAGGCGACGCGCATAAAGCGGGAAATCAGGGTTCGAGTCCCGGTCCTGCACAAATTTTTAATGTCTTCACTCCAATATACAGCCGATGGTGGTTCATACTCGCAATTACAAATACATCTCCTGCATAGTATTTTAATTTAAAGCCGATGCAGTTAGAGGCTTTCTCTTGTGATAATTTTGCATTGAGTTCACGTAAGACCCACAAACTGTTGCTAATAACCATCTCCGTTCGACAGTATATCCGCGCACGCTCCGCTCGGCCCAGGCAAGCTCACGATGTACCTCTAGGCAGTTGAGGAGTTGCACCCAGCCTGTACTGCTCTCAGCTATCGTTGCGCCTGTCTCCCCGCTAACCCTATGAAAAGTCTCCTCTTCGCTGACTTTTCGCCGGTTCCTGCATAATGTATAACTAAAGCGACGGCGCTGTCCAATGAAATAGGAACGTGTGGTCTGAAATGTCACAGAATGTAGTGGTATCTCTGCCATTCATCACTACTGAGTTAATATTGTGTAAACAGTAATCATATGGTTGGAATTTGAAGATCTCGCTGGACTTTCCTTTACTGAATATGCTTTGCTAAGTATGTGACTGGTATCTTATTGAAAGAAAGTTGGGAACTGGCTTATTTTGACACCGAACTGTGGACGTTACCGAGGTGGGATGGCTTGCACAGAGAAGTCGGACTAAAAGAAGGGCAACAGCCAGTTCATTAGTTTCAGGAGCAACTCTCTGTTTGACTGGTTTAGCGTTGTAACGTTAGCCAACATGGCGTTGCTGTGTTGGTGCTGCGAACCGCTGAAAGCAGTGGGAAACTGCAGCCGTTATATTTCCCGAGGAGCACTACTTTATGACTTAGTGATGACAGTATCATTCTGGGTAAAATATTCCAGAGGAATTCCGGGCGGAGCTATTCGTGAGGGTATTGCTTCTAGATTCTAGAGAAAAAGGAATTGGCGTTCTACAGGTCGGTGCATGGAATGTTCGGTCCCTTAGTCGGCTAAGCAGGTTAGAGAATTTAAAAAGAGATAGGGGTAGACTGGAGTTACATAGAGTGGGAGTTGTGAAGTGCGGCGACAGGAAGAGCAGTACTTCTGGTCAGGTCAGTTCACGATTATCAACACAAAATAAAATAGGGATAATCCAGGAGTAGGTATAATAATGAATAAGAAAATAACAATAAGCATAACCTACTGTGAAGAGCATAGTGAACGTATTACCGTAGCGAAGATAGGAACGAAGCCAACTCGCACCACAGTAGTACAAGTTTATATTCCAACTAATTTCTAGATTATGAAGAGATAGAAACAAGTGCGATAAAATAAAATTGATAGATAATTAAGGGAGACGAAAATTTAATTCTAGTGGGTGACTGGAAGACGATAGTAGGAAAAGGAAGAAAAGGAAATGCAGGAGGACAACATGGACTGACAGAAAGGAATGAAAGACGGCGGGATATTGCACCGAGTACAATTTGCTAATACTTGGTTTATAAATCACGGAAGAAGGTTGTGTATCGCAAAATTTTGGAAACACCGAAAGGTTTCAAATAAATTACATAATGATAAGACAGAGATTTTGAACTATAATACATATCCAGAAGCAGTAAAGGAAACCAAGGATGATTTTGGAAAGGGAATTGAAGCCCAGATAGAAGAAATGAAGTCTTCGGTTTGCCGATGACGTTGTATGTCTATCAGAGACCGGCAATGACCTGGAAGAGCAGATGAACGGAATGGAGAGTGTCTTGAAAAGAGGTTATAAAATGAAAATTTTTATGTTAGAAAGACTTTTCTGAAGATATTTGTCTGGCGTGTAGCCTTTTACAGAAATGGAGCACTGGGAAAAAAAGAAGTATGTAGCATAACTAGACTAAAAGAAAGCTTCGCTTAATAGGACACATCATGAAGCATTATGGAACCGTCATTTCGCCCATGCAAGTAAGTGTGTGGGGTAAAAACAGTAAGCAGGTTCCAGTGATGTAGGTTGCGGTAGCTATGCAGGGATGGAGAGGGCTGTGTAAGTCAGAGTAGCGTTAAGAGTTGCATGAGAGCGGTCTTCAAACTGGAGATCATATCAGTAACAAACAACGAGGAGAAATTTCGGCCGTTCTTTTTACACACGCCAGCTACGGGTCTGCTGCGTAATGCACTCCCCTCACTAATGCTCCACAGATAAAACTTAAATCCCTTATAAACTACTTGTGAGCATACCATGCTCAGAATAGCATTTACATACTGCTATATGACTGGTAATGTGACGCGGGTGTAACAATACAGATAGAGATGTGAACTGTGTGAAGTACATGTATTTGAAATGCAAATGCAAAATGCAAAATACCTATTTTTATTTTTCATTGGAAGTGCTTTTTACAAAAAGCATGTTGTATTTTATTTGAAATACTTAAAATACACATCTTAATTTGTAAAATGCAAATTGCATTTTTTAAATTTGTTTATTTCATAGATTGTAGTTTTCAAACATTTAATGAGCTATTTGTTTAAACACAAATAGATATAGATGGCACAAGAAACGCCAAAGAAATACCTGTCAAGTGAATATGTGACCATGACCCTATTTATTAGAAAAGGCAGTAAGACTTGATTACCCATTACATCTTTACCATTATTGTTTGTTCAATGGAAAATGTGCTGAAACCGCTGGACAACGCGTAGTGATCTCAAAAGGAAGTGAAGGAAGAAGAGAACGAGGTCAACATCGCATTTTTATGAAATCACGAGTTTACTCACTGGCAACACTAAGATATGTGTGCCAGTGGCAGTGACAGCTAGATTTTTTGAAATAGTGTCTACATCTACTCAGCACTTGGAAAACTGCTTTTTCTTTTCTTTGGTTAGATTAGTATCGATAGTTTTTAACTAAACATCAACTTATTAAACATCATCATATAGTTATTTCTAGTACTCTAACGTAAAATAAAAGTACACCGTTCCCCATCTTCGTTTGGTTACGTGTGAAATCGTATTCAAAATTTTAAAGTACTCTAGCTGAAGTATCCGACGTTGCTCGGGAGTCTACGTTTTGTCGACCTCATAATGTTCCTTAAAACTTTCCGAAGCTCAGTATTGTAGTAGTCTCAGGTAATGTGTGTCTACAGTTCGTACACGACAAGAAATCGCCTTTCCGTGCCATGTAGGAACATTTCGTGCCGATTGTCTTCTGTTTTCAAGCTCTGCTCCTGTTGAACGACTATTTTCCTTTGGTGTAATAATAATAATAATGAGTAATAGGTGGAACATGGAAGATGAAATATTTGAACAGTTATTGGCGTTCAAGTCAGCGAAATAATGCCATGTAAGATGTTCACTAACTAGAGATATTTTATTTAAATAAAGGTATTTTAAAAATACGTAATTCGCGTTTTGTGTTGAGATTTTTAATTTAAAACCATTTTGTATTTAAGAACCTTCAGCATCGCAGCGCGTCAGCAATCGTTGGTTAATATATTAAAAAACTAAAAACCCGCTTCGATTGCGTAAAAAGCACTTAGTGTTAAGTGTTAACCCAGGTTTCGGCGTAGATAACTACACCTTCTTCAGAACAACAATAAAACCCACAAGTGCCTAAGAAGACCTTTGTCAATGATTAAAAGAACACCATACCTACATCTACATCTACATCCATACTCCGCAAGCCACCTGACGGTGTGTGGCGGAGGGTACCTTGAGTACCTCTATCGGTTCTCCCTTCTGTTCCAGTCTCGTATATATTTATAAACGAAAAAGAAAAGGAAAACACAAACAGTACATATGTACAAAGTCAAAACCACTACTTAACTTAATGGTGTACGCTCCACCTCACACCGGCCTATGTTCGATGGGCCATGACCCGCCATAAACTTGAGTTGGGTCATGGCCCATCGAACATAGGCCGGTGTGAGGTGGAGCGTACACCATTAAGTTAAGTAGTGGTTTTGACTTTGTACATATGTACTGTTTGTGTTTTCCTTTTCTTTTTCGTTTATAAATGTATAGCTGTGGTGTTCTTTTAATCATTGGCAAAGGTCTTCTTAGGCATTTGTGGGTTTTATTGTTGTTCTGGAGAAGGTGTAGTTATCTACGCCGAAACCTGAGTTAACACTTAACACTAAGTGCTTTTTCGCAATTGAGGCGGGTTTTTAGTTTTTAATATATTTTGTACTGACGTTTGAAAGAGAAAAAAATAACCAAATCTTTGCATTTTGAATTTAGATAGTTCTAATAAACGACTTTTTGCACCTCTGATTACATAATAGCAACTTAGCAGCGAAATCTGTTACCGCTGATAGTAATAGCTAATATTTTGGGAGTAGAATAGTGCAGAGGGTGCGCACTGGCGCAAGTCAACAAATGGGGAGTGTGTACGGTTGTTGCCTGGCAGACAGATTCGCTGTCTCGTTTATGAATGTAATTAAAGTTATGTACCTCGTGTAGCACGCACTATTGTCTTTTATGTTGTTTTATAAAAAGATAATTTTATTGAAGTTGGACGCCTATGAAATTGACATGGCAGAGTTAAGTGTGTGTTAATCATTGACTTAGCAGTTTCACTAATTATCCAGATCCTTATGCTTCAATTAATATTGATTAGCATGGACAAGCAAATTCTGTAATAACAGTGACGCTAAGCGCGGTTGTGGATACAGGAAATATCATCGAAATTCGGGTCAGAGTGTTAACAACCTCAGGACGACCTATTGACAATATTGTGGAAAGAACGTGATAGGCAGAGAAATTTTTTTAATTTAATAGTATGGCTAGGGCCCCCTGTCGCGCAGGCAGTTCACCGGGTGCCGGTCTTTAAATTTGACGCCACTTCGGCGACCTGCAGTCGATGAAGGTGGTAGGATGATGACGAGGGCAGCACAACACCCTGTCCCTGGGCGGAGAAAATTCCCCGATCCAGCCGGGAATGGAACCCGGGTGCAGAGGATTGACAATCCGCCACGCTGACCATTCCGCTACCGGGGGCGGGCGATAGAGAAATAAAGCACTGAAACAAGTTGAATCTCGTCCTGTTAAAAATATATAGTTTCATGCCAGTACACCAAACTTAATATAGGAAACACCACTGTTTTTAGGCTCTGCTTTGCAGAATCATACCGGCTAGTGTAAAAGGCATCCTTCCTAGCGCATCAGGTACAAATGTTTTTCGCCAGTGTGACAAACCGTCTAACGGTTAAATATTTATCTAAAATTCGTCTCATAGGTATTTTAGTGTAGTAAGAACATTTTAACCATAACGAGTAACTTACATTGTTGGTACACCAGTGGATGCAAATTACTGTCCCAATTATAATCTTCGTTATTGACTCATGCACTTCATTTTATACATTGGTATCAACTGACACACACACACATACACACACACACAAATTCTACCTGCTGAATACTTCTCGGATCACACGCGCTCGCCGAACTAAGGACTGATGGCCTCACAAGTAGATTCGCCGGTGAGTAGTTACTCAGCACTTTGATCTCATGCATTTAAATGAGCTCTGAGCTGCTTCCGATATCCGCGTCGAATACAAAACGTGCAAAGCATGCGCTGCGAGTACCCGCCACACACCATCGGCGTCGCGCAGGCAAATAAAAATTTTAATATTTCATAAACAGCGTCCGCTCATTGTAACACAACACATTCAATTTTAGTCGTTCTATGATTTTAAACTCGTTTTTAATTCCGCTTATCCTGATGATAAGTTGCATAAATTTGTGACGAAAATGGTCCACTCTCTTCCAATTAATGCTACAGACAGGGCGACTGTATAATGCATTACTCTAGCATTGCAAGTTGCCATTTCATGCGCCTTCTCGCGAGGAAGCAGAAACTGCTTTTTTTCCACTAGGTGCTTTTATATGCCTTGTCTGGATGTTGCCCTGATATTTCAGTACTCAATTTTAATTGATGAATATCCTAATATATTACTACTAGTATCTTATCATTTGCTTGGAAAGTATTCTCGCACAACGCTTTCTGGTGTTACTTTCATTCCAATTCTGTAATAGTAACTGTGGCCTTATGATGTATAAGGTTCCAAGGAGAAGTTCATAACCACGATTAATCGTTTCTGTGAGTCGCCGGGTAGAGTGTATCATGTAAAGGCGGTACCGACATCCCAGTCACCAAGAAACATCGTTAGGTTGCTTTAAGACTGCTACGAAAAGGTAGGTGTCGTACCACGGAGGCAGTTATCAAATGGAACCACCGGCGCACCTCTCATTAAGTACGGATGCTTCAGTTCACGGAATTATATCAGAAAGACACAATTTGTAGCTAAAACGTCGGTGGCAATATCTATTTAATTTAAGAAATAGAGAATGGAGGCTAGCATTAATAAAACTTCAGAGTGAAGCATGGCCTTAGGATTTTAACGCCAGTGTTCTTCATTATTCACTGCACTTGTATTGTGTCATCAGTCATTCTTCCACTTTAAGGAACAGTTTCTTTCTTCATGGAAAACGGTTCAGAGTTACAAAAACAAGTAAAAGGATTTTCTGAAAATATATAGTATCCAAGAAAGCCAGGTTGCTGATGTAGCCATGTGTTCTCTGGACGACCCACGCAAAAATGGTTCAAATGGCTCTGAGCACTATGGGACTTAACTTCTGAGGTCATCAGTCCCCTAGAACTTAGAACTACTTAAACCTATCTAACCTAAGGACATCACACACATCCATGTCCGAGGCAGGATTCGAACCTGCGACCGTAGCGGTCGCGCGGTTCCAGACTGTAGCGCCTAGAACGCTCGGCCACAGCGGCCGGCGCCGACGCACGCATTCGTCCCAGTGCCACCAGTGGTCATTATCGTCACTGCTTGCAGTACGGCCACGTCAGGATGCTACCATATTTCCTCTCCAACAGGATACATTTTTTCACGAATCATTGAATTGATCACTATAATTATCCGATGTCTAACAATATCCAAATTAATGGTAAGTGTCAGAACAAAAATACAAAACTACCATGTTGGAACAAGTCGCTAGGATTGACGACTGAGGATGCCAGAGACCCAGTTAGGAAAGCGAGATATTAACCTTCCTGATGTCCAATCCGCTGTTTATACATAGTTCCGTTCATAAAAGCTCGAACCATTACATGCCAGTCTTGACAAAAAAAAAAATTAAATTATACGGATCTGACCACAGCAAATATAAGTAGCAGATTCATAGTATAAGTAAAGGAAAAAGCCGAAAGATGATAACTTGTAAATATATCAAACGAAAAAGGTTTTTTGTCATTTTTTCTCCGTTTTTCTGTCCGTCCGTCCTTTAAGACCTCTTCCTCCCTGGAACAGGTTGGTGTATCAAGTCAGAATTTGTCACATACTGAAGTCTGTGGTCTCTTGGCGGCGTAACAGATTGTAAGGTTCTGTGTCAGTGCAATCAGAAAATTTGGTAATTTATATAATATATTTTGACACTTGCAAACTCACTCATAAAAACGCATAGGATGGTTCCCGTTTACCCAGAATCGTAAAAATCGGCAAGAAACAATGTTTCACAAAAAAAGTAAAGTGAAAATCTTAAACTTGTTAAACTGTAGTTATATCAAGTAAAAAATATCTTTTACCATTTGAGGGGGGTGCATTGCAAATAGAGAAAATAGAGGAATAGGCAAAATAGATAAACATTACTGCATGCAAACGTGAAATGTAAGTTGTAATCATGTTTTAGTAAGTCAATTAAAAACGTTTTATTCGCGCTAAGCACCCTGCTCGCTTCTTTTTGCATGTCCTGGCGTGTGTGTGGAACTATAGTGGAATTCTCGGCAGTATCTGTAACTGACAAAAATCGTTACGATTCTAGATTCCCAGTATTGATGAACTGTCTATATGCGTAACCAGTTGGGATACCTGGTATGGATGAACTCTCTATATACATAACCAGCTGCGGTACCTGGCTTCGCTCAGATAGTTGATATGAGATGTGTCGTAGCTGGAACAAAAGGATAAACTTTAAAGTATTAGAGGTACAAGAAACCTATTGAAAACATATTCTATTTGCAATACTTGTATATAAACAGCATTTCTCATCATTCCAGAATGAGATTTTCACTCTGCAGCGGAGTGTGCGCTGATATGAAACTTCCTGGCAGATTAAAACTGTGTGCCCGACCGAGACTCGAACTCGGGACCTTTGCCTTTCGCGGGCAAGTGCTCTACCACTGCGCTACCGAAGCACGACTCACGGCCGGTCTCACAGCCTTATTTCTGCCAGTATCTCGTCTCCTACCTTCCAAACTTTACAGAAGCTCTCCTGCGAACCTTGCAGAACTAGCACTCCTGAAAGAAAGGATACTGCGGAGACATGGCTTAGCCACAGCCTGGGGGATGTTTCCAGAATGAGATTTTCACTCTGCAGCGGAGTGTGCGCTGATATGAAAAGGCTGTGAGACCGGCCGTGAGTCGTGCTTCGGTAGCTCAGTTGGTAGAGCACTTGCCCGCGAAAGGCAAAGGTCCCGAGTTCGAGTCTCGGTCGGGCACACAGTTTTAATCTGCCAGGAAGTTTCATTTCTCATCATGTTATGCGGGGTGTATATGTACAAGTTTTTCAAATTTCGTACTTGAAAGTAAGTTACGTATGGCTGACCGTGAGAGAAGCAGGAGTCGTTGAGGATGATGGCGCAATATTTTAAAGTTTGTGCTTGCGCTAATTGTAAAACTGTAGTTTTAATATCCAGTGGTTTTTGGTTTACAGTAGGCCTAAGCGTTGGCTTGCTTCTCTGTACGTTTGGATACGGAACCGTCGACAGTCTTGTCTGTCAAACTTGTTGGTCCCCGTATTTCCTTTAGCAACAGCGGGAGATAGAAACATTTGGCGTTGTACAGATGTACGGTGTATACTCGGCCCAGGGCACCAGTTTTCATATTCCTGGATGATTACTGGAATTCCTTGTTTCGTGGTTGAAAAATTTTTCTTCTTGTGTTCCACTTATAACAGGTAAGGACGTCGACATATAGTAATGTTTTCGCTAATGGATCCGTTTGGCGTAATTGGTAAAGTGCTGTTAACGTTGCGTTCTGAAGTGGTTCGCTTGCAGTCTTTCTGACGGTGTCATTTTTTAAAGTAAACTTTCGGTTCACTCTCCAAATGTAGTGATAGATGATGCCCAGTTTCTTCGCGCTCGTACTACATGGGAAAACCGAAAATCCGCCGCGCTGCTTCGTTACTGTTCATGTATCTTCCCATTTGATACATGATCACGTCGTTTTTGTTTCGTTGATAGATTACACAGAATTGAGTATTCTACGTTTATGTGTGCCTGGAACATTTTGGAAAGTAGCGTACTATATGGTACTACCCATTGATTATCTGTTTCCAATTTGTCACTGCCTCGTACTCATACTTTTGCTGTGAAGCTACCGTTTCTGGGTGATCATCTTCTGCATTTGGGATAACCGTCAGCTCCGGTTTATATGTCGTCCAAGTATGGTTTTGTACATTTTTCCATCACTCATACATGGCGAATTGGGGTTTAATGGCCCCATAATACGTAATTATGTTTTCCACTACTATGTCGTACCGTTCCGGATCTTCTTGTGGATTGGGAATTTCAGCTTGGATGATTTTGTCGATATCCGTGGGATGCCTTCTGTCGTATGGCCATATGAGATTGAGTGAGTGAGGCACTTCTCGTTTTTGCCATTCGATTGTGTACATTCAGCATCTAACGGTTCCAAAGCTGTAGTATATATTGATGACTTTGCTAAATCTTACTCGTTTTTGTCGGAAAACTCGGGCTGTTAAGTCGTGTCGATGCATGGGGGCATGTATGTATCTTAGTTGTTCTTTGATATGTGTATTCGTGCATGTGTCTCGGACTGCCTATGTATAATGAAGGTGAGATTACCATTGTGCAATATCGACAATGTTTCCGTCATTTGTGATTGGGTCTCAAAGTGTATTATTCTGTATATTGTTTCTTCTGATTCAGTCTTATATAAAGCATCCGTTCCGCTACTATTTTTGCATAGGAATTGTTGGAATAAACGGCGAGTGGTCAGGACGTGATTGATGTTTCATAGTCTCTGATCATTAATCGGTAAGCATAGAACTCCGTAGAAGTGACTTTTTTGTTTGTTTCTATGCCTCTTTCAGGCAAAGGTTTCTGTGGATACCTATCAGTGCGGGATGTGGATTCTGAACCTATCCAAACTGCGCATGTTCCACTATAAGTATATGAAACCAAATTTCGCCAATCCAAAATTACTTTCTGTGGATAAATACAGTTTCATCTATTGGGCGAAAGGTTGCGATCCGTATCAAGTAATAAGGTACCATCTTGTAGCATTCGACACATCCGGATATGCGGCTGATATTCCTTACAGTATTACACCTCAAAACAAGAAAGTTGCCAGAGTGATGGAGGAGGAGGAGAAAGATTCACAAATTGTGGAGTTATAGGGCTCAGATCGAAAATGTATGCATACCGTACAAATATAGGCGCCATCAAAAGACAGGCATCGTGCGGCCTCAAAGGCTCTCTAGATCGTAGATTACAAAAAGTGCCTGCTCGAGAGCGATGGCGCTGCTCCGCACTTGGTACACCATTGCGAGGTTATGAGGACCATACCGCACAGCAGCTTTCGCGTCAAGACAACAAATGGTTTATCTGTATGTACTGGATCGACACCGTCCTGTACTCACACTGTTCACTTGATCGACAGTGTGTGTGAGAGTGTGGATGTACTTCTACTGTATATATGCGCGGAATAATAGTGTGGCCCATTTGCAATAGGTATGTGCATGTATGTATATACACTCCTGGAAATTGAAATAAGAACACCGTGAATTCATTGTCCCAGGAAGGGGAAACTTTATTGACACATTCCTGGGGTCAGATACATCACATGATCACACTGACAGAACCACAGGCACATAGACACAGGCAACAGAGCATGCACAATGTCGGCACTAGTACAGTGTATATCCACCTTTCGCAGCAATGCAGGCTGCTATTCTCCCATGGAGACGATCGTAGAGATGATGGATGTAGTCCTGTGGAACGGCTTGCCATGCCATTTCCACCTGGCGCCTCAGTTGGACCAGCGTTCGTGCTGGACGTGCAGACCGCGTGAGACGACGCTTCATCCAGTCCCAAACATGCTCAATGGGTGACAGATCCGGAGATCTTGCTGGCCAGCGTAGTTGACTTACACCTTCTAGAGCACGTTGGGTGGCACGGGATACATGCGGACGTGCATTGTCCTGTTGGAACAGCAAGTTCCCTTGCCGGTCTAGGAATGGTAGAACGATGGGTTCGATGACGGTTTGGATGTACCGTGCACTATTCAGTGTCCCCTCGACGATCACCAGTGGTGTACGGCCAGTGTAGGAGATCGCTCCCCACACCATGATGCCGGGTGTTGGCCCTGTGTGCCTCGGTCGTATGCAGTCCTGATTGTGGCGCTCACCTGCACGGCGCCAAACACGCATACGACCATCATTGGCACCAAGGCAGAAGCGACTCTCATCGCTGAAGACGACACGTCTCCATTCGTCCCTCCATTCACGCCTGTCGCGACACCACTGGAGGCGGGCTGCACGATGTTGGGGCGTGAGCGGAAGACGGCCTAACGGTGTGCGGGACCGTAGCCCAGCTTCATGGAGACGGTTGCGAATGGTCCTCGCCGATACCCCAGGAGCAACAGTGTCCCTAATTTGCTGGGAAGGGGCGGTGCGGTCCCCTACGGCACTGCGTAGGATCCTACGGTCTTGGCGTGCATCCGTGCGTCGCTGCGGTCCGGTCCCAGGTCGACGGGCACGTACACCTTACGCCGACCACTGGCGACAACATCGATGTACTGTGGAGACCTCACGCCCCACGTGTTGAGCAATTCGGCGGTACGTCCACCCGGCCTCCCGCATGCCCACTATACGCCCTCGCTCAAAGTCCGTCAACTGCACATACGGTTCACGTCCACGCTGTCGCGGCATGCTACCAGTGTTAAAGACTGGGATGGAGCTCCGTATGCCACGGCAAACGGGATGACACTGACGGCGGCGGTGCACAAATGCTGCGCAGCTAGCGCCATTCGACGGCCAACACCGCGGTTCCTGGTGTGTCCGCTGTGCCGTGCGTGTGATCATTGCTTGTACAGCCCTCTCGCAGTGTCCGGAGCAAGTATGGTGGGTCTGACACACCGGTGTCAATGTGTTCTTTTTTCCATTTCCAGGAGTGTATATTGAGTGTGTGTTTGAGTGTGGTTTCCTACTTCACCTGTTGTTGGTTGTTGTAGTAGTTAGTCTCGCTTTTTCTCATGTACTGCATAGAAGTATGTAAATAGCCAATGAGAAACGCAGTAATCTTCCTCCGATGTATCAGTATTTGTATATAATTTTCTGTTAAAGCTTAGAAGAATTATGTTGTAAATTAACTTCGAAATTTTTTTAAAATTAATCTTAATAAACTAGAAATTTGTTACATGCTACTTGTAATTTACAAAGGGGAAGACTCTGATCCTTTAAATACAAAGTACAGACCTCGTTTGAATGACGAAACTCGTACAACTTGTATAGTAAAAAGAGGGGAGGGGTAACTTGATACCTATTGGCCCAGTGACTTCGGCATACGAAAACAATAGCTGTTTATTACAGTAGTGGCCATGTAGGTCGCTGACCTCGCCTCTTGCCTGGGGAAGAGTGCTTTTCTTATCGGTGACCTTGGACTATTAGAACAGTAGTCCCTTTTTCCAGTAAGAACCCTGTGGTATAGGGACTTCACCACGTATCAGGAGGAGAGCAGGTGAGAGGGTTTACCTTATCGATTACATCGAGATAAGACCGTTATTTTGGGTAGAACCCAGTATATCCTACTACTCTTCCACTACCCTGTCTCATACGTGTAAAGTATTGTGAACACATTGTAATGATTATGTTGTTAAGAATATTAGGATGACACCTGACAATTCGTCAGAAGCGGAAAAGGAAATAGCGAGCTCTCATATTAAAAGCAGAATTTAATTTGTGTGGAATGTGAACCTCGTGTTGTAACGCGTTTGTTTTTGAAACGCATGTGACGTGTACCACTTGTCGGTGGCATCAGCGGGTAGTAGGTGGCGGCGCCGCATCACGCCACATTGGGCCCCACGTCTGGCCGCAGCGCACAGCCGGCAGCGGGTTGTCAAGCAGGCGCGCCGCGGTGTCGCTAACTGCCACTCGTCACGCAGCCGCTCGGCGCTCGTTTTGCTCCAGCAGGACACTCACCAGGTACACCAAGCGCAACGCGTGCGGTTGTATCAGATAAGCTATTCTATCTCCATTACTCCCACCGCTCAACTTGTACGAGTTTGTAAAGGCTATTCGCCGCTGTCAAATCATTGCACATTCACCATCTCTCCTTTGAAAGAGTATCTATCTCCATTACTCCGACCGCTGAACTTGTACGAGTGGGTAAAGGCTATTCGCCGCTGTCAAATCATTGCGCATTCACCATCTGTCCTTTGAAAGAGCCTCATTTCTCTGGTGCGTAAGCGAGCTGATCTCACATCACTGTATCATACTGTCTGAAGATATACTCAAGTGTTACAGAGACACGGAAATACTCCATTTTAAGTGAAGAGATTGCTGGATAAATGCATTCTGTAATTTAAAGAACTAGTGATAGCGTGGCCTTAAATGAGAAGGCTGTTCATAAATTAACTGCGATTGGATAGTAAAAAAGGAAAGCGTTGACATTACACCGAGGTGACAAAAAACGTGGGATACGGATATGCACATACACAAATGGCGGTAGTATTGCGTGCACAAGGTGTAAAAGGGCATTGCATTGGCGGAGCTGTCATTTGTGCTCAGATGATTCACATGAAAAGCTGTCCGACGTGGTTATGGCACGCAGCAGTCAGCCTGCGGGATGGTAACATCGACATGAAAGAAGCCTGGAACAATCAACGGCTGAAGCAGTGCGGCGGCGCGGTTCTTTCCGTCTCTTTACGACGTACGTGCACCTACCTGTGAACATTGTCTCAGCATATCGTCAGTAGGGAAGCCGAGCGAAACCTACTGTACTTCGACGTGAACCAGGCTGCAATTTAAGTCACTAATCTACGTTTCGGGAGAAAGTTTTCACACGAAATGAAAGGTTGGAAATTTTGTCGTCAATTAATATATTCTGAAACTTAGGTGAACAAGTATCACTGCCAAGCCCTTGCTAGTCTTAACACAGTCACTCACAATCCCTTTCACTCACGTTAGCAAGTTTATGGTGTTGCATTTCCCGAAAACGTAATAGCTACAAAATAGCTTCAAAAATACTGATTGCTTTTGATTGAGAATGCTCGCCAAATATTAAGTCTGTCGGTACCAAATGCAGTCACAGTTTTTAGCCACTGACCTGCCCAATACGCCACACGGAATATATGTCTTTTCTCTTCACAAAATTCACTTAAAAATTTCGAAATTTCTACACACCCATCGGAATAATTATGCCGTCAATTTACACCAATTTTGGTGTAAGAAACACTGCTAGATCCGGCAACTTATCATTTCCATCGGAACTACTACTACTACACACGGCCAAACTGTTTCATAGCTAGGCTCCGACGCTTCTCTAGAATACTCTTAAGTCTTCTCTACCAGCAGAGAAAGGCGCGCGAAGAATATTGCTTTACCATTGGTCAGTTTACTCAACAGCCAATAGCAAAACAACATTCTCCCGCGTCAATCCGCGCTTTTCATCAATAACCAATCGCAAAATAGTAAAACTAACGACTGCACTTTTTACCGACGTAATTATCTAATATGCTGAAGTTTTGTTTATGCATAAAGTTATTTACTATTGTTATTTATACCTGAATCAACTTTCCCTTTACCATAAACTTACTTTAAAAATTTATTCTACAAAAATCCCCTTTGTCCATATCCATACTTCTTCGAAATGTTCCCACACTAAATCCTACTACATAACTCGTTAAACAATTATCTTCATATTAACCTTAAACCACACTCACGCATCACTCATACTGCTAAAACACATTTACAACATTTTACATACACAAAAAGACATAACAACACTTTATGAAAATACTAGAACAGTTTATGAAAAACATTCTATTGTTTTAGTGCACTCTAGTGGGCACAATCGAAACTAAAATCACAGTCCCCCTATCCAGTATTGTCCTCTATCGGCTGATACATAAACTACGTGCGCGTCCAGTCTCGCGTCACCATCTGTCACTATCCAGCACTGAGACACATCTCCCACTTAACCGCCTCCAAGGCAGGATGGTTATACGACGCTACGCCTCAGCAGGCTTCCATGAAGCTTCCGTGATGTATCACCAACTAAGCAAAATTCTTTGGAAGCGACCAGAAGCTTTTCATCTACCCAGACGGCAGTGGTAAGCAGCGCGTAAATACTCAGATCATGCACTACTAGGTGGAGGCGACTTTAACCTACCGCGTATAGACTGGGATATCTACGGATTCATTGCAGTAGGCATAGACAGTCATGCGAAGTTCGTTTGAACACGTTTTCTGAAAACCGTTTTTAGCAGCTATTTCGGCAGCCCCCACGCAGTGGAAATATCTTACACAAATAGGCCGGACCTTATCGACAAAATCAAAATAGAAATGGGAATTAGCGTCCATGAGGTCATTAAAGCAACTATAGTTACGAAAGTTAATAAATCAGTCAATAAGACTAGGAGGGTATGTGTCCTAGAAATAGCAAATAAGCAGTTGTTAGTCTTTCACGTAGACAGTGCATTTATGTCACTTGCGTCCAGTAAAATGGACGTAGAGGAATGATGGGCAAAGTTTAAGCAGATTATAAATCATTGTCTGGAGAATTATGTGCCTAGCAAGTGGATTAGTGACGAAAAAGAACCACCATGGTTTTTATAACCAGATTCGAAAAGTGCTGAGGAATCAGAGGCAGTTGCACTCTCGATTCAAAAGAGACCTTGCAGATGACAACAATCGAAAGATAGTGGAGATTCGTGCGTCTGTAAAAAGATCTATCCGTGAAGCATACAACTACTACCACCGTCGCACCTCAGCAAAAGATCTGGCAACGAACCGGAGAATATTCTGGTTGTATGTAAAATCGCGAAATGCTTCGATCCACTCTCTTGTTCATCAATCAGGTGTGACGGTTGAAGACAGAAAAACGAAAGCCGAAGTTATAAGTTTCACGTTAAAGAAATTTTTCACGTACAAACGTACCGTCATTTGACCATCGGACAGATTCCCGTATGGATGAAATAGTAATAAGCATCCCTGGCGTAGAGGAACAACTGAAAGATTTGAAAGCAGGTAAGTCACCTGGTTCGGATGGGATCCAAATTAGGTTTTTCAAAGAGTACTCTACGGCATTGGCCCCTTACCACGAATCTCTTGCCCAGTGCAAAGTCCCAAGCGACGGGAAAAATAAGAAGCAGGTGACTCCCATGTATAAGAACGGCAAAATAACGGACCCGCAAAATTACAGACCAATATCCCTAACATCGATTTGTTGCAGAATCCTTGAACACATTCTCAGTTCGAATATAATAAATTTTCTTGAGACCGAGAAGCTTATGTCCACGAATCGCAATGATTTTAGAAAGCTCGTGCGAAACTCAGCTTGCCCTTTTCCACTCATGATATGGATGAAGGGTAACAGGCAGATATATTACTAGTGTTAGGGAAGCTCTTAACACGGTGGCCCATTGCAGGCAGTCAAAGAAGGTACGAGCATATGGAGTAGGTTGACAGATATGAGAGTGGCTCGAAAACTTCCTAAGCAATGGAACCCAGTATGTTGTACTCGACGGTGAGTGTTCGTCAGAGACAAGGGTATCGTCAGGCGTGCCCCAGGGAAGTGTGATAGGACGCTCTTATTCTCCATTATAAATGAATCATTTGGCGGACAGGATGGGCACCAATCTGCGTTTGTTTGCTGATGGTGCTGTGGCATGCAGAAAGGTGTCGACGTTGACTGACTGCAGGAGGATGCAAGGTGGCTTAGAAAAATTTATAGTTGGCGTGATGAATGGCAGCTAGCTCTAAATGTAGAAGAATGTAAGTTAATGCAGTTGAGTAGGAAAAACTAACCAGTAATGTCCGGATACAGCGTTAGTAGTGTCCCGCTTGACTCAGTCACGTAGTTTAAATATCTAGGCGTAAGTTGCAATGAGATATAAAATGGAACGAACGTGTGGGGACTGTGGTAGGCAAGACGAATGGTCGATTTCGGTTTATTGGGAGAATTCAAGGAATGTGTGGTTCATCCGTAATGGAGATCGCACATGGCCCACTAGTGCGACCTACTCTTTATTAGTGGTCGATTGTTTGGGATCCGTACCGGGTCGGATTAAACGAGGGCATCGAAGCGATTCAGAGGCGAGCTATATTTGTTACTGGTAGGATCGAACAACACGCAATTGTTGCGGAGGAGCTTCGGTAACTCAAATGGGAATCCCTGGAGGAGAGCCGACGTTCTTTTCCAGGAACGCTGCTGATAAGATTCAGAGAACCGGCATTTGAAGCCGACTGCAGAACGAGTCTGTTGCATCCAACTTACATTGCGTGTAAGGACCACCAAGATAAGATACGAGGAATTAGGGCTCATGCGGAGGCGTATAGACAGGAAATGAGTAATAGTGGCACGGGATACCCTCCGCCATGCTTCGTAAGGTGGATTGCGGAGAACCGATAGCGATGTAGAACTCCGTCTTTCTAGATTTCCGAAAGGCATTAGGCATTTTGTTACAATAGCCCCTGATAACCAAGGTACGATCATGCAGGATACGTGGTTGTGTCGTAGAATTCTTCAGTGACAGAATCCAAAATCTTATACTGTACTGTAAATTTTCGATAACAACAAAAGTAAAATTGGGTTTTCACCAACGGAAAATAATAAGATTGTACTTGTTCTCCAAGTACGAAAATTATTTATAAGAGGGGTCAGCAACATCAACAGGTTGATCGCTGCCAATGATTTTGGCTGTAGAAAAGTATCGTCACAGAGTGGTCGTGAGGAACTGCAGTTTCACTTGGTGTAATGAAAAGCAACTCTCCGTAGTTCTGGATATGCGCAAGATTATGATACTCACGTAGAGGAAGAACGCAATACTATAAAATTACAAGATTAGTAGTAAATTGCTGCAGCCTGTCACATCGCTTAAGTGTTAGCAGAATTAATCGAATTGAGAGACACGCTACTACTGTAGCGTCTAGGAAGCTTGCATACTCGGATCGCTAGACAAACAATCAAACCAGCCGTATTAATGAGGTTAATTAAAATAAGAAAATTACAATACTTAATTTTGTCAGTTATACAACGTGTCGCAAGCAGAGGGCGACATACAAAATAATCCATTTCCTTCAGTACAAACAGTCCCAAGTCTGTGTTACATGGAAAGTACAAGCAAAGGGGCGTCGCCAGTACGTCGCAGCGCTTAAGCCCTCTGCACATAGGGACCGCTGCTGTTGCGTCGTCGTCCTAGCGGGAGCTCCGGTCAGCGTGCGATCGGCTCACTTCTTCTCACAGCCTTCTCGTCCCTGTCGTTCCCGACTGGCGTCCCGGCGCTTGACTTTACGCCGTGACAGATAGAGTTGTAACAGATCAGTATATCCTGTTGGAAAGTGTAATACGGATACTGGCAGAATAAAGTGCAGGTCTTTGGAGGAAAACAGGCGTTCAGGTGAATCGCTTTTGGGTAAATTTAGAGGTATTCGAAGATATTCGACGATGACCATTCGACATTTCTTCTGCCTGTGTCATATACTTCGCGTAGGTATCATGAAAATGAAATAAAAGCGTTTAGGGCGTTTGCTGAGGGTAAACAGCATTTTTTGCATGGCATTTTACGCAAAGGGAATACAGTAAGAGGAAAAATCGCTCATACTGATACGAATTGCACACTATCACAGTCATGGACTGTACAGAGGCTTGCATAATACGAGGGCGTTCAATAAGTAATGCAACACTTTTCCAGAATGAGATTTTCACTCTGCAGCGGAGTGTGCGTTGATATGAAACTTCCTAGCAGATTAAAACTGTGTGCCGGACCGAGACTCGAACTCGGGACCTTTGCCTTTCGCGGGCAAGTGCTCTATCATCTGAGCTACCCAAGCATGACTCACGCCCCATCCTCACAGCTTTACTTCTGCCAGTACCTCGTCTCCTACCTTCCAAACTTTAAAGAAGCTCTCCTACGCAGGAGAGGTCCCGAGTTCGACACGGTCCGGCACACAGTTTTAATATGCCAGGAAGTTTCATATCAGCGCATACTCCGCTGCAGAGTGAAAATCTCATTCTGGAAATATTCCCCAGGCTGTGGCTAAGCCATGTCTCCGCAATATCCTTTCTTCCAGGAGTGCTAGTTCTGCAAAGTTCGCAGCAGAGCTTCTGTGAAGTTTGGAAGGTAGGAGACGAGGTACTGGCAGAAGTAAAGCTGTGCGTACGGGGCGTGAGTCGTGCTTGGGTTGCTCGGTTGGTAGAGCACTTGCCCGCGAAAGGCAAAGAAAGGTCCCGAGTTCGAGTCTCGGCATTCACAGAGGGTGAGTGTGCTGGTAGTTGGGAGCTCCAGCGTTGGGCGCGTAATGGGGCCCATTAGGACCATGGCTGCTGAGGAGGAGAAGGAAGCCAGTGCGTACTCCGTGTGCATACCGGGGGGAGTCATTCCGTATAAGGAAAGGGTGCTTCCGGATGCCATGAAGGGTACAGGGTGCAGCCAACTGCAGGTGGTGGCTCATGTCGGTACCAATGACGTGTGTCGCTTTGCATCGGAGGAGATTCTCTCTGGTTTCGGCTAGCTGAAATGGTAAAGACTGTCAGTCTTGCTTGTGAGATTAAGGCGGAGCTCACGAACTGCAGTATCGTCAGTAGAACCGACCGTGGTCCTTTGGTGCAGAGCCGAGTGGAGGGTCCGAATCAGAGGCTCTGGCGGTTCTGTGACCGTGTAGGCTGCAGATTCCTTGACTTGCGCCATCGGGTGGTGGGTTGCTGTGTTCTGCTTGATAGGTCGGGAATCCACTACACATATGAAGCGGCTACATGGGTAGCGGGGGCTGTGTGGAAGGGACTGGGCGGTTTTTTAGGTTAGAGGGTCTCACGAAACCACAGAAAGGACATCCATCTAAATGGGGGCAGGTAAAACACAGTAAGGTAGTTGTAGAAACGATTCGTATTGTGGTTGTACATTGTCGCAACTGGTTGGGGAAGAACTAGAGCTCCAAGCCCTAATAGATAGCACGGAAGCTCAAATACTTATAGGTACAGAAAGCTGGCTAAAGCCGGAAATAAGTTCAGCCGAAACGTTTTTAAATAATCTAACAGTGTTCAGAAAGGATAGATTAAATACAGGTGGTGGTGTAGTATTTATTGCTGTCAGAAGTAGTTTACTTTGTAGTGCAATTGAAGTAGATAGTTCCTGCGAAATAGTATGGGTAGAGGTTATACTTGACAATCGGACTAAACTATAAATTGTAACATTTTACCGACTCTCCGACTCAGAAGATACAGTTGCTGAACAGTTCAAAGAAAACTTGAGTCTCATTTCAAGTAGGTACCAAAATCATACAATTATAGTCGGTGGTGATTTCAATCTACCCTCGACGTGCTGGAAAAATTATGTTTAAAGCCGGCGGCAGACATAATACGTTATCCAAAATTTTAATGAATACTTTCTCAGAAATTTATTTTGAACAATTAGTTTATGAACCCACTCCAAGCGTAAATGGTTGCGAAAGCATACTTGACCTCCTAGCAACAAATAATCCTGGACAAACAGGGAGTATCGTGACGAATATAGGGGTTAGCGACCACAAGGCAGTTGCTATTGGGCTGAATACCGTAACACGTGCAACCATCAAAAAGAAACGCAAAGTATATCTATTTGAAAAAAGCTGATAAAAATGTTCTTAACGGCTTTATAAGAAACAGTCTCCACTCCTGCTGGTCTGATAATGTAAGCGTTGAAGAGATGCGGAATGATTTCAGAGAGATATTATCGACGGCAACTGAGTGATATATACCACATAAATTAATAAGTGATGGTACTGATCCCCCATGGTACACAAAAGGGGTCAAATCTATGTTGCAGAAGCACCGAAAAAAGCATGCCAAATTTAAAAGAACGCAAAATCCCGAAGATTGGCAAAGTTTTGCAGAAGTTCGAACCATAGCGCGTACTTCAAAGCGAGATGCTTTTAATAATTTCCACAACGAAATTCTGTCTCGAAATCTGGCAGAAAACGCAAAGAGATTCTCGTTATACATAAAGCACACCAGTGGCAAGACGCAACCAATACCTTCACTGCACGATAGCAACGGTGAAATCGCTGATGGCTCTGAGCACTATGGGACTCAACATCTTAGGTCATAAGTCCCCTAGAACTTAGAACTACTTAAACTTAACTAACCTAAGAACATCACACACACCCATGCCCGAGGCAGGATTCGAACCTGCGACCGTAGCAGTCCCGCGGTTCCGGACTGCAGCGCCAGAACCGCACGGCCACCGCGGCCGGCGAAATCGCTGATGACAGTGCCACTAAAGCAGAGTTATTAAACACGGTTTTGAGGAACTCCTTCACCAAAGAAGGCGAAGTAAATATACCTGGATTCCGATCTAGAACAACTACCAAGATAAGAAACATACAAGTAGATGTCCTCTGTATAGCAAAGCAACTTAAATAACTGTCATCAGTGACTTCACCGTTGTTATCGCGCAGTGAAGGTATTGATTGCGTCTTGCCACTGGTGTGCTTTATGTATGACCAGAATCTCTTTCGGTTTTCTTTCAAATTCCGGGACAGAGATTCGTTGCTGAAATTATTAGAAGCATCTCGCATTGAAGTACGCTCTGTATTTCGAACTTGTACAAAACTTCGCAAATCTTGAGGATTTTGCGTTCTTTTAAATTTTGCATGCTGTTTTCGTTGCTTCTGCAACAGCGAACTGACCCGTTTCATGTACCATGGGGGATCAGTACCATCACTTATTAATTTATGTGGTATAGATCTCTCAGTTGGTGTAGATACTATCTCTCTGAAAACATTCCACATCTTTTCTACGCTTACATTATCAGACCAGATTGTATACCAGTCGGGTTCCTTTCATAGTATCCTGCTACAACAGCTCCATATTTAGCAATTGTACACAACCGCTCGCTCATAGAAAGATCCGTAACTAAAGACTGGAAAATTACTCAAGTCACACCAATACCCAGAAAGGGAAGTAGGAATTATCCGGTGAATTACAGGCCCACATCACTAACGTCGATTTGCAATAGGGGTTTAAACATATACTGTGTTCGAACATTATGAAGTACCTCGAAGAAAACGACTTTGGCACATAGTCACCACGGATTCAGGAAATATCATTCCTGTGAAACACAAGTAGCTCTTTATACTCGTGAAGTAATGAGTGCTATCGACAGGGGATGTCAAATTGATTCCATATTATTAGATTTCCAGAAGGCTTTCGACACCGTTCCTCACAAACGTCTTCTAACCAAACTGCATGCGTATGGATTATCGCCTCAATTGTGCGTCTGAATTCGTGATTTCCTGTCAGAAATGTCACAATTCGTTGTAATAGACGGAAAGTCGTCTAGTAAAACTGAAGTAATATCTGGCGTCCGCCAAGGAAACGTTATAAGCCTTCTATTGTTCCTCATCTATATTAGCGACATAGGAGACAATCTGAGTAGCCGTCTTAGATTGTCTGTAGATGATGCTGTCATTTATCGTCTTGTAAAGTCATCAGATGGCCAAAATGAGTTGCAAAATGATTTAGATAAGATATCTGTATGGTGCGAAAAGTGACAATTGACCCTGAATTAAAAAAAGAGTGAAGTTATTCACATGAGTACTAAAAGAAATTCGCTAAATTTCGATTACGCGGTAAGTCATGCAAATCTGAAGCCGGTGAATTCAACTAAATACTTAGGGATTACAAATAACCTAAATTGGAATGATCACATCGATATTGTTGTGCGTAGAGCAAACCAAAAACTGTGATTCGTTGGCAGAACACTTGGAAGGTGCAACAGGTCTACTAAAGAGACTGTTTACACCATGCTTGTTCGTCCTATTCTGGAGTATTGTTGTGTCATGTGGGATCCGTGCCGGCCGCCGTGGCCGAGCAGTTCTAGGCGCTTCAGTCCGGAACCGCGCTGCTGCTACGGTCGCAGGTTCGAATCCTGCCTCGGGCATGGATGTGTGTGATGTCCTTAGGTTAGTTAGGTTTAAGTAGTTCTAAGTCTAGGGGATTGATGACCTCAGATGTTGAGTCCCATAGTGCTTAGAGCCATTGGAACCCTTTTTTTTTTAGATTCGCATCAGGTGGGACTGACGGGTTACTTGGAAAAAGTTCAAAGAAGGGCAGCTCGTTCTGTATTATCGCGATATAGGGGAGATAATGCCACAGACATGATACGTCAATTGGTGTAGCAATCATTAAAACAAAGGCGGTTTTCGTTGCGACGGGATCTTCTCATGGAATTTCAATCACCAGTTTTATCCTCCGGTTGTGAAACCACTCTGTTAGCACCCACGTACATAGGGAGAAATGATCATCACGATAAAATGAGAGAAATCAGGGCTCGCACTGAAAAACTGAAGTGCTCGTTTTTCCCGCGCGCCATTCGAGAGTGGAACGGTAGAGAGACAGCTTGAAGGTGGTTCATTGAACCCTCTGCCAGGCACTTTATTGTGAATAGCAGAGTAATCACGTAGATGTAGATAGACGCAACAACCGTTTGCTTCGACGTCGACCAGTATAAGAGTGGTACCGTGCGGGCATACAGGCCCTCCTAATTAGATGGCGTAAGTTAGTTACATTGAACGGAGATTATGTTGAAGACAGACGAATGGGAAATAATATGGTGTATTGAAATCCTGAATAAAACCAACCGGCTTTCAGAAAAAAAGTTTGTTGCATTCCGTACTGAACTCCACCCGTGCGTGCAGATATAGAGATCTTTAATAGAACGATTGATATCGATTGGAAATAATGGTTTAGGAAGTAATCTGTGTCTAACTTGTTCTGCTGTAATCCTCGAAGCATTTGCACCCATTACTCCTCAGTCCGAGCTTGTGTTCTGAGGACCTAAATCTTTCTTCCTTTAGGTACGAATAAGATCCACGGTATAGAGACACTTGTCATTCAGAACTATTTTGGGATTATCTCTGATCCATTCTCGTAAATCGTAAACGATACACTTGCATAATTATAGGGTGTGAAATCTCGTTAAGTATATATAAATTTATGGTGGTTATTAACGTCTAAAGGCCGCGGGGTGTAGCCGTGCGGTATGAGGCATCTTATCACGGTTCGTGCGGCTCCCCCCGTCGGAGGTTCGAGTCCTCCCTCGGGCATGGGTGTGTGTGTGTGTGTGTGTGTGTGTGTGTGTGTGTGTGTGTGTGTGTGTGTGTGTGTTTTGTCCTTAGCGTAATTTAGTTTAATTAGTGTGCAAGCCAGGGACCGATGACCTCAGCAGTTTGGTCCCATAGTCCTTACCAAAAATTTCCAATTAACGTCTAAAGACCCGCTATATGAGAGCGGTACACTAGTACACTTGTTCCTCAAAGCCACGTGAACATGTGAATCGTTAAAATTTACCACTGAATTTACCCATTCCGGGACCTGTTTGTTGATCACTACTATACACGCGTGTAGCTAAATTTTTATTGGACTGTAGAAAAAATGTTGCTGTGCTTCCGTGAATTCGGTTTTATTGTTTTTGTGTATCACATATACCGCTTTTTTTGTCTCTTTGGCTTCATTATAAACTTAAAAATCTTAGTAAAATCTTTAAGCGATGGCTGAAAAAACAACTCTAGCTTGTGTTCAATGCGGAAAGAAGAAAAGATATCTATTTTAATGCAGATAAAAAGTAGCTTCCATGACACCTGTATATATAAATTTAATAGTACCTCATTACGTAGGAGTAATTGTTGGAACAACCGAAGTAAGATCACGTCTCCGTTTGATTGCACAGTTATGAAGGAAATCAATCGTCATTCTTGGCAATAGTAACATAACTGAGGACGAAGTTTCTGGCTACGACAATAATTAAACCTTATTGGTTTTCTTGGCGTCTCCGGACTGGGTAAAATCTCAAGTTTTCGACAATAACCACCATCCTCCTTCAGTTATTTTACCCTATTTGACGAAAGAAAAAAAGAGAATGTTTTATACGAAAACATGTCTACATAAAATATCACTTCAGCTTCTTCGCTTAAAAAAGTGAATTAGATTTCTATGTTTAGTCTTTTCGTAATTAGAATGGCATTTGGCCGACTGCCAAAAGACCTGAGAGGCTTTGTGCGTTGCGAACATGGACCGCCATGGAGCTGTTTGAATTGCTGACTACTATTCCAATCAATTCTCTTAAAGTCAATATTCTTTCAGGTCTAGAATTGATTTCAAAATTGTGCAAATTTGCGGTACTGCTTTAAACGTGCAGAAATATAAAACTGTGCACATCCTAAAACACAAAAAAGTGATATCCTATGACTAAAATATCAGCGAGTGACAATCGTAATCAGTCAACTGATACAAATACCTGACCATAACAATTTGTAGGGATATGAAATAGATTTACCTGTAGGTACATTAGTTGATAGACTTTGGTTCATTGCTGGGATAATGGAAAATGCAATGAGTCTACAAAAGGGATGGTTTAGAAAACACTCTTGGGACACTTCCAGAAGATAGCTCAAGTTTGTGAGACCCTGAACGTGTATGAAAAAGAGTGGGCACGATTGGTCACGGGTTTGAAACTTCCTGGTGGATTAAAATTGTTTGCCGAACCGGCAGTCGAACCTGGGACCTTTACCTTTCATGGGTAGGTGCTCACCTAAGAAACCGAAGCACGATTCAACGAGACGGACCGTCACAGATTTTCCGTCGCCAGTAACTCATAATTCTACCTTGAGATCTTCAAATGAGTTCTCGTACGTAGCTTGTAGGGCTAGCACTCACGGAAGGAAGGATATTGAATTGGTGAGCATGCGAAAAGCAAAGGTCCCAGCTTCGAGAACCTGTCCAGCACACAGTTTTAATTTGCCAGCAAGATTCAAGTCAGCGCAAACTTCGCTGCAGAGTGAAACTTCATTCTTAAATACCACACGTTCGTTTAACCTACGGGAGAACGTCACCAAGAAGCCCTGGAATCTGAACTGGCAGCGTTTATCGCTAAACGGTACTGACAAAGTTTCAGGAAACAGTATTAAGTGAGAAGTCCATGAATATTCTACAACTACCTATACAATGAGGCGACAAGTGATGTGACACATGTACACAGGGCGTTCACAAGGTATAAAAGGGCAGTGCATTGACGGAGCTGTCATTTGTTCTTCTTTGATTCATGTGAAAAAGCGTCGGACGTGATCTTGGCGAAACGACGGGAATTAACAGACTTCAACGTTGAATAGTAATTGGAGCTAGGCGCATGGGACATACCATTTCCGAAATAGTTAGGGAATTCATTATTGTCAGATCCACAGATCAAGAGTGTGCCGAGAATACCACATTTGTGGCATTACTTCTCACCACGAACAACACAGTGACCGACGGCCTTCATTTAACGACCGAGAGCAGCGGCGTCTGCGTAGAGCGGTCACTACTGACAAGCAACACTGTGTGAAAGAAGCGTAGAAATCAAAGTGGGCCGCACGACGAACGTATCGGTTAGGATATTGCGGCGAAATTTGGCGTTAATGGACTGTGGCAGCAGAAGACCGATGCGAGAGCCTTTGCTAACAGCGCGACGTCTCCTTCAGCGTTTCTCCTGGGCTCGTGATCATATCGGTTGGACCCTAAACGGCTAGAAAACCGTGACCTAGTCAGATGAGTTCCGATTTGAGTTGATGGACGTCATGTTCTCAAATAACGATGGAATTTTTATGAATGGCAATACGCAATATCACTGGGCCACAGTTGTTTGCGATGGATGTGAAGAAGTTTTTGGATAATTTTAGTCAATGATTTGCCAGATCGCCCGGTATAAATTCCACGGGACCTGTCTAGTTATCGTGCACTGGCAACGTTCGCTGTCATGGAGAGCTTTAGAGGCAACATGGCTGAGTATTTCTTCTGGAGAGTCCCTGCCACGTCGAGCCCCGGGCAAAAGCAAGTGAGACATGATATTGGGTGGTATCCGATGAGTTTTGTCAGCCCACTGTATATAGTGAATACTAATTACAACAGCGCCAGAGAGGCATTCAGGTAACCATTGTTCCCATCTCCATACGCGAATGAAACGGAAAGAGATGCTAATACATGGTACTGTGGGAGGTACCATCTGTTATGCGCTTCATAGTGGTTTGGAGTATGAAGGTGTAGTGTACAGTGACCTGCTGGAGGGTACCGACGGGTCGGAACAGTAATCTGACGTTCGCCCTCTTCATTGTTAATAAATATGACCGTGGCATACGAACTCCGATGCTACACAGTTGTGCAATAGAGAAGTAGAGGGATGCGGCGAGGCGCTTGATGAACGGCGAGCTGCTCGCTGGCTAACAGGTAGGCAGAGCTCCGCCGGCGTATGTCCGCAGCGTGGCGCGCACGCCCGGTCACGCACCCCCTCCCCCTACCGCTCCCAGTCCCCCGGCACCCCTCTCCCCCCCAGCCGTCCACTCGACGCCGGGCGGCGCGCGCTGCCTGGGTCCGGGCCAGTCCTCAGAGAGCCGCCCGCCACCTCAGCGCGCCGCGCGTCATGCCACAACACCGCCGCACCCGCAGCAGCGGCCGCCTCTGAAGCGCATACCGACAGCAGGTACCGACCACTGTGCTCTACCAGCCACCGGCCGAACTGACCGACGTCTGAAGGCTCACCCCTGACCGCCGCAACAAACTCGACTCAGCTCTCTGCACGGTGAGGGCACCGCACTCTTCTGCAGATGCTCGTTTTTATCGCAGTCAGCTCAGAATGCGTATTGTAGTTCGATATGGAAGCATGTATATCGCCGGCAGTGCACGGCATGCCATTACGCAAGTAGCAAGACAAGTAGCTTTGCATCACTGAACACCCTTTCCCTAGAAAACGAAAGTTTATTTTCAGTCAGTAGAGAAATCAAAAACATTTCCAGACTGTTTCCTACAACTTTAGAGAACATAAAGATTCCCAGTAGTTTTATCAAGCGGTAGAATCGATGTGCATTCATAAAGTACTTGCAAATCTCATCTTTGCTGCCCTTTTCTGACAGTGAAAACGCTACTACCACAATGTATCTTTCCCACTCTCCGAGTACCCGTTCTGGACGTTTGCAGACGTTCTGGACGTTCGGTATCTTGTGAAGAAGAGTGAACACCCTAAATGATATTGCTGCTTTTCTAATCTAATGAGCCCGGTAGAGCGGGAATGTATGCTTTGAGTAATCCTCCGCAGATTTCACTGTTAGCCGCGATTGGTCACCAGTTCTTCCAGGTTATATGAAGCGCGCAAAACGCTCTGTCTGAAATTTTAAGTCTTTGAAGATCCTAATACTGGTCCAATCCATTTACATGATGTACACACATCGACAGAATAAAAAATAAAAAAAAATGATGTTGCAACTTAGTACCTAGAGCTTTTACAAATTCTTGGAGGAACATGGAAATAATCGATTAATTTTCTAAATGTGTTATGTATTACACTATAAGAACCAAAACTGTGCTGCTCATGATAATTTTGCTCCTTTTCGGAAGAACAGCGTTCGAAACATTTCTAATGGACGATGTGCTCCTTAGTAACACAGAGATAATAACCGACAATATCCGCAAGCATCCCTCTATTATTCTCTTTTTTGTAACCGCATTCTATGATACAGAACGTTGATATCTTAGACGGTTGGACGGCTATCGTCAAATATATGTTAAAACTGCAAATTAACCTTACCAAAAATAGCTGCGTGTATAATGTAATAGTCCTGAATTTCATAACTTTGTACTAGTGTTGTGCGATACATGTACAAAATGCTCCAAGAAGTAGGCGGTTAAGTAAAAACAGAAATATAGGACCTCATTTTGAAACATTAAAACAGTCTCAAGCAGTGCAAAAATAAAGGAAGAATGATTGTAAACAGGCTGTCTTTATTGTAGTGTCACATTCCGAGTACATTTATTTATTTTTTGCAGTATTTTTCGACCATAATCTGATTAAATCAGAATAATTGTAGCCGTATTATATCGCGAAATATATATAAAAGCGAAATCCTGGCAGTGTCATGATTTATTAGAACTATCGCGGTGTGTCTTGTAGTAACGTATCTGGAAACAAACGGAAAAACTCATCTGTGTGTAAAACGTTCCTCAAGCACTATGAATTTTGAAACACAATGCTCTCTGATCTCACTGCCTGTTCGCCTTCATACTCCTCCGTTTATGTCGCAGTGGCAGAGGCCCCTGTTCTTTATTGTTTCTTTTTACTCTGTAGGAATTTCATTTTTACTTTGAAATTATACTTTGATAATGTAATTATTGTTAAATCTTGTAAGTTGAACGATTCACTGACTATGGACGGCCTTACAAATTACTCACTCATGCACACTTTCATTAAAAAAATTAGCATGGCGCTTCGATTTCCGGAAACAGCTTGGCACATACTGTCGTTATGCTAGTTCAGAACAACGTCGTAAGTACCTTAACTAAACGGCTTACGTGCTGCACCAGTATAACAAATGCAACGTCTCACTGTTATCTCTTCTCTCTCTCTCTCTCTCTCTCTCTCTCTCTCTCTCTCTCACACACACACACACACACACACACACACAAGATGTTACAGCTTCATACTTTAGACACACGGAATGTGAAAAGAGAATGTAAAATATACAATTAAACTGGAACAGATATATCTTTTCTTTTCTTCTAATCGGATAATTAATTAATATTTGAACCCGAGTCAACACCAACGATGCTGAAATAATATTTTTTCAGTCACATTGGAATACAAATTTCCAGGGGTGACTGAAAAATCGCCATCAATCATCTTCAGGAGCAGTGAATGGGAGAACGAACGCAAAAATAAGAATAAAGAGACGAAGCGAAGCTAGATTTCAATGTATCGTTGAGGTCATTAGAGACGCAACAATCTGCCGGACAGGGCAATAATGGGAACCGACTCGATATTAGCCTTTCAATAAAACTGTGAACCATTCTCCTGTAGTAATTTACGGAAACCAGCCTGTCTGTCAAATACTGCGCAATACCGCGATAAAAGCGGCAGTAGATGGTGGCATAGGTTAAAGTGGCTAGCCGCTTGCGGTGACGCCTGCTACATTCGTGCCTCTTCACGCCTCTCATTGTTCAGCACTGGAAGTACTTTGGGACTTGGACAATGTACGAACTTCGACCTACGTCTTCCCTCAAACTTTGTGGTAACTATTTCTGGAGGTATTGCGTGCACTCGCTAGCTTTCTGCATTACAAATTTTTCCACTCTGTCATCTCACCTGAATTCTTTTTTAAATGCGTATTTCCGTCTCTCTTCTTCCTTCTTCTATACACAGCCAAAGGCACGCAACTAATTCTTTCAAAATGCCTAAAACGCAACTGAATCGGAAATGTTGCCGGGTGTGCGAATTAACGCACCAGAACCGTCACACAGTAAAGTAAAATGGAATGAGCGTCTCCTAATGCACGGCGATATGGCTATTTACAAAACTGCTTCGCACACTACACGAAACAAATATAAATGTTTATAAAATACCGATAATAAATTTTCTATTATGGGTTGTAACGAAAAGATAATATTAATTTTCCGTATGTCACATGCCTTACACGAAAAGTGGGCAGATAATTACATTCGTAATAACTTTCCCACTTCAGACGGCTCCTAAAAAAGGCAAAATACACCCAAAATAGACTATGTTCTGCGAGTCAAGAAAATTAAAAATCAAATATGACGCCTAATGATTCGTTATTTGCGTGGATTTTTCGGTAAAGGGAATTATAGAGCTGCAGTTGAACAGGTAAAAGAGAAAAAATAGAGCAACGTACCATGAAACCGAAATAAGAGTATAAAGAAGCAGGAATGTCATATTTTTCAGTCGAATACTTTTGTTTAGAAACATCGCTCTGAGTTTGAACATCTCCTATACTTTTAGCTCGGAATACTTGACATGATATTCAATATACTCACTTTTGGGAATTTAACGCATGCAAGTTTCGAATACAGCAGACAGTGGGCGTTGAATGTGAGACAAAAAACGAGGAGGTATTAAAAGTTGTGAAATCTGTGTATGGCGATACTTCTCTGTATGCGAGAGAAGGATCAGAACTAAAATACGTACTTTTCTGGGACTAATGTGACACATGCACATACTCTTTCATTTCGCTCACTCATCGGCTATTGCTATTATCGTTTTTTTTTTTTTTGCGTTACTACGATGATGCAAAAGAAAATCAATTAAAAAGAGAGGTTCAGTCTTAATTGTGAGGTTAAAGGAAGTACATAAATAATGCGCAGTACATGTTATTTCCAGATGAAGAGATTTCGTGAATTCGTCTCTCTGTTCCTAAATTAATGATGCTGCAAAGGTAATACTATTTTGTAATAAGTACGTTGTAAATATATAATAAATGCCCATTCAAGTGTCTCTCATTCTGGCTAAACAACAGTTTATGAAACAGTTATAATGAAACTGAATCTAAAAGTGAAGGAAATGCGCGTTGCTCTCTAAGTTGCCACTACAGATTGCCTTCACTAATCTGAAAGAACGCGAGGCAGGGAAGCTGGGATTGAGTAATTGCTAAATCGCAGTAGTAGGGTAGTCATCCACGAGAGTCTGGTTAATAGCTGCTTCGGAAATACTGAACACGCTTTCACATTCGACGTTAGGGACGGAGCAGAGATGAAGTGTAAACGTAACATTACATGGAATTGCGGAGTAAATGAAACAAGAAATTCCGTTGAAGCATTTCATGCAGGGATTGAAGTACATTACGGGACTGTTGCGAGAACAATATTGGTAACTTCAGAACTGAGTACACATGTTTCAAAGAAAATATTTGAACGTATGTATCTGTATATTTTTGCTGATGACGTTGTATCTCTTAGATTAAAAACAAATTTTTACCAGTCAGTCTTATGGCGCAAAGTATGACGAGGATAGCAGTTCTCATTTTGCAGTTGTTCATACTTTATTGGATTGGCCATGTATCTCTTGCAAGTTAGGCATTGCATTTCCTGCTTTGCTTCGCCTACGTTTTTGCTTGTTTCCTTTTTTCCGAATTGATCGTCGAAGGGGCCTGGGTGTTGCGGAAAGAGAAGTGAGGTTTCAGCCACATATATTACTGAGATCGTAAAGAAATCTCTTCCGTGGAAGAACACACCGATATGATAGTAAGACTCTATGGAAAGAAAAACTCGTTAAGATCAAGTAGCGTTGCAGTTTGTTGTTTCTACTTGCAGTCTTACTGTGTGGTAACAAGGTGCCCCGTGTCGTACATGCATTTTTGACGATACGATCAGAAACGTTAGTAAACGGTAGTACGTAACGGCAAACCCTATGCGCACCCATTGCTGAATTCTCAATAACAATAACAAGAACATAAACAAGTGTCACATATTACACTAACCACAGCTGGCAGCGCCTTTGTGGCCCTGAGAACGTGAGTGGCCCCATTTCCACTCATGCCTTGCCAGGCTGCATTCCAACGAGTTTTAACTGGCGCGAGGTACAAGTCTCTCGCAGACAGAAGATGACTTCATTCTTCATATTTAGATAATAGCATTGTAATGCAATTAGCTACCCGATATCATCTCTCACAACGCCGCGCTTTTTAACGAAGTCACCAGTGTAATATACTAGTTTCCTACTGTAGAAATGGAAGACATCATATTTCACCGGAATCCAAGCTGGCCGATGCATTCACAAGTATTGCAGATTTTAATAGAAATATTTTATGCATCATATTTGATTTATCTAGTGTATTTGATAAAAAAAAGGTGAAGCAGCTAGAAGACATGGTTGATTGTCAATGTAACTTCGTACACGTACGCAGCTTCGATGCGTATGTAAATGAATAGACGCGCAATTCTCTGTGACAGACAGAACATCCAGAACGCCAGAGTGCATTAGTATCGTTCGTCTTTGGTGTTTTTAGGAGGGCTGGCAGAAAGTACAGTGCGTTCGAAATTTCCGTTACAAACTCATAGCATAGGAGCTGTAGAGAGGAATGAGTGCATAGTATTTTGGATAGAAATCCATGTTCGTTCTACGACGCTTTCAATTTACATGTGTAACGCGTCCACGTTGTGGAGAAATAAAAAAAAAATCTCATGAGTTGCTTGTCCTGGTATGTTAAGGCAGACAGAATAACGTGTGCTAAGACGGTCACGTGATGTCACTTAACGTCTGCCTTGCATCGGCACTATTCTGTAGTGGGTGAAGTATGTGGGGTTCTTTTTTGTTCTGAAATAATGTACACACGTTATGTTTAAGTGTTAATGCAAGCAGTTGTGCTTAAGTGCTAAATGGATGTTTCGTTGTGTTTCCTTTCGAATTGTTTCCTAATAATTGTAATGCGTCACGCCTCATTCAGTTCCTCAAGCAGATGTGGATGAGTTAAACGCCTGAACTGAAACCGTCGTAGAACGGGAACAGTACATTTCAGGACATTGGTTCTTGTTCAATTTATCTACCGACTCCACTCTACAAGTCCTGGATGTTTGTAACGGGAATTTCCGAACACGGTGGATAAGAGGCTAAATAGCGTCAGATGTTGAGTGATTGCTGTGATAGACACGGAGGTGTCGCCTACTCGTGTGAGTCAGCGTTACTACATGCATCATAAAAGTTTTGCATCACCTCGGTTCCGAGAGTTCCGGAACCTGTACAGAAAATTGGAATAGAGATCAACATAAACATCATGTCTGCCCTTCTTATTGCTCATGAAAACCACACATTGCGAGACCCTCAGAGGTGGTGTTCCAGATTGCTGTACACACTGGTACCTCTAATACCCAGTAGCACGTCCTCTTGCATTGACGCATGCCTGTATTCGTCGTGGCACTAACCACAAGTTCATCAAGGCACTGTTGGTCCAGATTGTCCCACTCTTCAACGGCGATTCGGTGTAGATCCCTAAGAGTGGTTGGTGGGTCACGTCGTCCGTAAACAGCCCTTTTCAATCTATCCCAGGCATGTTCGATAGGGTTCATGTCTGGAGATCATGCTGGCTACTCTAGTCGAGCGATGTCGTTATCGTGAAGGAAGTCATTCACAAGATGTGCACGTTTGGGCGCGAATTGTCGTCCATGAAGACGAATGCCTCGCCAATATGCTGCCGATACGGTTTCACTATCGGTCAGAGGATGGCATTCACGTATGGTACAGCCATTACGGCGCCTTCCATGACCACCAGCGGCGTACGTCGGGCCCACATAATGCCACCCCAAAACAGCAGGGAACCTCCACCTTGCTGCACTCGCAGGACAATGTGTCTAAGGCGTTCAGCCTGTCCGGGTTGCCTCCAAACACGTCTCCGACGATTGTCTGGCTGAAGGCATATACGACATTCATCGGTGAAGAGAACGTGATGCCAAGCCTGAGCGGTCCATTCGACATTTTGTTGGGTCCATCTGTACCGCGCTGCATGGTGTCGTGGTTGCAAAGATGGACCTCGCCATGGACGTCGGAGTGAAGTTGCACATCATACAGCCTATTGCTCACAGTTCGAGTCATAACACGACGTCCTGTGGCTGCAGGAAAAGCATTATTCAACATGGTGGCGTTGCTGTCAGGGTTCCTCCGAGCCATAATCCGTCGGTAGCGGTCATCCACTGCAGAAGTAACCTTTGGGCGGCCTGAGCTAGGCATGTCATCGACAGTTCCTGTCTCTATTTCCTCCATGTCCGAACAACATCGCTTTGGTTGACTCCCAGACGCCTGGACACTTCCCTTGTTGAAAGCCCTTCCTAGCACGAAGTAACAATACGGACGCGAACGAACCGCGGTATTGGCCGCCTAGGCATGGCTGAATTACAGGCCACACGAGCCGTATACGTCCTTCCTGGTGGAATGACTGGAACTAGTCAGCTGTCGGACCCCATCCGTCTAACAAGCGCTGCTCATGCATGGTTGTTTACATCTTTGGGCGGGTGTAGTGACATCTCTGAACAGTCGAAGGGGCTGTGACTGTGATACAATATCCACAGTCAACGTCTATCTTCAGGAGTTCTGGGAACCGGGGTGATGCAAAACTCGTTTTGATGTGCGTAGCATCTGACAGAGTTTGGAACGGACCTCATTGTGGGTCTCTTTTCGACCGAGTGGTGGAATCTTACAATATCTAGAGTTGTGGGGATTTGGATGTCGCATCCGAATCCCCACAACTCAAGATATTGTAAGAGTAGCTCGATGTCGGACTGCATCACAACGTGAGGGCAGGCATACTCGTCGTCTAGTTCCCAGTCGACCATGTCTGACGTCTCCAAGCGAGTACTGCCGCGTTGTACAACAAGCACCTCGTAATCCCTCCGCATCTACGCCTGCCACCCGAGAAGAAGTGACTCCCGGCAACATTTTGTGCCGGAGGCTAGCAGCAGCCAGACCAGGGAATTGGCGACCCATGCGTAGACCGCCGGTAACAACAACGCAAACAGCTGCGTGTGGAGTCGTGTCGTGAGCGGGAAACATTTACGTCAGGCGGATGGCGTCGCATTGTGTTTAACGATGAATCGCGATTCAGCACTACCCGAAATGACCATCGTTCTGTCGTATCAGACGACATGGTGAGGGGTCCCATTTTTCCAGTGTTTCGGAAAGGCACAGCAGTGGTACTCCTAGCGTCGTGGTGTGGGTAGCCATCGGCTGTTACTTCAGGTCATGGTTGCTAGTGGCTGAGGAACGCTGACGCCACGATAGTACGTTTACCGTTCATGCAGCGGTATCGTTGTGCCAGTTTTCAAGAGGACAATCATCGTCCGCTGTGGCACGTGTCTCTATGAACCGTGTACATGATGTTGATGTGCTCCCGTGGCCAGCGATATCCTCAGACCTGTTCCCGACAGAAAATCTCGGACGTCAGCTCCGTCCCAGTGCCGGTATCCAGGATATCAAGACTTAGTTACAACAGTAGGGGCTCAGCTGGCCTCAGGAAATGGTACAGTGGCTTTGTGATACCCTTGTCAACCGAATCAGGGAATTTATCCGGACGAGAGCGTGTGCAGTGTTACAACGATGACTGGACTCATACTGATAATCTTTTTATAAATTTGACTCGATTTTGTAACCATTGCGGTAACATCAAACAGACTACCACTTCAAACCGTGAAGTTTCATTTCGTTTGCTCCTCCCCGTCTGTGTGTTTCACTTTTTTGTCAGACACTGTAATAAGCCACATAAAATGTTTATATACTATTATGCGCAGTGAGCTGCAGTCTGTAGTATACAGAGAAAACTTAGTGCTTAATTTTTCGTGTCTGCTGTTCATACTCGTATAAATTTTTTTGAAAGACATCATCGATGTGTATGAGTGTTCACACTGTTAACCTGTGAAGTCCTCTATTGCATATCCGGTCAGTCAAACACCAGTCACCAATATCAAACGGAATACTGCGAAAATTTTGTGCTTCAGCTCATGTTAAAATTTTAAAGACACATTTACATGTGATTCAAAACTCATGTCCTATAGTAGATATTGGGTGAACCAGAACTATACCTACAAACTTTCAAAGGTGGTAGTGGACCAAAACAAGAAAATAAGTGTAGTATACTTGGGCTGTAAAGCGCATACATATGTTTCACAGTCGTGCATATGAACAAGTGCTCGTAGCTCGTAGGTATGCGTTTAGGAGCCCATGCTTAGTGGACTTGTTTTTCTTGCTTTCGTCCGTACTACTACCTCTCAATATATTGAAAACAAATCGCTTGCAGTAGAAGAGATTTATTTCACAGTGTCGAAGTTAATAACGTGCTCTTTGCTCTTCAGGTATACATTTAAAGTTCATGGTTTTTTTTCTTGCTTTTCATCATGCTGACACCCGCGGAAGTTTGTCGATGAATTTCTGGTGTACACTCTTCTTCCAATAAGACATAATTTTTGCATCACTCTTTATATGTCATCACTTCTATAGGTCGAGTGACTGCTGTTTAAGTGACACTTAACTTCTGCATAAATAACGTTAAACCACTACACATGTTCACTGTCTGACAGCCGGCCGAAGTGGCCGTGAGGTTCTAGGCGCTGCAGTCTGGAACCGCGAGACCGCTACGGTCGCAGGTTCGAATCCTGCCTCGGGCATGGATGTGTGTGATGTCCTTAGGTTAGTTAGGTTTAACTATTTCTAGGGGACTAATGACCTCAGAAGTTGAGTCCCATAGTGCTCAGAGTCATTTGAACCACTGTCTGACAGCAGCCTCGATTTCAACTGTCAAAGGCGACAATGACGTATTAAAAAAAAAAAAAAAAAAAAAAAACTGAGTGATGTTACTGAAGTAGCAAATATTCCTTTAATTGTGGAAGAAAAATACCAGTAGGTGTAGGTCAACGTTTTTCGCGTGAGATTGCTTCATACGACAAACTAATTAAGTATCTGTGCTCTTATTTCGCGCAAAACATATTTCGTGGCCTTGCTTAGCTGACTCCTTGAATGACCGGGACAGATGAGACCGCGAAACGGCGAACTAGCAGCCGAGACAATTAACACACAAAAGTGCTTGAGAGGGCCGCAAAGAACTCTGTGTAGAACTTTTACTTTCTGCAATACCGATGCTCTTAACTGTTGTCTTAGGAAGGGTTATCATAACGCGCTGTTGTGTGTGTGTGTGTTCAGGGGGAGAGAGAGAGAGAGAGAGAGAGAGAGAGAGAGAGAGAGAGAGAGAGAGAGAGAGACAGACAGCCTGTGCCTGCGTAAAACACTGTATCAGGATACATAACTGAGCATTTCAATTATTTTATGCTTGTAACTACTATTTTGTTAATTAAGTGCCGGTACATTCTGACTGCATAACGAGTGTTTTTAATAGGAGCACTACCCGACGACGACATTATTGCATTTGGCCTCCCGTGGCCGTTATAGGAAACACGCGGTGACGTTACAGTAAACAAGTACAGTGGTGACTAAGGGAAGGGCATCGCACTGGAATGATTTCAAAACAGTTTGCATATACTGTCGAGTGTTTCAACGTTTCCTCGTGAAATATCACGACAAACACTAACGATAACCAGACCGAAACGCCTTCGCTCCTACGTGGAATAGTATTGTGGTCGGCTAAACAGAGTGAAGCGGCGCCATGGAATAGTCACTAGCCGCCTATTCGGGAGATTGGTTCGTTGTACCCCGTCTCGCCACGCCGTCACGAATTAGGTGTTCGCGGTTTTCCTGTATCACTTTCGGCGAATACTGCGAAGATTCTTTCAGTAAGACAACAGTAATTTCTGTCCCCCAAAGAAGGATCCTTTATTGTATGATTATGTGATAGCGGAACAAACACTGGTAGCAGTTACTTCTGTAAAATATCTGGTAGTATACGTGCGGAACGATTTGAAGTGGAATGATCATATAAAGTTAATTGTTGGTAAGGCGGCTCCAGGTTGAGATTCATTGGGAGAGTCCTTAGAAAATGTAGTCCATCAACAAAGGAGGAGGCTTACAAAACACTCGTTCGACCTATACTTGAGTATTGCTCATCAGTGTGGGATCCGTACCAGGTCGGGTTGACAGAGGAGATAGAGAAGATCCAAAGAGTGACGCATTTCGTCACAGGGGTATTTGGTAAACGTGATAGCGTTACGGAGATGTTTAGCAAACTCAAGTGGCAGACTCTAGATGAGAGGCGCTCTGCATCGCGGTGTAGCTTGCTGTCCAGGTTTCGAGAGGGTGCGTTTCTGGATGAAGTATCGAATATATTGCTTCCCCCTACTTATACCTCCCGAGGAGATCACGAATGAAAAATAAGAGAGATTCGAACGCGCACGGAGGCTTTCCGGCAGTCGTTCTTCCCGCGAACCATACGCGACTGGAACAGGAAAGGGAGGTATTGACAGTGGCACGTAAAGTGCCCACCGCCACACGCCGTTGGGTGGCTTGCGGAGTATGAATGTAGATGTAAAAGTAGATGTAGAATCTCATCGGAACTCCCACCTTTAATCGCGGCGGCACGTTAAACTCCAGTTTCCTCCATTTTGATATGAATTAGGACATGAGCGCTGTGAGGCGTTCTGTTCCGCGGCTTGAAAACAAACGAGCCCTAACCACAGAGAGATTGAGACATTCTATTGGCCTTCACACCGCAGCCTGGTAGATGAATTGCACCGGCTGAGCGGATACCAAATTCGTGGCTAATGGGACGATCCGGCTGTCGTTGAGGAGGAGCGCACTCGAGTCTGGAGGCCGTGGTCCGCCCCCGCCTCCGCCCACGCTCCCCCTCCCCACCCCCGGAGGAAGTGGCGAAGCCCACGACCTACAATTCCAGCATCGATCCAATTAACTACGCACCACGGCGGCCGTTCTTCCCGCGAATGCCCCTCGGCGCCTCTCACGTTTTGTCCCCACCTGCTGATTAGCTGACAGCAGATTGCCATCTGTGACTCCTTTCCAGTTGTCATCATCTTCAAGGCTGTTAAGTATAAATATATCCAGATACAGACAAAAAAAGACTTCCGGCAAATAATAAGCTCACTGGATAGAAAAATGGTCATCCGTTAACAGACATCGCGCTAATATCGTACAGTACTGTCTCTGACCTTGATAACGGCTTTCGTTCGGCTAGTAAGAGAAGCCACAAGCTTGTTCAAGAATGCCAATAACCAGCTGAAGCCAAGCACTTGTAATTAGCCTCGTAGAGCCACCATATTGCAAGGGTGCTGTTTCTTACGTTTCACCCGCCGCTCGGATCGAGGCAGCTGAGTGTTCCTCAAATCAGACACGTATTGCCGTTGTTAACTTGGAAGGCGCAGTTGTCTACAGCTTACTCTATGCACTCGTCGGCATGCATCGTTTCAAAAGACACATTGAAAAATTCTGACTCATCGGACCACGTTACAGGGCTGCTGTCCACTGTCTGTGTTTTTTGGCTTGCTAAAGCTCAATTGTATCTACCACCGTGAGCAATAGGCTTTTTTGAGGTACCTGAATGCAGATGGCTATTGCATGACGTTCCCTTCAAAGTGTTCGCTCGCAAATTGTTTGAGACGTTCCTGCATTCGCTGACATTAGCAGTTCCAGTCAGATTTGAAACCAACCGTCCGCCGCTCGTGGTCTCGCGGTAGCGTTCTCGCTTCCCGAGCACGGGGTCCCGGGTTCGATTCCCTGCGGGGTCAGGGATTTTCACCTGCCTCGAGATGACTGGGTGTTTGTGTTGTCCTCATCATTTCATCATCATCCAGGAAAGTGGCGAAATTGGACTGAGCAAAGATTGGGTAATTGTACGGGCGCTGATAACCACGCAGTTGAGCGCCCCACAAACCAAACATCATCATCATCATCATCATCATTGAAACCAACCGCCCCAAGACGTGACGCTCCGCTCCTCTCTTGTCGCTGTCGGTTAAGGTAGTTGTATGGTCACTGCCCTTACAACTTGTTGTATGGCTGGGAGTGATACACCATTCCTTGTAAACACGTTGATGCAGCAGCACATCAGTCAAGTTCATTTACTCTATACTAGTGGGTACGTCCAAACTCGACAGTTCATCTCTGGTATTTTATCACTTCTCGACGTAGACTTACCTTATTCCGTTTGTTCCACACAACCGATTGTAACATACACCACGTCTCTGTCATTACTGACGTCATTGTTCTAGAACTGAAAGACCCGCGACGGTTTTAGATTAATGTTGGTTCTTCAGTGCTGCATTCTTCAGCTAGCTGTGCTATTGGTTTGCCATCGAACTGGTAATCCTGAGAGTATTGGCGGGCAACTTTACCCCCAAGGTACGCGTATTATGGTAATAAAGTTGCAACCGTGTGCCTAAGTGCCACCAAGTAACACAAAAAATATGAGAATGATCTCTTTAAATCAGAACATTTTGTACTAGCACTGTGTTTATTATGCTTCTAAGTTCATAGAAAACAAGCGTACGATGTCTGAAGTTCGTTCACAGTACAGTAGCACTCACACTATTCCACAACTGCTCTCGAGTTAGTCTTTGATTTTGTGATTCATTCCGGTCGCCGTGTTGCCCCGTTTCATATCAAACTAACATGAATCGACAATCATTCATGTTCGGCCTGCTTTCCGGACTCCGATGCGTGACTGCGCAAACCGTGGTCGCTTGCGACTCGCTCTATACACGCCTCAGGACAACTGCCTCGACCGGAATCTACAGGCGCCAAGACCGCTCCTGTACCCAGATTATGGGGCACCCCAGCAACGCATGTGGGCTTTGGTCCGACCCAACCCTTTCCTAGAAACATTTTCCGCACGGAATGGACTTGCACATCAGTACGATAGCTTAGTTTTCACACATTATCCATGCGTCTAAAAGAGTTGTTTCGGACCATCATACAGCGCCAGAGACCACTACAGTGGCTGTCACGAAACTAGGCTGGCGAGCGACATCTCATCTTCTTACAACTTCGCCAGTTAATGATAATTTCAAAAGGCAATAAAAATTATGAAAAAATTAGACATCTCTGCTTCTAGTCTAGAGTAAGATGGAGTACAATCCAAAATTAAATTCTTGCCAGCGTTACGAAAAAAAGTTACAGAATATTTTCTAGAAAAATAATTCTTTACTTCAACCTTTGGTAGAAAACAGAAGCACTAACATATTTGAACTAAAAAAAAGGAATATTCTCGAAGTTTATACATAGGTGCTTGTGATACATATTTCATCGTGAAAACATAAGCGCAACTGAGATAAAAAATAATGTACTGTAAGAGATGTGAAACTAAAAAGTCGTCGCTGATGAATTTGCATTCTATTCGACCTCGTAGAAATTTCAACGAGTAAGTTGTTAAGGAAACTTTAGTTTTGGTAACATGTCGGACATCGTTATTGTATCGTATTGCCTGTGAACGTAATTTATTTACGAGGTACACAGTATACTTTTATGAAGCCGCCAGGATTTTTGTTTCGATGGCTGGCCGTAATAGGACCGAGAACATTCACTGCCCCCTGAAAAGTTTTTATTTCCAGCTATTGCGATCCTCAAACACTGTATCCGTCAGCCAGAAACCGAAATATGATATATAAAAGTAACTTCAGGGCAGAGTTTCGGTTCCAGTGGCAATATATATGTTTCTTCGTAAATTTTTGTGAAACCCAAGTTTTATTTAAGTATAGTGCAAGCGTATTGTACTCAGCACGCTATGAGGCTCGCTATAAGCAAAAACGTCGTTCTTGCTGTTGCAATATTTCTGCATCCCATTAAAAATTTTCGTCCATCGTTACTCTTTCAAAATCGAAATCCATTTGGGTGGAGAAGAGGAAGATGTGAGGTCTCTGAGTCAGAATGAATATTTCTCTCACGGAGACAACCCTGCATTTTTCTAGCTGTTGGGTAGTCTCCTCTGTCGTAGTTATCAAGTACAGTTCTGTGAAGTAACTTTTTGGTAAAATCGTCCAATTCCTTAAACTTCCGTTTTAGTTTATATCTCTTTCTCGGAGTATCGAAGCACCTGCAAACATCTGGATACTGTGCCGACGCTGATGCACTGTTAATACGGCACACAGTCGATTCTGAAATACCACAGAGTGTTGCTGTCTGTTTATTAATTTGTGCAAAATATATATTATTCCTGGTTTGTTTGCTGTTGGCCAGATCAGAATTTGTGCAAAGAATATAATATTCCTGGCTTGTTTACTGTTGGGCAGATTAGTAAAACAGCTTCAGTACGTTCGATATCGCAATTTTAGGTTGTTTTCGAATGTTCCGTCCCCCTGTACACTCGCCGAACGGTGTAGCACTACACGTTGGTCCTTGCTTGTGGTCGCTACAAAAACAGGTCAGTGTACCTTCTCGCGGAAGACTGAAATCACACGCGAACACACGATATCAGACGGGAACAACGAGTGTACAGCAGACGTTAACCTCCTCCGCCGTTTCAGTGTGTGTGTGTGTGTGTGTGTGTGTGTGTGTGTGTGTGTGTGTGTGTGTCAAGAGAGCTGTGAAGCTGAACGTCACGCAGCGGGTGTGATCTTGAGCATCGTATTTTGGTGACGACCATTATACGTTAGAATGCCTTGTGTGCATTCAACACAGGTTTGTAGCCTCATTTTTGGTATAGTGAATTGCCATTGAACGAGACAATGAATTTGTTGTAAATGTACACTTGATTCCGATTATAAATTAACAATAAGAACCAAGTTCATTAAACACATTTATGCTTAAAGGCGTGCCGTTGTACGTAGTTAAAGCTTCAAGAAAAGAGGCTGGTTAATGTTTAATTTCTATTTCTGGAAAGGAATTAGAGACGAAATACGAGCTCAGTTGTGGGAGAATGCGAAGTTTAATCGATCGTGGCGATATTTGGAGAAACTATGCCAGTGTTCGTCTTACGTGGTTTAGGAGAACTAAAATACTACGCAACCAAGAGGTGACCGAAGGAGATTTGAACCGCGATCCCCCGAATTCGACTCCTGTGCCTTTAACAATGCTTTGTGCTGTGGCAGTTTGTTTAATTCTACAGAAAAAGCAAATGAAGCCTGCCTGGTTGGTCGTTGCGCTCTTCAGTCCGAAGACTGATCTGACGCAGCTCTCTATGCTATCCTAACCTGCATCACTGCGGAACCACCGCAACCTACATGCACCTCAACCGCTTACTGTAGTCACACTTTGAGCTCCCGCCGCACTTGCCTCCATTATCACAGCAATCGTTCCTTGAACCTGCATCACAGTGCGTGCTGCCAACGTGTCCCGCCTGTCGGTCAAGTTGTGCCGTGAAGATCTTTTCTCCCCGACTCGATTCAGTACCCCTGTTAAAATTACATACCTCTATTAAAATTATAAATTTAGCGGATTCGACTAAAACTTCGGATATAAAGCATTTTAAGCTATCTTATAACAAATTAGAAGTCGAAATTTCCGTAGCCTATTCAAATGTTTTATTGGATATTTCGCATTTTTGAGTAAAAATCGCAGACACAGTCCTCGCCAAGTCATAATTGCTGTCAGAAGGGTTGCTGCCCGGTTACCCGCTGGGAGAAGGTTCGAAAAGCAGATCTTTTGCCTCAGGTGATATCTGTTTATCTCCTTCACTAGCCATTTTCTGGAATTTCGAGATGAGTGGTTTCGAGGCTGCCAGAAGGCCATGGGATACGTCATCATCCCCATCTCGCGGGAATATTTGCGCAGGATGCCCTTATTCCGGGATTCCTGCTCATCTTGACACAATCGACCAATAGGCAACGGAGCAGCTTCGATTATAGTATATCCGTGAATCAAAACTACGTGGACTGATGTCGGCATCGGGCACTATTGAAGTATACTGTGCATTAGTGAACAATAATTATATGCCGTGTGGCATTCGGCACAGTAAAAAATTATCTGTCCACTATAAACACGCAAATATGCGTACGGAATTACATTTGATCCTGTCGGCTGTAATATGAATTTAGTAGGAGAGCCATTTACAGAAGTGGAAGCACGCGTAGGTAGCCAGCGATTTCGGATAATATCGGTAATAATTTTGTTTTAAATCGATATACGTCACTACGCTGATTAAAAATGTCATAAACGTACCTTCTGGAGTGATCTCCATCTTATTTTATTCTGGCAGCTCGGCAGGACCGGTGTTGTATATTGAAAAGGCTACACGAACGATATCAGAAAAATGTGTTGTTGTCCTATTCACTGTTTACCGGCAACAAAAAAATGGCTCTCAGCACTATGGGACTCAACTGCTATGGTCATAAGTCCCCTAGAACTTAGAACTACTTAAACCTAACTAACCTAAGGACAGCACACAACACCCAGCCCTCACGAGGCAGAGAAAATCCCTGACCCCGCCGGGAATCGAACCCGGGAACCCGGGCGTGGGAAGCGAGAACGCTACCGCACGACCACGAGATGCGGGCTTATCGGCAACCGTCGCGGCACTTATTATATCGACTTGTGACTAGAATGCTGCCGTAGCATTTGACGAGAATGCACCTGTGATATCTACACATGATTTCGCGTGACTTGTACTTTTTCCTCCTATCTATGTAATTATGTAGTTATGTAGTTCTCAATTCGTTCGAGCAATTAATCATTCATAATAGCAAACACAGTCATAACTCAGTCACTTAAAATGATTCAGAAATTTTACTTGTTACAATGAAATCAGGCGATGATTCTTCTTCTCTGCAAGTTCGTGCTTTGCGGCAGTCTGCTAACCTGTACAAATAAAATGCCTCGTATTTTTGGGAGCGTTGTATAATCAGTCGGGAAACCTCAGATCAAGCGGATATTTGGCTTTGATGAAGTTTAACCTTCCGAAGAAGTAATGGAGCTCTTGGATTATTAAATGCAGGTTCGTATCCAATCTTTCGGAAGTTCCCTTCTGATTAACAAGTACGCAATATATCGATGAATATCATTAATTCTCAAATGTCAAATAATATATATTTCCCTTTTAATCGTACAATTTCGTATCAGTTATCTTTTGTCATAAATCTCAATATTCAGATTACAATTCTTCAAACAACGCTCAGGCTAATCGGCACGAAGACAATCCCGGAAGCTTTTTTCTAACAACCACCAGAGAGAGTACTACAAAGAATAATTATGCGCTCATTGCATAGCTATTGTATGACACTACTTTGCGCATGGATTCTGCGAGTATGAAGATAGAAAATTAGTAAACGTCATTCAAGGGTAGAATTGTATCAGAATGATTCATCGAATATAAAGAGATGTTACAGACGTAAGGAGGGTCGTGCACATTTTTCTTTTCTATGCTGTCCACGTTTTGAAGCGAATTGACTCACTGTGCGGCGATAGAAATTCAGAATTCAGATGTGTTGTCTGGCGTTTATCCAATTTATGCCCAGTTTAATCGCATAGAAGAGCAAACAAGGCTGAATACCGGAATGTCTATTCACATTTGTAGTAGAGCTTAATTCGACGCGTCTCTTCGTTTACAGTACAAAAGTTTTTGTGACACATAATGACTGCAGTAGCAACGTTGTGTGGCGGTAGCGTGTCACGTGCCTTCTCAGAACCCGACTTGGGCTCGCACGGCACTATTTTCGCGAGCAGCCGTACTTTTCGATGAGCCCGTGCTTCACATTCATTTAGTGCGATCTCAGACGCGAGCGCCGCGTCAAAGGAAATCAAGCCTCGGCGGGCTGCAGCCTTTTGCCTTTCGCCTGCAGTTGGCCGGCCACGACGCCTCATCGGACTCTGTTCCCTTCCCTTGCCTTCCTTCCTCCCTTCCTTCCGTTCCCTGCTTGCTCTTTGAAGTCGCTGCCCCGAGAGGCGCCTTGCGCAAGGCACGCGCTGCGCAAACAGGCCGCGCCGCGCTGCTCCGCCGCCTCACGCGCGCGCCCGTATTTCATCCGCGCCGCCGGCTCCCCATTTTGTTTTGCTCACGCCGTGTGACTGCCGCGCCTTAAAGAACTCCTCCACCATCGTACGATTTTTCCCTTTTTTCGTTCCCCACTTATTTTACCAGGATAAGCTAGGAAAGGCGAGCGCATAGAGAGAGAGAGAGAGAGAGAGAGAGAGTTTTGACATTGTTGATTGGACTACACTATTTGAAATTTTGAAGATACCAGGGATAAAATACTGGGAGAGAAAGCTTATGTACAGCTTATACAGAAACCGGAATGCAGTTATAACAGTCGAGGGCCACGAAAAGGGAAGCAGTGGTTGAGAAGAGAGTAAGAGAGGGTTCTAGCACAGTCTAACATTATACACAATAATCAGTTATTCAAAATGACAGTCACAGTCGCATTATTTATTTTGCCTCCAACCGGGTTTAACCCGCGGCGGGTTGGACTCCAGCCAGCGACCAAATGGTGTAAATTGCCCTGAAGATGACCCCGTCGCGGGTTGAAACCGGTTGGCGGCGAAATAAGTAATGCGATTGTGACTGTCATTTTGAATAATTGATTATAAGTAAATTAATCGCTGTTTATCTCCATACAACTATGTTGTCTAAAAATTTAACATTATACAGTCACGACACTCACTGCTGCGAAAATGGTTCCATCTGACAGCTGGAACGGCACTAGCGCCCCTAGCGGCGAGAAAGCCAACTGTAAGATTAATACTTGTGTTTATTTTTCTACTTATCTAATTAACGAAATAGTTATTACATTTTTGCGTTTCAAGCACCAGTAAATCAACAGACATGAATGATCATGAAATAAACGTAAAAGCAGCCGACTCTCACTGGTTCAATGAAATAAGCTATAACTTATTCACGAAGAAACACTTTCGATTATGCGTATATCTGTTGCTTACTTCGCTGAAAGCAAGAGAATATAACCACAGATTTGACGCATGAAAAGTATCTTATCTCTGTCGTTGTCCGTTCTTATCATGATACCCACTTTCCGTTACAAGGAAGAAATTTGTATTGAGTCTAATGATTCGTGCGAGTCTTCTTACACTTCAGTTTCTAGTGTAAGAATATTTTTGTAAATATAGTTACTTTTGCTTCAGAAGCGAATTTGTTGAATATTCTTGCGCCTTGTTGCTCAGATGTAGCAATAATTGTGCAGTAGGAAACAATTTCATTGCTTCTGACGTTTTATTATCACGTCTGTGTGGTTTTCCCGCCAGTCAAAGTTGCGATGGCGTTCTTCGTATGTTAAATAATGTAGGAATTGCTTGCCATGCAGTTTTCCTACGGAACACATCTACTAATTTGTCTGCAAGTGTAATGACGAAAACCTCAAGTTGTTGAATAGATACAGGCGTCTTTTTGCAAAAGGCCGGGTCTATTCACTAGTCTCATTTTTTTCTTAAAAAAAGGCTACATTCTTGGTAAATATTTGTTGGTTACAAGAGAATCGTAAGTAAACTTCCCTGTAATGTACTATTTCGTATCTCCCAGGGACCTTAGGGAAATAAAGAAGACAAATGTGGTGTCATTTTTAGTTAGATTGTTGAGATGCTACATACATTTCCTATATAAAAGCTATGTTACGAATTAATATAAATGATACTATTCACACCCATCCGATATCATACTCAGAAGTGCAGTTTTCCGGCCGCGTGGAGAGCTGATGTCGCCTTTTATAACAAAAATGAGTAGGAGTATCGTAACTGGATGTGTTAGATTATGGTCATAACCCCTTCACCGCTGTAATTCGGTCTGTACAATGAGCAAGCAGTACGGGAAACCAAGGAGAAATTTCTAACGGGGATTAACGTTCAAGGAGAACATATAAAAACTTCGAGAATTACTGATGACATCATCGTTCTGTCAGAGACGGCAAAGGACTCGGAAGAGTTGTTGAATAGAATGGATAGTGCCATGAAAAGGCAGAGAAATAGGGCGATAATCAGTTCAAATAAAAGGAGAACAGAAGCTTTGGCAATGCGGTACTACAGAAAAATGGTGAAAATTTAATTGGCATATCAAGTAACTAATGAAGATGTGCTGAATCAAATTGCGGTGGCGGAAGGGGGGATTAGCGCAATAGAAGGGCTCAGTTGATGGGTCAAAAAAATGGTTCAAATGGCTCTGAGCACTACGGGACTTAACATGTGTGGTCATCAGTCCCCTAGAACTTAGAACTACTTAAACCTAACTAACCTAAGGACATCACACACATCCATGCCCGAGGCAGGATTCGAACCTGCGACCGCAGCGGTCGCGCGGTTCCAGACCGTAGCGCCTAGAACTGCTCGGCCATTCCGGCCGGCTACTTAATCTAACTTAAACTAACGAGGACACACATACACACACCTATGCCCAAAGGAGGACTCGAACTTCCGACGGGGAAGCCCCGCGGACCGTGACAAGACGCCTCAGACGCATGTTAAGAACAACCTGGGGCGTAGGTACATGTCCAGAAAGTCTGTTCTGTATACGTATAAACCACGGGTAGGCAACCGGCGGCGGCCCAAGGGCTGAATCCGGCCCGCAATTGGTTTCAATCCGGCCCGCGGAAGAAATTCGTGGGAGTTAGCGGGGAGGGTACGCTCACGTAGTATATATTTGGTGTTACAGCAACAACCCTTCTCTATGCTATCTTTCATCGTTAGTCTTTTTCGACAAATATTTAAAAAACGTTTGCTAGTAGTGCCTATGGATATTAACACAGTCAATTTCAGGGAGTCGAACGAGCTACTCTTAATTGCTTGTCGACTGGAATTGCCATATTGATTGCCAAATTTTTTTCCTATCCTTTCTCATATCGAAATTAATAGATATTTCTTCTCCGTTGTGGACGTATTAGAACTCTTCAGTTTTGAAATTGAAGGTAAATTTATACTGAATTAGCTGCAACGATTTACTCGTATTGGCCTTTACTTTTCGATGATGCCATTGCAGGATGCCTGAGGTCCCATGTTCAGGTTTTCAGATTTATTTACGTGTCGTGAGTATTGTTTCTTTACTAACGGCGTTACAGAATTTTGCAACGGAAGTTTCTAAGAGGCTTCTAAGAGAGCTATTGTAAAACGTTTGTAAGTAAAGAAATAATGTTCACGACGCGAAAATAAGTGTAAAGCGTTTGAAGGTGAGGTGAAAATAAAAGCGTATTTTGAGGCATAGTTTGTTGGCGCGATGTGTCGGGAAAGCTATGCCATTCATATTGGTGCGCTACCCCACGAACATTAACGTCACGGATGCTATAGTTTTGATTTTATGCGCTAGGAGCGCTGTTGTCGCGTCCGTCACGTGACGAGGTGGCCCGCGAGATTAAATAGGTATGTGAATCAGGCCCAAACGCCAACAAAGGTTGACCATGCCTGTTTTTCAGGAGCTTTCACTTGGTTGTAAAGTAAACGCTCGACTGGAAATCAGCTTCCAAATATCCCGAGTTGGTATTCTATTTGCCCCAGTAAAAGCTCGCCTTGTATTTGGCTGAAAAGCCCGTGGCTCTTCGAAATGTCATTACTCAAAAGCCCACTTTACGTTTAGGGGTTTTAAGTATTAAAATTATACGCATAACGTTGTGGTTTGAACTAGCCACAATAAGGCAGTACAGTAGAGTGGAGTAAAGCAGAGATGAGGCGAGAGTAAAAGCGCAGATGTAGCGCGTCTGCCCCTGTATCCTCTCCTGCCACCGCCCCCGCCACGCAGTTGCTGGTGGTGGTGGTGGTGGTGGTGGTGGTGCAGCTCCCAGGGGGCACAGTAATAATACGCCGGCCAGAACGCAATTATTGGCCGCAATCTAGCGGCGACCCGGGGCGGCACACCCAGGCCAGAACCGGGCCCTCGCCGGCAGCTGTGCTGGGCGGCTAAGCAACCCCCACCCACGCACTATACCTCACGCTACTGTCGGCCTCACTGCCGACCCTCACCCAACATGTGCTACTACCCGCCGCGTCCACGCCGCTCATCACAACCCTGCATTTTCGTCCAACGTCCGATTCGACTCTCTTTGTCCAACTGGTTTCTTATAATTATGTTGGTCGATTCTTGATTTTTGTGACATAGTGGTGGAGTCATCTCTTGAAGTAGACCTAACGTCCGGCATACTACAAGGAAATGTGCTAGGACCGCTGATATTCTCAGAGTTTAAATGGTGCATCAGAAACAAATACCGGTAACGCTCTTTTCCGGAACGTCATTACTTTCAAAATTGTGTCTAACAATGTATCGTTAGCATTGTTTGTCATGGTACAGTTTATTTATAGTCTATAATACGAATACATAATGTACATCTCTCTGTGGATCCAATCTACACTGTACAGCACGAGAAACTTCGTTATTTGTAACCCGCGCTACACAGCAGCCGGTAGTCTTTGATGGGTGGGGTTGAGTGCACCTAAAGGTTTTTTTTTTTCAAGAGATTGGTTTAATAACGATCACGCAGCGGAAGAGAGAGGAGCGCGCGTGCGCCGTGGCCACTTAGTTTTCCAGTGGCTGTTCGGTCGCCACAGCCCAGCCTGCATTCCGGCAGTTATTAAACGCGCCTGTGGATCGTGCTTCTGATCGAGAATCGAATATTATGTCGGTGGGCACATTTATGAATACTGGTAGTGTGCAGATGGAGAAACCAAGGCCCTGAAGAACCACCAAGAAGCCAAGAAACGTCGTGAAAGTAAGGCTGGCGATTTTGGATTCCCGCAAGCGATCTGCACGCTAATATGCAACTGCTCTTGCAATTCCTGAGCGCACACTGACACGAATTCTTGATGAAGATTTAAAATTTCATCCATACAAGCTGGCAGTGGTTGCACGCACTTAATCCACGCGATTTTGTTTCTCGAAAAATTCCGCACGAAACCTCCATTGAAAACCTGCCTCATGACGAGGCACATTTTCGTTTATCTGGCTGCGTAAATAAACAAAACATACATTGTTGGAGTGGCACGAACCCCCGCGAACTTCATGAGCAGCATATAGAACGTGTGATTGTTTCGCGTGTATTATCTAAAACTGGCACTATCGGCACATGGTTTTTCGAAGAGCACGGTAAGGCAATTACGGTCACTTCTGAAAGTTCTGTCCAGGTGATTGACAAGTTTTTTCTTCCCGAACTTCAAGAAATGGATATGACGGATGTCTGCTTCCAACAAGACGGCGCCGGGGGTGGCACGGCGCTAACATCAGTGACTCTGGCGCGAACACCTGCTCCGTCTCATTTCTGTGAGTGGCGATCTTCAGTGCCCATGCACGCTCGCCAGATTTAGCGTCCTGCTACTTTTTCGTATGGTGCTGTCTTAAATCCTTGGTGTATACCATTCCGTCATGGCCCCTGTTTGAGCTGCGGGGCAATATTCGTGCTGCTGTTGCCGACATAGAGAGATATATGCTCGACGGAATGGACCGAAGCTTCCGATTTCGAGTCACCAAATGCACTAAGCAGAACGTAGGCCAGTCTCAAAGTATCATTTTCAGAAACTAATGAAGGTGGCGCAGTGGTTAGACACTGGACTCGCATTCGGGAGGACGACGGTTCAATCCTGCGTCCGGCCATCCTGATTTAGGTTTTCCGTGATTTCCCTAAATCGCTCCAGGCAAATGCCGGGATGGTTCCTTTCAAAGGCCACGGCCGACTTCCTTCCCTAGTCCGATGAGACCGATGACCTCGCTGTCTGGTCCTCCCCAAAACAACCCCAACCCAGAAACTAATGAAGTAAAATTTTAAATGTACGTCTATGTTAACAAAAGGAAAATGAAATTAGTATCTCTAGTACTTTCTATTTTATGATTTTTTTTAAAAAATAAGAAAGTTTCCGCGCCGCATCACAGGTATATTTTCTCCATTTTGCCATCAGTAGTCAAATTGTAATTTCTGTGTACAATGTTTGGTGTATAATTTAGAGAGTGTGTTAAAATTTTGACGAAACGTCTAATAGGTTCGATTACTTGAGCTCTATCTAAATGAATTGGGACAAAAACTCGTGCATGCACAAGAAGAGATCCGTCGAGAAGCGCAAAGTACCGTCCAACGCATGAAGCTGTAGCAGACTTTGCTGGTGTTGCCTCTCGAAGGTAATGATAACGTTGTGTTGCAGAGAAATGGATCAACACACAATCCTCAAGTTTCGTCAGAAAATAGAAAGAGACCTGCTACAGAGACGCGTGCGAAGCTGGTGCAAGTTTATGGAACAGAAAACATCGCAGAAGATATGATAACAAGGCTCTTTTCGCTTTGCTTATGGAAAGAAAAATGGTAAACCTGCGATCAGAAGACCGCTAACAACAGCAACCATAGGAAAGATCGAGGTAATGCGTCAGTGCTACACTAAATCTCCATCTCTCTGAGAATAGTGTGGAAGATATGTATCGACAAAGTTTGGAAAGACTTGAAAACTTCCTGCTGGCAGCTATGTCCAGAGCTGGATATGATTTTCCTCTTGTGATGGCAGTCCACAACTGCCTGTATTGCATTTCGACTGAAATTCGAAGACATGTTCTGTCAGTGCTTCGGAAACAGTATTTCTTTTACAGTTTTCACAGTAGCGAAATGACCAAATGCCCCAGCTCGTAAGGTATGCATTTTACAGCCCATGTTCACTACATTTTTGTTTTGTTTTGGTCCATACCACCTCCTCCAAAAATATGGAAAGCAAAGAGCTTGTAGTAGAAGACATTTGTTTGAGAGTATCGAACACGTTCTCATAGATCTTAAGGTATGCACTTGTAGAGCCATGTTCAGTGGACTTTTTTTTCCCTTTCTTCCTTTAGTCCAGATTACCTTCTCTCAGCATACGGAAAGCAAAGAGATTGCAGTATAGTAGTCCACTGCCAGAGCTATCAGAACGATTTTCGCTTGTGTCTCTCCACTAAGTATGAAACCTCCCGGCAGATTAAAACTGTGTGTCGGACCGAGACTCGAACTCGGGACCTTTGCCTTTCAGGGACAAGTGTTCTAGCGGCAAGCTGTGAGGACGGGTCGTGAGTCGCGCTTGGGTAGCTCAATCGGTAGAGCACTTGCCTGTGAAAGTCAAAGGTCCCGAATTCGTGTCTCGGTCCGGCACACAGTTTTAATCTGCCAGGAAGTTTCATATCAGCGCACACTCCGCCGCAGAGTGAAAATTTCTTCGACTAAGTAGTTTCCGTACCACGGTCCCTTACTCAAATTGATGTATATACCCCTTTCCGTCATGCCATAAAGTTCATAACATCATCACGGAATCACCCTTTATACAGTAGTCGGCAGCGATCGGTAACACATCTGAAAACAGAGTTCAAAGTTGGTGCAGGCAAAAGTGTTTCGGACCACACTGTTCAGCACACACTGTTGAACATGGAGCTCTGCACAAAACCAAAAACATCGTCAGTTACGATTACAGTGGACACAGATCATGTAGATTGGACCGTAGAGCAATGGAAACGTTTCGCCTGATCGGATAAATCACGTTTCTTGTTGCACGTGGTCGATGGTCGCAAGCCGTCGTCTGGGTAAACATCTACTCGAAACTTTGAACGCGCCCCAGACGCAGGACGCTGGGGACAGTATTATGCTGTGGGAGACTTTCACCTGGGCTTTTATGGAACCAGTGCTAATAACCGAAGGCACCATGATATACAGCGCGTGTCACAAGGGTAGAATCGCGCTGCATTGGTTTTAGGAGTATGATAGTGAAATCACGACGATTCCGTGCCCACCAAATACGCTTTACCTGAACTCTTGGCGCTATCAGGCACAGACTCCACGCCCACAGACCACCGACCTGCAATTTATGGAACTTGCGTGACCAGTGCGTAGACATCTAGTGACACATACTCCGGAAGTCTACCAAGCGCCTGTCGAATCAATGCCACACAGAATCGCCGTTTCATTGCGTTCCAAAGGTGGGTCAACACCTTATTAAGCAGGTGGTCACCATGTTTTGGCTCATCAGTGTGTGCATTGCCATACGTGGACCCAAAACTTGACTGGCTAGACGAAGCTAACCCCGCCGACGTGCCGTGAGCTGCAGTGCCTCAGACGTTGGCCTGCTAGTCCGGGCGCCGCGGCTAGACCAGACCCCATAGAGTGCGGCCGGTTCCGGCCAGACGCGCCTCTAAATTAGCTGGCCGCCGCTGAGTGAGTGCTGGTCGCCGGTCGCGGCTCGCTTCATCCGCCTCTGCGCGCCCCACGTCGCCTGCCAACTGTCGCATTCCGGCGCTTAATTAAAGGCTACACAATAACCAATTACTGCTGGCTCCACTCACTGTGTTAAAGCCGCGCTCTTAAGAAGACGCAGCGCTTTACACGTGCAGCGCTAACTGTGCAACAGAACAGATTTGCAGTACCCTGGATAACATTGCAATATCGCATAAACATAAAACTTGTAACTGAAGTCGACACCACTTCCACTTTATTATCTTTTTTATAGCTTGTAACTCATAATATGCTGTATGGTCTCCGAAAATACAGTTTCAGTTCAACTGTTTTCACACAATCGCCCAGAGATATTATTTCGTACGCGCCGTCACAGAAAGTAAGATAGCTATGTCTGCTAACTTCCTTCAGCGACTTTTGAAGAAACTCTATAAATAATTCATATAAGCAAACAACTCTGCGCAGCAGATATCTCAAGCAATTAAATATTATGCCGCAAAAACTCCGTTTTGATCTCTTATTAAATATCATGGACATAACTATCAAATCTTTCATTTTGTTTCATTATAAGTGGGTTAAAACTAAGGAAATTTGGTGCTTCAAAGTCGTATGTGCATGGCAGTTCCACCCATTCTCCTAGTTTTAACTCAGTGTTGCGTTCTGCAGTTGTCTGTCTGCCTCACTGCACTAGTTCAAGTTCATCGCGGCCACATTGACGTTATTAAAAAGGCAGTCCTTGCTCGACTGAGTGAGAAAGAGGACAAGGGAAATTTATGGCGTTGTTAGAGATTCTTTTTGGCATCCGCCTCTAGTAATTTAGAATAACCACCGAAACTCTGAAATCTAAATCATGGCCAGGAACAACGATTAGAACTTCCGCTGCACCAGAATGTGATCATACATTCCAACCTACTGCCAATATCTCTTCTGCTTGATACAGGATGACAATTAATGAACTGAAGCTTCCGGGCAGATCAAAACTGTGTGCAGGAGCGAGACTCGAACTCGGGACCTTTGCCTTTCGCGGGCAAGTGCTCTACCAACTGAGCTACCCAAGCACGACTCACGACCCGTCCTCACAGCTTTAATTCCGCCAGTACCTCGTCTCCTACCTTCCAAACATCACAGAAGCTCGTCTGCGAACCTTGCAGAACTAGCACTCCTGGAAGAAAGAACTCTGGAAACATCCCCCAGGCTGTGACTAAGCCATGTCTCCGCTGTATCCTTTCTTACAGTCACAGGGAGACCTGCGGTTTAACGTGGATTCCGAACCACGGTGCAACTTAGCGTTTTTCACGTCAATAAGCGTCTTCAGAGGGGAAGGAAGTGCTAATTGACAGATAAAAAGCCTAGGATTGGCCGAGGCCGAATCCGATATCTTCGGAGTGGAAGTCTGGCACTTACCACCGAGCCACAGCCATTATCTCTGAAAGTTGTAATCTCAGGCTTCCGACCTCGGTGTTCTCTGATGAGGCGTGGACGTCCAACACCTTACCGCATACCCGTGGTTTCACCGTCTTTCAACCACTTTCCGTAGACGCTCACGACACTAACACCCCAACAACTGAGCTGCTTCGCCGTCTCTGATATACTCTTCTCCAGGCACCTGGCCGTCACAGTGTACCCTTTTTGTCAGCGGATTTCCCCATATACATCCGTAGCGCCGGAAAAATGGTTTCCCACTCGACTCTGCTCCGCTTATGTACTTTCCTTACCACGTCACTGGCCCGAAACGCCAGCAGGCGGCATTTCGTCTCGTGGTCTGTAGTGATAACAGGGTTTTTGTTCATCACTGTAATTAGTTCATTAGTCGTCTAAATTGTAAGTGAAATGTAGACATAATTCTTGTGCGTACCTATTGTTGAGGCTATGTTTTCGGAGGGCACGCATGAAACTTCAGCTGCATTATATTAGGCCTGCATATCGGTTGCGCACAAGAGCTTGCGTATGTTATGCTTACAGCAGCACTACGTGTCTAACCGGAACAATGTAAATCTTCCAAAAAGTTTATTGTGTATCGCACAATTAGCAATGACTGTGATACAAAGTTTTTAAGATAGTGAGTGTAAGCTACCGCTTCTGTTTTGCTCTTTTCTGCTGATGGTTAACCCTGAGAGCCGAACGTATAGGTGAAAAATTTTGCACAACGGATTTTATAACGCTAATTTGTCGGCCTGACACTTATACGCTCTCCAGAAGGGTAAGCTTATCCTTTGCTCTATATGTGACGTTAACTAGTCGTATGCAAATCTGATTAGTTTCTAACCATATCCTCAGTATACGATAGAATGTTCAGATGTGCTGACCTACAAACACTGCCTCCACCAGGTGGTTGCAAACATGAAACACACAAATAAGGACATAATAAAAATGACAAAGGAAAGTACTAGCTATGAAATGATACACTCAGTAGTGTTAAATTCTTTACTCTTCTGCAATTCACTCTATTCAAGATTACAATGTACGAGCAACATTATAGTTCTGCCTATTCACATTTGGTAATCGCTCTGTCTGGCACTGTCCTGCGATATATAATCGCGGGCGTTAATCCAAGCGCGGAATACTGACATCAGCTATGGCAATTGCAATTATATTTAGAACTACACTCGCGACTAGCAACGTGAAGCCTTGGCATAGAACGAAAGAGACACGTGATCAGCAATTTACTTTACTTCCCTCGTACGACCACTACAGTGATCTGACGCTTATCGCTGCAAAGATTCTCAGCTCAGCGAGGTAACATAAATTATACTTCACCAAAAGCTTCCGTGGGCACCTCTACGGCTGCCGTGGAACACCAGGCGATCCTCAGACTCTCGCTACAAGTTCAAAAATGGCTCTGGGCACTATGGGACTCAACATCTTAGGTCATAAGTCCCCTAGAACTTAGAACTACTTAAACCTAACTAACCTAAAGACGTCACACACACCCATGCCCGAGGCAGGATTCGAACCTGCGACCGTAGCAGTCCCGCGGTTCCGGACTGCAGCGCCAGAACCGCTAGACCACCGCGGCCGGCTCGCTACAAGTACTCTGGCCCAGTAACGAGGTCGCACACCTCGCCAGGACCAACGTCTCTCCTCGACGCTTCAGGAACAAGTCTTTCTCAGTCGCCACGCTTTTTCGTAGCTCCTGTTCTTTCCCCCCCCCCCCTTTTTTAATGTGTGTGGCCAATCATGTTACTGGAAGGCGTTCGTTTCCGAGCGCCGACCAATCTCATTTTTGCAACCGCCCGAAGCTTGTAGAAGCTTCCAGACTGTTCCAGAAGCTTCCGCTCCGGCCGTTGGGAAAACCACCTACACGCCGCTACGCGTTTTGTGAGCGAGCCCCTGTGTCTTCTCCTTGTCCTCGGCCACGTGGCTCCCGCTAAGCCGCGGTCCACCCGCCTGGGGTTTCCAGAGTAGCTTACGGGCGCTGTTGTCTTCAGCTCTCAGGCGTGCCTGCCACGCTTGTGTCTTTCCCGTTCTCATGCCAGCCTCCCGTCTCCGTCCGCTTCACTATCGCCCAACGTACAGATATTCTGCTACAAATTAAGATCCCTAGCCGATGTCAGTATCGTTAATGGTTTCCTGTCTCGATGTTTATACTTCCGAAGTGGTAGTTGTAATGTCGCTCAAAATGATGCCACCTTACATGAGTTAACTATAACAGCAGGAGTCAGTTATAATATCTTTATACAAAATGCTAATCAACCTCGGCTTCCTCCTAAATGTAAAGCTGCTGGCTGTAAAAGGTGTGCCGGCCGAAGTGGCCGCGCGGTTCTGGCGCTGCAGTCTGGAACCGCGAGACCGCTACGGTCGCAGGTTCGAATCCTGCCTCGGGCATGGATGTGTGTGATGTCCTTAGGTTAGTTAGGTTTAACTAGTTCTAAGTTCTAGGGGGACTAATGACCTCAGCAGTTGAGTCCCATAGTGCTCAGAGCCATTTGAACCTTTTTTTTGTAAAAGGTGTCTCGTGTCCAAGCTTAAAATATTTATATTATCTGGACGGTGAATCTTGTTTCATTTGTAACACGTAGTTTATAAGTTCAGCGAAATAAGCTGTACTAGTATACAAATTATTGCCGCGCTGCTTGCTACTGTGAGACAACAGCAACAAATGAAAAAACTTGGCACTGACGATTCAATGCCGTTTCACGCCGCTCCTCACTTAAACTATAAAAATAATCGCTACGGAGATATTGCCACTCCAGTGATCTTAAAAATGCACAAGGAGGTAATATCGTTACTGTAGGTACTGCTACAAATTTAGTGGAAAGGCTCGTACTCGAAGAAACAGAAAATATGAAATACACTCATTTCTTTTTGTTTTAAATAATAACAATATAGTCTTCAGAGAAACTTTGCAAGTCAGTATTTCAATATACGCCCTGGGAACACTGCAGTATAAATTCAGCTGTTGCTTTGAGCGGTTATTTATCTTAGCTGTAATGATATAACTGAAACTGCATTCACCTAGCGAAATTAGACAGGGCATGTATTTCACCTATGGTTTTGACATTAATGACAAAAATCATCACTTTTTGTTGGAGATTCATTTCCAAATCTTCTAAGATTCGAAAACAGAAACTAATGTCATGAACAAGGAATGAAAAGAACTTGCTTACGGCAACAATTTGTATTGTCTGCAGGTTTCGGAAAATAAACTGCACACGGGTATTCTCTTGCTCAGAACAAACATTTATGTTCGTATTAGGGTCTGTGTGTTGCGACGTTGCTGGATTATGATGTGCCGATTCCACCAAATCTCCATAATGATAAGAAGGTTGCAATAAGACGCTGTTAATTGCTCCAGGTGAAAATGGGATCCCTGCAAAGGTTATTAAGTATAACAAGCATGTTCTTCTCAAACATTTATATTCACTTATCACAACCAGCTGGGAAGAAGGTTATGTCCTGATGAGTATGCGGAATTCGAGGATAGTTACTCTATATAAACAGAAAGAGAACAGAAGTGACTTTAACAATTACCGAGGCATTTCATTACTAAGTGTAGCCGGGAAAGCTTATGCAAGAGTCATCCTAATGCGTTTATAAATCTTAGCTTCCAGAATCTACCCAGAATCTCAGTGTGGCTTCAGGCCTGGCCGATCAACTGTAGATATGATCTTCTCCTTAAGACAGAGAAACGTCGTGAGCAGCAGAGGCCACTTTATATTGCTTTCATTGACCTTGTTAAAGCGTTTGATTTAGTGAGCAGAAATGGGCTTTTCAAACTGTTGCAGAAGATTGGATGCGCACCTAAACTACTACAAATAATTGTCTCTTTCCATGACAAAACACAAGCAACAATCTGCTTCAACGGTAAAACATCAGAAGCATTCCCTGTTAATAGCGGTGTGAAACAGGGGTGTGTGTTTGCTCCTACATTATTTGGGATTTTCTTTTCCCTTCTGTTCACATTTGCCTTTGAAGACTGTGAGGAGGGAGTGTATCTGCATACGAGGTCTGATGGAAAACTTTTCAACATTGCTCGCCTCAAGGCCAAGGCCAAAGTAAATACAGTTGTTATCGTGAGTTGTTATATGCGGACGATGGAGCTCTAGTAGCGAACACAGAAGATGAGCTGCGGTATATAATTAACAAACTGTCACATGCCTGTGGAAAATTTGGTCTACTCATCAGCCTTCAAAAGACTAAGATCATGGCGCAGAGCACTATCAACCTTCCATCCATCAGCATTGATGGCAATTCTCTCCAGGTAGTTGATGACTTTACCTACTTTACCACAATATGTAGCAACTTGTCCATGGACATTGAAATTACTAACAGAATCGCAAAGGCATCATCTGTCATGGCTAGATTGAAAAACAGAGTATGGAACAACGGACTGCTTACCACAAAAAGTAAAGTAAAAGTCTACAACGCTTGTGTTATAAGCATCCTTCTCTATAGCTGTGAGACATGGACAATTCTTTCTAATCATGAATCTCGACTCAACAGCTTCCATCTCCGCTGTCTCCGGAAGATCCTTCAGATCTCTTGGAGAGATAGAGTACCCAACACCAAAGTCTTTCATCGTGCAAGCACAACCAGCATCTTTGCACTCCTGAGTCATCGACGTTTAAGATGGTTGGGACATGTCAGGCGCATGGATCCTGAACGGATACCGAAACAACTGCTGTACGGAGAACTACAGGAGGGTGTGAGGCCAGTGGGACGACCGCATCTTCGTTTCAAGGATGTCTGCAAGAGAGACCTGACTAAGACCAGAATCAATCCAAGTCGCTGGGAAAGCATTGCAGAAGACCGTGTCAAGTGGCGAGTAACTGTGCGCAAAGGCAAGAGGACGAACGCACACAGGAACAAATCAGGAAGAGGACAAAGCGAAGAGACAGAGCGGCTTCTGTTCGAAGTCCCTCAAATTTCACATGTCCAATCTGCAGTAGGGACTGCCACTCTCGAATGGGACTTTTTAGCCACGGCAGACGCTGTTACACCATCATCCCTCAAGGATGGACGTATGCCATTAATTGCTCTTAAACTTCAGACAAGCTAACAGTGTTTTTACCTCCCGTCGTAAAAGTGGAAATTGAGCAACACAAATATGTATATATCACAATCTACAGTACGTTGTGAACGCACATATGGTTATCTTCAGAGCACAAATATAAAACTGTTCATTCCCTAGCACCCCTTAAAAAGACTTCAGAGCGTACACTGGCGACACCCGCTGGCCAGTTTGCCTCTTGCGGTCTGTATGCAGGCAACACCTACCCCGTTTGTAGTATCATCTGATAAATATTTGCTAAAAAGTGAAAAGTAGCAACCGATTATGATACCATGTATACTGCACGAAACTGAAAAAAAAAATTATAGTAGTCCTAGTATGCATACAAGCGACTCTCATTTGTCACCTGCAGCAGTTCACTAAATCACTCAGCGTTAGACTCCTATGCTACTTGGCCATCAAAACACAATTTCTTGGCACACGTTCCTATCAACTCTGTCTCACTTTCTCGCAAACATCGGATTTGGCAGAGAAATTGTCACTTTGTTGAAGAGAGAAAAAGCTTTACACGAGCGAAAAACGATAATTCGTAAAGTTGTCTTAAAGGCCGTACCGTGATAGGACGCATTTGGAACCCCATTTTTCCTGAATAAAAACTCTTTGTCGTAAACTACCACTCTTAAGGCGACACGGGACACTGGAAGATGATGTTGAGGCCTCTTTATAGTTTTAAGTTCCTGATAGTATCTCTGTTTTTAGTGTATCGTAGCACATTTCTGTCGTTTCCTGCATCCCCACTTGTCCCCTTACGCTCCCCCTCCCCTTACACGATTCAGTGGCTTTGGTCGCCGGTCAGTAACTTGTTCTTCCGCGTTCGATTGCTTGTGACCAGAATGGATTAGAAAGGTCTTGAACTGGTTCACGTAGCCCCGTGAAGTCGAACGAGAATCAGCTGTAATAAATAAGCATAACGTTGGAACCAGTTCGCCGAAACTGGAAAGGCTTTCGTGAGACAGTGTGCAGCACGATATTTGTTAATTTACCGTTCCCTACCAAGGGCAATTTTCCGCAAGGCTCGCGGCTAACGCTTTTGTCGTGCCACTTTACATCAAGGTGACGGGGAGCCTAAAACTCTTGATTCATTTTGAGGAGATTTCTAGCTAGAATAGTGGTCTACCCACCATGAAATAGGTATTTCTGAATCATTTTCGGTGAAACCGGAGTAGCTCCTCCGGCAATATGATGGTCAGGTCACCCTATCATCCTTGTTGAGCTGTGTCAGTACGTCCTTTCTAAAGAGATCCGTGTCACGTTGATGTGGAAACTGCAGCCTAAAGGAGTTAACAGCCCACCGTATCGCGTGAGATACGAGCTCAGAGTCGCGTTGTTCCGATGTATAATCACCGTAAGTCCCAGATGAGCATTCAGCTATTTGCCGGAGAGGAGCCCCCACTTTTTCGTCAAACACTGGTCAATTAAACGAACGCTCGATTTTGCCGACAGTTTCCACTTCTCTTCCGGCGGCACTCACAGCTCTGCATCCCAGGTGAGGTGTCGTGCGGAGCGCGCCAGCACGCCCGGTGTGCGATCCCTAGAGAGATACAGACAGGCGCCGTAAATGTCAGGTCAGCCGGGCACGCGAGGCGGCAACACGTCGCTGGCCGCGGCCGCCGCGGCGCCGCTGCTCCGCATTAATTCCAGAACTTCATCGCGTGCCAGTCAGCAAATGTGTAACAGAAAACCGACAGTATTGCTAAGCTTTTGTTTCCCTTCTCATTCGCTTCGCTCTGCTTTCAGTTAAAAACAAATGCCTCTCCCCCACTTCCACCTACCCACCGTTGCGTTACTGCTACAGGTTTTACACACTACCAAACAAGACACAGCAATACTCTCTCTCTCTCTCTCTCTCTCTCTCTCTCTCTCTCTTCCTTCCAGCTCACCAAAATGGTGCGGCTGGAATATAGAAAGCTTTTCTATGTAGGTCTCACAGTTAAGACCGCAATGCCCTGTCACCGCGCCAGACATCGCTTTGTTCAACTGCTGAAGGACACTTTAAAGCCGTCTATCAGAAATTTCTTCAGGTTGTCAGTCGACATCTGCGCCCCTGAAGTGACCATCACGCAGCACGTAGGCATCACTGCATAGCAGTACTGTCCAATCTGAATTGCTTCAGCTAAACGCACAGGCTTCTGGGGAAATCAGAAGTTTTGCTCGCGCTATTCTCGCAGTTTCCTGCTCTGTGGGTGGTGAGAGTCTATTTACTGTGGATTTAACACAGCTTCATTTCTGTGTCCATGTGTCATTCGTGTCGTAACATTTTCACTATACCGTGAGTTGGAAGAAAAAGTCGTGCGCCTCAACTCTCAAAGAGTCCGTACTGCGCGCTTTCGTGTTGTCAGTGTTAGCTAAAATTCCCGACGACCAAGCGAGGTGGCGCAGTGGTTAGCCCGCTGAACTCTCATTCCGGAGGACGACGGATCAAACCCACGTCCGGCCATCCTGATTTACACTTCCGTGCTTTCCCTAAGTCGCTTCAGGCAAATGCCGGGATGGTTCCTTTGAAAGGCCATGGCCGACCTCCTTCCCCATCCTTCTCTATTCCGATGGGATCGATGACTTTGCTGTTTGGTCCCCTCCACCAAATCAGCCAATCAATCATTCCCTACGACGAAATGGGGAGCATCTGACCGAGCGGGGCAACGACTAAAATTGCATTCAGGTTGGCCTGCCTGCAAGACCAGTGCTCGTCAATTTAGGGCCCGGAATCTAACTAACCAGCGCTGCCTCGGGCATGGCTCTGTGTGATGTCCTTAGGTTAGTTAGGTTTAACTAGTTCTGAGTTCTAGGGGACTAATGACCTCAGAAGTTGAGTCCCATAGTGCTCAGAGCCGTTTGAACAATTTTTTTTTTCTAACCAGCGATCCGAGGGCCTCTGTTGATAAACAGTCTACTTCCTTCCCAATCTAACCTTCCCAGAATTGAGTCTGAGTTTTTTTATGGAAATCACAGAAACCCCAAATCTTAGTGATGTAGTGAGGATTTGAACAAAGCTCCTTTCATGTGGCTGAAAGTCTTTTAGCCTCTGTGCCAATTCGCTCGATGAAGTTTACTGGGTCTATAATTTCTTTGAACCTACAAATAAAACTGTTTCTTCACTGCAGTGGAATGTCTTTTGCGGCTCCTTTTGGTCGCTAGCTTTTTTGCTTTAGTCGGAAGCCGGACAACGCTGATAAGAGAAACCAAGGAATCCATGCTGTCCTAACTGTTCATAGAATAGTTCCTTTGACATTATTTAAAATTACCCGTTGTAACACCTCGGTTCAGTTTACAGTGATAAAAGCTATAGAAAGAATAATTTAAAATTATGAATAGAATTTTTAGAGGGGAAAATAGTGTAGAATCAAAGTTCGCTAATTGCAGATCAAAATTATAGTATATCAGCAGGTAGTTTAACGTCTAAGTACAGCAAAGCCACGGAAGCTCCGTCATGGAGAAGACAGTGACGTTAAACTCTTGTGATGAAAAACCCATAAAAAGGCCTGATCGTCATTGTTGCCGCCTTTTTCCTTGATTGTTTCGTTAAAGGGCGGGGAACCCGTGTCAGTCAGCGAGACAATAATTAGATTGGACTTTATCGTGTTAAGATTCACGATAAACTGTTAGAATATTACGGAGATTAAAAGTGATGTAGTGTACGATCTCTGACTGTTGGTAGCAACGGAGTATTAAGGGGATTTTAGGACTTTGGAACTTTACGGACATGTAGACGACAGAAACTCAAATTATCTGCTGATACGAGTGAATTCAGAGGTACCGGTATTCAGATATTAAAGTGTGGACTTTTGAAAGTGTCGTGTGCCGTTAGTTGCGAATCTGGACGTAGAGCGCGTGCTTATCGGCATTTTCGGACTATTTAGATTCCTGCAGCCTAGGAACCTTTTAAATAGACCATCATCCATCACCATCTTAATCCTTGAATATAGAGAGAAAGTGAAATACAAGAGTGTTGTACTTATTTCGTTTACGTAGTATTAATCAGGGAAGGTTTTACGGAACCAAAGCTATTCAGCAGTAAGTCAGCACCATCTAGCGGAAAGCGTAGGCATTAACTAACATGCTAACTGAAGTGAACGTTTACGTGTTTTACGGACTGCTTAATATGAACTTTCGTGACTCTTTGACGTCCCCAATCCCTCCGAAAGGTGGCGCAGACTGTCTTAATCATAAATGGGGAGAATTTTAGTCGGGCAAATTACTAAATAAAAGCGATATGTACAAGACTCGCAGTAATAGCAAAACACAAGGCCCGCACGTCATCGGAGAGTCGTCGCTGTCACGTCGGGAAGTAAAGCCGGAAAACCTACGACGATACGTATCTACGAGCAGACATCGACGTGGAGTACCTAAAAATGGAACCACAAGAGAGTTGGGGATGCTTCACCGTGCATACTAGTTGTGAATTGTATAACAAATCCGTAACTACCAAGCAACACCTTCATCCATTTTGAACGTCACATTATAAGTATTTGCTCCTACAAGCTATTAATATTGATGCATTGCCGCATTTGATTATAAACTAGATGATATATATCTAATGAAAGTAGTTGTGTCCTGGTAACATGGTCCTGAGTTTCGGTATCGGAACACGCGCTATTTGAACTAAAGCATCACGGATTAGTTGCCCGTTGTGTCAGTCTCACTAGACCCTTGATATGCCCAGTTGAGCAACAATACAAGAAAAGTAGGTGTGAGGTATTTTGTCCAGCTTGGCACCGAACGCCTCAGTGGCGATATTTGTAAGTAGCTGCGACAGTTGCGCTCCCACGTAATCTATAGTGTAGCTACAAAGTTTTCTTTATCCACCAAGATGCGCTTACATTCGGAGGAGAGACACGATATTGTATAGACAGCCCATATTCCACTTCCGAGTTAGTTGACTCCGTTACAGAACATTTGTTGTGCTATCAGATCCCGTGACCCACATAAGAGATAGCTCTTTCGTTTTGAAACGGAATATTGTTTTGGTGATAATGAATTAGATCCGCCAATGTCATTGGTATAAGACACTTTGTGTCTACATAAGAACGTCACTACTACGTTGACTTGCCTATTTAACGACAAAAATCGTTTCATGACAATGAAAGACAATAAAAAATTTATTACATTTTCTCTAGTAACATATTTTCTTTTTATTGTTGACATCGGATGACGAGTCGGCAGAGAGTAATTGGAGACAAAATACTAGGTTTTTTAAGCTTAAAATTTTTTTGCCCTTTGGTGTGAAGGCCATACAGCAATCGCTCAATGTTTTGGAATTTTACAGAGTAATGTTACATTTATCTAAAAATTTAATAATTAGTTTTCAAATTAATATATTATTTTGATGAGGGGGCGTTGCTATATTAATTGGTAGTTGTTCATGAGAGCTGATTAACTGTTGTATGAAATCAGTTTGCTGGTTTGTTTGCAGTTTACATTCGAAAAAGAGCTATTGGTATCTCCTACTGTTATTCCTTCACATTCACAATAACACCTAGCGAGGTGGTGAAGTCATTAGCACAGTGGACTCGCATTCGGGAGGACGATAGTTCAAACCCGCGCCCGGCCATCCTGATTTAGGTTTTCCGTGATTTCCCTAAATCGCTTCAGGCAAATGCCGGGGTGGTTCCTATGAAAGGGCACGGCCGAGTTCCTTCACTAGTCCGGTGGGACCGATGACCTCGCCGTTTGGTCCCCTCCATCAAAAGCAACCATCACAATAAAGATTATCTCGAACGTGTATTCGGTGAAGATGGCTGCCGTATGGTCCATGATTAAATATTACGCAAGTTATTTTATTTCATGTAGTTTTGTGGACCAGGGCTTCGAGAGAGTGTTTGGCTGTATTTATCCACAGTATTTCCCTTTAATGCATATCGATGGTCGGTATTCGGCTTTTCATTGGCGCATTCTGTGTAATGTAGTTTTCAGGTTTGATGACTTTAATAAGATGATTTAAAAAGTGCATTTCTGAGCGGCGGTTTTCGCTAAGTAATCGATAATTTCATTGTATTTAATAGCGTTTCCTTTGATCCACACAAATTGTACTCCTCCAGAGATATTCGTTCTGCTTGCCAGCTTTCATAATGTCCATTGCCAGTGGATTAGTCTTCTTGAGAAGGGCTGGTATCTGCATGTCGTGGAGCAAGATGGTTCAATCTGTTCAAATCAAAATGTGTCTTACTCCGTGGTTCTACAAGTAATTTTAAGCTGCTCGTGTAGCTGTGGTTTCTGCAGAGAAAGTAGAAGTTTCACTGGGATGCGAAATCAGTTCCTTCTCATCGCGCAACCCATCCTGAAATTATCTTTGGCATTGGGGCCGTCAGTATAAATATGGAAATACTGCGGAAATTATCAGAAAAGCAGTTTTTTTACTAATTGTTCTGCTCTAGCTATTGTTTTTATTGGGAAGTAGAAGACATTGGCTGGTGAATTTATTCCGTTGTATTGATAATCTAAATTAGGATGTGTTGGCGTTCTTCGAGCATTAGGTAAAATCTATGAAGCTTGTACGTAATTCTGATTTTTGGATAGTGTTTTTTTCTGTCTGATCATTTCTTCTTGAAACACTCTGTCAATTTTCTATACCTGTCTGTGATCAGTTGCAGAGAGAACACTTGTTCAGCAGACCAAGAATGAGTGGTAGCCGGCGGGCATGCATTTCGCGATGAAATCATTCCCACACTCTAGTGACAAAATACTCGTAGTCAGGAGATGTGAAACGAAGTTTGAAGTTATATTATTCCGACTCGAAGTCCACTGCCTTACCAATATCCTAGCTTACTTGTGTCGCCTGTTACTGTTGTAATTGTAGATTTACTAAAAAAAATTCCGGTTGTCATCAGTCTACACATGTGACGACCACGGGATGATAGCAGTGCCTATTTGTAATGTTACCGACGATTATTGTGGAAAGATAAAAGTGTGCTCTGATTTCAGTTCGACACTGATATGAATGATCGATTGATTCAGATACATGCAGAGCCAGAGGGGTATGTGAGAGATGGAATAACGATCGCCACTATGCAATTCATATCAAAATCGATCAAGTGTATTTAGAGCGTGTAACAAGAAGGGCAGAACATAATGGACTGAAATGAATATGCAAGAGAAAATGTGAAGAGTCTGGATGTGAATCTGCAGGTTCTTGAATAAAGATGTAGATTATCTTCTGGATTTTTTTTCTTCAGAGTACACAATTATGTTTTCTGTGAGGCTGAAAATATAGTTCATCAGTTAACCAATTTGGATTAACGGAAGAGACAAATAAGATTTAAATAACAGCTGTGCAGTTCATGATGAGTTAGTTAGTCAAAGTGAGAGAAGTCTAAACCTTTTGGATTAAGAGTCACTACAAGAGAAATCGAAATTCCGATATACCTAGTTCCATAACGAGTCCTACACCGTACTGCATCCTCCGCCATACAAATCTATGGGGTTAGATAAATTCGGGTCTATAAATCGCGTCATAGACAGTCATTTTTCCGCATACCATTCGTCATAGGATTAGGAGTGGGAAGGCATGATTTTGGTACACTGTATAGTTTCCACTAAGCGCCGTACGATGGCTTTTCCGTTTCTAAGATCGAAATGAGAGGAGACTCGAAAATAATAATAGGCCAATTCATTTATTCCCACGCCTCAACCTTAGATATAATGGAATGACACATATGCTTCACGAGAAGTCCCCGCCGGCGGGGTCAGGGATTTTCACCTGCCTCGAGATGACTGGGTGTTTGTGTTGTCCTCATCATTTCATCATCATCCAGGAAAGTGGCGAAACTGGACTGAGCAAAGGTTGGGTAATTGTACGGGCGCTGATAACCACGCAGTTGAGCGCCCCACAAAACCAAACATCATCAACATCACGAGAAGTCCCCTTTGGGCGGCTGTTTACTATGAAATGCAATAGCTACACCTTTGCCAAATATTTTAAATTGAAGGAGTCCGAGCTGGTAGACGGTATGAATGGGAAAGTGAAAGAATTTATAAAAACATTCGTTTAAGGCACTTTTTAGATCCCCAAGAGTGTATAAACATATCAGTGAATGAGTGCAACTGTTCCTGCAACGGAAATTACCAAGTAAAATTGGTACCTCTCGTGTTGCCACCCTAGGTGTCGACACCCCTAGTTGCAGGAACACATGGCCATCTACAGATCTACCATGTAGTCAGGGTAGATTCTCTCTGTTCGACAAATGCATTTTTGCCGTGTGTGCTATTTTGGAGAGTAAGAAGTATGGAAATTCCTGTGTCAAATGTAGTAGTTTATTCTATGTCCCCAAGAGGTTGTATGTTTTTCGAGATGGACATTCGCCTCCTCAGCCGAGGTCTGTACCGCACACTTATGCGGCGGCGCTCGACTGGGAGGCAGCCGGTCCGGATCCAGTTTGGGCGACACTGCGAGAAAAGGTAATGACGTACGGCCACTGGTCGCACCACCAGGCTCGGGGTCAGTGTCCTGGGATGAATTCCAAACCTTGCCGCAGTGTCTCATTCAGGGAAAGCATGTGACATCAAGGAAGTTTTACAGGCTCTTCGCTGTTCTTAAACTATGTAAACGATTTAGGAGACAGTCAGCCCTCTTCACTTGTTTACATATGATCCTTTCGTTTGCCTTTGTGAGAAGATCAAACAGAATTGCAGGATGATTTAGACAAGACATCTGCATGGTGCGAATAATGATGTACTCCACATGAGAACAAAAAAATGTTGAAATGTATGTGAATTCTTAAGGGACCAAACTGCTGAAGTCATCGACCTCTAGACTTACACACTACTTAAACTATCTTAGACTAACTTACGCTAAGGACAACACACATACCCATGCCCGAGGAAGGACTCGAACGTCCGGCGGGAAGGGCTGCACTATTCGTGACATGGCGCCTCCAACCGCACGGCCACTCCTCGCGGCATGAGAGAAAAAAAAGTTGAATGTCGATTAGACGATAAATCACTCAGATTTTAAGGTTGTCGATTCAGCTAATCCCTGGGGCTTTAAAGTATGATCATATGAGGTTGGAAACATCACATAGAGAACGTTTTGCAGATGGCGAACCTCTGGCTCCATGATCTGCTCCTTAGAGATATCGTGCCAAATTCTGACCAATTAGCACGTTAGATAGTCAAAATTCCGAACTGGCTGATGCAGGACGATGCCCATAATGCACGAAACGTTCTCGATTCGAGCAAGATCCGGCGACCTTGCTGGTGAAGGTAAGATTTGGCAAACGCGGAGACAAGCAGCAGATACTCTCGCCGCGTGCGGGCGGACATTATCTTGCTGAGATGTAAGCCCAAGGTGGCTTGCCGTTAAGGCCAACAAAACAAAGCTTAGAGTATCGTCGACATTCCTCTGTGCTCTGAGGGTGCCGTTGATGAGAAGAAGAGGTCCTGCTATGAAAAGAAATACCTCCCAGACCACCACTGCTGGTTGTAGGGCCGTATGGCGGGCCACAATCAGAATGGGGCCTCTCCAAACAGGTTTTCGATGGTCATCTGAGCTCAGTTTGAAGTGGGACTCATTACTGAAGACAGTTCTACTCCAGTCAGTGGAGACGCCCAGGACAGCGGTTGGACACGTTACTGACTGTCTCCCACCATACTGCCCGACAATTAGGTGTCATGCTCTGGGTGCCATTTCTTTTCATAGTGGGATCTCTTTGCTTGTCATCCGCGGCACCCTTACAGCACTGCGGTACGTCGACGATATTCTACGCCCCGTTTTGTTGCCCTTCATCGCAAGCCATCCTGGAATTACATTTCTGCAAGATAATGACCGCCCGCACGAGGCGAGATTTTCTGCTGCCTATCTTAGTGCTTGTCAAACTCTACCTTGACCAACAAGGTCACCGGATCTCTCCCAATTGAGAACGTTTGGAGCATTATGGGCAGGGCTTTCCAGCAAGCTCGTCATTTTGACGATCTAATGCGCCAATTGCACAGAATTTGGCACCATGTACCTCAGAATGAGATAAAACAACTCTGCCAATCAGTTCCAAGCTGAATAACTGCTTACATAAGGCCCAGAGATAGACCAACGAGTTAATGCGGATGAGCAGGGGAAAAAAAAAACCTGTAATATTCGGATACAGCATTAGTAGTCTACTGCTTGACACAGCGACGTTTAAATATCTAGGAGTAACGTTGCAAAATGATATAAAATGGAACGAGCATGTGAGGACTGTGGTAGGGAAGACGAATGGTAGACTTCGGTTTATTGGGAGAATTTTAGGAAAGTGTGGTTCATCAGTAAAGGAGACTGCATATAAGGCTCTGGTGCGATCTATTCTTGACTGCTGGTCGAATGTTTGGGATACGTATCAGGTCGGATTGAAGGAGGACACCGAAGCAATTCAGAGGCGGCCTGTTAGATTTGTTACCGGTAGATTCGAACAACACGTCAGTTCAAAAATGGTTCAAATGGCTCTGAGCACTATGGGACTTAACTTCTAAGGTCATCAAGGTCATCAGTCCCCTAGAACTTAGAACTACGTAAACCTAACTAACCTAAGGACAGCACACACATCCATACCCGAGGGAGGATTCGAACCTGCTACCGTAGCGGACGCGCGGTTCCAGACTGTAGCGCCTACAACCGCTCGGCCACTCCGGCCGGCAACACGTCAGTATTACGGAGATGATTCGGGAACTCAAATGGGAATCCATGGAGGGAGGCGACGTACTTTTCGAAGAACACTATTGAAAAATTTTAGAGAACCGTCATTTGAAGCTGACTGCCGAATGATTCTACTGCCGCCAACACGCACTGCGTGTAAGAACCACGAAGGTAGGATATGAACAATTAGGGCTCATACAAAGGCATATAGATAGTCGTATTTCTGTCTATCGCTTGAACCTTGTCCCGCAGTTACGCAGGGTCAGCCATTGTTAATCAGATTTGGCATGTTAATGTTTAAGGGGTGGCCGGGTGCCCTTCCTGCCGCCACCCCGTACCCCCTGGGGCGGAATTTGTGTACCCCAACTGTGCGTCGACTGTAATCCAATGAATAGTGCGAATGTGTTCAGATGTCCGCGAGCCGTGTAACTGAAGCGGAACATGGGGACCAGCCCGGTATTCACGTAGCGGGATGTGGAAAACCGCCTAAAATCCACATCCAGGCAGGCCGGCACATCAGCCGTCGTCGTTAATCCGCCGGGCGGATTCGATCCGGGGCCGGCGCGCCTACCTGAGTCCAGGAAGCAGCGCGTTAGGGCTCTCGGCTACCCTGGCGGGTATAGATAGTCGTTTTTCCCTCGCTCTATTTGCGAGTGGAACAGGAAAGGAAATCACATCGCTAGTAGTGGTACAGGGTACCCTCCCCCATGCATTGTACGGTAACTTGTCGAGTATCTGTGTAGATGTAGTGACTTGCTCAGTTTGTGAATCTCAGTCTTTTGAATAAATTACCCTGTTCTTCTGACATTGTAATCATTTGTTTTTCTCTAAATGTACATCACATCAACTGATTTCCGTCCTTCTCGGATGATTCCTTCGTGTTCCGTCGTCCTCGTCCCCCCCCCCCCCCCCCTGCCCCCAACTCCCAGAATGTATATCGCCTGTTACAAGTAATTTTCATGAACAGCGAGCCATACACCTGTGGGAAGTGCGATTACAACCGTTCAGGATTCAGCTCGTCTCTGGTCGTTTGTGAGGAGAGCGGCGGTATTTGTCTCGCAGCTCGCGTTGCGTGAGCGGTATGACCCGCGGCCGCACCTGCGGCGTGTTGGCGCAGCGCGGCCGTAAACAGCGCGTCAGCAGCAGCCGGCGTCAGCCGGGCGCTCCAGCCTGATGCGAGGCAGCTGCCGCCGCTGTAACCGTAGCACCAAAACGATATCGAGTCTCTCGTCGTGGCCACGATACTTCGAACCGGCTCGTTTCTCAACTCGCGTATAATTTGAATAGTTTTGCCTCCGTCGTCTATGTTAGAAGAAATTGCCCGACTGCGAAGATTTTTGCAGGACAATATTCCTGAATTTTCTGATCTGTCCGTCGTTACGTTAGCCCTACATCTTTAATTTGGTCCCTTAGTTTGAAAGCGCATAATCAGTTCGTCGATCAAATAAATACCATACATGTAAGTCAAGAAAAAAATGTTCAAATGTGTGTGAAATAATATGGGACTTAACTGCTAAGGTCGTCAGTCCCTCAGCTTACACACTACTTAACCTAAATTATCCTAAGGACAAACATCCACACCCATGCCCGAGAGAGGTCTCGAACCTCCGCCGGGACCAGCCGCACAGTCAATGGCTGCAGCGCCTGAGACCGCTCGGCTAATCCCGCACGGCCTGTTAGTCAAGACTGTGCAGAGGAAGACGGAGAGCGAAGAAAATTCTTTCGACATTTTGTTTCAACGGGAAGCCGATGCTCACCTGGGCTGTTCAGTACGTCGCAAGTATACACGTAAGAAGTTGGGGAGAGGGAGCGGCAAACTAATGGTTGTAGCGCCAATTATCTATCAGATGAGGACCAGAGAACCAGCCCTCGTCCACATGTAACTACTTCGTGACTGTCTATTGGGTCAAAGCTTCGTGCAGTCTTTCTGATTTAATTGTTCAAGGGTTTAATGATTCAAATGGCTCTAAGCACTAAGGGATTTAACATCTGAGGTCATTAATCTCCTAGACTTAGAACTACTTAAACCTGTCTAAGCTAAGGACATCACACACATCCATGCCCGAGGCAGGATTCGAACCTGCGACCGTAGCAGCAGCGCGGTTCCGGACTGAAGCGCCTAGAACTGCTCGGCCACAGCGGCCGGCTTCAAAGGGTTTACGTAAGTCATATCAGGAGACGCTGGGATGGGCACATTGTACAGTCGATGATTGATTCCTTCCATAGTTCTCGTTGAACTCGGCAAGTGCTCCATGGCTGAGGATTTAGCTGTTGGCGAAGCGTTATATCCTCAAATTCCTTCTTTCATTAGTTCGTTTATTCATTCACTCATTGTGGCAATATTAATAAAATAAATAACGGCTACAGGAAAATAATTGAGTCCTCTCAGACTCCATAACAAAGAATAAAAACGTTGAACTATTAACAGACAAAGCGAAAGCAGTCAATTGCGCTCTTAATGTCCTGTGGAGAAACTTGACGTGACGGATGGGTTACCACGTAGAACATTAAACATGGCGTTGTCCACAGTATTTCGTATTATCGGAGCAGCAAAAATTTGGTACTTTCTCTTCGACCTCTTTCATTACGATGTTGTAGCTAGCAATACCAAACAGAAGATGTTAATCTAAAGTGGAATGATCCAATAAAATAAATATTAGAAAAAGCAGAGATTCATGGGGAGATTCTTAATGACAATTCGTCCTTAAAAGAAGTGGCCTCGACTCATTCCTGTTTATTGTTCATCCGCCTGGGATGAGAGAGAGAGAGAGAGAGAGAGATAGAGGGGGGGGGGGCGAGCGCTATGAGTTTCGTCACGGGATCTTTTACTCGTTGCGAGAACGTTTCAGAGATGCAGAACAAACTCCAGTGACAGAGAGACATTATACATCACGGATAGATTTACTGTTAAAATTTCGAGAGCATGGGTGTTGTGTGATGTCCTTAGGTTAGTTAAGTTTAAGTAGTTCTAAGTTCTAGGGGACTGATGACCATAGATGTTAAGTCCCATAGTGCTCAGAGCCATTTTTCGAGAGCATACGTTCCAAGAAGAGCCGGGAACATATTACTTCCTCCCACATGCCTCGCGAATCATAATGACGAGAAAATCAGAGCAATTTGAACTCATACGATGCTTCACCAACAGTCATTCTCCAAGCGCCATTCGTGAATGGAACACGAAAGGGGGGAAATAGTGGCTTACCGATTGTACATGTAGGCATACATATTGCATTCGACCAAATGAAAATTCTGATTCGCGCCTCGAAATACAAGGCATGTCAAAAAGAGTGTACCCGTTTTAAGGCTTTTATTACATTCAACTTACAATTATAAATAATACATCAAATCAAAGAGCGACTCATACAGTTTTTCTTAAAAGTGTTCCATATGAGCACAAGTCGTCACACACAGAGTCGATAGGTGACTTCTTCCCAACCGTGATCAGTGCGCCTGGAGTAATTATTGAAACAATGCTGCTTCTGAACTCGGGCAGATCAGCTGTTAGCGGAGGCGTAACACTTGATACTTTATGAACCCTCAGGTATAAAAACCACACTGCACCAGATCGTGTGTGAAAGTGGTGGTCACGCAAAACAAGTTCTGTCATTCGGCCTCTTGCGGCCAATCCAGTGGTCGGGTACATTGTCACTTAACCAATCGCGTACTGATTTATGCTAGTGAGGTCACGCTCCCTCTTGCTGCCAAATGAGGTTTTGTGGTTCAGCTTCTTCAGATTGTGAGAAGAGTCGTAGATCCAACGCGAAACGTCATTTACAATTGCATCACCGAACTGGAAAGGCCCATAAACTTTCCACCGGAGCGTGGCATAAAATCATTCATTTTAGGGGAGCCATGTTGCAACTGTACAATGTCGTGGGGATTTGCAGACCCCAAGATGCCAAAATGATGTGTGTTCTCATTTCCATTTAGCTGAAATGTTGATTCATGATTGAAGATGACACGATCCATAAAATCTTGATAGTCGCCTACCTACATTTCGTTTGCAAAATTCTCACGGAAACCGTAGTCTGTAGGCTTTAGAGCTTATAACAGCTGCAAACGATAAGGACGTAGTTGTGTCTCCATTAGTCTTCACAAAAATTCACTGGAATTGCTAATTCACGGCTAGTCTTCCGAAATGATTTCTTGGAACTACACGTGAAAGACTCACTCGTTTAGCACTATTTGCAATTGTAAGTTGATGCCATAAATGCTACTAACCCGTGTATTCGTTTTGAAACAACCTGTACTTCCTATAGGTTATTAAAGTTATTGTCTAGATTAGATTGTGCGTAGTGAAATACAACACAGTCTGTTCCTGCATGCTCAGTGCTGAGTGAAAGTGGTTACAACCAGTAAAGTTTTACAACACATAGAGAAAAATGTCATAAATCTAAATCGCCACTCTCATCGTATCTTGAATGTAGAATAGTTGGAGACATTTTCCCAAATATCCAGATTTGCAAATGTCTGACTCGTAATATTTATTCACTTTTTATGAAGTTAACCGTACAAAATTGATTGCAGATAAACAAGAAACGACGAGACTACCTTTTTTTTGGAGGGGGGGGGGCGGGGGTTGTTTGAATGATACTCTGTTTTACTGTAGTATTAACAACAACCTGCGTGTAGCGTGTAATGTAAAAGGACCGCCAACAAAGAAGCTGGCGAGCGAGTGAATGCAGTGGCGCGGAGGCAGCGACTACGTTGGCGGCGCCCGCAAGTCGTGCGGACGTGCCACGCTTCGTGCGTGCGTGCGCCATTATTTAGGACGGCGGCTGCCTACACACAACACACACGCGCCCAGAATCGCCGCCCTCCCCGAGTCGGAGAATGCGTGTAGCTTTCTATTTCGCAGAAGCACCTCGACACTGCAAGTACTGTCACGTTTCGAAATTACAGGAGCGTGTTTTGAAATGTAGTGGCATTTTACGATGACACAGTAGTTTAAAATGTGGTAATCCAGGCTCCAACAGCATGTTCACAATTCATCTGCTCTCACGCAGCGTCTAAATAAGATTATATATTCCATTGTCAAGGAATTTTGTGTTACTAGTAACAGTAAAGTAGTCACTATAGAAACAGGTCCTTTTCACTTCTCTTTATGCAGTCAGATTATTGAATATTTTATCCACAACGTCGAGCAGTCCTAAATTTAAGTCCGCCCAAAGTTAAGAGGCAGCGCGGCAACTGTTATCAAGAGACTGTTGGTTGCTGACCCAATCATCCTATACGCTTGGATTTATCAGTGTTGCCTAAATGACCTCTTATTAAAAGTTGGAAAATACGTAACTATATTACTAACTTCGCGCTGTAAGTGAACGTTCACGTACAACGACCTGTAGAAAGTTGGAAATGAGCAAATATTTCAGAAGAGTTTGCAGAGTAATGAGAAGAACCTTTAGGATTCGTTCTTCGCCGGCCGTTGTGGCCGAGGAGTTCTAGGCGCTTCAGTCTGGACCTGCACTGCTGCTACGGTCGCAGGTTCGAATCCTGCCTCGGGCATGGATGTGTGTGATGTACTTAGGTTAGTTAGGTTTAAGTAGTTCTAAGTCAAGTGGACTGATGACCTCAGATGTTAAGTCCCATAGTGCTCAGAACCATTTGAACCATTCGTTCGTCTTTCCATCCAGTCAGGAAAGGGGTAAGTAATGGGATCAAAATCCTTGGAAACAAATATGAAAGCCTTTTTTTCTCTTTCAACATTAGCTACGCCTTCCAACTGCTTGTCTACATAGTCGCCGCTCCGACTTTGACATTTGTCGCGGCGTTATATCATCTTCCAAATACCCTCATCATAGATGGCGGCTGCCTTTGCATTCCTCCAGTTCCTTGTGCTGTGCCAAAAGGCTGTCCTCATAGACAGCGATTCATGTGAGCTAAGATGTGAAAATCAATGGGAGCCAACTCCGGGCTGTGTAGTGGATGATCAAACACTTCTCATCGAAAACGCAGTAGGAGCGTCTTGTTGCAGCTTCAGTGTGGGGCCGAGCATCGTCGTGGAGAAGGGCGATGCCTCACGACAGCAGTCCTCTTTGCTTGTTCTGAATTGCTCTCCTCAGACGATTCTCTCGAATAGCCTGATCCGCTCGCTAAACAAGATCACCGGTTGACACTCGGTTCCTCCCCTGATCAGCTGCATCATGAATGTCTGTATGTCCTGTCACACTTTGGTCTCACACGTGACAGTTACGTCTCACACGTGATAGTTACGTTATGTGTGCAGCGTGAAATCAGGCGGATCCTCTCATTATGACTAAATAGAATGACAACACTCACTTCGCACTTGGCGAATGACTGTCTCCTTCTAGGCATTTTACGTGCTCAGTGCGCGCTCAGAACTGAATTTGAGGCGTGACGCGATTACCGGAATAGTAGAGACATCTGCGCAAAGCGTCATCGGATTTCCCCTGTGGTTCTAATTTCGTGATCGATAAAAAAGAGCTCTCGTTCTATTCTTTTTCTTCATGAGACCCATTGCCTTCCCCCTTCCTTCTTCCTGGCCCTCCCACGAGACCTAATCCGAAGCAGTATTAATAGATGTTACTTTAGGATATTTCTGCAAGTGAAGCTGTTTTGCTTTTAACTGTAGACCTTCATACGGAAGAAAGGTACGTGGTTCAAACGCCGGTTTCTTTTTTCCGTAGTTCCTCACACTCCATCATACGAATGTTACGCTAATTTCTTAAATAAGCGGGTGCTAGTTCCTTCCCTAACCCTTGGGAAAGTATCAGTGACCGATAAAACACTGTCATTAAAGCAGTGAAATTGCATTGAGGGAGACCACGGTTCTGTGTCCGTTCGTACAAACAGATTAAAAGTTCCCCATTTATTCTGTGAATCAGTTCGGATGAATGCCAAGATGGTTCTCTCAAAAACACCACAGACAGTTCAACCCTACTCCTTCATATCCAAATGGGGCTCTGTAATCGACTTCGGGTCAACTGGACGCTGTGCTCTATGCTACCTTTTTATTATTACGCCTGTAGTTGTGCATTAGCAAATCTGAAGGTCCTCCAGCAATGTCCACAACAAAAGTTACTCATAACCTAAGTCACATACGGTACCCTTCATTTGAAGACTTTACAGCAGTTCGAACTTGTGCATGGTTCCTTATAGCATCGAAAATTCTCTATTATTGTTTTTTGGTCACTTCTGTGTGAAGGAAACAGTCACTCCTGTTTTTGGACACAATAGAGCACTAATCTCCAAGTACTTACGTTATGCAAATTGGGCAGTTATTTTACACACTCAGCTAGCCAAAGTACATAGGAGCTGCAGCTCGTTCCGCAAACGAGGCGCGGTACCACACCGTTTTGGTCTCGTTAACAACACTGTGTATTGGACCATCTCTCTCTCTCTCTCTCTCTCTCTCTCTCTCTCTCTCTCTCTCTCTGTATCTATATCTATCTATCTATCGGATCTTTTGGAAAGGCTACAGCCTATTTCTTCATCCCAACCATTCCCAATCCTGACAGAGCCTCCTTCTCTAACGCCCTCTTTATCGACACAGTTGAATGCTGTTCTTCTGTCCTTCTTTTGTTAAAGAAAGCCTTAATCACTCGCGCATGTATACGTTTTCTGTCTTCCTTGTGCCAGTCGTTGCCCTCTATATCGCAAAATTCTTTTGCAATATCTCAATTTTGATGATTAATAAGTCAGTATTCTCCCTTTAGCTATTCCTTGCCTTCCGTTTTTGGTTTGTTTATCCTAGCCCAGTTCGGTGCTCTGTAATGTATACATTGAACCTTCATGTTGTTTAAGCATTCCTTGCATTCGACCAGGAAGTGTATTTCATCTACGATTTTGAGCGTTGATAATGGTTTTTTTGAGCTTTTATTGCTATGCTGAATTTTTCCTTCAGTGCTTCTGTTACTTTCAAATTAATCATCGATAGACATAAGTAGTAGTTTTGGCTCACACCCTTTTCAGGAGTATTCATTTCTTGTTTGATTACTCGCAATTCATTTGCAGATGTTTAGATATCTTATTATTACTCCTGTTCTGTACTGTATCCCCATTCTTCTCAGGCTATAAATACACAAAAGCACCAAAGAAACTGGTTTAGGCATATTCAAATACAGAGATATGTAAACAGGCACAATACAGCGCTGCGTTCAGCAACGCCTACATAAGACAAGTGTCTGGCGCAGTTGTTAGATTGGTTACTGGTGATGGCAGGCTAGCAAGCTCTAAGTGAGGTTGAATGTGATGTTACAGTCGGCGCACGACCGAGGGACATAGCATTTCCGAGACAGCGGTGAAGAGGGGATTTTTCCGTACGACCATTTCACGAGTGTGCCGAGAAAATCGGGATTCCCGTAAAACGTCAAATCTCCGACATCGCTGCGGTCGGAAAAGATCCTGCAAGAACGGGACCAACGACGAGTGGAGAGAATCGTTCAACGCCACAGAGGTGCAACCCTTCCGCAAACTGCTGCAGATTTCAATGTTGGGCCGTCAACAAGTGTCAGCGTACGAACCATTCAATTGAACGTGATCAATATGGACTTTCGGAGCCTAAGACCCACTCGTATACCCTTGATGTCTGCACGACCCAAAACTTTACGCCTCATCTGAACCCGTCAGCACGTTATTAGGATGTTGACGACTGGAAACATGTTGCCTCGTTGGACGAGTGTCTTTTCCAATTTTATCGAGCTGATGGACGTGTACGGGTATAGAGACAACCTCAAGAATCCATGGACCCTGCATGTCAGCAGGAGACTGTTCAATCTGGTAGAGGCTCTGTAATGCTGTGGGGTGTGTGCAATTGGAGTGATATGGAACTCCTAATATGTCTAGATACGACTCTGGCAGGTGACACGTATGTAAGCATCCTATGTGATCACCTACATCCGTTCATGTCCATTGTGCGTTCTGAAACACCCCCGTTTAAATTCATTTATTGGGTTTTGTGTAATTTACCGAAGCCGCCAAACAGTTAATTATTATGCTTATATGACCGTGTGCTTAGTGGATGAAAGGCTATCCGTTTTTCTGCTGTGCTATCTGTTTTTCTGCTGTGGTTTCGGGGGTATTTCGACCGAGTGCGGCTGTTTTGCAACTGAATAGTGGAATGATAGAAAGTTTGTCTATTATTAAGGACCACAAAGGTTGCGATGTACAAACTGATATATATTTCCTACTAACACACAAATGCTGAGGCAGTTGCTACCTTCGCCTTACACGTCTAATCACAGTTATATCTCTTTATTGGTTGTTGATTTTCAGTACTTCGTCACACACAATGCTGATGGTTCACAACAATCCTCACTGCAATCCATGGTTGTTGCTGGCCGACGCGGTTGACGCGAAACACGTAATTCGGCACTTGTCACTTCCTGTTTCATATCACTCGCGAATCGGTATTAGTGAGGGTCAGCCGCACGACGATCAGGGGGACGTGCTCACTCGTCATGCTCCGGTGAATTTTACCGTTTACAACTCACTCGACCACCATTCTTGCCCGTCTTTCCCGCACTACTTCTCACTAGACACTCCCCAGTACTACTACGCACTCAACACTCGCCTCATTCGACAATCGACTCCTGTCTACTATCGACCTGGGCGTCGGATACTAGCAGTTCCGACGGACTTGGGGAATTCCAGCAGGACAATGTGACACCCTACACGTCCAGAATTGCTACAGAGTGGCTCCAGGAACACTCTTCTGAGTTTAAACACCTCGGCTTCCCACCAAACTTCGCAGACATTAACATAATTGAGCATATCTGGAATGTCTTACAACGCGCTGTTCAGAAGAGATCTCCACCCTGTCGGACTCTTACGAATTTATGGACAGCCCTGCAGGATTCATTGTGTCAGTACCCGCAAGCACTACTTCAGACATTAGTCGAGTCCACGCCTCGTCGTGTTGCAGCAGTTTTGCGTGCTCGCTGGGGCCCTACAGTTTATTAGGCAAGTGTACCAATTTCTTTGGCTCTTCAGTGTATATTACACTGGGAAAAGGGCTTGTACTTTGTCACTGGGTTATGCATACGTCTGTCACCCAGTAATGAACGGAAATCGATGATGTGATGGTCTTGATTCGCGTTTATATTCAGAGGAGACGAATGTTTTATGAATATTTGTCTTTTTAGTGTACTTATTGTTTGATGTGGACGATAAATACATGTTCTCTTGCCTCAAGGAGGCTCGTTGGTGTCCTGTAGAGTAGCGAAAACATAATAGAAACATCGTGGACATGAAAACAACTACTTTCCTTGGCAAAAGTATTGAACTGGTTTTTTAATTTGCCAGAAGTCTGGGCGGAGCGAAAACAAGACGCTCTAGAAATTAAACAATGGTGTTTGTCCGAATTTTCATAGGCAAACGAAGAGTAGGAAACGGACAGATGGTCTATCAAAATGGTTCAAATGGCTCTGAGCACTATGGGACTTAACATCTATGGTCATCAGTCCCCCAGAACTTAGAACTACTTAAACCTAACCAACCTAAGGACATCACACACATCCATGCCCGAGGCAGGATTCGAACCTGCGACCGTAGCAGTCGCGCGGCTCCGGACTGAGCGCCTAGAACCGCTAGACCACCGCGGCCGTCAGATGGTCTATCAGATTGACCTGTATGAGGTCTAGTTTTACAAAAAGAAAATTGTTTAATTGCTTGAAACTAATGATGGCAATTAAGAAATATAATTAGTGGTTTTAGATAAAATTTAAGATTTCAAGAACAGCTACTGCTAATTATGTAAATGATGTGTCAAGTTGGCCATCTCTTCGGAGGCTAGCTATTTTGCGCATAAAATGTTACATTGGTGTGATATTTAACTGTCAGTAAACGCCAGCAATATATATAACGTGCCTTATGACATGTGCCATCGAGTGTCTTAAAGTTTTTGGATGTATATGAATCTATGACAACAAATTACCAGTTGCTGTTAGTTATCCAGTGTGGTGCTTTTCCATGTTGGTTTTACAGGTGCTTGACAATAACAAATAGTCAAAATTAACTAATCAAATGGCTCTGAGCACTATCGACTTAACTTCAGAGGTCATCAGTCGCCTAGAACTTAGAACTAATTAAACCTAATTAACCTAAGGACATCACACACATCCATGCCCGAGGCAGGATTCGAACCTGCGACCGTAGCGGTCGCTCGGCTCCAGACTGTAGCGCCTAGAACCGCACGGCCACTCCGGCCGGCATTAACTAATCGCACGATTAAATAAAAATCACATTACAGCCTACTGCGGACCATGTTTACGGTTATTAAACATATGGAGTCTGTGGATCCTCACAAATACACAATTTTAAAGAAATTCTAATGTATGTTTGCCGCCCGAGCTATCGGCCGTTTTAGGGAATGACGCGCGGGCTGTCTCCCGCGTTTTACTTTTCATCCCTCATAGCAATATGGCGGAGGATACTTAATATAGAGTTCGTACATTTAATATTGAGCTCGGAATCCCCGTTGTCTGTAGAGCATATTTTAAGGACCTTTATCCAAGAGGAAGTCCTTCTTTTTAACCCTCTTTCCTCCCATCGATTGGGCTTAACGTGTAGACGTTTTTAACTCCCTTTTCGTATTAGCGTTCTATGGTTCTGACATGGGCGTGTATGACCTGAGTTGTTTTTGCGCCCTGAAACAAAGGAAATAATAAATAAGTAAATAATAAACTGTTGGTTCAAGATGGGAGAAATTGGTATAAAGGCAGGAAATACTTAAAGGTTTCATTGCAAAAATAAACATCAGAATGGTTCACTACCAGGGAGAACTGAATTGTGAGAATCGTGAAGCTTAGTCTCATTCGTCTTGGTGAAGAAAAAACATTCGTTTTAGATAAGAACAGGAAAACAATTGGCGACTGGCTGACTGGCGTACCGTCTCTGCAGCTGTCCCTAATGTTGAGCACGACGCACAAATGGAAGCGTGCCTGGCTCGCAGTGCAACCGTGCCAGCGGGGCGAACAGGGTGCGGTCGCCGGCCGGTAATGACCCTGTCTGTATGCCGGGCAGCCTAGGCGCAGGGGCAGGGGGCCAAATTGCCGCCCTCGTCGGCCGTCGCCGGCATTCGGCTCTCCGCTGGCCGTCAAGTCCTGCCAGCGCTTGTGGACCGAGGGCGCGGCTCGTTCACTGCCCACGTAATCCGGGGGCCGCGCAAATTAGCGGAATAAACCCGCGTTCATAGCTCTACTCCGGTGCGACCTCTTTGTCACACGAGGCAGCAAACGCAGCAGAATATGTGGGCCGCACACTGATGCGGTTTTTTGGCTGCCCGCATTCTTCTCGAAAGAACACTCCTCGTGAAAAACGCCGATGCGTTCCTGAAAGTCAGGTATCATTCTCCTTATACTCTATTCTTTCTTATTATGTGAAATCTAGATGCAGTCAACCCAATGTAAAACAGTCCATAGAGTTTCCACAATATATCGACTGCTATTTTGAATCTCGCTGGCATATTGTAATTGTGTGCTGTATCAGGATGCGAACCGGAAGCTTGCCTTCCGTCGCCAGTACTTCTATCGACAGAGCTATCCGGACAAGGGTCGCAAACTGCAGTCACAGCTCTACTTTTTCCAGTAACTTTCTCCTTCACAGAAATATTTCATACCATGCTCATCATCAACGTAAAACGACATTTAGTTTTCCTTATAAACAAACTATTTTGAACGTAAAAATTCAAGGAAACTTGAATCTTAAGCTGCAGAGTGAAAATCTCATTCTGGAAACATCCCCCAGGCTGTGGCTAAGCCATGTCTGACATCAATTTCAATTGCTTCAGTAGCTTCAGCCTGAGTATTTCACCGGTACTGAGCACCTTTGTCTCAGTTGGTGTCCTACGTTTTTAAAGCCGCGGTTAAAACAGCACTCTACTTTCTGCACATACTGAGCTTTCATCTGAATTCGATGAGTACATCTTTAATCGACAAGTGACATGTTAACAGATAAAGCGAAAAGAAGTTTTAGGCACAACAAAACAGCGAAATCAGAGGAGCTACTAAAGCAATTGAAATTGATGTCAGTGAAAAAATAAGCTGTGATAATGAACTTCCTTAATGCGATGATGAACAACAAAAACTATGTGCAAGAGGAGGAAAATGAAAATACCGGGTGGTCAAAAAGTAAGTATAAATTTGAAAACTGAATAAATCACGGAATAATGTAGATAGAGAGGTACAAATTGACACACATGCTTGGAATGACATGGGGTTTTATAAGAACCAAAAAAAAAAAAAAATCGTTCAAAAAATGTCCGACAGATGGCGCTTCATCTGATCAGAATAGCAATAATTAGCATAACAAAGTAAGACAAAGCAAAGATAGTGTTCTTTACAGGAAATACTCAATATGTCCACCATCATTCCTCAACAATAGCTCTAGTGGAGGAATAATGTTGTGAACAGCACTGTAAAGCATGTCTGGAGTTGTGGTGAGGCATTGGCGTCGGATGTTGTCTTTCAGCATCCCTAGAGATGTCGGTCGATCACGATACACTCGCGACTTCAGGTAACTCCAAAGCCAATAATCGCACGTACTGAGGTCTGGGGACATGGGAGGCCAAGCATGACGAAAGTGGCGGCTGAGCACACGATCATCACCAAACGACGCGCGCAAGAGATCTTTCATGCGTCTAGCAATACGGGGTGATTTTTTTTTCTAATAATACCCCATGTCATTCCAAGCATGTGTGTCAATTTTTACCTCTCTATCTACATTATTCCGTGGTTTATTAAGTTCTCAAATTTATATTGACTTTTTGATCACCCGGTAGTTCAGTAGATGTACTCTTCTTTAGACCGTTTACCGAAGCCTGTTGTAGATGATCAGCAGTTTCGTATATTTTCATAAGTAAAAAATTCAGAATCTTACATTTTGAATTAGAGTTGCAATTTGTTGTCTTTATTATAGTCATGGGAATCCTGTGTAGTATCTTCAAAATCTTCATCCTGTAGATGTTTCACAACATTATGCATTACAAAGCAGCAACTTGTTCAAAATGGTTCAAATGGCTCTGAGCACTATGGGACTGAACTACTGAGGTCATCAGTCCCCTAGAACTTAGAACTACTTAAACCTAACTAACCTAAGGACATCACACACATCCATGCCCGAGGCAGGATTCGAACCTGCGACCGTAGCGGTCACGCGGTTCCAAACTGACGCGCTTAGAACCGCACGGCCACACCGGCCGGTCAGCAACCTGTAATTATTGGAACATTCGATAAAGCAAAATAGGAAATCGCCTGTTCAGTGTCGTGATCCCCTCTTTTTTATATAAGTTTCTTGAATGATGTGTGATTTTCCTCTGATGGATTACGATGGGTGGCCGTCAACCAGGTCACTGGGCTATCATCACCCAAAAGAACAGTGTTCTTAAATTCACTTCGTATTTCCCGGACACTTGAATCTGTCCCTATTCTATTGTCATGAACCGACCCGGTCCAGCTAGCCTCAACGCCAGTGAACTATTTCTTTATATTGCATATAGTTTGCACCTACTATCGTAAACTTCTCTATTGATATATTCGTCGCCACTCTGCATAGACTTCGCAATTTGCACATACGCAGAGTCAATTACACTAATAGCACTTGGAAATTTACATTTTTGTAGCCCCTCGTCTTCTGGCACAATCAGATCATTTGATGACGAAGTAAATTTGCTGCCCGGGTCAACTTTTTCCATTACCTTTGTAGGGACACTACTCACTGCTTTACTCACTATAGTTTGATGAGTCTACATTTCTTCTGCTACGCCGGAGTGGAATTCTGGATCAGTTACATGCCGAAACAAAACCTTTATACTCTTCTGACGATAGTTCTCCAACTCTTCTTTCCCCTTTGACTGGCAGAAAATGATTCGCAATCCATTTAATATTTTCTTCATTGAAACGATACAGAGTTTTTCAGTGTTCTCCAGGTGGACATCGACGTGACCTGTAGCATTTCTCGCGGTGCATACATGCTGCATGGTAAACTGTATGTGAACTCTGCAAACGTGAGTCTGCTAATGAACCTCCTTCAAATTTTAGAAGAAATTTCTTCCAGAATGAAGGAAGAACTTTTCTTTATTTATACAGTTTATCTAATGCCGAAGCCAGAGCCAAAGTCGAAGGAAATGCTTCTTTCTCCGTTTTGTCCCCACAAGCTAGAGCTCTTGCTTCATGTTTTATTTATAAATTCCGAAAATTTATCTTCGAAATTCGAAGGAGAAGCGTTTGCTTCACATTATTCATACGGCCCATTGTTATTCTCGTCGTTTTGCCTTGCTGTGGCGCGAAATAAAGATTTGCAGTGTCTTTGTTGTTCAGTGTCTGTAGTTTCTAATGTTAATGTCCTTCAGAATGCATTTCCTTAATGTAATACGGCGGTACATCGTCGGCAGTGCATTGCATTAGACTATACAGACACTGAGCAATACAGACATTGCCAACTAATACACTAAATTTTGCTCTTATACAGGGTGCAGCGTAATTGTTGGCGTAAACGCAATCAGTACACGATATTAGAAGCAAAGAAGTCTCAGCAAAGATGGGCTCTGAACCGCATACCTTAAGAGGTCTTCATCTTCGATTGAAATAAATATCTTCAACTGCCAGCTCTTTGCTTTCTGTATTTTGGAAGGAAATATATGGACCAAAATAAAAAAAATCCAGTAAACGTTGACTCTGCATACCTTAAGAGCCATAAGCAACTGTTCAGCGGAAGAGACGTTTCACACCAGCGAATATGCAAAATTGTTCGTAGCTCTTACGGTGTGCGTTTTAGAGCCCATCTTTACAGAGCCTTTTTCGCTTCCAATCGTTTATGCGTTTACGCCGTTCATTATGATGCACAAAACTAAGTCACCCGAGAAAACAAACTCCACGTATCATGTGTTAAACTTCTTTATGAAGTACTGGCAGCGTTCGCTAGAGATCGGTACTGATTGCGCAGTTGATGTAATCTAAATTTATTGCTGCGATGAAAAAACGTGTCTGTATTATTTTATGTGTAACTTTCACGGCAGGCAGTTCTACCAACAATCTTATGTTTCCCTTGAATGGGGACATATCCCTGTAATCTACCGACACGGATGATATCGGTAATTTCGCCACAAGCGAAATATCTCACTTCGTCAAGACTGCTGTATTGATGAGCCACGGAGTATGTCATCAAGGAAATTGCTTAAAATCACTGTCATACTTCGTAGAGCATGAACGTAACATAAAAAAGTAATAGAACTATCACTAAGTAGAAATACTATGACTGTTAGAAGCATTCGCAGAATTCTCCTAATGCACAGAAACGATGCATGAACGTGCTTTTACTGTACGAGGCAAAGGAGGTACATTCTCATATCGAATGTATGTATCTACACACCTGGAAACTGAAGCAAGCAGAACAGTACAGCAGGCCTGTGTTGTCTGCCGTGTCTAATCGGGATTTCACGCCTAACGTGTTTTGGGTAATTCTCCATTCATAAACGCAAATTCACAAGAACTCACTAATTTCGTTACCAACACCTACATGACGCTGACGGAACATTGCACAACCCGTTGCGAATGCATAATTTGTGGTATTTCCTTTCCGTCAACTTCGATTGTATGCGTCTTTAACCGAGTTACGAATCCAGATTTAGATTTTCCATGCTTTAACCATACTAAATAAGGCGAATGCCTAGGTTTGGTTCAAATGGCTCTGAGCACTATGGGACTTAACATCTATGGTCATCAGTCCCCTAGAACTTAGAACTACTTAAACCTAACTAACCTAAGGACATCACACAACACCCAGCCATCACGAGGCAGAGAAAATCCCTGACCCCGCCGGGAATCGAACCCGGGAACCCGGGCGTGGGAAGATGCCTAAGTTTCTCCTTCAAAAATACCCCACCGATTTTTTCCTCTAATTTTTTTGTTGGGCTATTCACTGCGAAGACCGACTTGACGCGGCTCTCCACGTTATTCTATCAGCCTATACCCATTTGAACCTGCTTACTGTATTCGTAATTGGGTACCCCCTCTACGATTTTTACCGAATTCGCATCCCTTCATTACCAAACTGACAATTATTTTAGGACGCAGGATGTCTCCTATTACTCGAGCCCATAAAATAAATTTCATTTTCCCTCAATACGACTCAGCACTGCTCATTAGTTATGCGATGTACCCATCTAATCTTCAGAATTCTCCAGTAACACGACATTTAGAAAGGTGCTGTTCTTTTTCTCGTCTGAATTGGCTATCGTCCACGTTTTACTACCAAAGAAGGCTACACTCGTAACAAATACCTTCAGAAAAGAGATTCCTAACATCTAAATTTATATTCGATGTTAACAAATATCTCTTCTTCTTCGCACCATAAACAATCTGCATTTTATATCCTCTATATTTCGACCGTCATCAGTTATTTTACCACCTAAGTAACAAAACTCATCTGTTTCTAGTGCTAATTTCCTAATCTAATTTCTTCAGGACGACTTGATTTAATTCGACTATTTTCATTACTCTTGTTTTACTTTTGTGCATGTTCGACGTTACGCTATCCGAAACTGCGCTCCGTCTCTTATGACCTAGTCGTCGACGGGACGTGACCGTTTATCCATATATTCCACAGCTTAAATCTGGGCACAGTTTCTCCTCTGCTAAACTAGCTTTTACGTTTGTAGGAACTTAGAAATTTCTTTAGAGCAAGATACACAATTTCTGTTTAATGAAACGGCAAGTGGTAGCCATGGGACCATTTTACTGTGTACTACTCTGCCAATAAAAGGATACCTCCAAGGGCCGCCTGATAAGTGAAAGTGAGACACTAGGTGAAACGCCACTTGTTTGGAATCCTTGTTTTGTTCCCTACGAATGTTTATTTCAGCAGTTTGTCGTAGTTGTGGTTTAATCATTTATCGGCAGGTATAGTGGTTGAGTAGTGACGGGCGATTTACCTCAACTGTTCGTAATGGAATACCAGATTGGTCTTGTTTTATGACTGAGGTCTGATACCTATAGTGGACCTTCATGTTGAGCTGTTCGATTAATTTATTCTGCGTCCAACTATTGTCATCTGCTGCACAAAAGATCTCTGTGCTTTCATATTGGCTGCTGTTATCGTTATAGTTATAACAACTGAATATTATTCACTACATAGTTTTTCGTGTCTTCTCTGATACGGTCCTTAATTTCCACGATCGAGGGACATTACTTGCTTCTTTGTCAAACCAGTGCCAGTGCTGTGTATGTATAATGATCGGAATTCGTCCATCATCAAAAAGGACGCCACCACGAGGCCGACTTTAGTAGTAGCAAATAATTAACTGACAGTGAGGCTCTTCACGCATAAAACCTCTGATTATCCTTACATAACTTAATACTATGTTTTATTTCACAAGACTGAGCTGTTTGATTTAGACTGGGCCGGTGACGAGTCAATGTATCCGAATGTATCCAGCCATTAGGTACATTAACTTTCCATCGGCATTTGGAGTTGTAACGCCCAGCAAGGCAAAACGGTTGGAAAGAACATCTGATTAGATATTCCGTTTTCTGCTCACTGAAATTTGTTAGTGTCTTCGTAGACCATCTTATAGTCGTAAAGTTTTGTCTTGGTCCTCTTGTGGTCCTTCCTACGATTCTACATCGGCTCTGTGGCACAGTTCTATGTAGTATTCTTGGCGTACAACAGCTATCGTAGGAATATTTTCAACGCGAGGCAAATGCTTTGCCTGCTATCCTTTGAGGGTAAGTGACAGGAGCGGATAGGATTATCCAAGCATCGGCTATTTTTGTAAGCATTTCGACTACGACTAAATCGACTGCTAAAATCTGTGTATATTTCTTACGCTAATATCGTAAGACGTGTAAAACTGGTACGTCGTACGATTTTGCTGAAACTACCTAGAATGGGACCGATCACACGTTTGGTGTTTCTGAAGATTTTGTTACTTGCAGATTAAATTCATATTGGAAAATGTAGACTGTTGTGCAAAACTTACGGACGAAAGTACATAACTTTCGTACGATTTGTCAGTGCCAAGTAACATAGCTTGATGAAATTTGGACCATACCCAGAAAGAACTGCCACAGTACAGAAGATAACTAAAATAAATACGCAATGAGACGAACAGAAATGACACTGTTATTCAAAGACAGTAATTACACAGAAATCACCACGATTCATGATGTCCCCTGGATATTACAAAAGATTGTGGTAGGTGTTTTTGTGGTGGGCAGTACAACTCTTCCACCAGCGACGTTGACAGTTGCTGCATATGAACGTGCTGCAGTACGTCTGCACAACTCATCCCAGACGGGACTGAAGTCGGGCGAACAGATGGGCCGAGTATCCTCTTGTTCCAAGAGTACTTCCATCTACGTTCAAAAATATGGAGGTCGATTGGCCGATGCAACATAATGTCATCTCTCACCGTAACTTCTGGACCACAGAAACGATCATGTTGGACAACGTTAGGCGTATCTTCGTATAGCGAGAAGTGGGAACACCGAATGCACCCAGGAGCATTCTTAAACATGTTGCTTTTTTGGTCCAGTGTTATGGTGTGGGAAGGCATAATGTTGCATGGGAGTATTGACACGCAATCTTTGGACACGGTGCAATCACGGGTCAACGACATCGTGACACTGTACACCTTCTCCTTGTGCGTCTTTCAGGGGTGCATTCGTTCCTGACTCCATTTTTATGGCTGACCTCATCGAACAGCGCAGATGGCGGTGCTCTTTGAACGAGAGGTCATTCGGCGAATGAACTGGCCTGCCCATCCTCCTGACGTAATTAATTCCCGTCGCCACATGTGGAATGCGTTGGGGAGACGTATTGTGGCGCAACTGCACCAGCTACTATCCAGCAGTTGTGAACCGCGTTGGTGGAGGGATGGAACGCCCTACCGCAACAACTTCATACTGCATGGGAGCACCTTGTATATCATGCACTGCTGTCCGAGGTGATCACAAACACTATTAAGCACCGTTTCCCGCCTTTTGTAATGTCCAGGTGACCATCATAAACCGCTGTGACGTAAGTGTAATTATTGTCTTTGAAGACAAGTGTAATTTCTGTTAGTCTCATTGCATACTTCGTCCAGTTAACTTCTGTACTATACTGTAACAGTTCTCTCTATGTACGATCGAAGTTTCATGGAGCTATGTTACTTGGCAGTGAACCATCATGCGAAGATTACTTCCGTCTTCACGGCCGGCCGATGTAGCTGAGCGGTTCTAGGCGCTTTCAGTCTGGAACAGCGCGACCGCTACGGTCGCAGGTTCGAATCCTGCCTCAGGCATGAACGTGTGTGATGTCCTTAGGTTAGTTAGATTTAAGTAGTTCTAAGTTCTAGGGGACTGATGACCTCAGATGTTAAGTCCCATAGTGCTCAGAGCCATTTGAACCATTTGAATCGTCTTCACGTTTATACTACTGTATGTGGTGGAACCGAAATGGTGCTCTTAATGACACCGCACAGCTCGGTCCGTAGTCGACTCGTTCATATACAGCTGTAGCCTTACTCCTCTGTCTTACTTAATATATCATTTATTTCCCGTACAGATTAGTGGGCATTGTTGCTTACGCCGTGCCACACGAGATTAACCGATCTAAATCGCTGTATTGGGAAACGTTTTCGCTGCAGTCATTTTGCCCGCTGGTGGAAACGATTGGGTGGGTGGGGGGTGGGTGAGAACCAACTGTCCGCGAGATTATGTACCGGCATACTGATGAAGAAGCTCGCAACATTAAGGGGTCGATGTGATATTGATATTTATAGCGCTTTTGGACACACTCCAAGCGAAGTACCCACAAAGCGTCTTAATTTGTCTGTAACATTTGTATTTTTTCTTCATACAAAAGAATAATACGGACTGTCTTACATTTTTTCATTTAGTCTTAGGTCGATAATAGCTCCTTCTCGTATCTTCTGAGTCAGAACACGACAAAGTGCTGTCCCCAACCTCAACCGAACACTGGGCTTGGTTAGGGTTTAAACTTGGCAACAGTGGTCTGTTCCCCTAGAGTAAGACACATGCCAACATGATCTTCTTTCGTTCCTACAAAAGCGCATGCACAATGCTGCATTTCGCGCAGCCATATTACTACACAGCGACAGTGTCTGGAAGTTGAAAAGTAAACTATGGAAGGCGTGGTCTTAGGACCTTTCATGTCAGTAACATATATCTTTTCAGGTCATATTACTGTATTATTTGGCTGCACAAGAATACCATAAAAATGTTGTCTCTTCTTATATATGTATCTTCAGGAACATTGTTTAGCTCAAGAAATGGGAAAAAAAACTTGTAAACTATTGGGTCACCAGCTACTAATAGGCCATGTATGAAAAAGCAGTGATCTGGATTTCGATAAACGACTCACAGAGTTTAAGAAAACTACGAAGTTCGGTCAAAAAAAGTAGTATGAATGAATTTTGGTAGCAGTAACAGCTGACGTTGCAACCTTTTGCTGTATATTGTCTGATAGCCTAATGTGTTTAGAGAGGCAGCGCCTCATTGGAACACGTTGTCACGTGTCAGTTAGAGCCCAGGTTGCTTTTTTTTTACCGTGTCTGTTGTGCATCGTGAATTTCGAACAACACGTGAAAATGACGTTCTGTTTCAAGTTGCAAAAAAGTGCCAAAGAAACTCTTGAAATGTTGAAATTGGTGTATGACGATAAAAGCGGAAATGTGTCGGTAGCAGACGAGCAACGTACGAGACGTCTATTAACCTCAAAAGCAGAAGTGGCAAAAATTGTCCGTTCAAACAGACGAGTAACAATTCGAGAGCTTACCGAAGAACTTAGCGTCTCGTACGGATCCTTGCAAAGTATTTTAACCTGTAATTTTCAAATGGGACGAGTGAGTGCAAAAATTGTTCCCAGTCTTTTGAGTGATGGACAGAGCGAAAAACGTGTGTCAGTTTGCCCGGAGTTGAAGGATCGTCTTCATTCAGAGCCGGAGCTCATGTCCAAAACTGTAACTGGAGGTGAAACCGGGGTCAGTGGGTGTGAACCTGAGACGAAAGTTCAGAGTTCCCAATGGAAAACCAGTGAATATTCTTTCTCAAAAATCAATCAAAATAAAATATCAGAATTATGATCGTTGCTTTTTTCGATATTGAGGACATAGTGCTATCAGAGTTCATTTCAAGGGGAATGATTGTAAACGGCGATATTGACAATGGCGTGCTGCAACGTTTGTGGAACGATGTACGAGGAAAGAGACCAGAAAAATGGGCCAATGGCTTCTTTCTTTATCACGACAATTCGTCGTGCCACACCCGGCTTTTGATTCGCTACTTTTTGGCCGGAGAAACTGTCTGTCCACGTTTGCCTTACTCATCGGGTTTAGCACCAAGAGACTTCTGGTTCTTCCAAAAAATGAAAGGCGCGCTTAGAGGAAAACGTTTTGACACAATTCCCGACGTTCAGAGGGCAACGACAGAGCAGTTGGATCTCCTTTCAAAAGACGCCTTGTAGAAATGCTTCCCAGTCATGGATTCAGCATTGGGATACGTGCATGTATTTCGATGGAGAAATTAAATGAAATTCCATGTAAGATTATTGCTTTATTTCTAAAAAAATATTCGCTGTCTATTTTGATCACACCTCGTTATTTGTAAAACAGTATTTTTCTTAAGCCACCCTGACGTGTATATAAGTACGAACGAACAACCTTGCTCGTGTACCTGATCCAAGTCACCAGTTTTTGCCCGTGCAACCAAGTATCCTGACAACAATATGTCAAAATACCGGATGTCCTCGACAGTTTCTTTACCTCAAGACTTCCACGACGCTCTTACGCTGCTGTGGAAAACGCTTACATTGACCGATTCAGGTGTGTGTTTTGTTTTGTAATGGTAAAAGTTTTTCCGTCAAGAACGTTTGAAGTCCAGCCGGTTTTGAAGTTTGGGTGGCAGGCTACAGAGAGAACACCTAACTGGACACCTTGAAATGACATAGGTGATTGCCTGTTCGGAGCGGCGTTAATCTCCGATTACCAAATCAATTTTTTCTGGTTAAGTACATTCTCTTACGCTTGTATTAATGTTCTGAATAGTTTATGCGTATTATTAGTTGTGTATTGTAGATAAATCGGTTTTTAGGTTTCCGCACGTTATTCGGTTAAAACAGAACCCTGAAGAGTCACTTTGTTTGACCGTCTGTCAGTCTGCCGACTGCTGAAAAGCCTCTCTCTCAGGAACGGGTAGACGTATCAAGTTGAAATTCGTCACATACTAATGTCTGTTGGCCCTTAACGTCGTAGTAAATGTAAGCTTCTAAGTCAAAACGCCCAAAAGATAGGGCCATTTAGTTCATATGCGAGGGTCACTCCAAAAGAAATGCACGCTATTTTTTTTTTAAATCCATCTTTTATTCTAGATGTTTGAAAGTTTTACAGTGTGTAGATACATCGTTTAGGAACAATATTTTCATTTCTCCACATAACTTCCATCCCTCTCAACTGCCTTACGCCATCTTGGAACCAGCGCCTGTATACCCGCACGGTAAAATTCTGGACCAACCTGTTGGAGTCACTGTTTGGCAGCGTGCACAAGCGAGTCATCATCTTCAAACCTTGTTCCACGAAGAGAGTCTTTCAGTTTCCCAAAGAGATGATAGACACATGGAGCCAGGTCAGGACTGTAAGGCGTATGTTTCAGTGTTGTCCATCCGAGTTTTGTGATCGCTTCCATGGTTTTTTGACTGACATGTGGCCGTGTATTGTCGTGCAACAACAAAACATCCTGCTTTTGCCGATGTGGTCGAACACGACTCAGTCGAGCTTGAAGTTTCTTAAGTGTCGTCACATATGCATCAGAATTTATGGTGGTTCCACTTGGCATTATGTCCACAAGCAAGAGTCCTTCGGAATCGAAAAACACCGTAGCCGTAACTTTTCCAGCAGAAGGTGTGGTTTTGAATTTTTTATTCTTGGGTGAATTTGCATGATGCTACTCCATTGCCTCTTCATCTCTGGTGAAAAATGATGGAGCCATGTTTCATCACATGTCACAACTGTTCCAAGAAATTCATCTCTACCATTCTCGTACTGTTCCAAAAGTTCGCTGCATACCGTTTTTTATTGTTTCTTTGTGAGCCACTGTTAACATCCTGGGAACCCACCTGGCACAAACCTTTTTTAACGCCAACACTTTCAATATTCTGCAAACATTTCCTTCCCCTATCCCAACGTAGCGTGACAATTCGTTCACTGTGATGCGTCTGTCAGCAGTCACCAATTCGTTAACTCTCTGCACATTGCCTGGAGTGTGTGCAGTATGAGGCCTGCCGCTGCGAGGACAATCCTCAATATTGCCGTGCCCGCTTTCATCACGTAACCTGCTTGCCCACCGACTAACTGTACTGCTATCGTCAGCAGCATCTCCATACACCTTTTTCAACCTCTTGTGGATGTTTCCCATTGTCTCGTTTTCATAACACAGGAATTCTATGACAGCACGTTGCTTCTGACGAGCGTCAAGTGTAGCAGCCCTCTTGTAGACATGCTGTGACAGCGCCACTCAGGGGAACCGGTTGAACTAAGTTTGAAAACAAGCGAGAAGGATGTATCTACACACTCTAAAACTTTCACACATGCAGAATGAAAACTGTATTTTTACAAAAATAGTGTGCATTTCTGTTGGAGTGACTCTCGTATTCTGATACTCGCAAACTAACTCATCAAAACTTATAGGATGGTTCCAGTTGGTCTACAGTGATTAAATTTGGCAAGAAGTAAGGTTTCAGAGTAGAATTAAAGGAAAAATTATGAAAACTTTTAATTTGTTAAGCATATCACACGAAAAATATTTCTTTTTTCATTTGTTATCCTAAGTCAGAACCTGAAAATGCTGCACTGAGGCTGAGGGGAACGCAATGATAAAAGGCAAAAGATCAGGCAAGGAATGACTTTATTGCTTAAACGACGCCTTTCGGAATTTACCCATCAACAGATACTAAGGAGCGATTACTGCACGTAGATACTGCGTCGCAAGTTGTATGCGAAACGCCATATCTACGAGCAGTAATTGCCTCGGGATATGTGATGATGGATAAATTTCGAAACGCTTCATATGAGCAGTTAAGTCATTCCTTGCCTGATGTTTGACTTTTACCACTGCGACCCTGGCAGCCTGGACGGAGAACTGATGACTATTATAATAGTGGTCGCCTGCCTCCTGCATGACTTTACGTCATATTTATATTATTGAAATCAAAACATTGTCGAAAAACTTATACGCCCCGGGACCGATATCTTGCCAGAATCAATGTCGATAACAGGCAAAAATGGTCGAAATTCTCGATTCCGAGTCATACTAGCACCTGGCCAATTTGTTATTTTTCTTTTTTTACCGTAGATCATCACCCAGAATCACTCACTAAGTGGTGTTAACACGATGTCCGTCGTCTAATAGAAACCGGTTTGCGACGATGGTAGCTGTAGTGGCAGCTAACTTCCCCAAGCAATGCAAGTGTACAAGCAGAAAATGGCAGTACACTCATTCTGTGCCGTGTAAAGTACATGAAATATTATTGATGTAGGTTTGTGTCTAAGGGTGTGTGCCTTCTTCTGCATATGGCTGATGGTCGAGAAAACTGGGTTGTGTGCACGAACTCAAGTTCGACCTTCTCTGTTCCTACAGAACCAACGATGTGAATGATACAGGATATACGCAGCAGTGAATAATAGTAATGTAGCTCCCAGCAAACAAATGAAGACTGCCATGAGATTGTACTTTTTTGATATAATTGTCAGCAACTTACTTCCCCCCACCCTATTGATGTGTTGTCTGTAGCTATCAGAACGATTAGTATAGTTGCGCTTAGAGAAAATAATGCTTAGCACGTACCATCAATTGTTCCCTTTGAATAAGTGCAGTATTTGAACCTCAAGTTTCCTATGTCATTGCATAAAACAAATTGTCTATAGAAAACCGAGAACCATAGCCACATTCATTCTCTGAAGTAAGAACAGAGTGGGTCACAGAGCTACTGTATACGTTGTTGAGCCGAACATTCCACGACTTCTAACTATTGTTAGCAAAACATCTGTCTGTCTGAATGTATAGGCTTTTGAAAGAACGATGGCCATTAGAACTGTGGACAAGCACTCTTTTCTAGATGTACGTATTTCGGGAACTATTGGCCTGGAACCCGTTTCAGAGTGTCAGCAGGCGGGCCAGAGTTTAGACGTTGGCACTGTTCCCTTTGGACAGAGTGCACCCGTGTAAGCGTAAAGTTTTTCTTTTATTCTTTCCGTTGCGTTATATAGTTGTGGAATAGTTACTAATATTTCCACATTTTCCAGCCGTTCGCGGCAGTACTTCAGTAGTATTATAGAGACATTGCTGCTTTACATGTATCAACTAGTTTCGTGATACATCGTTGTCGCCATGGATTTGCAGCTCAGTGATGTCTAAAAAAATCGCGCCGTACGGGAATTATAGCTAGGCGTTTACGCTCTGAACTTGCGTCATGATATGATCACCGAATTCAAGTCTGAGTAGCAGCATCGTTTTTGGCACTGATTCGTATTTTACGCCAGCAGGTTTGTGTCTACGATGAGGCGAGACGCGGGTTAATCACGTAGCAGAATTAGTAAAAGTATTTTATTAATACCTCGGTCGTTTCTTGGTATTGCGAGAAGCGTAAGATATTCTTGCCTGCAAAAATATCGCTCTCGTTCCTGAAATTAAATTATGTATATAAATAGACTGAGCCTAAAGCGAATGCATATGCTCAATAAAAAGATAATTAGTTCAATTATTTAATCTGAGAATAATGTTAAGTGTGCTGATAGAAGTTCAAATGGCTCTGAGCACTATGGGACTCAGCAGGCTGATGGAAGTAATTTGTACTCTGCAGTAGAATGAACTGCGTTCTAATGATATCGCAGTATGTACGACAAACTAAAATGAAGAGTCTAATTTGGCTTTTATTTAATAAAGAATATGCAGATTATTCTGGTTTCAATTTTATTTTCACATGTAATTGCTACAAGTAATCTTATCTGATGTACTGTTTTCCTTTAATAAATTTCATCTTAATCGATCAGACTGACTTTCAATGCATTCTACTGCCTACACATTTTAATTACAATGACTTTTAAGCACTACCCTACTCATAGATAACATTCTAGTTTCATTTGAAAATACAAACAACATGTATTCACATAATTAATACAGTCGTAGTGTACTTAACAAAATCTTGTCTTCTCATAATTTCTACCGCCTTTGGCTATTGGTTCCAAAAAATAAGAAGAGTTCTTTGCCACTTCAGGCACGACGTATGTGAGCTAACTCTTCACAGTGTTTCTAACCATATAAATTTCACACGCAAATGCTCAGTAGCACACAAACGTAGGGCAGAAAAAAGAGGAGGAGAAGATTAGTGCTTAACGTCCCGTCGACAACGATGTCATTAAAGGCGGAGCACAAGCTCGAATTAGGGAAGGAAGTAGAAGAAAAGTGGCCGTGCCATTTCGGAGGAACTATCCCGGCATTTGCCCTAAAAGATTTAGGGAAGTTACGGAAAACTTAAGTCAGGATGGCCGGACGCGGGTTTGAACCGTCGTTCTCCCGTCCAGTGTGTTAACAATTGCGCGCGCTGCTCCGGTCGGTGGCAGAAAAAGTGCTGCTTTTCGCCTGTATTTCATCGGAAATTTGCATAGAGCGACTTCTATTTATACACTCTCCAGCACAGTAAGGTGGGCGGTAAGCTTCTCATAATTCATTTGATTTGTCAAATGAAGAATGGTTGTCCATATTTACAGTAATCATCATGGCCTATTATCAGTACATGCAAATATTAGTATGCATTATATTTGTTCATTGCAGTTTAGATTATTCTTGCCGAGGTTCGTTAATTTCCTTGTTTCGTACCAGGTGTCTAGACCGACGATTTCATTGCTGGTAGTAGCTGGCTTAGCGCATTGAGAGGTCCACTTTTACTCGGATGGCTCACTATTAACAAACATATAACAAAGTAAAACATAGGTTATAACAAATACGGAAAAAGCAGTTCAAAGTATTACCTCGCTAGAGAACTGCACTTCTCCATGCCTGATGTAGGTGTTGCGAAGAAAAATACTGGAGGTTCTTCCTCTAAGCAAAATAAGAGCAGGACGTTACACAGTTTGGCATTATACGAACTGGAGAGGCTTTGCACGGACATCACATTTTACTCACTACTTTCTTTCAGCTTCCATAACAATCTGTAACAGCCCAGTACGAGTGTTCGTTTGTCGTCCGGCCGACACAGATACAAACTGGGCAGAAAACGGGGACCATAGCTCAGTGTTGCAGTGTCTTCCATATCCATTTAAACTCCCAGCATTATGTTTTGAACTACCGACGGTGTCCATGCATGCCAGCGATTATTGTTCAAGACTTGACTCCGTGGAACCTATTTTAATTAATCACCGCTGAGAAAATCGTCCCATGTCTTCTCAGTAAACACACAGTTAATAGTGAGTTTTTGCTAGCTCTACAAGGTCATCCGTAAGTGTTGAATGTGTGCGAGAAGATGGTACATGAGTTATCTGCAATTAACATCTCTTAAGCTGCAAGCCACCTTATATTGTGTGGCGCGGGTTTCGACCGTTGTTATTTCCCCCTTTATGTACTTAATTCCCAGGTGACACACGGATAGAACGAATGTCGGTAAAACTCCGTATATAACGAATTTCGCATTGTAGTATCGTCTCTTCTCCTCCTTTAGTCGTATAGTTGAGTCTGCGTAGGTCGATTCGTGACAGTTACAACGGCTTGGGCGTGGCAGCTTCACGCGGCTGCCTCAACCAATAACATAACGCGATTTTGTAAACGTCTTTATGGCAACGCCTCACTGTTGTAAAAGCTCTGTAGGCGGCTACTATTCACGCCTGCAGCCGTTAGCGCTTCGCGATTGAAAGGCAACAGTGGTGCGAGGATCTTCTTACATCATCTCGACTGTAGTGATAAATGCCTGGTTCGATTCCCGGCGGGGTTGGGATTTTCTCTGCCTCGTGATGACTGGGTGTTGTGTGATGTCCTTAGGTTAGTTAGGTTTAACTAGTTCTAAGTTCTAGGGGACTGATGACCATATATGTTAAGTCCCATCGTGCTCAGAGCCATTTGAACCATTTTTGATAAATGCCTCAGACTGATAAGTAATACTGAAGAATGAGTCAAAATAAGGTTTTCTAAGCACTCTCTTTCGGCTTTCGTGTAAAAAATCTATTTCTGTAATACTCTTCCAATGAATCACGACCTGGCATCTGCGCCATCTAAAACAATACTTCCTACAACGAAAGGAGAGCCAGATAGCTGACTGTGAAGCGCAAAGGCTGTTGGCGGTACCGAAGCTAAAAGCAACATTTGTGTACAGAACTGCAGCAACACAGGCGTTGCAATAGTCAGCTCTACAATACCGCGTTACTTGTTGGCTGCGATAGACGCGCGAAACAGCTACACGCCAAGCCCGTGTTAACTGTCACGGCTCTTCTTTCGCCACATGCACTGTAGTTTATATAGTCATTCCACTATAGGTCGCTCTGGTCCTATACTCGTAGATATTTTATTGCTGTTATGGTTTCTATTGGTTTATCGCCAATCTTGTAATAGAACAGCAATGCTTCTTTCTCCCTATTAATTTGTGTTGGGGTTCAGCTTTAATCTTTGTACCAACCGCCAATCTTCTGCCGGTCTTCCTGCATTTCGCTACAGTAAACTTAGATTGCGATTATTGTACGGTATATACAAGAGCTTCATCCTCTAACAGCTTCAAGGAGCTGTAGGCGTTATAAACGACTTCGTGGGCAGTAGGGTTTTACGTCCCGTCGACATCGACGTTATAGAGACGGACTGTTGGAGAAGTTATGGACCTTAATTCTAAATAACGCAAACAACGCCGGCTCCTCTGCACTCCAAGATCGTTAACACAAGTCGGCGCGACTCTGCTAACTTATGAAGCGGCCTGATGACGTCGCGACACGGCCGTTGCATCGATACGTGGAAACAGTTTGCCTTGCTGAGTCTATCCAAGTTTGAAGCTACTGTCTGGAACTTTATGGAACGCGGTAACTGAACACTTCCTGGAAGAAAATGTCACTTCACCGCAAATTTAACAGATGGTAACTGCATAATTGACGCATTTATGTAACATTGCGTGTGACGCATTGCCCCCTGGCTTTCGCCTACAGGACTTCGGCCGACGCCTGTTTAGTGGCGTTTCGTCAAAGATGAGACGAAAGTCAACACGCAATGTCTCAACAAGTACCGAACAAAAACCTCATCACCTTCCTACAGTAAGTGCCTATGGACCGATGACCACAGCAGTTTGGTCCCTTAGGAATTCACACACATTTGATTTTGAGTAAGTACCTATGGAATTGCTTGGAAACACGGAGCCATACAAAAAAAGGTATATTAGTGGATAGAGCATCTCTATATGTTGTGATTACATTATACGCTCTGTGGAGTAGTTGCAGAGTGTACCATCAGGTAACAGGCGTGTCAGATATGTAGACAAAACCGTCCACTATATCTACATTTACGTCTAAGTCTACATAGATATTCCGCAGTCTCTCGTACGGCGTGTGGCGGATAGTACCCCTTAGCACTATTAGTTATTTCCTTTCCTTTCCTGTTCCAGCGCAAATAGAACGAGGGAATAACGACTGTTCACATGTCTCGGTGTGAGCCCTTATTTCTCATGTGTTCCTTATGCACATTGTATGTCGGAGGCAGTAGAATCGCTCTTCAGCAGCTTCAAATGGCGCTTCTCTGAATTTGCTCAGTAGCGGTCCTCGACGAGATTGACTGCTTCCCTCCAGGGATTCCCATTTGAGTTCCCGAAGCATCTCTGTAACACCTGCGTGTTGTTCGAACCTACCAGGAACAAATCTAGCAGGCCGCCTATGAATTTCTTCGATGTCTTCCTGTAATCCGGCCTGGTACGGATACCAAGCACTCGACCAGTACTCAAGAATAGGTTGCGGTCTCCTTTACAGATAAACTACACTCTCCTGTAATTTTCCCAATAAACCTAAGTCGATCATTCGCTTTTCGTACCACAATCCTCACAGCCTCGTTATATTTCCTATCGCTTTTCAACTTTACGTTCTATGTGAAGTAGGAAGCTACTAATGCCGTATTCGAACATTACGGGTTTGTTTTTCCCACTCATCCGCATTAATTTACATTTCTCTACATTTAGAGCTAGCTGCCGTTCATCACACCAACTAGAAATTTTGTCGTAAGTCATCTTGTATCCTCCTACAGGCACTTAACTTCGACACCTTACCATACACCACAGCATCATCAGCAAACAAACACAGATTGCTGACCACCCTGTGCGCCAAATTATTTATGTGTATAGAGAATAATAACGGTCCTATCACACATTCGTAGGGCACTCCAGACGATGCCCATGTCTCTAATGACCACTTGCCGTCGAGGATAACATAATGTGTTCTATCACTTAAAAAGTCTGTAAGCCATACCGATATCTCTAAACCTATTTCACACGCTTGTACCTCCTTTAACAGCCTGCAATAGTGCACCATGTCAAACGCTTACCAGAAGTCTAGAAATATGTCTTTCATCCATAGTTCGCAGAATATCAGGTGAGAAAAGGACGAGCTGAGTTTAGCACGTGCGATGCTTTATAAAACCGTGCTGATTCTTGGGCATGAGCTTCTCAGTCTCAAGGAAATTTATTGTATTCGAACTGCGAATGTGTTCCAAGATCGTGCAGCAAACCGATGGTACGGCTATTGGTCTGTAATTTTGCGGGTCCGTTCTTTTACCCTTCTTATATACAGGAGTCACCTGCACTTTTTTCCAGTCGCCTGGGACTTGGCGCTGGGCGAGAGATTCGTGATAAATGCAAGCTAGGTAAGTGGCTAATGCTGTGGAGTGCTCTGTGAAAAGCCTAACTGGGATTCCGTCCGGATGTGGAGACTTTTTTTTCCAACTCTTTCAGTTGTTTCTCTGTGCCAGGGATGGTTATTGCTATGTCGTCCGTACGGGAGCCTGTTTGATGGTCAAATGACAGTATGTTTGTACGATTCTCCTGCGAGAACGATTTCTTAATCGTGAATTTTGAAACTTTGGCTTTTTGTTTGCCGTCTTCAGCTGCCACACCAGACTGGCCAACAAGTGGCTGGATGGGAGCCTTAGACCCACTTAACGATTTTACATGGGACGAGAATTTTCTCGAGGTCTCTGCCAGATCTATTGCTAAGATATTACGGCAGTAGTAGTTGTATCCTTTGTGCATGGATCTTCTCACAAACGCACGAATCTCTATTAACCTTTGTTTGTCGATACTTCTGCGTTCTTGAGACTGCAAGAGCCTCTGCTACTCAGCATCTTCCGAATCTCGTTATTGTGCGTCTTCTCGATCCTTAATCTACTTACTGGGCACATAGTCCGCAGCTCGTGGTCTTGCGGTAGCGTTCTCGCTTCCCGCGCACAGGGTCCCGGGTTAGATTCCCGGCGGGGCCAGGAATTTTCTCTGCCTCGTGATGACTGGGTATTGTGTGTCTTTCATCATCATTTCATCCCCATCGACACACAAGTCGCCGAAGTGGCGTCAACTCGAAAGACTTGCACCAGGCGAACGGTCTACCCGACGGGAGGCCCTAGCCACACGGCAATTCTACTGGGCACATAATTCTGCAGACCGCGATTTTAATCTGCGTAACCCCGTTTTGTTGTATTGATTTAGTTCGCGTTTGTACGTAGGCAACCCAATGAACAGATTTCCGAAGCGGTTTGCCGTCATTGCGTACGCACGCGTGGATCGACGTTTGCCGCGTCGGAAAATATGCCCTTATTCAAATGGCTCAAATGGCTCTGAGCACTATGGGACTCAACTGCTGAGGTCATTAGTCCCCTAGAACTTAGAACTAGTTAAACCTAACTAACCTAAGGACATCACAAACATCCATGCCCGAGGCAGGATTCGAACCTGCGACCGTAGCGGTCTTGCGGTTCCAGACTGCAGCGCCTTTAACCGCACGGCCACTTCGGCCGGTTATGCCCTTATTCAGCACCTGTAATATGAGATACAAACTTGGAGAGACGCTGTATACATTGATACGTGCCTATTTTCTGTGTCTCTTGTAGTGTGCGGTCCCTTTCTGGAACCTTGAAGGTACTTCGGAATAATCTTGTTTTGTATGTACCTCTTAATCGTAGATTCTCGTGAAACCACTTAGAGATGCGTTCAAATACCAACATGTCATTACAACAGTTCTTAAGAGCTGCAGACCCTTCTGTGGCCACATAATGACGCGCAGAGCGTGAATCAGATCACATGGTGATTCACGATGTGAGAATTACGTCATATACCAGCTGTGCTGCCAACTGCTTACAAGTGGAGTCTAATATTAATGAAAGAAGCGTAATTACAGGTAGTTACCGCAGTCTGAAAACTGGCACTCCTCAAGATTCAAGGCGAAATTTTCGAATTCTAAATTCCGGGTGATCAAAAAGTCCGTATACATTTGAAAACTTAATAAACCACGGAATAATGTAGATAGAGAGGTAAAAATTGACACACGAGCTTGGAATGACATGTGGAATGACATGGGGTTCTATTAGAACAAACAAAAAAAAAGTTCACAAAATGTCCGACAGATGGCGCTGGACGGCAAAACGTCAGTGACTGCGCATGACAATCGTGTATAAAAGGAGCTGTAAATCCGATGCGCCAGCAGTCGCAGCATGTTGACGTTACGTGAAAAGGCGCTTTTAGTGAAGATGTATTATCAGAATAGGGAATGTGCTAGTTCAGCGTTACGATCCTATCGCCATAGGAAGGGGATTCGAACGGGTAAAGGTCCGTTGACAAATGCAGCTGTGGCGAGAATGATTTCGAAGTTCGAAGCCACGGGTTGTTTAGACGATAGACCCCGTAGTGGCCGACCGAGCACAGAGCGTAATGCTGCTGAGACAGTTCAGGAAGAAATGGAGACTGTAGCGGGTTCGTCTATGCACGGGGAAGTCAGCGTTCGTGCAGTCGCACGTCGCACCGGCATTCCATACACTACTGGTTGGTTGGCACTGAGGTGTACCCTCCGATGCTATCCGTACAAAATCCACCGGCATCATGAACTGTTACCTGGCGATTTAGTGAAGCGGAGGGCATTTGCGGTGTGGGCGTTTCAAAAGATGGCGGAATATGACGATTGGTTGAATAACGTGTTGTGGACCGACGAAGCTCATTTCACGCTCCGAGGGTCTGTCAACGCCCACAACTGCAGAATTTGGGTTACCGAAAATCCTAGAACTGTCGTGGAAACTCCATTACACGACGAGAAAGTCACGGTATGGGTTGGATTTACCACATCTAGCGTTATCGGGCATTTTTTCTTAGAGGAAATGCGTGATTCTGGTTTTGTAACTGCTACCGTGACGGGTGAGAGGTACGCCGCTATGTTACAGAATTGCATCATCCCCAGCCTGGCTGATAAACACCTGCTGGAACGTAGGATGTTTATGCAGGATGGCGCTCCACTCCATATTGCTAGACGCGTGAAAGATCTCTTGCGCGCGTCGTTTGGTGATGATCGTGTGCTCATCCGCCACTTTCGTCATGCTTGGCCTCCCATGTCCCCAGACCTCAGTCCTTGCGATTATTGGCATTGGGGTTACCTGAAGTCGCAAGTGTATCGTGATCGACCGACATCTCTAGGGATGCTGAAAGACAACATCCGACGCCAATGCCTCACCGTAACTCCGGACATGCTCTACAGTGCTGTTCACAACGTTATTCCTCGACTACAACTATTGTTGAGGAATGATGATGGTGGACATATTGAGCATTTCCTGTAAAGAACATCATCTTTGCTTTGTCTTACTTTGTTATGCTAATTGTTGCTATTCTGATCAGATGAAGCGCCATCTGTCGGACATTTTGTGAACTTTGGTATTTTTTTGGTTCTAATAAAACCCCATGTCATTCCAAGCATGTGTGTCAATTTGTACCCTCTATCTACATTATTCCGTGATTTATTTAGTTTTCAAATTTATACTGACTTTTTTATCACCCGGTATATGTGTGTTAACTACGCTTACCATTGTACTGCTAATGGCAGAGCTTATATGGAATCGATTTTTAGATTTTCTCTCCTATTCCATTTCTATATGTAGGAGGGGAAAATGACTGTCTGTAAACTCTGTACGCGCTCTAATCTCTCCTATGTTATTCTCACGATCCCCACGCGAGATGTTCAGTGGTAACGATCGTACAATCTTCTTCGAATACAGATTCTCTCAATTTATCCCCAGGGGTTGGTGAGAAATATATGTTCTTTCTTCATGGATTCCCATTTAAGTTTCCCGAATATTCCTCTTCACTTTCTTATAGGCAGTAGCGACCCGCTGTGGTTTCAGCAGTGTGTCACTGAATTCGTTCGATATCTGTTGTCTTCTTTGCTGGAACAGCACTCTAGAATTGCTTATTCTAACCTCTTACATGCGATTTCCTTTGCAGAACCCTTCCAAAAAATTTAAATTATTCATTTGCCTTCTCTAACATATTTTTTAAGTGATCGTGCCGCTTCGTATTGCCTGTTGATATTACCCGTAAATACTCTAATGTTGTGCAGATTGACCACCGCTAATTTTGTAATCAGATACTATAGGGTTCTTTCTCTTTGTTATAGGCTTTGTCTTACATCCATCCATATTTATGGAGAGCTCCCATTCATGACACAAGGTAGAAATTTTGTGCAAGTGATTCTGCAATTCCACACGATCGTCCTTCGATACTTCCTGTACACAAGAATACCGTCAGCGAACAATCTTGTGGTGCAACAACCATTTTTCAAACATTAGAGGTCTTATTACACTTCTTTTGGGGACACCCGATTTGATTTGCATCCCAGTGGAACAATCGCCATCCAGTATAACGTACTGGGATCTAGTAGTCCAATTTTCCTCGACGCAGTCACATACAGTGGTGTGCAAAACCTAATGACGAAAGTAACTTTCCCATGATGTGTCACTGCTCCTACATTGCTCGATGAAACTTTGACAGAAAGAACTGCTATAGTATAGTACAGAAGATAAGTGAAAGATATACGCAGTGAGGCGAAAAGAAATATCACTGCTATTCGATTACACTCCACTCCGTTCGTGACAATTCCCTCGACAATACAAAGTCCGAGACACGCTTCTTAATAGGGTGTGTAATCACCTCGGACGTCATTACATACACTGCAGCGTGCTCCCATGCAGTAAGGAGTTCTTGTGGTGCGGCGTTCCATTCCTCCACCTGCGCGGTTGACGGGTGCTGGCCGGTCGTTGGTGCGTGTTGGCGTGCTGCGCTACGTCCGCCTAAAGCATCCCACAACTGTTCCTTGAGACTGAAAGCGATGGCACGGGCAGGCCAGTCCATTCGCCGAAGATCCTGTCGCTCCAAGAGCTCTTCCACGTGGGTTGTTCGATGCAGTCGCGCATTGTCATGCACGAAAATAAAGTCAGGGCCGAATACACCTCTGAAAAGACACACATATGAAGGGAGTGAAGTGTCGCAGGAAAGTGGACTGGTGAGTGTGCCGCCGTGTTCAAAGATCTGGAGGCCAGTGCGCCCATGCAGCATTATGCCTCCCCACTCCCTAAGACGTGGTCCACCAAAACGATCATGTTTGACACCATATAGGATACATCCAGAATCACACCTCAGACTGAATCCTGCTCTCATTCGAGAAGAGCACGCGACCTCTAATCGTTACTCCCGTCCCTGCGCTCAGGGCACAATAGCAAACAATGTCGCTGATGTTCGGGTGTCAACAGAACACAAGGTATTGGTTGTCGGGAAAGGGATCACCCCCATGCAGTTAACGTGCCACGGTGGAGCGTGAGATGGCACGGCTTGCAGTTCTGTTAAATATTGTTGCAATTGCACTCTGCGTCTGACGTGTGCCTCTCCGTGCCTGTTTCCCAATGTAGCTGCCTTCAGCTGCTGTACTTGACCGTGCACAACGGGGCCTGTGTTCTCGAACGCTCCCCATGCACGTGGAATAATGCTGTGAGCCGTACCAAACTCGTGGGCTACATTCTCTTATCTGGTTATTCCTGTTTCCCAGTGATTCTTTCCCTTGTGAAATCACCCAAAGCGCCGGCTCTGTGGCCGATCGGTTTAGGCGCTTCAGTCTGGAACCGCGCTGCTGCTACGGTCGCACGTTCGAATCCTGCCTCGGGCATGGATGTGTGTGATGTCCTTGGGTTAGTTAGGTTTAAGTAGTTCTAAGTTATGGGGAACTGATGACCTCAGAAGTTAAGTCCCATAGTGCTCAGAGCCATTTGAGCCAAATCATCCAAAAGTTGTGTCCGGGCATTTTATAATGAAGAACACCGCTACAGCGCACCGTAACTGCTCGCTAATTGACACACACAGTTTTTTCCAGTTCCCTCAGGTGCCTCGTGTTGCGGGGCCAGCCGCGTTTTCCGCTATACAGGTAGTCACGCTGACGTCACGCCATGTGACGTCCAGCTTTCTGTGCATCACTGGAAGACGTCTGGCAATATGTTCCCGAATATTATTCATTTCCAACGAGCTGTTATATTATTTTATAAAGCTCGTCCTTAAATTTGGCAGAGCAATGTATTTGTGAAGATCCCGCGAAGGTAAGTTGTCGCCGGTGCGGCGCAGTGTCGAACGCCTTTTAGCAATCTAAGAGGGCGGAATCTACCTGTTTACTTGCGTCTATTGCTTGCAAGATGTCGTGAATGAATGAAGCCGACTGTGACTCAGTTGAGGTTTTCCTGAATCCGTGCTGACTGTATGAGAGAAGGCTCTTTCCCTCTAGAAACATCACTATTTTTGAGCGTAAAGTATACTCGAGGAGTGTGCAACATCTAGCGGCACCAAAACTACATAGTTTATCTCACTTCGTTTCCATAACATCTTATTTGTTGAGCGGTGTAATTAGTGACGTATTGTCTGTTGTCTTCTGACTCCGGATCTTCGGCCAAGTTTCGCCAGCGCGACTTAGTAGAATATCCGAAGGATCACGTTTCACTGCTGGTGAGGTAATCACTTGTAGAGATTTAAGATGGTTGCGTTAATTGGATGGTAATTTGGAAGAGACGTAACACCTGGAACGGTGGGACTGTGCAGCGGGCGCCGCGCGGTAGCAAGTGTCGCGCCGCGCCGCGCCGAGTGTGTTCCCTGGAGCCTTCGCCGAGCCCTCTCGTCGCACCTCGAGAGACCCGTACCGGAATGGAGTGCGCACCGCGCAGAGCTGAGGACTCGTCCGTGCGCCGACGACACCTTTGTTTCCAAAACTTGTGCTCCGCGCTGTTCGCCAATATAGCGACTACCTCGCTACCTGCCTAGCGGTGTTTTGTTCTCCAGTCATCTTTTCTTCTAGTCAATTTCTTCATTGTGCTATTGGAGTCAGTCAAACACGTTCCCTAACGAGCTCCATATGCAACTCGCAGAAGAGTACGACCGGCGGTCATTAAGATTTATCACCTAGAAAACATCCGTTTGAGATCGGTGATGGTGTTCGTCATCCTCTATATGTTCATCCTTAAATGAAACACATTTTTCCCAACAATCGATGGCTTTGCGGAGACCCTAGTTGTAGCAGTCTTTGGTTTAGATGTTCAGGAAATGTTCCGCCTAGGAAATCACGTTATTACAATTCTGGAAGTATGTGCCGCGCAATGATTTTTTCATCCGAGGAATTACCGAAAATCACTGGGTACTGTGTAAGGAGAACACGAGGGATGAGGCAAAATTGGGTAACCAGGAGAACCATCAATCGTGATTGTACCCTGTGCAGTATTAGCTTGGGTGTCGTTCATGACCAAAAAGGTCTCCTGGGAGAGCTTTCCGACATTTAGACTTCACAGCCTCTCGTAACCTAATCACAAGATTTCTGATATTCTCTTTGGATTTCAGGCGAAAGGAAACCTCCGTTTTCTGTTGTTCTTCATGTCGTTGATAATTTTTCACACGTGATGTGTATATTTAGAAACTCGTTTACCTTGTATACGGCCGGCCGGAGTAGCCGAGCAGTTCTAGGCGCTACAGTCGCAGGTTCGAATCCTGCCTCGGGCATGGATGTGTGTGATTTCCTTAGATTAGTTAGGTTTACATAGTTCTAAGTTCTAGGGGACTGATGACCTCAGAAGTTAAGTCCCATAGTGCTCAGAGCCATTTGAACCAACCTTGTATTCGACAGACTTCAAAGTCCTCTCTTCGTTTCCGCTCACAATCTACCATCGTGCTCGACTGTATTGTGTAGATGGAGATCGAGAAATATCTATCACATATATTGTTTCACATACTTACATCAGAAACAAGTAGTTTGCTGAATATTCATTAGATGCAGTGGGGTATGTGATAAAGAGAGGCACCTGGCATGATTTGTTGTCTCACCGACGGAATACTGGCGATTGTTCTATCTCGTTGTCCCTGCGACCAATTACCAATTATTTCCTACTTTGACTGTTTGCGAGAAATATTGTTAACGTTTATAGAATCAGAATTAGCTTGAAATACTTGTGCTTGCGTACTCTGTGAACCTACTCTATTTCAGTACCTTGCCAGTGCCGCTTAAAGCTAAGAAGAAAGTTTCTGTTAGAATGCAGAAAGTAATTAGCCTTTGCATTTCACTGTACAACTCCACAGGGTGCCGACGGAAAATAAATGAAACTTGTAAATTATCGCGACGCGGAGACTGAGCTATCTGGTTTGGACGTGACCATGATCACATTGTGAATGAAGTTCCTCGGTTTGATGACGTATCAGCACGGACCGCCCAATGTTTGCATAAAGACTGAAGTATCACTCACAGCTATACAAGGTGTGGTCGTAAAATTATCCTATCCGACGGTGTTGAGTTCCCTAATTCACACTGCCACTCGAAGTGCCATCTAGTAGCATCTTACAACCTGGACGGATTACCATGTCCAATATAACCAATCCCTTGTTGGGATGGGAATATTGTAACTTTGGATGTGTGGAACTGGACCTTCCAAGTTCTTGGGCACGCAGGTTCGGCTGAGCGGCCGTTGCGAGTGGGGGCCTCAGGGAGCCTGCAGACACAGCAGCGAGCAACCCGTATGGCCGCAGCTGGCGGGCACCTTTAAGTGTCTTGTACAGTGACATGTAATAAAGTATTTTTATGTAGTGTAACAAGCTGTGTTCAGTCTAATTGCGGAACGGAAAAAAGTGGAGGTAAGTGAGTCCTCTCGTAGTACACACTCCAAATTTAAAAGTACGAATGTACGACCAGAGACCTGCAAGTGAACTGTGTATAGACAGGACCCGTAGACTAGTGATACTTCTTGTCAATGACAATCGGTTTGAAACCCAACAGAAATCGCTCTGTAATTGGATGCAGGTCCACTAGAACCAGTTTCCGTTCGAACTTTGAGGTGGAAACTGCTTGTAATAGACATTTAGAGTCCAGTATTTTGCGACAGGTTGTAACTGACAGCAGCAGGTAAAGCTGCACCTGTTCAATACGCCGAACAACACAGAAACTGTGTACTAGCTGATGGCAGGCGTGTAGTGTGGTCCCACGAGTCGCGGTTTCGCCTCTTTTCAAATGATGCAAGGCGTCGGGTCCTCCGGCAGCCTAAACTGCGGTGTGTGGAGGTTCTCTGTCAGCCTGGAGGTGGTTCTCTGATGTTTTGGAGGTGTTTTTCGTGTTATCACTTGGGCCCGTCATTCCTGTTACCGTGAACATGTTGGTTCAAATGGCTCTGAGCATTATGGGACTGAGGTCATCAGTGCCCTAGAACTTAGAACTACTTAAACCTAACTAACCTAAGGACATCACGCACATCCATGCCCGAGGCAGGATTCGAACCTGCGACCGTAGCGGTCGCGCAGTTCCAGATTGTAGCGCCTAGAACCGCTCGGTCACCTCGGCGGGCCGTGAACATGAAGCAGGATGCTTATTTCAACATTGACGGTAACCAAGTACTGGCCTCTCTTCTACGTATTCATGACGAGTACGCTGTGGACACTGGGGTCCTCCATTTTCACAACAACCAATTTCACAAGACTGGGCGAATACGTTCCTTCTTTGACGATCTGTCACGCACCCATCCCACGTTGGCTGGTTCGCTAAATCACGCTATCTTAATCCCATAGAAGATGTCTAGGGCTTGAAAGCCTCCTCTGGTTTGCTACAGGATCTAAAATCAACATGATTCAATATTTCGGCGATCCAGCTGCCCGCTATCTTTAGGAGAACGCTACTGCCTTTGAGTCTCGCTGAAAACTGGTTCCAAAACTGCTAATTGTCGTCCTGTGTAGGCCTACGCAACGTACACGGCCCATGCACTGCTCATCACAGTTGCTGTCCTGTAACACTGGGCTGGTGGAATTGCCAGTTGGCAGCTACCATATGTCGCACTCAAGGCTATTTTGCAAACACTAGGAGCTAACTGCAACCACGAAAGTGGAGTTTTAAAGCGGGATAGTACGGGGTTTCACGTCCTGCTGAGAGGTAGACCGCGTCTCTATTAATCAAGTTGTTTGCCAACTTAACTTCAATTCACTTTTTATAAATAAGTCTGTGCCCAAAACCGGAAGTGCTGGCAACTTTCACAGTCTCGTCAAATTTCATCTTGTGTTGCTCGTTGACGCAAAGCTTTGCTACCGTGTAATTTTTTTCAGTTGTTTTTGTCTCCTATGACGGCGATGGACTGTCGCCTATCATGCACTGTGCGAATTGAGCTGCTGATACGAGCCTTCCCACACAGACACAGAATTTAACATATGCCAGGCTTCGTGTCACTGCGCCGACTAGTGCCCTAATCTTGGAATGTGGATGTTAAAACTCCTTAAAATTCTTTCAGTCTGAAGCGTTATCCCCCAGCGTAAGTTAGGGCCCCTAAAAATTAAATTATATTGATTTTAGTATCCGGCAGCAAACCAGAGGACTTCTTATGCTAGGAAAGCCAGCGAAGTCACAATGTGTTGGGCTGCTTGGAACTGCGGTGGAAACTTGCCGGTTTGGTAGCTCTGTGGCATTTATACATCAGTGAGTGGCTTCTTCAGGCGGTTACGGCATACCTGAAAAAACACGTGGACTCTCTTGCTTGCGGAATTGCAGCCATTATCGCTACACAGTATCAGCGTGATAGTTCCGTGGAAAGATCGATTTTTTTTGTTCGGCGTGCTTAAATCTGCTGCGTTAGTCAAAAAGGAATCTCCGTGAGGAAATGAGGTGGTGCGCCGTATTGCTGGTAGTAAATCATCCCATCTCGTTCATCTTCATCGAACGGTGGAATTAAAAAGTTTTCATAAAACCAAAACATACAGCGGAGCACCCTACGCTCCTGTGAAAGTAGCCATTTTAACTGTGCACTACACTGGCGCTTCTGGTGGCGGAATGGAGTACTGATGCACTACGTGAATGAAACGTGAGATGTTTTGCTACAAAATGACACCTAGCGATTATGTAAGTTTTGTTAATGAAGTTCTGTATCATTCTAGAGTAGTACAGTCCTTTTACTCACCCTGTGTACTCTGCTAACAAAAGTACCGAACCAAGCGTGCGTTTGATTATATCGTACACAAAGTAGCTGCCACCGACAAGAACTAGAAGTTCGTTCGGCAAGTAGCAGACGTGCGGGATGCTGCAGGCACTGTGGGCTGTGGCGAAGTACAGGTGGGCTATGCTGGCGTCGGCCCGTGCTCGAGATTTACGACGCCGTGTCGGGCCCCAGAACCGGTCGGCTGTGCCCGCCGGAATGCAGCGACGCCCGCCGCGAGCCGCCCGCGGAGCGTGTCTGCGGCCGGCCTCGGCTCCGGCCCCTCTCCCCAAGTACGCACCGTGCTGGGACTCCAGCGGCATGCGGTGCACTGCCTTGCGCTTCTCCCGCTCACATAATGCCAAGGTCGCCAGCTGCACTGGCTTGCGCCAGCTTTCCTCGCAACACACAAAATTCCGTTTTCAGTACGCCGAAAACCACTGTGTAGTTTTTAGGGACTGTTTACGTAACTTTTGCTACACATTTCCTCGTGATGTCGTTCCAGACAAAGAGTTCCCATCTACAGGAATGACAAGCAAGATCTCTTGACGCAGGAGGCTTCATGTTCGCTGCTGACCTGGTTTTCAGGCTTGTAACACTGTTGATGTATTACCGAATAACAGGCCACTACAGAATTTTGAAGAACCAAGATGTGTGTGCAGTTCGTCGTGAAAATCGAGAAGCTAGTAACCAGCTGCATCTAGGAGGTGCTTGTATGTGGCCCAGCCTTAAACGAAACCGGCAGAAGGGTTACCAGGTGTTTCAAAGCAATATTTACTGACCATCGTACCGTTAGGCTGTGGTTCCTCTAGATTTACGCTGAGATGTGACTGCAAAGTTTCGAGATGTTAAAAGTAGACCTGAATAGGATCCATACTGTATTTGGAAATCTACCTTGCTTGTAAGTCGTAACTCCAGCAAAACTTTCTCGTATGTACGTTGTGTCACAGATAGACTATCGTCATAATTATGTCAAGTCCACGAAAAGCAAGAGCTAGGTACCCCGTAGATAGAGTTTTCCGTCTGTATCCCCATCTCCCAAACATCAGCGGAATGGACAAAAAAAAAGTTTCAAATGGCTCTGATTACTATGGGACTTAACTTCTGAGGTCATCAGTCCCCTAGAACTTAAACCTATCGAACCTAAGGACATCACACACATCCATGCCCGAGGCAGGATTCGAACCTGTGACCGTAGCGCTCGCGTGGTTCCAGACTGTAGCGCCTAGAACCACTCGGTCACACCGGCCGGCAATGGACAAACACTCTAACACAAAATCTCTTGAGAAGCAATGTTGGAAAATATAAGACAATCTCAAGAAATACATTTAATGAAAGGAAACATGATCCGTAATAGGCTCTACTGTATACTATCTTTATTTAAATCGTGCGGTTACCTAATTTCAAGCACCTCGGTATCACCTTCTTTTGCAGACACTTGCTATTGAAGCGTACACATTCGTTCAACGTCAGCGTCTTTATCAAAATAACAAGGTGCCTGAAAATGATAAATCGTCGAAGTTAGGTAATCGCACGATTTAAATAAAGGTCGTCTACATTGTAGGCTACTACGGACCATGTTTTCTTTTATGAGGCATTTGGAAGCTGCTCATCCCCACAAAAACAACATTTTAAGAGAAATAGTTCCTTGTCATACCAGCCGAACGTAGTGACTACAAGGAACTTCAAACTGCTCCTCGTATTTACTAGTATAAGTTATGTCGTTCCCATTGTACCTTTAAAGACTCGAATAAGATCATGACTGGAGTTTCTGGACAAATTCTCAAGTTATGTTTCGGCCATAAGATTTGCGTTTCTAACCTTCTCTGTGTCACACTACCAAACTTCTGTATTCTGACACTAAACACTACTATTGCTATTTATAAAACTACTGCTGCTACTACAACATATTATTATTATTATTATTATTATTATTATTATTATTATCAACAACTGTTTGCTGAAGTTCAGGATATCTGGTTTGTTAGTTATGTTTTATGCTCCATAGCTGAAAATTATATTCGTCTGGCGTTTGTGTTGTCCATTTCTCTGCTCAATCATTCGTAATTTACTGAGATACAGGACCGTAAAAGACACAACAAACATTCGTGCACAACAGTAAGGTATGTGTAACTTGTAAGGAGGCTCTTTCAAATCTAGTGTTCAAACCGGTACTATTATGATTTTTCTGTGAGGACGGGTCATGAGTCGTGCTTCGATAGCTCAGTTGGTAGAGCACTTGCCCCCGGGAAACAGTCCCGAATTAAAGTCTCGGTCCGGCACACGGTTTTGATCGACCAGGTAGTTTCATATGAGCGCACACTCCGCTGCAGAGTGAAAATTATTCAAGATACTGTTACATCAGATACGGATAAGCTGATCGACGTGAAAGTCGGTCATACACAAGAAGCTGTTCACCGTTAGTCTGATCGAACCTAAATTCACCGTGCTGCCGTTGTGTTATGATGAAATGAACATCACAGTGATGTGTCTACAGTGTGTGGCAATGAGGGAAACAGGCTTCTTCTCGTGACGATACAGATCTCAATCCTTAGGAGGACATACAACACGCGCATTCCAAACTGTGTACTGCAGCTTATTTCGTGGCTATTCCTACAAGCACTCTTGCAAATCTTGCAGTAAACGGGATAATTCAGGTACCTGTGGGTCTTATGTGACTTGCAACAGCTTCGAAAACTACACACGATATTTTTAGATTCTCTCGCCCGCTACGTGCAAACAATTAGTCCTACAGAAAAAATAAAGATGACCTTTTTGTAGGAAATTTAACCTAGCTAAATTTTCTACTGGCATCATTTTCCATGAAGGACACGGTTTTCGAGCCGCTCAAGAAAAACATATGAAAGTGACCCTCAAACGCATTTTTCGTGAATAAGTCGAAAACCATGGCGTTCAGTGAAAACGGATCCAAACATAAACTTTATCTGTATTAAATTTCCTACAAAAAGGTGCTATTAATTTTTTCTGTAGGACTTGCAGTTTGCGTGTAGCGAGTGTGAGAATACGAAAATCCCACATGTGGCTTTTAAAGGCGTTTTGGGTTGCATGAAAGACGTAAGTAGGAGCAGCTGACTCACTCTGTGTATCCCACTGCCTGACGGTGGAGCAGACGTGTTCCCGGCACATTCCAGATCAGGTGTGTTTAATTCGTGACAAGTGTGGAAATACTGCTAGTCAAACAACATTTATAATTTGTTTATCGCATTGATCTGTTCGACTTTCTGCCGCATAACTGAATTGGGCATGCAGTGAAAAAACAAGCCTTACAGGTGGTCCAACGAATCGTACTGCCTGTCTTACGAACGTAAGGCATATGTATATGGTTTTTGGGTAGAAGATTGTCCATTACATTAGGAGAGGGACTGCGATCTTCGACAGCGTTGTGATTAAGTGAGATTTGCCAAATAGTACAATGCGTGTCATCTGTACGTCGAGTGGTGATTTGTTTTATGCGGCTGTCGCGACACGCCTCAACGCGGATGGGTCAAGGGTACGGAGTGCACAGGCGTATACGGCGAACGCATTCCAGCCTCCGCGGTCTGCCCTGGCATCTCCTGTGTTCCTGCCTTATGACGCGTAAACGTGCACGCTCTTGACGGTCCTTTCTCTACGTATCGTTTCTACACTTGCGTTTGACTGGTCAGTACCAGGTGCTGCCCATTCAACGCTTCGTGCATGGTGGCGATGTGTCTCAGTTCAGAAGTTTTTCAGTAGCAGTTCGGTCGTTTACGAGAGTGTGGAAATTACGTGAGTGTGGAAAAACAAAATTAACGTAAAATCGAAACACCGAGTGGTCAAAGAATTAGCTAGACCATAAAATACTTTCCATGTTAGCATCGTTTTGCTGTATGTCTAAAATACTTCTGTATTCATCGATACCTCGCCTGTTTCGTATTGACGGTGTTTTCTGCCTTATTTTTTCTCCCAAGGTGTTTTTCTCAGGAGGTAGAGTCTGCTATAATGTAAAAATCCACTCTCCTATTTTGATGTTGCCTTCTGTTGTAGTGTGTCGTTTGTTATCAAGATGCTACTTTCTCCTTAGCGAATATTACAGTCGTGCGCGCCACAATCCTGGGCGTCTTGCTACCTTTCTTTGGTGTGATAATTTGCGTCTAAAAATCTCGGTAAACAAACAGATACTTAAATGTCAACTGGTGTCGAAATAGGTGTTTAGCATATGGAACACATTAAGCTAAGGCAGCTTGTTCATTGAAGCCAGTCGAACGTACGAGTTTGAAAACGATTTCTCGTATTACTATGGATCAAGACATAAATATCGAACTTTGTTACTAACTGCAAAAAACGTCGATGAAGATCCGTTAGATGTGTGTCCAAATTTAGATGGCGGAACACCGTGAGCAGTTCACCTGTTAAATTTCTTTCGGGACGAAAAGAAAAAGACGGAACCTTTGCGTCAAACCAAGGCGTAGGTGGGATCAGACCTGACATTCAGCGGTATTTGATATCTTCAGTGGTTCACTAGGTGGCAAAATAAGCCTTCGCTGACAGTTAAGAGCAGATTTATAAACGTTGCTAAGTATGTTTTGGCCAGTGGATATTACTAACAAGACGAATAAAGATGTTTTGTTTAGTGATGCGCAAAATTGAGAACCTCAAAGAATCAAGAAATCTATTTTTGCTGGACCAAAAGAATTTGAATACACATTAGAGATCCGGGAGCTTTGAGCAGTACGGCCTTGCTGACAGGATGTATGATGGACTTCAGCCACGCAGCAGACGTTAGTCGTAATTGTTTCGCATTTCGAAACCGTCTCTAGCCGCTAGATAGCGAAAATAACCACATTTTGTTCTGTTTTAACAGGTCTTTGTGGCTTTTTGAGAACTTAACTTCAGAATTAAATTGAAGAACAGCTACAATATTTTCATCAGAAGTTGTTTTTACGTTATTTTCTTCTCCATTCCTTTTCATAATAACTATTCAAAATCTCTGCAACAGTTCTTAGCGAATTGTGTAGGTTATGTTAAGGCAAATAACACGAAGTGTGCACGATAGAAAATTTGTCTCCTTACATTCATTTTTTTTTTTGTGCAGCGTTATTTCTCTTTTCAACGACAAATAGGCGAAAACCGTTACCCTAATTCCGATAGTAAGGCACAGCTGTGAAGAAACGGAAGCGGATACACATGCGAATACAGGGAATTGTTAAGAGAACCATTAATTTCCACATGTTTGGATCCACAGCCTCAACGTAATTTCTGAATGTTAAAACCATTGTTATATCTGCCGTAGACTATCAGAAATTTTCACACAGATGAATTTTATTATATCATGTAATACGCTGAACAGCCAATGACACTGGTACACATGCCTAATATCTTTCCCCCACGAGCAGGCAGAAGTGCCGCAACACGACGTGGCATGGACTGGACTAACGTCTGAAATAGCGCTGGAGGGAACTGACACCATGAATCCTGCAGGGATGTCCATAAATCCGTAAGAGTCGGACAGGATGGAAATCTCTTCTGAACAGCACGTTGCAATGCATGCCAGATGTGCTCAATAATGTTCATGTCTGGGAAGTTTGGTGGCCAGCGGAAGTATTTAAACTCAGGAGAGTATTCCAGGAGCCACTGTGTAGCAATTCTGGACGTATGGGGTGTCGCATTGTCCTGCTGTCCGTCGGAATGCACAATGAACTTGAATTGATGCAGGTGATCAGACAGGGTGCTTACGTACGTGTCACCTGTCAGAGTCGTTTCTAGACATATCAGGGGTCCCATACCAACTGCGCACGCCCCACACAATTACAGAGCCTCCACCAGCTTGAACAGTCACCTGCTGACGTGCAAGGCCTATGAATTCACGAGGTTGTCTCCATATGCGTACACGTCCATCCTCTCGATACAATTTGAAACGACACTTGCCGATCAGGCAACATGTCTCCAGTCATCAACAGTCCAATGTTGGTGTTGACAGGAGCAGGCGAGGCAGTAATGAAGGGTACACGAGTGGGCCTTCGGCTCCGAAAGGCCATATCGACGATGTTTCCGTTGGATGGCGCGCATGTTGTCACTTGTTGATGGCCCAGCAGTGAAATCTGCAGCAATTTGCGCAGGGGTTGCACTTCTGTCGCGTTGAACAATTCTCTTCAGTCGTCGTTGGTCCCGTTCTTGTAGGATCTTTTTCCGGTCGCATTTCTCTTCAGTCGTCGTCGGTCCCCTTCTTGCAGGATCTTTTTCCGGCCGCAGCGTTGGCGGAGATTTGATGTTTTACCGGTTTCCTGACATTCACGGTACACTTGTGAAATGGTCGTACGGAGAAATCCCCACTTCATTGCTACCTCGGAGATGCTGTGTCCAATCGCTCGTGCAACGCTATAATACCACGTTCAAACGTACTTAAATCTTGATAATCTGCTATTGCAGCAGCAGTAATCGGTCTAACAACTGCGCCAGACATTTTTTGTGTTATATAGACGTTGCCGACCCCAGAGCCGTATTTGCCTGTTTACATATCTCTGTAGTTGAATACGTATGCCTATACCAGTTTCTTGGGCGCTTCAATGTACATTACTGGCCAGTTTTGACCTGTGGTCACTTTCGCATGTCTGCAGTATCAAATATCAACGAGCTAATACAAGATAAATAGGTAAAACAGTTGACTGCTGAAGCTGGTTGATGTTTGGTATAGCAGACGTTTGAAAATGGGCATAGCCCAAAACTTGCCAGTAATGTACTAGATGTAATGAAGTTTAACTGTGTAAAATTTCTGACAGCCAACGGTGAACATAACAATAATTCTAGCTTCAGAGATTTTACGAGAACAAGCAACAACTGTTGTTCTGGTGTCAAGTGCTGCTGGCCACAGTCGATCCGCAACGTGAAACTGAATATTTTGTCCTTACATAAGCGATCGACGTGAATTCTCGATTAGAATTTGAAATCGAGAAACTATCCGTTTTCGGATTGGCAAACGCTAGTTCGTTTTGTATTTTGTTTTGTTCGTTTTATACTGTTCATTGAACTTTTTAGGCGCATTTTGTGTGTCTTGAAGTGTGTTGTGAGGAAGAGCGTCAAAACTGAATTGTTTCAGGAGCTCAAAAATAGTTTTTTACTGTATAATTTATTATCAGTATGGACACCAAAAATCAGTGACCTTTTTCCCCAGTCAGAAGAATCTGGTCTGCTTACATTAGCTGAATAACTAGTAAAAGTTTCCGTTGTCACGGTGTGAGGATCAGCGCCACGTGTATCTCTCGGTTCCGGCCGTAGAACATGGCGGTGCGCCGTCGCCGCCACACTGACTGCGGGTGTTTGCTGCTGTAATGCGAACAGAATTGTTGCGCCTCTGGGGGCCGCTGTGTGGACGGAGTTGCGGCCCCCCGAGGCGCGTAGCCTAACTCTGGGGAAGTGTTGGCGGTCGGGCCGCCGCCCCTCCCCCCCTGGTCCCTATTCCCCAGTTGCCGGCTGACCCACCACCACCGCGCGACGTGCTGTTGCAGGTCGGGGTCGGCGGGCCGCCAAGCCGCCAGCATGGGCTGCTTCGGGAGCAAGGACAAGCTGTCCAAGGAGGACATGGACTTCCTCAAGTCGCACACGCGTTACGACGAGGCCACCATCAAAGAGTGGTACAAGGGCTTCAAGGTGAGTGACCGTCTTTTTTCTTTCTACTCTCCTCTCTGCACGTAAAGCCAAAGTTACGGCTTAAAGTGCTGAACTGTGTTGATTTTTGTCCTTTATAGTTCGTCCTTTTACGTATTAACATTGCACGTAATGAGCAAACTCGAAAGGTCAGCGTTTCGTACGGTCTCCATTTAATCTACTCACCATTTCTTTTTCAGACTTACTCACTTAGCAGATAAATAAAGAAGCCTACAATGTAAACCAGGTATACGTGTAGAATTTAAAACATTTCGAGGTTTCCTTTTTGATCCAACACCATATTTGGCACCACTGATAGAGACGCCGTGCAGCTTTCGTATCAGTAGGTTCTTGCTAGATGTGCATTCACAGATGCTCAGATTGGAACCTGGAGGGAACGCACACTGGTTAAAACACTAAGCTCTATTATTTTAACCTGACTGATAATTTTTTTGTTTCTTTCTTTCTTTGCGTACACACCATTCGACCATTTTTCGATGTCACCAGACTCGTTTTGTTTATCCACTTAATTGGATATGTTGTGGATCCCGTCGCCGCCGTATGTATCTTCTCGGCACTCAGCCTTCTTCAGATTCGGGAACTCGTGGTAAGGTCTTATGGGATCAAAGTGCTGAGGTCATCGATCCCTAAGCTTACGGACTACTTAATCTAACTTATGCTAAGGACAACAACACACACACACACACACACACACACACACACACATGAGCGAGGGAGGACTCGAACCTCCGACGGGGGGAGCCACGTGGACCGTGACAAGGCGCCTTAGACCTCGCGGCAGCCTTCTTCACCAAAATCGATTGTGCCAGTACAGCATTACAATTTATAGAAACAAAAAACTTATTTATAGTTAATTATTTGTTATCTGTGGGGTGTTCGGACCAGAGGTACACACAAAAAATCCTTATAACGAAAGAAATCGACAGTCTATGTTGCTGCGTAAATACGTAATCGATAGAGACACTCTCCAAGGTGTGACCCTCATCATTTCATGAACTGCGTTGAGTCGCACGGCCCATGCGCCCCAGCATGCTGGCGAACTTTGCATTTCCACAAGCGCCGCCTGACGTCATTTTCCAGCAGTATGCCCCCCCCCCCCTCTTCTATAAAGATGTTACCAAATTTCTCGAAGAGACGATTGCTGAGTGTTACATGGGAAGGTGGGTAGGGATCCCATTGAATGGCCCCCTCGGTCTCCCGATCTCACTCAACTGGATTTCTGCGGATGGGAGTTTATGGAGGAGATTATTTGCAGAACAAGGGTTCGATATCTGGTAGATCGATATGACACAACGGATCTACACCGCAGTAAAGGCGACAACACTTGTCGTGTTTATGAACATGGGGCTAGAAGTGGAGTAACGTTTAGACATCTGTCGAGCTACAGATGTTGTCGTACCAACCTGTATAAAAATGTTTCAGTAGTTGTGTACAATCTTGGACAGATAAAGTTATAAACCTTAACAGGCGCTGAAATATATGCAAATGTTTTTGTATACCTCTAGCCTGGACACTCTTTATTATTCCCTTTATACATACAAACCACTGACCGTTATTGTAGTTATCTTCGTTCCGAAGTCTAGTTTGATGCAGCTCTCCACGCTAGTCTATCTTGTACAAACCTCTTCATTTCTGAATAGTTACTGCTATCAACATCCATTTGAACATGCTTACTGTATTTATGCCTAGGTCTTCCCCTACAGCTTTTACACTAACTCTTACCTCCATCACCAAACTGGTCATTCCTTGATGCTTCAGGATGCGGCCGGTCCCAGGTGGGATGGCGAACCCGCCGTCCACTCGATGCTATTAGCCGACACACTTTTACCAACAGCGCAACAGTAAGCTGTCTGTGTAGTCATCCTTGGAGCGACCTTAACCTCCATAATGAGCGTGCACTCACTTTTGTTCCACTGGTTTCAGTAGTGGACTATTTTTGACATCCGAAGGACGTGTATGTTTTGATAGTTTCGCAACATGGATACTTAACGTTACACTACGTAACGTATTCCCCTTTTCATCACAGGTAGCCTGTAAACACTAGTGTAGTTGCCTGAACATGTCAGTTTTCTTGATAGTACCACCGACTTCCAGGGCCATACTGAACATAAATGAATCATGAATACATCAGTCGGTCGTGTCCAAGTATAAATAAGTTACTTCCAGCTGTCAGTGATCCTGCTGATCAGCATCTAGTCTGTTAGTAGCATTCCCTCGAATGAGGATGTCCGCAGCTCGTGGTCTAATGGCTAGCGTTGCTGCCTCTGGATCACGGGTCCCTGGTTCGATTTCCGTTTGGGTTGGGCATTTTCTCTGCCCGGGGACTGGGTCTTTGTGTTGCCCTCATAATTTCATTATCATCATCATCATCATTTGTAAGTATAGCTAGATTGGACTGTGTAAAAAAAAATGGACTGTGTAAAAGATTGGGGCTTTGTACGGACGCTGATGACTGCACAGTTGAGCGCCCCACAAACCAATCATCATTATCGAATGAATATTCTTGCCAGTCCAAACTATTCAGCTACAGATCTGTTTTCAGTCAGCTAGTTCGTTGTGACAGCACCTCCTGATTTCTGCTTGGTGACCGCTGCAAATTTAATGTCATATAATTTCTCCCCTGATGGCATGCTATAGAATATGTGTGTTTTACTTTAATAACAGTAGCTATAAGGTAAACTGTGCAAAATTCAGTTATTATTTCTCAATGTAATATGCAGTAATAGATTGTAGACAACTAGCCGTGGGGTGCAGACTCGACGTATATTCCAGGGCTATAACCCCAGGCTGCTGCGATTGGGACTGACATCTCTTCCTAATTTCTGTACTTTCTTTCCTCTTACTGCCTTTAGTTAGTATACCTTTTAGTTTAATTAGTAACAGGCCGCACAAAATATTAACAGCATAGTGCGTAGGAAGCCTGCATACTCCGTACTCTAGACAAACAATCAAACCAGTTGTATTAATGAGTTTTGTTAAAATAAGAAAATTACAATACTTAACTTTCGCCATTACACAGATGTGTCGCAAGCATACAGGGCAACATACAAGCGAAGTGTGCAGCATTGATGCTGCTCGAAGTCGCGAATCTTGAAGCTGCTATTGAACTGGGCGCGCAGTTCCAGTCTGTAGCGCCTAGAACCGCTTGGCCACCCCGGCCGGCATTGCATTATCAAATAACATTCCGTATGCAGGTTTTGAATCAATGTGGCAATTGTATATCGTTTCGTTATTGTAATTGGATAGTTATGTAATTAATGGAATCAGAATAGTATCTAGGAGGCGTACTATAAAATTAATGCAGAAAATAAATAAATATATGATAATGTAGGAGTAACTACTTCGATTTAAAAACTTACTACGAAGATAAGACGAGAGCTTATACTTGGTCTAAATACTATTATAGACAAAAAGCTCTGTCGCTGCCCGCCGCTGTGGTCGAACGGTTCTATGCGCTTCATTCCGGAACCACGCTGCTCCTACGGTCGCAGGTTCGAACCCTGCTCGGGCGTGGATTTGTGTGATGTCCTTAGGTTAGTTAGGTTTAAGTAGTTCTAAGTCTAGGGGACTGATGACCTCAGATGTTAAGTCCCATAGTCTTTAGAGCCATTTGAACCAAGCTCTGTCGCTCTTTCGCGCCAAGTGAAAAAGTGCTTTACTTCCCTGGTGGTTTAGAACTTGCAGAGAACCCAATTCGGAACGTTCATAGTACGTTAATGACTGCACAGTTTCTAACCATATATATCTTCTGTCCTCGTTTTCTTGCGCAAAACTATAAATTACGGAAGTAGCAATAGTGTCTATGTTCATACTGCATTGATGGGACAAATGTTATGAACACTTACAGAGATCGCGTAATATGTAGACCGCTCAAGAGTTAGCAAAACTACTTTAAGTCTATTATGGCGACCGAACGGGATGGCGCAGTGGTTAGCACATTGGACTCGCATTCGCGAGGACAACGGTTCAAACCCGTGCCCGGCCGTCCTGATTTAGGTTTCCGTGATTTCATTAAATCCCTTACAGCAAATGTCGGGATGGGTCCTTCGACAGGTCACGGCCGCTTTCCTTCTCCATCCTTCCGTAATCCAAGCTTGTGCTCCGTCTCTAATGACCTCGTTGTCGAAGGGACGTTAAACACTAATCTCCTCCTCCCGTTTATTATAGTGACACAGCGTGAACCTAGAGATGTTACTGAGAATATTGTAGCGATTGCCATACGGAACATTCCATCACTAAAGACTACAATTTGCTCCACGGCAAGAACAGTGGCACAACTCAAAAATCCAATACTCCAGGAAACTCGACTTACAATATTAATTCTATAAAACTGATATCGAAATAGTATAAGCATCCTTTGAATTTTATATAGTTATTGTTGGCAGTAAATTCCATTATAGTGTTCGTGCACGTTAGGGCACCTCTCACATATTTTTCAATGACAAACTAAAAATTACCGTTTTTCGACTTGTCACTTTTCTTCCGTGTCACTTTTCTTGCCGGGGCACGAATTGTCTTCAGAAGTGGATATCATTCAGAGTTTGCCAGTACAATAACAGATCACGACTGCTTCATGATAGTCATCATCAGAAATTTCAAAAGAAATTATCTTCCATAATCAGAGAAACATGGTCGAAATTGAAATTCGGTATATTTACTTCACAACGCCCAAAACCCAATTCGTTAGTGAACGCTTGCGCCTAATATAAAAATTACACGGAGACACGGAATAAAATGTCCAGGCAACAGAAATCGGACGTTATTGCCGGCTCAGTGTGTGCCATTTACTCGTGCACGTCACATTAGAACTAATGCGTACAGACCAAGTTGCATTTTCCTCAAGGTGTCGCTCTGCGCTTCGGCGCATACTTTTATGGACTGAAAGCTTCGCTCATCCCGCTGGAAATGCAGTGGTCAGCCTTGGCTTCCAGAAGGCGAACAGACAACTTTCCTTTAGCGTCCGAGCCTAGCGGCACGAGGTGGAGATTATGACGAAAACAACGCCCGCGCTCTCAGTTGTCTTACACAGTTTCCAGCGAACTGAAAGCACATACCATTTTATGTTTAAAGCCTAATAACAAAAATTATATGTTATACTTTTGCACTGACAAGAAAATCGAACTGAAATCATTACAGGGCTGTGACTTTATGTACCAAACCGTTTCACAAAACTCACTTGCCAGTGTGGTTCGTTTGAAAGGGCACAGCCAATTTCCTTCCCCCAAAGACCTCCTCATCGACGGAACGTTAAACCCTAACATTCCTTCCTTTTGCTTTTACCAATGTGGTAAGGGTCACTTTCCGTATATTTGGTCTCAGCAATAGGGGCTTCTAATAGGGTAATTCTTCGTCGCTTTCCATAAGTAACTAACGCGTTACGATACTTATGTCGACCACCTAGTGTTCATTTCAACTGTTTCCCTTGAGCGATTACCACGTTTTACAAGAACAGTGTTTAGTGCTGACGCTACTGCCGTGTCCGATGTTGTTTCGTGGATCTGTAAGATTCATTACCTTACTTACGAACTTACGTACAACTAAATGTTAATGTCTCAAGAAACAGAACCTGTAGACACTCACAGTTAAGTATACGCCCAATAAATCAACACAGCTATAAAAAAAAAACCCTTGAAATAAGAGTCCTAATTATATATAAGTATTCATTTTTTCCGTGTAGAGAAACTGAAAACAAAAGTGGCAAAAAGAAGCCTGTTATTTAAATAAGGTGGCTATTTCGTAAGAAGTCCGATAGGTTGCGAAATGGAAACGACAACGGAAATCCAATGTAGCTTTCCACAGATGTGTTGGGAAGTGTCTCTAGTTATGCCTGTCGATCGCGTCTCGTCGCTCTTTTCAGTTCTGAGTACACAGTGAACACGTAAAGATACTGGTATCAATAGTGTCTCCCACTAAGTATGGGTGCCCGCTGCGAGGTTTCGCCTGATTTCATGCATCCCCACATAACTTACCTGTCATTCGTTTCCTTCTTCATGACGATTCTCCTCCGACGCTGTAGGCGCAATGAGGACGCCCCCAGCAGCGTTTTCGATGGGAGTTGTTTGATCACCCACTATACAACTCGGACTTGGCTCCCTTTGATGTTCGTCTATGCTCACGTGAACCGATGGCTATGAAGGCAACATTTTGGCACCGACAACGAATTAAAGACCAGCGTTAGGAAACGGCGGAAAGCACAGGCGGCTGCCTTCTACGACTAGGATATGGAAAGTCAGTACAGCGCTACGGGAAATGTCTAAGTCGGAGCGGCCACTGTGTAGAACAGTAGCTGGAAGATGTAACAGATTGCTGCAAATAAAACATGTAGATTTTCATAGTGGTTTCCATTTCGCGATCGATGGGACTCCACTTTACGAATAGTCAGTCCTCTTATATTAACTTTGCATGCAAAATAGTCACCAAAAACACGTACGGAAGGAACTTCCTGGCAGATTAAAACTGTGTGTCCGACCGAGACTCGAACTCGGGACCTATGCCTTTCGCGGGCAAGTGATCTACCAACTGAGCTACCGAAGCACGACTCACGCCCGGTCCTCACAGCTTTACTTCTGCCAGTATTTCGTCTCCTACTTTCCAAACTTTACAGAACCTCTCCTGCGAAAGGCATAGGTCCCGAGTTCGAGTCTCGGTCGGGCACACAGTTTTAATCTGCCAGGAAGTTTCATATCAGCGCACACTCCGCTGCAGAGTGAAAATCTCATTCTGGTGACGTACAGAAGGTTTATTATGATTTTCTTACAATTGTTAATATTTTATTAGGCATATGGAATGTGAGTTGTCTATATATTTGTTCAAGAAAGTGTCAATAAAATGTTTTTGGTGCAGTTTTCATGCTGGAAATAGGAAAAAAGCTGTGAAGCAGTCATCGAAAGTGCCTTACAGACGCTGTATTTTCTTATAAAAAGGTTTTATATCAAAGCATTGTTATGTCACGCAAACTAGTTGTGAGGGGGGGGGCAGAGACAGCGGATTACTAAATGAAGAGCATCGCTGATGATAAAACCGCATTGAGATATGTTAGTATTTTTTGTGATGCCTGAAATAAGTGGTTTCCTAATGCAGAGCTTTACCGATAAACTGTTTTTATTCTGTAAATAGGGGGGCAAGGTAAGGAGGTACTTTCTGCCATATTGCCCTTACCCTTGGGCATTACGCAGGGCTGCAACACCACGCGCCCTGCCGGCTGGGGTAACTTGAGTAGGACGCCGTAGCGCCACAGAGCTGCGTTGTTAGCGGCAGCCCGCTGCTCGCCACTGCACTGTTACTCAAATTGTGTGCCGCCGCCGACGCCCTTTGTGACGCGTGTTCTCCGGCAAGCCAGAAATATTCATGCCGCCTCCCTTTTTCCGCGCACATCTGCAGCCGACTAGCGCACTGTTATTCTTTCTTTTACTCTTATGTGAAACGTGCACATATGGCAGGCGAAACTGTTTTCCCTGGACCGCGTTCCCTGTTATCCACCAGGCGAGGTGGTGAGCGGAAAGTAGTGGGCTCGCATTCACAAGGACAGAGCTTCACATCCCCGTCCGGACCTCCAGATTAAAGGTTTTCCATTCTTTCCCAGAATTATTTAAGGCAAGTGCTGCATAGGTTACTTGAAAAGGACACGGCCGATTTATTTGCGTAGTCTTTCCCAAACGCATCATGGACTTCGTGTCTGATTATTTTTTTGTCGTTGGAACCTTAAGTCCTAATATTCAAATTCCTTCCCTGTTATCCGATGTAACTAGCTGTTCTTCTTGCGCTAGAAACATTACAACTGGAACTGGAACTTACTGAAGAACGAGAACGTTACCGAACACGCCTCGAGTTAATTGCTGAATTGAGCTTAGTGCTGTAATTTGAACGTTTTGCACAATCGTATTCCATTGATTACCACGTGCCGTGAATGGCTTAATATTAGATTAAGTGTTACAGGTGCCGAGACAGCAGTTTTGGTACGTTTACGCGTGCCTCGAAGTACACACAAGAGGAAAGGAGGCCCATGCGATGACGAGATTGGAGTTGTTCTCTCGTACTCACATGATCTGTGGGCCAGCACAAAAGATGTCTTAAGAGATCCCGAATAAAATTATCAGACACGACACATGGCTATAACTTCTATATACGTTGAAGAGTCGAATATGAATGCCTACTAAAGGCAGAGCTGTGGCTCGGTGCTTACGTCCGACTTTTTCCGTAGTGGTTTCAGTAGCTCTGCTCGAGATCACGGTACTCATATTAATGTGCCTACCTCTGCCGAACGCCTGTTGCTCGCTGATTCGTACCGGCAGTTTTTCAGGGAACCTACAGCGCAGCCTTTCCTGGAGGTAGGACCTGTGACTACTCTCGGAGGTCAGATGATGGTTCAGATGGCTCTGAGCACTATGGGACTTAACATCTGTGGTCATCAGTCCCCTAGAACTTAGAACTACTTAAACCTAACTAACCTAAGGACATCACACACATCCATGCACGAGGCAGGATTCGAACCTGCGACCGTAGCGGTCACGCGGTTCCAGACTGAAACGCCTAGAACCGCACGGCCACACCGGCCGGCTCTTGGAGATCAGATGAGGCTCCCCGTAGCTCATGTTCCGTACTGTCGGCGATTGCACCCGGGTCGCTGGTGCAGTTTAGCTCGATCTGTCCATTATGTAGATATGGTTTTTGAGCACCAGCCGCTATGTAGCATGAGAACTGTTATGGTGAAGAGGATCATGCTGTAAGATGGCAAGAACTATGCCCCCTAACATGAAGTCGTTAAAGATCACCAAACTCACGTTGAGTGAACAGTAGGGCTGAACAAAAATGACTGACAAGGCACAATGCATCTTGTAGAGGGTATAGTATGGACGTATTGGAATAATTAATGTTGGATGATGGTTTTAAAGTAATTCACGTGACATGAAAACTTTGTGGAAACGTGTCGATTCACTGGAGGCTAGTTTATCCCAGGGAAGTATTCTGAGTTGATTGTGGCCGGCTGGGGAGCGGCGAAGTGAAGTGACAATAGGCAGCTTAGGGCGGCTCAAACTCTGAGAAAGCGGTAATGGGGCGCGGCCTCCAGCTGCCTTAAGATGAGTGACAATGAGGGGGTGGTTGACCCCATGCTGGTGTACCGGGAAGCAGACGGAGGCCTGTTGATAAATGTCCGTCATCCTGTTTTCAGTTAAACATGTGAGAAAGCCGCGCAGAGCTACGGTGGAGTGGTCAACAGAGGCCGAAATATGCGTGTTCGTGACTATAGCAACTTCACGCTGAATTCACGGTCTGCAGAGTCTGAAGTAAATCAGGTGAAGAGCGACAGAATGAAATACACTGGCCTCCAAGTCAGAATTTCGGAAGAATTGGTGTTTTATGCAGATGCTAAACTTGGTGGGTTGCCTGGGAGGAGCTAAATAGCAGAAGTTGAGAGGAAGGGAAATTTTGTGGGAATTTGTTCACTTCCCAGAGCAGGTATTGGTCAGCGCTGGTAAGCGATGCATAATGAACGCGACTTGCGCTGCAGTTGGCGTAGGTGAGTTTGCTGGAGGGGAAACCCAGGCGAAGAGCGGACTGGCAGAAGTCTCCGTAGAGGTCTTCCATTCCCAGCTTGCCTAGAGTGCGGACGTGGCGTCCTTTACTCAGCTTGCCTGAGAGAGAGAGTGAGCATCTCTGCAGTTTAGGACTTAGCAAACGGAACGATTGAGCTTGGAGATAGAAAGTTTTGGTTCAGCTATGTACTGAGCAAGATAGCTAGGAGTCAATAGACGAGCGCAACCTTGCAGCACCACGAGGCCGGCCGACGTCCGCACAACGACGACGCCCCACCATGCAGAATTCGGTGATATTGCGCCCGCTCTGGCTTGAGCTAGGCCACTGATTAATTTGCTGGATCACGTTGGCAAAGTTTCCACGAGGGTTTCATGGGCCGTGTATTGTAGAATTCTTCTCGCACTTCGCATTACGCCTGGGTCAGTCGATAGGAATTAATTTTCATTGATCGCGCTTTACTCCACGTAAACGCAATTTATTCCCACTGCCTGTTAGGAGAGTCATGTAATGTGATGATTGAAGGTCGTGAGTTTTGTGCTAATCGACTGTATCTGTTTTCAATCAAGTAGTTGAAATCCCAAGTCACTTTCTTAATTAATTTTATGTTCAGATTTGCATCTGGTGTTCAATAGCTGAATATAACATCAATGTGCATCCCTTTTTAATTAAAAGGAATCAGTTCTGAATCAATTAATGTCAACACTGCCACCGCAGTTCCATCAGGAGTCACAGGGCCTTATTACTTTCTTTGCGTTATCCGACATTGCGGCAGTTTTGCACTCTCTGTTGATCTGTTCGTCAATTAGCTGGTGAGAACACACTCCAAAACCAGATAAGTTACGGATGGGGGTGTTACAATACCAGCAGTTGCTGTCGACCTGCGTTTTCTCATTGGCTTGCATTTGCGGTTATTCTCAGGAACAGCACCGCTCGTCAGGTGTGAATCTGTTGTTCCATAAGAGTATTGCCCATTTTTCTGATGTGAGGTAGCTGCTGATGTACTTTAACAGTCATAATTATCTGCATTCAGTCCGCCTTATTAGCTAAGCGATCAGCGCATCTGACTGCAATGCAGCGGGGCCCAGTTTCCATTGGCGGGCGTGCCGGGGATTTTCTCCGCTCGGGGAATGGTATCCTGCAGTCATTATCATCGACTCGCATGTCGCCCAAGGTGGCGTCAAGTGAAAAGACTTGCCACTCGGCGTCGGAACTTCGTCAGGCCATTAATTGCATACAACCATTTCATTCCATTACATTAGCATCCAGCCACTTTAACTATTTTTGTTAGAATTTAACTACACATTTCAAGAGACACTACTCTCAGCATCAGGTCGTTAACACTTAGTTTGTAGTGACCATTTAAAGAAATAAAATTACTTTAATTAAAAAAAAACACATTGGAATATTGGCCTTCGTCGTACATAAAATCGTCCACTTTACACCCAGCAACCGCGCAGCAGACCACGTGCTCTTCTGCAGCCGTGCCGGTTGCTGTCGCCGAGCGGTTCTAGGCTCTTCAGGCCGTAATCGGGCTGCTGCTACGCTCGCAGGTTCGAACCCTGCTTCGGGCATCGAAGTGTGTGATGTCCTTAGGTTAGTTAGGTTTAAGTAGTTCTAAGTTCTAGGGGACTGATGACATAAATGCTCAAATGTGTGTGAAATCTTATGGGACTTAACTTCTAAGGTTATCAGTCCCTAAGCTTACTCACTTCCTTACCTAAATTATCCTAAAGACAAACACACACACACCCATGCCCGAGGGAGGACTCGAACCTCCGCCGGGTCCAGCCGCACAGTCCATGACTGCAGCGCCCTAGACCGCTCGGGGGACTGATGACCTCAGATGTTAAGTCGCATAGTGCTTAGAGTCATTTGAACCATTTTCTTCAGCCGTGGGCAGCAACTTGATGTTTCTCCTAGCATCCGAAAGGATTTGTCAGCTACTACGCCCGTGATGGCAGTTTTTATGCGCAGCCTCTGTGATGGTGAGAGCATTGTTTCTTGGAACAGGTAGCTGGATTGTATGAAGAACACTTAAAGTTGTTGAATAGAAATCATTATTACTGTTTCTTATTTGTTGTGGATCTAGAGCTTAGTTGGTGCCGTCCCATCTTGTGTGGTGTTGGAACATTTAATCCAAGTCGCCGGCGCTGGTAATTGGCATAGAGGTATAGTCGCTAGAACTGGTCTGTGTTACCGGCTTGATCGGACGTCTGAGAGTCTGTAGCGGATAGAAATGAGAAAGGTGTAATGCTGATCGCCGCAATGTTTTTGATAACATTATAAGTTTTGTTCCTATGGAAATTAGAGAGTGTGAAGAATCCTGTAAAAGTATTTTTATAGAAGGGGGATTATCTCCAGTTACACATGAAGTGCTATCGTTCTGAATAATAATGTGTTCGCGATCATGAATAGCTATAGAGACTTGTGTAACGGTGTTATTGAGAAACTGAGGTAACATTATCAAACTGAAGGTGCCTCTGGTTGCGTGTTAACTGAAACTACAGTCTGACCTTTATAAATCGTATTTTGGGAGTAGACCGCAAAATAATTTTGTGTTTAATGATAGCTGGTTCATATTACGCCCTAGGAACATAGATTAACTATCTGCTGGAACCGTAACCATCTTTAGTGTTTCTTACTTCACTTGGTAAAAACGGAATCCACCCAGGATCGCTTTGTTGTCTGTCTGTCTGTTAAGAACCCTTTTTCTCAGGAAAGAGGTGACGTATCCGATTCAAATTTGTGTCACTAAGGTCTATGATACCTTGGCGGTGTAAAACATTTAAGATTTTAAGTTTCTGCAGTCAAAAGATACGGCCATTCTTGTCACGTATTTTGGTGCAAACTCACTCATCGAAACGTATAGGGTGCTTTCCGTTGACCCAGAACCATGAAATGTGGCAAGAGGGCAAGGTTTCACAGTATAGCTAAAGGAAAAAATTCAAAATTTGTTAAGTTGTAATTATATCACATAAAAAGTATCTTTTACCATTAGAACTTACATTACTCATCCGCCAAAAGCACAACAGAAAAATAATATTGCTTATACATATAGCATGTAAGCTATAGTTATGATTCAGTAAGAAAGTAAAAATATTTTATTAAATATTTTCGCTCTAAATGTGTAAACTGAAGTCCCCCTGCACGCTGTAGACATTTTGATACAATCTTGGAATTCCCGAAACCGGTATTTTTCCCGTATCGATAATAGCTTATAATCATCGAGATTCTCGATACCTGAGAATGATGAACTGTGTGTATTCGTAATTAAGTTTGTACGGAACTCTGAGTGCACGAGTCGTACTCGCAGTCGGCCAAATTTTTTTTAAAAATGTACTCTGCAACTGGTCAGTTTAATGGAATCGTTGTTGTGGCAATCTTTGTACCACCGAAAGGTAAGTGACTGACATTAGCTGTGTGTTGTTTCGGGTTTCGCTTGGGCATTAACGAAGCTTTCAGTTCGTAATGCGCCCTGTTTGGGTACAGGTAAATGCTCTTGTAAATTTTAACGGAACAACACCCATACCTGTGATGCTAAGTGCTTAAAAATGGTAGACTGACTAAA